>NC_054371.1:41470191-42783941 GCF_017654675.1 Xenopus laevis | reverse complement strand
ATGTATGTACTCTCTATAATATAAGAACAAATGCAATTTATTCACAGAATATTTAAATGCATAAAAAACAAACATTTTTCTCAGATATTCTAGATCTTCATCTCTGTGTATACGAATGTTAAAAATTTGAATCTGCTTGATGGCAATGAATGAGTACTCTGAGATGAAGACGTCACTTAAACTTTATTTGCAGAGTGGATAAACCAAAATGTATAAAGAAAAAATAAATAAATAAATACATTAGATGTATAATTTGAAGAGCTCTTCCATGAAGGGTTTGCCATCAAATGTTATGACAGCAAAACCTCTGATTGTGGGCCCCCTGTCCTGGTAGGCCCTGGGCAAATGCCCCATACATTTATTAAAAGCCTAAAACCTTATAGACTCACATCAGTCCTAATGCTGATGTGAGTCTATAGGTAGAGGACAATCTGGGAGGAGCAGCTACATCAAAGCGTTCACAGGAAATGTACTTTCTAGTAGTAGGAGCGACACTTCCTGTTTGCTCATAATCCATTTTTTCATATTTGGGTTTATGGTAAAACCACAATCATGATTTTAAAAAACTGGATCCTCAGCCTTTGTGACAAATCTAATTTATGAGTCGCAATTGTATTCTATAAATATGATCTACTTATTAATTATGAATTCCTTTTTATTTATATGTTGATTTCTGAACATTTTCTCCATCTTGGAAGCTTGGTGCCCCTCTGCCTTTATTTCATTCCATCCCATAGGTCTTTACGGAGTTTCTTTAATACAATGGCCAATGCTTTTCCTGTTCACATTGTATTGATTACAGAAAATGACTCATCCATCAGAAAAGCCTTTGTGGGCTCTGCTCACCCTGCCCCTTTGGGATCCTTGTGCTCCTTTACTCTAATATCACTCAAGCGTTCCATAAAGAAAAGATAAGAGAAAATGCATACGGCCAATCTTTTTTATTGCTTGACTTGCCTTTATCTCCTTTGGTGTGTTGATTTTATCAGCCAATTTCATATCTGTGTGAACAAAGCCCAGGTGTGTGTCAGGGTTGACTTCTACGCAGTTATTTCTTCATGCAGCTGTCAGAGTGATTTGATGAAGATTTGAAAGTTCAGCACGGGATCATTTACACTCTCAGTCATTTCTTCTCGAGAGTCGGCATACACAGGGCTGGCCTTAGGCCAATTGGACCAATTGGGCCCCGCACCTCTGGGGGGCCCCGCACCACAGGGCAGCACAGATAATATTTCCCTCAGCACATGATGCTGCCTGGCCTGCCCCCAACTTTGAGAGTCCAGCCCATCCCCAAATCCATAGGTCTAGCCTGCCCCCAACTCTCATAGGCCCAGCTTTCCTCCAACCTTGATAGGCCCTGCCTGCCCCCAATCCAACCAAGCCTGCTCCCAAGCTGAATCGGCCCAGCCCCAAACTAATTGGCCCAGTCCACTCTCCTATTTCCTCCCTCTCTCTCTTACCCTGTGTGCCCCTATTATGTTACCTTGTCTGCCCCTTTCCTTTCTATTTTGTGCCTGTATGCCCTTATTTTCCTAAATACTTGGTGTGTCAGTAGCCAGCAACACTTTGTCTAGGGGCCCCGCCAACATGGTCCCAATTGGGCCCCACATTTGATAGGACCAGCCCTGGGCATACATACTAATACATTTCTATAAGCTTTTAGTTTAACATTGATTTCATTTGCAACTTATTCTCTAAAAGAGAAGTAACAAGAAAAATAAGCACAGGTATGGAATCCATTATCCAGAAACCTGTTATCTAGAAAGCTCTGATTTTGGAAAGGCCATCTCCCATAGATTCCATTTTAAACAAATAATTCTAATTTTTTTTAAATTATTTCCTTTTTCTCTGTAATAATTAAATAGCACAGTCTACTTTATCCAAACTAAGATATAGTTAATCCTTACTTGAGGCAAAACAATCCTATTTGGGTTTAATTAAAGTTTCTATGACTTTTTAGTAGATCAAAGGTATGGAGATCCAAATTACGGAAAGACCCATCCAAGCATTCTGGATAACAGGTCCCATACCTGTAGGGTTGCCACCTGGCCAGTATTTTACTGGTAAAAATGATGCTTGACCCCAATGTTATTAATAAGGAAAAAATCGAAATATCATCATCATCATCATTTATTTATATAGCACTGTCAAGATACGCAGTGCTTTGAAATATACAGGAAGGCCGGTATTTTTTTGCAAAAAAGGTGGCAACGCTACATACCTGTAACAGACAAATATCTCTTAGATGTAAATCAAGGAGAAATAAAAGAACAGAGTTTCCATGTAATGAGAAATCTAAGTTACAACTTCCAACATAAAAAAAGAAATCTTCTTACATAAGGCTTTACATACCATCTCGTTTGGTTTTGTTTTATAAGCAATCACCAAGTTTCCCAGTGTTTTTTTTTTTGTGTTAATTCTCCTAGATTTAATAGACCAAATTCATCATCAGATTTCTAACACTGATTATTTGTATTAGAGGATATATTAGCCAATTCAGCTGCATGCAATACCATCCATCTATACACAAGGTGGTTTCTTTCTAAGGAGGGGAGTAGTAGTTGAAAAAAATTGTTAAGAATGTCTCAGAGGGTTTTGCTCCCCTGTCTTAACATAAAACGTCAGCTCTTTGACCCTAGCAAACAGATAAGAATTTGTATTTTAGAATAAAAAATGAATAGGAGAGAGACCAAAGCCAATTTCATTAATTCAGTTATCCCAAACCAGTGGGTTGTGAGCCACACCCCTTGGATGTTGCTCCCAGAAGCCTCAAAGCAGGTGCTTATGTTTTAATTCTTGGCTTGAGGCAAGTTTTGGTTGCATAAAACCAAGTGTCAAACTGAGTCTCCTGTAGGCTGCCAGTCTGCACAGAGGCTACCAAATAGCCAATAACAGCCCTTATTTGGCACCCCAGGAACTTTTCTCATGTACATGTTGCTCCCCAACTCTTTTAACAATTGAATTGTGGCTCATGGACAAAAAAGTTTGAGGTCCCCTCCCTGCATTAATTAAAGGTGAAGCTTCATCATTTCCCATTTCATCAAATCCTGCTTGTTTTTTGGTGGCTCAATTGTGTGTGCAAATACATGTAGCATTGTAGATGTGGCATTTCTCCTAAGATTCCATTGTAGCACTCCATTACCCAACCACACATTACTAAAATGATTCTTTCTGACCTCTGAATTTACATCTTATTTTCAATCTGTGCCCCAGCAAGCCATCCACTCTCTATTAGGTCAGGTTATTTGATAGACTGTTATAGGTTTCTGCAATGGACATTTGAAACCTACAGAAGTGCCTAATGTCTAGTTTTATTGAAATATTTTTGTTTTTTTAGAATAAGTATGTGCATTGAAAAGATTAACAGATGGAGATACAGTATTTTACAGTTATAACAGAATCATATTGGTTTACTGATAAAGCAGCATGAAATATTTGTTAAGACACAATGGAGCAGGATGTCCTGAGTAAACTAAAGAAATGGCAGGCCTGGGTCCCTGTCTGGGGTTTGCAGCTTCCAAATAGACCACACATTCATCATCCATCATAAGTTTTATTACTGGTCACCTTAATTTCTCAACAGAGGGTGGGGAGGTTGATTTCCATTTTGCTGCAGTTTGCTAGACGTGTAGTGGTATTCCTAATGCTTTTTTGGCATTTAGTCATACAGTAATAACTTTCCTATCAGCTAGACTACAATTGAGCAACTAAATATTAATATATTAAACTCAGCTGCATGTCTTACCTGACTAATGTAAATGAGGGACTTAATCAGTGTTTTTACTTGGCCAGTTGGAACTCAATTTATGGCAGCAGACTTTTTCAGGAGTTCAAGCTCCACTTTCTGGTCCTGCAGCCTGTCAGAGCCCATTTAACACAGTAACATGGTTAGATCAATAAGAAAACATTGTCATAAAAGTAATCTGGATTAAAGATAATATGAATATGAATATTTTGTACAGCTTCCTGCTGATGCTTTTCTTTCAAAATTTTAGTGACATGAAAACCTGACCATCTTAGGTGAATTGGATCTGAAGGTCTAAGTAGCTCTACTACCAAAGTTCTATAGGTTTATATATGTACTGTTAGTTCCTCATTTTCATATCTAACATCGCCTTGCAGAAATTAATCAAAAACTTAGAGAAGAAAAAAAAATGAAAAATATTGTTATAGGGTGTGGATGATGGAGGCACTCAAAGAGGCATTAGCGATACATTTAAGTGGTATCAAATTCTTAGGATATAGTCGTATTTTCACATTCCACATGTACTTAGTAAATATTAGTAGTCGAGAGATTCTAACCATCCAGAGCCTCCTGGAACATAACAAGCTGCAATTTGATACGACATGGGTCAGACCGGACTCCAAAGCAATGAAATAATGGAATATAAGATGTTTGTACTCTACCTCTCTACTCCAGGTGTCTGCTGAAAGCTGATATGTTCCAGTGTGAAATAAGACTCCCATGAGCACAGGTTCTATAATCGCCAGGTATATGTATCAACAGGAGGCTTTTGATGCATCAGAATTGGCAAATGGTTTGTGTTTCATTTATATGATGAAAGCAAAAAGTCAATATGCTATTAGAACTGCAACAAACTGCAACTTTTATGTGATTCAACAATGCAGCAGTCTATTTCCATACCAACTTTTAAGGGGGCATTTATTAAACCACAACTTTTTAGAGTCAGGCTTTTTGTTGGGAAAAAAACTGAAAAACGGTGACCTTTTTTGGGATTCATTATGCGTCAAAGCTGCAATAATTCCGAACCCCCAAAAAATACTCCAGCTAAAATCTGACGAAATCATGTAGAATCAATGGCAGATGTCCCTTTTACAACTGGAAGATTTTTCTTTGCTTCATGGTTTTTGAGCTTTTCTGTTGTTTCTGATGCTGGCTTTTGTGCAACAATACGAAAAAAGTTGTGATTATCATGTGACAAGTCGAAAAAGTTTTGGTTTCCTTGACTTTTCAGCAACTTTTTCCTGTTCATATTTTTTCCGTTCAGATCTTTTGATAAATCACTGACATTCATGGAAATGAGTTTAATGGTGGTTTCTTGAAGGGATTCTGTCATGATATTTATGATGTAGTTTTTATTTCTAAATTACACTGTTTACACTGCAAATAATTCACTCTACCATGTAAAATTTAATTCCTGAACCAGCAAGTATATTTTTTTAAATTTATAATATTGCCGTGTAGGCAGCCATCTCAGGTCATTTTGCCTGGTCATGTGCTTTCCGAAAGAGCCAGCACTTTAGGATGACACTGCTTTCTGGCAGGCTGTTGTTTCTCCAACTCAATGTAACTGAATGTGTCTCAGTGGGACTTGGCTTTTAACTATTGTGCTGTTCTTAGATCTACCAGGGAACTGTTATCTTGTGTTAGGGAGGTGCTATCTCATTATCTTCCCATTGTTCTGTTGTTAGGCTCGTGGGGGGAAAGGGATATCACTCCAACTTGCAGTACAGCAGTAAAGAGTGACTGAAGTTTATCAGAGTACAAGTCACATGCCTGGGGGCAGCTGGGAAACTAACAATAAGTCTAGCCCCATGTCAGATTTCAAAATTAAATATAAAATCTGTTTGCTCTTTTGAGAAACAGATTTCAGTGCAGAATTCTGCTGTAGCAGCACTATTAACTTATGCATTTTGAACAAAAAAATGTTTTCCCATGACAGTATCCCTTTAAAAATATAAATGATAAAAAATTGAGGTTTAATAAATTCCCCCCATAGTATAGGATAATGTATACAAAGGAAATCAGACACTGGTCTTTATTATGTTTTTTATTTATGCATAGTAACATACAAGGCAGGTTAGGATAAAAAAACTGGATTGCTCCCTGCCTTGATAAATTGTTGGAAAAGCACCCAACTTGTTTGTAAACCCCACCTCACTTGGTAGGAAATTCCGTAACCTGATTATCTTTATAGTCCCACAATGAGCAAGAAATCATGCTAAGTAGAGGTCCTTTTCTCAAATTTACTATGAATTTACTATAATTCACTATAAACACATTTTAACATTGATCTTGCTCTTGATTTTACATGATATCCCTCTAAGTTTTAGATTTTTTATGGAGAATAGAACCAATTAATCAAGTGAAAAATGTGAAATCATCCATTTGTTCCTTGTTCCTTGTGTAAATTTGTGTCCCAAAACTCCATCTCTCTCTCTGAATGTAATCCAACCAATCATGTACAATAGGTGGAAGTTAGCTTGCATCCCTTGAATAAAATGCCATTTAATTTAAGTTAAGATTTTGTTTCAATGTTATAAAGTTGGTAGCAACACTGGCCTTTGGATTACGGAAGTTGTGTCAATGGGAGAAGAGGAATACTAGGAATCTGAAATATTAACAATCATCATTATGTAGTGTCAGCATACAGTCAGTCCTATTTAATATGCCCAAATAAATTGTACTCCTATTGGTGTCTTAATTGTGGTGTTTATACAAATGGCCTGTAGATATCACTGTACTCAAGACTTATACTGTGCATACTTTCTATACAGCTTGTGATGTTAGAGTTGCTTACTGTTGTGTAATGGCTACATGAGCCTGCTAATAAAGCACTGTTATACTCTACTCATCCTCGGCTACCAAAACATAACAAATTGGCGACAAGATGTCTCTTCTACCTCTGCAGCAGCCTGCACCTTTTCCCCCAAACCTTGGTAAGCCTACCATACCTTTTACTGCTTGGATCCGTATGTTTGAAAATGACATTATTGCTGCTGACCAAGGGGCGATTTCCAAAACATAACAGTAATATACTTCCTTTTTACAATCACTGCAATGCGCAAGTATTGTCTCAGAAATTATAGACATCTACTCTCTGTAGTTTCATGATATTTTTCCAATAAATAAGGGGTAGAATGGGTAGAGATCTCCAAAATACCACAAGATTTAGTCCCTACAGAAGTGACAGTGTGGCCTCCAGGAAATACCAGAAGTGGATTAAATTAGTTTTTTAGTAAGAGCTTTAGGGGATTAGGCAGTCATCTTAGAATAGTCAGCATAGTCAAAAACTGCATTTTGGGTTGTGCAATTCTGTGTTAATGTGTGCATCTAGACTATGCATTATAATTACAGATCAGCCTTCATGTATGTGGGATCTGCTCACAATGAGATATTGGCAGCTTAGACAAGGCTAAACCCCATGGTACATTAAGCAGTTTTGGGCACTTTGCCCACTGTTGTTTTTCCATGATAAAAACTGATGGCATCAAAACTGTGCAGAATTTATATAGTATTTATTCATACCGCTAAATCCAATTTTACAGGGGCACATAATTACTGTAATGTGTCTGTAATAATAAAACAGTACATTGTACTTGATCCAAATTAAGATATAATTAATCCCTATTAGAGGCAAAATAAACTTATTGGGTTTATTTAATGTTTACATTATTTTCCAGTAGACTTAAGGGTTGAATGGAAAGATCTTAATGGAAAGATCTGTTATCTGGAAAACCCCAGAGCATTTTGGTTTCATACCTGCATCTGAAAAGCAATCTACAAAGTCTGTTGAGCGACCTTTATCCAAACAACTATATACAAAATATATTACAGGCTCCCCCCCATCCCCCTTCTTACGTCTGCACAGGCCTGACCAATGGCATCTTTGCCCTTGTTCCTCTTTGTAGGTTAATATAGCATCTAAATGAAGGTATATTTGATACAGCTTGCATTTTTCTGTCCGCATATTTCTCCTCTCTGTTCTATATTTTTGACAAAATGTCAAATAGATGTAGCTGAATTAATAAACGCAGTGTAAAGCTATGCCATTTAATGTCTGCCATGTGAAATACAAGGAGGTTAAGTGACAGGCAGTGAGGATTTCATGCCTCATGTGAAGAGTGATGCTTTTAAGGATGTCAGAGAGTGAACTGGAATTACACAACCATCTCTCTATTCATAGCTCCTTTGCTGAGCTCCCTTTATGCGTATATTTAAAATAAAAAAAAAAACACTGACCCTTTTATAATGTTGCTTGCCAAATTCATAAGCAAATATTTTCTTTTCCCATAGGTTTAAATTTAGAAATAATCTTATACCAAAAACACATTCATTTCTGTGCAGGATGGGAAATGTGAATTCCATGGTGTGATTATACAGGTCATGGAACTCCAAGGTGACTTCTAATATCCTCATATTTTGCAACAGGGGGTACTTTATTTATTAAAATACACAAGTTTCACTGAATCAAGTGACAGAAATGACATCACTAAGCTCTGATTATAACCAATGACATCACTAAGCACCGTTTATAAGGATATAATCATTTCTGTCACATGACCATATGATCATGGAACTCCTCGGTAACTTATATATATATATATATATATATATATATATATATATATATATATATATATATATATATATATATATATATAAATGAATTAAATCAAAATAATGGCTGGATAGAGTTACCAACACCAAAAGTGTAATCATTATAAAGTGCAAACTCCTAAGTAAAATATTTTAAATAAGGAACAACTCTGTTTATTCAGCAGCCTGCTGTTTAACATATATGCAAATTAAATGCATGTAGGTCGATGGTACATTAGTCAGAAGAAAAGGTATATTGATTCCTGCACATACGAGTCTCCAGCCAGTGGTCGGGAAATGTCAGACTCCACTTGTGCTGAGGCAGCAATCCTCAGTGAGCCTTCTGTGCTATACCAGGCATATCCTTAAAATGTGGCCTCCCGATGACTTTTCAGATCATTTCATTCTCCAGGGTTCCTTTTCATAAAGATCTCATTACATGTCAAGTATTCCAAGAATAACTCATACATTTTAATTCTCAGAAAATCCCACTTGCATCATCTTTCTCACAAATCTATTAACTCAATTCTTACAGACTAATCCTAAACAGGGTGGCTTGATCCACTGCCCCTTAGATCCTCTCTAATAGCCAAAATATGACGGGCTGCCTAACTAGCACTAAATGTGGGTTGGGAATGTGACAAATAGGTCTCATAGAGGCAATCCATTGCCTCAATACAGTAACCAATCACAATCATTCAGTAAACATATTTAATCAGAACATGTACAGGATCTGTTATCCGGAAACCCGTTTCTGAATTAAGGAAAGGCCGTCACCCATATAGACTCCATTATCCAAATAGTCCAAATTTTTTTCTCTGTAATAATAAAACAGTAACTTGTACTTGATCCCAACTAATATAGTGTATAATTAATCCTTATCAGAAGCAAAACCAGCCTATCAAGTTTATTTAATGTTTACATGATTTTCTAGTAGACTTAACATATGAAGATCCGAATTAGTGAAAGATCCATTATCGGGAAAACCCCAGGTCTCAAGCATTCTGTATAACAGGTCCCATATCTGTACCATAGTGTATAATTAATCCTTATCAGAAGCAAAACAAGGCTATTGGGTTGATTTAATGTTTACATGATTTTCTAGTAGACTTAAAGTATGAAGATCCAAATTAGGGAAACATCCATTATCCGGAAAACCCCAGGTCCCGAGTATTCTGGATAACAGGTCCCATATCTGTACTACAAATCAAAAGACAAGGGAAGGCTATTTCACTGGGGGGGGGGGGATATAGACATTGGCCTGGGGAAAAGATTTACACTTCTTTGTACAATAGGGCTTTCAGCACACTCTGTCATTGCACCACCCCAAAGCCAGAACCCCTAAAGACGTCTGCCTGATCCCAACAATCATCACCCCACCTCTTCATGTCCCTTTTTACCAGGTTTCCCCAAAGGCTAATGTAGCAAACCTACCCCAAAGTGATTTACAGGTCTTTCTCCTTTAAAAAATGAAAGCAGATATCCGATGGCTGCTATGGGTAACTGTAGGTCTGCACTTTAGTACACATTATAGTAAATTAGTCCCTGGGGTCTGATAAATGTCATTTTGTTGCATGAGTTAGTTAAAAGAGCTTGTTTCCAATTACTTCCTTTAAGGGGAGAGAATAATCTGGCAGTGAACAAAAATACATATACCACATCTTTACCACAACCTACCTATGTGCAAAACATGTATAGAAACATGCATTCATACCACTACTGATACAAGGCTTGTCTTAATAACACTGTCTACAAAATGGCTCCTGCCTCCTTGCTATGTTATGAATTCCCAGACCGAAGGAAACAATAGTCAAATAATTTATATAGTGTAATTAAAGTTTATGTTGCTTGACTAACGTGATAAAATAGGATTTGGAATAATTTTTTCATGTGGCAGGTCCCCTTTAAAGATCAGTTTCCTAATGTCACCTTCTCTATTCATCAATATACTTCAATATCTGCAGGAGAGATTGTTCATAGTGAAAGATCTCTTTGTGCCCATGTTACCCATTAGGTCTCAAGGACAGGGAGCAGTCACAACTCCCCTCTGTAATATATGTCACCAGATAATGTTGAACTATTGCTCCTACCATCCTTCTGTATATTGGGATCTGCAGAAGATTTAAAGGAAACTTTTGGATAGGTGGGAACCCCCCTAATCTTGTAGGCAGTAATAAAGAATAAATGGAGCTGGTTTTACTGTGAGTTGAAGATTAATACTATATTTAAGAATGGCCTCTTTATTGGAGCTACCTATAGATCTGATATGGTCCATGTCCATGTTTCAAATGAGAGGTGGGTGTGTCCTAATGGACCCTGCCAGAAGGACAGTAGGAGAGGCATAGCCAATCACAGCGCTGGATTCATACAAGCAAATACAGACTTCAGTTCCCTATCAGCTTGGCCTAGTTGCCTGCACAACCTGGGAGAGGAGGCAGCAGGAAGTGAAACAGAAGCGGCCGGGCTAGTAATGTTTTTAAAGAAATTTATAATAAATCAACCTAAACTACTACTTTTTAAAGCAAAATCCTTCTATATTTAGAGAAGTATTATGCGCTGGCACATTCTTGTTTTTCCTCCAGTTGCCCATTACCTATATATACTTGCTGAAAGCAGTTCCAAACAAATAGTACAGAAACATGTATTATAAAAATTTCATAACAATACTAGCAAGCGGGAGTCCTGTAATTGAGAAGGGTTCTGGATGCTACCTGTGCTATACGGCTCCTGCAAGATATACCCTTTGACTCCAGCCCTTGCACCCTTAAAACTAGTATTTGAGCCCTGATATAACTGTATTATTTTACCAATCATTTTTATTGATATTCTAACCTTATGAAAGCAAATTACAGCATGTACTGTATGTATATATTAAACAGCAAGGTCATTATACTCATAAAACATTCTATAATGTAAGATAAGCAGTCGTGTACAAAGCACAGAATAAGCAGACAGTGCATAGTGGTAAAACCTGCAACATAAAGCCTATGGTAGTTTAATTATTGCTGGTCATACCCTTTAATTCTGCATTCAAATCAGAGTAACCTTAAATTAGCCAGTCATATGAATTTCAAGTGTTGCTTACAGTACAAAGTTTTTTTTATGATTATATGAATGTACGGGTTATACTGATAATAAATAACTGCTACAAAATACATCCTGAAGACCTTGGTTGAGGGACTCTTGAGTCCCTATGCTTGACAAGAAGGGACATAGAAATAATCATTTCCAATCCTTAAGCGAATCATTGGACCTTTAAAAGTGAAATGAATGTCTGGTACCCCAATAGGCCACATGGAATGCAGTTTATTATGTGATCTTGCTTCATGCATGCTTTGCTCAAAGCGGAAGCTATCCATAAAGAGAAAGAAACGGTTCCTAAACCTTCAACTTTCCCTTCTGTTATTGGTTATTGCTATTCACTCCTGAACGATGTTACTGTTCTCTACATTGCCTAAAAAAACTACCATTACTGGGCCAGAAAATGTAACATCTCTATTGAACCAGTTATAGATTTAAATAAAATAATTTCCCTTTCAATCGATCTGCGAGGCTATGATTTATGTTTCTGTAATGCATTTAGCCCTTAGATTATTCATTGCATACCTGTCTTGTATTGCATTCTTCTATCTCCCTTCTGCTTTACATTAGGCATGGAGCTTTCTCATTTATCTAATTTGTCAGTATTGGTAGAGAAGGCAGTTCTGTACTGCTTTCTGCCTTGACATTCATTTGACATATTGAATTGAACATAAGGTGTGTCCTCCGGATATTGATTCCATCTACAGAACATCAATGAGTAATATCTACTGGTGGCAGCCCCCTTCCTAGAACTAAGGGGGTTATTTGTTAAAGGTCGAGTTTGTGAGTTGTTTTCTACCTCAAATAAACTCACAATTTGAATGTTTGCTTATTTATGAAAAAACTCGAATTTAAAAAACTAAAATCAGTGCAATCAGGGTAATAAACTGGAATACTCTAATTGATCGAGTTATCTGCATAAAAAGCTTGAATTTATTGCGTTTTTGAGCGAATAACACTGAAAAAAACCAAATATCATGAAGGCTACAAATATCTTCAAAAGGTTCAAGGGACATCTGCCATTGACTTCTACATGACCTTGACAGGTTTTAACTAGAGTATTTTAAGATTCAAGCTATTTCCAACTTTGGGCATAATACTGTAAATCTCGAAAAATAAAAAAAAATTTTTAACCCAAAATATTCGAGTTTTTACTGAAACTACCCTAGAAAAACTCTTAATTGTTTGGGAAAACCCAACTCAACCTTTGATAAATCTACCTGTGTCAGTTACAAAGTCCTGTACATGTACACACGTACATGAAGCTGAATAGACCTTACATTGATATGTACCTGAAAATAAGGAATCCTTTAGTATAAAAATTAACTATTAAGAGGGTAAACTATGTAACAGAGACATGAACAAAGTCATCAAAAAACATACATAAACTGAAACTGGCATGAACCATAAGGCTCAAAGAAGTCACTGAGACAACTTTCCAAAGCTGAGAATTTATTCTAAACCTTTAGGACATTTTTATTACCTAATAACAATTATTGCTGTAGAGTTATTGCACACTAATCCAGGGTTGAATGGCTAAACATCGATATATAAGCCATCCGTGACCAAACTAGTCTATTAGAAAGTAGAACTGCATTCTGTAGATGTAGACATCACTATGCCCATCACAAGGAGCAAGAGTGCCAGAATGAAGGTGAATAAAATAAATATTGGTGTACAGGAACCACCAATGGGCCTACTCGATTAATATCTGATGTAAAATTTGAGCAGGAGGTAATACCAGGGTTTATTATGCATGTTGTTGCTTCTACTTGAGTCAATTGAATTGTATGCAAAGCAGCCACAAGTTTTGAATCTGGCACAATTTGCATTGCAACAACTCCACAATTGTACTGTTTCATTGCACAAATTGTGAAACAAGTTAAGGCTGGGTAAAAAAAAACTACATTGTTGCTAAAACAACATGCACAAATACACTGAGAAGTTCTCAATGTAAAATTAATATACAGTAGACATTTATTAACTAATAAAGAGCCAGGCTACTCTTTTCTTACAGAACATGTTTTAATCTTTTTATAATGAGATACTGACCTATTCTTCAACAAAAGCATCCAGTTCTTTGAGAGATAAAGGAAGTGGAAATCCACCCTGGCCTATAATGGTTTGATCATTTTTAGTACTGGTAAAAGATCATGAAAGGTGTTTATGTTGGTGAACTGATTTTGCAGTAAGGATAATTGCGCTTTATATTTTGGGTCATTGAAATATATGTTAATAGGCACTCTTAACATTGGCTCTTTAACCAGACATACAGTTTATGTTAATTAGGGGTCACAGAAGCTAGGGACTGCATCTTATGTTTCCTAAAGCAGCATTATTTTGAGCACCATTCGCCATTATGATTTTTTATTCAGTGCTGATACACTTGGAGTTTGCATAATAACCCAAGCCTTTTATGTATTACAGGTCAACTAATGCATTTTCCATTTTTTTAACTTGTGTAATATACCTACTGCAAAGAACTTTCCATTTTAACAAAGGTTCAATGTAAATCTACATCCTCCAAATTCTAAATACTGACAGATTTCTGCTAACTGTAGCACTGGCTCCGGGTATCAGGTGAGTGATTACAATCACTTGGGGGTGCCTACCTTTTGGCACCCCCAAATGATTGTGACTTTCTTTCTCCTTTAACTTAGAAACCTGATTTTAAGCATTACTATCACTCTATCAATTAATCTAGTAGCCTTTATTTTTGTGAGACACTTTAAGCATGTAAATTGTATTTGAAATAACTACCCCATTTTGTGTGATAAGACAAAAAGCTACAGTTTAATTGCATCTCTAATACAACTTTCCTAAATCTGAACATCATGATTGCTAATATTTTTCTTCTCTGCAACAATGCACCAGTTGCCATGGTCAAAGCAGGAGCTTGCAATTTGAAGTTCTGGTACATCTGTTTCCAGCAGACTGCTAAGCTCCCCCTCCCGGAACACATGGTAGTATCTCATGAATGCTTTGGAATCACTTTGATCATTCTCCTCTTCCCCAACCGATATAGTTTCATCCAAAATGGAATCATTTGATTCTGTTGTTGATGTTCGTTTTAATAATTTACAATGTGTAGGCTGTCTATCTTCATTGCTGCCAATATAGTTACTGTACGTTTCTTCTACCTGTTTGGGAACTTGCTTTGGGTCTCTAGGATCAAGTTCACAGAACTTCCCATTTTCATTTTGTCCAGCATTTAAAGCTATGATCCACTGAGTATTATTTTGTGGTTTATTTTGAATAAATACATCATCATCAAAGCTATGTTTCTTCATAAATAACCTTTCATGCCCAAGATCGACGCTGCAGTGCCGAGAAGGCTGGACAGATACAGGGCTGTTCACCCATCCACCGACTTGGCTGAGACACTTCATCTTGTCAAGATGCCTTCTCAAGGCAGATTCATCGAGCGATCGAGAGAAAAACCATGAACGGAGTGATCGACCTATGGAACTGTAAAGTCTGCTTTCATCATTTGGAAAAGTAATACAGCAGGATTCTGTGGATATGCAGTTGCCCGTTTTGTGTGATTGCTTACAATTCCCTATATTAATCATTTCAGTCCTTTCCAGCCCTACTATTTGTTTTGGTGTTGTGTCCAGTAGCTTATCATTATGGTTAATATTCATTTTATTTTCAGGCTGGTTGGTTTCAGAAGGACGTCGAGGCAGCAATGCTTTGTTCCAGGGCACAAATACATCTTGCTTTTCAAAGCGACGACTCTTTTGTTCCATTGCCCAAACGTACAGCATAATCCGACCTCCTGGAACTAATGTCCTAGCCATTTCCTTTATTGCTTGGATTCTTCTTTGCTTAGTGGAGAAATGATGAATCACTAGGAAAATAATAAGCACAGAAATTATTCGAATGATGATTAGCCCACTTATAGCATGAAATGAAAAACTAGGGTTTTTCCCCTATAAATGTATGAATAAATGAAGTCAAGGCCATTCTTTCAAATGTGGATGCAAAGAACAAGCTGTGTGTGTGTAACAAAAGACTAAATACAGTAAACTGTCATAAAGCCTCTAGGCCTTTACAAATATATATCCGTTGAAAAAGAACATATGTACTAACAGACTACTCTGTAGTACAATCATATTATTGATTCTAGAAACCATGTATTATACCCCGTAGGGACAGAATTAAAATTCTTACCACCAATGGAAATGACTGTGTCGAAGCACTGGTCTCTGAATGGCAGATTCAGATTGTCACATACCATAACTTCATGTTTGTTATTCTTGGCAATTTCCACTAGTGGCTTGCAGTAATCACATCCCAGATTGTATATTTCACTGTTAACACTCAGATATTTCCCAGTACCACATCCTAATAGATTAAAAAAAAGTTTAATCAGTTTTAGCTGTTTCAATTGCATATATTCTTTCAGCACATTTAAGTCAACATTAGGTTGTTAACTGCAGTATCTACTGATGCATTATTAATACGATACATCTGTCTGCTCCACCCCAAAGAGATTTAAAATGTCTAACCAAATGTGGGATTAGTGCTGCTAAAGATTAATTCCCCTTTGGGCTGCCGGTATCATTCACCGGGCTTCACTGCTATTTATAATTCTACCCTCATTTACCAATCTCAACAATCCTGAAACATGAACTTAATTTTTTACTGGAATATATATATATATATATATATATATATATATATATATATATATATATATATATATATATATAATATTGCAACAATGTTTAATGCAAAATTACACATACTGTATAACATCAAACTTCAAAAATTTTCACAGTTTAGTAACACTGACTTCATAAGATCACGTGTCTTGAATCCATACAGCTGTGTCAAACTCAATTTAGCTCTTTCTATTTGAATTCAGTTGGGTATATTTCAAAATGGATTGTATAAGAATACAAGATATTCTTGATTGAGCTGTTAATGTTGTTTAGGGTCAATGCAAGGTATCCACCATCATAGACAAGGTTAAGAGTCAACATAAGGTGTCTGCCAATCTACCAAATTATAGTAAAGTTACCTTACAAAAGTTCATTTTAGAGAATATCAGGGGAATGTAATAAAAGTCGCAAAGAGCAAACAATTCGCACCAATAGGACTAAAAATCCACATCTTGCAATGTAATATTGTTCCTTAAACTGTTATTGCATTGCGAATTTTAATTGCGCATTGCGAATTTTAATTGCGCACTCATAAGAAGTGCTTGAAGGTGTCGTAATCTTTTGGAGCAAACATAACGACTTTTTCAGTAAGAAGTTTTATTACATTGACTGCGCATTGGCGCAAACTATAAAATTCGCAAACGGTCTTTCACTGTCGGAAGTGGTCGCTAAACAGTTTCCGGGCTCGCAAAAGCTATATTAAATTCGCACAAAGCAAAATTTGTTCGCGCAAAGGCATAACTTTTCGCATTGCGAATAGTTTTTCCGTTAGCGATTTTTATTACATTCCCCCGTAAATCCCTTAATTCTCTGGCTTTTCTGTCTGCTCTTGAGCAAGTGCAGCAAACAGCATGTAGACATGTTATTTATTATAATCTAAAATGCTGATTCACTCTATTAGCCTGTAAGCAGACCCTGTATGTTTTTTCTTTTATGGATAAATACGGAAAATGTAAAGTCTGTAGAACTATTGATTGTGGCACCAATGGAGATACTTGATATCTGCCTATGTATATTAGGCAATGTCACCATTGGGTGGAGTGTTGTAATAACTCAAGGTTGTTGCTTAACCCCACTGGTTCACTTAGAATGTGGTTAAAATCCATAGACTGTATTATTGTTAAACACATGGCTATTTCTTTAACGTTATAGGGCCGATGTACAGCAGCTGTAAGTGTTTTTTAGTGATGCAAAATGTTCGTTTTCTGCTTTAGTTTTGCTGTAAGAAAGGATTAACTGGAGTCAAGTAAGATGTTTTAACAGCATCTATGACGTATATGGACTCCAAACTGAGCAAAAGGTGTTTTTTTTAACTTAATACCTTATATTTCCTACCTAATATTGCCATCTTTGCTTTTAAATCTAAACAACCTCAAATATAGGTATGGAATGAATTATCTGGAAGGCTTGGGATCTGGGGGTTTTCGGAAAAAGGGTCTTTCCTTAATTAGAATCTCCATATTTAAAAAATGAGTTAAACATTAAATAAACCCAATAGGATGGCTTTGACAATATGGGTTCATACACTTCAGTTACCATCAAGTACAAGACATTGCTTTATTATAAAAAAAAATAAGAAAGTAAAAGAAAATAGTTATCATTTTTAAAATGTAGAATTATGGGCTCTTTGGGAGAAGGCCTTCCCATATTTAGAGCTTTCTAGATAATGGGTTTCCCATATCTGTGCAAATATAATCCAATAAAAGATAAGATTTTCACAAGGGAGTCAAAACATTATGCTTTCCGGATTATGGAATTTTTGAGAAATTAACAGGGTATCAAAACATTTTTTAAATGATTTTTGTAATAAAATTATATATTCCTATTTAATTATAATAGGGCATATATATGCATTGCCACATGGATACAGTAAATAAAAATCTGACTAATTTGTCTAATAGTCACCCTTGCTTATTGCAAGCCTTGAGCTGTTTTATATCAGTGCTTGAGAGGTCATGACTACTGCTGTCTAGCTCATAAATCGTGATGATTACAAATAAGATGCTCATAGCATTAAACTGATCCAAAACAATCTGCATCCATCTGAAAATATAACATGATTATGAGGCATACCCTTTGTTCCTTATTTACTGAACAGAGAGATCAGCTCCAGAGGAAAAAAATCTTTATTTAGTTGAACTTCCTAGAGAGGCATGCTTTCAATGGGCTTCAATTTTTTTTTTGCTTAGGTTATCCTGAGGCTTCCCCATTGATAACAGTCAGTGACCCCTTCGAAAACTGATTAGTATAGAGTGCTGGCCTGTCCAGGAATATTTCCTGCTCTTTCCTTTGGCTAAGTCCTAGACAAAACATGTGTTCTCTGATATAATGTTCTCCAAAATCTAAATTATATGTTTGGTTTATAAAAGGCAGAACATAATTAATTGAATGTTTTATATGCAATTTGGTTCCTATTTACTAACATCAGCACTGGCTAGAGACCAATATGTTTGTTTTCTTTTCTACCAATGTTGATAATTGTAGCCCAGTATTTTTTCACTATTGAATGCTAGTGTGACTTGGGCCTAAGAGACAAAGTAGACTTCAATGTAATACAGTCAAACAACATAAACACACTCAGTATGCACACTTCTCTCATTGTAAAAAGCCCCTCTACTGTCAACCAATCCCTCTTCATAATGAATTACAAAGACTTGCAGTAAACGTGCTTCCATACATTCCTTACAACTTAGTGCTTCAACCTTTCTTTTGATTTTTAAGAATAAGCTGCATAGCATTAAAGTGTTTGGACAGGCCTCGATTTGTAATTGATGTTTGGTGTGATCCTGGCCACAAGTTCACAATTCAAGATTAGAACACTACCACCCATAAAAGAAAATACATTTTGAAATTCTAAAAACAAATTGTTATAAATACAGTAGAACCCCCATTTATCATTTTTCAGGGGACCAGAAAAAAATGGTGTAAAATGAGGGAAAACTTAAAATCAGGGGATGTAATATGGGGGTTCTACTGTATATCACTAAGCAATCAGTATACAAATACATTGTTTTTACACCATCACCTCCTATGAATATTTTACCTATGTCCACAATGAGACTGCCAGGCTCTTGTTCCAGAAGAAACTGGCGCACCTTTGGCCAGGCTTTACTTTGCACTTCATTGAAGTAAGGGGCTGTGCTTTCATACACACTATGAACATGTTGCTTTTCAAGTTGGGTCGCTTCATGTTCCATTCTGTAAAGCAACAGAACTGGGTTACGACTCCATTATATCCTGATTCCTTATTTACATACATTGTAAATACATTGTTGCCTGATTAAAACAACGCAATAAACTGTGAAAATGCTGAATATACACACTTGCCAACTGGCCAAATCTGGACCCACGCCTGACTCTAACCCAGCCCAGCAACACCCGCAGAGCGGCATAGGTGGACGGTGGCGAGAGTAGCTCCCACTTGCTCTTCGCGTAGATAGACAGGTATTTGCACGTGTGGGAACTTTGGAAGGAAGGTTTTGGGTACTTTTTGTTAAATACTCAAATACTTTGTCAAATATTTTGGTACTTGAATAACAGTACAATATTTTCTATTTTGAATCCACCATTCCACCTTGTGCGTTTTTTTAATTATATGTATTTTTAAGGACAAGGTCCTGCACTGCCTTGTATTTATAGAGCAGCGTGTCCAGGTGATAATGGGCAACGTGTTTTAGAGTAACACAAATTAAAGGTCAAGTTTTAGCAACAATGTAACAATTGTTGTGTGAACTGGTGTATTGGAAACAACACGAGGAAATGTATCTAATACACATTTTACTCTACATTTTTGCAATTTTGGAATAGTAGCACCCATACCTTACCCTAACCCGGTGTGCACCTTTATCGATATACCTTCGACTGCCCCCCTTTGACATAATAGAAGGGGGCAGGGCACGGCCGGCGAAAGCATATAAAAGTATGCGCACAGAAACGGAAGTGGGGCAGTAAAAGGTTGAAGGAGGAATATGCATAGGCTAAATTTCAGCCCGTACCCACCCACAGCCCAGAGACAGTGTGCGCAAGTTGCCCTGAACCCGCCCAAATCGCAGGCTTTGGCCTGGCCCGCACATCACTTATCTATACCTTATAAGCCTTTAACCCTGATAAACAGCAGTTATTGTCCTACAGCTGTAGCCATGGCTACTAAACTCTGAAATAGAAAAGACCTTTGAAGACTGAAAGATGATAACATGATTTTTCTATCTCTCTCTCTCTCTCTCTCTATCATCTATCTATAATCAGTCATTTATGTGACTACCATGCTGTTGAATTCTAACCACTGTGTATAATATATGCAGAAATGGACTTAAAGGCTGAGTGCCCTGATTGTGTGAAAGGCTCAAAATAAAAACTTACAGGATTTATAAATATCCTGCAATCAAAATTAAAGAAAATGGTTATAGTCTGTTACTCATCCTCTGTAAAGCACACACTTGCTCAAATGCTTAATGATAATAATTGAAAAACCTGGTAAACTGTAGTTTATTATTATTAGTAACATATTTACAAAGCACCAATATATTCAATATGCCATATAATAGAAGGTATTTACATCAAATGTATAGATGACATTCAAAAATACATACAGTACATATAACAACTATACACAACTATATACTATATATAACTATATACAACAAAATATAAAACTGATATAGGATTACCAGACCTCTTGAAAATTTAGGGGCATGTCTAGAAAATCAAGCTAGAAGGGCTGCCCTGATAGCTATTTAACTGAAATGCAATCAATGCCCTGGTCAACATTTACTGTATTAGACATGACCCTGAATTTTCAAATGATCTGGTAACCATAAACAAGGGATGCACCGAATCCAGGATTCAGTTCAGGATTTGGCCTTTTTCAGCAGGATTGGGTGAATTCATATAGGTAAATTAGGGGTGGTAAGGGAAATCACGTGACGTTTCGTCACAAAACAAGGGAGTAAAAAAAAAAATTCTACTTTTTCCTTTCCAGATCCTAAATTGCATATGCAAATTGGGATTCGGTTCAGTATCTTTGGGGATTCAGCCGAATGCCAAATAGTAGATTTGGTGCATCCCTACCCTGAATGAATAAAGAATAAAAGAGGTAAAGATGGCCCTGCTCAGCAGAGCTTACAATATAAAAGTGGACTGAAACAGAACTGTGGCATGTAGAAAGAAAACACCATCAATTTATGGTGGCCGTGCACTCCCCAAATTTAGGGATGCCCAACCATTTGCTGACGTGATTATTGATCAGATATTAGTACAAACTGACTACCCCTATGGACAGGCAATTTGCTCTGATCTGACTGGTTGGTTCCCTGAGGCAAAAATTATGAAAAACATCACATTTAACTTGAAATTGAGCTGACTTACCTTAATACAGTATACCACTGGATATGCCAAGAGAAACAGGGGCTTCATCAAATAATAATACTAATGTACTAGTAAGAATCCAACAGAAACAGATTTGCTTTGTATTGATATCTCCTATGTTATGGTATGCAATATGATAGAGAGTGTGATATTCTAAACCAATTTGCAGTTGGTTTTCATTTTTTATTATTAGTGGTTTTTGAGTTACTTAGCTTTTTATTCAGTATGTTGAGAAATCTGGTTGCTAGGGTCCAAATGACTTGAATTAGAGACTGGAATATGAATTGGAGAGGTTCTGAATAGAAAGATGAATAATAAAAAGTAGCAATAACAGAGAATTAGTTTTTTTAAATGGGGGTCAGTGACCCCTGTTTGAAACCTGGAAAGAGTCAGGCGAAAAAGGCAAATCATTCAAAAACTATAACATACATGAAGGCCAACTGAAAAGTTGCTTGGAATTAGCCATTCTATAACATACTAAAGGTTAACTTAAACATCCTCCCAACAACTGATCCCCCCTCACTCTCCCATTGTAATATAGCCCACATATTTACTCTACTCTTAATATAATGTAGAACACATTTCCTTTGCCACAGTGTCATTTCTTTCTTCTGTCCTTTTTATTGTATGATATTCTATATATTTCTCTCACTGCCGCGCATGTTAACTACCTCCTTTCTACTTTACTCTACTTATTTTAACTGCCTTCATCAACTGATGTGTTCCACATTTTTACATTTTTAGGACACATTTACATATATTGTAGTTTCCAAAGTAATCCTCCCTTGCAACTTCTGTTTTGGTTAGAATCCTCGCAGCCGTGACAAATTTGCCTAAGCTGCCCTTGCCCCAGGGAACAAATGCAGACTGAAATAACTATGAGCTGGGACTCAATGTGCCTGAACGGTGTTCTGTACTATATGCAGTAACATATAAGGATAACGATTAAGATTCTTTAAAAAATAAATATTTTCAGTTTACATTATTACCTGATTTTTGTGGTTTTCTTGATTTCCTGCCCAGGATTAAGTATATGAACTGCTGTTCAAGGAGCAAAGCAGAGTTTTTCATTGTTTTATTATGGATTTGTTTTCAGTTCAGGGCTGGTGCTTAATTCCCTGGTGCTTTATACAGCATTCAAGTTGAACATTGCTTTCCCGCTGTCATTGTTTATTGCAGCCAAGCAAAATTCAAAGGATTCTATTTCCTCCTACAGTGCCCGACTTACTTTGTTACAGAGCCCCGGAACACAATATTCTCACATTTGTCCATTCAGTAAAGCAAATAATAGATGTTGCTTTAAAGAAAAGTATTTTTTAATGCACAGTGTAGTTAGGGTATTGGTTATACGACTCAAAGCAAAAATAATCCATTGTAAAGAGCTAACTGGAATATTTATAAAGGTGTGTATTATTTAATGAGAAACTGACAATAGAGTATCAAATTCTATATTTAAAAATGATGGCACCCACAATGTACTGGTGGTGGTATATACCAAGTGGTGATATTTGGTGTGCCTGCTGGTATCTTTTTTTACCAACCATTATAAATATGGCAAGTTATTGTGCTTTTCCCATAAATACAGAAATGCAGCACTGTATACGTGAGAGGCAGTATACAGGCAACCAAATGGACAACTCCTGTCTTGCCCTTCATTCAGGTTGCCACCTGTCTGTTTTTTTATTAGGACAGTCAGTAGAAATGGTAACATAACATAGTAACATAGTAAGTTAGGTTGAAAAAAGACACACGCCCATCAAGTTCAACCTTTTGATTTTTTTTTAACCTGCCTAACTGCCAGTTAATGCAGAGGAAGGCAAAAACCCCATTTGAAGCCTCTCCAATTTGCCTCAGACGGGGAAAAAATTCCTTCCCGACTCCAAAATGGACTAGTCCCTGGATGAACTTGTACTATAAGAGAAAAGGCTAGTAAGAATTGTCAGCCACATGGCGAAAACCGGTGCTCCAAAATGTTGTTTTCTCAGCCAGAGCATTTAGTAAATAACCTCAAAAAACATAGGAGCCCATTTATTAAACCTCAGATATATCTGGTCATGATTTATAAGGGAAAACTTGAATTTTTTCAATTTATTATACCCCAAAGCTGCTAAAAATCCTAAAAAATCCTCCATCTCAAAGCTGTCGAGGTCATATAAAAGTCAATGGCAGATGTTCCTGAAGTTGTTTTTTGACATCATGATCTGCTCTGGATTATCCGATAAAGGGCTAAGACTTTTTCTCACTGAATTAAAAACTCATGAACGAGATTCAATTTGAAATGCAATTCAATTCAGAAATACTTATCTCACTGTTTTTCACATGAAAACTCTATTGAAGTTTATGGAAAAAAACTGGAACTGAATTTGTAGACAATTTTTTTCTCCTTGATTTGAATCTCATCCATGAGTTTCCACGTGATAAACCAGGAGATAACTTTTTCTCACTGAATTGAACGTGGGCCGTTGTTGAGCTTTTGTAACGACAATTCAACAAAGTCGAGTTTTTGGAGCCTCAATCGTACGTTCTGAATTTCCATTTGATTTTTTAAATATATTTTATAGTGTTGCTTGACTAACATAATAAAATAGGAATTGGAATTATTTCTTAAGGTAACAGGCCCCTTTTAAAGGGGCTCAAATTGAAAGACTAAAATATAACAAAGATAATAAAACACAAAAGACAAAATGACCCATGATAGTTCTATAATTCTCAATGGGTTCATAAACTAAACTCTGAATTGTGGGTAAATATTGCACATTATTTGTCCAGTATATGCTGTAAGTTCTGTCAGCTACTATTTTTGTCTGCTCTTCTGGTTGAAACCAAAGATTGTCATGATGTTGGAACAAATGATTATCATGACCTCAGTAGATGGTTGAAGCTTAAGACTGTCACGACTCAGTCATTGGAATCAGTCATTGTTTTGACCTCAGTAGATGGTTGGAATCAATGATTGTCATGACCTAAGTAAATGACTGGGACAAATGATTGCTATGACCTCAGTAAATGGTTGGAACCAAAGACTGTCACAACCTCAGTAAATGGTTGGAACCAATGATTGTTATGACCTCAGTAGGACTTTCATGACTGCAGTAGATGGTTAGAACCAATAACTGTCATGACCTCAGTAGATGGTTGGAACCAATGATTTTGGAATCAATGATTGTTTTGACCTTGGTAGATGGTTGGAATCACTGATTGTCATGATCTAAGTAAATGACTGGGACAAATGATTGCTATGACCTCAGTAAATGGTTGGAACCAAAGACTGTCATGACCTCAGTAAATGGTTGGAACCAATGATTGTTATGACCTCAGTAGGACTTTCATGACTGCAGTAGATGGTTAGAACCAATAACTGTCATGACCTCAGTAGATGGTTGGAACCAATGATTTTGGAATCAATGATTGTTTTGACCTTGGTAGATGGTTGGAATCAATGATTGTCATGATCTAAGTAAATGACTGGGACAAATGATTGCTATGACCTCAGTAAATGGTTGGAACCAAAGACTGTCATGACCTCAGTAAATGGTTGGAACCAATGATTGTTCTGACCTCAGTAGATGGTTGGAACCAAAGACTTTCATGACTGCAATAGATTGTACAATCCAATGACTGTCATGACCTCAGTAGATGATTGGAACCAATGATTTTGTGACCTAAGTAGATGGTTGGAACTAGTCATGACCTCTGGCCTGGACTAGGGTAATGGTACACACTTTTTGTTGCCTGCTAAAATTTTGCTTGGACTGGATGTGTGTGGGTGGTGCTTCACAGTGAGGACAGTGAGGTTGTAAAATGCACTGCCAGATGATGTTGTGATGCCTGATTCTAATAACGCCTTTAAAAGTGGCTTGGATGATTTCTTGGACAAGTGAAATATCCAAGGCTATTGTGATACCAAAATCTACAATTAGTATAGATATTGGTATATATAGTTTATATGAGTGTATGGAGGGATCAGTGTGAGTGTGTGTATGGATGCTGGGTTTCATTTGGAGGGGTTGAACTTGACTTGGACTTTGGTCTTTCTTCAACCCAACTTAACTATGGATGACAAAATGCAAGAAAATTATATTCCGTTGACTATACTGGTAATCATGCTGACCCTGCTGGTGCAAAAACAAATCAGGCTCATATCACTCAGAAATGCTCGCATGTGAGAACACTAAATCACAAAGGAGATAAAACACCCCATGTGCCATTACTCTTAAGGTTTACAATGGATCTTCTGAACATCAGTACATTCCTAATTTGTATGAGTTTAATTATACAGAAAATTACACAGTACTATTATATAGTCTTCACAGCTGTGCTAGCCTTGGCCCTAATCTATTGTTATGATAGAAGTAGCTCTGTAATTGTGGTGCCAAAGCTGCTTTAAAGAATGGTTGGTTGACTGACTTGATTAATATTACGCTGCTAATCTGGAAAGACATTGTATAAAAAGGATGTAATTTCAGTGTGATGTGTCTCGTACAAATGTAAGATGAAGTATCCTGCCATGACACTTTATGGTGACGCGAGACACCCTGATGCCAGCAGCGCCCAAGCATGATGACATGTTTGTATTTCCCTAACAACCAAAGCATCAATATGAAAAACATTTAATGAGCACGGAAATTCTACTTTCCGTTCCTGCCTGTAATCCATTCTGGTTAATGTACAATAAATGCCATGCCTCTCAATAGGTTGGCATCATCTGTGACCTTCACATACAGTTGCAAAGTCTAATAATATAATTGACATGAACTGTGTTGTGCTACAACATTCTGTATAACAGGCTGCACTTATTCATCTGAAAAAATAGAATAAGACAGAGAGGGGGTTAAAGGATAGTTTTTCCGAAAGGTTTGTTTTTGATTCTATTAGTTCACTTACACTTTAAAACAGCAAGGACAGCAGAAGAATAAAATAGACTTCACTGAAGAATCTGGCTCCCATGCCCCCTTCTTCATTGAAAAAAGCTATGCACCACATCAATAACATTGGCATCATCTAGGCATAGCTACCATACAAGGTGAACCAGAAAAAGTACCAGAAAAAAAAAGCAAGTAAATATGGGATATAAAACTGATGCTTCCATATCGCCGTGGCGCTTCAGTTGACAATTAACATTCTTTTATGCTTAGGGACAGGATACCTTATAAAACTAGTAAAAAAATATTTTGGCTGCCATGGCTAGTAAGAGTTTAAGAGACAGGTAATGGGAGCAGGAGCTAGATTTATCATGACTGATTAGCAGTTAGAAACTTATTGCTGATTGGTTGCTATGAGCAACTGCACTTGTGCTATTTAGAACCTATGTTTGTATATGTGCCTTCCTGCCTTTTATGTAGACAGGCAGCACTTAGCAACTGCAGCAACCTCAAAGGTGGTCACCCCTGTGTATGAGAATCTACCAATGGGTTGCCCGAGTGATATCTAAAAATCAGGCGAGTTTAAAAATACCTTTAGACAAGGACCCTAGCTGAGTTAATCTAACTGGGAACAGAGAAATGACTGAATCCTTTATAAAATCAGATGGAAACATAATTTTGATTATTATAAGCTCAGTAATGAAATTGTATTGTTGGCAAAAAAAACAAACCCTACACACTTACACACTTAGCCCTGCCCTACTCCTCGTTCCAGGTGCCGACAACACTTTTCATACGTATTATTTAAAGCAATAAATTAAACTCACACAACCCTACATCCCCAGCCATTATCTTTGAAATAGCACCAAAGGTGCACTTGTTCCTGCAGTAGAAGAGCTAAATTTGGGGCATTGCCAGGTGCAAATGTTTGTTGGCACCAGCCAAGGAAGGGTAGACGCTGGAATCTAATTCAAGGATTTCACTTCTGTAAGGCAGTTGATACAATTGTAGGAAAGTCTCTTAAAAGGCCAGTGGTATTGCTGGCTGTGTTACATTACCTACTATATAATATACAGGTACAATATATATCTTGGGCATATGCATCAGGCAATCTATATATATATTATATATATATATATATATATATATATATATATATATATATATATATATATATATATATATATATATATATATATATAAATATATAATATATATATATATCACTGCTGTACATAAGAAACATAGCTGTTGTGCTACATCATCCCTTGGGTTGCCACCTTTGCTGATGGCTAAACCCAAACATAGGAGGGCTTCCTATATATAAATCTTTTTTTCCCTATTGATAACATTGGGATCAACCATCATTTTTACAGGCCAGGCTGGTAAAATACCAGCCAGGTGGCATCCCTAGGCAGAGCAGATCACATCGGGGGTGAGGTAGTGATGTAAGAACAGGCATGATGACATCAGAGGTGGGCACAATAATGTTGGTGGAGTTATGACATCAGGGCAAGGTCATTGCATCACTTACTGTAGATGCAACTGGCTGGATTTCTATACAATGTTTTAAAGTGTTGATGGCCAGTCCAGGTGGTAACCCTATATTCTGCTTGATGATTAAGCCCAATCCTTTAATTACAGGTGTGTGATCTATCATACAGAAATCAGTTATCCAGAAAGCTCTGAAATATAGCAATGCTAATTTAGAAAAAAACAATCGTATTTTTAATCGATTTGCTTTTTTTTTGTATTTGTAATAATAAAGGTATGTTAGTATTTAAATGCTTTTCATGTACAGTATTGGCCAGATTATTGTTCGGGGTTTCATAAGGCAGAAAGTTCCGAGCCAAACAAAAACCGAAATGTTCAGGTGGCAACCCTAATTATCCCAGGGCAGGCAACTGTATTATTCTTAGCAGCCCCTGGAAGAGTTGAAAGATAACTGGTCTATTGAGTGAAGCAAACAAGACAGAACAGAAAGATAGTACAGTAGAAGGTCAGGCTTCTGGGGGTGAGTCCAGCAAGTGCCTTTTATACTGCCAAATAGGATACCAGATCAGGTGAAAAACCAGAATGGGGATCAGTTTTGAAGCAGCTAGTGATGTATTGGCAGTGCCCCAGTCTGGTAACCTTAACCTGACCCAATACCCATAGCAACTCAATGTGAGGGCGCCTATAGGGTGCGCGTATTAATCTTACCTGATAGTGGAGCTCCCCTGTCACAGGCAATTCACAGCGTTGTGCCCATGTTGCATCACTCCGCCGCACAGACTGGCATGTGCCCCCTCCATATCAGCAGCCTGTGCGAGGCGGAGAGACAAGGACTAGTTACTGAGGGGTCGGGCAGGGCACATTGACCAGGGATGTTGCTGCCGAGCCAGTGTGAGGGAGAAGCGCAGCTCCCAGAAGCATCATCTTGGGAGATGGAGCGAGACACGGGCTGCCGGGGAGGGGGCTGGGACTGATGCTCATGTGACCTCGCTTCTCTTTTCCTGCCTTGTGCTCATATGCCTGCGAGGCGCGTGTAAATGGGAGTCGATGGGACATTAACAGTCACCGAGCTGCTCCGACCCAGTTCTGTGGTGTCTCCTGCCCAAACCTTTTTACTCCGCCGCTGCTGCTGCTTCGCACAAATCCTGAGGGAAAAGGGAAAGGCCTGTGGGACTGGAGCTGCCACTATTATTACTGTCCCCTGTCTAATCCATTATCTCTGCCTCTCAGTCACCTCAGCTGCAAAATGTTAAGAGGGAAAACATGAGGGTTGCCAAGTCTAATTCTCAAAACCAGCCAAAGTCAGCTACAAAACCAACCCAAAACTAGCCAAGAGGCACAAAAGTAGCCCAAAAATAGCACAATATGTGCAGTGAAAAAATAAATGAATTTATATGGAAATATACCTTTTTCAAATTTTTCCATGAAGCAAAACAGGACAGATTCGCCCGTCACCAGGGCCGTAACTACAGAGGGGGGCCCAGCGCCGATTCTGGGGCTGCTACCGCCTGAGGCAGCAGCCCAGATGCCGCCCCCCTCCTCTCCCGCTCCGCGCTTAAAAATTAGCGTCGGAGCGGGTTTTAGGGGGCAGTATCGCTAGTGCATTGAGTGCAATAGCGCTCTATGCACTAGCGGAGCCGAATTTCCGGGTTAAAACCCGGAAGTTTGGCTCTTAAAGTTACGGCTTTTTGCCGCCCCTTGTAACTGGCCGCTCGCTGGTAAAACAGTTCCACCTGTAGATATTTTGGTGACCAGCAGATTTTTGCCCCAAAATTGTCTGAAATTGAGGAAAGTCACTGGAGAATGGGACACTGGGATACAGAGCACAAAATCCGGTAACCCCCGACTTCTGCACAAGTCAGTCCCGTTGCATGCTGGGTATTGTAGTCTTACATTAAACTTGGCAGTCTGCAAATTGTTAAAAAATGACATTACCCAACATGCACAGGGAGACGCGTGCTTGGCACATTAGGGCAAGAAAAATAAACATTAGGGAAAGAAGAACAAACTAACCAAAGGCCCAAAAAGTAGCCCAAATCTGTACCTTGGCTAGTTTGTACTTTCAAAACCCATCTGGGCTTTAAATTAGTAGCCCAATTCGGCTGGAAAACCGCCAACCTGGTAACTCTGATGAGCACCCACTGTGGGCTTTGCTTTATATTGGGAGCTACGACCAAGCTTCTAGAGCTTCACAGTGACTTTTGCATCATTTTCTTTGATTTAGAGTGAAAACATAGAAGAACAGACTTGGGGATTGAGGTCTAAATCACCTCAACATATAAAAGACATTTTGTTACCTGTTTAGTTTGGGAAACCATAGGTCTTCCCAGCACACAGAGAAAGCTTCCCCTTTAAATACAGTGTGACGGCCCGTAGATGGTTTGAAAAGCCAGTCTGTCTGTCAGGCCAGTGATATAATTGTAGTAATATATCTTATTTATGAGGTATGGTAGGATAAATTCAATGTTGTGTATAATTCTTCTAGAACACATAATAGATCTAGTGCCAGTTACATATATAATACCCCAAAACATGAAGGAAAATGGAGTGCCAATTCCGTGTAAAATATCCTAGACCACATGACTGGATAAAAAATTCCATTTATAATATCATTGTCCTGGGTGTTGGTTAGCTTAGCCTTGCAGGGGCATAGCTTTTCCAAGCAAGGCTTTATTCAAATCTGCCTGTGGACGGGAAAGAAAAATTTGCGGCCATGCGCACATCAATACAGTATGTTTCCTTCGATTGGTTAGGGTGAACAATCCTAACCAATATCGTTGCAGTATGTCGAGGCAGAAGAGAAGTCAAGAGGAGCCACGTCTCCCAATCCCTTGAAGGCACTTTCATTGGAAGTACTGCTCAGTATTGGACACTGATTGTGAAATCACTTTCGCATTTACATATATATTTGATTCAGTTATTCTAAGCTAACCTGACTGGCTTGTCTTTGTGTGTGGGGTCCCAACTCCCAAGCACTGCTCAGACCGGATGTCTTCTATCAACATGCAAAATGCTTTTGGGGCCAGTGACTTTCAGGAGTATGTGAAGAGGTTCATCAGCTGCCCATGAAGTGATTGGACCTTCTAGAAAGTGAATAGAATGCAAGTGTGCTGTCGTATCTGTGTAGTTTGTCTCTTGTGCTATATGCTTGCTTAAGGGCAGAGATACGCAAAGATTCGGGGAGATTTAGTCGCCCATCGATTTAATCGCCTCTTCTTCGGGTGACTAATTTCCCCGAACTACCTTCCCACCAGCTAGAATCTAAATCGCCGACAGGATGGCACTCGGAACGCTTCGTTTTCTGAAGTTGCCTCACGAGGAAACTTCGGGCGACTTCAGAAAACGAAGCGTTCGGAGTGCCATCCCGCCGACAATTTAGGTGCTAGTCGGCGGGAAGGCTTTTTGGGGAGATAGTCTCCCTGAATCTTTGTGTGTCTCTGCCCTTAAAGGGCATGTAAAGGCAAAAAAATAAAATCCAATTTTTACTTTCTTTAATGAAAAGAAACCTATCTCCATTATACTTTAATTAAAAATGTGTACGGTTTTTATAAGAAACCTGACTGTATGCAGTGAAATTCTCCCTTCATTTACTGCTGTGGATAGGAATTGTCAGATGGTCCCTAACTGCTGAGCAGGGAAACAATCATACTTATGAACAGCAGGGGGAGCCCCCGCCTTACTTCCCAGCATGCAGAACTCAAGCAGCTTTGTTTATGACGATCCCTAAGCAGCCCAGACCACACTGAGCATGTGCACAGTCTTAGTCTTGCAAAGATGTTTAACAAAGTTACAAGATGGTGACCCCCTGTAGCCAACTTTGAAAGCATAAATCATTTGTTTGATTAGGCTTGTGGTGCAGTAAGTTCATGTTTATATTTAGTATACAAAATACAGCATTTCTAGCCTTATTCTATTTTAGACTTTACATGCCATTTAAGGACAAGGAAAGGTGAAATCATAGGGCTGCCATAAATAATGCACCCCACAGTGATTATATTCACTTACCTGATACCCTGAAACTGCTTCCCCAGGGAGACCAGCCCAGGGCATCAGGTAAGTGAATATAACTAAATGTTGGCACCCCCAACCCAGTAATTTACATTACTGTTATTTACAGTTCCCTATATATTTCCTCTGCTGAAGCCTGTCCTATTTTTACTCTCACTGTGCTGGCTCACAGACACTTCCCAGCACAGCATCTCATCTGTCGATCTGCCTAATAAATACAGTGGGATCCTGTCTCCAAGGCTGCACAGCACCACCTTCTACGACTCAGCTAACATGCAACTCTTCTTTATGATAGGCATTGGGAATTATGCATATTGTATAAATGGTTCTCTATTTTATTGCATTCCTCTTACATGACAAATCCTCTATTGCAGCATGGGCTTCATTGGAGCTAAAATAGTAAATACAGGTATGGGACCTGTTATTTAGAAAGGACCTAGGTTTTTCCAGATAAGGATTTTTCCGTAATTTGGATCTCCATAACGTAATTCAAATAGTTACATTTCCTAAAAAAATTATTCAAATATTTATTAAACCTAATAGGATGGTCTTGCCACCAATAAGAATGAATATGATATCTTAGTTAGGCTCGAATACAAAGTACCATTTTATTATTAAAGAGGAAAATGAAATCATTTTTAATTATCTGATTATCATCTCTGGAGGATGGCCTTCCCACAATTCTGAGCTTTCTGGATAACAGGTTTCCGGCTAACGGATCCCATACCTGTACTGAGGTTCATTTTTCCACAGTTTCTTCTGAAAGTGAGCAGCTGACTGAAGAATCAGTCCATGACTGATTCAATGCAAATGAAAAAAATGTTGGTTCTGCATAAATAATGCAAAAGAATAATCGGTTAAAGTACAAAGATAATAGCATTGTAAGCAGAGAGCCAGAAGGAGATGAGGAGCAAATCAAAGACCAGCCATCTGCTCACATTGGCCAGGAGGAGAAATAAGCAATTCTTTGCGTAGAGAGAAACACGATACTAATAACTCGTATGTTAAGTCAAATTAATTGTTTTCATTTTTGTTGTGGTCCTTTAGTATAGTTTTGACGGGGAATGGGCTCTTAAATTGATATAGCAAACAAATATCTAATTAAGAGGTGCTGTACGAGTCTATTTTTTTTTTTTTAAATCAAATCCAGTAGAAATGAGTTTTTCATTGGTATTTACTTCCCAGTAAACAGGTCCCTCTGCTAAGCAGTAAATTAAGTTGTCTGTCTACAGATCCGTAGCTACTGCATTTGCACTAAGCAGCTGTTTCAAAATGCCATTTTTCTTTTGGTATTACCAGTGGGTAACTATGGCTAAATGCATGATGTTTTCATAAAGGCACCAGATAGGTGAGGAACAATTAAAGGGATTGTTCACCTTGGAGTAAACATTTAGTATGATGTAGAGAGTGATTTTCTGAGACAATTTGCAATTACTTTTCATTTTTTATTATTTGTGGTTTTTGAGTTATTTAGTTTTTTATTCAGAAGCTCTTTAGTTTGAAGTTTCAGCAATATGGTTGCTAGGGTCCACATTACCCTAGCAACCATGCATTGGTTTGAATAAGAGACGGGAATATGAATAGGAGAGGTCTGAATAGAATGATGAGTAAGAAAAAGTAGCAATAACAATAAATGTGTAGACTTGCAGAGCATTTGTTTTTGGATGGGGTCAGTGAACCCCAACTTGAAAGCTGGTAACATACAGAAAGAAAAAGGCAAATAATTCACAAACTATAAAAAAAGAACAAATGAAGACCATTTGAAAAGTTGCTTAGAATTGGACATTCTATATCGTACTAAAGGTTAATTTAAAGGTGAACCATCCCTTTAAAGGCATATACATGTCTTAAAGGAGAAGGAAAGCTACAGAGGCATTTTATTGGCAATAGATTAGCTGCAATAGTGCAACTTAGAATGCTATATTTATTCTGTAGAATGTTGTACCATACCTGAGTAAAAAGCTCTAAAAGCTCTCTATGTATTTAGGATAGCAGCTGCAGTATTAGCTTGGTGTGACATCACTTCCTGCTTGAGTCTCTCCCTGCTCAATTATAGCTCTGGGCTTATATTACAGCAGAGAAGGGGGGGAGAGGAGCAAACTGAGCATGCTCACGCCAAGGAGGTTTAAGCTGAAGGCAGGAAGTCTGATACAGAAGTCCATGTGTACACAAAAGAAGGAAAGAAATGCAGTGTTTCTTTTGACAGGGGACTCAGAAAAACACTACTTTGAGGGTTTACTGGTATATTTGTGTGGACCTTTCTGATAAGGCTTATTTACTTTTAACCTTTCCTTCTCCTTTAAGAATGTTTTGGCATATATAGATATTGAGGCAAGTGGATATCCAGAAACAATGCATCCAGGAACTACATAAGCTAGACTCACAAAGGGAAAAGTTTTGTCCGCCCATGGAGGCATATTTATTATGAGGTGAAAAAAAACAGTAGAATAATTTGCCAGGCATTGCCATGTTAGAAATGGAGTAATTTATTTAAAAAAAAATTTCTTTGAGCAATTGCTGCCGGAATTTACTTACAAAGGTCTGAAAATAACGGCGGCAAATCTGGCATTCACATGGCGTAAAATATCACACACCTTGATAAATTCGCCATTTATTTTACACAGCTTTTTACACAGTTTTTTCAGCAAATTTCATTTTACACAGCATAATAAATAGGCCCTATAATGTAAAGGGAGCTCTTGGTGCCAAATTAAAGCCTATGCACTTTATATAAAACTATACCCCCCCCAGAATGAATACTTAACCAAGTGATAGTTTATATCATGTTAAATGGACTATTGAAGAATCTTACCCAACTAGAATAAATAGATATATGTATATATAGATATATATATATATATATATATATATATATATATATATATATATATATATATATATATATATATATATATATATATATATATACTTGTACTTGTACTTCTTTTATCTTGAGACACCATTTTGTAATAACCTTTATGCTGCCGCAGAGATCACCTTACCAGAAATACTGCAGCTGTAACTGTAACAAAGAAGAAGTGCATATTAGCTCATGTGACCTGATATGCATGTTTTGTTTGGTTTGTTTGTGTGCACTGTGAGTCATACCATCCCAGGGGGCGGCCATTAGTACTTAAAATGACAATTTTGTATTTAGGATTACCCAATGGCACATACTGCTAGAAAAGGATAGTTTTAAAAAAAAAATGGTTTATTTCGACGGAGAAGGGTTTTTACATATGAGCTGTTTTATGCAATATATTTTATAGACACCTACATTGTTTGGGGGTTTAGTTTTCATTTAATTAAGGCACCCCAAACATTTATTTTACTGCATTTTTTTGCTAGTACTTTTTAATTCAATTTTACAGTGTGTCTAACTTTCCTTTTTGGTACCACACTGAAATATGACACAGTTCCAAGTCTTATGCGAACATACTTGTCATTTTGAACAAGGAAGCCTGGGTGAAGGGATTTGGTTTCAGCATGTATGCAATTGGAAATAAACCAGAAATATAATTTACTAGGAAAGCTTAAGTCGTATGGGAAAAAGTTTGTGCGAGACATTATTGTAATTAGCTGTTGTACTTTATTAGTGTTTCCTTTACATGGACAGCACATGCAATGTACATCTTTAGCACAAACTTGTTGAAAATATTTTCGTCCTATTTTTTTCAATTATAAACGCTAATGAATTATTATTTTTTACCTTTATCACCTCCCCACAACTCCACTATAATGAGCATTGTTTGTTTAAATATAGATAAGGAGCTCTGTGTAAACAAACCTTTATCTTTTCCCAGGGACAATTTATCCCAATGTGTGCTCAGGCATGTCTGTGACAAATTTTTCTTCGATGACAAAAAACATTTTGGTGATTCATGATGAATGCTCTCCAGTGTCAATCTTTGAGATAAAAAGGAGCTTATTGAACAAAGGGTTCTCAGTAAACTGGTTATTTAATAAACGACCTTCTTTTCCTCCCCCAGTTGCACTTAAGAAGAACCACAGGAAGTTGGACTGAGAAAAAGGTTTCAATTTCAGTGCTCGTCTTGTTCAGTGTACAAAATAACAGAAGCCATATTTCTTAATTAATGGGTAGGTGTTTTAAATTACTACATTTTGTAAGGTAATTTGGAATGAGAGAGGTAGTGTTTTTTACATTTTTCTATTTTCTGTATATGCACTGCTATTATGTGCTATAATTACTAAATGCCATTTGCAAATAACATTTCAAGTGGGCAGCTCTTAACCCAGTGCTTGTTCCAATACTGTTTTATTAGTTGCATTTAGTACTTCAAGATCAGGGGGTAAAAGCCATCATAGCTCAGAACATTTACAAATTGAACAATTGTTATATTTGGCCTCCATCCAGCAACAAAAATTCCTTCTCCGTTGTGAGAATGGCACAAATATCTGATGGTCCAGTAGAAGGTTCTGACTAATAGAATCCCCAGAGATGACACATTCATATGTTACTCATCACTCTGACATGACCTTCATCCCCAAGACTTGGAAACCAAAGATAAATGTTGTTTAATCAGTCCAAATGGAGAAGCATCCAAATATTTATTGTTCCATGACTGCATTTTGTCTAGACACAGATTACTGTTCAGTTTTCACTAAATGAAGATAGTGATCTCACTGGCTGGGAATAACACAATTTCAGTGGATGTAGTAGTTTTAACAACATTGTATAACTCATAACTGCTCTTCTTTGTCATAATAATGTCACCCCTAATATTTTAGGCAACAACATAAATATAAATAATCTAAATATAAATAATAATCTGGACTTTCATCTCCTTTGCATAATTACAGCCCACGGGTAGTGCACGACTGAAAGTGTAGCTTTAGAAATTTAGTTCCATGTAGCCAAGGTGCAACTTCCAGGCTCCTTACTCCAAGGCTTGAACTAGGGGGGGGGGGGGGCAGGAGAGGCCAGTGCCTAAGACACAATGGTGGGGGGAGGGCACTAGGTATTACATGCTTTAGCAATGTATATGGGCAAATGTTGAAACGTGCAGAATGAACTGTGAAAAATAGACCAAATATAGAGCAGAGATTCGGCAGGATTTTGAACCAAATCTGAATGTTAATTTCCCTAATCAAATTTGACCAAAATCAACAAACTTGCGACACAAGCTGTGAACACATATTTATTGCTGTCAGTTGTCCAGAGCTATAAAGAAGAACTAAAGTTTAATAAAGAAGTAGGCTTGAAATGCTGCACGTTATGTTGTGGGCTTCTGTACCAGCCCATGGCAGCTGCCTTGTAGCTCCCCATCTTCTTTTCTGCTGATTCACAACATTCCTTGTGTTGTTGTCACTTATCAGAGGTTAGACTTAAAATGAATATATAGAATTAATAACTGACTGCCTTCATGAAAATGAATAGCTGGCCTACATGGAAATAGACGTTGGAAGGAATAGTAACAAGACCTTGAAAGGGTCACCATTGCCCTTTAGCAAAGCCACAACATCATCACCTTGTAAAATTTTCTTACCCAGCCTTCCCTTTTCCCAGCTCTTCCAACCTCAATTCAGCTCCACTAATCCAACACATATTTTAAGAATGTCCTCAGCTGTGCTGCATTTCCATGTCTATATCTAGAGCACAGCAGATCAATAGAGCACGCTACAATATGCAAATAGAAATAACAAGATCTATAGGGAATATATAACACATCAGTATAGAACCAGAAAGCTGCTACATTGCACATGACATCTGACAAAGCATTACTGATGCTATCAGCCAAAAGAACTGAACATTGACAACATCTCAAATCACCAAACAGTAGCTTACAGTAATCAATATCAGTTGTCCTCTTGCGGGAAATAATTATAGATTTTCAAGTGTCTGGAAGATGCATTGTTACAACATTATAATATACTGTCTATGTTTTTTGGTGAACACAAATGTTTCTGTGCACCTAACTGTTAATTCAAGTCACTAGAAAGGTATTTAGGTAGATCTTTATTGTAAAAAGCAGACTTGAGTCACATAGATGCAATGAACCATTGAAGAAGCTTTTTTGTTGTAGCAGACATGAGACACATAGATGCAATCAACCAAGAAAGGATTTTTTTTTGTAGAAAACATAATACACATAGATACGATGAACCAAGTATATTGGTAATACTGGCCCTGGCCTTGGTTGGTATATATTACTAACTAGGTTTAGGGATCCAGTATTCAGTTCGGGATTTGGCCAGGATTCGGCCTTTTTCAGTAGGATTCGGCAGAATCCTTGTGCCTGGCGAACTGAAGCTTAATTTACAAATTAGGGGCGAGAAGGGAAATCACTTGACTTTTTGTAACAAAACAAGAAAATAAAAAAAATGTTTCCACTTTTTCCTTTCTGCCCCTAAATTGCATATGCAAATTATAATTTTGTTCGGTATTCAGCCAAATCTTTCAGGAAGGATTCGAGGATTCGGAACTCCTTGTTAGCTTCCCAAACTGGGCCAGCTTCATAAGTCTGTCCTGTCATTAGATGTTCATTAAGAGGAAGTTTCTCTTTCTCAACTTCCCTATATATGTTCTTTGGGCCTGAAAAGTTCTAGGAAAACTTAGGGGTTGTTGCCACTTGCTGGACAATCCAAACATTGCATTAACTATTTGCATTTCTGTATTTCATATCCTTACAGGATTAAAAGAGAAATAAATCTTAACTAAAGATGTAGCCTAGAAATGTTGTACATCATGTTTTGGGCTTCTATACCAGCCCAAAGCAACCACAGCTATTTAGCAGGGAAGATATGTGCCTCAAAAGATGCCCAGTAGCTCCTCATCTTCTTTTCTGCTGATTCACTGCACATGCTCTGTACGGCTGTCACTTACTGAGCTTAGGGACCGACTCAAAATATACAGTACACGTAGAATATAAATGTCAGTATATAAGGCTGATTAGTAATTAATACAGATAATTACTACAGAAACCAGTGCAACTAGCACTAGAATTTAATAATCAGACCTGTAGCATCAACTTGTATTACAGACCAACCTCATTTTCTGCTTGATAATTAGTGACAACCCCTACAATTAGCTTCTCAACAGCTGCTCAGAGCCCACTGAGCATGTGAGTGTTGCAGACACTTTCCAAGATGGTGACCCCCTGTGACAAGTTTGAAGTCCTGGATCATTGCTGCTGCTATTGAGAAGCTGAAACTTTAGGCTGGTGCATTAAGTTCATAATATAAAATATGGCATTTTTTCCCTTATTCATTTTTAGGATTTAGTTTTAAGTATGTGTGCTCAGCAGGACTGCAGTTAGAGAAGAGGAAGCTCCTAGCAATGGAAAAAGATTGGAACCTCCATATGAGTGGGTGGAAAATTACATAAATCTTGAGTGACTAAGCTGGAACCTTATACTTATTTTTAAACTAAAACGTCCATGATCATCACATATGGGAACCCAAGCAAACCAGAGATCTACTGAATGGGATATCAGGGACCAAGTGGTTTACTATGAAGAAGCTTTTTGACATCACATTGATCTAGTAATGACTGGGCACTGAATGATAGCTTGGCGCAAGCAACATAGTACAAAAGAGATCATTAATGCACATGTCATTGTAACCATATCACAGCATATTCATATATTACAACCAGGGATTATCAGGAAAGATCCACCTACCGCGGATTAATAAACATTTTTGTACATTTTTAAATATTGAGTAAATATTTCAAGAGGTCCCCATCATTTTTTGGTACAGTTGAATGAATTAGCTTTTGTCAAAACAAGGAACGTGTGCTGCCAGTTCTGCTGAACATTTTAATTAAAAAAAATCATTTTATTCACTAGAGGTAAAGAAAGTGTATTGCTAGTTTAAAAGAATTAAGGAATTTGTGATCTTGTTCCCAGTAAAATACATTGTCCTTGGCAACATTATAATATTTCCTTTATAAATTCATATCTCACATGGAATGTCTGGATTTAGCTCTCCAGACAGTAAATGACTCTTCCTTTTTTAATGTCTGTGGGCGATCTATCAAGATGAACAAATCACTAATCTGACAGAAAGCAGCAGCTTGATTCATCCGCCTTTGGGTGTTCTTTTAATAGAAATGTTGGATGCTATCTTTAGGTATCTTTAATATGCAGTGGAAGTAACAGCCCAAAGTCTGTGTGCATATATATATATATATATATGCATAATGTTATTGTGGGAAGGAAACAAAAGCCACAGGAACTTGTCTCTAAAATGATTTCTAGAGCCGAGACTAGTAGAGCGTGTTCCAGTGGAGCGGCTCACAGAGCAAATTGAGGAGCTCATATTAGTAAATTTAAATACATTAATCATTAAGGGGTATATTTATCAAAGAGTGAAGTTAATAGTGAAGTTCCGCCACTAGAGTGAAATTCCGCCACTTTCCATTCATTTCTATGGCATTTTTAAAGGCGTTTTTATCAAAGGGTGAACTTTCACTTTCACCCATTGATAAATATGCCTTTCAATATCCCATAGAAATGAATTGTGAGCTGCGGAATTTCACTCTAGTGGCGGAACTTCACTCTTTGATAAATTTACCCCATAATGTCAACAGCTGTATTTAAATCTAAACAAGTTCTCCTAACCTTTTCCAAAAGCTAAACTTGCAGGAGACAATTCTTTATAGATAGTGAATAATGCCCCCTCTACTGTAAAATATAAGGATATTATAAATCAGTGAGGAGTTCCTTGACCATCCAAAGACACAATGCTTTTTGTGTATGTCAAGGAACGCATAGACTACTTCTGATATCCTCATATTTTACAACAGGTGTACCTTATTTACCCATAGGACCCAGATTTAGGGGGCAATTTTTAAAAAGTCAAATTAAGATTTCTAACATTTTTCAAGCGGTTTGAATTTTATCCAGAAGTTTATGTGACTTTCCAATTTTTAAAAATGTATTTCTCTTTCAAGAGGTGTACCAGTTGCAATTTATTTTCATTACAAAATCGGGAAAGGGAATTAATTTCAGAAACTGAGACCACAAGCCTGATGATGATGTTGCTCCTACTACACATGCAGAAAAAAAATGAACGAATCACCTGAAAAAATACTTTATACTAAAAGAGTAAAACCACTCTACAAACTGTGATTCCTTTCCTCTCACTACTCCACTCCAAATGTGCTAAAGAGCCAATTTGATCTAATATAGAACGAATATGCTCTCACCAATACATTTAGTGTTTTTGCAGCTCTTTACTTATCAGGCAAGCTATCCTCTGGCACGCTGTACTGACTGGTATTTCATGGCTCTCTGTCTGCTAGAAAGGAAAAATGGCTCTAAAGCTTTAAGGCAGCAGAACATTGTGTTTTTCATCTGTAATATTTCTATTTAGAGGGCAGCAGTTTCATAACCACCGGTGCTTTCTTCAGCCAAGGTCTTTCTTTTGCCTTGCATTAGTGCAACTGCATTTTATGTGTCTAACCTAGTGGGCAAGAATTTTTGTATTAGCTTTTACTTATAATGCATTCACTAAACAAGAGGAAATAATAATATTTGCATATAGACGTGCATGCTTTACTGATGTCCAGCACAGGAACTAAAGAATGATTGACAGGCAAGCAATTACAGATGGCAAGAATTAACATTGACGTCTTTATTCATGGTACTGTGTCTTCCTGACAACAAATGCATATTGATGTCTTTGTTCTGTTTCAATGGAACTGCCTTTCTTATTGGGCAAAAGAGCAGTGTAATAATTATTGCTGGCATTCAAACATGATCTAATGCTGCTTGAGGATTTTCACATTGTAAGGCAATGTGGAGCTAAATTACTCAAGAAAGCTGGAAGTACTGCCAACTATATTAGGTATTTTCCTTGCCTAATGGCAGAAATGGTGCTACTAGTATTTGCAGTCATTTAAACTGAGAGCGTGATTCATTATATAGATCCTCCACTTTTCATCCCCATGGTAGATAATGTTCCTAGAAATTATTAGGTTGTTACCTCATCTGATCCCCATATTGCTGCAAACTAGCCAGTCAGTGGATTTAGTCTTTTCCCATCATAGACTCACATATTTTTCATAGTCAATACCCAAACTGTACCCCTAAGCAACAATGTTATGGAAAATACAGTTGTGGTTAAAGGTATTAAAGTCATTGATGCTATGTAATGTGTTTACTTCAATACTAAAGAAAAGGTTCATAGAGATATTGGAAAGGATTGTTTTCTAAGTTTACTGGCATGAATATAGAGGCATAAACTATGGGAGAGGGTGGCCTGGTAATGATGGTACCAATGGCTCCTTATGTATGTATGAAGGAAGACACAGGCCCAGATTTCTACTTTGGCAGCCCATAGGCCAGAGGGTCCTCATAACAACACAATCCCCCCTCGCGAGTGTGCATGCATAGGCAGGTTCCTGCTGGAGCACAGAGGATTAGGTGTGCATAAGATTTAAAGAGATGACCAGAAAAAATTAGAATGCACTGGGCAGCATGCTGTCCCTAAAATCTTGCTGCCCTAGGCCCAGACTTTTGTGGTCTTCCCACAAATCCAGGCCTGGGGAGACAGAATTTTATTTTGCTTCAGGCTTTGGCCAAATGAGATGTTCACCATTTGAGCTCATATTTCTTAAGAAGAGGATAGCTAGATAGATAGATAGATAGATAGATAGATCGATCGATCGATCGATAATAGATAGATAGATAGATAGATAGATCGATAGATAATACATAGATAGATAGATAGATAGATAGATAGATAGATAGATAGATAGATAGATAGATAATAGATAGATAGATAGATAGATAATAGATAGATAGATAGATGATTGATAGATGATAGATAGATAGATCGATCGATCGATCGATAGATAGATAGATTATAGATAGAGAGATAGATGATAGATAGATAGATAGATAGATAGATAGATAGAAAGATAGATTGATAATAGATAGATAGATAGATAGATAGATAGATAGATAGATAGAGGAACATTTGTTATAATAAAACATTAAAGTAAATTTAAAAAATCAAATCGTTATTATGAACACTTCCAGCTGATTAAAATTACGGTTTTGACATTTTTGAAGGATTCATCTGTAAAAAGTTATAGCAGATGACATATCTGATGGTGGGCCCTCGTGCTGGTGGACCCTGGGTCAATATCGTTTTTCTCCATTTATTAAAAACCCTGGCCTTTCTTCTTTTTTCAAGCGCCCCCCCCCAAATAGTATCTTTGCGTGGATTTTGAGCCCCCTTCTCCCCAGATTAGCATTAGACTGCATCTTTAAATACTTGGGTTTAATTATAAATACATTAGCTTCAAAAAAGAACAAGATGCTTATTTTCCTCTGTGTTCTAGAAGCTCGTTTTGCCACTATGGCAACAGTTAAAACAATCAGAGCACTCAGACTCGGATGCTGATGTGATAGGCACATTCTATCCTAAAGACTAACTAAAGGCAAGAAGACAAACATGAGCACATTTATATGCTTCTGCAAATGACTCGCCAGGAATGCCTTATCATAACAGAAATACAGGCTGTTGGGTTCCCCGCTGCATATTTCTCCATGTGAGCATTGTGAAGTTTGTCAGACAAGGGTTTCCCAAGTGGTTTTGCTGCAGGTTAATCATGTTGATATAGCTAACTGTTGCCATTCTGAGAACAGGAACAGGCAATCAGAATGTGCGCACTGTTCTTGTCTTTGATTGCGAGTTGAATGCGGAGAAGAAATAATTGAAATAGGAAATAATTGGAGCTGGTAACTGATTAGTTTCTTGCTTCTTATTGTTATGCGTCGTCAGACAGGATTCCAAAAGAAAGAAATCAACACAGGTAAAAAAAAAATGTTAACATTCTGCAGTATCTGAGCAGCTTCAATATAAACATATCTTACTGATTCCATATGTATTCACATAAGGAAGATAGCTTTCTGATATCATCATTATTGCGTAGGGCAAGTATATATGGTAAAACCATAACAAAGTTCCACTGACCAAAGGGTTATTAAAATGTTTCCCCTTCTTTATTGTGGACTCTCTCTCACCCTTAATCACCTAGCACTGCCTGCTTCAGACTGGCAAGTTGCAGGGCAGTGACAAGCCTCTTATTTATCCTAAGCACTTTCACCCTCCTCCATAGAATGAAGTCCAAAGAGACCAAATTTTGGGTTTCCCTCTTTTTATAGACTGGGCCCTGGGAATAACCATAAATCACCTGTTCCAATAGGGATGCCTCCCTCCCAAAGGGCATGTGAACACTAAGGTAAGAATCAAAGAAGGGGAATGGATTAACACTTAATCCCCCAACCCAAGCGTTGCTATGAAGATGAAAGTTACTGCTTACACCTGCTGGTATCATGCTCCATGGGTCCAAGTCCAATCATCCAAGTCTTCTGCCGATATCGGTCGGCTCTTTTTCCACCATACACGCAACGAATATCGGACGAAAATTAGTTTCGTACGATATTATCTGTGCGTCTATGGCCACCTTAACATGGCCAATGACAGTAAAATACGATTGAAATATTTTTCCTTTGTTTATTAAAGGGGTTATTCACCTTTAAAAGTGCCATTTTTATTTCGGTATTACCTGTGGGTAACTATGGCTAAATGCATGATGTTTTCATAAAGGCACCAGATAGGTGGGGAACAATTAAAGGGGTTCTTCCCCTTGGAGTTAATTTTTTGTATGATGTAGATAGTGATATTGTGAGACAATTTGCAATTGGTTTTCATTTTTTATTATTTGTGGTTTTTGAGTTATTCCACTTTTTATTCAGCAGCTCTCCAGATTGCAGTTTCAGCAGTCTGGTTGCTAGGGTCCAAATGACCCTAGCAACCATGCATTGATATGAATAAGAGACTGGAATATGAATAGAAGATGGGCTTAATAGAAACAAAAGTAATAAAAAGTAGCAAGGACAATACATTTGTAGCCTTACAGAGCATTTGTTTTTTAGATGGGTTCAGTGACCCCCATTTGAAAGCTGGAAAGTGTCAGAAGAGGAAGGCATATAACTAAAAAAAACTATAAAAATAAAAAAAATAATGAAGACTAATTGAAAGTTGCTTAGAATTAGCCATTCTATAACATACTAAAAGTTAACTTAAAAGTGAACCAACCACTTTTGGTACGTTATAGAATGGCCAACTCTAAGAAACTTTTCAATTGGTTGTCATTATTTATAGTTTTAAATTATTTGCCTTCTTCTTCTGACACTTTCCAGCTTTCAAATGGGGGACACTGACCCCATCTAAACAAACAAATGCTCTGTAAAGATACAAATATATTGTTTTTGTTACTTTTTATTACTTGTCTTTCTATTTAGGCCATCTCCTATACATATTCCAGTCTTTTATTCAAATAAATGCATGGTTGTTAGGAAAAGACTGTAGAAAGTGCAAACCGGAGAGCTGTTGAATAAAAAGCTAAATAACTCCAAAACCACAAATAATAAAAATGTAATTGCAAATTGTCTCAGAATATCACTCTCTACGTGATACTAAAAGTTTACTCAAAGATGAGAATCCCCTTTATAAAGGGGTACAACACTTTTAAGTTAACTTTTTTAGTATGTTCCAGAGTGACTTTTTCCTAGCAATGTTTCAATTGGTCTACATTTTTTAATTTTCTATAAATATTAAATAATTGTTATTTTTTATTAATTATCTTTGTTTTCAGGCCTCTCCTATTCATCTTCCAGTCTCTTATTCAAATAACTACCTGGTTGCTAGGGTAATTTGGACAATAGCAACTAGATAGCTGCTGATATTCTGGAGATCTACTGAAGAAAGAAACCTTAAAAAATCTTTAAAAAATCACAAATAAACAAAGACCAATTGCAAATTGTCTCAGAACATTACTCTCCACATCTTACTAAAAGTTTATTTTAACAACCCTGTTATAGATAACTTTTAGAAGCCTTGAAACTACCACATACTCTGCAACTGGTATTAAGTACTTGACCAATTATTACATGGTCGGGATCAGCATCAGCAATAGCCCTAGACATACCACTATTTTAATATTTATGGTAGGGATGCACCGAATCCAGGATTCGGTTCTGAATTCGGCCAGGATTCGGCCTTTTTCAGCAGGATTTGGATTCGGCCGAATCCTTCTGCCAAACCGAATATGAATCCTAATTGCATATGCCAATTAGGGGAGGGGAGGAAAATTCCGTGATTTTTTGTCAGAAAACAAGGCAGTAAAAAATGTTTTCCCCTTCCCACCCCTAATTTACATATGCAAATTAGGGTTGGGATTCGGACGAATCTTTTGTGAAGAATTCGGGGGTTCGACCGAATCCAAAATAGTGGATTTGGTGCATCCCTAATTTATGGGCTCCTATTTGTCAAGGCCAGAACCATAAGATTAATGATGATCACATGGCACCAATATATAAAGAGGGAACAAGCTCACAGTCAGTAAACTATTGACTTTAAACCTTACTTTTTGTACCAGGGCCAATTCTTTATTGATATTTAAAGAGAATTCAGAAATATCATGATAGACAATATATTGAATACTGGGAAGCATTATGTAGACTCCTTTTGTGCTAGCAGTCTTCACTGCTCGTTCTTACTGCAAGTGTCTGCATGTTTTGAAAAAATACTGAAACTATTACTTGGAACTCACCATTAATAAGAAGAATTGCATTTTTTGTAAAAGGGATTACACAAATTTTCCATCTGCCATTTCACTCATGAATGGCTCTTCACAATCTATTAGCGTGATGTTTGCCTTACGGCACCACAAGGCAAGCACATTTGCAGTCCACATATTCTGCTGTTATCACTCTTTCTTCTGCCTATGTATCATTGTTTATTCCTTTGTATGCTCATTTGCTGTAATTCATATATATTTTATCTAGAATATATATATTTTTCAAGGAGATGGTAAAGATGATATATAGAGCCATATTTTTCAAACATCACACTGGAACAGGAGGTAGGAAGGACTGTATAACATGTAGAGCAACTATACAAAAGTGCATTAAACTAGTTTTTATGCAATAATTTTTAATGAATGAGGTTTTTTATAACTGCAAGGAAATTTGCACAAACGCAACTGTGCTTTTGGATGTAAATGACACCTATATGAAATTAGTCACACCTGCACGCAATACACATGAGACACCTACACACAATAGAATAAGTGGATACCTCAGAATTAAAGCTCAACAAAGAAGTATTTTAGATATGTTGCACCATATGATTTTGGCTTCTACACAGAGCAGTAAAGATGCATTCCTGTAAAGATGCCCCCACATTCTGCACATTGAGAATACGTGCCCTGAGCTACTATCTGTTACCTATAGTGTAGGGACTTGAGCAGCCTGGAGCACTCTGAGCAAATCCATTGACACTGGAACAAATATGGCCTAACAATATTAGTAGATGGGGAACTGCTCTGTGTTATGTTTTGGGCAGCCAAGGATGAGTAGAGTATATCAGTGCTTTATTAGCAAAGTCATGCAGGCATTACACAACAGTAAGCTTTCACTTTTAAGCTGACTGGAAGTATGCACAGTAACTCATGTAGACAGTGACACCTGCAGGCCATTTGTATAAACACCACACTCTGGACATTTTTGAAGACATATAACCTTATTGTTCTATGACTATTAAACTACTGGGGTCAGGTCTGAACTAGGATTCAAAAAAGGCTCTGACATTTCAATTACACAAAAGCCCAAGCAGCCCCCCACCAGCCCAATAAAAAGTAACTGTCTATGTCATCTTACGGCGTACCTTCTAGCATTTGTCAGAATCCACAGATTGCCAGTCTGCCAGAGTGGGGTGTTACATTATATAAAATACAGAATGTGTAGTCATAACCTTTTGTGGGCTTTAGTTGTAGTTTAAAATAACTAGGGAAACAAAATAATATTACCAGTTGGTAAACTGGAGACCTCCTGTAGAGGTATGTGTCATGACGTAAATGTTGCTCCAGATGAGACTTGTAATTCTCAGGGGGTGAGCCCTCACAACGGTGTGGAGGCAGGGTGTAATACACTGTGATCGGTGTTATTAATAAAGAACAATAATGAACTGATTTATTAAGAACTGATCCACATGTGAGAATAGAGCAACGATCAGAGAATATTCATTGAGCAGTCAGTACATACTCGCAAATGAAGGTCAATCCCTCTTGACAGAAGGGTGCATGTAGGGCCGCCATCAGGGGGGCACAGGGGGTACAAGTGTTCCGGGCCTGAAGGGGGGCCCGACAGTGCTGCACTTTTCAAAAGAGCGGGCCCCCCTTGTGCACTATGCACTATGAATGGGGAATGCATTTATCGTTCCCTTACATACATATGGTTACATTTACAATAATTTAGCCCTCAGACCTTTTGTAAGGTCAGGAGAAGTGTCAACTGGAGCCCAGGTCCTTAAATTTAACGGAAAGCAACACTCTCCAAAACTACAGCTAAATGCCCAATTTTGAGTCACTGGAAAAAACACAACACATAACAAATGATCAGATGTTTCTACCCCATGTTAACATCCAGATCTTCTGTATCACAAATCATTTGGCACATTGAGTCCTACTTTACATAAACCAATATCCAATTAGCTGAAAGTTGTGTCAGTTATTCCTCTAAAAGGAATATGATTGATGTTTCAGGTGATTTATTTCTACAGTGTTAATTTATCATCCATAACAGACGGAGGCAGGGGGGGTTGCATACCTTAAATTAGCAGCGAATTAATTGCATTTCACACTCAGCTTTTAGCTTTCATAGAAGCTATTGCAGTATTTTACTTTAATGAAAATGACTGTATATCAAGTACTTTCTGGTCTAAAATCAAGGTTGGATTAATTTGTTTGAAAATACAGGTACAGGATCTGTTATCCAGAATGCTAGTGAGCTGGAGTTTTCCAGATAAGTGGTCTTTCCGTAATTTTGATCTCTATCTTTTAAACATTAATTAAACCCAACAGGCTTGGGTTTTGTCTCCAATAAGTATTAATTATATCTTAGTTTGGATCAAATACAATGTAATGTTATATTATAAAATTATAATTATTTGATTAAAATGGAGTCTGTGGGAGATGGCCTTCCTGTAATTTGGATCTTTCTGGATAACAGGTTTCTAGATAACAGATCCCATATCTGTATTGCATTGTGCTGCATATAATAACCACTGTCTTCCAAAATAGATTGTGTTCTATCTATTGCTCATTGGTCCATTCAAAGTAAATTCCAGGCTTCCTGGATTTGTTTTGGGGGTTTATTCAGGGTAATTACATACATTCTCATCTACGGCTCCAGTTTTATGGTTTTGTTTCTTTATGTTTTTTATGCTTTCCCAAATTTTGCTTTTCGGGTTTATTCGGGGTAATTACATACATTCTCATCTACGGCTTCAGTTTTATGGTTTTGTTTCTTCATGTTTTTTATGCTTTCCCAAATTTTGCTTTTCTTTTCCACAGTCCCTTGGAAGACGTAAAAGAGGGGTTCTACTGTAACTTGCTCATTCATACATCAATGTGCCCAGGAGTTAAACATGAATAGCTAAAAAAAACAGACACTTTGTTTCTGCCTGTTGTTTCACATACTGAGCAATTAATTTGGCTTATGGGTCAGATTAGTAGAGGACAAGTGATCCATTGAAAGCATAGCAGTATGGAGCTCTGGAGGAAAGTACTCTGAGCAAGGATATTATTTAGGAGGTAGCATGCCAACCCCAGATGAAAAGTTAGTGATTTTAGAGTGTGTCTGAGAAATTGTGACATCCCCATGATTTTCATGACTTTCCTTTTTGCTTAGTGATTACCAAGCAGCACACCACCACAGTGGGTAAATCACCTTATCGGGCTTGTGCTTTATTTAGAATACACTGGGACAGTTCTGTACCATTTCCCACATGGCTCTGTGTGCCATAGAACATGGAATAGTTACAGATCCCCAGTGCAAGCTACTGAAATGCAAAAATAGAAACTAATAACTGATAAAAAGTGTGCATGAGCACTGTGTTTAGGGTGCCTGAAGTAAAAGATGGCAGTTATGTGAATGATTACATCGTCATTGTAAAGCAATTCATAATATGTCAACTGTAAATGCTAAAATTAATAAATAAGCAGTTTTTTTGCTTTTCATTTTTTAGTTTGTTACATTTTTTAACCACTAGATGGCACAGAAATACCAGCAGAGGAAAAGTTAGCAATTTAAGAAATTGTGACATGAGCACACTTTCTGCACCACTAGATGGCACAGATATACTAGCCCATTTATTGAAACCAAAGCATGCTCACTCTAAGGGAGCCTATTTTTATCAAAACTGTAAAATTTAGTCTTCTACTTAAAATAGCTCCAATGTGTTGCATTTTGTTATTCTTTATGAATAGTCATATTTTTGTAATGTTAGGGTTTCTATATGTCTTCCCCTTTTCAACTGCTTGCCGCAGAGTGCTTACAGTTTGTCTTGGAATGCTAAAATGCTCAGCTTGTCACTGTTTTTGCCACAGTATTTGTTGTTTGTTGCCAATTGTTATCAGAAACAAGCAGGTCCTTTTACTTCGCTTGCAATTCCCCCATGTACACAGTGGTGTCTGCGTTCTTTCACCCCCATGAAATCATGCATTATTTAGAGGAGCAATTTAGGAGCAATACCAGCGGGCACTGGGTGAAAAGTTGATTACAGCTAAGACTGCAGCAAGACCCTGGACAAAAGTATTTATTTAATGAGCACTAAGTGTTGGGGGATTATTTTGCTTCCCTTAAGCTGGCCATAGACGCAAAGATCCAATCGCACGGATCCTCAATTCGTACAAAATTCGGATCGTATGTGGAGAGTCCCTACATTTTTCGTCCTACGGAGATCAGTTGTTTGGTCAATTGGCAAGATTTCTGTCGGCTGCCGATAATTTCTCTGCATGTATTGCTGAACAGAAGATTTTCAGTGGGAGACTGTCACCAGCTTTCTGGACATAACTTTCGTACGATTGCTGTCAGGGGCAGAACATCGGCTGATCTGTTCTTTTACTACTTTATTTGATCTGAGTGGTTAGTGGCAGGCCGGCGATGGGAAAGTCCGATCGTTCGAGGATTCGAATGATCAGATATTTGCATCTATGGCCAACTTTACACTTGCTTTCAAGGTTATTGTAAATGGTCCCACTAGACCAATGATCCCCAACCAGAGGCTCATGAGCAACATGTTGCTCACCAACAGTGACTTCAAAACAGGTGGTTATTTTTTAATTATTGGCTTGGAGGCACATTTTGGTTGCATACAAACCAGGTGTACTGCCAAACAGAGCCTCCTGTAGGCTGCCAGTCCACACAGGGGCTGCCAAATAGCCAATCACAGCTCTTATTTGGTATTACTATGGACTTTTTTTAATGTTTGTGTTGCGCCCCAACTCTTTTAACATTACATTACATATGGGTAAAAAAGGTTGGGGACCCCCACACTAGACGAGTCTATAGTGTCTATAGCTGTGATCCCCAACCAGTAGCTCGTGAGCAACATGTTGCTCTCAACCCCTTGGATGTTGCTCCCTGTGGGCTCAAAGCAGATGCTTATTTTTGAATTTGAGGCTTGGAGACAAGTTTTGGTTGCATAAAAACCAGATGTACTGCCAAACAGAGCCTCAATGTAGGTTGACAATCCACATAGGGGCTAGTAAATAGCCAATCACAACCCTAATTTGGCACCCCAGAAACATTTTTCATGCTAGTGTTGCTCCCCAACTCCTTTTACTTCTGAATGATGCTCACAGGTTCTAAAAGTTGGGGATATAGCGTGAGTTAATGTGGCCATGCATGGTTATACTATGGTTTGGCCCAGACATCAGGGCTCCTCGGGAAGCAGTTTCACATGGGGCACATCTCCCTTCAGATCTATTTCACACATCAGTAGGACAAACAGATCGGTGCAATTTAGCCCCCTTCATGTATGATGATTACTTTTTTTGGTGGGAGTTCATCATTTAATTTATAGGGGTTTACTACTTCATAAGTTAAATAGTGAACCCCCACCAAAAAAGTATATAGTATAAATAGTTATGAGTTATAGTTAGAATTATGAATAATTAAAGGAGAAAGAAAGTTGTGTTGCACTTGGGGGTGCAAAATGTGAGGCACCCCCAATTGATTGTATTTACTTACCTGAAACCTTGGGCCAGTGCTCCTATCAGCAGAAAACTGCACTGGCCCGGGTTTCTTCCAGTGAGCACCACGGAGTGATCCTCATCCAGCTTCTTTCTTCAAATTTCCTGGGGCAGACGCATGCGCAATAGAATGAAGTCAACTTTTTTTTTTTAGTTAAAGTTTGGCTTGTCGCTCTACTGCGCATGCGCAGCCATGCGAAGAAAGAGGAAGACGGAAGAGGATTGCTCCGTTTTCTGCTGATAGGAGCACCAGCCTGGGGTTTCAGGTAAGTAAATACAATCACATGGGGGTGCATAACATTTGGGCTCAGCGGGAAGATAATTGGGCTCTGCGTACAAAGCTTTTTTCATAAACATGCAATATATTGTGGCTACTTATCAGTCCCACAGGGCCCCCTATAGTTCATGGGCTCCCCAGCAATTGCAGGGTGGTTTGTTTCCTCTAAAGCTATAGTTGCTTTTCACTAAAATTATTTGAGTTGCCATCTTAGTATACAATGAGCATACAAATTTACATGGCTGCTCTAAAATGACCACCCTGTATTCATATGTTGTGTCTTAAGACCCCCTAAGTGAAAGGACCCATGAAATCATATATTTTTGGAAAGTATACATTCTGCCAAATCACCAATGGGTACATATTTCTTTCTACTTAAAAGTTATTTTAGTATTTTTTATGAAATACAAAATGTGCCATTCTGCACAGTTTGTAACATGATTTCCTACATTGTGCAATATTATTTTAAATGTAGATTTTTTCATTATATGCAAATTCGCTTAAGCTTACTTTGCCCAATATTAGTTGATAAGTTGATGGACAGGCAAGCCACTATGACCATTGCATGCCCCTTTATAAAACACTTTACTATTCTTCTACTGTATTATTAAGACTGGACAGCTTTAAATCAAACCTGAAACATATTTAGCCATTCCTGACAATCTGCTGATTGGTGTATCTCACATAATGTTCTCCAATCAAAAAGCATCGGTAACAGAGAACTGACTGCTAGTATTACATGCATTATGACCATGTCATGCCAAACATTGCTTGGGCAAAGCAAAAATTATTTGAGTGCCACACCAGAAGTGTGCTGTGTAACAGTCTGTGTAAAATGCAGCCACCAGATTAATTGTGCATCAAAATCACAGATAAGATCTTTAATAATTAGACAAAAAAACTTTCAAATTTTTTTTTTATGAGAAAATATTAAATTATGGAAAAAAATAAAGCATACTGTAAATACTCAGGTATTGATTTTAGAACTGGTTCCTTTGCTAAATGTACCTGAATTCATTCTTTATTTCCTTATTTTTATGAACTGTTTTTGAGGTTTAAGGGGTCCAGCAGAAAATATACAAACAGGCATTAATTTGATTATAAACCCAAAGAATGGGATCTATTTGGTCATTCGTTTAGATATATATATTTATTAAAGGTGACTGTAATAACAATATCTACAAGAGATGTGCTCTTAAGTTATGAGTTACAGTTTGTATTCATTCCATGTATTTGTTGTCAGCAGAGAGATTACTTAAGGATTCTGACTTTACATAATAAGAAAACTGTGAAATGCTCAGAAAAAATGGTATAAAAGCAATTTCTATAAGCACATGCATTTTATGTAACAATATGTTACATAAAATTGCTCTCTGAATACCAACCGCAGTATATTATGTAAACCTGTAGGAATATAATATATGAATATTGCTATAGACAGTAACAATTTATTGGACCTTTGGGGGGCTATTGCGGGCTCTATGTACTTGAAATTTAAAAACTACAAATCTGTTGGGACAGAAGCTGCATTTAATGAATATAAACACTGTAATAAATGTTGTAAATCAGCAATCCGGAAGGCAAAAAAAAGAAAATGAAGAGTGCATTGCAGCGGAGGCTAAGACTAACCCCAAGAAGTTTTTTAAATATATTAATAGTAAAAAGATGCAGGTTGAGAGTGTTGCTCCATTAAATAATGGTACCAGTATGGTTGTAGCAGATACAGAAAAGGCAAATGTGCTAAATCAGTTCTTTTCTTCAGTGTATACAATAGAGGAGTCTGAATTCCCAGGCTTACTTCATAGCTGCACTAATGACTCAGCTCAATCTAGTCAGTGGCTGACTCAGGATATGATCCATAAAGCTTTAATAAAAATTAATGTAAACAAGGCTCCAGGGCCTGTTGGCATACACCCTGAGTTCTAAGAGAGCTTAGTTCAGTTTTAAGCAAGCCCCTATTTCTGATTTTCTCAGATTCACTTTTATCTGGTATGGTACCTATGGATTGAAGAAAAGCTGATGTCATTCAAATATTTAAAAAGGGATTACGATCTCAGCCTGGCAATTATAGGCCAGTAAGTTTGACATTCGTGGTGGGAAAATTATTTGAAGGCTTGTTAAGGGATCTCATTTAACATGTTTTCCTAGTGAATTGCTTTATGAGCAGCAATCAGCATGGCTTTATAAAGGATATACACAAGGGGGGTTGTGGGAGCACCCATATTGCTAAGTAAAAATATATAGAAGTATAAGGGAAGTGCTACTGGCATATCCAAATGGGTCAGTGCACATTCCCTGGGCCCCTGTCTAAGTAATTCAGTAGAAATGCAAATGCATGTGTTAACAAAGACAGGGGTTTTTAGTTGCAAAGTTATGATCATAAAGTTGAAAAGCCACCATACCACGTCAAGGTAAACCCCATATGGCGGTCCCTAACTTGTTTACCTCCCAGTCATAGTATTGAGGATCCTGTGTCTCTCTGCATAATAGCATTAGTAAAGTAAAAAGTAAAAGTCTGCTGAACCTTGGTTTCTGGAGGGCTAAATCCTCCCCCGCTGCTGAATTGCAGCTTTTAAGAGAGAGTGATTGCCCAAACCAACGCCCATTTTTGACAAAAATGTATAAATATGGTGCAGTTAAAAGCATAGGGCCACTATTAATTAATAGGGGTGGGTATGGGGGGTGCTACAAGCCACAAGAAGCTTAGCCAAAGCTACAGGCTGTAAAAGCAAATACACAAGGGGGGTTGTGGGAGCACCCGTATTGCTAAGTAAAAATATATAGAAGTATAAGGGAAGTGCTACTGGCATATCCAAATGGGTCAGTGCACATTCCCTGGGCCCCTGTCTAAGTAATTCAGTAGAAATGCAAATGCATGTGTTAACAAAGACAGGGGTTTTTAGTTGCAAAGTTATGATCATAAAGTTGAAAAGCCACCATACCACGTCAAGGTAAACCCCATATGGCGGTCCCTAACTTGTTTACCTACCAGTCATAGTATTGAGGATCCTGTGTCTCTCTGCATAATAGCATTAGTAAAGTAAAAAGTAAAAGTCTGCTGAACCTTGGTTTCTGGAGGGCTAAATCCTCCCCCGCTGCTGAATTGCAGCTTTTAAGAGAGAGTGATTGCCCAAACCAACGCCCATTTTTGACAAAAATGTATAAATATGGTGCAGTTAAAAGCATAGGGCCACTATTAATTAATAGGGGTGGGTATGGGGGGTGCTACAAGCCACAAGAAGCTTAGCCAAAGCTACAGGCTGTAAAAGCAAATACACAAGGGGGGTTGTGGGAGCACCCGCAGTGTCGGACTGGCCCACCAGGATACCTGGAAAAGTCCTGGTGGGCCAAGGTGTCAGTGGGCCCTTATGCTGCTAGACATGTGGCCTATTTAATGGCCATTCCCTATTTCTATGAGAACAAAGTGGCTAAAGAGATGGAATAATAGATTATAGTCCTATAGTATGTAAAGAAAAGAGACTAGGAGAATAGAGGTTGAGTGAGGAGAGGAATAATAATACTACTAAGAGTGGGCCCCTGTTCTAAGATTAATTGGTGGGCCCCTGGTGTCCCAGTCCGACACTGAGCACCCGTATTGCTAAGTAAAAATATATAGAAGTATAAGGGAAGTGCTACTGGCATATCCAAATGGGTCAGTGCACATTCCCTGGGCCCCTGTCTAAGTAATTCAGTAGAAATGCAAATGCATGTGTTAACAAAGACAGGGGTTTTTAGCTGCAAAGTTATGATCATAAAGTTGAAAAGCCACCATACCACGTCAAGGTAAACCCCATATGGCGGTCCCTAACTTGTTTACCTCCCAGTCATAGTATTGAGGATCCTGTGTCTCTCTGCATAATAGCATTAGTAAAGTAAAAAGTAAAAGTCTGCTGAACCTTGGTTTCTGGAGGGCTAAATCCTCCCCCGCTGCTGAATTGCAGCTTTTAAGAGAGAGTGATTGCCCAAACCAACGCCCATTTTTGACAAAAATGTATAAATATGGTGCAGTTAAAAGCATAGGGCCACTATTAATTAATAGGGGTGGGTATGGGGGGGTGCTACAAGCCACAAGAAGCTTAGCCAAAGCTACAGGCTGTAAAAGCAAATACACAAGGGGGGTTGTGGTGGCTTTTCAACTTTATGATCATAACTTTGCAACTAAAAACCCCTGTCTTTGTTAACACATGCATTTGCATATCTACTGAATTACTTAGACAGGGGCCCAGGGAATGTGCACTGACCCATTTGGATATGCCAGTAGCACTTCCCTTATACTTATATATATTTTTACTTAGCAATGCGGGTGCTCCCACAACCCCCCTTGTGTATTTGCTTTTACAGCCTGTAGCTTTGGCTAAGCTTCTTGTGGCTTGTAGCACCCCCCATACCCACCCCTATTAATTAATAGTGGCCCTATGCTTTTAACTGCACCATATTTATACATTTTTGTCAAAAATGGGCGTTGGTTTGGGCAATCTCTCTCTCTTAAAAGCTGCAATTCAGCAGCGGGGGAGGATTTAGCCCTCCAGAAACCAAGGTTCAGCAGACTTTTACTTTTTACTTTACTATTGCTATTATGCAGAGAGACACAGGATCCTCAATACTATGACTGGTAGGTAAACAAGTTAGGGACCGCCATATGGGGTTTACCTTGACGTAAAAGGTATGGTGGCTTTTCAACTTTATGATCATAACTTTGCAACTAAAAACCCCTGTCTTTGTTAACACATGCATTTGCATATCTACTGAATTACTTAGACAGGGGCCCAGGGAATGTGCACTGACCCATTTGGATATGCCAGTAGCACTTCCCTTATACTTATATATATTTTTACTTAGCAATGCGGGTGCTCCCACAACCCCCCTTGTGTATTTGCTTTATAAAGGATAGGTCATGTCAGACAAATCTGATTGCATTGCTTTTTATGATGAGGTAAGTAAGATGCTGGACAGTGGGCGGGTAGTAGATGTGATCTATTTTGATTTTGCCAAAGCATTTGATACTGTGCCTCACAAAGGACTGCTTTCTAAACTAAGCTCTGTTGGGCTTAATTAAGCCTTTGCACATGGATAGGAAACTGGCTACAGGATCGGGTACAGAGGGTGATGTTAATGGTACATTCTCTACTTGGAGTAAGGTTCTTAGTGGGTTCCCTCAGTGCTCGTATTGGGTCCACTTTTATTTAACTTGTTCATTAATGACTTAGGGGAGGGTGTAATGTATCAGTGTTTGCAGATGACACAAAACTATCCAGCCCAATAAATTCCATCCAGGATGTGGCATCCTTGCAACACGATCTTGACAAACTGGCAATCTGGGCAGCTAAGTGGCAAATGAGATTCAATGTTGATAAATGTAAAGTCATGCACCTGAGATGTAAAAATATCCAAGCCACTTATACCCTTAATGGGACTGCACTAGGCAAATCCATTATGGAAAAGGACCTTGGAGTCCTTGTAGATGATAAACTTTGCTGTAGCAAGCAATGCCAGTCGGCAGCATCAAGGGCAAATAAGGTCTTGAGCTGTATTAAAAGGGGCATAGATTCACGGGAGGAGGGGGTCATTCTTCCACTTTATAGAGCACTGGTAAGGCCCCATTTTAAATATGTCGTACAGTTTTGGTCCCCATCACTCAAACAGGACATTATTGAATTAGAGAGGGTACAGAGAAGGGCAACTAAGCTGCTAAAAGGTATGGAAAATCTTAGCTATTTGGAAAGACTGGCCAAATTGGGGATGTTCACGCTGGAGAAGAGGGTGATATGATAACTATGTATAAATATATAATAATCTCTCTAATGCTTTATTTACCAGTAGGTATTTCCATTTGACACGGTCACCCATTTTGATTAGAAGAAAAGAGGTTCCGCCTAAATATTCGGAAGGGTTGTGAGGATGTGGAATTCTCTCCCTGAACCAGTTGTACAGGCTGATACATTAGATAGCTTTAAGAGGTTGGATTGCTATTTAGCAAGTGAGGGAATACAGGGTTATGGGAGATAGCTCATAGTACAAGCTGATCCAGGGACTAGTCTGATTGCCATTTTGGAGTCAGGAAGGAATTTTTTCCCCCTCTGAGGCAAATTGGAGAGGCTTCAGATGGGTTTTTTTTGCATTCCTCTCGATCAACTGGCAGTTAAAAAAAGTAAAAAGGTTGAACTTGATGGATGTGTTTCTTTTTCAACTTACTACGAACTTACTATGTATTACAGTCAACTACGTACTATTTATAAATGCCAGGGCTTATTTTGACTCCCAGTCCAGACCTGCTAGAAAAATCAGAGACCAGCCACCCACTTCAGGACCCAAAATTCCAATTTTATTAATCAGAATGTGTCTTTTCTATTGCAGAGACCGTGCAATATATCGCGCTCTTTGCACTAGTGATGCGGCCTCCCCTCAACAACTTTGTAAGTTGTACATGGTAACAATTGTTAGCTCTCATTTACTTCATTCAACTTCAATTCAAAAGACTTCTGGCTTCAATCAATCCTTTAATTGGGTAATGCCTTTAATCCATTTTAGCTGCTAAAATTGTTCTGCAGATTCTCAGCTGTCAAGAGCAACAATGTAAGAGAGAGAACAAATACAGCACAAGGGAAAAAATATATTTGGGCTAGTAAGTGACTTATCAAAGAATGATTAAACCAGAAATATTGCTTTAATGTTTAATTGCTTTAAGAAGTGTAAGTTCTCTGTGTAGGGGCCCTAATGAATGCCATAGGCATCTGTACATGTTCTACTGAAAAACAGTGTACCTTTGATGAGTTTGTTCACAAGAATATTAATGGGAGAAGCCATTTATAAATGTGCTACAGAATTGATTCTCAGCCTGCATATACGTGGAGACTGAGAATCTGCTGCTCTGCTGGCATCCACTGACTTTGTGTGTTTGCACCCAGAGGCATTGTTTTGGCCTGGGTGCATACAGCAAAGAGCAGATTTTGGCTTGAAAATGCATACTCAAAAGCTGCAACAGGAGGTCAAAAATCCCTTTCAAGTAGGCAGCAAGCAGCAGGTCCGGACTGAGAATTAAAATAGGCCCTGGCATTTCAGGTACACAGAGGCCAAATTAGCCCACATAAAGGCCCAAACAGCTCTCACTAGCCCACTAAATACTGACTTTCTATGGGACCTTATAGCAGCCCCTCTGGCATTTGCCAGAACCCACAGATTGCCAGTCCGGGCCTGGCAAGCAGCAGTTTTAAGACGATACATGTAGTTAGTGGCTTCTAAAATCACAGGATCCTCTCGTGAATCCTCTAACTCCAGTCTGAGAATAGCGCCAACTGTTTCAACAATAAATTGAAAGCTCTGCACCAGCAATGTATTGAGAGTGCATTGCTATCCCCACCAAAAAAAATCTCAGTGGGGCCTAGCACACATCGCTGCCCCTGTGCACGAGGAAACTTCGGGCGACTTTGGAAAACGAAGTGCCGCATGTGCTTTAGCGCAGGTGACTTTTATTATAGCGGATGGGAAGACACGCGAAGGCAGTTTGGGGAGATTGTCGCCCAGAAGAAGAGGCGATTAGTCACCAGGCGACTAAATCTCCTAGAATCTGCTCATGTGGACTAACCCTAATACTATAGAGCAGTGATCCCCCACCAGTGGCTCGCGAGCATCATGTTCCTCATCAACCCTTTGAATGCTGCTCCCAGTGGCCTCAAAGCAGGTGCTTATTTTTGAATTCCAGGCTTGGGCAGGTTTTATAACTAGGTGTACTGCCAAACGGAGACACCACTGCCAAACGGAGACACCACTGCTCTGCAAATGCTTGTATGGGAAAACAATCTGAAAGATGAAATAAGAAAGGATAAATACAAACTGTCTCCTTTTGTAGCAAAATGGTATCCAGTTATCTTTTACAAACCTCAGCCTTAAATTGGTCATCACGATCAAAATCCATGAGGAAACCAGATGATCTGCTCAGTGTGCCATTACCTTTAAACTGGTCATACAAACCCATCAAATCTCATTACCATGATGTGTATGCTGGACCATAGATTCAGACCAATATCAATGTACTGTGGAGGTTAGTAGGTTTGGGGATTAAGCAAGTTTATAAATGTAATCTACTAATGCCCCATGTTGGCCAGTTCATGGTACATTGGAAGATAAGGAAGTGAAAATAAACTGCAGCTCCTTTTGAGCAACAAATCACTCCACAATCGGAACAATGAGAAAGTGGCGATACAATGTTTTATATAGGAAAATATGGAGAAATTGCCAGAAAGCAGAACCTTATGCTGCAAACAGTTTAAGTGTGCCACTATAAAAAAAACATGGAATAAACAGCAGAAATCTGAAACGTATGCTGCAAAAAATGTAAGTGTGCCACTATAGGAAAATATGGAAAAAAAACTCCAGGATGCAGAAATTTATGTTCCAATTTATTAAGTGTGCCACTAGATTTGACTACTGGAAATTTGTGAATCTATGTATAAAGGCAATCACACATTGGGCAATTCTAATGGACCAATAATCATATTATTATTTTACCCAAATTATACATATTAGCTCTAAAAATCTCTATAAGGCTACAAATGTATTGTTATTGTTACTTTTTATTACTGATACTTCCATTCAGGCCCTCTCCTATTCATATTCTAGTCCCTTATTCAAATCAATGCATGGTTGCTAGGGTAATTTGAACCCTAGTTACCAGATTGCTTAAAATGCAAATTAAAGAGCTGCCGAATAAAAGGCTAAATAACTCAAAAACCTTCAATAATAAAAAAATGAAAACCAAATGCAAATAGTCTCAGAATATAACTCTCTACATCATACTAAAAGTTATCTCAACCCCTTTAAGTATAAAACCACAAAAAACTCTGATACAAAACTTCTCCATCTAAAAACTGGAAAGGTCATGTAGATGTCAATGGATCTGTCTATTTCTATGGATTTTTAGATTTTCTTGGGGAGGGGGTTGTAATCGCACAAAATATTCATACAGAAATGAGAATTTGAAAGTTTTCATATTTTTATTCAGGTTTGTTCCATGTTTTTATTAGCTTATGCTTTTTATACTTAGATATTTTAATAAAAAATTATATATTCGTGCTTTTTTCAAATGTGGGATTAGTTGTGGTTGAAAAAACATTTAAGGGTGGTGGCACATGCTTAGATTAGGGGAGATTAGCCACCAGTGATTTATCTCCCCGATATGCCTAAAATTTGAGCAACAAATCACTTAGGGCCTCTTTATCAAAATTTTTTTGGGGTGGTGGCACATGCAGCAATTCAGGGAGATAAGTTGACTAGCGACAAATCTCCTCTTTTCAGGTGACTAATCTCCCTGAAATCCCTTCCCGCCAGCTAGAATGTGAATTACCGGTGGGATGGCACTCGGATCACTTCATTTTCTGAAGTTGCCACACAAGGAAACTTCGGGCGACATCGGAAAGCAGAATCGGTCCGAGTGCCATCCCACCGGCCATTTACTTTCTAGCTGGCGGGAAGGCATTTCAGGGAGATTAGTTGCCCGAAGAAAAGATTTTCCGCTGGGCGACTAATCTCCCTGAATCCCTACGTGTGCCACCGCCCTAAAAATGCGCAAATTTTGATAAAGAGGCCCCAAGTGATTGGTTGCTCAAATGATTTCAAATTCAGTGGGCAGCAGAGCAAACACTCAGAATCACTCCCCATGTATTTTTTTCTGGGGGGGGTCACCTTCAGTCACGAATCAGACAATCACCAGAATACACAGTACTCAGCATTGTGATAATCATCTGACCCACAAGTACAAGTGATTCTCATAGAATGTAAGTGGAGGGTGACTGAGGGTTTTTATCACTGCCCTCTGAACTGGAAATCTTGGGAGGCGGTTGTAGAGGTACCAGAAAAGGAATAACAATGCTTGCCAAAGCCTCACATAACAACTCCTTTCACAGTATCACAACCTACGACCTCCTCCCTCCCACTGTTATGAAACTTGCTCAGCAGTGCGTTTTGTAACCTTCCACAGCCGCCCCAACCAATGAGAAGTGTTCCCTGTGCTCATGTGACCTACTCGACTCGCGCAGCGGCTGAGTTTATGTAACAGGGAGAGGGGTAGACGGCTGTCCTTGTTGGAATGCTGGCTTTGTAGTATAGAGATTTGAGGTTCGGGGGTGGCTGCTCCAGGACCATGTCATCCCCCGCTGTGCGAGATGGGATACCGTGGCTCAGGGAACTGCTGGACTCTCAGTCGCCGTCCAACCCGCGGCCCAGGCAGCTCGGAGCGTTGTTGGAGTACCTAGTGCAGAAGTACAGCTCCTGGGCAGCGGAGGGTGCCTCCAGTAATGATGAGGAATGCGGCTTCTCTCTGAGTTGTCCGGGCTGCGGAGGGATACTCAGGGAGCCAGTGAGCACTGAGTGCGGTCACACTTACTGCCGCTGCTGCTTGAGGGGAGAGCCCAGAAGCCGATGCCGGCTGTGCCGGGAGGATATGGGCCGAGCTCCACGTAGGACCTGTGTGTTGCTTCAGCAGCTGGCGGACAAATTCCCACACCTGCTGGCGGCTAAAAGTGACCGGGATGAGGGGATGTGTCAGCTGTTGGGAGCCGGGGAGTACGCGGAGGCTCTGCGCACAGTCAACAGCTTTATGGAGACAGGTAAGTCATTGGGCGAGGCTTTTCACTAATACAGACATGGGGCCTGCGATTGACGGACTGACTGACTGACAGGTGCCTCACAATCACACTAACCCATTCACTGCCAGCGCTCCTCTAAAGCTTTGCTCAGTCTACTCTTGTCATTCCCACAACCTTGGCCCAGACTAAAGTCCAGTTAGGAGAGAATTAGGGGAAGTGCCCCGTTTGACGATATGGGGAGAGGGGCTGAACATTTGCTGTGTTATATACTGTTGGGACACTGACAAATGGTACATCTTAAAGGAGGAGAAACAAACCCAAAAGTTAAAAACCCTACCCCCCTACCCTACATAGACCCTCCCCCCAGCCTAACTGTTACCCCTGGCAAATGCCCCTAACGTTTTACTTACCCCTCCGTGCAGATTCAGGCATTGGAGTTCACATGCGCCATCTTCAGCCGATTCGGTAATCTTCGGAATGAGACGGACTCTTCGGCAATTGTCGTCAGTTTCGGCGCATCCGCAATTGTCGTGAGACTGAAAATTGCTCCAATTGCGCATGCGCCGGCGCACTGGTCTCATTCCAAAAGATTTCCCAAGAGAACAAGATGGCTGCCGTGAACTCCGCTGAACAGAATCTGCACGGAGGGGTAAGTAAAAACTTAGGGGCATTTGCCCGGGGTAACACTTAGGCTGGGGGAGGAGGGAGGGGGTCTATGTAAGGTAGGGGTTTTTTAACTTTTGGTTTTGCTTCACCTTTAAAGGAGTAAGTAATTTCACTGGCACACAGGTCTTAGTTACAAGCAGGGACAACCCTTGCTGTATTTTATTTGTGTGATGCAACGTTTCGGGGTGATCCCCTTTGTCACGCACCGGGCAATATACGATTTGGAGAGCCGGGGTGTGCAAACTGGTAACTATACCTGTTTCTATCACCTTTAAAGGAGACATTTTGTGTAAAAAATAAGAACGTACCAGTGCATTATACTCATTTAGATATAGAAGAATTGTGCTTAAAAAAGTAGTGTTTCTGGCTGATTTATTGAATATTTCTGCAAAAACCCTAATAATCCCTCCCTTCTCTTCCATTTCCTGCTCCCTGAATTCCCAGGCTGTGCAGGGGAGCCGGCGGCTCTCAGCTCACTGCACTGTAGAACAGGAACCAATCAGCAGCTAGCAGGAACTGAAGCCTGTCTGTGCTTGTGTGACTGCAGGGCTGTGATTGGCTGTCCCCTACTGTGTTTCTGGCAGGGACCGTTAGGACACACACACCCCTCATTTGAAACTGAGACCAGTGAACATCTATAGGGAGCGCTAATAAAGGGGCTATTTTTAAGGATAATGTTAATTTTTAGCACAATGTAAAAGCAACACCATATATTACGTATAACTGCCTACAAAATTAGGGTTTTTTAATTTATCCTATATGCCTCCTTTAAAGGAGGTGGCTTGACCTGAAAACTCTGGAACCACTGGTCTCATGCAGTTTAGACAATGAATTTAAGGATCCGCGTCCCCAGAGATTGGGAACCGCTGCTGTATATTTTCTGTCAGCTGAGGCTGCCGGTAGCCGCGGGAGTTGTAGTTGAACAATAGTATATGTTCAGAGGTATACTGGGATTGGTGGCTTAATAATATCTGGCCCTCAGTTGACTATAATTGGTGTAGTACTTGCTGAAAAAAACCCCATATTAAATAATGAATAAAAATGGAACCCTTCACTCAAGATTCACTTTATCTGCAGCTGGGCCCAATACCTTCCATAATAGTGGAAGTGACATCAGAGAGGGAGAATACATGTATCCTTATCAAAGTTCATTGATTTCGCTACAGGGTTGCATTTCCCAACTTATCTCTATATATAAGTCAATAAGTCTGCACTCTAGGGTTGCAGCAGGTCCGTACAAAGATGTTTCCTATTTTGCCCACGCAGAAAACTAGTAGAACAGTTGCAATATCCTATAAATATGAAATTATTTAAGCATGAGATCAGAGTGGACTTCAGTGCAGAAGGTTAGGAATTTTTACTCTTGAATGAAAGCCTAAGGTCTATTGACACACAGGGATTGCTGCGGATCTGTCGAGGGAAATTGCAGTATTCAGAACAAGTAGAATTGCCTGTGATCACTTTCTGTTCTTATCAGAAAGAAGCTGGGGGATTATGGTTACACACGTCAGTGATGCAGGAATTGTGAGGGTTGAGAAGGGATTTTACAACCTGAGCCTGAGCTGCCCTGTCAAGTGTCATCAGAGAGGGGCAGGCTCTGGGCAGTACTTTCCTCACTGATGTAATAAGGGATTTGGGGGGGCTCTGTGCTGTATTGTGTTTAACTGGCACCCGAGTATGCATACCAATGTTTCAGCCCAAACCCAACTGACCTGGGACAAGTCCACGTGCCACAAGTACAAGAGAACAGTTGTTTCTGACCGGCTACCTTTTTCCTATTGGCAATTATTGGATGCTTTGGTCATTATCCATGCTTGATTCTTTGGCCCTGAGATAACATTAGACCCCAGAACAACGATCCCCCAACCAGTGGCTCGCGAGCAACATGTTGCTGGCCGACCCATTTTAAGTTGCTCCCAGGGACCTTTAAAGGGGTTGTTTGCCTTCCAAACATTTTTTTTTCAGTTCATTTGTTTTCAGATTGTTCCCCAGAAATAAAGACTTTTTTTCAATTAGTTTCCATTATTTATTTTTTTACTGTTTTTCCAAAATCTAAGTTTAAAGTTGAATGTTCCTGTCTCTGGTGTTTGAGTCTGGCAGCTCAGTAATTCAGGAGCAGACTTTAAACCAAGGGGGTCCCAAAAGGTAGATCGGGATCTACAAGTAGAGACCTTTAGATGGTGATCAGTAGATCTCAAGACACTGCCAAAAACAGCTTGTCTAAATCACCCTCCTGTTTCATGCTTTTCATTCAGATATTTATGTTAAGATTACATAAGAAATTTTTTATTAAATATAGCAATATAAATTCTCTCATAAATCAATATAATATTCAAGTAATATTTTCCTTGGTACAGAATGCTAACTGCTTTTATGGATGTAGATCATAATGGGACAACATCACTAAAAGTAGACCCCACATTAGTAAAGGATAGGCACTATTGCTCTTAACTGTTACAATTTTGCAACATTGAGTTGATACATTTCTCAGCAGCATCTCTGGAGTATTAACAACTATTGTATCAGTTTCTAACAACTGCCTGTAATGAAACCCAGGGATTCTGCTCAGCAGGGACAAAGATAAGAAATGTATCAACTAAATGTATCAATTTAGAACAGTTTACAGTGTCGGCGACCTCCACTCACAGAGCTGCTTTAGAAGGTGAAAAATGACACTTTGCACTTCAATATTAGAAAAACTGTGACACATAGAAAGTAATTGGAAAAAGTCGTTGTGTCTGTTGATCTATCTGAAACCAACTAGTTGTTTGAAGGTGAACAACCCCTTTAAAGCACATTTACATAGTGAAGGATTAGAAGGAAAAAAACTTAAAATTTCGAAGTTTTTTTTTGGCTACTTCGACCATCGAATTGGCTACTTCAACTACGACTTCGAATCAAACGATTCGAACTGAAAATCGTTAGACCATTCGAAAGTCGAAGTACTGTCTCTTTAAAAATAACTTCGACCACCTACTTCGCCACCTAAAACCTACCGAGCACCAATGTTAGCCTATGGGGAAGGTTAATTAACCCTCGATATTCGATCCATAGTAAATGTGCCCCTAGGGGTGGGAAATGAAGAAGTAGGAAATTTTTTTTATTTTTTATTTCCTTGTTTAGTAAGGAAAAGTCACGTGATTTCCTTTCTCGGCCCTAATTTACATATGCAAATTAGGATTCAGTTCGGCCAGGCTCAAAGATTCAGCCAGATCCTGCTGATAAAGGCCGAATCCTGAACCGAATCCTGGTTTCAGTGCATCCCTGTTAAAGACCATGTACTTTACCAAACAGAACCTCTTGCATGCTGCCAATCCACAGGGTGCTGTTAAATAGCCAATCACAGTCATTCTTTAGCACTTCTTGTCAGCTGCCAAACTCTTTTTACTTTTCAATATGGCTCACTGGTAAAAAAAAAAAATGTTTAGGGACCCCCGCCCTAAAACAAGGCTCCTGAGAAATGTTGCTTTGCTTGAAATACATGAAATGCTTGATACAACATGCAAGTTAACAGGGATCTTTATTTTTAGCAACAGCAGCACTAGAATTTGCTAACGAATGCACTTTAGGAACACCCATATTGCAGCACATAAAAACACTACTGATGTTGCATTTACATGAATGTATCGTCCGTCATATACACTTGTTGCTTTGTATCCACGGGCATCTGATTAAAATCTTCTGTTGCAAAATACACTGATTTTCCTTCTATTATCTCCCATTGTCAGTAGGTGACCATAGTTGTATTTAGAATGTTGGCAGTCCTGTTTCCGACAGGCTAAATGAACAGGGTTTGTAAGATTTTAGTAGAATTGTATTTGTTTATACTACAGTCTTATTTAAAGGGGACCTGTCACTCAAACAAATTATTCAAAATCCTATCATATTAGTCAAGTAAAATGAACTCTAATTACACAATATAAATTATTTGAATCTTGTTTCCATCAGTCTGCGAATTCATAATTATAACAAGCAGGCAGAAGCCATTTTGTGGACACTGTTATTAAGACAAGTTTTGCATCATCTCCGAATCTTGTTTGTGCACCAGAATGGGGGACCCAATGTCCATCCCCATGCCCTGGCTACACAATTAAACGGTGAAGAGAATGGGGGAATGTGTGGAGAGCAGTGACATCTAGGAAGTGCTGAATGGAAAGTGAAAGTAATTGCCTGCCCTGTTATTATGCCTAACGCATAGAGAAGGGGCAGACAATATTTGATTGACAGCTGAGATGTTTAAATGAGCTTACAACAGCTATGAATGCTTTAATAAAAAATAGAAATTGGATTTCATGTTTAATGTAATTATACATATTTTTGTGTCTGGGTGCACAGGTCCACTTTAATCAAAGGGCTAAGCCCCTTTCTCCCTCAGAGCAGCAGTTCTGTCTTGCTTTACGGCTGAGACTTCGTAACAGAGAATACATAGCACAATGGTTTACTTGTTGCAGGAGTCCTACACAGACTTTTCATTATTGATATAAGGAAGCTCAACAAGGCAAAGGAATCCATTTACTCAGTTCTCAAATCTGTGTGATACTGGAATTATTTAGTAATCTCTGTTTATTATTATTCAGAAATGTATAAAAATAATATAGAAACATTTCATATGGGATGTTTGTTGCATGTTTTAACGACTCTATAGCTTAAAACAGGGATCTGCAGAATGTAGCTGTTGCTGAACTATTTAAAGGGGTTGTTTTAGTATGAGGTAGAAAGAGATATTCTGAGACAATTTGCAATTTGTGGTTTTTGAGTTATTTAGCTTTTTATGCAACAGCTCTCCAGTTTGCAATTTCAGCAATCTGGTTTGAATGAGAGACTGCAATATGAAAGGGAGAGAGGTCTGAATAGAATGATGAGTAATAAAAAAAAAAATAGCAATAACAATACATTTGTAGCCTTACAGAGCATTTGTTTTTAGGTGGGGTCAATGACCCCCATTTGAAAGCTTGAAAGAGTCATAAAAAGAAGGCAAATAATTCAGACACTATACAAAATATAATCATGAAGATCAATTGAAAAGTTGCTTTGAATTAACCATTATATAACATACTAAAAGTTAACTGAACCGAAAATTTTAAACACCTAGCATGGGGTGTTCCATAAAGCTTCACACATTTTTATTATTTTTTATTTTGAATGACGATTAAGGCCTTAGTCTGTAAAGCCTCTTCAGGGGTGCTAATTTTTTAGGAACCCCCAGTGTATCTGTCACCCCAGGCTGGAGCTCCTCTTCTTTAAAACCTGCCTCAGTGTGGGGTAGCTGTCTGCAAGGCACCCTTCCTAAAAAACACACAAGAATGCCCCACAGCACTGAACCTGTATTACTAGGAGGCTTACGTGCTTTCAATAGTTATTCTCCTATACAGCCTTTCCCTTTAAACAAAATTTGTGTTACACAAGTGAGTATTACAGATAGGAGCAACACAACCATTGGGAGAAAAAGGGCTTGTAGTCCAAGATGGTTGCCCAGTGCCTGACGTGTATGCAGGCTGGATTGTTCTCATGCCGGAAAGAATCCCCATTTAAGTCACATGAGTCCTGGTTATGAAACCTTGCATTTCTGATGTCATCTCTTATACAACGGCAGCTTAAAGGGGAGTGGAAGGGAGGAGGCTTTCAGAGCACTTCAGGTCATTTACTGTGTGCAGAGAGCTACAGCTTTAGAACCCTGTTCCACATATTCACATGGTAGGATACATTCAAAGGGCAAAGCTGTGGCTCTGTTTAACTACATTGTAACATCCATAAATATTTGTACATTGGAGGTACAGCACAGTTGTTTGTACGATGGCACACACTAGGGGGCCGATTCACTAACTTCGTGTGAAGGATTCGAAGTAAAAAAACTTCGAATTTCAAAGTTTTTTTTGGGCTACTTCGACCTTCGACTACAACTTCGAATCGAAGGATTGAACTAAAAATCGTTCGACTATTCGACCATTCGATAGTGGAAGTACTGTCTCTTTAAAAAAAACTTCGACCCCCTAGTTCGCCATCTAAAAGCTACCGAAGTCAATGTTAGCCTATGGGGAAGGTCCCCATAGGCTTGCCTAACTTTTTTTGATCGAAGGATATTCCTTCGATCGTTGGATTAAAATCCTTCGAATCGTTCGATTCGAAGGATTTAATCGTTCGATCGAAGGAATAATCCTTCGATCGTATGATCGCACTATTTGCGCTAAATCCTTCGACTTTGATATTCGAAGTCGAAGGATTTCAATTCCCAGTTGAATATCGAGGGTTAATTAACCCTCGATTTTCGACCCTTAGTGAATCAGCCCCTAGGTATATGTGCACAAATCTCGAAAAATTCAAGTTTTTTTCACTAGAGGTAAAAAAAAAAAATCAAGATTTATTTTATCCCGATGCTGCAAGAAGCACTTTTTATTTTCTGTTTCCAGCTGTTTCAAAGATTTTAGTCTGCTCTATACGGTTATACAGCTCATTCCTTATGGCTCACCGCACAGCTTTACAATACAAAGGGGAAAGTGAAAGCAATATGCAGAGAGAACACAACTGCCAGCAGCTTTGATAGAGAGGGCAGTTTTGGACAATTTACGAGGTGGTCTTCTGTTTTGCCTTAAATCTGTGTTGCAGATTAGACATGTAAGTGTTGCATTTAGACATCACTGGAAAAATATCTTGGGTGGAGTTAATATAAAAGTCATACAGCTTAAATCAAGTATAATAAATTGTTGCAACCGATTGTAGCTGTTGTAACCAGAAAATGCTGCCTTCTCATTGGCTACCATAGCTGGTAAACGTTTTCAATTCTAACGCAACTGTTTTAGGTTACCTTTATTTGTAACTATTTCATTTTCCTCTTACAGATCCAGATGATTTGATGCTACATGTTTACAGAGCCGACTCGTATGCTGGCATATGTGAATTTGGGAAAGCTCACGAGGATCTGGACTTTGTCCTTTCTATGCAAAACAACTGGCCAGAGGTGATTATAGACAGTTTCTAGAAACCTTTATAATTAACATGCTGCTGTAGATATTCATGCTCCTCGAGTATCTGGTGTAAACATGTCTAACCCCTTGGCTTCTGCCTATGTTTAGATTTAGAAAGAAGGGGGTGCAAACAGGACAAACATTACTATTATTTTTATTGCAAACTTCAACCGTAAAGGTTCCTAATGCTTACTTACAACCTTCCTCATTAAAGGAAAAAGAAAGTCAAATAATCATTGTATGAGTAGGCACCCCCCCAGTGAATACTTCAGACCCTGGTTCCTGTGCTCCTCTTTACTAAAAAAAAACAAACTCTATACTAGTGAATGTTGCACCACTATCTTGCCTCCCACAGTTACTGTGCACAAGCACAGTAGAGTAAAAGCCAAACTGTTTTGTTTTTGTTTATCGTATTAATGTTTACTTCCTAGGTGTATTATAAGAAAGCCAAAATACTTCAGGACAGCGGACATATGTATGAATCGCTGACTTTTTATCTTAAAACCCTGGCTCTAGATGAAACGTACGAACCAGCTAGATCTGAGGTTGAAAAGGTAAGAGTGTGTTCCATAACTTTTTTTAAAAAGCATGAGTTTTATTGCGTATTGTTAGGCTTCTTCTATTTACATGCAGCCTGGAATAGCATTTTCCATTATTGACAGCTGCTTGTTTTTTCCTATTCACGTGAAGCCTTTCCACATATCAGTAGTACTCAGCAGTGCATTTTTCAGGTTATTGATCTGGTTTTACTTTCCCCCTAATGACTGTTTGCTTTAATAATTCATGTTGTGCTGTGCTCCATGCATCTTCATTCTCTTTGGATTCCTAGACTTTGCCAGGGACAGAGTGGAATTAGGAGCTATGGAACCCTTGTACCTAGTCTAAGGGGCACATTTACTTAGCTCGAGTGAATGAATAGAATAAAAAATACTTAGAATTTCGAACGTTTTTTTTGGCTACTTCGACCATCGAATTGGCTACTTCGACCTTCGACTACGACTTCCAATCGAACAATTCGAACTAAAAATCGTTCGACTATTCGACCATTCGATAGTCGAAGTACTGTCTCTTTAAAAAAAACTTCGACCCCCTACTTCGCCAACTAAAACCTACTGAGCATCAATGTTAGCCTATGGGGAAGGTCCCCATAGGCTTTCCTAGGTTTTTTTGATCGAAGGAAAATAGATCATACAAATGAAGGAAATGCAGTAAATCCTTCGACTTCAATATTACTTTGACTTTCGATTTTACTTCGGTCGAATATTGAGGGTTAATTAACCCCTCGATATTCGACCCTAAGTATATAATATGATCCTTAATAAACCCATGCTTACTTTATCAGTATATATTAATACTTCTTAGCTTTGAGGTTTCTTGTTTCATTTGTTTTTAATTACAAATCTGACCTGCTCCACAGATTCTCTGTGACTTCCTGTCTCCTGCTCAAGACTCAGTAGAAGGTATCCTGAAGGATTTGGAAAGAACATCCTTACCAAACAGTCAACTGAAGCCTTTTGTGCTGGGCGCTGATAAAGAAGATGTTGATTATGGTTTACCAAGTTTGGATGAGGTAATTATAAAGTTAATAACACGTACATAGCCAGTGTGTATTTTTGCACCAATATCCGCTATGTATGTCTGCACAGAGACCTGTCAATGCACATAAAGGAAGAAGCAAAGGGGAGCTGATAGAGAAGATGCCATTGTTTTAATTAGTGTTACAGCATAAAGCTGGTGTTCTGCCTTGACCAGCCTAATGCTCATTAAAGGGATTCTGTCATGATTTTTATGGTGTCCATTTTATTCATAAATTACACTGTTTACACTGCAAATAATTCACTCTACCATATCAAATTTCATTCCTGACCCAACAAGTGTATTTTTTTAGTTGTACTATTGGTGTGTAAGGCGCCATCTCAGGTCATTTTGCCTGGTCATGTGCTTTCAGAAAGAGCAAGCATTTTAGGATGGAACTGCTTTCTGGCAGGCTGTTGTTTCTCCTACTCAATGTAACTGTATGTGTCGCAGTGGGGCCTGGCTTTTACTATTGAGTGTTGTTCTTAGATCTACCAGGGAGCTGTTATCTTGTGTTACAGAGCAGTTATCTGGTTACCTTCCCATTGTTTTGTTGTTAGGCTGCTGGGGGGGGCAGAGGGAGGCGATATCACTCCAACTTGCAGTACAGCAGTAAAGAGTGACTGAAGTTTATCAGAGCACAAGTCACATGACTGGGGGCTCCAAGGAAACTTGACAATATGTCTAGCCCCATGTCAGATTTCAAAATTAAATATAAAAAAAATCTGTTTGCTCTTTTGAGAAATGGATTTCAGAGCAGAATTATGCTGGAGCAGCACTATTAACTGATGCGTTTTGAATTTCTTTTTTTTTTGGTCCCATGACCGTATCTTGGTTCCTTTAGCACCACACTCTGTCCTAGGTAAGCACACATGCATAGAACTTATATGCGCCATACATGTGCCTCACCCCAGGAAATGGCAAATTATGACCACCCTGGAGAACATGGAAAAGGGAAGTACTGGTTACAATGTACAATGCATAATAATGTAATGGAAAGACTTATTCTAATTGGGAGCGTTATAACTGTTTCACTTAAGAGACTGTGTTACACTCGAGTCCAAAGCTGTAGAAGATAACCAATAACTGGTATTTATTCACAGCATGAAGAGGTGCCAGAAACTGTAAAGGATTTTAGCAGAAGCAGCATCCGCAGAACATCTTCTGCACATACGATTCACTCCGAGCCTCACGCTGCAGATGAACGCTTAAAAAGGGTGACCTCTGAACCTCTACTAAGGAGCCAGGAAACAGGAGTGCTACTGAAAAGGAAATTCTCCCGTTCTGAGCAAGATGCAAGTGGATGTGAGGATGTGAGGAAAAAGCACATAAAGCAGGGAGGTATGTTAACTTACTCTGCAATAAATGAAAAATATTTATTGACAAGAAAAAGCTTTCACTAAATTTGCTATGGTTGTAGGACTTGGAATGTACCACAGTCTTTAATCAGCCAGTTTTGAGAATATCTAGGACCGCTGTGCTCTTCATTATCAGTATGAGTCAGGAGGGCAGGGATCGACAAATTTACATTTTTGTGCCAATCATTCCTTATCATCCTTGTTTTTGGCTAAATTCTGTAGGTTTTATAATCTTTGCTATATTTTCTTTGTATGTCTTTCTAGAATCCTCACAACTAGAACTCGATGGAAAATCTATTTCAGATGGCCTTGTTGATGTGGTTGACCTTGAATGTTCCCTATGTATGAGGTTAGTAACATGTTAATAACATTTAATAGAAAGCAAATCAAGCAAAATTAAGTGTTCAGCCAAGGTTCAAATATGTTTTCATCCCAAAACCTCATCCTAAGAGACCTTCAAGCTGGGCTTTCAGGGGTATCTAGGAGAGCAAATAGTAATTCTCCCCACATCTCAACCTAACTGGCATTCAGGCATGGCCCTTCTGCTATTGCACCAACCCAACAGTTTAGGAAGCCCTGCTAGAGTATATTGCTCTCCTTAACTGAATTCTGTCATGCAGGCAAATGTCTCTCCACGCAGTCTCTCAAATCTTCAGTTTATAAAGCACTAAATTCCTGTTAAAACTCTCTCTCTTTCTGTGCTTCCTTCTTTAACATTTAGAACGATCGATCAGTCTGAGCGGTAAATCTACAGCCTGCATGCAAAGTAATATTCTATACTAAACCTAGTCAACAAGTTATGCTTAACTTTGCTGTTTGTATTTTTCAGACTGTTCTATGAACCAGTGACCACACCATGTGGGCATACATTTTGCAAGAAGTGCTTAGAACGATGTTTAGATCATACTCCACATTGTCCCTTATGCAAAGAGAGCTTAACCGAGGTGAGTTCTAACAATTCTAAATCCCGATTTATGTTTATACACCTGCTGGTTTTACAGTCATGAGTTTGGTCTTATTTTGTTTTGTTTTTTTAGTTCTTGGCAAAAAGAAGCTACAACGTGACTCACCTCTTGGAATATCTGATTAAAACGCATCTCCCCGAAGAGCTCGCGGAAAGGAAGAGGTTTCATGAAGAGGAAACTGCTGAGTTCTCAAAGTAATTACACTGCCGTGTAAAGTCTTTGTGTTAGTAGCAGCATGTGTTTAGTGATGTCGTCAGTGTTAATGGGTGCTTAGTGATGTCACTTGTTCTATATGAACTTGTGTATTATAAAAATAAAAGTGTACCTGAACTCTGAATACTTTATATAATCTTATGAAAACCTTGGTGACTTCTATAGATTATAGTTAAAGTTTATTCCTTATAGCAATGGAAGTGTTTGTATCTATCAGAAAGACTTTTTTTGATTTGTCATATATTACCTTCTCTAACAACTGTCTTTATTTTTCAGCTTAACAAAGAATGTGCCAATTTTTGTCTGTACAATGGCTTACCCTACTGTGCCTTGTCCTCTTCACGTGTTTGAGCCTCGGTATCGATTGATGATCCGAAGATGTATGGAAACTGGTACAAAACAATTTGGGATGTGCATAAGTGACCCAGAAAAAAGGTAATCACATAGAAATAGGATTTCAGTGTTTTTATGATAGAAGAGCTTTGGAGAAGCCGCACACCACACAGACCCAAAGATTCTTATCCTTGTGCCCAGCGATAGAGGAATCTGCCACCTCACAACAAGGGTAAGAAGAATTTCACTGGCACACAGGAGTTGCGATAGCAGGGCAAGCCCTTGCAATTTTATCATGCAATTGTGCAACGTTTTGGGGACACGCCCCTTTGTCAAGCATGACAAAGGGGCGTGTCACAGAAACATTGCACAATTGCATAATAAAATTGCAAGGGCTTGCCCTGCTATAGCAACTCCTGTGTGCCAGTGAAATTCTTCTTACCAGTGTTTGGGATCAGTTATCCAGAAACCCATTATCCAGAAAGCTCCGTATTATGGAAAGGCCATCTCCCGTAGACTCTATTTTATCCAAATTTTTTAAAATGATCTCTTTCTCTGTAATAATAAAACAGTGTCTTGTACTTGATCCAATCTAAGATATAATTAATCCTTATTGGAAGCAAAACCAGCCTATTGGGGTTATTTAACGTTTAAAAGGCTTCCTAGTGGATAGAAGGTATGTAGATCCAAAATACGGAAAGATACATTATCCGGAAAACCCCAGGTCCCGAGCATTCTGAATAACCGGTCTCATACCTGTACAGACAAAAAATAGTTTTTGCAATTTTGTGTTTCGATTGCTTTATTAAAACTGAATAATTGTGGAAACAATTAAAATGATCTGCATATATAGAGTTTACAAGTATTGTATAGAGAACGTTCCTAGTCTAATCATTGACAGAGTTGCTGTTATCATAGCTTAAATGAAGGTTTAACTGCAGATAACACACACCCCAACTGCTTGATTTTTTTTGGCTGTCCTGATCTATTTTATAGCTATATTAACACACTTTCTCCAGTGCAGAAATATTGTTTGTTCTTTCCTTTCAGTTTTGCAGACTATGGTTGTATGTTGCAAATAAGAAATGTTCACTTCCTGCCTGATGGTCGTTCTGTGGTGGATACAGTCGGTGGAAAGCGATTTCGGGTCTTGAATAGGGGAATGAGAGATGGTTATAGTACTGCAGACATTGAGTACTTGTCAGATATTCCGGTATGTATAGGGCAGATTTAATTCCATAGCTGCAATGTAATTTAGCATAGAGCCTCCATTCACTATGTCGGTAAATGAGATAGTCCTTTATTATAGAGCAGGGGTGTCCAAAAGGTACAGTTTAGCCCATAAATCTTTGGACAGAGACAACTTTTTGCTAATTTTGGTTCTGTACATTACCACAAGGAATTTTAAATAAAACAACTCAGATAAAGTTGAACTGCAAACTTTCAGCTTTAACTCAGTGGGTTGAACAAAAAAGCCTTTTTTTAACACGATCACTTAATTTCAGGGGCTCACAAGTAATTGGACAATTGAATCCAAGGATATTTCATGGGCAGGTGTGGGCAATTCGTTCTATCATTGTTAATGAAGCAGATAAAAGTCCTGGAGTTGATATGAGTTGGTGATCAGTAGATCTCAAGACACTGTCAACAAACGGCTTGTCTAAATCACCCTCCTGTTTCTATTTTTATGTTAAGGTTACATTAGAAATATATGTCTAAATATAACAATATACATTTTCTCATAAATCATTATTTAAGCAATATTTTCCATGGAACAGAATGCTAACAATGCTTTTAAGGATATAGATCATAAAGGGACAACACTACTAAAAGTAGACCTTGCATTAGTAAGTATGGGCACTTCTGTTATAGAGTGTTTTTTTTCAGGGATGTCGGCATACATAGACACCTTAGGGAATTTTGTTTCTACTAGGGATGCACCGAATCCAGGATTCGGCCAGGATTCTGCCTTTTTCAACAGAAAATTAGGGGCTGCGAGGGAAATTACGTGACTTTTTGTCACAAAACAAGGAAGTAAAAAATGTTTTCCCCTTACCACCCCTAATTTGCATATGCAAATTAAGGTTCGGATTAGGTTTGGTATTCAGTGGAATCTTTCGCAAAGGATTCGAGGGTTCGCTGAATCCAAAAAAGTGGATTTGGTGCATCCCTAGTTTCTACTGACCATTACTTTACAAGTGAGCTTACCTAGACAACTGCACACATAGCTGTTACTTGTACAGTGTAATGAATCTCTTTGGATGTCCTAATTCTGCATTTTGTGGAGTTGAATGAGATTAGGATCACATTAAAGTAGCAACTATGTATTTAGGTGCTTTATTACATATCTAAATATGGGATCTCTGTCTTCCTAAGGTTCATCAGGAAGAATTTCAGCAACTCAAGGAGCTCCATGATGCTGTGCACGCACAAGCCTGCCGCTGGTTTCAGAATTTGCGCACCAGGTTCCGCAGTCAGATATTGCATCACTTTGGAGCAATGCCAGAAACAGAGCAGAATATACAGGTAACGTTCAGCCTGACATGGTCTGTGAAAGTTATTTGTGGTACAAGATTAGTGGTTCATTGTGTCTGAAATAAACAGCGAGGTCATGTTTTTTTTTTTTTATTTGTGGCATTCGTTTATGTAATGGCACCAACAGTCAGTTGCAACAATGTGAATTGTTTGTTATACCTGTTTTGGGATTCAGTTAATACCTACAATCTGTGCAAGACAATTATACATACTTAAAGGGGAACTATCGCGAAAATGAAAATTTAATATGAGCTTGAGCATACTGAAATAAGAAACGTTCTAAATACAATCATTTGGAGCTGTTTCTGAAATAATCAAGTTCATCTTCACTATTCCTCTCTCATCATCTGTTTCTCTTCATTCTGTCTTCGTTCAGGAGTTGGGTATCGATATTCATTGGCAGTTAGATCTAATATATCTTATAGGGGGGCTCCTTTTGCCTAGAAGATGTATTAGAGCTCACTCTATTAAAATCAGCAGACATCATGTCTCTCTACATGCAGGATTTGTGCAAAAGGCAATTCTTTTTTTAAATTTGGTTTGTACTGGAATCAGTTATTTGAGTGAGCTCTAATTCATCTGCTAGGAAAGGGAGCCCCCCTATAAGATATATTGGATCTTCCTGTCAATGATTATCTGACACTACTGAATGAAGACAGAATGAGGAGAACAGATGCTGAGAAAGGAATAGTGAACATATAACTTGATTCTTTCAGAAATGGCACAACATTTTTAATTATATTTAGAAAGTTTCTTATTTCAGTATGATGAAGCGTATTTTAAATTTTCATTTTCGCGATAGTTCCTTTTTAAACATATGGTAAAGGGTTGACTGACATAGAATTCCATAACACAGATATCTGTGAACTGCAACTTTTGTCTGTCCCATATCCTGTATGACCTGTGTTTCACTTTCATTTGTAGGCAGCTCCAAATGGACCAGCTTGGTGCTGGTGGCTTCTTGCAGTTTTACCTGTAGATCCCAGGTATCAGCTGTCAGTACTATCGATGATGTCACTAAAAGATCGCCTGTTGAAAATGCAGCACATCCTCACCTGCTTTTCTAGAGAGCAGCCCAAATGACTAGCCGTCTGGAGCGCCCTTAAAACGTATCCAGCCCTGACTGTGATCACAGCTGTGCTTTTCGCTCTCTTTGCTCATTTAATCTTGGTTTAAATTCCATTCCTATTGGATTTATGTATCTCATAAGTAACAGAATGTTTAATGCAGACTTATTGGATGGCTTGTGTGTTACAGTAAACACATTGCACATGTAGAAAATTGTTTTTTTTTTTGTTTTTTTTATAGTAAATTTGATTTCTTTTGAATTTAAAGCTTCCAAGGTGTATACCGTTTGGCTGCATTTGTAGATGCTAAATCACTTCCACAAAGGTATACATTTTTCCATGAGGAAGTTCAAGCAAATTAATAATTTATTAATAGTGCTGTGCTTTATTTTTAATGTAGTGACTGAAACGATTACTTTCTGCTCTAAAAGCTATGTCCACACATTGTGGGGTCGATTTGACCGTTACGTGTTAAATTTATGTGCCTTTGGAGAACAGAGATGGCAGACGCCTGTGTGCTATTGGCTATAGATCTTGGCAGATTCAAATTTGGCAGCCTCAGTATAGCGAAAGTAATCTGCCGAGGACTTGCAGATTTAAAACTGGCAATTTAAGCCATTTAATTTGAACACCTGACAACTACTGACCTCAGACTTTTGAACCTTTGCATGCATATACCAATAAGCAGTTTCCTCTAGAGGTGTGGGTGCATATTCTAGTGTCTATATCTGTGATTTGAATTGAAGTTCCCCATGATTCAAGGGGGTATGTTTATCAAAAAGTGAAGTTAGACATCACCACAGTCCTCTAGAGTGAAATTCCGCCACTCTCCATTCATTTCTGTGAGATTTTTAAAAGAGTATTTATCATTGGGTGAAAGTAAAAGTTCATCCTTTGATAAATACACCTTTCAGAATCCCATAGAAATGAATGGGGAGTGGCAGAATCTCACTCTAGAGGACCGTGGTGATGTCTAACTTCACTTTTTGATAAATATACCCCAAGGCTCCCTTCCTACATTCTGACTGCCCTTTTAAACTTTTAGTGAGCCCTACTTTGTATCCAATTAGTCCGTTCTGAGGCTACTTGGATATCTTATTTTTTTTAAACCAGATATCAGTGAGTATCAGGTCTTGACTGAGAATCAAAATAGGCCCTGGCATTTCAGGTATACAGAGGCCCAATCAGCTCCCCACAGAGGTCCAAACAGCCCCCACCAGCCCACTAAATAGTGACTTTCTATGGCACCTTATAGCAGCCCCTATGGCATTTGCCAGAACTCATAGATTTCGAGGCCTGATGAGTATTATAATATATAACTCTGTTGTAGGGTATCATAGGGTGATCCGTCCATATTAAATTACCTACTGCGTTTCTTTTTCATCAAGAAAAGTGTAATTAGTATGACTCGACTGTAGAATAAGGGGGTCACGGCCAGTTCATTTTTTAGAAGAGGAGCCTTGGTCTTTAGTAATGATTGTAGTTGCTTTATAATTTGGCCGCCCTCCAGAGAATTCCGGTTTCTTCTCCTTTTAAAAATGCATTTGAAAAAAGCATTTGATTCTTTATATTAGGGATGCACTGAATCCACTATTTTGGATTAGGCTGAACCCCCGAATCCTCCGTGAAAGATTCGGCCTAATACTGAACTGAATCCTAATTTGCATATGCATTTTTACTTCCTTGTTTTGTGACAAAAATCACAAGATTTCCCTCCCCCCACCCCTAATTTGCATATTCAAATTCAGATTAGGTTCGGCCAGGCAGAAGGATTCGGCCGAATCGGAATCCTGGCCAAATCCGGAACCAAATCCTGGATTCGGTGCATCCCTAATTTATATTAATACTTACCTCCTTTGCCCACAATGCAGTGAGCACAGGATCATTTTAGGTTTAATTGTGTGTTCCCCAAATGCCTGAATGTTAAACAGTGGGAAGGATTTGTGTTACCCACCTATAAGCCTGAGATGCCCATAATCATATAATAATAAAAAGTGCTTGTGCTGGGAATCCTTTCACTGATATCATAGAGCCAATCTTTTTATGACCCTGTTTGTGTATAATAAAATGTATTTGCTAGATTTGACTGCACACAAATTGCTGTAAGCCTTTATCCATTGCCGTGTGAGAAGAAAGCATTGCAGCGGGCAAGTTGAAAAAAAAAAAAAAAAAGACAACTCAATATCCCGATCCTCTGAATGCTACTGTGAAACATTTTATATGTAACCTGTACATAACGATGTAAATCTTGTAAAATGCAAAAGTAATTTAAGTCATGCACTAAAGGTTTTATATTTTATTTTATACAAGTAAACTATTAAAGGAAAAAAAATGCAATGGTGTGGAAAGCCTGTTGCGGGGGGGGGGGGCAACATGCGGAGTCTTGTTAGTGAAATTAAAGGAGAAGGAAAGGCTAAAATTAAGTAAGCTTTATCAGAAAGGTCTATATAAATACACCAGTAAACCCTCAAAGTAATGCTGCTCTGAGTCCTCTGTCAAAAAAACAAAACAAAGCTTTCCTATTGTGTAAACATGGGCTTCTGTATCAGACCGCTTAAACCTCCATGGCTAGGGCTTGAGCATGCTCAGTTTGCTCCTCCTCCCCTCCCTGCTGTAATCTGAGCCCAGAGCTATGCATGAGCAGGGAGAGACTCGGGCAGGAAATTGTCACACCAAGCTAAAATGGCAGCTGCTATCCTAAACAAACGGAGAGCTTCTATAGCTGTTTACTCGGGTATGGTAAAGTATTCTGCAGAATAAATATAGTGTTATAGATTGCACTATTGTGGCTAATCTATTTTCAATAAACTGTTTTGGTAGCTTTCTTTCTCCTTTAAGTATATATTATGTAAGGGTGAAAGGTGCATTTCAAGAAAAACAGACATCACCGACCCTAACCTGCACCCGCATCATCTCACTCTCTACAATACTTGTGTGTGTGCCTCTGCTTTTAAGACAGGGATCCTTCATGAGTCGAATAATAACGAAAATACATCTGTGGTGTTAGGGTCTCCAAAGAGTATAAAGGGAATTCTCCACACGGGAAGTGGCCCTGGTGCACCACCCTGAGCCCTCAGCACGGGGGACGGACAAACCGACGAAACCAATATGGAGCAGGCACTCAATAAGGCAGTCCACAGCCTGGAAATAATAAACAATTGAGTGCCTGCTCCATATTGGTTTCGTCGATCCTTCATGAGTGTACTAACATGGCACCCCAACCATAACCCCCCGCAATGGTAGGCCAAATCTCAAGCCAATCCATATATGCAAGAAAAATGGGTTATCTCCAGGTACCACCCTAGCCTCTTCGTCCAACCAGTGTAACTAATGTGCCATGAAGAAAAAACCGAGTCTATATCTGTGGTAACCGGTACAGACTCCATTTTTTCTTCTTGGCACAAATTTCAACCCAAACACGCCCATGGGTCACCGTGGGTTTTGGATCAAGCTGCAACATAATTAAAATTTACTTATACCTGCTGTGAATAACATAAAATGGCAGTGTAAGAATACAGCTATGGGACAAATACCAAATGAATTACTCTGAGGCCTCTTCTAAGCACTTTTGAAATTTACATATATTTATTTTATAATTCACAAAAGCCACGAATATCTTGTAAATGATATCCTTATAAACGGTGAGTTCTGATGTCATCAGTTATAAATGGTGAGTTCTGATGTCCGTTCTCTCACATGACTCACTGAAACTTTTGTATTATAATAAATAAAGTACCCCCTGTTGCAAAATATGAGGATATTATCATGTTACCTCGGAGTTCCATGACCTGTATAAAAACACTCGGCCACGACCATTATATGGTCATGAAACTCCTCAGTAAGTTATAATATCCTTATAATTTACAAGAGGGGGTACTTTATTCACTATATATTCTAGTGTTCAGGATATCTGTTTTTACTCTGCTAATATGAGATTGAAACTGTGATACCTGCCAGTCACTTTGACCCACCGGCTACAGTGGAATGAAAATGAATTTCCTTATAACAAGGAACGATGCTGCCGTGCTTAGTACAAAGCAGAGTAACCTCACAAGACAAAGGAAATTCATTTCTCAGCTTGCTGTAGCCACTTGGCCAAAATGAACAGCAGGTGGCAATGCTTGACGGATTTGTGGCTTTTCATTTCCTTTAAATCTAAAACCTGTTGTGACACTTACAAGCAGCAAAACTATTTACCTAATTTCCCCTAGGTCTCTCCTGGTGATAGTTGCCCGGTGCTGGCTGGAGGGGTCGGCGCCTCTCCCAGAAATATCAGCAAAGAAGATTAGCCAAACAACACAGGCTGGTGTAGCGGGGATCTCCCCTGCACGTTTATTTCGTCAAGTGATGTAACGTTTCGGGGGCGTGCCCCTTCATCAGACATGTGGTGACACTTACAAGGTCACTCTACCCACTGCCTCTGATCCCCTGCAAATATGCTATGGTACAGCTAACTAGCCAGGCTCTGGTACAGCTAACTAGCCAGGCTGGTAAACAGAGTCAAAGAATGTAGCTGTACAAGCAACTTTTAACAGCTATGGGTGAAGCAGAAACCCTCAAGCTGTAGCAGCCTTTAGATATATCAAAACACTCTCAGCACACACTGCTTCACCCCAAGAAATCTAGAACTAAACTCCTATAACACAGACAGTGATTCCCTGGCCTGGGACACTAAGCAGTCCGACTTCAGTTTGTATCTGTTGTGGTTTTTGAATGAGAAATGTTATGCTAATGTGCAGTTTGGAATTGAAGCGGTTTCTCACGTCACCCACCTGGTTTTAATAGCAGACTAGGGATAAATAAAAGGGGGGGGGGTGGAGTCTCAAAATAGTGGAAGCCATGGTTTTTGTTTTATTTCCAGGCCATCACCCCAGAGCAACCACAAAGCACTGTAAATGTCAGGTTGAAGGCAGGTACAAAAGCAAAATATTCATAAATCACAATAAAAACTCAAATAATCTACAGTAGAGCACGATATTCTGAAAGGTATTTTAGTGCCTTTAAAATACCTTTTCATATAGTCTCCCCAGCTGTTGTCGAACTACAACTCGCAGCATTCCCAGGCAGCCAGACTACAGCTGAACATTATGGGTTGGACAGATGAGAAGGTTTCCAGACTGGTATTTAGCCACACAATGTAAGGTTCCCTGACCTGGGTGCAGGGCCGCTATCACTGGGGCACAGGGGGTGCGAGTGTCCCGGGCCAGAAGGGGGGCCTGGCAGTGCTGAACTCTTAAAAGAGCTGGGCCTCCCTTGACAGTGCCAAAGCCTCCTTCCGAAGTCCTGAATGCGTAACTGCTGAAAAGCCGAAGTCCCGAAGCGGCGAAAAGACCTGAAGTCAAGAAAACAGATGAAATTGAAGTCCTGAAAAGACCCAAAGTCACGAAAACAGTTGAACACCCATGTGTGTGTGGTTTTTTTTAACCAATGTATTATTTTAATACTGTATAGGCCCCTGCCACCAATGTTTTATTAAAAAAAATATTCTCTGTGTGTATTTCTGCGTGTGTTGGTGTGTAGGTCAGTGTTTCTGCATACCTCCCAACTGTCCCTTTTTCGGAGGGACATTCCCTCTTTTGACAGCTCAACCCGCAGTCCCTCGTTTGTACTGGAAAGTCCCTCTTTTCTCTGCACTGGACAGCCAGAAAAAGAAACAAAGTTTCTCACTTAATTGGCTTTTAGCAGAGAGCCCAGAACACCTAACAGGTGCAAATAAGATACTTTGTAACAATTTTGAGACACAAAAACACAGTTTATATAAGGAGAAATATTTTCAAACTTTCATAACCTGCCAAATTTTGTAAAATGAACATGGTAATTAGGGAGTGTGGCCACAGAAAGGGGTGTGGTCAAAAAATTGCTGCGCTACATGCGTACAAATATTTTTTGTCTCTCTTTTTACTTCCAAAATGTTGGGAGGTATGTTTCTGTTGTCTGTCTGTGTGTGTAGTATTACAAAATTCAGTGTATATATCGCTGTGGTGATCAATCTGGAGACCTTGGTGCAAAGCTCAGTTCCAGTGATGCATGCAATGGATAAAAGCAGATGGCACACCCTCTGGTAATGCTGCTAAATATTTGCGATTTATGGAGATCTCCACGTTACGTTTCGGAGGTACAACCTCCTTTCTCAAGTGCTCTCCACTTAAAAAAGGAGTTTGTACCTCCGAAACGATACATGTCAAATATTTAGCAGGATTACCAGAGGGTGTGCCATGTGCGTGTGTGTGTGTACATCCGGATACCCGAACATGTGCTTCCAGCTTGTAATTCCATCTCTGAACACTGGGCGGCGCCTCGGTGTAGAAGTGACGAGCCATATTAAACTGATACCCACACAGAGGATTTCGTTTATGGGTACCTCGCAGCCCTTGCTCCGTCACCTCCTTTCCATAACATTACCGCCTTCTTTGTGTTCCGTAACCCGGTTCCTTCCCCCCACTCCCCTCTCCCTCCAGCCCAGGGAGGAGCCTGACACTTTACCATTTAAATCTCTCCGCAGCCCCCCCCTCCTCCTCAGGAAGTGGTAGATCTCTGGGCCCCACGTGTTAGTCCCTGTGGCCGCTTGTGATGGAGTTTGAGGAGCTGGGGATACGCGAGGAGTGCGGGGTGTTCGGCTGTATAGCGGCGGGGAGATGGCCGACCCAGTTAGACGTGCCTCATGTCATCACCCTGGGGCTGGTTGGACTGCAGCACAGGTAAGTCATATAACACTCAATGAATGGGCAGCTGGCATGTGCAAGAGCTGCTGGACTGCAGGAGGATGCTGGGATATGTAGTCCGGTGGTAGCCAGCATGAATGCAGATGGACATAAGAGCAGGAGGCAGTAGAATTGTTGGTGGATTATAAATGTACATGTGCTGCCTGATGTACCTACAAATTGTTTGTCCATGATCTGAGCTTCTCCAAATGTGGTCCCGGCCTGGCAGACATCAGCTGCAGGTTTGGAGCCGTATTGTATACGATCCCTGATGTACCTAATTAGTGATGTACCTAATTATTGAGGTAAGGGGCTGCCAGGCACTGGGCAGGTGCAGTTACTCTTGCCATTGTGGCATCTGCTGCAGAAGTTTTATTCTAGTTCTTACCATATGAGGAGAAGGGGGACCATGATTTATTGGCACATGATGCCTGGCAGATACTGTTTGTAGCTCTGACTCCTTTGCTAATGTATACAAACAGTGGCTTAACTACATATTACTGCACCCCACAGCAAATTATTTTTCAGGCGCCCCAAAATATTTAGAGGTTGACGTTCTTTATTGAAATTGTATATGAATTAGGGCCTCATGGGGTCCCTATACCTCCTGGGCCCCCTGCAGCTGCAGGGTCTGATTCCTCTGTAGTTACACCCCTGTATACAAAGTAGTAAAAGTTGTGCGTGTGCTTAAACCACCTTGTAAGAACTTGTCAAGTGTGTGCAGAGCAGTCTGGAACCCTTGCCAGAGCTTACATAGACATACAGGATAAGTACTGATGCATCACCTCTTGGTTGCAAAGCAGTCCTGGTTGTCTGACCTCATAAATTAATTGTTTCACTTTTGCAGCCAATAGGTGCTGCAGCTGTATTTTTTTCAGTTTGATAATGTATAGGGATGGCTCTGTGTTCCTTTGACAAGGGATCCCTACTAGTTCCGGGAATGGCTGGCAAGAATGTTGGTAAGTGGAGCTGAGCAGAAGTTGCCACAGGTTGAATATCCATTACTGAGTACTGGCCTGAAATGCCCCCACACTGTATGTCTTCAACCAGCCCCCGCTCTGTCCTACTCAAGTTGCAAGTGGAACAATAACCCGTGTTCCTTATTGGTCACATGTGGCCTTAAAACCCCTAATTCAGTTGTTACCCAGCCTGACTAGCCACTTACTATCTACTTCTTCCTCCTCCTGGCTAGTGTGTGTAATATTGTGTGCATTTTTATTTTCCATTACTAACCATACACCTAGAGAGGGTACTGATATTTTATCCAAATATGTCTCTACTGAACCGCACAGGTTGGGAAGCTTTCTCTACATGCTGTCTCAGCTGATTTCATTGGAAGCATAAGCACTAGGAGAGCTATGGCATTTGCAGCAGCCAACTCATTGTAACTTCTTGGCACATTTATTTGCAAGTAAAGTCGTTAGTACTGAAAGGGTTAAAATCTTTACATCCGTAGATTCATCTTGACCGTGTCCAGTTAATTACAGTGTGGCACCATAAATCATCTGGCTATGTTTAGGAACAAGAGCTGACACATAAGGTGGCCTTGAGGTTAGGGAATGTGCCTGGGCAAGCAGTTCTGTGTCATTGGGCCCTTCCCTGGGCAAATACTTTGCAGTGGTGGCCTTAGTGGACATTGTAGGTCTTAATCTTGTAATGGCCAAATACAACCCTCTTGTGCCAGGCTGTGACCCAACTGCCTTTTTACAACTGCCAAGACCAAAATATTTTAATACAGTGAGTCCTCAAGTTCCATACACCCGACTTCAGGCCTGGACTGGGAGTCAAAATAGGCCCTGCCATTCCAAGTACACAGAGGCCCAAAGAGCCCCCTACCAGCCCACTATATGGTAACTTTCTATGGAACCATAGAGCAGCCCCTCTGGTATTTGCCAGAACCCACAGATTGCCAGTCCGGGCCTGCCCGACTTACATACAACTCACACTTGCATACAGAGGCTATTACAGTAATGTACTGTGGTTTGCTTGGCCTTTATTAGCATTTAGCTTCAATAAACCACCTGCCCCAATCCCCTCTGGTGTGTGTTGTCTACTGCAGAGCACAGAAAGGTACAAATAAATATTCACAGAAAAGTAAAAATAAATACTATGTTAAGACAAACGGCTGTCTAAGTTGCAGTTAATAAGTAAATATATATGTTTCAACTTAAAGGGGAACTATCACAAAAATGGAAATTTAACAAAAGCTTCCTCATACAAAAGTAAGAAACTTTCTAAAGACAATCAATTAAAAATTCTGCATTGTTTCTGAAATAATCAAGTTTATAATCACTATTCCTCTCTCAGCATCTGTTTTTCTTCATTCTGTCTTCATGCAGCAGTTGGGTGTCCGATGTATGATCCAATATATCTTATAGGGAGAGGCTTCCTTTCCTAGCAGATTGCGCACTAACAAAATAACTGCCTTTTGCACAAATTCTGCAAGTAGAAAGAGCTAGTGAGCTCTAATACATATAGTAGCCAAAATGAGCCCCCCTATAATATATATTCATCTGACACCCAACTCCTGAATGAAGACCGAATGAAGAGTAACAGATGCTGAGAGAGGAATAGTGAAGATAAACTTGATTCTATTGTTAGCGAGCAAACTATCATTGTAGTTACTGTGTCCCTAGAGCTAAAGCAGCCCTGTTACCCTTTGGGGGGTGGTAGTTTGTATTCCATTGTGTAACTTATTCTTGCTTACTGCACACTGGCTCTCTGCATAGGTGTCGCTGATTGCAGTGTAGATTGCTACACTCTGCTGTGCCAACATCACTTGTTTCACCACATTGTGCTGAACATTGCACCCGCTACTCAGTCTAGGCCTCTGCCATGTCTGATTTAGTCTGGCCTGAAGCCACTGCTACACAAATTCAGGATCAGGCAATGGGGGAAGCATTGTATAAACAACAGAATAATATAATGTCAATGAGAGGCGTTGGACCTCTATCCCAAAGGCTGATCTAGTGGAATTCTTTATGGACAATGTTGGGTATCTGTGAATAATGCGTCTGGTAGTGGGATTTAATCTGGTATTTTCTGTTACAGGGGACAAGAGAGTGCTGGCATTGTAACAAGTGATGGGAGCTCGGTGCCGACTTATAGAATGCACAAGGTACAGATATTATGTTTGCTCCTTTTGGTATCTGTGTGGTTAGTTTTCCATTCCTGTTCTAAGACTTCCCTAAGAAATCCTATGTATGTGGCTACAGTGCTGCGAAAGTTACATCTGATAACCTCATGTGCCCAAGGTCTTCAAAATGTCTCTCCTGCTTCAAGGGGCTCTCCACCCAAAAACCGTTATTGCATATGTGCTTACTTAAGTTCCCATTATGGGGCATCATAACCTGTGTCACACATGCCCAGCAATGTTTTCAGAATGTTGTCTGGATAAATAAAATGACTTATGTCTGCCCCCTGCAGACAGGACCACAGAGTGCTTTGCCCCATGGATCTTGTGGCAGAGGTATCATTCTTGGGGTGGGAGAGGGGTCTCAGAATTGAATTTACCTTAACAGGTAAAATGTAACTAGTGCAAAGTTTGTGTTTATTGTTAAAATCCACAGAAACCAGGCAACCATGATGCACACTGTTGCTATGATTTTCTGCCCCTGCAGCAAACTTTGCACCTATTGCATGACCCTGATAGTGTGTGTTGTGTGTCAATAGAAATAGGGGTTAGGGAATTTGTTTATCTCCAACATTGGGACAATACTGTGTCCTTTCTATGTCAGGAGTAGGGGGAGCAGCACTGATCAACAAGGGTTGCAGTCACTGTTGACTGTAGGAAATCTATTGCACTTCATGCGGAAAAGAAAAAATGTCCAGAACGGGGAATCCAGTAGCAACAGCTGGCTTGCCTCCGTCTAAATCAAGTTCTCTATAAATACAGGGAATGACCTACCCCCTTATTGTAACATATAAAGATATTAGAAATCACAAAGTAGTTCCGTGAGCATATGAAAGTCATGATTTAGTGTGTCAAGTGAAATAAATGGTGTCTAAGCACCAATTATAATTAATGTCATTGCTTATTACTATTTATAAAGATTGAGTTCATAGGAGGTTCATGAATATATAGAGTCCCTGGCCTGGAGCAAAGGTGCAAGTGTGAAATAACTGGACTGATCTCACATAATGCAGTTTTGTCATGGACTGGTTGTTGAGTAAATGTGACATTATAAATGGGGTGATACAAAGACTGAGCACTATATTAGGCTCTCTAAACTGCACCAGCTCGGGCAAAATATGTACACTAAAACAAATGCTTAGTGGTTTGAAGACATGGGAAAACAGTCAAGGGCTCTTCCAATAAACTGCACCAAATAGTCTTGATTGTGTAGTTTTGAGGAATTGTGTAGCAACCAATGAAATTGTACGGTCTAATAATCTCCCTTTCTGGTGCCCATCCTTATAAAAGGCCTTTATGGAGAGGAAATGTAAACCCTTGTAAACAAAGTAAAATAAAATTGCTCAGTTTATCACATAATTCATTTTGTGAGAAAAGAAACAGCTTGCAATGTTGGTCTGCTTAGATCTGACCAGATAAATATCAGATGACTCTATTCTGCTCACCGAGTCTCCAACTTAATTTCTAAGCAGAGCAACAATGCTTTTCTCACAAAATCAATTTTCAGCCGATTGGAGCTAATCGACCAATATGAACAGCAGAAGGCATTGTTGTTTGTAAATGTCAAAAGTGCTCAGAAGATTTTACATTTGTTTTGTGGCTTTTATTTCCTTTAATGATACATGGCTTTCAGTTTTTGATCTAAGCTGTGAATTGTGCAAACTGGTGTTGTGCAAGAGCATCATTTCTTAATTTTGATTTTAGGGCATGGGCCTGGTGAACCATGTGTTCAGCGAAGACAGTCTGAAGAAACTGCACGTGAGTAATCTTGGCATTGGCCACACCAGATATTCCACCAGTGGGAATTCTGCCTTAGAAAACTGCCAGCCCTTTGTGGTCGAGACGTTACATGGAAAGATTGCTGTGGCGCATAATGGGGAGCTTGTCAATGCTGCTCAGCTCAAGCGAAAGGTAAATACCACCATCTACTGCAACCCTTAAAAATGATAAGGGTTATATTTTGTATAGCTTTTCAACATGTTCCACAGCTCTTTTATATAGATTCTACATCATACACATCAGTCACTGTTCCAATGAAGTTTACAATCCAAGATCCAAACTCCAGAAACATCCATGCTGTATGTTTCTGGAGTTTGAAAGGAAACTGAAATACCCAGAGGGAACCATATGCAGGAACAGAGAGCATTGCATTTATGTAATAAATTACTTGTCACAGCAAATCAGTACATTTAATGGTCACCTGTTGAAAAAGCAACCTTCTTACTGGATGCTATGTGTTATTGCACCTGGGCAAACGGCTGACCTTTTATTACATATAGAAGATAGATTCTTTGCAAATAATGCCCTGGTCAGGACCACAGTGCAGCGAGGCAGCAATACTAGGCAGTAGTGATGTGCGGGTCGAGTTTTTTCCAACCCGCACCCACCCGATATCGGACGTCCCACCCGAGCCCGACTTCCGGGTTCTTTTCATAGACCCGTGCCGATCCGCCCCACCGATGACATCACAAAAGGGGTGGGGCGAGGAGGCGTGTGGCTATAAATCCGGAAGTCAGAAGCCGGCAGTGAGCCGCCGGCCAGTTAATACTCAAAATGAAAAACATACCCTGTGTGTCAGTGGAGGCTAATATTTATTGTGCAGATTTGAAGCAACACAGGTAAGTGGTTCATTTCAGTTATTGGATTCAGCCAATAAAATGGTGCTCAGTGGACCTGAATCCAGACCCTCTTGTTTTGATATCTTAAAGCACTAAAGGCGGTACAAAATACAATTTAAGATGATGCAAATATTTTTATTGATTCTGTGGATTCAAATCCTCTGGGTTTGATATATCCCTATTTGTGTTTTTTTTTTGTTTATTTCCTATTAAAGCCTCTCCTTAGATATCTTGAGCTGTTATTCATACAATTGTCTGGTTGTTGGGGTTTGTGCCTTTTAGTAGCAAGGTAAAATGCTGAACTGGAATAACTCCGACTGCCATACTAAACTGTCATTTTTAGGTTAAATTTCACTTTAAGGATTTTTTTATTTTCCTCTCTGAAAGGGTTCCAATGTTCAGTTTGATCTACAGACCTTGAAACTCCAGCAAACAGTGTTCTAGGCTATAACCTTCATGAGTTAATCACAGTGTGATGTTTGATAAAAGCCAGTGAGAATATAAATATTTTGTAATTAAATAAATTGTGCTTTGGATTAATCGGCAGTGACCGCACATTCTGAGCAAAATCACAGGCTTTGGTGCTCATCACAGCCAAGTCTGAATCAGCGAGTGATTCTTTCCCAGCAGAAATGTTGTTTGAAGGGGAGAATAAAAAAAGTAACCTTTGTCATTTTGTATTGTATCAACTCTGCTTGTTGTCTATGGAGACTTTATGGCCTCTAAGGGTATGTTGCAACTATTTACCAAACAACAATAAAAGCATTCCTATACTTTACCATTTATAACCGCCGTTTCTTACTTTGTCAGAAGTTTCTGTGATGTATGTTCTGTGATTGTAATTATATTCTAATTTAGCTTTTACATCTCTGCTACAAGCTTGGAACCCTTTTTCCTCTGAAATAGCAACTGCAGAGGGGGATTCTTTTATGTTGGGGTGCAAAATTCTCTGTATAAACAGTTCATATATTTTCTTTCCTGCCCAAATGCTTGTGGGCTTTTTAAAGGGATGGCTCCCCTTTCAGTTAACTTTTAGTATGTTCGAGAGTGGCTAATTCTAACCAACATTTCAATGGCCTTCACTTTTTTTCTTTTTTTATATAGTTTTTAAATTTATTTGCTGCCGTCTAACTCATTTCACATGGGGGGGGGTCACTGACCCCTCCTAAAATACAAATGCTCTTTAATGTATTGTTATTGCTACTTTCTATTACTCCTCTTTCTATTCAGGCCCTCTCCTATTCATATTCTAGGCTCTTCAATTCATTTACATTTAAATCGAGGCATTGCTAGAGTCCAGATTGCCCTAGAAACCAGATTGCTGAAATTGGGAGAGCTGCTGAACAAAAAACAGAAAAATCATAAAAAATGAAGACCAAAAGTACATAGCCTCAGAGTATCGCTCTCTACATCATACTAAAAGTTAATTTATGGGTGAACAACCCCTTTAATTCAAGCAAATGTAGCAGATTCGAGACCTAGGCAGAACATGTGTGAAATCGGACTGTAGGTGGTGGTACATATGCAGAAGCATAAGAGCTGAGAACTACAGTTCAGTTGTAACATTGTAATAAAGGAGTGAACCTTTATCAATAATAATACTTGTATTAATTAAAATAAATATATTAATACAAATATACAGGATCAATGGTTAAACCTTTTGATATATTGCTTGTGAGCAATAAGTAAAGGTTGAATTTAAAAACGTTTACTTAACTTCATATGATGGTAATTACAAGAATAGCAAGTTGTGCATCAAATCAGCACAAATCGGGGAGCCCAACAACCTGGTTCATCACCCTCAGGTTCCCGATAATCAAACGATGATCCAAATCCTTGCACCCACTCATGGGTCCGAGGCGAAGCTCCCATTCAAAAGTAAAAGGTGTCCTTTATACTAATCGGCTACAGAGATCTTTAACCCCAAATGCTGACCTAAGCAACATTGTTAGCTTATTGTCCTGAAAGATCAGCAAGACTCAGTTTGTTACTTAATCTGAGTCTTGTCTGGCTGCTGTCTGTTTATTTATGCTTAAAGATATCTGCTGGGTAACCATACCTGTGTTTACTATGGCATGTTTACCCAGCAATATATGAGGAAAAAAGAACACCATACTTCTTATCTTTACAATAGCTCTCTTAAATGTGCTGAATTTACTTCACTGACTAAAGCTAAACAAGTCTCGGATCAGAAATATATGTTGTAAATCATTAAATTAGAAAATACCCACTACACTACAAACATTTACTATAAACATATATACTTTATAACGGTCTTACTTAATGGGAAATTTTTTGTAATAATCCGGGTACCCTTTTCTATTCTCTAGTCTCTCTTCATCTGCTGTGTCTGTCGGGAGTTGGTTATTTGATTGAATACATTATCTAGGCAAGGGGATTGCACACCAGTCTGAGCAAACATTTAATTAGAATCTGACTCCAATTCCCTACATGTAGAGAGACATATTGCGGAGAAATGGATAGTGAACCTTAACAATCATTTCAGATTCGGTACAGAACTGATATTTACAATGTTCGTAGTCCTAATGATATAAAGTTAATTTTTTGCTCTAGTTCACCTTTAAGGGTTCCATAAGGAGGAGAATGGTGGCCTGGCATAAGGAATTGAACATGAAAATTAGATGGTAAATATCTAGACCACTAGAATGTATAGCTACCTTCATCCAATGATTTTCCACATTTTTTTAACACAAACCCCTATTCTGCAGGTTGGTGTGCAACACAGTATTTCATTGAGGTAGTCAGGTCTGTAATAAAGGCAAAGTAGCATAAGAGTTTGGTACATTGTTTCAGTGCCAGCATACGTCCCTGATACAGACTGACGGGACGTATGCAAGATTATGAGTCATGTAGGGGGAGGACTTGATTACTGACATAGATTAAACCTTTCTGTAGTGTCTGTACTGTTATGAAATGTAAGAATATATTAAAAATAATTGGGTCATTTCCTGTAATGAGTTTGGGGCTGCACGGAGAGCTCTACCTAACATTTCTATAATGCTGTTTTTAGTAGGGTTCACTTAACCATCACTTAGTCTCAGGACATGAATATTTTAAGTTCTTTTAACATTAACACTTTTGTTCTTTTGAATACAGTAGAGCTAATGCTGTAGATTGAGATAGAGGCAAGAAACCACATCTCTGTAAAGTAAAATGGAAACTGCCTGTCACTGCTGCTATAGGGCAGTTCCCCACCTTGAGCAAGTGGAAACCACCAATCCCAGCAGTGACAGGCAGTTTTCCTTTATACTCTATGGAGAGAGGGATTTATACACAAGCGGTAATATATTGAAGGAGAAGATGCAACGTCTGTCCTTGGCTTGGATCTGAATGGGAAAAGTGCAGTGTTTCTGAGGTAATCACGCGAGCATTTGTATTTTAGCTGTAATCATTTTTGGAAACATTTGAGTTAGGTCTAGGAAAAATCCGTATTGTGATTACAGAGCCTCCTTGATATGTTTCTAATACATTCTTTTTTAAAGAGAACTCTTAGAGATATTGCCATTGGTGCTGTGATTTTTTTATTATTATTATTATTATTATTATAATCTGCCGTTGCCTGAGAAATGTCATAGATCAGTGGTTTGGGGATGACATTTCTTTTCATCGTGCTGCCCCAAACCCAACTCGGACCTGACCTATATATATTTAAACAGTGGATATATCTGTATCTGCTATTGACAGAGAAGGATAAGCAGGCTCTGTTTTCAATAGCGGTTACATAGAACTCTTGGGAAAGTTGCTTAGAATTTAAATTTGTTTGAAGGAGACCCATAGTGTGATCTGCTGTATCCCTGTCTCTTGTGCTTCCACTTCTATAATGGAAATATTAAGAGATTAATATAAAAGGATATTCCTATTACAAGTATATGAGATCCGTTATCCAGAAGCCAGTTAATCAGAAAACTTCGAATTACAGGAAGGCTGACTCCATTTTATCCTAATAAAACATTTTTTTTTAATGATTTACTTTTTTCTTTGTAGTCCTAAAACAGTAGATTGTACTTTATCCCAACTAAGATATAATTAATCCTTATTGAAAGCAAAACCAGCCAATTGGATTTATTTAATGTTTACATGATTTTCTAATAGACTTAAGGTCTGAAGATCCAAATTATGGAAAGTTTCCTTATCCGGAAAACCGTTCCCATACCTGTGTAGGACTTCTTCTCTTCCTAATATGGTCTCCACTTTTACAGTTCTTCCCACCAGCAAGTGTAAAGCTGGCCATAGACACAATGATTTTCGGACAGTGCGTGGTGTTGTGACACTTTCCATGGCAATCGGCCATTTAGTTAATCGGACAGGTTAAGAATTTTGATATCGTCTACTGGTAATATCTCTGCTTGTATTGCCTATCTGACAATATCAGTGGGTGATTGTCGGAGAGAGGGATTTATACACAAGCGGTAATATATTTGTCGGACATATCTTTTGTACACGAGGAAACTTCGCGCGACTTTGGAAAACGAATCACCGCGTGTGCTTGGCACCGCCGATTTTTCATTTTAGCCAGCGCAAGAGTGAGGGAAGGCGTTCGGGGAGATTGGCCACCCAAAGACGAGGCAATTAGTCGCCAGGCAACTAAATCTCCCTGAAAAGCCCAGTGTGACCTTTACCCTAAATGCATAATTGTAACAGAGTCTGCACCTGAATTACTTGGCTGCCAGACTCAAACACCAGAGACACCAACATTCAACTTTAAACTTAGATTTTTGAAAAAATAATGGAAAGTAATTGAAATAAGTCTATTTCTGGGGAACAATCTGAAAACTGAAAAAAGTGTTTGGCAGGTGAACATCCCCTTTAATGGCCCGAGCATTGTGTGATTTGTTCTCTTTACTACTTTTTGTACATCTGAATGGTTAGTGGTAGGTCGGGAGATTGCAACGTCTGATCATTTCTCAGACATAAGGATTTATCTGCACGTCTATGGGCAGCTATAGTGACTGGGATGAGGCATCTATTTTTTTTCTTAAGAATCCCTACACCACCTCCTCAAGGGGGCAAGAGCGAGCGTGCTAAGGGTTTGCTGGAGGTGTGGCTAAGAAATGAATAGGCAAACATCGGGGGACCATCAATATAACCGTGAATATGTGCATAGCCTTTAGGGCAAAGACACGCTGCTATTTCGGGAGATTAGTCGCCCAGCGACAAATCGATTCTTCTTCAGGCAACTAGTCTCCCCGAACTGCCTTCCTGGCAGCTACACTGAAAATCACCTCCGGGATGGCACTCGGCACGCTTCGTTTTCTGAAGTTGCCTCACGGGGAAACTATGGGCGACTTCGGAAAGCCGAAGCAATCAGAGTGCCATCCCGCCAGTGATTTAGATTCTGATTGGCAGGAAGGCTTTTCGGGGAGATGGGTGACTAATCTCCCTAAATAGCAGCGTGTGTGTCTGCCCCTAGAGCACGTAAAATTGTGAAGCAAGTCCATTCCTTTGTTCTGGCCGGTGTGTGGTGGGTGGGCTCAGTAATGTACAGTATATACAAAGCACATAAGCTTTCAGACACATGGTAGGATACCTGTTGCTGTAGCAGCGCTTCTGTTTTAAGATCTCTAAACATAATCATGTGCTTCTCTTACAGGTCATGCGGCACGGCGTGGGCCTCTCCACCAGTTCAGACAGTGAGCTCATCACACAGCTTCTGGCCTTCACTCCTCCAATGGAAGAAGATCACACTGCCAACTGGATAGCACGGTACTGCTTACATTTTTATTCTCTACAAACCAAGATCATACCCAGTAGTGTTGTATGTATATAAACAAAACTCTATAACACAGTTGTTTGTATATAAGCATCTTTACTTGTGCATTATTCTAGTATTATCATTTTATATGTAAAGGATATCTAAACCTTAAAAATAAATGTAAATGTACTCTGGGCGCTTTTCTAAGTGCTTCTTTCTTTCTCTTTCGTTCTTTCTCTTTTTCGTGCTTTTTCTTTCTTTCTTTCTTCCTTTCTTTTTCTCTTTCTTTTTTCTTTCCTTCCTTCTGAGCTGTATAACTTGGCACTGCCCATACGTTGATTTAGTGCATGGACCTATTGCTCTGAGAGGTTACACTTAGAGGCCCGATTCTATTCACCTTCTACTTTAATTTTCACCACTACCTGGTTGCTATCATAAATTGGACTCTAGCAACCAGATGGCTATTGTAATTCCAAACACTGGCACTAAATAATTAAAAAAAAAAAAAATTAATTGAAGAAAAAAATTAAACACCAAATGCAGATTTTAATGGTAAATCATCTCTTTACTGACTGTAACAAGTAATAACAATTTGTAAATATTTCAAGTGACCATAATACTTAAAACTACGGACCTTCTGGTTTCAGCATAAGAAACTTAATGAACGAGACCCCAACATCTTACTCCCTGCTTGTCATGCATAACGACGTTGTATACGCCATACGGGATCCTTATGGGAACCGGCCTCTCTGCATCGGGCGTCTCATCCCTGTCAATAATGAAGGCAAAGGTAAGTGTGCCATGAGGCAGATTTATCAAAGGTCCTCTGCTTGATCTCAAATACAAATTTATGCTTTTTTTTTTTTTTTTTTTTTTTAACAAAAGCATTTTGTTCATATTTTACTTCCATTTCTGTATCCCTGTCTCTTGTGCTTCCGAGGCAGAGCTATTTTATCTATAGAGTGCACAAATTCTCTAGGGGTAAGAAGGCATTAGAGGCAGACAGGGAAGTGGTATTATACTTGTGGTTATTAAGATGCTTTTCATTATTGGGCAAAGTATTCCAAAATTCCACCCAGTAACATTCCCTTATAGACTTGGACGGAACCTGTGACATTGGGCAGCAAACTAAGCAAAAACAAAGTGGAAGAAGGGGTAGAGTGTATATATAGATCTTTATACTGCTCTATTCCTACCCACTGCTTTCTTTTTCCCTCTATACTTGCCATTCCCTTGAATAATGTTCTTTCACAGCATCTTGTTTTCATTGAAACAATCCATGTTGTCTATTTTTGTTATTTTAGTTTCTCCCCCATCCAATTCCCATAATATAATCTAATCACATAAACATGACCAGCAGTTCTGTTCTCTCCAGCAATGACCAGGTTCCATTTAGGGCTGTGTGCCAGTTACTAATCTCCGTTCTGGGGCTTTGTTTGTTTAATAATGGAGTGTTATGGCTGGGCATAGCCTTTTGGCACGGCCAACCCCACTGTGTCTGGGTGATTTCATTTTGTTTTTCCAAACTTGTATCCCATTAAAGGACCAGTAAGAAGTAAAAAATAAAGGGCTGATAATGAGTGGCTTTGAAAAATGATTTTGTTCAGCTAACTGATGTGAAGCTATTAAAGCTGGATTAAAATAGCAGAGACAGCCTAAAGTGACCGGGCCCTATTGTAGGGCTTGTGGAGATATTTTCAGAGATGATCCTGTGAAATGTCATGTCATGGAGTTTCACCAAGGATGCTGCACTCAAGCTTGCCCATGGGGCTTGCAGCTTCCCAATTAAGTGCAGAGACACGCTCAGCTTCGGGGAGATTTAGTCGTCCGGCGATAAATCGCCTCTTCTTCAGAGCGACTAATCTCCCCGAACTGCCTTCCGCCGGCTAGAATCTAAATCACCGGAGGGATGGCACTCGGAGCGCTTTGTTTTCCAAAGTCACCCTCATGAGGCAACTTCGGAAAACGAAGTGCACCGGTTGCCATCCCAACGGCGATTCTAGCCGGCGGGAGGCAATTCGGGGAGATTAGTCGCCCGAAGAAAAGGAGATTTGTCACTGGACTACTCTCCCTGAATCTGAGCATGTGTCTCTGCCCTAAGGCTGATGTACCTCTGGGCTGGTAGTGATTCATGGATAAAATGGGAAGCTTCTGCATAGGTTCTCTCTAGCATCTACCTGATCTGAGAGCCCGGTTGAGACTTTTGGGGTTAGATTCTGTACTTACTACTGCACATTAATTGATTTGCATGGTGGCTCATTTTCTTTTGTCTGGATAAACTGTGGGACCTTTACAATGTAGATGAGCTTATCTCATTATGCTCACAAGAGGGGCTATTACTACCCGAGTTTTACTAGAATTATCCTTCCTTTATAAAGTGCTGACATATTTGGTTTAACATGCATTGAGAATCCTTGTTTGTCTTTTGTTTTAGGAAAGCGCTTGGCAGAGACTGAGGGCTGGGTGGTGTCCTCCGAATCCTGCAGCTTTTTATCTATTGGTGCTGAGTAAGTGATTTATTTAGATTTCTGACCAAGACAAGTACTGGCCAAAATAGAATATCCCTGTGCCTTGTGTTGCTTACAACCATATAAATAATTACAGTATGGAATTCCACAATACCCATACTATGTAGATGGGGTAAGCACCCAATTTACTTGCAATATCTGTCTTATTGTGTCTGAGGAATTAGCGTTGTGCTCCTGTTGCAGGATGAATTACTTGTGTAATCTGCAGTGCTAGTCCGTTTTTGCACTTGATTGTGTTTATATGGAGAATAGAATTGTCCCTTCCAATGTACAGGAAAAACTTCAGGCCTCTGATCTGTGTGCAAATTTATAACCAATGCATATGCAGAGATGGAGCAGTCGTAACTCTTGACTACAGCTATTTTAAAAAGCTAGGAGTGAGCTGAGGTTGCCAACTGATTGTTTCAATAAAAGCAGCACATCCTCTTTTAGCCCCTAATGGAGTTCTCTTGCATTTGGAATCTGTTCTGTTAAATGGACAGTTTCCATCAGCCTACATATGCAAAAATGGATGACCAGGTCATTGGCCTCAATATAGAATTAACCGGATTGGTGCATGCAGTGGCCATGTTACGGTTTTGCAAAAAATCAAATGGCTGGATCTGATGGTGTGCAGCTAACTTTTAAGCACCTTCAGTGGTTAAACCTAATTCTAAGCAGCCCCGTGAAGTCTTTGGGGCCACTCGGCATCAACATCTGGATTTAGACAACAATAATAATAATAATAATGCATAGAAGAGCAAATAGATTTGGCTTAGATCCTCCCAATCTGTCCGCAGGAAAGCAAAAGTGAAGTAATAGAATTGTATAGTGCTGATGTAGAGAGGGAAACGTAGAGCAGTGGAATAGGTAATAAGGGTATGAGATCAGTTATCCAGAAACCTGTTAGCCTTTCCATAATTCTGAATTTTCTGGATGTCTCCCGTAGACTCTATTTTATCCAAATTTTTAAAAATGATTTCCTTTTTCTCTGTAATAATAAAACAGCAGCTTGTACTTGATCCCAACTAAGACATAATTAATCCTTATTGGAAGCAGAACTAGTCTATTAGGTTTATTTAATGTTTATATGATTATCCAAATTACAGAAAGATCCCATTATCTGGAAAACCCCAGGTCCCAAGCATTCTGGATAACTGGTCCCATACCTGTACTGAACATTTTAAATCCTTGAGGCTTGTTTCCACCCAGACATATGCCGGAGCTGTGTTCATAATGGCATGTATATATTTTTGCAGGTATTATCGGGAAGTCCTACCAGGAGAAATAGTAAAGATTTCACGGGATGGAGTTCAGACGCTGGATATTGTGCCGAGAACGAATGGAGACCCATCTGCCTTTTGCATCTTTGAATATGTTTATTTTGCCCGACCTGATTCAATATTTGAAGGTCAGTCAGTATATAACAGAATCTTCACATTATCTCTGCATGAGGCATTGGGATTACTGATGTTCCTTTTTTTTTTTCCTGAGCTGTTTTATACCCATGCTTAGTTTCTCTATGATACTGCAATTTAATCCTATGCATGCCAGATTGTTGTTGATCATGCTGCACCATGGGGCTCATTTATAAACATTGGGCAAAATTACCCCTGGGCAGCAACCCATGGCAACCAATCAAATGTTTGCAAAAAAAAACCCTCATTGGTTATGTGTTACTGGCCATATGCAAATTTTACCAGTGTTTATAAATGATCACAAATATTTAATATGTCGTTTGATCTGGCCACATGGGCAAATTCGGGGAGATTAGATGCCAGGCCACAAATCTCCCCGATCTGCCTTCCTCCTAAAATAAAAATCACCGGGGGCATGCACTAGGAGCACTTCGTTTTCTGAAGTCGCTCGAAGTTTCCTCGTGAAGCAATTACGGGCGACTTCGGAAAACGAAGCCCTCGGAGTGCCTGCCCCCAGGCGATTTTCATTTTAGGTGAAAGGCAGATCTTGGAGATTAGTCGCAGTGAAGAAGGAGATTTGTCACCTGGCGACTAATCTGCCCGTGTGGCCAGACCCTAAATGTGTAAACTTCAAGACAGATGAAAGAGAGCACTATGGTTCTGTTGTGCTGAGGCTGTAGATTTAGTGGTGGGTGGCATTAAAAATGGTAAAACAGGTTTGGTTAACCAGCAGCGGGTGGCAGTTCTTGTTTTAGACACCAATCAGTGAGCCTGTCCCCTTATTGATTCCACAGGGCAGATGGTTTACTCGGTGAGACGGAGATGTGGGCAGCAGCTGGCTATAGAAGCTCCAGTAGAAGCCGATCTGGTCAGCACTGTGCCAGAATCTGCAACCCCCGCAGCGTTAGGCTACGCAGAGAAGGTATCTCACTCTGTTGGTACATGTCGTTTTGGGAAGGCTCTTCATGCCTATGATCTTGCTCCTTTGAAACTTTCCATGCAATGGATAAATGGTCTTTATTGGTTCTCTTTGCAGTGTGGTCTTCAGTATGTGGAAGTATTGTGTAAGAATCGCTACGTAGGGCGAACGTTTATTCAGCCCAACATGAGGTTACGGCAGCTGGGAGTGGCCAAGAAATTCGGAGTCCTTTCGGATAACTTTGTTGGCAAACGAGTGGTTCTGATTGATGATTCTATTGTAAGAGGCAATACTATCTCCCCTATCATAAAGCTGCTCAGGGACTCCGGAGCCAAAGAGGTGAGTCGTCCTTTCATTTTACATGTCGCTTTTGGCAGAAATATTGTTTCATGTTCACCAGCCCCCACCAGGTGCCATCTCCTTATGGTCCAGCCAAAATCCTCCAAGGGGCACAAACATTCAACGTTCAACTCATGGATAACAGATATTCAGTTTAAAGGGGTGGTTCACCTTTTAAGTTATCTTTAATGTTATAGAACAGTCAATTCTAAGCATCTTTTCAATTTGTCTTCATAATTTTTTTTTTTTTTTTTTTTCATTATTTGCCTTCTTCTGACTTTTATCTAAAAAAAACACATGCTCTGCATTGTTATTGCTAATTACTTTTTATTTTTAATCTTCTGTTCAGGCCCTCTCCTATTCAAATCAGTGGATGGTTGCTAGGCTAATTTGGACCCTAGCAACTGGATTGCTGGAAATGCAAACTGGAGAGCTGCTGATTAAAAACACAAATTTAAAACAATTGCAGATCGTCTCAATGTTAATTTAATGGTCAACAACCCCTTAAAAATGAAAACAAATTGCATATAGTCTCAGAATCTCACTCTCTACATCAGTGATCCCTAACCAGTAGCTCATGAGCAACATGCTCCAACCCAGTAGCCTGCAAGCAGGTGTCTAGTTTGGAATTCCTGGCTTGGAGGCAAGTTTTGGTTACATAAAAACAGGTGTACTGCTACATAGAGCCTCTTGTAGGCTGCCATTCTATATAGCCAATCACAGCCTTTATTTGGCACCCCAGGAACTTTTTGCATGCCTGTGTTGCTCCCCAACTTTTTTTTTTTTTTTTTTTTTTTTAATGTGGCTCACGGGTAAAAAAGTTTGTGGACCCCTGCTCTACATCATACTGAAAGTTAATTTAAAGGTCAACAACACCTTTAATTGCTTATAGTGTAAGGCCATAGGTGAGGAAAATAATTTAAAATTTTGTTTTTTTTCAGGTCCACATAAGAGTAGCATCACCACCTATAAAATACCCTTGTTATATGGGAATAAACATTCCTACGAAAGAGGAGCTGATCGCAAACAAACCCGAGTTCAACGACTTGGCTGGTTATATTGGTAAGCAAATGTTCAGTTATCAATATATGGGGCGATGGCTTCAGTATTCTGATTCCTGTGCTGTTTTGCACATTCACATTTGTCTAAACGATCTTATTATATTGCTCAAGGTGCGGACAGTGTTGTTTACCTCTCTGTGGAGGGACTTACGTCGGCAGTGCGGGAGGGTATCAAGGCCTTCAAGGACGAGCAGAATGGAATAAATGGCAAAACAAGGTCATCGTCTCAGGGTCACTGCACGGCCTGTTTGACTGGAGAATATCCAGTGAAGTTGGAGTGGTGAGGCCCATTCTTTTAGCCTCGATAGGTCACAGATTCACTGTTGGACCTTTGATGGACAGCTGCTACCCAAACTGCAACTCGACCTCGTACGAATGTCTTTCGTGTTTTCCTATGCCCCTCTGGACGGCAGCTTTTTCTGATTTGGATGGTTAAGGACGACTTGTTTACAAATGAGACGTGTATATTATGTACTAGCGTTTTTTTTGTTTTTCTCTATCGCGCTTTATTTTGTGCCAGAGCAACTTTGTGTAAATGGTCAATTGTATTTCTTAACTACGTGTAAGTGGCAGATAAGTAAACGGCATTTTTTTTTTTTTTTTAACAAATGGTTGGTACAAGAAATAGTACAGGGTGGTCTGATAACCACAAAAATGAACTTTATCAAGATTGACTTGCTCTATATTAAAGGCAAAGCAAGCCATCTTTCCAGATCAAGGTTTAGATTCTCTTTAGCTGCCTAATGTAGAAGGTAACACATTCTGCATCACAGTACAATAAATGGGTACGGATCACATACAAACACCACGGGTATAAGAAAAAAACAAGTGTTACATTTATTCTAGTTAATCAAAATGAGGGAAACAATTGTTATTTTAAGCAGCAGGTCTGATTACTGAGTCAGATTAACATTCCCTGTTTAAAGGAACAGTTAAAGGGATACTGTCATGGGGGAAAAAAATTTTTTCAAAATGAATCAGTTAATAGTGCTGCTCCAGCAGAATTCTGCACTGAAATCCATTTCTCAAAAGAGCAAACAGATTTTTTTATATTCAATTTTGAAATCTGACATGGGGCTAGACATATTGTCAATTTCCCAGCTGCCCCCAGTCATGTGACTTGTGCTCTGATAAACTTCAATCACTCTTTACTGCAAGTTGTAGTGATATCACCCCCTCCCTTTCCCCCCAGCAGCCAAACAAAAGAACAATGGGAAGGTAACCAGATAGCAGCTCCCTAACACAAGATAACAGCTGCCTGGCAGATCTAAGAACAACACTCAATAGTAAAATCCCATGTCCCACTGAGACACATTCAGTTACATTGAGAAGGTAAAACAGCAGCCTGCCAGAAAGCATTTCTCTCTTAAAGTGCAGGCACAAGTCACATGACCAGGGGCAGCTGGGAAACTGACAAAATGTCTAGCCCCATGTCAGATTTCAAAATTGAATATAAAAAAAATTGTTTGCTCTTTTGAGAAATGGATTTCAGTGCAGAATTCTGCTGGAGCAGCACTATTAACTGATTCATTTTGAAAAAAGTTTTTTTCCTATGACAGTATCCCTTTCAGTATAAAAATAAAAACTGGGTAAATAGATAGGCTGTGCAAAATAAAACATGTTTCTAACATAGTTAGTTAGCCAAAAATGTAATGTATAAAGGCTGGAGTGCCTGGATGTCTAACATAACAGCCAGAACACTACTTCCTGCTTGTCAGCTCTTTAACTCTGAGTTAGTCAGTTACTTGAAGGGGGGGGGTGCGTGAGACATAACAGTTAGTGCAATTGATCCACAGCATTCAGCTCAGATTCAAACACAACATATGATCCATGTGACCCCCTTCAAGTCAAATATTACCCAAAGCCACCCATAAAGAGTAATGTGGTGGACTGATCACTCAGTACAAGTTGAACTGGAATCTAACTGCACACAAATCGACAAGACTAAAAGGGGTAGTTGCTTTTGTTATAAAAGGCAGATTCTAAGTTTTAATTGGTCTTAAATGATTTGCCTTCTTCTGACTCTTCCAAATGAATGTCACTGACCCCAGCAGCCAAAAACGGATGCTCTATGAAGCTACAATTTAATTGTTACTTTTTTTTTTAGGTCCTCCTTAAATATTCCAGTCCCTCATTTAAACTACCTGGTTGCTAAGGTAATAAGGACCCTAGCAACCAAATAAGTGCTGAAATTCTAAACTGGAGAACTGCTTAACAAAAAGCTAAATTAAAAAAAAATATATAGTCTCAGAATATCACTCTACATAACTTAGTTTAAAGGAGAAGGAAAGGTAAAAATAAACTTCAGCTCTAAGTGTTGCCAATGAACAGAACATATCTTTAACAGCAAACATTCCCTCATTAGTTTCTTCCCCAATATAAGGGCTGCAATCTATTTAAAAAGAAAGTTTAAACGTATGTAAAATCATACCCAGTTTGCAGTCCGAAAATCACTCAGAATAGGGCACACGCATGCACAATAGTTATCAGCAGTGCCCTGCACATGCGCACTAGAATCTGTTCTCTGGTAGAGATGATGTTGCGGTCATGTGATGGAGCCGTACGTCATCACTGACCTCTCTGCCCCCGCCTCATTCGTTCTACCTCCAATCAGGATCCTGCTTCTTAGGACACTCAGTGAATCTTTGAAGCTCCTGCGCTCGCTCTGGTTTTAATTTACAGCTTGTCAGCGAGCGAGCGCAGGAGCTGAGGAGCTAAGCTGTAATTCAAAGATAAAAAGCAATCCAGCTAACGGGTATGTCTGACTGAGGTCTGCAGTGATTAATTATAAAAAAAAAATTAAAAGACGCAAACTTTTATTGTTAACTGTAAAGCTCTGGGCGCATGCGCAGGGCGTAAGTGATGCACCATTTTGAAAATGGCGGCGCCAAACTTTACACCACGGCAAAACTTCAAGACACTGGTGCCCAAAACTATTATAAAATGACAGTTTTCATTGCGGCGTTTCAGGAGGGGGCCTGATGATGCTCAAAATGGAGTAGGTTATATTTTTTTAATGGTAATAGATGACATATCTGTGAGCAATACATGCACTGGGTGCTACCCAAGATTTTATACCTGCTATAAACCCACGTGAATATCTCTCCCTCTGCTGAGGGAGAGACCTAACACTGCGTCCAAGGTAATTCCCTTTTTAAGCATTACAACACAAGGAACCACCAATTGCTAGGAATGGCGAGAGCTTTGGACTCCTTCAGTCTAACTCTTATTGAGCAGTATGCAGTCACAATTGTTTTGCAAGACTTTAAAAGAAATTCATTCATTATGCCTATTTAAGTACATTGGGACTGAAGGCTTTATTTCTGCTGCTGTTACTGCTCCATACGGCCATGAGCAGGTCACAGCTTAGCCCACCTGGTGCATAATAAGCAGAGTATCCAGAACACCCTGGAATAGATTTAGCAGAATAAGAAAACTGATCCCCTTTAACAGTCAGCAGATGCAGTGTAAGGGAAGCAAGTATTGTTACGTCCCAGCACTGAAAGCCATTCCTATAGCAAATAATAAAGTGGGGTGATAGACAACACTAGGTGAAGTGGTGAGATTGGGAGTAGAGTCCTGCAGCAGGTTGGGTATCCGTGGGTTGCCACCTGGCCGGTAAAAATGATGGTTGATCCCAATGTTATTAATAGGAAAAAAATATAAAGGAAGGCCAGTATTTTTTTTTCCACAAAAGGTGGCAACCATAGCTGCAATAAAAGAAGGCACCCTGTGGAATTAGGGGAGGATTTTCAGGTGTGGGTCTATCCACGGGTTGGGTTGAGGGTCTCATCTAAATTTCTTATCTTATGTAATAGTCTATTTTACTCCTTTTAAAGTTTTACAAAACTTGTTTCTGTCCCTGCCCACTTTTGATGACGACACTTCCAGTTTGCAGCACCATCACTTCCTGTTTGATTGTGGTCGGCGGGTTGTGGATAAGATAGTTGCGGGGTTGGGTAGCGAATCAAAGTGGGTAAATATGAGGGGGTCAGGGTCTTAGAAATTGGTTCCGCACAGGACTCTAACCAGGAGTTCAGCGATACTCTGGCACCTCTGGATAGTTCTAGCTATCTGTATGACATACTGTGCAGTTACATCAGGCAATAGCCTTTTTACAGGTTGATAAGCAAGGAAAGTAAAAAAGAAACCAGAAATTGTGAAAGAGAACCGAGTGCTTTATTGGAATGTTAAATGAGAGATCAGATGCTGCACTCCCTCAGCTTCATGTCCGCTTGCTTGAGAGATATCCAGGTGTTCAGGGTGCAGGAGCGGAGCTTGCACCACACTAGGTGGTTGTTTAAGCCAAAGATTTGAGCAGCAAACTGAGCTGCAGCTTCTGGTGAGAGAACGGTGGAACATCCAAGCCCTGAACACAAAATTTGGACATTTTAGTATAAATACAACAAAACATTTTATCTAAGGCAAACCGAGAAGGGATACTTCAGACTATGGGGTATATTTATCAAAGAATGAAGTTAGAGATCGCCACAGTCCTCTAAAATGAAATTCCGCGACTCTCCATTTCTATGGGATTTTTTAAGAGAGTATTTCTCAATGGGTGAAAGTTCATCCTTTGATAAATACGCCTTTCAAAATCCCATAGAAATGAATGAAGAGTGGTGGAATTTCACTGTGGCGATCTCTAACTTCACTCTGATATATATACCCCAATGTGTTAATTTATCAATTAATTTTTCAAATAGGCTAAACCCCAAAATCTTTTGCGAATTATTAGGCCGAATACCGAACCGAATCCTAATTTGCATATGCAAATTAGGAGGGGAATTATATTTATTTCCTTGCTTTTTGACCAAAAGTCAGGCGATTTCCCTCCCGCCTCTAATTTGCATATGCAAATTAGGGTTCGGCTGGGGAGAAGGATTTGGCCGATTCCTGGATTCGGTGCATCCCTAATTCCAAATATGAAAGATGTATTACCACTGGGCATTCGGAGGGACGACCACACATCCTGTGCACCCCAATCTGCAGTGAGAGGGGGGCAGTTGATCACGGGATAAGCAGTGTTTCCAGACATGACCGGTCCCAAACCGTTGCTTCTGCCAGCCACTGCTATGAAGACTGTAGGAATGCCATCACCTATCATAAAGAAAAACAAATGGTGGATGATCAGTTATTAAAAAGTAACAGCATCAGAGAAAGTAGATAAAACTTGGCATTTCTGAGAATATAATCAGCTCTTGATCCAGAACGGCACCATTCATTGTTATGAAGTATACTGGTTAACATATAATTACATTTCTCAGTACAACGTAAAACGGAGTTACACTATTCCCTGCCACAAGATTTATATAAACAATTCCCACAACATCACTATTTGATGAACCATATCAGTAGTTTCCCAAAGAAATGTTAAGCATCAACAATATGAACATGAAATATTATAAAAGACGCACCATCGTACTCAGACTTGATACGCAGGGTTTCATCCGGGCCTTTGTGTGCAGAAGTCACTCTCAGCTCACAGGGAATGCCATAGTTTGCACAGGATTTCTTTATCTTTTCGCAGTGTGCCAGGTCAGAAATGGATCCCATCAGCACCACCACCCTACCTTGGCTGTTTGACTTCAGCAGGAGCTGGGGAGGAAAAGTTAAAAAAAAAACTGTTACTTTGCTGGATCAAATGATTACGGTTGCTGAACAAAGTCAGTAGGTTTAGTTATAATGACATTCATATCAGAGCCAAGTACAGGTATGGGACCTGTTATCCAGAATGTTCAGGACCTGGAGTTTCTGGATAACAGATCTTTCTGTAATTTGGATCTTCATACCTTAAGGGCTCTTACATGCGGGCATTGTTTGTGCGGTCCCCTGCGTTGCGCTTTCTTCAGCCGCAGTGGAGCGCAGGAGTAGACGCACTGAATTACTGTCAATGGAGCTGTACTCACACAGATGTATATATGCGCCAAACCCGGGTAAAATGCAACATGCTGCATCCCAGCCTGCGTTTGGCACTTACATGCGTCTGCGTGAGTACAGCCCCATTGACAGTAATTCAGTGCGTCTACTCCTGCGTTCCCCTGCGGCTGAACGGAAGAAAGTGCAACGTAGGGGAGCGCAGGTAAAAACGCTCGCCTGTAAGAGCCCTTAAGGTGGCCATACACAGGCAGATAAAGCTGCCAATATCAGTCGTTTAGACCAATTTGACAGCTTATCTGCCTGTGTATGGGGGCTTCCAACAGGTCTTCCCGATCGAAATCTGCCCACAATATCTATTGGGAAGGTTTGATTTTTACTCCACCGCCCCGTCGGAGCCCCTTAGCGTATCGAAATCCGATCGTTCAACCACACAGCCGAACATTCGGATTACCCCCGATATAGCCATGCCGTTAGTGGCATATCAGGGAAAGATCCGCTCGTTTGGCAATGTCGCCAAACGAGCGGATCTTTGAGTCTATGGCCAGCTTTAGTCTACTAGAAAATCATGTAAACATGAAATAAACCCAATAGGCTGGTTTTGCTTCCTATAAGGATTAATTATATCTTGGTTTAGATCAAGTACCAGCTACTGTTTTATTATTACTGAGAAAAAGAAAATCATTTTTAAAAATTTCGATTATTTGGATAAAATCGAGTCTGAAAGACAGCCTTTCTGTAATCCGGAGCTTTCTAGATAACAGATCCCATACCTATAACACTGAATCTGTGCCGTTAACATTGGCCTGTGTTGGGTGTGCACGATCTTACTCATACTCAGCTGACAGGCAGCAGCAGCTTTAGTTCCAGCTTGGTGGGCAAAGAATGTCTAATTAGAATTTGGTCACAAATGATTAGGCTGAAGGCACACAGGCTTTTTCTCTGCTGCCAGAAGCAATATTCAAACTAGTCCTGCTGCTTTCCACTTAATGTAACATTTGATTGCCTGCAAATCAACAGAACTGCCAGTTCTCAGGTCAGATACATCCAGCAAAACCTTTTCAGGTCAGCTGGTGCGGTTAGGCAGTTTGTAGAGGTTCCCAAGCTGTGATGCTAGCACCAAGATGTAATATATCGCAACCAAGTAATAGGCTAAGGGACAGATCATTTTTTAGAGTATTAACCTAGAATATTGGCTGCCTTTTACTGACAATGTATATTTAAAAACAGCAGTTCACTTAAAGGAGAAGGAAAGCTAACAAAGCAATTTATTGCCATTAGATTAGCCACAATAGTGCAAGCTACAACACTTTTATATTTTTTTTTTTTTTTTTTTTTTTAAGGGCTGTGGTTGTCTTGGGCTGGTACAGAAGCCCAAAACATAATGTACAACATTTCTAGCCTACTTAGTTAAGCTTTATTTCTGTAGTAACAATATAACTGTTAAGCTTCTGACAAAATAGATTTTAAAATCTATCTATGTAGAATTTACTATGCAATTCTTGAGAAAATGTAAGAGTTGCCCCTAACACTATTTCCTAATTTCAACTCTGTGCAGCGGAGATCCGTGTTGGTTTGGCAGAGCAAATAGATTTCACATATATAGAGCCTGACTGAGAGGGAACAAGATGTTCTGTGTGCTGGAGCTGTGACACAGAGAGCACATGACTCAGTTGGCAATTACTCAAGCACAGGCCGCGTCTGATTTGATGCACAAGCAGAAAACTTGCAGATCTCCTAGATTATTGTAGTTTTACATTCAGTTAGAAAGTGCCGTTTAGCCACAGGATGCACATTATTATTTATCATATTAAATATTATATCATATTACAAAATTATAATTCTTTATATCTTACCTCTACTCTGTCTGCCACCCACTCAAAGTTTCTCTTCACCATCTGCAGAGCTTCAGGTGTCACCTCCTTTAGTTCCCGATATGTCTGTGGGAAAGATAGTCAAACCCCGTCATTGGGTGGTTATAAAACGAAAAAGCCTCACCAGTCTAAAAATATGTTGTGTTATTCTGGTTTAAAAAGGCTGTATACCACTTTTACAACAGGAGTGCAATGAATGAGGCTTTTGCCAAACATTTTTACCTATTGTGTTATTTCTTGAGCTAATCAGAGCAAATTAAGTAACTCCATGTTTGGTCCTTGCGAGGTAAGATCATTTAATTACCAATATAAAACTCCCTTTCTTTCACCCCTTTCTTACCCCTTTGTTGTTACTGTTTTGTTAGCAGGAGTCCATTATGCACAGGAATGATCTGTGCTCTGCAAATTCTCTACATCACAAGGACCAAACATGGTGTAGCTTTTAAAGGGTACCTGTCACCCAAAGAAATTATTCCTCCACCAGAGTTTTATTATAGTTTTTTTAATTATTTGCCTTCTTCTGACTCTTTTCACCTTTCAAATGGGGGTCACTGACCCTCACCTAAAAAAAACACAACAAAAAACCAAAAACAAAAGCTCTGCAAGGCTACACGTTTATTTTTATTGCTACTTTTTATTATTCATATTTGTTTTCAGGCCCTCTCCTTTTCACATTTCATTCACGTATTTAAATCAATGCATGGTTGCTAGGGTAATTTGGACCCTAGCAATCAGATAGCTGAAATTCCAAACTGGAGAGCAGCTGAATAAATAACCAAAAACAACAAATAATAAAAAATGAAAACCAATTGCTATCGGTGTCAGAATATCATTCTCTATAACATACAAAAGTCAATTTAAAGGTGTATAACCCCTTTAAGGTATGGAGATCCAAATTACAGAAAGATCCACTATCTCAAAAAACAAGGAACTACTTATTGCAACACTGGGCAACTTTGCCATGGGCAGTAACCCATGGCAAACAATCAGATTGTAGCATTCATTGTTCTACTTGCAGCTGCCTTCAAAAAGCTACTTACTGATTGGTTGTTGATTGTTATTATACTTTTATTACAGACACTGATAAATTCCATGGCTGTATTAAGGTGGTGGCAGACGGGGAGATTAGTTGCCCAGCTACAAATCTTCACTACTGCGGGCAACTAATCTCCCAAAAATGCCTTCCCCTCACAAGGAAACTTCGGGTGACTTTGGAAATACAAGCGATTTGTATTCTTGCCGGCAGGAAGGCATTTTGGGGAAATTAGTCGCCCGCAGAAGTGAATATGTCGCTGGGCAACTAATCACCCTGTCTGCCACCCCCCTAATGGAGCTTTATTGAAAATGGGTTTCTAGATAATAGATCCCATACGTACACCCGTAATGTCACAATCATATTTATCATAACAGACTTCTGCAATAACATGGGTTATTTAAAACACACAGAGAAATAACCAGAGACTTACTTGCTTATCTTTCTGTTGAGATTTGTCCCCAGCCGGCCACAGGCGCCAAGAGTCATTATCAATAACATCAGCGAGGACAATCTCCTTCTTTGTAACATCCACACCAAACTCAATCTGATGCAAAAACATAACATGTCAGACAAAGCCTTAATAAAGCTGCGAGACATTAGCAGTCAGGAGGAGTCTCCCTGTAGAAGTAAATTGCACTCTGTACACAGCAGCCAGTTCAGTATATCTGTACCTTCATGTCTACTAGTGTGCACTCCTGAGTCATCCAAGCCTTCTCTAGAATCTCAAAGATGGCCGCTGTGGAGTGAGTCATGATATCCACCTCAGCCTGACCAATCACAAGCCCTGCACAGCTGAGTTTTGCCGAGATCAGTTGTTCCTCAGACCACTGAGGATCATGGTTGGCATCATCCTTTAAAAAAAAAAAAAAAAAAAAGAAGTGGATTTCTTTCGATAAGTGCATAGAAAATTTAATGCAGACATTAATTCCACACAGTAACGTTGGCATCTTATTACACAGGGATTCTTTACCTTAAAAAAGGTCTCGACTTTAGGGGGGAGGAATTTGTAGCCTTCCTTAACACCAGGATTTCTCTTCAAGAATGAGCCCGTGGCGATTCTGCGGCACACCCACTCAATGGGAATCATCTCGCAGTGAGTAGCAATGAAAGCCGCGTCGCTGCACTTCCGCACAAACGCCGTTTTGATCCCTATGTGGTTCAACAGACACAAACAGATCGAATGGATAACTCGAAGAATCACAAGCAGTGACATACACTAAGGCATAGGCTGATGGTTGTTGACTATTAAAGAGGTGGTTTCTACTTTAAGAAAACTTTTAGTATGTTCTAGAATGGTAAGCAACTTTTCAATTGGCCTTTAACTGACCCAAGCTGCACAGGCTTTCTTATGTTACTGTTCTCAATGCTACGGGCAGGCAGTTGTTACTGGGATGAAATTTGAAGATGTTAAAGCAGACATTCAGTGTAAAAAATAAGAATGTACCAGCGCATTATACTCATTTAGATATAGAAGAATTGTGCTTAAAAAAGTAGCATTTCAGTCTGATTATTGAATATTTCTGCAAAAACCCCAATAATCCCTCCCTTCTCTTCCACTTCCTGCTCCCTGAATTTCCAGGCTTTGCCGGCTGCTCTCAGCTCACTGCAATGTAGGACAGGAACCAATCAGCAGCTAGCAGGACCTGATAGGGAACTGAAGCCTGTCTGTGCTTGTGTGACTGCAGGACTGTGATTGGCTGTCCAATTCCTACTGTGCTCTAGCAGGGACACGCCCATCCCTCATTTGAAACAGACTAGTGAATATCTATAGGCAGCTATAATAAACCGGGGTATTTTTAAAGAGAATATTAATTTTTAGCACCTTGTAAAAGCAACACTATATATAACTTATAATTGCATACAAAATTAGGGTTTTTTCACTTATCGTATATGTCTCCTTTAAGCTGCTCACGGAGGGGCTCAATAGCAGAGTATTCAACCAATCATACCAACAATGAGTCACATATCAAACAATATGAGATTTAAATGGGCGGTTTAACCTTTATGGTAACTTTTATTATGTTATAGAATTCTAAGCAACTTTTCAATTGGCCTTCATTTTTTATAGTTTTTGAATTACTTTTCTTCTTCTGACTCTTTCCAGCTTTCAAATGGGGATCACTGACCCCATTTAAATACAAATGCTCTGCAAGGCTACAAATGTATGTTATTGCTACTTTTTTTACTTGTCTTTCTATTCAGAGCCTCTCCTTTTCATATTCCAGTCTTATTCAAATTGTTGCATGGTTGCTAGAGTATGTTGGACCCCAGCAACCAGACTGCTGAAATTGCAAACTGGAGAGCTACTTAAAAAGCGAAATAACTCAAAAACCACCAATAATAAAATGTGAAAACCAAGTGCCTCAGAATATCATGCTCTACGTCACACTAAAAGTTAATTTAAAGGTGAACAACCCCTTTAAGTATGAACCCAATCCAGGATTTCGTCTGGAATTTCGTCAAGGATTCAGCCTTTTTCAACATGATTCAGCCGAATCTAAGTTCCTGGACAAAGCGTATCCTTTTTAGGGATGCACTGAATCAAGGATTCAGTCTTTTTCAGCATGATTTGGCCGAATCCCAATATGCATATGCAAATTGGGGTCGTGGAGGGAAATCCCGTGACTTTTTGTCACAAAACAAGGAAGTTAAAAAAAAAAAAAACATTTCTTTTTAACCCTTCTTTGCTCCAATTTGCATATGCAAATAGGCATTTCATTTTGTACAATCCTTCATGAAAGATCCTAAAATAGTGAATGATAGTTCCCTTCATCTGAAGCCTTGTGTGTGCTCCAATTGCAGGATTTACTGGATAGCTATTTGTATTTAATATTTGAGGCACAGACAATTAACATTACTGAAGGTAACGAACTATAAAAAAAGGAATAATTTTACTCAGGCAGTAACCTGTGTCAACCAGTTAGCAGTTATACCTTTTTGGGATGTTTATACAGTGGATAATGTACCCCCTACTGTAACATATAAGGATATTATAAGTCCCCAAGGATTCCATGACCATATATACAGGTCATAGAACTCAGAGACACTCACCAGCCTCCTGCAGCAGTTTGAAGACGCAGCTAGTAGTCTTGTTGGAAATAGAGGCTTTCCCTTCCATGTGATCTTTCCGTACTGCATCGCCGGCAGTAATCAGGTCTTTGGACTTCATCAGTACGCAGCCAGGGTGCTCGGGCAGTTCGTACACTTCTTTCGTTTTCCCTTCATTTAATTTCTTGCCCAGCTTCAGTTCTTTAAAGGCAAAGAAATTACAGTAAATGAATATCAATGGCTATATCTCAAAAGAACTAGCACCTGCCCTAGCCATGGCATCCAACATGGCAGCTCCTGCCAGTATAAGAAATGTATCAACTCTTACAGTAAATGAATATCAATGGCTATATCTCAAAAGAACTAGCACCTGCCCTAGCCATGGCATCCAACATGGCAGCTCCTGCCAGTATAAGAAATGTATCAACTCTTTAAGGGGTTAGGTAATAAAAGGCACTCAGTTTGCCTAGGAGCAGTAACCCATAGCAACCAACAAGTAGATTTTACTGGTCACCTGTTTAAAAGCAAACTTCTGATTGGTTGCTAGGGGTTACTGCACCTGGGTTAAACAAATTCCCCATGCTCCAATAGGCTGTGAATTAAAGCAAAGGGATTTAAAGGGGAAGGAAACCTAGTCGGCGCACACCCCCCACCCGTTTGTTGCCCACCCTCCCAGGAGCTGCAATCCAACTCGCCTAATTGTAATTCTTATTGTACTTTTAAAAAAAGTTCCAAAACCTTAGGCCAGGGGTGTCTAAACTTTTTGCAACGAGGGCCAGATATATGGTGTTGCTTTTACATGGTGCTAAAAATGAATATTATCTTTATTGGAGCTCCCTAAAGATGTTCACTGGTCCCTGTCTGTGTTTCAAATGAGGGTGGATGTGCCCCTGCCAGAAGCACATTAGGAGGGGGACAGCCAATCACAGCCCTGCAGTCACACAAGCACAGACAGGCTTCAGTTCCCTATCAGGTCCTGCTAGCTGTTGATTGGTTCCTGTTCTACACTGCAGTGAGCCGAGTGCCGCCGGCTCACCTGCACAGCCTGGGAATTTAGGGAGCAGGAAGTGGAAGAGAAGGGAGGGATTATTAGGGTTTTTGCAGAAATATTTTAGTAAATCAGCCTGAAACACTACTTTTTTAAAGCACAATTCTTCTATAGCTAAAGGAGTATAACGCACTGGTACATTCTTATTTTTTACACTAAGGGGCATATTTATCAAGGGTCAAATTTTGAATTGAAAAAGACCAACCAAAATTGAATCAAAGTTTTCAACCGAATTCTAATCGTACGAATCGAAGGAATAGCGCATTCGATCGAGTTTTTCCCGAAATTGGATTTTTCAAAGTCCACCAATTGACTCCAAATACGTTCTAGGAGGTCCCCCATAGGCTAAAACAGCAATTCGGCAGCTTTTAGATGGTGAATGGTCAAATTTTTAAAGAGACAGCACATGATCATTTTCGAATTTGGACTATTCCCTGCCTAGTCGAAGTACACAAAAAAATAGCTCGAAATTTGATTTTTTTTATATTTCTTTTGAAAATTCACATTCCTCGACCTTTGATAAATCTCCCCCTAAATGTCTCCTTTAAAGCAGTTCATTCAGATGCAGACTGTAGTGATTTCTGTGCAGCTATGCATATAAATAAACAGCACCACATGGGAAAACAAGTTTCAGGGACACCAGACTGCTCTAACACGTGGGATATGATGACACACAAATGACAAGTTCTGGGGCACCGGCGTTTATGAATTAATAGAGTAGAGTGGGCGCAGCCAGCACAAAGCACTGATTTCTGGTTACTGAGCTCGCACAAATACTTCCACCGTCCGACTGGAACAATCGGTACAAATGTATAGAGTGACCCTAAAACGTTAGCTATATTCCTAATTGCAGCCCCATCCTATTGCCAAACTGCACTCACACTGCCAGACCCATGCCTGACCCACTGGCACCACGTGTTCAGCCTCCTCGGCCCGCCCATCATGGCCCACTCCGTAGGGGAGTACGGTAATCCGGATACTCACCTGCGTAAGACTCCATTTCAGCGATGCAACCGGGACCCTAAGGGAAAATACAGAAATAGAAATGAGGCGGAGTTAAACCAGAGGACGATACCATATACACAAACAGACAGAACTACATAGGAGACTGAAGCCCCCCTTTCAGAACACCGGGTCGGGATGCCCGGCAACACCACGTGGTTCCCTATCTAATTCTCTCAGCCTGAAGTACCTACGGCGAGGAATTCCCTGAGCACAACGAGGGAGATCTAGAGAGATGAACACTGGCGCTCAGAGAGATGCCAAAGAGGAAGAGCTTAGCGGACACGCCTACATCGGGGCACCAATCACTGCGCTCCTTACGCAAGACTCATTTACATACCGCTATAGGAAACGCTGCAACACAGGTGGGCCGAGGCGGAAAGAAGGAGCCAGCCCCAGCAGCTGCCCCAGTCCGACACATTTTAGCTCCAGTCCAGACGGCAGACGAGCTGCTGCTGAGCGCACAAAGGACAGCTTATTAAAGGGGCCGCTCAGCTTTAAAATAACTTGTAGTGTGACGTAGAGAGAGTGATATTCTGAGACAATTTGCACTTTTCTTTTTTATTATTTGTGGTTTTGAAGTTATTTAGCTTTTTATTCAGCAGCTCTCCAGTTTGCAATTTCAGTAGTCTGGTTGCTAGGGTCCAAATTACCCTAGCAACCATGCATTGATATGAATATGAGACTGGAATATAAATAGAAGTATAGAAACATAAAGAACTAGAAAAAAAATCAGCAATAACAATACATTTGTAGCCTAAGGGTAGAGGCACATAATGCTATTTGGGGGACAGACAAATTGTCTCTTCTTTTGGCGACTTATCTCCCCGCAAAGCCTTCCCACTGGCTAAAATCGCAGATGCGATGGCACTTGGAGCGCTTCGTTTTACAACGAATTTCCTCGTGAGTCATTGCGGGGACATTAGTCGCTTGAAGAAGAGGCGATTTGTCCCCCAAATAATATTGTGAGCCTCTACACTTATAGGGCCTTTGGTTTGTAGATGGGGTCAGTGACTCCCCCATTTGAAAAGCTGGAAAGAGTCAGAAAGAAAAAATATAAAAGTTTATAATCAGGGTCGGACTGGGGGGGGGCCCACCGGGACTGCTGTCCAAGGCCCCCCTCTGGCCCCCCGCCCCCTACTGTGACGCGCTGGTTCAGCTTGAATTCTTCATGGAGCCGCTGGGCAGACATGCGCAACGGCGTTCCTTTGCGCGCATGGAGAGGGGGTCTTGCCCATGAGGGGCCGTGTCCACCGGGTTTTTCCCTGTGTCCCGCCGGGCCAGTCCGACACTGGCTGTAATATACTAAAAGTAAGGTGAACCACCCCCTTTAAGTGTTATAACTGTTTTATTCATTAAAAGGGTTATTCACCTTTGAGATAACTTTTAGTATGATGCAGAGAGTGATATTCTGTGATAATTTGCAACTGGTGTTCATTATTTATTTTTTATGGTTTTTGAGTTATTTAGCTTTTTTATTCAGCAGCTCCTCAATTTGCATCTAAACCAATCTGGTAACTAGGGTCCAAATTAGCTTAGCAACCATGCATTGATTTTAATAAGAGACTGGATTATAAAAGGGCTGAATAGAAGGATCAGTAATGAAAAGTAACAATAACAATACATTTGTAGCCTTACAGAGCATTTGTTTTGTAGAAGGGAGCAGGTCCGGACCAGTGTCGGACTGGGACACCAGGGGCCCACCAAAAAACCTTAGACCAGGGGCCCACTAGAAGTTTTTAGACCAGGGGCCCACCCTCAGAACTATTTTCTTCCTCTCCTCACTCGACCTCTATTCTCCTAGTCTCTTTTCTTTACTTACTATAATCTATTATTCCACCTATTTAGCCCCTTTGTTCTTATAGAAATAGGGAATGGCCATGAAATAGGCCAAAAGTTAAGCAGTATGAGGGCCCACTGACACCTTGGCCCACCGGGACTTTTCCTGGTATCCCTGTGGGCCAGTCCGACACTGGTCTGGACTGAGAATTAAAATAGGCCCTGGCATTTCAGGTACACAGAGGCCCAAGCAGCCCCCACCAGCCCACTAAATACTGACTTTCTATGGCACCTTATAGCAGCCCCTCTGGCATTTGCCAGAACCCACAGATTGCCAGTCCGGGCCTGCCCGACTTACATACATACAACTCACACTTGCATACAGAGGCTATTACAGTAATGTACAGAGGCTATTACAGTAATGTACTGTGGTTTGCTTGGCCTTTATTAGCATTTAGCTTCAATAAACCACCTGCCCCAATCCCCTCTGGTGTGTGTTGTCTACTGCAGAGCACAGAAAGGTACAAATAAATATTCACAGAAAAGTAAAAATAAATACTATGTTAAGACAAACGGCTGTCTAAGTTGCAGTTAATAAGTAAATATATATGTTTCAACTTAAAGGGGAACTATCACAAATGGAAATTTAATGAGAGTCAGTGACACTCATTTGAAAGCTGCAAAGAGTCAGAAGAAAAAGGCAAATAACCATAAAACTATAAAAAATAAAAACCAATTGAAAAGTTGCTTAGAATTGGCCGTTCTATAACATAATAAAAGTTACCTTAAAGGTGAACCACCCCTTTAAGTATATTTAGCATCGTGTGTATTTTTTGGGATTGTTTGTCGGGAGACTTTTTGTTTAGTAAAGTAGTACGTGTGTTATAATAAGCCATAGGTGTGGGTGTTTATTTCCTTGACGTTTTAATGCAATTTCTGAACTTAATAGTGCCTTTAGCGCTACATATATAAAATGAAGACCAACTGAAAAGTTGCTAAAAATAGGACATTCTATAACATACTGAAAAATATTTCGAAGGTAAACTATCCCTTTTACAACAATAAGCTTTTTTAGATTGGAACATGTAAAACTGCTTTATGCAGCTCTCCTCCCCTCAAAATTGTGCTGGTATGCCTCATATATATCACCTACTGCAGTTCTAAAATAGAGCCGTATGTATGTCCACGTGTTGATTTTGCATTTGTCTTGTTAGTGTGAGCAGACTGGGCACTGGGAAATTCCTACTATATGAAACACTGACTGGTGGATTTCCTTTTCTATACTTTATTCCAGAGGTTCCCACACAGATTGCTAGCTGGCATCTCTTTTCAGTTTCAGCCATGATGAAATCCAAGCTAGGGTTGCCACCTTCTGTCCTGTGGAACTCCGAGCAGGGGGCTGAGCCGCAACATAATGGCGATGGGTCCGTGCTTTGCCGGGCCAGGCTGCCTAGGGCGCCTGCCCGCGTTGGCCCGGCACTGCCCAGACAGCCCTTCAAAAAACAGTGTCAAAAGTGGAGAGGTAGCAACCCTAATCCAATCACTTTTAACTGAAAAAACTATTTTTTTTTTTTTTGCTTTGTTGGCAGGAGTTTCAAATCAGTATTTGCTTCAGAGATCCCAGATGCTGGTATTTGCTAGAACTGTCAGGGGGTTATTTTCTTTATTTTGATTTTTTCTGGTCGAGGTTTTTTGGGCAAAAACTCGAATTTTTAGATGTTTCTTATACCCAGAAGCTGCTAAAAGTCAGAATCTGAAAATCCACCATCTCAAGCCAGTCGAGGTCATGTATAAGTCAATGTCCCTTTTACAATTTGAAGATATCTTGATCTGCATTGGGTTTTGTCCGATAATGTAAAAAATTTGGGGTTTTCAGCGATAACCAGAAAAAATGTAGCAATTCAGGCTCTAAGTCCAAAAAATTGTACGATTTGGGTTTCTGTTTGATTTTATCGAATTTTATGCTGACCTGCTGTAGGTGTGTCTGCTAGCTCTTCCTCTTTGGCATCTCTCCTGGGCACTAGTGTGTATCTCTCTAGATCTCTCACACAGCAGATTTTGGCCCCGTGTGGCCCTAGCCTTAGGCAGAACTATTTCTAGATGCACCAATGGCAATGCTCAGGTTAGTAAACAATGTCCACTCTTTCTTGATGTCCAAACCCTAGTATCACAGCAGGAACCTGTTGTACTGTTTGTTCTTATCTAGAGACACATTAATTATGTGGGAAAACAAAGAAGGATATTCAACAGAGCTACAGATTTCCATTAAATATAAACATTTTTGTTATTTTATGTAGAATAAAAATGTACAAATCCAAGGACGACACAGCTACATGTCTTTTTGTTAGAAACAGTATAGTGGCTTAAATACACAGATCATTCTTACCTGGGAACTGAAATACTGAAGCCCTGGCTGAGAACTCTTCAGATCTTCCTCCCAAATGCCAACGCTCCTTTGGCCACCCCCAGGATTTGGCAGATGCCTTGTTGGCAGATGTTTATCGGCCCTTACAGTAAACTCAGAAGCAAATACATCAGATTTGTTTTTCCACTTGGGTCCAGAAATATAAACTTTATCTGGAACTGGAGATTCTGTATAGGGCAGAGGGACACAATATTTAGCTGTACAGGGCTTTCTACTGTCTCTTTAACAATGTGGCACTTAATCTCTGTATATCTGTACTTATTTATTATAATGTAGTCCTTGTGTGTACACTATAAAGTTGTACAGCGCTGCATATCGTAGTAGTGCTATAGAAATATAGTTAGACTTGCATTCTTCATTTTTAGGCAGCAGGTGTGTTTCCTACAAATATATTTTCTTTAGTGGAACATTACAGTTTCATTTTTAAAAACATTTGAAGCTAGGATCCCGGATAGAAATATAAAACCTTACCACTGTCAACGTTTGGGTATGGGTGCTCATGCCCCAGACTTCAGCAAAGGGGAGTCAAATAAGAAAATTGTAATTTAAGGCAAACATTAATCTGGAACATCCCAAAGTAGAATCCAGGAGCCCGAAGTTTGAAAAGTACAAAAAAGTTTTTATTTTACATTATGTATAAAAGAGACACTTAATCATAGACTACACTTAAGCCTAGGATTAAAGGAGAACTAAACCCTCCATTGTGATAAGTCCCTATTGGCCCCCCTCCGCTGCCCCCCCACACAGTCTTACCCCTGAATTCTTTCCCCTCTTGAAATAGTGACTGCACGTGCAGAGTGAGCACAGCGGAGCTCACAGGCGCCATCTTGTTCTCTTTGGTAATCTTCATGAAGTGAGCAGCGTATTGGCACATGTGCAGTTGGAGCAATCTACTGGTTTGCTACAACTGCGCATGCGATGAAAGAGACGGAAATTGCCGAAGGGGAGAAAGAAGACACGAAGGCATGATTATCGAAGAGAAGGGGAAAGAATTCAGGGGTAAGACTGTGCAGTGGGGACTTATCACAATGGGGGGGTTTAGTTCTCCTTTAAGTGTCTCTTGATGACATGAAAGGCTTTTATATACACAATAACACAGCACAGCTAAAAGCATCTGCACATTGTGACACACTGACACATGTATCTTCTTTGATAAAACTGTCAATTCATTAAAAACTTTCCTGACTCGGTGTTCTCCCCAGACAAAAAAAATGCTGGAGCCAAGCAGGTAAACCATTGTGACTATCAGGAAAGTTTTGATAAATGGGGAAATCATCAAACTGCTGGGAATCCTCAGTTGGTTATTTGATAAATCTGCCCTTTGATTAGTGGTTTTGTTCCCTCACTCCTTTTGTAAAAATGGGGGTATGAGGAGGTATACCCGTCTGATTTATTTCTGATGTATTCTACACTGAACATAATTTACCAACATCATCTGTTTATTCAAGGCTGGGACAGAAAGGCATTCCATATAATTGAAAACCCCACCTGTTAGAAAGGCTTTTCTCTTCTTTCCTGAGGTGGCAATTTTGTAATCAATGGCAAGCATCATGTGGTCTTCTTTATCTGACAAAGAAATTATTTTTCAGAAACTGATTCAGAAAAAAATCATGAAAATTGTACAAAAATTCAAATCAAAAAATTTTCCGCCCAAAACGACAAAGGGGCCCATTTACTTAGCTCGAGTGAAGGAATAGAGGCAAAAAACTTCGAATTTCAAATAGTTTTTTTGGCTACTTTAACCATCGAATGGGCTTCTTCGACCTTCGACTTTGATTCAAGCGATTCAAACTAAAAATCGTTCGACTATTCGATAGTCGAAGTACTACCTCTTTAAAAAATACTTCAACCCCCTAGTTCGCCTCCTAAAACCTACTGAGGCCAATGTTAGCCTATGGGGAAGGTCCCCATAGGCTTCCTAACAATTTTCTGATCGAAGGATAATCCTTCGATCGATGGATTAAATTGTTCGATTGAACGATTATTCCTTCGATCGTTCGATCGTAGGAATAACGCTAAATCCTTCGACTTTAATATTCGAAGTCGAAGGATTTCAATTCGGTAGTCAAATATCGAGGGTTAATTAACCCTCGATATTCGACCATAAGTAAATTTGCCCCAAAATGTTTGTACTATTTCACAAAACCCAGCACAGATTAGGATATCTTCGGGACTTCTCCCATTGACTTATATACAAGCTTGGCATGTCTGAGATGCCAGATATTCGGATTGTGACTTTTTCCATCCTCGGGTTATAATAAATCCCTAAAAATTTTAGTTTTTTTTTCTATATATATATATTTATTTAATCACATGTAAAATACAATTGAAAAGAAAATTATGTATATATATATATATATATATATATATATATATATATATATATATATATATATATATATATATATATGTATATATATATATATATATATATATATAATTTTCTTTTCAATTGTATTTTACATGTGATTAAATTACAGGAGTTAGAGTGGTAATGGACTACAGTAATTTATCCTCATGTTTTAAACAGTTAATGAAAATCACATTTTAAACAACAAAATATATATGTTGAATATATGACATACAATAACATGATATATTTATATAAACGTGCAGCAAAAGACAACACTAAGATACAGTCAAATAATAGTTTGCCCTGCAATTACCTACAAGGAATGGACCTTACAGAACCCTCTGCTGTGTACAAATGGTATTGCAAAAGGTGTCTCACCCCTGCCTAGCCTTTACACTAAGGGACTGATTTACTAAAACCCAAATGTAGCTATTTTTTTTCTTCTGAAAACAAAGTCACCCTAACTCTCTTTCATGAATTGAACCCATTTATCAATAATTTTTCTTGAAAAAGTCATTGATGGTCAATTCATATCATGCGATTGACGCACCAAAAACTCTGTTTTATCGAATTTTCACTGTGAAAACTTTACTTTTTTGGATTATCAGACGAATACCCTAAATTTTTCAGATTATCCAGTGCAGATCACGATGTCAAGAAACAACTTCAGCAACATCTGCTATTGACTTCTACACGACCTCGACAGGTTTGAGATGGAGTATTTTCTGATTCAGATTTTTAGCAGCTTTGTGATATGTTTAATCTCTAATAATTTGAGGTATTTTTCCACTAAAAAAATTGAGTTTCAGTTTTCCCCCTAAAAAGGTTTAATAAATGGGCCCCATAGACCATATTTTCTGTTACAGTAGAACCCCCATTTTACATCCCCTGATTTTAAATTTTCCCACATTTTACATTGTTGTAAAATATATTATGCATAATACATTTCCCAGATTTTACATTTTCCTGGATTTTACACCATTTTCTTCTGGTCCCCTGAAAAATGTAAAATGGAGGTTCTACTATTTCAAACACTGCTCTGCATCTGGGAGTAATCCTGTTTTGTCATGATATTAAAAGCTCTGCTTAAAATAATATGCCATTTACCTAGCCAAATATTTGTATTGTGAGCTCTGTTCTTGTAAAAGTGGATCAAAGCCAAAAAAGGAACTGAGTACTGAGCAATTTAGAGACCATTTTAGACTACTAATACCATGTTTTCAGCTTTACAGCCCTCTGAAGATCAGAGTAGAAACAACCAAGTCTAAAGCCCACTTAACCCTAACCTAGCTTTATCCTGACTAAAGTCAAGAATTATGAAATGTTTTTCACTTACCAGTCCTATTTACAGTCAGGTCCATAAATATTTGGAAAGACAATTTTTTTTCTAATTTTGGTTCTGTACATTACCACAATGAATTTTACAACTCAGATGCAGTTGAACTGCAGACTTTCAGCTTTAATTCAGTGGGTTGAACAAAAAGATTGCATAAAAATGTGAGGAACTAAAGCCTTTTTTTAACACAATCACTTCATTTCAGGGGCTCAAATGTAACTGGACAAATTAAAAAACTGAAAATAAAATGTTGATTTCTAATACTTGGTTGAAAACCCTTTGCTGGCAATGACAGCCTGAAGTCTTGAACTCATGGACATCACCAGATTCTGGGTTTCCTCCTTTTTAATGCTCTGCCAGGTCTTTACTGCAGCGGCTTTCAGTTGCTGTTTGTTTGTGGGCATTTCTGTCCGAAGTTTAGTCTTCAACAAGTGAAATGAGCTCAATTGGGTTCAGATCAGGTGACTGACTTGGCCATTCAAGAATATTCCACTTCTTTGCTTTAATAAACTCCTGGGTTGCTTTAGCTGTATGTTTTGGGTCATAATGAAATTGCCTCCCAATCAATTTGACTGCATTTAGCTGGATTTGAGCAGACAGTGTCTCTGAACACCTCACAATCCATGCGGCTGCTTCTGTCCAGTGTCACATGATGGATAAACACTAGTGTCCCAGTGCCACTGGCAGCCATGCACACCCAAGCCACCACACTGCCTCCGCCATGTTTTATAGAGATGTGGTATGCTTTGGATCATGAGCTGTTCCACGCCTTCTCCATACTTTTTTTCTTGCCATCATTCTGGTAGAGGTTGATCTTGGTTTCATCTGTCCAAAGAATGTTTTTCCAGAACTGTGCTGGCTCTTTTAGATGTTTTTTTAGCAAAGTCCAATCCAGCCTTTCTATTCTTGATGCTAATGAGTGGCTTGTACCTTGCAGTGCACTCTCTGTATTTACTTTCATGCAGTCTTCTCTTTATGGTAGACTTGGATATTGTTACACCTACCTTTTATCTGCTTCATTAATAATGACATAACAAAGGAATTGCCCACACCTGCCCATGAAATAGCCTTTGAGTCAATTGTCCAATTACTTTTGAGCCCCTGAAATTAAGTGATTGTTTTAAAAAAAGGATTCATTTTTATGCAATCTTTTTGTTCAACCCACTGAATTAAAACTGAAAGTTTGCAGTTCAACTGCATTTGAGTTGTTTCATTTAAAATTCATTGTGGTAATGTACAGAACCAAAATTAGAAAAAAAATTTGTCTGTCCAAATATTTATGGACCTAACTGTATTTCAGTCTTCGCTGCTTGAATCCCACCTACTTCTGAGATGGTAGTTAGAAAGTTATATAATGAGCACTAGATAGAAAACATTTCTTTCAGGTGTAAATTTAAAATATGTAGATATATAAATTCCTATAAACTGCTGTCTAAGGGGCCCATTTACTAACAATCCAACTTCGTTTTTTCCACAAAAGTCTAAAAATTTCGCTTTTTTTAAAAAAAAAAAGTTCTAAAAATGTAAGAATTATGAAGTGTAAAAACCACTTATATAAAACTTTGCCAAGTTAAAGTTGCAGAGGTCCTATAGAAGATAATTTGAGCTGATTTGATGCTATTGGACCATTTTAAATTAATTCTGACTTTTAGAAGTTTTTGGATTTTTTTGAGGTTTTAGAGGTATTCTAGTTCATGGTTCAGGCGTTTTTCCTTTTTTTATTCTGATCTTTTAATAAATGTCATGCCATTCATAGTTATAGAGAAAGTGAGTTTAATTGTGGTTTCAAAAACCTCTAAAACCACTAAAACCCGACCTTTGATAAATAGGCCCCCACGTGTTTGAATGAAGACAAGGTAGAGCATACAAGGCTGCATTTATCATCCTGTTTACTACACACTACAGTATATACATTACAGAATAACTGAGATTCCTTCCCAGGACACAAAGGAAGAAGAGATCTGTTCATGTGAGTTTGTATTATCATGTTAGGACACACACATACAGTACATTAGTAATTTATAGACTAATTTTAAATGAATGATGTTTTTGCCTTACCTGTAATTGTAACTTCCTGTTTTATGTTGGCATCATCCTCTTTGCTTTCTTTAGGTAATTCAATGTCATCATCTAGTAAAGCACAAGCAAAAGTAAAAATACTTATATTTCATCACCTGGCTCCATTCTTTATCACATTTTGTATGCTTTAACAAGGCATTAAGGGGCACAAAAAACTTCTGTTTGGGGTCCCACACCTCCCAACAAATTTAAAAAATGGAATGCGGAACAAAATGTTTTTTGACCATTCCCATTTTATGGCCACACCCTCTAAGTAATACGTCCATTTTACAAAAATTTGGCAGGTTATTAAAGTTTGAACACATTTCTGGGAGTTTTAGTGCAATGTTTTATATGTTATAACAGTTCTGCTAATGAAAGTGAATTGCCCTTTAAACTACCAGTCACAATTCTCACAAGAGAACTGCTTATCTTAAATTGTTACAAAACTATTAAAGTGCAGCTGCTAAGTGTTCTGGGCTCTCTAATTAAAGAGAAACTTTGTATCTTTTTCAAACTGTTCATTGCAGGAGACCAAACAGAAAGTTGGAAAATTTTAGTAAGAATCCCGGGACTGTGGGCTGAGCTGTCAAAATCGGGACTGTGCCGCAGAAAACGGGACAATTGGGAGGTATGGGGTCCAAATGAAAAACTGACACAAGGTGCAAAGCCCAGTGTCAGTGGTTGCAGGCCGGTCCTGCCATTACTACTTGCTATAAGGTAGGCAGTAAGTACAGGGCCCTGTTGCAACCATCACTCTCTAACTATGGGGCAAATTCACTAAGCGCCGAAGCGCCGAACGCTAGCGTTAATTCGCTAGCGTTTGGCATTTTCGTTACTGCGCAAATTCACTAATGAATGCTGGCGTAGTTTCGCTAGTGTTACTTCGCACCCTTACGCCAGGCGAATTTTCGCTAGCGACGTAACTACGCAAATTCACTAACTTGCGCAGTGTACTGAACGCTACCTTTTACGCTAGACTTCCTTCGCCACCTCAGACCTGGCGAAGCGCAATAGAGTAGATAGGGATTGTTTAAAAAAAAGTCCCAAAAAACGCTGGCGTGTTTTCTACATTATGGGTGATAGGCTGAAAAAGATCGAAAAAATTTTTGGGGCTCCCCTCCTTCCCCCCTACATTTCCCGACTCATGGCAACTTACCTAGACAGTGGGCACATGTGTAGGGCAAATTAAATTTTTATTTGATGATTTGAAGGTTTTCTTGGCATTTGTAGTGCTGATACGTATTCCTCCACTGAAATTTGAATTTTGCGCCGTATGCAAATTAGCCGTCGCTAGCGTAACTTCGCTTTACATAGCGAATCAACGCTAGCGCAACTTCGCAACCTTATGCTACCCCTGTGAGCAACTTCGGATTTTAGTGAATTTGCTGAGCACTGGCGAAACTATGCCTGGCGAAGTGCGGCGAAGTGCGGCGAAGTTGCACCTGGCGCAACTTCGCATCTTAGTGAATTTGCCCCTGTGTGTCTGAATGTCACACAGTTGAGGGGGCCTACGAGGAGGGGAGGGGAGGGGAATGCCTACGTTCCTAATCCCACCCATCATGAATAGTGATGGGTGAATCTCTCCAAAAGTCAATGAAGTCAATGGGCGTCAAAATAATTTTTATACGCACAACTATTTTGGCCAAATGCATTAAAGTCAATGGGCGTCCGAATAATTTTGAAATTCTTTTTTGTCGCTGCAGATTTTTAACCTGTCCATAATTTGAAAGATGCTTTCACCTAACTACAGTTTTCTGATCTCTCCACAATTGTTACATGGGATTTAGAACTAAACTACAAAGCTGGCCACTTCAGGTATGTTTTTAGGGGTGCTTTGGGTCATTGTCCAGCTGGAAGACCCATGACCTGTATCAGAGTATAATACCTGCTAATAATCTTTGTGACTAAATCATTTTACAGTGAAATAAATAAGAGAGGTCATAATAATTATAACAATAAAACAGACTAAAACATGGTTTTAGTTCTTGATGAATGAATTACCAAGTTCTGGGTGTAGGATGGGCACATTACCTGCAAGAGGCTCATGGTTAGCGCATTCATTCAACATAAGTGAAGTCTGCTGGTCACCAGTTTCTGACTGAATTGATGGCTCTGAACATTTGCTTTGTAGGATATTATGCAGTTCATGAAAGAATTTTGTAGTCTTTCTCTTGAATCCAGAGTCCATGGCTTTCTTTGCCACAATGTAGTCATGCTTTAGATTTTTGTACTTGGTTCTGCACTGTCTCCAGCCTCGGTCTATACCCTGTTTCTGAAGAAGACTTGCTATGTGCTCAAATATTTGCCTGTTCCTCACCACACCTTCCAGCTGCTTGCGGATGCTTTCTTCAGACCAAATAGTTATCAACGCTTGGGTTTCCTCAGTTGTCCAGTGCTTGCCCACTTCATTACCTGCTGGTGTCCTTTGTAGCTCTACTGCAGCATAGGAAATATTTATGTGTTAGAACAAGTATGTCTTTTTTTAAGACAAAGATCAGGTCATGTCATTCAAAGTCTATAGCATATGTATATATTCAGCCATGTGAATACAGATAATATAACACACATTGTGATAAATGCTCTTATTCCTTTATTCTTGTACAAATATAATTAGCTTGTAGTTATCTGGAAGCAGTTTGTATGTTCCCACCATGCTTCCCCTCAGTGGTGCATCTGGGCCTGCTGCAGCAGATCTGCTGCCATCTCCCTCCTTAAAGGAGAAGGAAAGGTTAAAATTAAGTAACCCTTATCAGAAAGGTCCATCTAAATATACCAGTAAACCCCCAAAGTAATGCTGCTCTGAGTCCCCTGTCAAAAGAAACAGCACATTTCTTTCCTTCTATTGTGTACTCATGGGCTTCTGTATCAGACTTCCTGTTTTCAGCTTAAACCTCATTGCCCTGGGCGTGAGCATGCTCAGTTTGCTCCTATAACCCCACCCCCTCCCTTCTCTACTGTAATCTGAGCCCAGAGCAGGGAGAGACTCAGGCAGGAAGTGATGTCACACCATGTTAATACTGCAGCTCCTATCCTAAACAAACAGAGAGTTTCTAGAGCTTTTTACTCAGGTATGGTAAAACATTCTACAGAATAAATATAGCATTCTAGCTTGCACTATTGCAGCTAATCTATTGGCAATAAAATGACTCTGTAGCTTTCCTTCTCCTTTAAGGTGGCCATACATGGAGAGATCCCCTCGTTTGGCAATGTCGCCAAACGAGCGGATCTCCCTCCGATATGCCCACCTTGAGGTGGGCAATATCGGGCTGATCCGATCGTGGACCCTAGGGCCCAACGATCGGATCCTAGCGAACGCGAACGGGCGGTCAGATCACGGGACCGCATCAACGAACAGATGCGGCAGCGATCTGACGGGATTTTTAGTCCCATCCGATCGAGAAGGCCAGATCTCGATCGGGGAAGCCCGTCGGGGGCCCCCATACACGGGCCAATAAGCTGCCGACTCGGTCTGTCGGCAGCTTTTATCGGCCCGTGTATGGCTACCTTTACTCCTTGGGGTAGATTTATCAAAGAGTGAGGTTAGAGATCTCCACAGTGCGCAGAATGAAATACCACCTCTCTCCATTCATTTCTATGGGATTTTTAAAGGCATATTTATCAAAGTGTGATAGTGAAAAGTTCACCATTTGATAAATACGCCTTCAAAAATCATATAGAAAGAGAGAGGCGGTATTTCACTCTGCGGACTGTGAAGATCTCTAACTTCACTCTTTGATATATCTACCTCCTTCTATTTTATTACACCCCTGAGTCATAGGGCACAGACCTAATGCCAATGCCCAAAATATCAGGGCTCAAAAGCAAATTTCTTCCAACAGTTGCTGGGGATTCCTCTCAGTTCAGGAATTCTGTTGCCAAATTGTTGATTTCTCAACATCAAAAAATGAAAGTGCTTTAAAGTATTAAAAGTATAATGCAGTGTTGCCCTGCACTGGTAAAGTTGGTGTGTTTGCTTCAGAAACACTACTATTGTTTATATAAATAAGCTGCTGTGTAGCAATGGGGGCAGCCATTCAAAGAAGAAAAGGCTCAGGTTATACAGCAGATAGCAGATAAGCTCTGTACAACATAAATTATAATGGTGTTATCTGTTATCCACTATTTAACCTCTGCCATATAGACTTTTTTCAGTTTCCACCACTGCTACTCAACAGCTTGTTTATATGAACTATAGTAGTGTTTCTGAAGCAAACAGATCAGTTTTACCAGTGCAGGGCAACAGTACATGATATTTTCTTTACTTTAATTTTTTTTTACTTTTAATTTTTTGGTGTTACTGTTACTTTAACAAAGAAGTAGGCTACAAATGCAAGGCCACCACAGCCCTTTAGCAGAAAAGATCCATGCCTCCACAATACCAGCAGTAATTCCCCATCTTGTTTTTAACTTATTCTTAGCACATGCTCTGGGCTGCTGTCAGTTACCAGAGCTTAGGTACTGATTAACTATATACTGCATATATATAGCGTATATATATTTATACATAGAAAACAAATACAAGAGGTCCTCGCCAGTATATCTATCTATCTCTCTCTCTATCTCTCTATCTATCTATATAACATATATAAAAGTAATTTGTTGAAATTCTCGTTACATGGCAGTTTAAAAACCAGCCTGATTTGCATCAGAAATTAATAATCAGCCCTGTAGCATCAGCTTTTATGGCAAGGCAAACCTCATTTTCTATTTGATGATTTGCAACAACCCATAACCATAGCTAATCAACAGCTGCTCAAAGCACACTGAACATGTGTGTGTCACTGACACTCCTAATAAAATCCAAAATAGTGACCCCCTGGGTTAATCCAAAGGTCTGGCTCATTACTTTTATAGAGATGCTGAGACAATAGGCTTTTGCATTGAATTCAGTATATTAAATATAGCATTTCTATTCATATTTGTTTTTAGGATTTAATTCTCTTTTAATGATGTCCTGTTGCATACTGATGTAAAGGACATCTAAGGGGTTGGTGTTGGTCTATATCTGTGCCACGGTGTCTCATATTTCAGCAGCCCTGTCACATTCAGCAATTGGGTCACGATTGCCTGAACCAAGAATAAAGACTTTTTGGATGGGTGTTGAGGCTGCATTATCTTTTCCAAGTGACAACTGAGCACAGTACCTAAGTCATGTTTCTGGGCAGACATGTGCCATTCTTCTGCGTCCACTTTAAGGTCCTCTTCATGATGTAACATTTTAGTGATAACATCTAGCAAGTAAAATAAAAAGCAGTATTTAGTGATACCTGGAATGAAGAAGCTACATTACTGAGAACTGACTGGTGAGCATATCATTAAAGCAAATTTAAAAGAATCAAGGCTATTAAGCATGTTTTAACACAAAAATCACCCCGAGCTAGAAAAGCTTATCCATAAATATTGAAAAAGTATCATCTGAGGTTTCTGATCTCTTTCCTGAGCAGGGCAACATCAGAACAGTTTTCTCTTTTCATTCTGAATGTAAATGGAAAAAGTGCTTAGTAGAGCAATTTTTTTTCCAGTTACTGATATCTGATGGACATTGAACAGGGGTATGATAGATTGCATAATAATATTTAGTGGAGCAGAATTTAAGTTTTTTTGCCTTTGAAAACAGTGGAATGTGCAAAGAGATGAAATGATCATTGTTACCTGCTGAGCCAATCTGTGAAGTAGAATGGGCACATGGAGCTTGTTTCAGGTTACTATGTAGAGCTTTTTTAAGACCAAAAGGTTTGCTGGACAAGATAGAATCCAGCTCACAGAAGTATTTCATACGTTTACTGTCATTGCCACATTCTTGAGCTTTCTTTACCACAACATATTCATGTTTGAGGTTTTTATACTTTGTCCTACATTGCCTCCAGTCTCGGTCTATGCCTGCTTCCTTGAGCAGCTTGGCAATGTGTTCAAATATCTTCTGGTTCCTCACGGTGCCTTTCAGTTGCCGGCAGATGTTCCTATCTGACCAGATATTTATCAAGGCATTGATCTCTCTGGATGTCCAGTGTTTGCCTCCTTCATTAGACACTGGTGGAATTATTAGTGGATCCTCTTTAATGTGGTTAGGACTCTGTTTAACAAATAGTTCTGTAAAGGAGATGAAGATAAAAAAAGGTACCAGAGAGGCTATATAAATCAAAAGCTACAGTTGGATCTGGCGTTACAAATTTACATTACTAGAAGTTTGTAATTCTCAGTCTTCTCTGCCCAGTTACACCCCCAGCCAACCAATGTACTCCTTCGATTAACACCAATCTCCACTAGGGTTGCCACCTTTTAGTTCTGGGCCTATCCGCCGGTGGCATGGAAAGTGGGGTTAGTCCATCCAGGGGCGGAGTTTTGGGGGGCGGGGTTGTGGCGTTTCGGAGGCAGAGTCACGAAGTTTCGATACCGGTTTGGCCAGGAAAGGACTGCATCAATTGGATTAGGTGAGTAGGGGAGCTGAGAAGAGGTGTATATGAGGCGGAACAGGGGCAGATTTGAGGCAGGCCAGGGATGGAATAGAAATACACTGGCACTCAAGGCAAGTGAAATGCAGGGTTACCCCTTGCTATATATTTTTAGGCCAGGCCAGGGTTGGAACAATAGGGATTACAAATTTACCAGCTAATACATTGACGGTAAATTTGTAATACCGGCCTCGGTCTTGGCTGGTATTTTACCGGCAAAAAACTAGAGGCCATTACATTTCTCAGTGCATTAACTTATCTAAACTAATCTGAAGAACAGTATTACATTGCAAAATACATATTTTATTTCTTACATTTCAAAATGTTTTTTTTCTGCCTACACCTTAAATTAAATTCTCGTATTCATTTCCAATAAGAATAGTTTGTTCAAATGCCAGTCATTTCATAGCAGCCTGTACATTCCTGTTTCACCACTCGTGGCACTCACATTAAATCACTTTGTGCCTAACCCGTATTGTTTGTGCCCCCAGTCGAAGGGTAGTTCATTGCTTATAGGCAAAACAAGATCTTTTACCTTTCGTCCCTGCTGAATCCAGATGCTTCATATGTTCCAAACTGTCAAGGTCGTTCTCATCCTTTACTATTACCTCAGATCCCAGGATTGAATCCAGCTCATTATAAAAACGCATTTTAGCATCATCTTCAATGGCGTGGCCACATTTTATTGCCCTGTATTCATATTTGAGATTTTTGTACTTTGCACGGCATTGCTTCCAGTCCCGGCTCACACCTAACTGCTGCATTCTCTTAGCTATGTACAAAAACAGACCTTTATTTCTCAAGGTCCCATGAAGTTGCTTTCTAATGTTTTTCTCTGACCAAATGCTTATCAGAGCACGGACCTCATCCTCAGTCCAGTATCTCCCTGCTCCTCTCTCCATGGTGAAAGTGACCTGGAAACGATTCACTATTCCTGAGCACACGGTTCAGTTTCCAGGGAAACCAGTCGGCTGGCGTTCAGTGAACGTGTGGAGACAAAAATCATTTGGTTAACTGACTCAAGCTGCCTTTTGCATAGAAATATCACCACAGCTGAAAAAGCAGGTTCTGCAGAAGCTTCCAAATAAAGCAGCTCCCGGGGGTCACATGATCAGTCAGTGCTGTGCTTCTGTGAGAGAAAATGGCTTCTTTCCACACAACACAGTTAACAGATAATATCCCTGACACTGGCAGAAGTGCTTTATTTCCTAATGACAACAAGCAAACCCACTTTTAGGACAGTAGAGGCTGGGATGTTATGCATTCAGATTGAAATATTGCAGTAGTAAGTACATTTTCTAATAACATTAAAATTACAGCAAAACCCCCATTTTACGTTTTTCAGGGGACCAGGAAAAAATTATGTGATATCCGGGAAAATTTTAAATCAGGGAAATGTGTTAAAGTAACTTTTTATTCAAGTACTGAAAGGATATAATCACAGGAGTCTGTTTTACTTTGAGATACAATATTTACTGTGTTAATAACAAGGGTTAAGCATTGCAGTGTTAATGTTACACTATGGGGGCATGTGCAAGTCTCTCTGTCAGTCACATACACCACCTAAAGCAAGAAGTGATTGGTGCAGGACTGGATAAGGGGCAGACTCATTGGAATTGACCATTTACAGGCAGAACCATCACAAAATATACACCTGGTTAGTATTTTAAACCTCTATTTCACAAATAATAACATTCATAGATGAAAAAAAGCAGTTTTTGGGAACATCAGAACACAAGTTTGATGTTAAATCCGGGAAAACATTACTTAAAGGAAAATTATACCCCCAAACAATGTAGGTCTGTATAAAAAGATATTGCATAAAACAGCTCATATGTAAAACCCTGCTTCATGTAAATAAACCATTTTCATAATAATATACCTTTCTAGTAGTATGTGCCATTGGGTAATAATACAGACATACCAACAAACTATACTTGCTAGGTCACAAGAGCCAATTAACAGACAGAGTTTTGTCTCATGCTTCAACACTTCTTCTTGTTACATTTAGAGCTGCAGTATTTCTGGTCAGGTGATCTCTGAGGCAGCACACAGACCATCACAAAATGGCAACTTAAGGCAAGAGATGTAAAAGGGCAAGATTTACTTAAACATATAGACCAGTTTGGTAAGATTCTTGGAAGGCGCAAAGTTTCACTCGCAGTCCATTTCACTCGCAGACTCACTCGCCGAGCTCGCATGCTCTCGTCGGGCTCTGCTTCATGCTGCTGCAGGCGAAGAGGAGGACTGCGAGTAAAACTTTGCGCCTTCCATCCCCACATTTCGCGATCGGGGGTCTCCGCAGCTTCCTGCATTCAGTAGTAGGGTCTCAGAGTGTAGACAGGAGCGTGTGAGCTCGGTCCCGGGTCACACCATGCAAAGTGCAGGATCAAGAGCAAAGAGAGCGGGACGCCTGCAGAGCCGACCTTTCCCTCAGTGTGAGCACTCCTCCGTGGTGTTAGGGGACACAGCGCAGAAGGAAGGCAAAGCTGGGGGACAAGCCAAATGTGCCGCTTCTCCTCTCACTAACTGGGTGTCCTCCCCTGGGAGCAAACGGTGCGCCTGGCTCTCCGGATCATGGCTATTCAAACAGCAATGAGTGCGGGGCCCTAGAAGACTCGCCGTTCCATTTTGCCCTTCAGCTTGTCACCCCCACACTGGCAGCACTGCGGTGGCTAGCTGGCACGCAGGCATCTCTTGCAGAACGTGTGCCCACACAGGAGGGTGACAGGGTCCAGCTGCAGCAGCAAGAGCCGGCACATGGGGAACGAGAAGACTTCAGTACGCGTCGCTGAATGAGGGGCAGCTGAGCACTGTGGAGGAGCAGTGCGAGTCTCTCTACTTTTCTCTGATGCACCGTGCAATGCTCCCCACTAGCACCCTCAGCTCCTCGGGACGAAGCTGGCTCAGCATGGCTGCTCTTGTCTAAGAGTGCAGGCATCTGTCACCCCGCCAGCTAGTGCCAATGCGTCCCCTTTGCACAGCTGCTCTTCCAGCTCAGAGCCGTAAATCTCAGCTGTCAGTTCAAAATTACCCACCCTGTAAGTGTCCTCTGCCACCCCCAGCATCTCCGAGAAATGTCCTGGGGGGGGCACTGGCAAAGGCTCTGTCTGGTCTGGGGTATGCTGCTGCACGGGTTCCACAAGAGCTGCTTGATTATTGCTTGCGTCTTGCCTGTCCCGAGCCGCAGCAAGCATGACAAAGAGCTGCATGAGGCTCTGGAGCCGCGGGTTGCCGACAGTATGTATGACTTTCTGTGGCTTTTCACCTGGGACAAAAGCGTATCTCTTCTAATTGGGCTAAAATAACCGTCACCCTAAAGAATTTTTCCAAATTCACTCTCCAACCCACCGTTGGAGAAGATAAATTTATTTGTTCCAGAGCCCGCTGACACTATAAACAATCATCCAGATATGGAACTCCCATAATACCTTCCAAACGTAGCACTGCACCTATGGACACCCTGGCAAAAACTCTAAAGACAAATTGAACATGTTTTGAATTGGGCATATTTGAGCGCCTGACCAATTGGGGCAGTTATAATGAAAACCATATTGTGATCTGAAAACATCTTAAGGCTTGAGATCAAATAGTTATAAAACGGTTTCCAAATTTCGAATCAGTGACTGATTTTGAAACTATGAAAGCAATTATGCAATAGGTTCTTTTTAACCCTTAATGTGAAGGCACCTCTTCTATGACTCATAGGAATTCCAAAATAGCATTTTCCAAAAAAATAAAAAAAACACTGGACGTTTTACTCCTGAGACTTTAAAGAAAGCCAGAACTTGGTAGACAAAATAATTCTAATCCTTTTCTAAAGTGCCTATTTCTGTTCATTACTAAAGTATGACAAGCTTTCTCTAACTCCCAGTCTAGCACCATACCTCAGGGTTTATAGGATTGAGACCTTCCCTAGGAATAGTTTAATCACTGCTTGATTGTAACCTAAAGCTCAGGGTTTATTTGGCCTTTCTTCCCTTTGTCTGGACCGAGATGGAGATCTACTGTGAAAAACCAAGTTCTTCTATCTTGGCTTTTGGCAGTTTATTTTGTAGAGCATTCTTTCCACAATCCTTGAACAGTTTCTCTATTAGACCATCTACTTGCTTACCAAATGGATGTCCTGGTTTTAATTCTATGTAACAGATATGTAAAATCAGAGGCCCATGACTTTAGCCAGTTAGCTCTTCTGGCTGTAATAGATAGACCCATGATTATAGATGGTAATCCAAATATCAGTTTAATGATATCTCTAAAGAGATTTTAGTTGGCCCTCTCTGGGCCTTTTACCCTCTCTGTAGTCAGCTCCAGTTGCAACAGTCACAGTCTCAATCCCTTTAAAGTTAGGCTGAGGTGACAACTGCTTTGTGCTGCACTGCTCGTTCTAAGCAGGCACTTCTCAAAGCTGCTTCCATTTTTCCAAAAAAAAAAAAAAAAGCACTGCCACATACACCTTTGTAGGTTCTTCACATGGTTTAAGTAACTGATCAGATGTTTATCAAGTGCAAAGTAAAAGCTTCAGAATTCTGTTCTCATAAAGTCCCACTATTTGAGAAGACATTTCCACCACAATTTTAATGCACTAATTCAAAGCCTCGTCATATTCAGATGGGGACAAACCTAAGAAATCTATCTCCATTATACTTTAAAAAATGTGTACCGTTTTTATAATAAACCTGACTGCAGTGAAATTCCCCCTTCGGTTTACTTGCTCTGACAGCTTCAGATAGGAAACTTCAGACAGTCCCTAACTGCTCTGCAGGGTAATGCTCATACTTTCAAACAGCAGGGGGGAGCCCCCCACATTACTTCCCTGACCTCGAGCAGCTTTGTTTCCCTATAAAGCAGCCTGGCGACTGTGTAGAGATTTGTATCCACAGAACCAGTGCAGTCTGCATATTCTGATTATTCATCAGTCTTGCTGTATCGGCTTCTATGGCAGATATTATTTGACTTGTGCCATTTTGATAATTTATGATGATCCCTAAGCTTAACCTCCCAACTGAAGCCCAGACCACATTGAGCATGTGCATGGTCTTGCAAAGAAGTTTAACAAAGTTACAAGATGATGACCCCCTGCGGCCAACTTTGAAAACATAAATCATTTGTTTTATTAGGCTTCTGGTGCAGTTAATTCATGTTAATGTTTAGTATACAAAGTACAACATTTCTAGCATTATTCTATTTTAGACTTTAGTTCCCCTTTAAGGACCTTCTTTAGATTTTTCAGTTGTCATTCTAACCCTGAACTGTCCATCGCTTATGGAAAATAGCTTTAAGAATTCTCCTTGCCAAATTGCTCATCGAAGGGATTAAGTATTATGCAGAATACTAATGGCACCTCTTAACACAAATTTATCCATCCCACTAGGAAAGGAAGAAACAGCAGAGGATAAGGGTTTTAAGAGAAAGGTGTTGATTCATTGGCTTTAGGTCCTAGGAAGTACCCAGCTGGCTGGAATGAGAGACAGCTTTTTAATGGGACAGTATATTCCCCTTTTCAAAATTAGTTCAATGAATAGGGCCTTTACTAAACATACCTTTTGCCTATTGCTTTAATTAAGGAATATATTTTTTCTGCACTAAACAGGGCAAAATCTACTTCCTGATTCTTACAAGCACAACCAAAATAAATCATCACTGAGAAGCCTCTGTATAAACAAACCCTCAGCTGTGACCTTTTACCCTTTGAGATAAGTAGCAGCTCATTAAACAGAGGGCTTCTCAGTAGGGATGGGCGAATTTGACCCGTTTCGTTTTGGCCAAAATTTGCCGCCGGCGAAATGACGCCGACGCCCATTAAAGTCTATGGGCGTCAAAAAAATTGTGTCACGCGGCAACATTTTTTTGACGCGCGTCTTTTTATTTTGATGCACAACAGCATACAAGTCTATGGGCGTCATTTTTTCGGCGAAACAAGACGAAAAAATTCGCCCATCCCTACTTCTCAGTGGACTGGTGATTTGTTTTGATTTTTTTTTTTTTGCTTGTACAAACAGGAAGTAGAATGTGCCTTTACATTAAATTTTAAGATATCACCCTGTCTAATGTAAGATGTAACAAAAAAAATACACATTTCATTATAAACAAAAGGCAAAAAGTATGTTTAACACAAGCCCTGGACATCTTGAAGAAGGAAGTATGTGTCACCTTTAAAGAACAAGGAAAGTTAAACTAAAGAAGTAGCTAAAAATGTTGTACATTACGTTTTTGGGTTCTGTACCAGCCCAAGGCAACCACAGCCATTTAGCAGTAAAGATCTGTGTCTTTGAAGATGCCCCAGTAGCTCCCTATCTTCTTTTCTGCTGATTCACTGCACATGCTCTGGGCGGCTGTCATTTACTGAGCTTAGGGACCCACTCACAATATACAGTACACATAGAATAGAAATGTCACAATATAAGGCTGATTAGTAATTAATACAGATAATTACTACATGGCAACACAGAAACCAGTGCAATTAGCATCAGAATTTAATAATCAGCCCTGTAGCATCAGTTTATATTACAGACAAACCTAATTTTCTGCTTGATAATTAGCGACGACCCCTAAGATTAGCTTCTCAACAGCTGCTCAGAGCCCACTGAGCATGTGAGTGTCGCAGACAAGATGGTGACCCCCTGTGACAAGTTTGAAGTCCTGGATCATTGCTGCTATTGACAAGCTGAAACTTTAGGCTGGTGCAATAAGTTCACTATATAAAATATGGCATTTTTAGCCCTATTAATTTTTAGGGTTTAGTTCTCCTTTAAAAGTTAACTTTTAGTATGTTATCGAAGTCAAAAACCATAAAGAATAATCACTCTTTACATCATATTAAAAGTTAACTCAAAGGTGAACATCCCCTTTAAGGTTCATTGTCTAGCATACAGTATTTTAGACAAGATGTAGAAGAAGAAAAAAATTCCTTGAAGAACTGCAGTTTGTCCCTATATGTTTATATTGTCATGATAAATGAAAGTAACACTTGTTTTGCAAAGCTGAACGTTTATTGAGGTAGACATTGGATGCAACCAAATTAGTGAATAAAGGGGTGCTTTATTCTATGCCTGTTATGGGTTTACTGGAAATGTTTAAACTGTTTATAAGCAAGAAAATTGGACTGCTATTCTTTGTAAGGTGAATATATTTTCCCTTTGAAGATGTAAGCTCCAGTGAGTTAGAAGATATTACAAAGTGGATTTTCTTAGCTTCACATCTGCCTGCTTGAGAGAAATCCATGAGTTCAGAGTGCAGGCTCGTAGCTTGGACCATACCATGTGACTGTTTATTCCAAAAATGCGAGCGGCAAACTGAGCTGCTGCTTCTGGTGACAACACAGTGGAACATCCAAGGCCTGGAAACAAAAACACGTTGACATACCCCAACCAGGATTCATCTTTCTACTATCTAGGCTTACCCCTAATTAGTGCCATTTATCTAGAAGTTACATGAATACTTCATTCCTAGAATGTTCTTTATTTTATAGGTACAGAAGCCATGCTAACAGTGTTAGAACAGCTGAAACACATTCTATTATTATTACATGGATCTGTTTGGGCACCGCCTAGTATTGCGTGTCACTGACAATAAGGGATTTTGCATATTTTGCATTTTAATCATAGCTCCTTGATGTAGTGATCAGAATTGTAGCCAACTGCTTAGGGCAGGGGCACACGGGCAGATTCGGGGAGATTTAGCCGGCTGGCTACTAATAGCCTCTTCTTCGGGGCGATAATCTCCGGAACTGCCTTCCCCCTGCTATAATGGAAAAACTCCAGCGCAATGGCTTCGATTTCCGAAGTCGCCCGAAGTTTCCGCATTTCGCATTCTACCAGGCGGAAGCCGTTCGGGGAGATTAGTCGCCCCAAATAAGAAATTAGTCGCCGGGCGAATCTCCCCGAATCTCCAGGTGTGCTCTTACCCCAAGGATTGCTCCATATGCTCTGAGACTAATCTCTAATGTAAATCAGGAATATCAAGAGAAATGTATATTTGTGTTGTCTCACACTGATTGCTACTGTTTATCTATGAACTCACAGTGAGGCTACATGGAGATATATTTGCCTTTAATTTTCAGGGGAAGGAGCAGTAACCCAAATGAACCAATAAGATGTTTGCTTTTAAATAGGTGACCAGTAAATGCTACCTGCTGATTGGTTGCTAAAAGTTACTGCACCTGAACTAACTTAATGCCTTTTATTACATAACCCCATATGTTTCTTACCACTTGGCATCCTGAGAGAAGACCAGATATCCTTAGTGCTCCAATCTGCACTATGAGGGGGGCAGCTGATAACAGGATGAGCAGAATTTGCGGCCACTATAGCCCCCAAGCCATTGCTTCCACCAGCCGCTGCTATGAAAACAGTTGGAATATAATCTCCTAGAAGTGAAGGCAAAAAAACAGTGTCATCAGTGAGTGAAGTTGCAAAATGAACACTATACTACGGGGGTTATTTATCAAAGTCCGAATTTATCTCTGCTACAAACTCCGTTCAAATCCGCTCTGGTTTTTTTTTATGCTTCTTTATTATTACATTCTCCAAAAAATTTGCTTTGCAGGAAAAAAAAAAATCAGATTTTCGCAAAATTTTTGTATTTTTCCAACCGATTTTCACAATTTTTTCTGACTTTTCACCTGAAAACTTTTCAAAAAAATCATTGGGACTTCTCCCATTAAATTATATGCAACTGATGCCGGATTTTCAGATTCTGACTTTTCCATCCTCGGAGTTTAATAAATTCAGAAAAATTTGTGATTTATTAAAAGTCCGATTTTAATTATTTGTTTTGCATTCAGAGTTTAGTAAATAACCCCCTTAGACATAGGGGTTTTTGTTTGGTGAGTTTTCCATTGCTTAAAGTCGTTTGCTCTCTATTATTATGGTTTTCAGTTATTTGCACCTCAATCTAATGGCAACCAGGAAAGGTGCATATAAAACATCACTGCCATCAGGAGGAAAATTGTAAAGAATTTTGACACAAATGCAGGAAGTGAGTTTTAAAAAGCATTCCTTTCCTAAATATCTCCACATAAACTACCCAATTGGCATAGTGGGGCTGCCATTATACTTTTACTCTACATTTTCCAATAACAGTGGAGAATCCTAATGCAGAATGTCATTTTGAAAGGCTATATTCAGCAACAAGAGGGATAATAACCAACTTCTTATAACTATTTAGCTGCACCCTCTCAAAAATAATCAGAAATTGAATGTGTTCCTTGCATTTTATTTTTTATAATGTTGGAGACCAATGGCATACAACGTGTACAGGGGCCAAATATACAGAATACCAAATGATACATGCATAAAAAATCCCTTGGTTATAACTGAGAGCATCTAATGAATGGACTGCCACACTCAGATTTTGCACCTTCATATTCTGCTAAAATATCCAGAGTCTCCTGTGGGCCTGTATGGGCCGAGGCCACCCTCAGCTCACATTTCATTCCATACTTGGTACATGACTTCTTGATTTCCTCACAGTGTGCAAGATCTGAAGTTGATTCCATTAACAAGACAACTCTGCTTTGTCCCCCTAAGCACTGCAGCAGAGGAAGATAAGGGAGAGGTTTGCTTTATTGCATCATTAAAGAACAGTAATAAAAGTCAAAGGATACACAGAGATGCACATACATATGTTAAAGTGGAATGGCAGAGGCTGCCTTTACTTGGTGCAGACAAAGTGACTGTTCTGTATGTGTGGGCTCAGGAAATTGTGCCCCCATTTGGCCCTATTAAAGACAGCTTTGTGTACAGTAACATAGTAAGTTAGGTTGAAAAAAGACACACGTCCATCAAGTTCAACCTTTTTTTAACCTGCCTTTTAGTTGATACAGAGGAAGGCAAAAAAAAAAAAAACATTTGAAGCCTCTCCAATTTTCTTAGAGGGGGAAAAAAATCCGGACTAGTCCCTGGATCAGCTTGTACTATGCGCTACTGTATTCCCTCACTTCATAAAAAGCCATCCAACCCCTTCTTAAAGCTATCTAATGTATCAGCCTGTACAAAAGATTCAGGGAGAGAATTCCACATCTTCACAGCTCTCACTGTAAATAACCCCTTCCGCATATTTAGGCGGAACCTCTTTTCTTCTAATCGGAATGGGTGACCTTGTGTCAGCTGGAACGACCTACTGGTAAATAAAGGATTAGAGATTATTATATGATCTTTCTAATGCTTTAGTTAACAGTAGGTCTTTCTCTTCCCAGCGTGAACATCCCCAATTTGGCCAGTCTTTCCTCATAGCTAAGATTTTTCATACCTTACCAGCTTAGTTGCCCTTCTCTGTACCCTCTCTAATACAATAATGTCCTGTTTGAGTGATGGAGACCAAAACTGTACGGCATATTCTAGATGGGGCCTTACAAGTGCTCTATACAGTGGAAGAATGACCCCCTCCTCCCGTGACTCTATGCCCCTTTTAATACAGCTCAAGACCTTATTTGCCCCTTGATGCTGCTGACTGGCATTGCTTGCTACAGCCAAGTTTATCATCTACAAGGACTCGAGGGTCCTTTTCCATAATGGATTTGCCTAGTGCAGTCCCATTAAGGGTATAAGTGGCTTGGATATTTTTACATCTCAGGTGCATGACTTTACATTTATCAACATTGAATCTCGTTTGACACTTAGCTGCCCAGATTGCCAGTTTGTCAATTTCCTGTTGCAAGGATGCCACATCCTGGATGGAATTAATTGGACTGGATAGTTTTGTGTCATCTGCAAACACTCATTAATGAACGAGTTAAATAAAAGTGGACCCAATACTGAGCCCACTATAATTAATCATTGTTTGAAGAAAAACAACCCTATTGAGTTTAATTAATGTTTATATAATATTCTATCTGATTTATGGTATAGAGATCCAAATGACGAAAAAATATCCTTATCCACAAGCCCCAGGCTAACTGGTCCCATACCAATAGAACCTTTGACATTTGCTGACAAAACTCGCGGAATCTCCCCCAGAGAGGGGAAATGCTGCTACTGCGCCTCTTTCTGCTGAGTGAAAGGTTTATATATACAGTGGTGTGAAAAACTATTTGCCCCCTTCCTGATTTCTTATTCTTTTGCATGTTTGTCACACAAAATATTTCTGATCATCAAACACATTTAATTATTAGTCAAAGATAACACAAGTAAACACAAAATGCAGTTTTTAATGCAGTTTTTAAATGAGGGTTTTTATTATTTAGGGAGAAAAGAAATCCAAACTTGTGTGAAAAAGTAATTGCCCCTGTTTATATAATATATATCTGGAACGGTCTAAATCCTAAGACGGACGAATGGCTAGTGTCAGAGGGTTGATATTTGTCACCCCCGCCCTCTATGACGCCATAACGCTATAGGGCCCAAGGCAGGATGGACTATAAGGGCTAATGGTCTACTGTGGACAATGGTCACTCATATAGCTTATACTAGGCCATACAAACAAAAGATCATCACTCTGTTACTTAAATTCCAGAGTGTCAGCATAACGCCAGCCTGTCTGGTGGGGCCCCTTTTTGCAGAAGTGCTGCTCAAATTACTGGAAATACCACAATGGCCTTGGTTAGCCAATAGCTGATTGCGAGGTTGTGGACCGTTGGAGCTAGGCACAGTATGTTACAACATTCTTTTGATAACATGTAAGACTAAGTAAATCATTTAGACATTAATTGTACAAGGAGGAGTCAGACTATGTATGGTATTTCCGTGAACTCCTTGTCACAATTACTGTAAATGCCTTCTGAAAGCTATATAACGCCTGGACCAAGAGGTGTGTCTTTGGTAAGTCCTCGGCTGACATTCTGTGTGTTACTCCAACAGCTTACCCAGACAAAACTGTTATGTTGTATTATGTATGAATAAATTGCCTGACTATTACTAAAGGTTTTCCTTTACTGAGTTTTGTCTTACACGAGGTCAAAATGGTACTACTAAAAATACCATCACCCCCTGAACCTAATAACTGGTTGGGCCACCCTTAGCAGCAATAACTGCAATCAAGCTTTTGCGATAACTTTCAACGAGTCTTTTACAGCGCTCTGGAGGAATTTTGGCCCACTCATCTTTGCAGAATTGTTGTAATTCAGCTTTATTTGAGGGTTTTCTAGCATGAACCGCCTTTTTAAGGTCATGCCACAACATCTCAATAGGATTCAGGTCAGGACTTTGACTAGGCCACTCCAAAGTCTTCATTTTGTTTTTCTTCAGCCATTCAGAGGTGGATTTGCTGGTGTGTTTTGGGTCATTGTCCTGCTGCAGCACCCAAGATCGCTTCAGCTTGAGTTGACGAACAGATGGCCGGACATTCTCCTTCAGGATTTTTTGGTAGACAGTAGAATTCATGGTTCCATCTATCACAGCAAGTCTTCCAGGTCCTGAAGCAGCAAAACAACCCCAGACCATCACACTACCACCACCATATTTTACTGTTGGTATGATGTTCTTTTTCTGAAATGCTGTGTTACTTTTACGCCAAATGTAACGGGACGCGCACCTTCCAAAAAGTTCAACTTTTGTCTCGTCGGTCCACAAGGTATTTTCCCAAAAGTCTTGGCAATCATTGAGATGTTTTTTAGCAAAATTGAGACGAGCCTTAATGTTCTTTTTGCTTAAAAGTGGTTTGCGCCTTGGAAATCTGCCATGCAGGCCGTTTTTGCCCAGTCTCTTTCTTATGGTGGAGTCGTGAACACTGACCTTAATTGAGGCAAGTGAGGCCTACAGTTCTTTAGATGTTGTCCTGGGGTCTTTTGTGGCCTCTTGGATGAGTTGTCTCTGTGCTCTTGGGGTCATTTTGGTCGGCCGGCCACTCCTGGGAAGGTTCACCACTGTTCCATGTTTTTGCAATTTGTGGATAATGGCTCTCACTGTGGTTCGCTGGAGTCCCAAAGCTTTAGCAATGGCTTTTTAACCTTTGAAATTGAACTCAGGTGTTATAAACCACAGTTAAGTTATTTTTTAACAAGGGGGGCAATCACTTTTTCACACAGGCCCATGTAGATTTGGAGTTTTTTTTCTCCTTTAATAACGTAAACCTTCATTTAAATACTGCATTTTTTGTTCAATTATGTTATCTTTGACAAATAGTTAACGGTTTTTGATGAGCAGAAACATTTAAGTGTGACAAACATGCAAAAGAATAAGAAATCAGGAAGTGGGCAAATAGTTTTTCACACCACTGTATCTCAAATGCTGGGCCATGTGTTTTTGAGAGATCTGCACTAGTGATGAGTGAAGTTTTTCACCAGATATAGATTTGTCCCAAATTTTGCCCTCTGCTAATTTTTTTTGTAAAACCACCACAAAATTCTACAGTGAAAAAAAGTTGCCATACAAAAAATGCCTGTGTATTTTCGGAAATATTGAATGACTTTGGCAAGTATATCACTAGCAATAAACTTACCGGATTATTGTTCAACTGACTCTTGTTTCCTAGTGGCCAGAGAGCCTGAGAGCCACATTTGATATCAGTAAGTAGAATTTCTTTTTTGGTCACATCAACACCAAACTTAATCTAAATTATAAACAGAAAATGGGAGAAAAAAAATAATCGTAAACCTTTCTGTAACTATTATTATTATTATTATTAACATGTATTTATATAGCGCCAACATATTGCGTAGCACTGTAAAGTAAATGTGATTATACAACTACATCACATGAATTACATATATAGAATATATGGAGTAACAAACATCACAATCAATACAGGTACAACTACATACAGAAATATCCTAGAGTGGCACAGCCATCGCAGTGTTTTCATCTGTGTCACCTGTAGAACTTGGGTGGTGGAAAGGAAACTCATATATGAGGAAAAAGAATTCAGAAGGAGGTGGCAGCAACTTTACTGCCAAATACAACAGCATTGCTGTCACGCTCAGAAAGCAAGTTAAGAGAATGGAGGACAGTGCAACATACTCAGTTAAGGGTAATGACAGACAAGATGTTTGTCGCCAATGCGTTTCCTCCAATGTGGGCAACAAATTACCTTCTTACTGGGATAAGTTTCATCACCAGTGGTAAAACATATGTATCACATACCCAAGGCAACTTCAGACTAATATGCAATTCATACAGTGAAACCTTGATTTTAAATACACAGATTTTAAGTTTTCCCCTATTTTGCATTTTTAAATTTGTGGTCCCACCAATTTATAATGAATTTAAATTAGGGGTGCACCGAATCCAATATTTTGGATTCAGCCGAACCCCCAAATCCTTTTGAAAGATTCAGTCGAATACCGGACCAAATCCAAATTTGCATATGCAAATTAGGGGTGGGAAGGGGAAAAATTGTTTACTTCCTTGTTTTATGACAAAAAGTTGCACGTTTTCCCTCCACATTCCCTAATTTGCATATGCAAATTTGAATTCGGATTTGGTTTGCCGGGCAGAAGGATTCGGTCTAATCTAAATCCTGCTGAAAAAGGCCGAATCCTGTATTCGGTGCATCCCTAATTTCAATGGGTGCATTTTCCTGATTTTAAGTAATGTTTCCCTGGATTTTACATCAAAATTTTTTCCTGATTTACCAAAAAACTGCTTTTTTTTCCCTCTATGAATGTTGTGAAATAAAGGTTTAAAATACTAACCAGATGTATATTTTGCCATAGTTCTTCCTGTAAATGATCAATTCCAATTAGTCTGCCCCTTATACAGTTCTGCACCAATCACTTATTGCTTTAGGTTGCGTATGTGACTGACAGAGAGACTTGCACATGCCCCCCATAGTGTAACATTATCGCTGTCAAGCTTAACCCTTGTTATTAACACAGTCAATAGTGTATCTCAAAGTAAAAGTCTCCTTTGCTTATATCCTTTCAGTACTTGAAAAAAAAAAATTACTTTAACACATTTCCCAGATTTTACATAATTTTTTCCTGGTAAAAAAAAAAAAAAAAAGTAAAATGGAGGTTCTACTGTAAGCTGATGACCAAATGTCCAATCTTTCATCATCATGTAAGTATTAGTAAAAAATATCTATTCGGTGTGCAATCCCTTCTCCAGGTGTGCTCCCAGCATCCCAGTCAGATATCGAAAATTGTACCCACTGCTGCTTTCTGAGCTATATTTACCCTCATGTCCACCAAAGTGCAGTCCTGAGCCCGCCAAGCTTTTTCTATAATTTCGAATATGGCTATTGTTGAGCGAGTCATTACATCCACCTCCATCTTTCCAATCAGAAGTCCTGCACAGATAAGCTTTACTGCCATCAACTGTTCCTTCGACAACTGGTGATTGCTAGTATCATCAACCTTTAGACAAAAAAAGATACAAGCAATAAATCAGTCTGCACCCATAAACACAACTGCACCTGCAATTACTCCTCACTTACACTCATCTCCTTGCTTTGGATGGATTCACCAAAAGACAAGTAGGGATACATAAAGAGCTGAACACACAAACAAACAAGTTATCACTGATTTTTTTTCTTTACCTTATACATCTCCACTTTTGGTTGAGAAAATCTGTAGCCTTCATCCGTTTCTGTGTTCCTCCCAGTGGGGATCTTCCGGCAGAACCATTCTATTGGAATCATCTCGCACTGGGTAGCAATAAAAGCAGCTTCACTGCACCTCTTAACAAATGCTGTTTTTATGCCTGAGGATTTGAAATTTAGGAGAAACCAATGACACTCAAAAAAATGGCTAATCTTAGAGTGGTAAAGTTGGAGTCAGAAACCAAAATCCCAAATAAAACCACAGAGAAAGCCCCTGTGCTGTTGCTATGTTGTATAGTTTGTCTGTTGCCTTGCAGTGTTTTAAGTGCCCTGACTTCAACTGACACAAAAAACCTGAAGAGGAAATACAGCTTCCACAGATGATGATGTAGACAAGATCATTTTAAGAATTATTTGTTTTTTGAATTTTTTTCATGATTTCACATTGGACAGAGACAGAATTGCAAATACAGGTATGGGATATGTTATCCAGAATGTTCGGGACCTGGTGCTTTCCGGATAACGGATCTTTCCGTAATTTGGATCTTCATATCTTAAGGCTACTAGAAAATCATATAAACATTAAATAAACCCAATAGGCTGATTTTTACCTCCAATAAGGATTAATTATATATTAGTTTGGATCAAGTACAAGCTACTGTTTTATTATTACAGAGAAAAAGGAAATACTTTTTTAAAATTTGGATTATTTGCTCAAAATGGAGTCTATGGGAGATGACCTTTCCGTAATTTGAAGCTTTCTGGGTAACGGGTTTCCGAATAACGTGTCCCATACCTGTACCTTGAAAACGATATTTTCCTGTGCCCCCTGATACAATGTATGACTTTGGTAAACAAACAGAACTTGGATGTATTAGATCCAGGTTTAATGAAGAAAAAGTTTTTTGTGCTGCAGGGTTTATTTATTCCAAAGCCCATCCTGTATTCAGCTACATTACTGTCTTTACCTGGAAAGCTATTACCTGTCTGTCACTGATCCCATACAATATACTAACTGCCATAAGCTATTCAAGATGTTTGCTAATTAGAGTACAAATATGGCATCTATTATCCAAGATGCTCTGAACCTGGGGGTTTTCCAGATAAGGGATCATTCTGTAAATTGGATCTTCATGCCACATGTCTGCTAAAAAATATGTAAACATTAAATAAACCCAATAGGATTGTTTGGACATCAATTTAGATTCATGCAGCTTAGATACAAACATGTACAAGGTACTGTTTTAATATTACAGAGAAAAATAAAACTATAAAATGTTCGATTCAATTGTTTTAAAAGAGCCTTCTGGTTTCCGGATACGAAAGCACCTACCTGTACTATGAACGTCTAACTTTTGATAACAGGAACACTTCTGATGTTGTTCAAAGGTCCAGTAATACCCCACTTTAAAATTTAAGGAGAATTGAAATACTTTGGCATCAGCCTTTGTTGCTCACTATAAATACTTACCAGCCTCCTGTAGGAGAATGAATACACGGCTGGTAGCTTTGTTGGATACAGATGCTTTTGTATCTTTATGACCATCCCAGGCTGTATACTGTGCATTTATATGATCCTTCGACTGGATCAGAACACAGCCAGGCTGTTCAGATAATTCATAAACCTCGGTAGCTTCATCTTCCCTTAACTTCTTACCAAGCTTAAGTTCTGAAGAAAGAGTAAATGTCTATTAGATACATTATTTGGACTTAGTTCCCCTTTAATGTATGCAATGACATATATTGCTTCAGTCCTAAGTGCCAATTAACAACTGGACATGCAATACATGTAGCATGCTCATAGGCATTATTTATCAAAAAGGAAATCTCCCCCATTCTCACATTCAACCTGCCAGTAAAATCCCTCTATCTGCCCCACAGCTCCAGTTTTATCATCGACGAATCATAGGCCTATGATTAAGTGTTTGGAACATGAAACGCGTCAGGCTGTTTGACACAATAAAACTTTTTGACATTTGAACATTTGCCTGGTGGAAGTTTTGCCTTCTTGAGTGCCTGCTCCATATTGGTTCATCGGTTTGTCCGCCCCCCCTGTGCTGAGGGCTCAGGGCGGTGCACCTGGGCCACTTCCTTGATGTGGTGAGTAACCATTATACTAACAAGAGACCCTACAACACAGAAGCTTTTTTCCAGTTTTATCATCATCAATTCACCAGTGAAAAGCTTGTGTCACTTAGGGTCAGTCCACACGAGCCGATTCGGTGAGATTAGCCGCCCCAGCGACAAATCGCCTCTTCTTCGGGTCGACAATCGCCCACAACTGCCTTCCCCCGCTGGCTAAAATGAAAAATCGCCCGCGGCAATGCACATGCGGTGCTTCATTTTCCTCACGCGGAAACTTCGGGCGACTTCAGAAAACGAAGCGCAGTGTGTGCATTGCCGCAGGCAATTTTCATTTTACCCGATGGAGGGTGGGGGGAAGGCAGTCCGGGGAGATTGTCATCCTGAAATAGAGGAGATTTGTTGCTGGAGAGACTAATCTCCCAAACTCTGTTTTTGTGGACTGACCCTTAGAGCACACTGGGAAAACATACTCAGTTTATCCTGGCATAATGGATTAAAAAAATAATACAATATCTGTGAAACATTCCGAAGCACCAAAAAAAAAAAAAAGTACAGAACCAACCTGTAACATGTTCTCTTTCATCAGGACAATGCTGCACCTAAAAGTAATCAGACCCCGAGAAAATCCCATTATAATGCAAAATATGCAGAGTTTTTATCAAAGCAGGGACTATTTCAGTTGTGAGATGCTAAAAAGCTTATAGGAATGTTATAATATTGAGTTCTGGATTCTGAATGCATTCTTATTGCTATACAGGTATGGGACCGGTTATCCAGTATTCTTGGGAACAGGGGTTTTCCAGATAACGGATCTTTCTGTAAATTGGATCTTCATAGCTTTCTAGAAATCATGTAAACATTAAATAAACCCAATAGGCTGGTTTTGTCCCCAATAAGGATTAATTATATCTTAGTTTGGATCAAGCACAATGTAATGTTTTATTATTATAGAGAAAAAGGAACCCATTTTTAAAAATTTTGATTACTTGGATAAAATGGAGTCTATGGGAGACAACCATTGCATAATTTGGAGCATTCTAGATAACGGGTTTCCGGATAATGGATCTCATACCCGTCTTGAGAGTATAACAGTATTGGGAGTGACTGTTCACCAGTGTAATAATAAAACTGTATTTAACTCGATAGTAAAGGGATAGTCTGATAAATTATAGACCACAAATAAGGAGGTTTAATTTAATAAAAATTATCGCTTGCTGATAGCACAATACTATGTACCAACAGATGCTCTGCACCGAGTGTTGCAACTTTCAATCGCCTTAAAGGCAACCATACATAGGCAGATTTTAGCTGCCAGTTTGGCTCCTTAAATTGGTCCCTGTATGGGGCATTCAGACAGGCCTACCTGACAGATATCTGGCAGAACAGTGGCCAGATTTCAATCGGACAGGTTTCTAGTAGAATTAAGTCATAGGCAACTGGATATTTAGAGTTTTTCTTAAAAACGTTTCACCAGTCGTCCGAGTGGCTTCTTCAGTTCAACTGAAGTGGTTGGGAATTCACCGGCATTTAAACCCTTGAGGGTAGTAAAGTCACAGATATCCAATAACAATGGTTCCATTGAACTTCAGTAAGGTGTTGGCTGAAAATTTTACAAGAAAAATTGTATATGTGCAGTTGCCTTTGACTTAATTCTACTAGATACTGTATATCATGACCTGGAAAATGAGAATCTTCACAGAAAATTGAACAGGTTTAAAAACCTTATTGGCATGACGAGTGCCATGGCTTGTTGAAGCGGTACTTGCTCAACAGCTGTATGTACGTCATTGTGATTCTGATAGTTTGGCCCTCAAGTTGGGCATATTGAGAAAAGATCCAATCGTTTGGCAACCTCTTCAAATGAATGGATCTTTCGATGAATGGCCAGTTCTATCAAGCAAATGTCCGTATAGGTCGATACTGAAATGACAGCAGGAAGCAAACCTCCCGGCTAACTTTTCTCTTGATTATAGGGCAAATTTAGTAAGCAGCAAAAATTTGCCAGCGTAAATTCGCTAGAACAACGCAAATTTACTAAAATGCGAACTTGCATCCAGGGCGCCAAACGCTGCTGAATTTTCGCTAGTGTTACTTCGGCAAGCAAAGCGAAGTTGCACTAGCGTTGGGTAATTTGCATACGGAGGGAAATGAAAGTACAAAGCACGTATATGTTGCAGCAAATACATTATACAAGCCCAGGGAACGTTAATAAAATAGAATTGTTATATTGCCCTACAAATGTGCCCAGTGTATAATTTATGTGCCATATGGTAGGAAGTGTAGGGGGAAGCCCGGGTACCCAGTTCAGTAAAATCAGCATCTTAGTGGAGTTATGTCCATTCGCCAGAGCGAAAATTCGCTTGGCGATAAGAGTGCGAATGAGCGCTAGTGTATGTCTCTTTCGCTAGCGAATTTTTACCTGCGCCCGTTAGTAAATCGGCGAAGTTCCAAAATGACGTCACGCTGGCGAATTTTCACCTGCGTCACTAAGCCCTTTAGTCAATTTGTCCCTATGTCTGTGCAGAACAGACTTTGCCAAAACACAAAACTTATGTACAAACTTGCAAAAAATAGTGGGAGCACTTACCAGGTACTAAGGATTCACTTGTGCATGTCACAAAACCGAAGATCCCAACGGTTGCTTCCAATTAGTTAAATGAATCTGTAGGTGCAGCACCAAGGAATCCAGAAAGTAGAAAGATTAAAAATATAAACCTTTATTCCAGCATTTTAAAATGATAGTAGAAAAAAGCATGCTCCTGAGGAAGTGGCAAGAGCCATGAAACGCGTTGAGTGAACAGCCCAATATGCAGTGTGGAGCATGCTTTTTTCTACTATCATTTTAAAATGCTGGAATAAAGGTTTATATTTTTAATCTTTCTACTTTCAGGATTCCTTGGTGCTGCACCTACAGATTCATTTAACACAAAACTTATGTAGATATATGCATATAAATCAGATTTTATATGATACTACATGAACAAATAATTAGGGCAGTATAGGACTAGACCTGATTCTGTTGCATTTACTAATCTGTGCAATATTTATGATCTGCTAATTTGTGGCAAATATGCAATTTTTGATACTGAATATTTCCATCTTGTAGTTTGATGCACTTACCAGAGTTTTATAAAGAGGAATGTGTAAATCCTGAAAGGTACAGCCTTGTGGGTTTCGAGAAGCCACCTGCTGGTTATAATCTCTTTCATGTGTTGCATCAGAGAAGCAATCTCTTTGTTTCTCCAGGCTACCTAATAAGGAAAGGTTGCATTTGAGGTCAGTATTAGCTTTGTCACATATAATAAAAATGGCTAATGAATACAAAAAAAAAAATCCTATTATGTCAGTCAAACCCAAGCCCCAGAGATATACGGAAGAATTTGAATTGTTTCCATCTACTTGTTGCTTTTGACTTTCGATTTTAACTATGAGAAATAAAAAAAGAGTAATCCTGCATTCTTTGCAAAGACTTTATCATGAAACATTCGGACATAAGTAGCACTGTAATTTGTTGTCAAATATTCCATATGTACAGGTATGGAACCTGTTACCCAGAACGCTCTGGGTTCTCCGGATAAGGGGTCGTTCTATAATTTGGATCTACATTCATTAAATCTACTAAAAAAAATGTTTTTTATTTTTTTTTTTTGTTCAGATAGAGTTCATTGAGAATACACAAAATACATTTACCTGTATAAAGGCACAGTTTTGAATGAATCACACGATGGGATAATAAGTCATATCCAAATGTATCCTTACATACATTATATTCCATAGTTATTAAGTGGGGTTACCTAGCAGCCCATAGTGACCAGGTCAGGGTTTGTCCCCTTCTACAGGCTATTATTTTCTTTGTAGTGTACAACACATTCATTTGTTTAACCCATTGTGTAGCTAACAGAGCCTCTGTAGTTTTCTAATTTAGGGTAATAAGCCTCCTTGCCTGAAACAACTTTGATAAGAAAAGGAGCTGTTGCAAGACTGTTTTTTGGATGTCCTAGTGTTAGCAGGCAAACCTTGAGATGTTCGAAGTAGTAGTTTTGTATTGGAAGCTCTACTTCCACTCCCAAATATGTGAGCTTGGGAGAAATAGTCATTGGGCAGTCTAAGATCTTCCATGTCTCCATGAGGGTCAACCAGTAATAGGATTCATTTAGTTGGGCTTATTTTTTAGACCTGACACCTGCCCAAACTTAGTCGTCAGGCATTGCAGAATCTGCAGACAAGGGCCTCTATCTCCTAGGCAGATTAGCGTGTCATTGACATACAGCTGAATTTTATTAGTGCTTTTAAAGAACAAGGAAAGTCTAAAATAGAATAAGGCTAGAAATGCTGTATGTTGTATACTAAATATAAACATGAACTTACTGCACCACAAGCCTAATCAAACAAATGATTTATGCTTTCAAAGTTGGCTACAGGGGGTCACCATCTTTGTTAAACATCTTTGCAAGACTAAGACTGTGCACATGCTCAGTGTGGTCTGGGCTGCTTAGGGATCGTCATAAACAAAGCTGCTTGAGTTACGCATGGCTGGGAAGTAAGGCGGGGGCTCCCCCTGCTGTTCATAAATATGATTGTTTCCCTGCTCAGCAGTTAGGGACCATCTGACAATTCCTATCCACAGCAGTAAATGAAGGGAGAATTTCACTGCATACAGTCAGGTTTCTTATAAAAACAGTACACATTTTAATTAAAGTATATTGGAGATAGGTTTCTTTTTCATTAAAGAAAGTAAAAATGGGATTTTATTTTTTTTTTGCTTTTCCTTGTTCTTTAAGCATACACCAACCTTGTATATAATGGAATTGCCTTACAAATGGCTCAATAGCTATTGAAAATAGGAGGGAAACAGTGGGCAATCCTGCCTTGTGGGGACTGCATATAACAATTTTACCAACTTTATAAACCCTCTCCCAAAGGTTTTCCACAAATACAGCCACTTAACAGTATCATATGTTTTTGCAGTACCTAGTGCCGCTATTGCCCCTGAGCCTATGTTTACATGGGGAATTGTAAGGTTGAGATATAAACGCCTGATGTTCAGGGCTGTGGTTTTTGTTAGCATAAAGCCCAGTTGATCATCTGTCACTATGTATGGGATGACCTTTTTTAATCTCGTGACAAGTATCAGCTGTCAAAAGTGAGATAGGACGGTATAATTTTGGGTATGTGGTGTCCTTCCCTGCTTCAGATATTGAGGCTATTGCTGCTTCACACATGGATGGTGGTAGTCACTCACTTATCAGGGCCACATTGTATACCGCTAGGAGCTGCAGGCCAAAGATTTATGGGGTCCTTTATTAAGGATTGAGTTGTGTTTTCCACGCAAATTCGAGTTTATTGTTTTGGGCAAAAATCACATTTCCGGGTAAAAAAAGATTCAAGATTTATTATACACTACCCTGGAAATAGCTCAAATCCAAAAATACACCATCTTAAACCTGTCAAGGTCATGTAGGAGACAATTCTATTTTTTTCCTGCCAAAAACGTGATCAACTCGAGTAGTTGTTGTTGAGTTGTTAACCCTGAACTCACTGCTTGTTCCCCGTACTCTAGCACATTAAGCATGGAGAACAGATGCTTGCGCTATGCCTTCTCTAAGTTAATGTGCCAGCTTTTCTTGTGCAGTTTCCATTTGCCTAAATTTATCGGGCTTGGATGCATTGCCAATTCATCCTCTAGCAGAGTAACTTTATTCTCTAGGTGGTCTGGTCTCTCTGCGATTATTTTTTAAAGCCATTCATCTCAGAATTGAGAAGGCCATGTACATAGGCTTTCAAAGCTGTGTAATATAATCTACTACCCCCTTCATTTACTTTATTGGACTCTGCTATATCCTCGTCTAGCTGCTGCTGGTTGTCTAGGATACTTAACCAGCAGGGGTGTAGGGACCACCTGGTCTTACTTTGGGACGAGGATAGGTTTATCTGTAGCTTTAGGGGTGCATAGTCTAATATTCCTCTTGGAAGGTATTTAATGCCTGCTAGCATTATCAAGATTTTACAATTTGGCAAAGCCATATCTAATCTAAAGAGTACCATATGAGATGGTGACAAGCGGGAATACTGCCTAAGGTCTGGGTGCTTCATATAGTCCTCCAGTTGCCATTAGTTGGCCCAAATTAGTGGGAGCATCTATGTACTGCTTAGGATAGCTCAGGATCCTGTCCAGCAATGCATCAAGTATAGTGTTGAAGTCTTCCATTACTATCACCAATGCATGCAGGTACAACGAGACAAAGCGTTATAGCTGTGCTATAAACTTGTATGCATGCAAAAACAAATATCTGCCTTTAGGATCCAACTTCAGAGTTTCCAGTCTAAAGGAGGTTGTTCTATATACCAAAATGGTAACTCCGGATGGGTGGGTGGAGTACGTGGCATGATATCCCTAGCCTACCCATGGCCTTTTGAGCACCAGTAGTCTGCTCCATTGCATTTATTGTTTTGTTTTCTGCCTTTGTGGCAGGCAGGTGGTGAACACAATCACAAAAACACTAATAGGCAGGCAAGCAGGTAAGGGAATGCCCAAGGTTCAGCACAGAGGTGGTTAATACCGCATTAAGTCCAATGTACAGGCAACAGGTCAGGACAGGCAGCATATAGGCCAAGGTCAATACTAGGAAAAAAGGATCAGACACAAGAACTCATGGAAAGCATAAGGGCCTACAACCAGCAAAGTTGACAATAATAAAGTTGCAAAGTCCAACGGTGTCAGTGGGCCTTTTAAGTAATTTTCGCACCACTCGGCTTTGAACGTTGATGTCGCTACCTGCAGTATACCTGGTGTCTAATGGAGCCACTGCTCGCAACACGAATGTGATTCAATAGCTGTGTATTTGATTTAGTGTGTACACATAACAAGGGCAGAAGTAGTTAAAAAAAGGCTAAGAAATGCAATAATGCTCCAACATGTAGATATTTACCAACTGTTACATATTTACAAAATAAAAATGTACCTGGTGGTGTACTAATCCTGGAAACATCAGTGTCACTGCTTGCATCAGTAATGTATGGTTTGTTTTGGAAAAACATATTCTGAAATTATATAATTGAAAAAAATTCTCTAAATCCTTAGAAAATATTACAGTGTATTATGTAGTCAAATTTGAGTGGCAATTACAACGCTAATCCCAAACCAATGAAAGTAACAGAACAACATAATCAGAAGCAAGCAATACTCCCACACACAAAAAATATCCCAGTGGAGGAAATGCTAGCCTTAATAAGCACTATTGGGGAGAGTACAAAATAGCAATGGACCCCTCTACTGCCAAGTACCCTGGCCTGGTGCATTTTTTTTTTTATAGAAGAGGTGCTTAAAGACATTAAACATATAAGCCTAGAATTCGGTATTCAGTTGCTCATAGCTCAATTAACACCTCGTTGTTTGAGGCAGGGTATAAGGTTGTGATGTGGTGGTACAGTACTTGGTTCCCACTAGACTACACAAAATAAGTAACCACTATGATTCCTTATGTTTTAGGGGCTGTAGAGGTGAGGTCTTACCACAGTTGGTGGCAATGTCCCAAGTTCAACGATTCTGGACTAGAGTCTACGAAATGGTATTCCCCGTAACCAAAATAAATTTGACAAAGTCACTGGAGCAAGCCCTTCTAGTGCTTAGAATCCCAAATATCAATGGACACTCAAGGAAACTTATTACCCAAATATTTACAGCAGCTAAGCTAACCATTGCCAAATCTTGGAAAACACCACTTTTACCTGTTCAACAACTAAAAAACAAAATAAATTGGATTTTAGTTCATGAGAAATTGACCAGTATTTTAACAAGTCGATAGGGAACAGGAGGATTAGATGTATGATCGGGGATAAAGGGAATTTAGCTGAGGGAATGGATAAAACCCTAATACAAATTGCTAGGTAATTTGCTATCTAGAGGCCAGCTATCAATATGGGCCTTACTGATAAGATGTTAGACATATGTAAAAAAACGCTATTGAAGGGAACCCTAAAAACCGGCATAGAGCTGAAGGGGGCACCCTTTCAGTTTTTGGCATTACTTTTGCCTAGTTGTTGTTTCTGTTAATATACATTTGCTCTTGATTCTAAAGGTCCAACAGGGGACCTCAGCTTTAAAGCAAAATACACAGATCTAAATTTATGTAACCCTAGTCTAAATCTACTGTGAAATTACGTGAGCTTATGGGTTTGGCCTGAATTATATTTTTCCCCTTTACCTCCCTCCCTACCCCTTCTTCCTTTATCCCCCCCAAGGACAAGACATGGGCTACAATGTTAGTTGCTATTATTTTACAGTTTATTAACATCATTTTGTACAACATTATGTGAAACCTTATCTATGTTTTGTATTTGAACATTTTCAATAAAAGTATTTAAAAAAAAATATATATATATATATATATATATATATATATATATATATATATATATAAAAAATATCTTATAAAAATAAAAAATTTTTATTGTGGGCACAGAAACTAGTGGGCACAACAAAAAACTTAGTTTCTATGCCCACAATAAAAAAGTTTTTTATATTTATAAGACCTGTGAGTGCTACCTCTATGTACTTCTGTCTACCAATTTGCAAGGACTGCACTATTAATAACACATTAGTTGCTGGCATTTCCTGAATTCTTAATCCCTACTGAGCATGCTAATTTGAAGCTTTGCCGTCAAATTAATGACACTGTAACAAGTCATTACTTGTGGTCAACTATTTGACAATGAGCTTTGTGAAGATGAACTGACCCTTTAAGAACTGCAGATGGCTTGTCTTGAATTAACAGTAACAAGGTGTTTAGAATGTTCATTTGTATACTGCCATTATAAAATGCTCTGAACTTACCTTTGCAGGTGATGCAAGAGAGTGTTGTGTTTTTATGTATAATGAACCTTGTGCTGCTAGGCTTATAATTGCAATGCCACTCCATTTAAAGCCAGCTGACACATTAGGCTTAATTAATTTACGATTTCCTGGTAAACACTGCAAAGACATAATATATAAAAATTATACTAGGCCAGACAAAAATGTAGAATAGGAAGTTTTTTTTAGGGTATGCCCATCCGTGTATGTGATACACAGTACCTTACAAAATTTAAAAAAGAAACTAAAGACACATTCTACATCCTGATACCAAACAGCAAATTCAAACAAACCAGCAGTCCACTGAGAAACCTTCCCTATTATAAAATTGTCTTCATCGTTATTTTTTATATATACAGAATTTTTCTCTGTGAACCTCCTATTTGTTTCACTTTGTTCTTTAGGATCAAATGTTGCTTTATTTTCAATCTAAAATGTTGCCCTGTTTAGAGCAAGAAAAAATAGGGGGTTATTTATCAAAGGTCAAGTTTGTGAAGATTGAATAAACTCACAACTCAAATGTTTGCTAAAAAATCTAAAAAATGTATTATAACAAAATCCAAATGTAAAAAAAAACTCAACTGAGTGCAATTGGGGGGGAACCCAAATGCTCAAACTGATCAAGTTATCAGTGAAAAAATCTAGCACAGACCACCGAAAAAAACCTGAAAATCACGAAGGCTAAAAACATCTTCAAATGGTTCAAGGGATCTCTCCTTTTTTACTGAAACTACCCTCAAAAAACTTGAATTTTACAGAAAAAACACAACTTGACCTTTGATAAATATCCCCCATAGTGTCTAATTAAAAGAATAAATGACAAAAATTATGCTTAGCACAAATAATATTCACTGAACCAGTTTTAAAAGAGAGGGGTTATATTGTCCCTTTAAGTGCCATCTTTTACAAAAAGCCTTTATATTTATTTGGGGGGGGGGCACCTGTAAGACCTCGAGTTCCTGCTCATAATGGCAAAAAGAGGCTTACCTGTAAAAAAGAAAAGGTGAAGTCTTGGTCCTTGCACTTAAAACACTTTCGGAATAGGGAGGTTACTTCAGTCTTGAAGTTCTCAAAGGTCCAAGAAGACTGTATCAGTATCTTGCCAATTAGGCCCTGCATGGCTAGCTGTTCTCTTTCCGTCCCTCGTGGAACCCTGTAAGTGCAGTTTTCCTCTGGATACTCGGCAGGCAAACAAATTATATCTTTGGAAACTTTTCTAAATTTCCCGGAGGATGAGCGGCAGCGTTTGGCAGTGCGACTTGCCAAAATGTTATTCCTCTTAAACTTCGCTTGAAGCTGAAGAAACTGAAGTAAATTGAGACATTACATAGAAATGAAACAGTCACAAATAAGAAAAAGAACAAATGATTGAGGCAGAATTCTACAGTGTGCTTGAGCGGGAATAATTTAGACACGCAATGCAATGAGGTGGATTTAAAATGAGCCTGTGTAGACAGTTGGAGACAGAAACAACTGAATATAAGACTATTGCTAAACCAACTTGCGAAGAATAGTTGTGAAGTTCTGGCTGGTTAGCCTGCAGCTGCTCTCCGCTGACATCCTGATAACTGCCCTGCTGATTGTTAAACCTTGCCATTGGAGTTCCTTGTAGCTTTCCTATGGCAGTTAGGTCAGGAGTGTTATCAGAAGTGCGTGTCCTTGTAATCTCCGCTCGCTTTAATTTACCAGGAACTTGAGACTCTGCGAGAAAGACAAAGAATATGACAAGACTTTGTGCTAACCATTATTATTATGTACCCAAAAGCATGTGATCTGTAATCAACTTGCAATTTCTTGTTTACACTATGTCAGAGTCAGAACCAGTAGTGCAGAAAATATAGATCGATAGTTAAATAGATAGTAGAGATGAACTTAATCCAGGATTCGGTTCGGGATTTGGCCGAATCCTTGTGCCTGGCAGAACCGAATCCAAGTCCTCATTTGCATATGTAAATTAGGGGTGGGAGGGGAATCATGTGATTTTTCATCACAAAACAAGGAAGTAAAAAAATGTTTCCACTTTTTCCTTTCCTGCCCCCAATTTATATATGCAAATTAGGATTCTGATTCAGTTTGGTATTCGTCCGAATCTTTCACAAAGGATTCAGAGATTTGGCCGAATCTCAAATTGTGGATTCGATGCATCCCTTATAGATAGATACTGCTTTCAATACCAATACATTTACAACTAACTATAAAAACCACTGCAAAAATTTACATGGCATATAATGGAAAGTTGCTTAGAAACTGCAAAATAGAATAGAATATACAAAAATCAAGGAATTTAATTTATAAAACCGTTTAACAAGATAGATGTTTGTATCCTTAAACATTCCTTCTGTATTGTCTTATGTGTGGGATCTGTCATAAATCTTATGTAATATGATGTAACAGGACCCATGCAATATTATTAAAATCAGTGCCTCCTGCTAAAAAAAAAATTGAAGTCTGTTTCCCCGCTAGAGAAACTACAAGTCACAAGATGCATAAATGGCTGTGTGAGGTTTAAAAATAAATTAACAGTGGGTGATAAAAGGGGTGAAGGAGGTGCAAGGATTTACAGCAGGGTCAATGTACTTTACGTTGTGTCCTATCCTATAATCACCACAAATCGCTGTACATGTATGGGACCTGTTATGCAGAATGCTCGGGACTTGGGGTTTTCCAGATACGGGATCTTTATTTAATTTGGTTATTCATACCTTAAATCTACAAGAAAATCGTGTAAACCCAATAGGCTGGATTTGCTTCCAATAAGGATTAATTATATCTTAGTTTGGATCAAGTACAAGGTACTGTTTTATTATTACAGAGAAAAAGGAAACCATTTTTAAAAATTTGGATTATTTGATTATAATGGAGTCTATGGGAGACAGTCTATCTGTAATTCGGAGCATTATGGATAACAGGTTTCCAGATAACGGATCCAATACCTGTATACAGCATTCTACTTTTCAATTGTCAATCACACTTAGGGGCAGATTTATTAAGGGTTGAATTTCGAAGTAATGGGAGTTTTTTTGAACCCCCATAACTTTGCAATTTGAATAATAAAAGACTAGCCAAAATTTATTTAAAAAAATTAAAGTTTTTTTTTTGTGGGTGAATAGGCTCTATTCGATCGTTCGAATCGTTGTAAGATCAAAATCGATTCGTAGTATTTTAAAAAAAAAAACTTGTTTCAAAGTCCACCAATTGACTCCAAATAGGTTCTAGGAGGTCCCCCATAGGCTAAAACAGCAATTCGGCAGGTTTTAAATGGCGAATGGTCGAAGTTTTAAAGAGTCAGTGCATGATAAATTTTGATATTTGATTTTTTTTCAAATTTGAATCGAATATAGACTATTCCCTAGTTTAAGTACACAAAAATAGCTTGAAATATTTAACTTCGAATTTTTACTTAAACCCTTGATAAATCTGCCTCTTAAATTACATAATGGTCATGAAGTGGAGGAACACTTCCAGTAGCCAAAAACTGGTTTTGACACACTATTTTTACAAAGGTATCCTCTGGACAAAGTTTATTTAAAAATGGTGCATTATAAGTCAACCAGTACCCACCATATTCAGAAGATTTTCTCTTGATTCTTAAAGGCAGTGTTTGATCTTCCATATTCATTTCTTTTGCTGCCAAATGACCAAGCCTAAGGATTACTAGAACATATTTACATGTGCAAACTATATATAAATGATTTGTTTCTTGGAGCTTCATATATCATATATTTGTGTCATTTGCTCCAAGAACAAACAATTGTGTCAGTTTAGCAAAACTAGTCAATCACTCAAATGGCCCAAATACAAAAACATGGTTTTAAAGGACAAGGAAAGGGTTAACCACTTGGGGTCTGCAATTTAGTTAGGCACCCTCAAGTTGATACACTTGATAACCTCATACCCTGGGTCTGCACTATTCTACAATGTAAAATGCACCTGGTTACAGAACTTTAATGTTGTGCTCTGTGCTTCTACCACTTAAGTCTGAGATTAGCAATTATATTCACATAGTGGTGCCTAATAAATTATCGATTATATTGATTAATCCTTTCATTGACATGTAATGCAGCAAATATGGTAAAAGTTACTGTCTGCAGTCTGCTTCTCTTTTTGATCAGCAGTAAAAGTATTTCCTAAAAGCCAGTGGTTCCCAAATTGTAATGCCAGTCCTCTGAAGTAAGATTTGTCCCAGGGACAGACACTGCTTTAGGTCCTCTCTCCCTAAAAAATTATCTGCTGCTACTTTCTTGCCAGGCTACAAAACTAGGGGGTTACATATCAAAGGTTGAGTTGATTTTTTACAAGGAAAATTTGAGTTTTAGTGGGTATTTTTCAGTGAAAACTCGAATTTTTGGGTTAAAAAAAAAAAAAAAAAAAAACTAGTACCCCTAGGTGTAGGTAGATGCATTGTCTTTCCTTTCCTCTTTTCCTGCCCACCTTCTGCCAGAGCTCTTAATCTATTTTCCTTCTGCAGGAGAAAGACTATTTCCAATTTGTCAAGTTGGAAGACAGCTCCATCGCCTTTCTGATGCAGAAGCAAAATAATCTAACAACGATGTGGAAAAGTTGTTGGTAAAAGCAGCCCATTTTAAAATACTAATACTAAAAGTTAACTTAAAGACAAACTATCCTTAAAAGATGATATTGCACATAAGACTAGAAAGGAGAACAGGAAGGAAGGGGGACTGTAGGGAAAAAAGGAAATGAAGAGAGCATAAAAAAACACAGTAAGTAGATAGAAGTGGGCAGGTAGTGGGCAAGTAGGAATAAGCAGAATAGGAAAAAAACTAAAAGAACTAAAGAACTGTGTGGCAGAGAAGGGGAGAGTGGATAGTGAAATATTGATGTTGAGGAGCAAGGAAAGCAGAAGAAATGGGAGTATGGAAAGTGCATCAGATAGGCTATACATATGAGTTGATACATGGAAAAGCAACACCAAAAAGAGTAGAGAAAGACCTGAGACAATGTGAACAAAAAAAAAAAATAAGGAGAGAAAGAAGAATGTAGTATAATAAAGCATGTACCATAAAGTAGGAGTAGAAGGATTTATGTACTGACTCCACAGCCCTAATAAAAAGTAAGTAACATTTTTTAGATACCCTGACCCTGGGTGGGCATGGTTGGAATGGTAGTGGTCAGAAGGTTCATTGCCTGATGGTAAAAAAACAGCTGGGTGCCACAGCACATACCTCCATCTCTGAATTTCAATTTCAAAATCTGGTATCCCTTACCCTAGAAGTGCCTACGACCTGGGTCGAGCATAGGACCTGGGTCGAGAAAGGATATTTGCTTCTCACACATACTCCTCAGAACTCAGATTTAAGATTAGTTACAATGGTATTTGCTAAACAAGGTATAATACCATCAGTGTTATCATATATTTATAATCCTGAACTAAAAGTTTAAAAACCAAGGCTATGAACCAATCCAAAACAGATTCTCTCAGAGGTGTATGCAAAAGGGTTCCAAAAAATCAAGCCCCTGTATGTGTTCTGCAAGCATTTCACGTTGCTTTTACCTGCATTTCCCTGCAGACTGCTGTAACATTCTGGGGACTGCTCTGAATAGTTTCCTCTAGAGAACTTCCTCGTGCTGGTTTTGCTGCCTCCAGCATTTAATACACTTAACAGCCTTTGCATTAAATTCTCAACTTCATCATAAGAGTTTTCTTGGGACAGGTGTAGATTTCTATGGTTCTTGAGAAGAGAATATTCACATTTAAGGTTTTTATACTTTGTCCGACATTGTTTCCAGTCTTTGTTAATGCCGAATTCCATCATCCTTTGGGAGATCAATTCAAACAGTTCCTTGTTCTGGAAGGGCCCCTCCAGTTGCTGGCAGATCCTCTCATCTAGGCACACGTGCAGTAGAGAAACAACTTCATGATCACTCCAGTTCTCTGTTCCACCCTCATCTACAGTAACTATTCTGTAGTTACAGTCAGTTTTATCAAGCAGCTCTGGATCATCCTCTAGAAATATCATGTAAAATTCATAAAAGTACACATTAAGATGATTAGTTTAATAGTTATTGTTGATTCATGACTACCATATTACTTGTAATATCTCTTATCTGTGGCAACATTACAGTGCAAGCAAGGAAAAACAACGTACCAACATTCCAAGCCAGTTGCAATGAGGAACAAGTCCCTTGTGTTTATTGTGTCAAGATTAAACAATACAGTATCTAGTAGAATTAAGTCTAAGGCAACTGGACATTTAGGGGAAGATTTAGTAAGGTTCGAATTGTAAATTCGAATTTTCGAGTTGGATTTTTGGTCAAAACTCACAAATTTGAGTTGGGAGTAATGCAAATTCTAATTCGAGATTTTTCATACCTTGACCCTGGGAACAACTCGATTTTGACTATTCACCACCTAAAACATGCTGAGTTCACGTAGAAATCAATGGCAGAGGTCCAGTGACCCATTTGAAGATGTTAAAGGGTTTGTTCGCCTTTAAATTAACTTTGAGTATGATGTAAAGCAGCGGTCCCCAACCAGTGGCTCGTGAGCAACATGTTGTTCTCTGACCCCTTGGATGTTGCTCCCAGTGGCCTCAAAGCAGGTGCTTATTTTTGAATAAAAACCATTTGTACTGCCAAACAGATCCTCTTGTAGGCTGCCAGTCCACATAGGGGCTACCAAATAGCCAATCACAGCACTTATTTGGCATCCCTGGGAACTTGTTTCATGCCTGTGTTGCTCCCTAACTCTTTTTACATTTCAGTGTGGCTCACGAGTAAAAAAGGTTGGGGATCCCTGATGTAGAGAGTGATATTCTGAGACAATTTGCAATTGGTTTTCATTTTTTATTATTTGCGTTATTTAGCTTTTTATTCAGCAGCTCGGTTTGTAATTTCAGCCATCTGGTTGCTAGGACTCAAATTACCCTAGCAACCATGCATTAATATGAATAAGAGACTGGAATATGAATAGGAGAGGCCTGGAATAGAAAAGATGAGTAATAAAAAGTAATAATAACAATAAATCTGTAGCCTTATAGAACTTTTGTTTTTTAGATGGGGTCAGTGACCCCAATTGAAAACTGGAAAGTGTCAGAAGAAGAAGGCAAATAATTCAAAAACTATTAAAAAGAAAAAACGAAGGCCAATGGAAAAGTTACTTACAATTAGCCATTCTATAACATACTAAAGGTTTACTTAAAGGTGAACCACCCTTTAATGGCCTTCCTGACATTCCAGATTTTCTTGGAGAAAAACTTGATTTGGGGTTAGTTGAATTCAATTTGATTCAAGTTTTCGAGTTTTAGATGTTCGAGTTTTTTATTAAATAAGATACTATTTGAGTTTCGAGGTCATTCGAAGTAAAAAAAACCCCAGAGTTTCACCACTCATCCAATTGGCTTCTTTGGTTGAACTGAATAAAATTACTGAACTCAGCAATTTGATAGGTTACTTTTGTGTGAAGCACACCCCAGCCATGTTGTTCCAGGCTCCCAGATATTCTATGCACCGCTCTGGGCGGCTATATACACATAACAAAGCATTTTCAAATAGCTACGTATTGCACATGAGCTCAGCTAAAATAAGTGAGAGGATAAATGGAAGCCTGAAACAAGATGCCAACAGCATGTTCAACAAAAATACCTATGGACACAGCAACAGCCCCTGATAGATTAGAGTAATGGTGGGGGGGTGCATAACAAATTGTTTTCATGGTCCATGTATAGAGCACCTTAAAATACATTTTTAGTATGTTATAGACAATGGTATTTTATAGCTTATATCTTGGTCTTAATTATTTACATTTAGAATTGAAATGGATATTTGGTTGTAATTAACAATACAGCAGTTCAGAAGTCAGAAACAAAAATGAATTAGTAGAGGACCAGAACAGAACTAAAGCCTCACAGTCAAGTTGAAACTACCCTTTTTTTTTTTTAACAGTCGAGCCAACTCCCATCCACGAATTTAACTAATTTTATCAATAATTCTAAATCGGATGGGAAAGTAGTGTGTCAATTCAAATCATACGATTAATGATCCAAAAACTCGACTCGGAGGAAAACCAGAGCGGATCCCAATGTCATTAAACAACTTCAGGGACATCTGAAATTGACTTCCACATGACCGTCAGCAGGTTTGAGATGGAGTATTTTCAGATTCAGATTTTTAGCAACTTTGGGTTATAATAAATTAGGGATGCACCGAATCCAGTATTTTGGATTCGGCCGAGCCTCCGAATCCTTCGCGAAAGATTCGGCAGAATACCGAACCAAATCCTACTTTGCATATGCAAATTAGGGGTGGGAAGGGGAAAACCTTTTTTACTTCCTTGTTTTGTGACAAAAAGTCACACAATTTCCCTCCCCGTCCCTAATTTGCATATGCGAATTAGGATTCGGTTCGGGCAGAAGGATTCGGCCGAATCCGAATCCTGCAGAAAAAGGCCGAATCATGAACCGAATCCTGGATTCAGTGCATCCCTATAATAAATCGCTAAAAATTTTAGTTTTTATTTTTCCATGAAAAATTCGAGTTTTCCCCCTTTAAAAACTCAACTAGAACAATTTGAGGTTTAATAAATGGGTCCCTTAATGTTCATTAAAAGCCTCTACTTTAATTAATTTACATACAGTTTCATTTATTGTATCTAACAAATATAAATGTAGTATATGTTAAGTTTTTACCTGATTTTATCATCATGTCTGCTCCATGTGAATAATGTTGCTCGTCAGACGTGGTGCTTGAAGAAGCAGCCCCTATGAACGAAGTTTGTGATACATTAGTAAAATACACGTCAGGAGGGTTTTTTTTTTTTTTTTTTAAGAGCCACCATATCTTTTTCCCTCAAAAGTATTTGCTTATTATTAAATGCTCATGCCATTGCTGGATTTATTCATGATAGAATATGCCCATATATGTGGAAAATACACAGTTCCTTCTGACCTTTTGCACAAATACACCATTGCTTGAACGAATGCTAAATGAATGAATGAATACAGGGTGACAAACAGCACAGTAGTCCATGCAACATCTCTATGTACAGCATTTCATATTTAGTGTGAACATACCTCCATCAGAAGGCTCTTCTTTAACAGTTGCCATTGCTGTATTTATTTCAGCACACACCTCCTGGGAACCTTTTTTTTATAGGAAAAAATATATATAAAAGGATATCAGTGCCAAAACACCAAAATATACATGTGCCCAAATATTGATATTATTGCTGAAGACGTAATTTTAAAAAAAGGACAATATTTTTATTGTTCAGTATAAAAATAAAAACTGGGTAAATGGATAGGCTGTGCAAAATAAAAAATGTCTCTAATATAGTTAGTTAGCCAAAAATGTAATGTATTAAGGCTCGAGTAACTGGATGTGTAACATTACAGAACAGAACACTACTTCCTGCTTTTCAGCTCTCTTGGTTACCCTGGTTACCAGGCAGTAACCAATCAATGACTTGAGGGAGGGCCACGTGGGTCATAACTGTTGCTTTTGAATCTGCGCTGAATGCTGAAGATCAATTGCAAACTCACTGAACAGTTATGTCCCATGTACCCCCCTTCAAGTCACTGACTAACTCAGAGTTAGAGAGCTGAAAAGCAGGAAGTTGTGTTCTGTTCTGTTCTGCATCCAGTCACTCCAGCCTTTATACATTACATTTTTGGCTAACTAATAATATTATTTTGCACAGCCTATCTATTTACCCAGTTTTTTTTACACTGAACTGTTCCTTTAAAGGAGAATTCAACCTGTGGGGAAAAAAACCCGTACCCCCCACCCATCAGGCTAACAACCCCCCCCACCCCCCCGGGGGAAATGCCCCATACTCCATACTTACCCCTCAGCGCAGATTCTTCCAGCGAAGTTGCACGCATCTTCCGCATCCTCTGTAAGATGACTGGGAGATCGGTATTTTTGCGCATGCGCAGTTGGAGCAGCTTTCCGGTATGCGTCAACTGCGCATGCTGGAATTCCACAGAAATTGGCGATCTCTCAGTCAGCTTACCGAGGAGCCGGAAGATGGATGCGTGGAACTTCTCTGGAAGAATCTTCGCGAGCACATTCATAGAGGCTACCAAACATCAGACAATACATTTACGACAACAAAACAAAGGTACAGGTATGGGATCTATTATCTGGAAACCCATTATCCAGAAAGCTCCAATTACAGGGAGGCCGTCTCCCATAGACTCTATTATAATCAAATAATACAATTTTTTAAAGGAGATATATAGGATAAATGAAAAAACCCTAATTTTGTAGGCAATTATAAGTAATATATGATGTTGCTTTTACATGGTGCTAAAATTAATATTATCCTTAAAAATAGCTCCTTTATTAGAGCTCCCTAGAGATGTGCACTGGTCCCTGTTCATGTTTCAAATGAGGGGTGGGCGTGTCCTAACATTCCCTGCCAGAAGCACAGTAGGAAGGGGACAGCCAATCATAACCCTGCAGTCACACAAGCACAGACAGGCTTCAGTTCCCTATCAGGTCCTGCTAGCTGCTGATTGGTTCCTGTCCTACAGTGCAGTGAGCTGAGTACAGGCGGCTCCCCTGCACAGCCTGGGAATTCAGGGAGCAGGAAGTGGAAGAGAAGGGAGGTATTATTAGGGTTTTTGTAGAAATATTCAATAATTCAGCCTGAAACACTACTTTTTTTATATCTAAATGAGTATAACGCACTGGTATGTTCTTATTTTGTACACAAAATGTCTCCTTTAAAATTATTTCCTTTTTCTCTATAATAATAAAACAGTAGCTTATACTTGATCCAAACTAAGATATAATTAATCCTTATTAGAAGCAGAACCGGCCAATTGGGTTTATTTAATGTTTACATGATTTTCTAGTAGACTTAAAGCATGAAGATGCAAATTACAGAAACATCTGTTATCCGGAAAACCACGGGCTCGAGCATTCTGTATAACAGGTCCCATAGCTGTACAAAAAGATGCCTCCCTTCATGTGCTGCCAAAGACTGTGGGGCTCATTTCCAAAGGTGCAGTAACCAATAGGAACCAGTTTGGCATTTGCTTTTATTATTCCACCTGTGAGAGACTTATTATAGTTTGATCCTGATTGGTTAGGCTGCTAGCTGTGTACATTGTAGCTAAAATTGCCTTTTTGAGTCTCTCTTGCTATCCAGGCACCAGGCAGAGGGTCGGTTTCTGACTCCCAAACATGCTCTGAGTGATGCTGAACCCACCCATTTACTATAAGCAGAACTATGAGCTCTCTGACATGAACAAGTCATATATTAATAACCTGGTGCGCCGCCTCCTGTTTCTTCAGCCATGAACATTTAGCGAGGTCCAAATGCGCATACTTCACTTTCCCTGTATCTCTGTACTGAAAGCTACACAGGTCAACAACGCGCAGGCCCAACTCCATCAATAGGTCCCTTGCGACGCGCAAGCGCCTTCCCAACAATGTGTCATCAGTCCCCGCCCAGCTCTGTCCCTCGTGTTTGCGTCATCAGTCCCCGCCCAGCTCCGTCCCTCATGTTTACGTCATCAGTCCCCGCCCAGCTCTGTCCCTCATGTGTCCGTCATGCGTGCTCGCCCTTAGTTGTGCGTCATCACTGCCCGCCCAGCTCCTTCCCTCAGGGCGCGTCATCAGTGCTCGCCCAGTCCTGTCCCTCAGATTTGCGTTGTGTCGTAGAAGCCCCCTAATAAATGCAAATACAATAGCGCACACGATTCCAAGTATAATAGGCAGTATTATGGTGTTGATATTAGGACTAATACGCTTGTTGGAGCCATGAGTGCGGCTCCAGGAAGCGGAAGTAAAGGCTTAGCGTCTTCAGGCTCCACGAGGGACCGTGTTAGTAAACAGCCCAAATGGGAGGTCCTCCGGGTTGGAATCACCGCGCTGTGTTATGAGAACATCTGACTACGGAGCCCTCTCACCCAGTTCTCTTCCTGCTGGGGGAACATCGCGTTGCTGGGATGGATTTGAGCTTTAGCACGGCTTGCTGTCCGCCATCCCTTACAGTGGAATGCACTGAGCTGCCCCTTACTCACAGGCACAGCAGCTCCTGTAAGGAAACTGGAAAGGTATAAATACTGGAAAGCACGTGTCACAGACATGTTGTTTTGTTAAAGTGAACCTTTACCTTGAGTAGTGGGTTGTTCACCTTCCAAACACTTTTTTCAGTTGTTTTCAGATTGTTCCCCAGAAATAAAGACTTTTTTTCAATTACCTTCCATTATTTATTTTTTTACTGTTTTTCCGAGATCTTAAGTTTAAAGTTGAATGTTGGCGTCTCTGGTGTTTGAGTCTGGCAGCTCAGTAATTCAGGTGCAGACTCTAAACTGTTACAATTTTGCAACATTGAGTTGATCCATTTCTCAGCAGCTTCTCTGGAGTATTAGTAACTATTGTAACAATTCTAACAGCTGCCTGTAATGAAACCCAGAGATTCTGCTCAACAGAGACAAAGAATAAATGTATCAACTGAATGTATCAATTTTAGAGCAGTTTACAGGGTCGGCGACCCCCCTCCGAGAGCTGCTTTAGAAGGTGAAAAAAGACACTTTACACTTCAATATTAGAAAACCAGTAACACATTGAAAGTAATTGGGAAAAGTCCTTATTTCTGGTGGTCGATCGGAAAACAGCCAGTTGTTTGAAGGTGAACATCCCCTTTAAATCGAAATAATGATGACGTATTTGGAAAGCTGCATGTAGCAGCCATGTCGCTTGGTGTGGTAAAGCTGTTCTCTGCAGGCTCCTTCAGACCATCCTTAGTGGCTCATAAAAGATGGTCATTGTTTACCTCTATGTATAAGTGAGACCTTTTCATAAATAAGGTGCATTAGCATTGGTCCCTTATGTTCATTTACACATTGCAAGTTGTGTTATTGATTGAGATACTTTAATTATTCTTAAAAGGTAACTGTCTGAAACCAAGCAGTGGTGTAGGCTTTAGTTATTTTTATGTTTCTTTCACTGAACATTATTCTTTTCTGTCCATAACAATAGGTTCCTAATTTCCCAATGTCATCTACTCTCCAAGAAATGGTCTCACACGCTGCCAGCAAGCATGGCCGCAGAAATGCTGTGTGTTTCCACTCCTTCCAGGAAGCTCCAGTATTCTACACTTACAGCAAGATGATGCAGCTGGCAGAAGAGCTTGCTCTCTTTTTGAAATCTCACTGTTGCTATATGGAAACCTGCAAAATTGGTCTCTATTGTAATCCAGTAATAAACCTACCATCTTATATTATTGGGTAACGCATCTAAAATGCATTATTTGTTTTATATTTTTGCAGGCATTATGGTGCACTGATAAAATCCAGTTTGTTGTAGTTATGCACAGGTCTGGGAAAAGTTTGTTCTCTGCCCATTAGTCATTGCAATAACAGGAGCTTTACTGATTATTGTTCTGAATTCATATGTTTGGGATAGATGTAAGAGCTAAAGTCAGAGAGGACAGACCCATATGTAAGGACCTAAAAAATGTCCCTGGCAGTCAGGAAAGTGTTGATAAATTGGTGAAGTTTTGGACTGATCGAAATCTTCCAGAATCACCCAGTTCAGTATTTGATAAGTCTGCTCAGTGTTCTCAGGCACTGTAATGGTTAATTGTGTCTTAATTTGAATTTGTCTAGAGCAGTGATTCTCAGCAGCTATTGATGGGTTACTATATCAGCAGACTTTCATATTCTTTCTCTCGGGTATGCTATTTTTGATATTTGGGCACATTTTTTATAGACATATTTGCAAACCAATTACCTTTCTTCTTGTCCTTTTATAGAATTCTTCAGGTCCCTGCAGCTTATTTTCCTATAGATCCAAGTAATCCATCAGATATAAGCACCAAGTTAATGGAAAAGAGTAATGTTGAATACATGCTTGTACATAAGGACATAGTGGAGGTGAGTGTAACATAATTATAGAGATATCTAATGGCAGTAAAATATCTCTCTCTCTCTCTCTCTCTCTCTCTCTCTCTCTCTCTCTCTCTCTCTCTCTCTCTCTCTCTCTCTCTCGGCTAACCAATCAACATTAACTTTGCACTCCTGCATGTTAGACAAAGACTAATTGGTTCATTTTGTTAACTGCATTGGTACAGTAATCTGTCCCAATAAGATGTTTTCAAATGCATTTTTTCAAAATAAGGGGATCTTTTTTTTTTTTTTTTTATATAAATTCAATGCATATGGAATGTAGTGTTTGTACTACTTCATTTAACTCAATAACCCATCTTCTATCCCTTACTTTGCAGAACTTCAAGCTGCAGTTTCCAGGCTGCTTGGAACTGGATTCTACAAGCATACATCATCTTGACGTGAATCTCTTTGAGGTTAAAAGAATTGAAAAATCAGTTGTCTTACCAGCGAGAGTTGATTTAAGTGAGAATACAAGTAGGCTTGATCTGCTCAGACAGCAGAATGTTACAACTGAAGAGAAGCACAAAGAGAACTTGATGTATGAAGAGCACATGGATATTCGAGAGAAGCATTGCTTAGCTTATATACTACACACCTCTGGAACAACAGGGGCTCCCAAAATAGTCAGTGTACCTCATCGGTGCATAGTGCCAAACATACACCACCTTCGGTAAGAAATTGCAAGCCTATCCCCTTTCCACTTACTTTTAAGCAAATACAGTACTAGGTTACAATATTTACTAGATTTGGCATAAAATTAGGTTTCCATTACTGAGATAATAAATAAATTAACAAAATGCAGCTTCCCTTAAAGTCTCAGATGTGACTGCACATCTCGGAGTCCCATTATCTGTCGATTTAGTAATGACTTGCCGTTTACAGTATATTTAAAAACCAAAAACTATTTGTGGAAGTCCAGCTTTCTGTTTTCAGATTGAATATGTATGATTTAGGTTAAAAAAAACCTGATATAAATTGAGCTCATTGTTAAGGTTTTTATTTCCCCTAAGATATGAGTAGGCATTTACTATAAAAGTATGAAGTGTACAGTACAACTTTTTGTTTTAAACATTCCAGTGTAATTGTGCCCACTTCAATCAGGCATGAATTTTCAAACAAACCATACCAGTAAATAAAGTGCATTTTGTGAGGTAATAGCCCTATAGACCCTTATACAGGGTTAATCTGTCTGTAAATTCTTCTTTAATTGTCTTATCATTTTCCAACAGATCCATCTTTGAGATATCACCCAATGATCTCCTATTTTTGGCTTCTCCTCTGACATTTGATCCCTCAGTTATTGAGCTATTTCTTGCATTATCCAGTGGAGCTTGTCTTCTGATAGTGCCAAACCCCATTAAAATGATGCCACATAAATTGTGTGACATTCTTTTCCATCAGCATAGAGTGACAGTGTTACAGGTAATGTTGGCAGGCCTAAATTAAACATCATGTATTCTTTAGATGACTGTTCTCATATGCTGAAATTCTGTTGACTAGAAAAGATAAGGATTTTGGCAAAACATATTCTCTAATTATTCCTGGTTATGTTTAGGTTACACCCACTTTCTTGAGAAGATTTGGGTCACATTCCATCCGATCATCTGTGTTGTCTAAGGGAACATCTCTCAGGGTGCTTGCACTTGGTGGTGAGCCTTTTCAAGCTCTCTCTGTCATCAGAAGCTGGAAAGAACCAGGGAACAGGACACGCCTTATTAATCTCTATGGCATAACAGAAGTTTCAAGCTGGGCAACTTATTTTGAGATCACAGAGCAAATGATTAGCCATCAAACTAGGTAAGCTCCTGATGTTATTTTTTTTGAATGGGCAGTACCTTACCTAAACGTACCTAAACTTTTGATTGTAATCTTACCTTTGAGACGCAGGCTTACTTACATTAAATCAAAGGTGTACACAAAAAAATTCTGTATTCACAAATAAAACTAAAATATATATATCACATCATCTCATTAAAGGGATACTGTCATGGGAAAAAAACATTTTTCAAAATGAATCAGTTAATAGTGCTGCTCCAGCAGAATTCTGCACTGAAATCCATTTCTCAAAAGAGCAAACAGATTTTTTTATATTCAATTTTGAAATCTGACATGGGGCTGGACATATTGTCAATTTCCCAGCTGCCCCCAGTCATGTGACTTGTGCTCTGATAAACTTCAACCACTCGTTACTGCTGTACTGCAAGTTGGAGTGATATCACCCCCTCCCTTCCCCCACCCCCAGCAGCCAAACAAAAGAACAATGGGAAGGTAACCAGATAACAGCTCCCTAACACAAGATAACAGCTGCCTGGTAGATCTAAGAACAACAATCGAAAGTAAAAACCCATGTCCCACTGAGACACATTCAGTTACATTGAGAAGGAAAAACAGCAGCCTGCCAGAAAGCATTTCTCTCCTAAAGTGCAGGTACAAGTCACATAACCAGGGGCAGCTGGGAAATTGACAATATGTCTAGCCCCATTTCAGATTTCAAAGTTGAATATAAAAAAATCTGTTTGCTCTTTTGAGAAATGGATTTCAGTGCAGAATTCTGCTGGAGTAGCTCTATTAACTGATGCGTTTTGAAAAAAACATGTTTTCCGATGACAGGATCCCTTTAAATTTATAATCTGAAATATGTGCAGTGAGTATTTCCAAGCAACTATGAAACTTGTTTCACTTGGTCTAATTTCATTTAATTCATCCACTCCTTTCTTTGCATCAAGACATTCAAAGGAGCCTCTGCTGTGGCCCATGTATATGCACACCATGACTGTAACAAGCAGTCATTTAATGATACACCCGTTTGCAGAATAACAGCAGGGGACACGTGTCTTTGTAAACTGGGGACATGTGCAGCAGTGTTAGTGGTAGAATGGTAGTCCAGATATACTTTCTTACATTTTTTAATGACACCTTGTGTGTGTTAACGAATGAAACGATGGCCCCTAATATCTCTGGGGTGATCACTATTTTACAAAATATACAGGTATTTATGAATATGCCATGGGGTTTATATTATGTTTGTTCAAGACCATAATTTTATAGTCACAGATTATGTAATAAAATCCAATATTTAATATTCTAATGCAAAACCTAAAGAAACATCCCTATAATGCATTCATAAAGACCTGTACCGTGCAGCTGTAATATGCATCTACTCCTAACCAGATCGTGTGCCCTATCTGTATTTCTGAGTTTTGATTGAAATCAAATCTGCATTTTCACTTCTCCATTTGTATGGATCTTTTTATTAAAGTGATACTGACACTAAAAAAATTACTTTTAATAATATGAATGTACATTAAAAGTTACTTATAGGTCATGTTGATTGTTTTTGGCTGAGAGGTTTGTTTATCTAAGTAAGTTAGTTGAAGTTCCTAACCCTGAATGTTTTGCCAACCTGACTGTCCAATCTCAGCCTGTCAGTTAGAGATTGTAATGCTAATGGACTCCTGCTGCACAAATATGGCAGCCCCTCATAGAGGAGCATGGGGCATCAGACAGTTAATGTAAAAGCCTTTTGCATATTCTTTATGGCAAAGTTATACCGTAAGTAGCTTTCAAAGGCAATATTATTATAGATGTAAAAAAGAGTTTAATTTCTGGTGTCCGTATCTCTTTAAACTTTGACATTCAATGCAGTTGATTTCCTTGCTTAGATATGATGTTAAAGGGACACGAGTCCTCTTTTATGAATTATTTTTCTAATTGCATTTTAGGGATTGCTCAGTGTCTATAATATTGTTAGTGATTGTGTGCCTTTAACTGACAACCTTGTATCCGTGTTTCACAAGTATGGAGTTATACTAAACACAACTTGATGGCATTTTGTATATATTTTATGTATTTCATATAAATGTGCTAAGTTTTTTTTTCTTGCTTGTACCTAGAGAAGAGTCATGTGTTCCACTTGGTGTTCCACTTCAAGGGACGATAGTTGAAGTTCAGCGGGAAAAAGGCTGTAAAATAGAAGAAGGGCAAGTACTTATAGGTCTGGCAGTTTTCTATACATGTTTTGTTTGTGCTTTACTATACAGGACTGGCAGTAAGTTAGGACACAATAGGCATACCTGGCTACCCACCACAAGAATCTCCTGTGCTTTGTGTGATTTTGCTTTGAGGTTATTGTTTATATAACTGCCAATGGGGAATCTTGCATTCAGTTATATGTCAACATCCTCATTCTCAAGCTCTTCCCTCCCATATATGTAGGTAGGATAAGTCCTTGAAGCATTTTGTATTGTCATGTTCTTTCTTTAGTTTTTAAACATTTAAAGCATTTTCCCCCTACAGCTATGTTAAAAACAAATGCTTCAAATCTATCCGTTTCCTAGGCCATGCTGATCCATTATAGATAAAGAATCTCCATCCTTTGTTTTCCCGTCTTTTTCTGTACTGCAGCTACCAGCATTCCCTCTGGACTTCAGGTGCTGTGCGTTATAATTCAGCAGCAGACAGAGGCAGCAGATTGAATGTTGTAAATTGTTGATCGTGAAATCCATTCTGCGCTATATAAATAATCTGTTTTGTATTCATATCCACAGGGGGTAGAGAACGTATATGTTTCCTAGATGACGAATTCATTTTGCCTTATGGAACCATGAGAAAAACAGGTGACTGGGTTACATTAAAGGACGGGGAAATGTATTTCTTGGGACGGAAAGATAATCAAATCAAACGCAATGGAAAACGGCTGAATATTGAATATGTGCAGCAGGTAATACACAGATTTTTTTTATTGGTTACTTTTACTATTTTAACGAGAGGACCACTTTTCAGTTTACAAAATGTCACCAATTTAAAAATTAAATGTAGTTTATGTGATTTGATGTTTATATAGGCCGTACATAAATATGTTAAGTTCGAATAGTGATACTCATTTGTCCATTCAGAATAAATCCATTACTACATAAGACCTGACATTAGGCAGGGGGATCTGTTGTGGGGGCAGTGTCTGAGGTTGTGAGGTTTTGCAATTCACATGTTAAGCTACTGTGCGACATTGTAGTGAAAAATGGCAGTTGTAGATTTAAATATTCTGTCAATATCATGGCAGTTTTTCATTTGGAAACAAGTCAGCGGCTGGCAAGATTTGGTCTTGCCGGTTTATGTCCTGCAGAACCCTCCCCAATAGGAGATGAAGTATTTCTTTAGGAATAGGATGACAGAGGACTTTATTTAGCAGGTAGACTACGTCATTCCAAAGTGGTTGCTTGACAGTCCCAGAAGGTACTGTATTTCCCTAATGTACCTTGGCTTCCACAGTTACTCCAAGTGGGGAATGGGCAAGGAACAGTTTATAAATGTCTGGCTGAGGTGTGATGTCAAAACATTAACATTTTTTAAATGTGTTCCTTTTGTAGTACATGGGTTGTTATTCTCTTGGCATCTGAACAGATTAGATCACACTACAGTGATAGGTTGCTTCATCATTTTGTCTGTAAATGTGTGCCTTGTTTGAGTGACATCTGGGGAATTGATTGATGAGTAGCGTATATATTTTACGGATGCACCGAATCCACTATTTTCAAGGATGCACCGAATCCACTACTTCGAGAGTGTATCCGAATCCTAATTTGCATATGCAAATTAGGGGTGGGAAGTGGAAAACATTTTTTACTTCCTTGTTTTGTGACAAATTCACGCAATTTCCCTCCCAACCCTAATTTGCATATGCAAATTAGGATTCAGTTCGGCTGGGCAGAAGGATTCAGCCGAATACAAATCCTGCTGAAAAAGGCCGAATCCTGTGCCTAATCCTAGATTCGGTGCATCCCTAATATATTTTAGATATGAATCTTTTTGGGGATAGTCCCTTAGTAGCCATGCTTTCAAAGGGGGTAGAGGAGATTGATTTTGCTGCTGCGATTTACGTTAGTAGGAAGTGCCATAGTTGAAGATATTCAAAATACTGAAGCTGTACATGTGGTGTTTTTTGCCTGGATAGTTGTGAAGGGAAAAATGCAATGCATTTGCTGATAGTCTATCAAGTCCCCAGCTGTGTAGATTGTAGTCCACCTTGTACAGAGGCAGGGCTGAGTCCACACATGAAAGTATGGTTATTAAGATAGACTGTAATGAGTGGCCATTGGGAGATTAGACCGTGTTTGCATTTACGTTTATTCCACCTTTGGAGCGTAAAGCAGGTGGAGGGTAGCAAAGTGAGGGGTATCTTTGCTGCAGTAGACCAGATCAGAGAATTTACATGAGTAACTTTAGATGACATTTTCAATCGATCCCCAGATAGTTATTGCTGCCCAGTTCAACCAGGCCAAGATTTGTCTCAGTAATATTTCTGGAGCACTGGTACTCACGGGCCCCCCTGTCTAAGTGGTGGGATCCACACATTGTTAGTACAGACATCTAAGCACAATCACACTGACTAATAAACATTTTACATTTCATTCTGTAAGTGGGTGATCCAGCCCATTGTGTTTCAATATATGTCTGTAAATACGTTTGTGATTCACTCTTTACTTGCAGTCAGCAGAAAGCCTGGCCCATGTGGAAGCCTGCACAGCTCTGTGGTTCCAGGCCAAACAGTTGATCTTGTTTGTGATCCCAAATGGTCCTTTAGAAAAGAAGTTCCTCTGGAAAGAGCTGCAGTCACATCTGCTAAGCTATGCGGTACCTGATGATCTGGTTCTGGTAGAAACTTTACCTCTAACAAAGCATGGTAAGCAATAACCCAAGGTAAAAAGCCAGAAATGCCTAAAAATAAAATATTAAGCAGTAAAAGAGGTTTCTTTACAATATGTCATAAATCCCCTCTTGCAATAAGTGAATTTGCCATTTGTGGTATAAAGCCTTTGTACTTATTCTGTCTTGCTAATGGCTTATTTACATCAAGACATTGCTCTGTTTCTAGTCATGTCCGTGATCTTTTATACTGTTAGGCATGTACTACAATTGGGACCTGAAAATGTATTCTACTCTTCTAAACTGAATGTTTGTCTGTTTTTGCCACAAGGTAAAATGGACGTATCCAGGTTAAATGATATGTACCGTGAATATTTAAATGTAAGGAAATCAAGCTGTTCTCTACCCGATTCTGAGGATTTATGGAACAGTCTGCAGTGTTTATGGAAGGTAATGTGTAAATCTAAAAACCTTACTATTACCTAAAGTATGCTGTAAAAAACCTAGCTGTTAGCAGTAAGAATTTAAAAGTTTAGATCAATCTAGTTCTCATCAATCCTCTTAAATATGTTGTTCACCTTCGAAAAATGTTTTCAGTTGAGCTGTTTTCAGATTAACTATAAACAAAGACTTTTTTCAGTTGCTTTCCATCTTTTATTTTTTACTGCTTTCCCAAAATGTAACTTTAATGTCTCTGGTGTCTCAGTCTGGCAGCTCATTTAAACAGGAAAATCTGAACTGTTACAATTTGCTACACTTAATTCTTATAATTAGTTGGTACATTTCTCAGCAGCATCTCTGGAGTATTAGCAACTACTGTATCAATTCTAACAGCTGCCTGTAATGAAACTCGGAGATTTAGAAACTCAGCAGAGACAAAGATAACAAATTATCAACTGAGGGAAATTCGACCATCGAATTAAAATACTTCGAATTCACATTTTTTTTCATCGAATTTGGCTATTCTGCCAATTCTTATGATTAAATCATTCGAATCGAACAATTCGAACGATTTTACCGTACGATCAGACGATTTTTACTTTGACTTCAAAAACGTAGAAAAATGCTGTAGAAGGTCCCCATAGGCTAACATAGCGCTTCGGCGGGTTTAATTTGGTGAAGTATTGAAGTCAAAGTTTTTTTAAAGAGACAGTACTTAGAATATTGAATGGTCGAATATTCAAACTATTTTTACTTCGAAACGAATTCGAAGTAAATTCAAAGTATTAGTATCCTATTCGATGGTCGAAGTATCCAAAAATTACTTCGAATTTCGAATTGTTTTACTTCGAAAATTCCCTCTAATTCACTTCGACCCTTGATAAATCTGCCCCTAAGTGTATCGATTTAAAGCCGGTAAAGAGTCGTGACCCCCTCCCCCCCCCAGAGCTGCTTTAGGTGAAAAATGGTGAAGGTGAAAAATGAAACTTTACACTTCAATATTATAAAAACGGTCACAAATAGAAAATAGAAAGTAATTGGAAAAAGTATTTATTGCTGGTGAAGAATCTGAAACCAACTGAACTGCAAAAATTGTTTGAAGGTGAACAACCCCTTTAAAGGGGAAAGTGCAGTGCTGCGACACATACTGGGGCTCATTTATTAAAGCAGCGCAGCGCATAAGTGGACGCAAAAGGTTGTCTGCGCCATCACAAGCGTGATCGCTAATATATTTGCGTGATATTGCGCATAACACAGAGCTTTTGCGATGGTTTTGTTTATGCGCATTGCGCAAAAGATTGGGCATTTATGTCGCAAACGATGCCGTGGTTGTTAGGGGCGTGGCTGTGGGCGTGGCTACAATGCGCTTGCACTGCGGCCGTCGCAGATTTGCGTCTGTATATGTGCAAAACTGCACCCGGGCAACAGCACCACAATTTTTACGCCTGCCTCTTCGTGGCGTAATAGTAACGCTCTTCAAAATGCGCATTCCTGCCCAGCTGCGCTAGTATATTCAAGATGAACAACCCTTGTAAAGTGCATATTAACCACGCCTTCCACCCAACATGTTTATATTGACCAAGGTTCCTTTAAGGGTATCAGGTAGGCTAAACACCTTTGCAACCAAACAAATATTAGCACAGAAACAAATGCAGATGCGTCTAAGTGAACGCAATATGCGCAATATGTGACGCAACTAATTAAAGCAGCGCATTCATACATGAGCACAACTAATCCTTACCTTTGCGGTATCTTCCTGTGCGCACAATTTATTATAAGCACTGCGACAGCTGATACGCAGTTTCACACGTCGCACCTGTCTTGTGTCTACATTAGCGCACAAATCGCACTGTTAAGGTATCGTGCGCTACATTATTAAATACTCGCATGCGCTGGGCAAATGTCTGGCCACTGCGCTCTTTTTAGCGCTGCGCTGCGTTAATAAATGAGCCCCACTGTGTTACCAGTGAGGACACATGTTGAGGAAGCAAGTATTTACAATCAGATGGAGCAATCAGAGGCCCAAAAACAGAAGGGGAATTGGGCCGTTGCACTGGATACATTTTGGGCTTGTGAAATGGAATTGGGCAAGTTCCTGAACCAGAAGTCACTGTGTGACCAGTTATGGGCAACTTTAGGATCAATCTACTTATACTTTTTACTTTGATGAAATAAATTAATATAGAGTACATGGGTCAGAACACATTTACAGGGCTTCACAGAAATATCATACTGACACTATGTTACTTGCTTTCCCTGTCATTTTGTAGGCCATCCTAGACTTGTCTGAAGATTCTCCTGCAGTTCCTGAGGATTCTGTATTTCTGCTTAGTGGTGGGGATTCCCTTAAAGCCATACGCTTTCAGCAAGAAGTAGACAATCTTGTTGGCAGACCTGTAACAGGTTTAGTTGAGGTCATCCTGAACGACAACTTCCTTGATATTTACAGACACATTTCTAAATCAGTACAATTAACTGAAGAACATGGAAATACTGACCTCAACCAGAGTACAGCGGATAATCTGAGAAATATACATGATGGAGAGAAAAGGAGGCAACATTCGGGCAAAAGGAAAGATCAAGCAATAATGGAACTGGAAGGAAATAGGAGCTTTTTCATTTCTCTCAGCAAAGGAAGCCGTTTATTTGTTTATGAGCCTTTGTCTTCTGATATCATGGCTCAGCAGAGCAAGTTATTCACTGGACTAAACCACAAACTGTCCAACCTTTTTGAAATACATTGTATGAACTGTGACAGCAAAAGATTAAAGAAATCTCAATGCAGATGCTGCAGTCAGTGTTCTCCAAGTTCTGGAGTAGCATCTAGTCAAACTGGAGGTCTTCTATACAGCTCTCTGTGTCTGCAGGAAAGATGGACATCTGACACTGGGAAATGTGTTGATGCTTCACCTCTTCTTGTGATATCAGCCAGCAAAGACTCACCAGTGATTTACATTGGGTCTCATTCTCACAGAATGCAAGCTCTTGATCTACAGAATGGGCAAGTGATCTGGGAAAGAGTCCTGGGAGATCGTATTGAATCTTCTGCTGGAGTGTCTAAGTGTGGCAGATTTGTTCTCGTTGGTATGTATTTAGAAAGGGAACTCCTTTGTACCATATTCAGCAAAACCTTTTATCTTGCTGACCTGTAGTTTTGCCTGGTAGCGCTTTGGGGGGCAGTTGATGAATATGTATAAACTATGGCTTCACTGAACATAATAGACTAGGTGGGTAAGCAAAACAGGAGAAGGCTCCACTGTGAGGAGCAAAATGTGTCCAGCTTGTCCTGTAGTGTATGTTTTTAATAAAATGCAGGTGCAAGGTTACTAAACTCTCTATGATAGAAGAAAAAACACTCATTATACATTTGGATCTCAATAGTATCCGGTACCCATCAAGGCTATTGCCCATTCCACAATACCTAGTGGTAGATAGGGAAGGTGGGTGGGAATTAAGCAAACTGGGTGCAAATGGGACATAGTTTGTTCAGTTAGCCTAGCGCATGATTATGCAGTTTGCTTTTTCTTTTTGTGACGCTTAATTTTTGTTAGCATAATTAACAGATACAGAGTCATTTTTTAAGCATTGTACTACAGTGTCAGTCACCACCACACCACTCACCTGCTGACACATGCATTAGACCCAGGGAAATTAGTTTTAATAAATGTTGTTTTTAATAGAAATAAAAGTTATATTTTAACTTTCTGTCTGCATTAATTGATGGGGAGGTGGACTTTTTCCTATCCCTCTGAAGTGGGGTTTCTCTCTGTCCTACAAACACTTTTCCATTGAGACTTAAACTTTGTTTAGGGAAAAGATAAAAGATGGCTAACCAAAGCCAGACTTCTGCTTTAAAGTAGACATATTTACACATACAGGATAGATGTAAGGTAGTACATTGAGTCAATTTTTTTACTGGACTTTTAATCCTTATATTGTTGGGCACAGAAACAAAGAAGCTATGGATCATGACAGTGAGGTCCTTGACACATAAGTGTAGGCAGTTTGCACACCCTTAGCTCCTACTGATGCAGTGTTACTGTCAGTTTAACCTTTCTACTGTAGCTTAGCAACATATCGATAAAGTGGATCCCATTCCTGCAAGCTTGCTGTGAAGAAACCCAATTAATTCCTGATTTATTGGTCATTTGGCAGGCTGCTATGACGGTTCACTTTATGCCTTGTGTAACCACAGCGGGGAAACGCACTGGATTTTTACAACTGAGAATGCAGTAAAGAGCTCTTCTGCCACCGACTCGATCAGTGGGCTTGTATATATTGGCTCCCATGATGGTCACATATATGCTTTGGATATTGAAGTAAGTTCTTTTGGAATTTTACCTATAGTTGGATAATGTTTACATTTCCTTCTGTGAATGTTACTTCTACTCACCCCCTCCATCCAGTTCACTTATCTATTACATAAGTGCTGACAGGGAGGCAAGAACTCCACAGAGGTCATATTCCTCATTGTACGGAAAGGGAGAGTGGCGCTAAATAATTAATTTACCTACCACAGCAGGATTTCAAGGTAATGAGTGGATATTACAAAAGTGCTCTGTAAGCATTGCTATCAATGTGTGGTTGTGTATATATTATGAATGCATAAACTATTTCTCACTGTAAAGTTACAATCTGCTTCACTTATAAACAGGCCAAGTGATCAGTGTGGGGCTACTTTCTTCATTGTGCAGCAGGCCCCCCAACTGTTGCATTATGATATGCAACAGTGACTGAACTTCATACAGTACATTGTCAGGCTAAGGCTTGAAACATGACAACATTTTGGGAATGCCATGTACTGTACATGGAGTCATACAGGAATAATGATCTTATTTTTTCAAGAGTGTTTGGCTAATGGCCCTTCTATTGCCTTTCACAGCTAAGCTTTATTTTCCATTAAAATTAGAGTATAATTGATACCTACAGTGCCTACAATTGATTTGCTACTGTTTTATTCTAACAGAGAAAGCAGTGTATCTGGAAGTCTCACTGTGGAGGGGGTGCTGTGTTCTCTTCCCCTTGTGTAAGCACCAAACCATATCACTTATATGTTGCTACCCTTGGAGGATTAGTAATAGCTCTCCATCCGGTAAGTCTCTGCGTTCAAATAGAAACGTATCCACTAGATGAATGTGTCCTTTAAATAATTGTATATGATTATATAAATTGATATAACATACATGGTGCTCCATGTTAATACATTTTGCTGGAACCTCCTTCTAGGGTGCCCTCCAAGGTAGTGGACCCAGCCAACAAATAAAATGGGATCCCAATGAAAAAAATGGTCATTTTCACACAGCCACATCCCTATTCTTAATGAAACTATTCCCATGATCCACTCTATCCATTCACCCACAATCCCCACCCCTTTTGTTACCCACCTTTCTATATCAGGTATCCCATTCAACTACAGGAACCCTGATCTCCATATCCCCTGTACCTCCCTGATGGCCACCATGCATATATGCAAATGAACTCAAAAGGCATATGACCTTTATTAGTATGTTCTTACAAACATTTCTTGGCAAAGTCATTTCACATTTGTTTTGATCTCACAGCCTACAGGGCGCACTATATGGACATATGCATGTGGGAAGCCTGTATTCTCATCACTTCAGTGCAGCCATGACCATCTTTTTGTCGGATGTGTGGATGAAAACTACTACTGTCTCAGCCATGCAGGAGAAATGGTGAGAGAGCAAGACTTTGGTTAACTTGTTTTATTAAGACATGTCTGTAACTCAGGGGGTCTCTGTGGTTACACTGTAGATTGTGCTTGGAAGCCAGAAATATTGGTTCACTATAAGTGTTTTAAAAAGGAGAAGGAAAGGTAAAAACTTAGTAAGGTTTAATATAAAGGTCTATGTAAATACAAACACTAACACCTACTCTGCCACTGTTCTAAGTCCTCTGTAAAAAGAAATCACAATTCTTTACTGCTATTGATTACACATGGGCTCTGGCATCAGACTCAGATCAGATCAAACCCCAGGGCTTGGGCTCGGAGCATGCTCCGTATCCTCCTCTTTCCCTCCCCCCCCCTTCCTTGCTGTAATCTGAGCAAAGAGCTAGGAGCCAGCAAGAGACACAAGGCAAGAAGAGAGGGAAGTGACATCACACCAAACTAATATGGTAACTGTTATCTTAACCATACAGAGAGAACTTCTATGGCTGTTAACCCTGGTATGGTAAAGCATTTAAATAGAGTTCTGTTTTGCAATATTGTGGCTAATCTATTGGGAATAAACTGCTTCAGTAGCTTTCCTTCTCCTTTAAGGTAACATTACTTCTAACGTTAACATTGTGTTCTGTTAGTTGGAGATATTTAAGGTATAGCCTTCCTGCAGCTCTTGGATACCAACCCCTGCCTTTAAGTGTCCCTATGGCTGTAAAAACAACAATTGGCACTCCCGTATGACCATTCCATGGTTGGGATGTCTACAGCCAAGAATTACTAAATGAATGGGAAATACAGTTAATCGTATAATTCTCTCATCTCTAATTAAAGGAGTTGGTATCAGGAGCTGTATTTTAGCATCAGTGAAAAAAAACTCACTTTCTCCTTTGTGTTTCTGCAGGTTTGGCATCTTAGAACTGACGGACCGATTTTTTCCTCTCCATGTCTCTCTGATTTCTCTGGCTGCAGTGTATTTGGGTCACATGATGGCTACATCTATTGCTGCAGTTCTGAGGGGCTTCTACTTTGGAAACACAAAACAAGTTCAAAAGTGTATGCCACTCCATTTGTGTTCCCTAACCCATGCATAGAGGCCAGTGAGCTGGTGGCTGCAGCTTCTACAGACGGAGACTTGTACATACTGGATGTCCAGAGTGGAAGCTTGATGGCCCAGTACAGACTGTCAGGGCAGATATTCTCTTCCCCTGTGGTATGGGAAAGCACTCTCATTGTTGGCTGTAGAAATAACTATGTGTATTGCTTAGATCTATCCTGCAAAAATGCCATCAAATAAAAATTAATTTTCATTGTTTGCATTTTATATATTAACATATATATTCGGGCTAATCCTCAGTCACCTGAAATCCATGTCCATCAGGGTCTAAATGTAGATATGCAGTAAAGGTATGGGATCCACTATCCTGAAACCCGTTATCCAGAAAGCTCCAAATTACAGAAAGGCCGTCTCCCATAGACTCCATTATAATCAAATAATCTACATTTTTAAAAATTATTTCCTTTTTCTCTGTAATAATAAAACAATACCTTGTTCTTGATCCCAACTAAGATGTCATTAATCCTTATTTGACGCAAAACCTGCCTATTGAGTTTATTTATTGATTACATGATTTTCTAGTAGACCTAAGGTATGAAGATCTAAATTAAGGAAACATTCGTTATCTGGAGAATCCCAGGTCCCGAGCATTCTGGATAACAGGTCCCATACCTGTATGTGCAAGCTGGATGCTGATGTAGGTGTATTATATAGTGCTATTATAGTGCACAGCTCTGTTCTTTCTTGCAACACAGTTTTTTATACAGACAAGGGGTTGCATGCTCATTACAGTGCAAGTGATGTACAGTAAATAGATGTCTTGCAGAGACATGATTCTGCAACCATTCCCCACCTCTCTCGTCCTAAAAGAATAGTTTTTACTAAAACCGATTAGATTGCACACTTCTACAAATATTATATTATATATCTTATTATATAAGAAAAAAACTCATTAAAGGGGTGGTTCACCTTTACGTTAACTTTTAGTATGTTATAGAATGGCCAATTCTAAGCAACTGCTCTTCATTTCTTTCTTTATTAGTTTTTTTTTTTAATAATTTGCCTTTTTCTACTGACACTTTCCAGCTTACAAATGGGGGTCACTGACCCCATCTAAAAAACAAATGCTCTGTATGGCTACAAATGTATTGTTATTGCTACTTTTTATTACTCGTCTTTCTATTCAGACCTCTCCTATTCATATTCCAGTCTCTTATATAAATCAATGCATGGTTGCTAGTGTAATTTGGACCTTAGCAATCGGATTGTTGAAATGTCAAACTGGAGAGCTGCTGAATAAAAAGCAAAATAGTAAAAAATGAAAACCAACTGGAAATGGTTTCAGAATATCATCCTTTACATCATACTAAAAGTTAACTCAAAGGTGAACAAACAATCCCTTAACGTGGAAGATGGGCAGCAGGGAAAACTGTCGATGCACCCTGCAAAAAGGACCTGGGGATAACACTGTTGGACTTTTTTGTTTTTATGTTATTAAAGCCATATACATCTACAGAAATGGAAATTCATACTATTATTAAAAAAGCAGCGACAAATGTGTACATATAATATTTTGGTGATAATTTCCCTAATGTGAAAATGCCATGCATGTCCTTATTTCCTTTCACTGTTAACATCAGTGGTGTAACTAGTGTCACTTGGGCCCCCCTATTTGGACTTGCGTCCCCCCACCCACTGCATGTGAAAAATCCCCTTAAAGGGCATGTAAAGGCAAAAAAAGAAAATCCAATATTTACTTTCTTTAATGAAAAAGAAACCTATCTCCAATATACTTTAATTAAAAAATGTGTACCGTTTTTATAAGAAACCTGACTGTATGCAGTGAAATTCTCCCTTCATTTACTGCTGTGGATAGGAATTGTCAGACAGTCCCTAACTGCTGAGCAGGGAAACAATCATACTTATGAACAGCAGGGGGACCCCCCGCCTTACTTCCCAGCCATGCAGAACTCAAGCAGCTTTGTTTATGTTGATCCCTAAACAGCCCAGACCACACTGAGCATGTGCACAGTCTTAGTCTTGCAAAGATATTTAACAAAGTTACAAGATGGTGACCCCCTGTAGCCAACTTTGAAAGCATAAATTATTTGTTTGATTAGGCTTGTGGTGCAGTAAGTTCATGTTTATATTTAGTATACAAAATATAGCATTTCTAGCCTTATTCTATTTTAGACTTTACATGCCCTTTAAAGGGGAAGTCCAAAATTTGATAAAGAGGCCCACATAACACAGAAATCCCTAATCAACCATCGCAGTTACATGTTTCTTCAAAAAGTATAAATAAATGCCTTTTTCTATGCTGAAATCCAGCTGTTTTAAGAGTTCTTCTCTTTCTGCATCATTTGAAATCCTGGCAGGGAAGGAGGGACTAAAACACTGATGTTACAAATTGTAACAACTTATCCTCAGCTTACAGACAACTTGCAGGAACTACATAACCCACAATGCATTGCACTGTGATGTTCCTTTCCTTATTGAAATCACATGTGCAGGGAATTGTGGGGTTTGGAGTATGCAGGCTAGGGACAGATGGCTGCTGATAAAAAGTAACAGTAGTCAGCCAGCTCAGCAAAGTAGTCATGAAAAGTCTGCATATTTTTTATTGATGTATATTGCAAAGATGCTTGAAATTGTTTACTTTTCAAAAAAGTTATGTTTGTGTGGAGTTCACCTTTGAGCTCCATGGTCGTGCCGGCTCCCAAGATGGGTGCGACCCAGGTGTGATTGCACCCCTGATACTTACGCCACTAGTTAACATTAAGACATGAGAACAGACACACACACAAAACATTCCACACAAGATTTTAAAAGTATATCCTTTTTTTTTTTTTTATTCAACTGAAGACATTTTTTTTAGTAATGGACCGTTACATAACAGTCAGACAAAACCAAGAAAATTTACACGGTTAAGAATTTATCTTCTGTATAGTCTTTAAACGTTTTTTTTCTTCTCAAAACATCTGCAGCACAAAAAAATAAATCCGATGAAACAAAACAAACTTTTTCCCCGTTGTTAACAGGTGATACGGAAATGAATATACAACAATTTTTAAATATTTACTTAGTAATAATTTAGTTAGGACTAATAACATTACAAATAAGAAACAATTATATTTGAAAAATTAAGAAAATGTTTTAAAAAGTACAGTAAACAAAAAAGAACCACAGCTTTACAGGTTTATATATTTTTTTCTTTAGACTGCTATACTAATAGTTTTATTGTTCCTTCTATGTTTCCACGACTTAGGAAAATAAAGGATATTTTACTGTTGGATCGTGGACCCCAAGCTGTCAGCGTCTACTGGGAGTTGTAGTTAAACAACAGCATAAAAAAAACAAACACAGTTTGTAGTTTATTTGGGTAAATCAAAGCTAAAGTTGGAAAGGGTCCCAGGTGCTACAAGGAAGGCTATTGCTCCAATTTGATGGTAAAGCAGGATTGTCCAACCTTTGCAATTTAACTATAGCTTTATGGCCACAGGTTGGGCATCCCTGGTGCATATACTTCATATTCTGAAAAGCTGATACACCAGATTAATTTTTATAGTGTTATTTATTTGTGTTCATGGCTGCTTGTGGCCAGGGAATAGGCCTACTCCTCCTAAAACTAAAACAGTCACAGGATAGGACACAATTTGAACCCTATTCAGCATATATTCCTCTCTTTGTGGATTTAATCACATATTCTTCTTGAGCCGAGCACACTGCAGTGGGCCGGGCATACAAAGCATAATGGATTGCTTACAATCTAACAAGTGATCTCATTTATTTAAAGGAAAACTATACCCCTCAATGTAGGTCTCTATAAAAAGATATTGCATAAAACAGCTCTTATGTAAAACCCTGTTTCATGTAAATAAATCATTTTCATAATAATATACTTTCTAAGTAGTATGTGCCATCGGGAAATCATAAAAAGAAAATTGCCATTTTAAAAAATAAGGGCCGCCCCCTGGGATTGTATGATTGTGCAAACCAAGCCGGAAGAGGATCGCTCTATGATGCTCGCTGGTATAACCCCGGGCTGGTGCAGTTTTCTGCTGATAGAAGCACCGACTCGGGGTTTCAGGTAAGTGAATACAATCACTTGGGGGTGCCTAACATTTGGAACCCCCAAGTGCACAAAGCCGTTCCTTCTCCTTTAAAGTGTAAGAAATTAAAATTGTATCTCTGATAACATGGTAATGGAGTCCACCCCGGGGCTTAGCTCAAATGACAAATGTCCACCTCCCCTCACTCATGCAAACCTTCCTTACCCACCCACCTGACTTCTGGGGCAGGACACTGGGCAGGGGTCCACCAGGATTTCTCCCTGGATCCAGTCTGACCCTGTACCATACAGAATGAGCTTCCCTCCCTGTAGTTTCAAGAAGGTGGGACTTTTCCTGTTGCACAGCCTGTTATCTGTGCTTAGCAATGACTGACAGGTGCACCCCCCAATCAACCCACAGCCTGTCCAACAGAAATAGCCCCACCCTTCCAGACACACTACAGAGGAGAAAGCATATGCGACAAAGATAATTGTCAGGGACGTTTATAAGAAAATAATCAGATGCTGCCATATGTGATATTATCGGAAAAGACATATAACTTTTTTGTTTATTTATTTTTTTAATTTATTTAAGTTTCAGCTGCTTAGTACATCTCCCAGAGGGCTTATTTGATATTGAAATGGTTATACTGGATGTTAGACACAAGTATCATTTGCATGGTGCATACTGTATCATCTCTTGGATAAAGAATATAATATTGGGCATTGTTCTGTGGGGAAGCGTGTGTTAAATAAGGCATTGTTATAGAAATGGAATTGCTTTGTTACTGTATTTCCCTACTTTCCACAGGCACTGGCTCTCTGTTCCAAGAAACAGTTCACGCCAGTTTTACCAGTGCAGAGCAACACTACATTATATTTTAATTACTTGGGAAAGCTTTCACTGGAAGATCTACATGTTTGATGAAATTGCAAAATAATCTTTGACCTATTTGGCCACCCAGGTGATTTAATCCCTGGGCAAAAGACTGGAACAGATCTGTGGGAGGAGACCCAATTAGCAACCTCTTTCTGTCCTCATCCAATGGGATTTTCAAAGTGATCCCCAGCCAGCCTAAGACTGGCCAATAAGCAGCCAACTTGATCTAGAGTGGTCATTTCAGCAGCAAGTATCAGCCGTTTGAATATTTTGGGCTGGGTAAAGCTATTCAATTACTTAGCACAGAAAAACACACAAAGAGACAAAAGCCTGGACTTGTCTATAATGCTACTGTGCCTGATTTAAAAATATACATTTGTAAAAATTACACTAAGCTATAAAATATTTAAAGGCACAAACAAAATATCCTAGAAGCATAATCACTATCTAGCAATATACATATACAGTATCACTACGGATCATTGGAGCTCTAAACTGAACAACAGTTTGACTGAAGGACTAAATGACTTGTGCTCTTGAGTTTGTTCCTCAGCCAACATTTTGGCTGAAACTGTACTATGTTTTTCCAGCAATTTGGCTAATGCCAGTCTTGCCAGACGTGAAACAGCCAGACTGCTGGCTCCTCTGCATTGACAGGCACTGAGTCAGCCTGAGTGCAGACACACGGGGATGAGAATATTCATTTTTACATTGGAATCTGCCCCGTGTGTCTGCATCCAGGCAAGGGCTGTGCAGACAGAGAAGCTAACGGAGGGGAGCTGTTGTGACTCCTGTCATTAGTCATAAATAAATCTAATTTGCTTTTGTACATCTCAATGTTGGACTGTGTTACACTAAAGTGCTTTATTTCTAGTGCACTTTATCAAAACAAGGTCCGAAGCCAGTTACAGGCCATAAACCCCTATATATAACTCATTATTGTGCAGTTTATAATAATCCATTACCTGGAGCAGATATCCAGTGTTTAGTAAATATTTACATCATATGTGTACAGTTAGGATTGGCCCTTAGTGGGGTTCACAAACAAAAACTTTGCATGAAAATAGATTTTTAACTCATTGCATATGTGACTTCTGTCTGCCAGAAGGTCAGGCTTCTTCCTATGCACTGCCTGTGGGATGTGCTCAGTATTCCCTCTGGGCTTTTTAAGTGGATCATAGGCAGTGCACCAAAATAGTTTTTCTAGGAAAAAAATGTGCCCGAAAATGCTAAGTACAATGGCGGTACTTGATCCCTTTTCTATACATGCAGAAATTGTTCTTTTTGAATCATAATTTTTATCCTGTTTTTTTTTTTTAATCTTTACTCTTCCCTAATGTCAGTCTTCATACACCTCTGTTCCATTGCTCAGCTACTGGCCTTCTGTTGACTAAGGACTATTTCACTTCTGGGCACTGGAATTGCTGATACCAAAAGCAGTGACCCAAATATCCCTGACTTGCCACAGGTAACACATCAGTTGTTATTAGCCATTCAATTTCATCTTTAAATAGATTTTTACTACAGTTATGTTATAGGTAAACCTATATGGTGGGGCTGGTGTTTTTTTTTATGGTAGAGGAGGAAAAAAAGCGACTGAATTTATTCACAGGCTGGTGCCTAACAAATTAGCACCCTCTCAGTGAGCTTGCCTTTACTTGTCCTTTCATTGTGAAAAATCTAGTTATTACCTGAACTCATCAAAATAAACCCAGCACAATTTGCATATGCAAATTAGGGACGGGGAGGGAAATCGCATGACTTTTTGTCACAAAACAAAGAAGTAAAAAATGTTTCCCCTTCCTACCCCTAATTTGCAAATTAGGATTCAGTATTGGCCAAATCTTCGTGAATCCAAAATAGTGGATTAGGTGCATCCCTAAAAATCATATTTTAGCATTTAGCTACCTTCATGCATAAATCCCTTGGTTATAAGAAAATATTGTATTTTTCCTTGTTTTAAATGCTAACGCCAATTGTAAAGTAGGTTGAGGAACTCATTCATAAAATGTTGGGGGGGGAATAACAGAAATAAATAAAGCAAGATTAATTATTATCAATTATTTTTTAACAGATTCATGAAATCTTCTGGATTTTCATTAATTTGTTACTATTTATTAGGTATTTATATTAATACACTTCCACACAAGGAGTAGACAGTATCTAGTGTTCCAGGACTGCAATGCTGTGCAATGTGGAATGATAGGAGATGTGGGCACCATTTTCTTCTAGGTAGGCCACTGCACCCCAGCATATACTGAAGGGGTCAGCCAATCAGATCTTCATCTTATACTCATCTCAAAATGATAGTTCTAAAGCCCCATACATGCACCCACATCCAGCAATAGCCAACCAATTCAGACTCAAACAGGCAAATCACATTTGTACTCCTCATCAGCTTGAAGATGGGGTACACTATATCTGGAATGATTTGATCAGGGACATGTTTAAGGGTAAAGCCATGTACCCCTAACATAACAGATGCCCCTGGGGAGGGGCAAGATTAGTGATGTGCAGGTTGACCTGAAACTTGTGGTCACCAACTGGTTGACCTCCAGTTGGGCAAGTTTGGGTTGAAATTTGGCCAACCACTGTGGGTAAAGGTTTGGGTGCGGATCAGACTGGTAGAACACTCCTCCACTGCTCCCAAAGAGCAGAACCAGAGGCACACACAGAAGTAGTGTACAGAGAGGGAAGACACATGTTTAGGATGGGTGCAGGTCCTACAATGGCAACATGATGTTTCTATATCTGTATCAGAATGACTTTTCCTTCCTTGTGCCCCACAGCTGCTTATAAGCCAATCAAGGCTGGGCGTGATCGCATGGAGGAGTATGAAATCACTTTAATTACATTTCCTTTGCTTCAAAAATGATGGAATTAACACAACAATAGTTAGAAATAGTTATAATAAAATCAACTAGGTCCAACCATAAAATATTAAGAATGTATCCTTCAAGTATTGTCCTAGCACTTTTTAGTATCAGATCCATTAGGTGGGTTGAATGTGTCCTGATCGCCTTTTGCATCTGATCTATACGAATAATATTAGGGTCACAGTTCATTTACAAGGAAGGCAAATTAGAAAGGCTATAACTATAACACCTCTAAATTCCCTATAGGAACTATGTCTAGTAGTGTTGCACATCAATATAATACGAGCAGGACATTCATGTGGCTTCAGTAGCGGCACATATAGTACCAGAGTGTGCAAAATATTACACCAAGAAGTGTACAATGTGTATTGGTCTTGATCAGGGATGGTCAACACCACAACTTTCCTTTACTTGTTACACTACAACTCCCAAATTTTCCATCGGCAGCAGACGGACGCTGGAAGTTGTGAGTTTGGAGGGTTGAAGGTTGAACATGACTGCTCCAGATAATATCATATGCAGGTTGCCAAATATGTCAATTATTACAGCCCTATTTTATCCCCAAGAAGTATCATGACTGTGTAAGAAGACAGTACAGGAGGACATTGCTACTGTTCCAATACAGAGTATCACATTTCACCAATATAACAATTAGGCACAAATGCGCTTGATTATTTCTGTATAGCCCGGGAACAGACCACTTATTATTACTGTATTTGCCATAACATCCATACAGTAGACCACAGACACAGCTTAGGGACACCTTATTGGCTTCTATTTAGCCAGGACAAGATATTTACTTAATAATCTGTGGACAGTCACTCCAGGCTTTTGATTTCCGTTTGGCTAAGGCAAGCCAAGCGGGCTCCGAGGACACCGGAGAAGCATCTGGTGTAGAAAATCGCTTCGGTATATCCTTTGCCAGAGGAGGAACTTGAACTCCATCTGTGATTTCCACTGTGAGAAATAAAGGGAAGATGTTGTTACTTAGTGGGCCAGATACGGTAGTAGCTACAAAACACATTTGCTTTTATAGGGGTGAACCTTTACGTTCATTTTGAGTATGTTAATTCTAAGCAACTTTTCAATTGGCCTTCATTTATAGTTTTTTAATTATTTGCTTTCTTTCTGATTTTTTCCAGCTTTCAAATGGGGTTCAATGACCCCATCTAAAAAACAAATTCTCTGTATTGTCATTTGCTCCGTCACTGAGTGAAAATTGTATACAAGAGTTATACATATTTTTCCAAACCGTAAGCTCTACAGAACAGGGTTAGTGCCTCTTAAAAACACCAATTAATCTTTGTTATTGTAAATATTTCTTTTTCCCTTGTGCATATTTATTTTGATTTAATTGCAATGTTTGTCCCCCTGTATTGTAAATATATAGCTAGCTGTGTACATACTAGTGCTATAGATATACATGGATATATTTATAGCATATGCATTGATCAGAGGGCTGTCTAGACTGGGGGAGAGTGAAAGGATTGAGTGGATGCAGATTCACAGCTCATGGACACAGAGAGACATATCCAACATGGCGTGGAGGCCTATTTATTAAAGTTTGAATTTTAGTGGTTTTAGAGGTTTTTGAAACCACAAACAAATTCATTTCCACAAATGTCTTTAATTTATGAAAAGATCAGAACTGAAAAAGCACGAAAGGAAAAAGTTGCAGAAAAGTTGCGAAAACTGCATCTTTTTTCACTTGTCACTAATGATGGGCAAATCTGTCCTATTTTGCTTTGCCGAAAAATTTGTGAAACGCATTGAAGTCAGTGGATGTCAAAATAATTTTGACACGTGTCAATTTTGACAGAGTGACAATTTTGACAGAGTGACAATTTTCATACACACAACTATTTTGTCCAAATGCACTAAAGTCAATGGGCGTCCGAATAATTGATTAATAATTTTTTTCTCGCTGGATTTTTTGCCAGCAAATTTTTGCTCAGTTCCTTGTTTATTAATGACCTGGAGGTGGGCATTGAAAGTACTGTTTCTATTTTTGCAGATGATACTAAATTGTGCAGAACTATAGGTTCCATGCAGGATGCTGCCACTTTGCAGAGGGATTTGTGTAAGTTGGAAAACTGGGCAGCAAACTGGAAAATGAGGTTCAATGTTGATAAATGCAAGGTTATGCACTTTGGCAAAAATAATATAAATGCAAGTTATACACTAAATGGCAGTGTCTCAGGAGTTTCCTTAAAGGAGAAGGAAAGGTACCGATGCAGTCAATAGATTAGCCACAATAGTGCAAGCTATATCACTATTTATTCTGTTGAATGTTTACCATACCTGAGTAAACAGCTCTAGAAGCTCTCTGTTTGTTTAGGATAGCAGCTGCCATATTAACTTGGTGTGACATCACATCCGGCCTGAGTTTCTCTGCTCAGTCATAGCTCTGGGCTCAGATTACAGCAGGGAGGGGAGGAGGGAGGGGGAGAAGCAAACTGAGCATGCTCAAGCCCTAGCCCTGGAGGTTTAAGTTGAAAACAGGAAGTCTGATACAGAAGCCCATGTGTACACAATAGAACAAAAGAAATGCAGTGTTTGTTTGAGGGTTTACTGGTGTATTTATATAGACCTTTCTAATAAAGCTTACTTAATTTTAGCCTTTCCTTTTCCTTTAAATGAGAAGGATCATGGAGTTTTTGTAGATAACAAGTTGTCTAATTCTGGGCAGTGTCATTCTGTGGCTACTAAAGCAAATAAAGTTCTGTCTTGCATAAAAGAAGGGCATTAACTCAAGGGATAAAAACATAATTATGCCTCTTTATAGGTCCCTGGTGAGGCCTCATCTGGAGTATGCAGTGCAGTTTTGGACTCCAGTCCTTAAGAGGGATATAAATGAGCTGGAGAGAGTGCAGAGATGTGCAACTAAATTGGTTAGAGGGACGGAAGACTTAAATTATGAGGGTAGACTGTCAAGGTTGGGGTTGTTTTCTCTGGAAAAAAGGCGCTTGCGAGGGGACATGATTACACTTCACAAGTACATTAGAGGACATTATAGACATATAGCAAGGGACCTTTTTACCCATAAAGTGGATCACCGTACCAGAGGCCACCCCTTTAGACTAGAAGAAAAGAACTTTCATTTGAAGCAACGTAGGTGGTTCTTCACAGTCAGGACAGTGAGGTTGTGGAATGCACTGCCGGGTGATGTTGTGATGGCTGATTCAGTTAATGCCTTTAAGAATGGCTTGGATGATTTCTTGGACGACATAATATCAATGGCTGTTGTGATACTAAACTCTATAGTTAATATAGATATGGGTATATAGAATTTATGTGAAAGTAGGGGTGTGTGTATGGATGCTGGGTTTTCATTTGGAGGGTTTGAACTTGATGGACTTTGACTTTTTTCAACCCGATTTAACTATGAAAGAAAGAGCTTCCAATTGTAACAGGGACATCTGCCAATGACATCTGCATGATTTCGACTGGTTTTAGCTGGAGTATTTTCGGATTTGGAATTGTGACAGTTTTGTTGCATAATAAATCCTGGAAAAGTCGCATTTTCAATACAAAACTATTTTATAAAGCAGTAGCTCCTTGTCTTCTCAGGTTTGTAACCAGCCATCAACAATGACACTTTGCTCTATGTATTAGCTTCATTAAAAAAATGAGTGAGTGGTAGTATCTATCTCACAAGCACAAGACATAGGATGTAGACCTACAGAATGACATCTACAAAAAATTCTCATTCCAAATATAACTGGCACAAAACATACAATTTTAGCATAAACAGTATATGTATACAAGCATGAACTGGTAAAAATGAACAGAAAACCAAGGCTAAGCCAGCCACAGAAATAACCCCGTGCAGTTGTTTAATACACCATTAGATACATGTTCCCTGACCTCACCTGTGACAGATGTGGGAAGCGTGTTTGATTTTTGAAGTTGCTCTCTGCGCTGCAGACGGGTCACTACTGTTTCACATTTCTTCTCTTCTTGGGCCACTGGCTTTTGCAGGGAACCACACCTGGTTCTGTATTCTCCTGTTACGACGCTCTCACTGGCCTTTTTGAGATATAATTCAGAATAAGGAGGTTTCGCTTATATGTCAAAGTCAAAAGTAAGTCATCGGTATTAATACCAATGCTACTATACATACAACAAGCTCTATTTTCATATGTCTATTGCAGAAAAGGATGTACAGGTATGGGACCTGTTATCCAAAATGCTCAGGTCCTGGGGTTTTCCAAATAATGGAACTTTCCATGATTTGGATCTTCATACCTTAAGTCTACTAGAAAATCACGTAAACATTAAATAACCCCAATAGCCTGGTATTGCTCCCAATAAGGATTAATTATATCTTAGTTTGGATCAAGTAAAAGATACTGTTTTATTATTAAACAGAAAAAGGAAATCATTTGTAAAAATTTGGATTATTTGGATAAAATGGAGTCTATGGGAGACAGCCTTTCCAAATTTTGGAGCTTTCTGAATAGCAGATTTCCAGACAACGCATCTCATACCTGTACTGAAAATATACCCTTATTATAAATAGTTTGAATAGTATAATTTGGTATGGCATGACCTGAGCCAGTGATAATGTCTCTGTGTGTCTTTCATATTGTTTATTACTTAGTATAAATACTATTACCTGGAATATTTAGGACCTGAGTTTTCCACATAATAAAATGGAATATTAGGTGAATTTTGATTATATCAGCAGGTCTCAGATCCAAAAAAAGTAACGCTGGAGTGGCTTAAACATACGGTAAGCCCTGTGGCACTATTTGTCCAGGAATAAGTTGGCCTATTATTCTGGACAGTTGTGCTCCATGTTGTTCAGTGTGCAAAGCTGGTAAATACTAACGCCAAAATAATATTTCATTTTGTTTTTCTAAATAAACATAAAAAAACAAAATGTACAGAGGCAGATCATTTCTACCTGATCTCGTGAAATGATGGCTTTGGGAATGACAGCTTAACATAATCGCAGCTAAAGCCCACATGGGTGTAAAATATAGAGATGTGCTTTAAAGGGGCGGGCAACCTTAACATTTACTGAATATTTTCATTAGCCTGCTTACATTTTCTTTATTGATCTTTTCTGACTGTTTGGTTTCCCTGGCTTGTTTTCTATCTTCCCTGTAAGTGTGCTGTTCCCGAAATCCCTTCTGCTTCTGTAGAGCTAACGTTATCCAGAGAGGCTGCTCTGTCTCTGGTTTTTCCATCAGTCTGGTACCATCAAGGGAATGACGACTCTGAAGAGCTGGCCTTTCTGAAAGGACACAATGCACACAAAGATCATTAATGTCAGTCACCATGGGCAGTGGAGTGATAGTTAAGGGTAATTTAGACAGATACAGAAGGAAATGATATGATTTATGTAAAAAAATAAATTTACCTTTGCTGATTTGCTCTGGCCTTTTCTCAGACTTCTCTCTCCAGGGAATATGGATCGATGGAAAATAGCACTTTTTGTCTTTTGATTCTGGCTCCTCATTTTTACCTGGACTTGAAGATGGCAGTGCCACACTCCCTTTCATGGATTCTCCCAGCATCGCTTTATCTGGGTCACTTTTTTCCAGCTTCTGTGCAGACAGGTCAACCAGATTACTTCTATCAAGTTTAGAAAGCAGGGAGGGTGTTGAAGTTGGACTGGATGGCTTAGGAGCTAGGCATGGTTTCTCAACAGAGAGTGATTTAGGCACAGTTCTACCTTTGTTAGGTGAAGGGATGTACGAACTGGAGGATGATATTAAAGGGGGCGACACTGAATGGAGATCTGTTAGACTGCTTGAGGTATCCATGGAGATGGACGCAAGATTATCTTTCTTTATTTTTGTGGGTGATGCTGACAGTTCTTTTCTAGATGTATTGGAAGGTTCTGTTTCATCTGCTGCATTGAATGACGCTGGCACGCCATCAAAACTATCACCCGCACTATACCTCTTTTTTCTCTTTTGGTCATTCAGAGGATCAGAATGAAATCTTAATGAGTAATTTGTTCTTCTCAACTTGATTCCAAATGGAGACGTTTTCTCCTCCCCGTTTTGTACAGTCTTATCATTTTTCTGTGTTCCATTGCTCACTTGCATGTCAAGCCCAGTTTGTGGCTCAACCTGCCCTCGACGGGGAGAATGAGGAGGATGGGGAACAAGAAAGGATGGAAGATCTTTTGAAAATATAAAGCCTTCTGTGCTATTATTACTTGTCACCTGCTTTCTCAGTTTACTAGGGATTGTTTCTCGCGAACTGTTGACTTCAAGGGATTTGTCCTGAGTGGCATTGTTAGTCAACACTGGCTTTGTTGCTGCTACAGTTTCTGTACTTGTTTGAGTTGTCATCGTCTCAAGCTGTTGGGACGTTACACTTTCAGCAAATTTCTGCCAAGCTGGAGTTATGGAGAATTTAGCACTGGCGGACAATGTTTTCCTTAAATTGCTATGGAGCTCACCATTGCCTTTCCCGGTCCAGTCATCTCTCTGTAATTGTGAATTTCTTTGTGCTTTCTCAAGCATACTGATATTTTCCGATTTACTTAGGATTTTCGATCGGATGGACGTCCATTCATTCAAGACTGATTGTGCGTCTAAGGATTCTGACGTGTACTTTGTTCTGCTTGTCATTGTTGTGGGGTCTTGCCTTCCTTTTTCACTCTTGGCTGTTTGGTCTTCTAAATGTTTTTTCTCATCTGTGAGACCCAGCAATGACTTACATGCAGAATCCTTAATTTGATCAAGGTTCACTGCCGTGCCACAGAGCTGTGCACCAGTAACTAAAATAGCTGTGTGTGGAACACAGAGGGACGACGGAAGGGAATGAGTGGTTATATTAGGTTTATTTTCCTTTGACCCATGTGAATCAGGAGAAACAGTTGGTTCTTTGGAAGGTGTAACAGGAGATAAGTTAACTCTCTGAAACAAAATTTGCTTTTCCCCTGCCGATACTTTGAATGTGAATGGTCTTTGCCGCTGGTCAAGTTCCTTCCATCGTTGCTCTTCACTATTTCTCCCTTCTACCTGGTCTTCAGTTGGTGTTTGCTGCTTGTTCTTTTGGATCTCGTCATCTTGACTTGTTTCCACAATCATCTTTTCCTTTTCAGCAGCTTCTTTGTCTTTCAGCTTTGTATCTGAAGCTAAAAAACACACCTCCGGTTTTGTTTCAGTATCTTTTTTCTTTTGCTGATTCTGCTTCTCTAAAAGTTTTAGTTCTTGCCGTTTTTGCTCCTCTATTTTAATTTGTTCTTCTCGCCTTCGCCTCTCTTCTTCTTGACGCTGCTCCTCTGCCTTCTGGATTGCTTTCTGTTCTTCTCTTTCACGCAATTTTAACTCTTCTTGCCTTCTGTGTTCCTCTAGTTCTTGGAGAATTTGTTCAGCACGTCGCCTTCTTTCTTCTTCGAGTCGCTGTTGCTCTTTGATTTCAAGCTCCCTTTTTAATTGTCTCTTTCTCTCCTCTTCCTCTTCCTGCCGTTGTTTTTCCAACTCCAGATCTTTTTCTACTTTATCTAAAAATCTATTTTCAGCTCTGTGTTTCGGGCTGATTAGTTCCTGATATTTCTCCAGTTTTTTCTCTTCCACATTCTCCTTACCCAGTTTCTTTATATCCTTCCCGTCTTCACTTTTAATTAATGTGTGAACCTTCTCATAGGATTGCACCTCAGTCTTTTTCCACTGTGACTGATCTGATTTATGTAAATTCTGACTTGATATTTCTGTGGAATTATACATGGTTTTGTCAAGAGAGTTTCTTATGGGAGCACTTTCATTTTCAAACGCTGTGTCTTCTATACTCGGATATTCCTACAAAATGTATAAAATAATCATTGCTTGATATCAGTGGCTTATGAAACCATAACATATAGTGCATACATTATATTCATACATAAGACTACAGACGGATAAGATCTGGAACAATAAATAATAAAATAAGATCTGTATGAGATTCATAGTAAAATACAGAAGTGACATAAAACTAGAGAACGCATCTTTTAGCTATCCAACTAAATGAATACTAATATAAACTCCTTGCTAGTATTTCACTACTTAAAGGAAAACGATACCCCAAACAATGTAGGTCTCTTTAAAACTATTTCACATAAAACAGCTCATGTGTAAAACCCTGCTTCATGTAAATAAACCATTTTCTTAAAAATATACTTTTTAAGTAGTATGTGCCATTGGGTAATCCCAAATAGAAAATTGCCGTTTTAAAAACTAGGGGCACATTTACTAAGCTTGAGTGAAGGATTAGAATAAAAACATACTTCGAATTTCAAAGTATTTTTTTGGCGACTTCCACCATCTAATTGGTTACTTCGACCTTCGACTACGACTTCGACTTCTAATCGAACGATTCGAACTAAAAATCATTTGACTATTCGACCATTCGATAGTCGAATAAAAAAAAACTTCGACCACCTACTTCGCCACCTAAAACCTACCGAGCACCAATGTTAGCCTATGGGGAAGGTCCCCATTGGCTTTCCTAGCAATTTCTGATCGAAGGAAAATCGTTCGATCGATGGATTAAAATCCTTCGAATCGTTCGATTCTAAGGATTTAATCGTTCGATCAAACGATTTTTCCTTCGATCGTTCGATCGAACGAATTGCGGTAAATCCTTCGACTTCGATATTCGAAGGATTTAACTTTGATGGTTGAATATCGAGGGTTAATTAACCCTCGATATTCGACCCATAGTAAATGTGCCCCCTAATGTCCGCCCCCCTGGGAGCATACGATTCACGGTGCACACAAACCTCGGGGACACATGCATGTTAGGTCACACGAGCCAATCAATGGACAAAGTTCTGTCTCTTGCTCCCACATTTTTTCCTGTTCCTTTTAGGGCTGTAGTATTTCTGGTCAGGTGATCTCTGAGGCAGCACACAGACCATCAAGAAATTGTTTAAAAGGCAAACATTTATTGATATAAATATTCTAGTTTGGTAATATTCTTCAATAAGGTACTTAATATGATAAAAAATACAGTTCCTTTAATCCAAAAATGCCTAAATCAGAGGCCCTCCAGCTGGTGTTAAACTACAGAGTTTTTGGGACCCATGTTTCATATCCCTAAACATAACCTAAACAAACTTTCAGTTTTGCTTTTATTTTTGTCCTACTGTATTTAAAAATGATTTGGTGGCAACTATACAGGCACAGCACATATACAAGTCTAAGCAATGAATGCGCAAAGCCATTACCTCGGACATTCCTCTGTGCTTCTTTGACACCCTCTGGTTCTTTGGCTTGACAGAAAGCTTATGCTTAGCAAAAGTATTATCCAGACGATCGACAGACCGAGGAACAGCATCCAGATTTATAGACTCAATTGTGCCAGTCGATGCCAGGGGCCTCTTGGACCGTGATGGCTTTATTGGAGTCGCCTGAAGGCAAGCCAATAACAGTTATATGAGTATAAAAGCAGCATTGCAGTTACAATCAAAACAATATTTTACAGGTATGGAAACTGTTATCCACAATTGTCTGGATAAGGGGTTTTTAATTAATTTGGATCACCATACTGTAAAGGGGACCCATCACCCAAAAACATATTCAAAATCCTATTTTATAACATTAGTCAAGCTAATTGAAATTACATTTCACAATATAAATTATTTGAATCTTGTTTCCTTCAGTCTGGGAAAACATAATTATAGCAAGCAGCCAGCAGCCATTTTGTGGACACTGTTATTAAGGCAAGCCTTGCATCATCTCAGAGCCTTTTTTGTTTACCAGAATGGGGGCCTGATGTCCATCCCCGTGCCCTGGCTACACCAGTGATCCCCAACCAGTAGCTCGCAAGCAACATGTTGCTCATCAATCCCTTGGATGTTGCACCCAGTGGCCCCAAAGCAGGTGCTTATTTTTGAATTCCTGTCTTGGAGGCAAGTTTTGGTTGTATAAAAACCAAGACTCCTGCAAAATAGAGCCTCCTGTAGGCTGCCAGTCCACATAGGGGCTACCAATAGCCAATCACAGCCCTTATTTGGCTCGCCAGGAGGGTTTTGCATGCCTGTTTTGCTCCCCAACTGTTTTTATGTTTGAATTTGGCTCACGGTTAACAAAGGTTAGAGATTTCATGTTTAATTTGAAAAGGACTTTTATTATCCAGATTTCTGTGTCTGGGTGGCAGGTCCACTTTAAGTCTAGTAAAAAAAAATAACTGATACATTAAAGCCGTGGTTCACATTTAAGTTAACCTTTAGTATGTTATAGAATGGCTAATTCTAAGCAACTTTTCAATTGGTCTTTTTTATTTATAGTTTTTTCATTATTTTCCAGTTATCCAATTAATTTCCAGCTTTCAAATGGAAGTCACTGACCCCATCTAAAAAACAAATGCTCTGTAAGGCTAAAAATGTATTATGATTGCTACTTTTTATTGCTCATATTTCTATTTAGGCCTCTCCTATTGATATTCCAGTCTCTTATTCATATCAGTGCATGGTTGGTAGGGTAACTTGTTTCCTAGCAACCAGTTTCCTGATATTGGAAATTATAGAACTGCTGAATAAAAAAGATAACGCAAAAACCAGAATTAATAATGAAAACCAATTGCAAATTGTCTAAGAATATCACTCTCTACAATACATCATACTAAAAGTTAACTTGAAGGCAGACAACCTCTTTAAATAAACCCAATAGAATTGCTTTGCATTCTAATAAGGATTAATTCATTAATATATGTAGTTAAGATCAAGTACAAGCTACTGTTTTATTATTACCGAGAAAAAGGAAATCATTTTTAAAAATTACAATTATTAGCTTCAAATGGGAGTCTATGAAAGATGGACTTCCTTGAGGGAACACCTGCCAGACTGATTCACAGTGTTCTGATATTGTCTATGTTAAAGGGATACTGTCATGGGAAAAAATGTAATTAGTGCTACTCCAGCAGAATTCTGCACTGAAATCCATTTCTCAAAAGAGCAAACAGATTTTTTTATATTCAATTTTGAAATCGGACATGGGGCTAGACATTTTGTCAATTTCCCAGCTGCCCCAAGTCATGTGACTTGTGCTCTGATAAACTTCAATCACTCTTTACTGCTGTACTGCAAGTTAGAGGGATATCACCCCCTCCCTTTTTCCCCCCAGCAGCCAAACAAAAGAACAATGGGAAGGTAACCAGATAGCAGCTCCCTAACACAAGATAACAGCTGCCTGGTAGATCTAAGAACAACACTCAATAGTAAAAACCCATGTCCCACTGAGACACATTCAGTTACATTGAGAAGGAAAAACAGCAGCTTGCCAGAAAGCATTTCTCTCCTAAAGTGCAGGCACAAGTCACATGACCAGGGGCAGCTGGAAAATTGACAAAATGTCTAGCCCCATGTCAGATTTCAAAATTGAATATTAAAAAATCTGTTTGCTCTTTTGAGAAATGGATTTCAGTGCAGAATTCTGCTGGAGTAGCACTATTAACTGATGCATTTTGAAAAAAAACATGTTTTCCGATGACAGGATCCCTTTAAGGAAATGTCTTGTTGATGTACATCTGCTCCATGAAGGGCTGCATCCCAATAAAGCACATTTGAGGAGTGTAAAACATTATTTTGGCAATACTTCAGCTCTAATATAAACAAATATATCTTACCTTCTCCTCTGCTTTATGTTCTAGTTCAATAATGGTCATGGAGCTGAAAGAACCGGGTGATCCTGTGAGCTATTTAAAAAAAATTAAACAGAAAAGAAAAACGTCAAAATATTGTGCTTATTAGGAGAATCGGTTATCTTGTTATACATGATTCACACACAGTTTCAGTGTCGGACTGGGACAGCAGGGGCCCACCCAAAAACCTTTCACTAGGGGCCCACCAAGTAATCTTAGAATAGGGGCCCACTCTCAGTAATATTATAATTCCTCTCCTCACTCAACCTCTATTCTCCTAGTCTGTTTTCTTTACATACTATAATCTATCATTCCATCTATTTAGCCTCTTTGTTCTTATAGAAATAGGGAATGGCTATGAAATAGGCCAAATGTTTAGCAGCATGAGGGCCCACTGACATCTCCACTTTTCCTGATATCCCAGTGGGCCAGTCCGACACCTCACAGTTTATTTGGAAAGCAAAGTCCAGATGCAATGGGGCAGTAGGACGACATGCTGACATGAAACACCAACCTAGTAGTCACTGTAGATGTATGAATCACAAACAATTTTTGTTTGTGACTTTATTTTGTGTTTTGTTTCCCAGGTATGGGATCCATTATGTGGAAACCCGTTATCCCGAAAGCCCTGAATTACAGACAGACTGTCTCCCACAGACTCCATTTTATCCAAATGTTTTAGTTTTTCCTCTGTAGTAATAAAGCAGTTTTCTACTTGATCCCAAATAAGATATAATTAATCCTTATTGGCAAAACCAGCCTATTGGGTTTAGTTTTCTAGTAGACTTAAGGTATCCAAGGTTCCAGAAAACCCCAGATCCCGAGCATTCTGGCTAACAGGTCCCATACCTGTACAAGAAAGCATTTTTAGTTGGATATTGACACAAATGAAAATGTGTCCATGTCATCCCAGGACCAACAGCAATGAATGTCCCTGGAACACACAGGATGCTGGTAGTATACATGAAATTAACACTGCATTGAAAGAGTTCTGGTCTCAATCATTATACGTGAAATTGACACTACAATGTTTATGGATTTGCTGATTAATGACAACCCGAATAAGCTCCGCTCAGCTCCTCATGGCTCAATGCCCTGTGTTTAGAGCAGGTGGTAGGGACAGGACCCCATTGCACACAGCACCTCTCTATTATAATGAACCCCTATAACAATGAGGGTCTCATCTGCAGAAGTCTGAACCCCACTGTGCTTTGTGATTCTGTGATTTTACTTGTCCTGGTGAGCAGTGATGATGAAGCTGCATACTCACAGATGTACCAACATACAGGAGGAGGCCAACCAAATCAGAAATGACACCTCGAGTGTATGGGTGTGTATGGGTGCAAGCAGTGTCAGACTGGGACACCAGGAAAAAACCTGGTGGGCACTGGCCTTTATGGGCCCCTCTTCTACAGCCGGCTCCCATGCCCAGACTCGATAGCAGAAAATTAAGAAGGTGGCCAGGAGGGGAACACGGAGGGGTGGTATGTGGGGAAGGGGCTAGCTTGGATGAAGGCCCTTCAGTTTGCACAGAGGGCCCTTAAAGGAGAAGGAAAGCTACCAAAGCAGTTTATTACCAATAGATTAGCCACAATAGTGCAAGCTATACCACTATATTTATTCTGTAGAATGCTTTGCCATACCCGAGTAGATAGCTCTAGAAGCTCTCTCTGTTTGTTTTTGATAGCAGCTGCCATATTAGCTTGGTGTGACATCACTTCCTGCCTGAAGGGGGGGGAAATGGAGGGGGAGATGGAGTCCTGGCCCTGGAGGTTTAAGCTGAAGGCAGGAAGTCTGATACAGAAGTCCATGAGTATACAATAGAAGGAAACAAATGCTGTGTTTAGTTTGACAGAGGAGCATTACTTTGAGGGGTTACAGGTGTAATTATATAGGCCTTTCTGATAAAGCTTACTTAGTAACTTTTCCTTCTCCTTTAAAGTTGTAGTCCCATTGGGCCCTGGATTCTCCAGTCCAACCGTGGGTGCAAGTATAAAATCATCACTGTCACAGGGATCTTTTACTTTCAGGCTTGTACAGCAGCACTGAGACAATTTAAAAAAAAACCTTTTGGGGTTATGGTGTCCTTCAAGTAAACTAACAAAGCCCTGTTTGCAGACAATGTGTATTTTTCCTCCTAGTAGTTAATCTGAAGGGCTTTCAGGGGCAGCATTTTACTGTACAGTAACCAGCTCCAGGAGAGTGAGGGATATTTTTACACTGATCTAATAAAACCTCCAAAATATCAGCTGTGGCAGCATGAGATCTGCAGGCCATCCCTGGCTTATGACTGTTAAGGCCTGTTCCTTGGCTAAGGTCCTTTAATTCGGTGCCCTACAGAAAGTGTTTCCATAGATACGGTGCCCACACATTCTCAGGAGCTGAACACATTTGACTGAAAGGTTTCTGAGGCAGCTGGAAATGGAAATACTTATTATTAAACTGGCTCATAAACAGAGGCAGTACCAGGAGGTTAGCAATTAGGAAACCCCCAACTTTAGGGGAAAACCCATCAGCTATAGTTAAAAGATAAGTAAACCTTTAAAACAAAAAATGTGAAATGGAGGAGAGTGCTATTCTAACCACTTTTGTCATTTCTATTTAGATTCTAAGCCATTTAGGGAAATATGTGCTGTTAATACGCTAATCAGTTTCTAACCATGATCCAGTCGAGGCGTTTGTAAGAAGAAAGAAAGAGAGAGGTTTCTGATGTTTTTCCTAACCAGAGGAACAGCAGAGCAGTCCTTATAAAGCAGGGATCCCCAACCTTTAGAACTCGTGAGCAACATTCAGAAGTAAAAGGAGTTGGGGAACAACACTAGCATGAAAACTGTTCCTGGGTGCCAAATAAGTGCCTGTGATTGGCCATTTAGTAGCCCCTATGTGGATTGTCAACCTACATTGAGGCTCTGTTTAGCAGTACACCTGGTTTTTATGCAACCAAAACTTTCCTCCAAGCCTGGAATTCAAAAATAAGCACCTGCTTTGAGGCCACTAGGAGCAACATCCAAGGGGTTGGAGAGCAACATGTTACTCACGAGCTACTGGTTGGGGATCACTGTTATAAAGGAACAGTAACACCAAAAAATAAAGTGCTTTTAAAGTAATTAAAATACAATGCACTGTTTCCCTACACTGGTAAAACGGCTTCCTTCAGAAACACTACTAAAGTTTAAATAAACAAGGTGCTGTGTAGCCATGGGCTCAGGTTACATAGCAGATAACAGATGCATTCTGCAGAATACCATTGTTTTCTATTACAGAGCTTATCTGTTATCTGCTAAGAAACCTGTGCCTTTTCTACTTTTTTCAACTTAAATGGCTGCCCCCATGGCTACACAGCATCTTGTTTATATAAACTATAGTAGTCTTTTTAAAGCAAACACATCATTTTTACCAATGCAGGACAACACTAAATTATATTTTAATTACTTTAAATTGTGTTTTTTTTGGTGTTAATGTTCCTTTAATGAAATATTGAATGTAAATAAACATATAAATAGCACTCTCTTTAAACTACAACTCCCAGCACTTCTGACAGCCTTCAGCTGTAGCTGCATTCCAACAACATGCTCTTAAAGAACAAGTACCACCAAAAAAATGGAAGTGTTTTAGAGTAAATAAAATATAATGTACAGTGTCCCTGTACTGGTAAAACCGGGGAGCTTGCTTCAGAAAGACTACTATAGTTTATATAAATAAGCTGCTGTGTAGCCATAAGTGCAGCCAATCAAGAATAGGCACAGGTTACATAGACGATAAGCTCTATAGAATACAATGGTGAATCTTTTGTGGTGGATTCAGCATACCTCCCAACTGTCCCTTTTTCGGAGGGACAGTCCCTCTTTTGACAGCTCAACCCGCAGTCCCTCGTTTGTACTGGAAAGTCCCTATTTTCTATGCACTGAACAGCCAGAAAAAGAAACAAAGTTTCTCACTTAATTGGCTTTTAGCAGAAAGCACAGAACAGCTAACAGGTGCAAATAAGATACTTTGTAACAATTTTGAGACAAACAGTTTAGATAAGGAGAAATATTTTCAAACTTTCATAACCTGCCAAATTTTGTAAAATGAACATGGTAATTAGGAGGTGTGGCCACAGAAAGGGGCGTGGTCAAAACATTTTGCTGTTCTACGTGTGAAAAACATTTTTGTCCCTCTTTTTACTTCTAAAATGTTGGGAGGTATGGATTCAGTATTTGGACAAAACCAGGAAAAAAATGTATTTGATGCATCACTATTATTTATGTAGTGCTGAAAAAAAGTTGCAGTGCATTACAGAAACTACACATCATTTAAATTAGCCCCTGGTTCCTAGTTACAATCTAGCAAATGTACATCCGCTGTGGCCCAGTGGTGTAACTACTGTCCAGGGAGGGTGCCAAATTATACACAATGGTTTATGTCAGTGCAAGGATCACCCCTGGAATACCCTAAAGAAGGGCTTTACATTACATAGTACATTTCCTTTTTTAATTATTTAAAAGTTTACCACGGTAGCAGACTTTTGTTGCACTTCTTTGTCCTGTTCATCTCCGATCTCCATGGGGCTGATGTGAGAGCTGTTCATTTCTCCTGTGCTTGTTCCCAAACCTTGCATTCTCTTTCGCGATATACTGTCTGGATTCACGCCAAAACGGATATTTCCCGATAACTGTTGCTAATATCAGACACAAAAATGTATATTACATATATGTATATACATAATATAGGAAATATTAGATATGTTTTACTGTATATTGGAAAGTTGTTCAGCATTACCTTTACTTTCATGACAATCTAATAGCAATCTAGTTAACGGGGGCTGTTCACATCTAAGTAAACATTTAGAATGTTATAAGATAACCAATTCTATGCAACCTTTCAATTGGTCTTCTTTATTTTTTTTGAACATTTTTTATATTTCCAACTATTTGGCTTCTTCTGACTTCTTCAGCTCTCAAAAGGGGGGCAATGACCTCATCTAACACAAATGCTCTGTAAGGCTACAAATTTAGTGTTATTGAGATTTTTTATTACTTATATTGCTTTTCCAGTCTCTTATGCAAAGAAATGCATGGTTGCTAGGGTAATTGTATCCCTAGCAACCAGGTTTCTGAAACTGCAAACTGGAGAACTGCTGAATAAAAAGCGAAATAACTCAAAAACCACAAATAATGGAAATTTAACTAATTACACGTTGTCTCAGAACATCATACTAAAAGTTAACTCAAAGGTGAACAACCCTTTTAAGGCAGTTAAAATGAAGATTATATTAATACCGTCTAACAGGGGTGTACTGGGGGTGATAGCATTTGGTACATCATGCATACGAGGCTTCCTGAGACTGTGATACAATAACATGGTTCCCACAGAAACAGAGCAGGCATATCTTCTATTAACAAAGTCTTGTGCCAGAGCAAATATAGATCAACTGCCAAGTTCTAGCTTCTCATGACTGTCAGTTGTGAATGGGTTAAGGCTTAATAACTGCCATTCTCTTGCATTCTGATAACCCCTATTTGCAGATAATGTTTCCCCTTGAAGTCAGTGTGAAGGACATCTACACTGAGCACAGTGATCAAATAAAACCCCTGTAGAGGTTTTATATGTTGTTGTTCTGTATACCCTGCCCCTCATCAGCACCTCTGGCTATAGGCCTGAAACACGAGGACCTCTGTTCCCCCAATGAATGACACTCCCCTCCCTAAAACTTCAAAGCTTTCCCACTCCCTTACACAGGTGTCTAAGTAACAAGCTGTAGGTGAATTAACTAAAAGGAATAGGGCAGGAAAATCTTGCTGACATAGAGAATGGCCAGCAAAGGAAAATCACTGTAAGTATGGTTTCATTTTCCTTTTTATCCTGGTCATCTCCATGTCAGCTACGTATGGGTTAGAGACAGTCTGGGGTCTTCTGACCCCAAACAGAAGACAATCCCCTTCCAAAAACTTCAAAGCCTTCCCACTCCTACACACAGATGTCTACGTAAGGGCTCTTACACACGGACGGTTTTTCCTGCGATTCCCTGCGTTGCACTTTCTTCCGTTCAGCCGGAGGGGAGCGCAGGAGTAAAGCACTCAATTATTGTGAAGGGGGCTGTACTCACACAGACGCATGTAAGGGCCAAACGCAGGTGGGATGCAGCATGTTGCATTTCACCTGCGTTCAGCACATAAATGCGTCTGTGTGAGTACAGCCCCCTTCACAATAATTGAGTGCGTTTACTCCTGCGCTGCAGGGGAGCGCAGGAAAAACCGCCCGTGTGTTAGAGGCCTAACAAGCTGCCAGGTGAATTAACTAAAAGGAATAGGGCAGAAAAAACTTGCTGACATAGAGAATGGCCAGGAAAGGTTTGATTTTCCTTTTTACCCTGGCCATCTCCATGTCAGCTACGTGTGGGATGTACCCAAGCAAACCCATTGGGAGGGTACTATAAGTAAATGCTATCAAGGATTGCTGAAAACTTAAAACACCTGTATAAGAGAGTGGGAAGGCTTTAAAGTTTTTGGAAGGGGAGTGTCTTCTGTCTGGGGTAAAAGGGGAGGAGCTAACCCATTCGTAGCTGACCTGATATATGCTATAAATGTTTTAGGTTTTATCCATACTAAATTTGCATATCCCACTATTCACTCTAAGTACATTGCTCCTGGCATAATTTTATAGTGATTTAGGATCTGTGGGCGGGATTTACTTTAACACTGGCAATCCTATGTAGACGTAGCTGTATGCCGTCTATACATATACCATAAGTACAAATAGTGCAGGATTGCACACCTGCCCCCAGGCCCTGGATAGAATGTTCTTCAAATGATAATGTGGTGAACTGTAAGTTCTACTGTAACTTAAACTGCTTGTGTTCAAACCAGGATTCTCTTTTTTCCTTTTTATGTTTAAACTGCAAAATTAATGAAGGCAACAAGAATTTTAACGCTGCCTGTATGCACTGGTTGTTATAGAGCATAGCTGGATATTGTCTCCAATTAAAGGGACTGTTAAATGAAGCTTTTTTTATGATGTAGACATTGACATTCTTAGGGGCCCATTTACTTAGTTCGAGTGAAGGAATAGAATAAAAAAAACTTTGAATTTCAAATGTTTTTTTTGGCTACTTCGACCATCGAATTGGCTACTTCGACCTTCGACTACGACTTCGACTTCGAATGGAACGATTCGAACTAAAAATCGTTTGACTATTTGACCATTCGATAGTCGAAGTACTGTCTCTTTAAAAAAAAACTTCGACCCACTAGTTTGCCACCTAAAACCTACCGAAGTCAATGTTAGCCTATGGGGAAGGTCCCCATAGGCTTTGGAACAATTTATAGGTCTAAGAAAAATCGTTCGATCAATGGATTAAAATCCTTCGAATCGAACGATTTGAAGGATTTAATCGTTTGATCGAACGATTTTTCATTCGACCGTTCGATCAAACTATTTGCGGTAAACCGATTTGCGGTAAATCCTTCGACTTCGATATTCGAAGTCGAAGGATTTCAATTCAGCAGTCGAATATCGATGGTTAATTAACCCTCGATATTCAACCATAAGTAAATTTGCCCCCTAGACAATATCCAATTGGTTCTTTGTTTTTTTTTTTTTTTTTTTGTGGTTTTTCAGTTATTTAGCTCAGTTTTCAGCAGCTCTTCAGTATGGTATTTTTCCATCTATCTGGTTGCTAGGGTCTTATTTACCCTATTAACCAGACAGCAGTTTGAATGAAAAAAATTGAATATGAATAGTAGGGGGACTGAATAGGAGTTAAGTAACAAAATGTATCAACAGCAATAAAATTGAAGCCTTACAGAGCAATAGGTGCTGGGGTCAGTGACCCCCATTTGAAAGCGGGAATGAATCAGAAGATAAATCATTCAAAAACTAAATAAATAATGAAGACCGGTTGCTAGACATAGGACATTCTATAACATACTAAAAGTTAACTTAAAGGTGAACTAACCCCTCTGCACACGCATGTGGAACACTGGAGTTTTCTGGACTCTGCCCAATAAATACATCTTCTCCTGATTGTGGCAATATAATAAGAGCTTTCTGATAGTTTAATTGCATTTACATCTGTTTATCAACACATGTTCCCCTGTCTGGACTATGATCAGCATTTTACAGTCCCAAATACCAAGTGCAGTAGTAAACACTCTATCAAGATGGACGGGGACAGATTTCAGAGGTCTGTATGTACATTGCTCTTATATAACAACCTGGAAGTCCAACAAAATTGTTTTCTATAGACAAGGACTAGTTTATGCTAATGCACAGAGGGAATTTCCATGAGGCCTGGGAAGATGATACATACTGTAGATAAATGTACATAATGTGAACAAGGTTGTTATATATTTCCAATACACATATATACCCTTCCAGCCGTGGTTAAACTGAAACTGTCAGTACCTGAGAGGGGATGTAGTAAAACCACGGCTTGATGGGTATAGGTTGGGCGTCTCATATTTTTCTAATATTTTACCCCACACTTTGTAGAAGGTAAGTCTATAAACACTTTCCAGCAATTGTTGCCCCTTTTTGTTGGGACAGTCCTGAATGAATGCCCTGTAAGCATTAAGAATAAGGCACTATTTCTATATTTATTTGCCAAGAAAATCATCGTCCCCTGGTTTTGGTGGAGGTGGGAAGTTGGGGGCAGATATTTTGCTGAGGCTAGATAATTTCTAGTTATGGCAATGAAAATAACAGATTTAAATGGGCTTTAGGTGTGTTTTTCTCACCACTTACCCGGAGAGCCTTTACATTTCCAACAAGGTACTCTTGGGATATTGCCTGAATACTGTGCTCCTCTTCTCCTTGCTCTGCTGGCATGAAAATGCTATCATGGGAAAAACACCTTGTTCCCATACTATGGCTGAGGAACCTGCAATGGAAATGGGAAAGCATTATAATACCTGCCAGATGATCATACCTTAGTCCTGCCTCTAGTTCTGGTCATATGTTAATGATGACCTGTTTCCATTATGAGCATGGCATTTCTTCAAAATAAAATAGTAATGTACAACACTATATCCTATACAGTAGGACTAATATTAACAACATTTCTGACTCATGAAATCCGCATTTGCAAATATAGGATGCACCAAATGTCAGAAATAGCTGAGGATTCGTCCAAATCCAAAACTTTTTGGCATATCAGATTAAGCCAAATTTAAAAGCCTGGCTGAACCGGCCCCTTAAAATGAAGCGACGTTAGATCATGTTATTATGTAAATTGCCTATTTTGCCCAATGAATTATGCTAATGTGCATATTCAAATTAGGCTAGAATTCAGTGTGGAATTTGTCCAGATCTTTTGTGGAAGATTCTGTATTTGGTGTACCCTGTAATATAGTCACCAGAGCCGGAAGTAACCCAGTATACAGCTGTACATATAGCTAATGCATATCAGGGGAATCTGTTTATTCACCTTAAAATTAACGTAAAGCATAATGTAGACAATTTGCACTTTATATTTTATTTATTTTGGTTTTTAAACAGTCCCTCCTCCCCAGCCACTAACGCTGCACCTCCCGGCCCTCACTGTGTACTGCTATTTTAAATTTATGAGAGAGACTGGGGAGAGGTACTGTGATGTTGCAGACCCTGTGATCTGGGACCCCTGTTGTCTGGTCCACCACCCACGACCACAAGGTCTGCTGTATAGGTAGTTATACCACTGGTTGCTTCTGCAGATAGCATTTGAACAGCTGGAGCTCTGGAGAGAAAGAAGCAGAATTGGAACACAAATATTTTAAACACCATACATTAAGGGGAAGATTTATCAAGGGTTGAATAGTAAATTTGAATTTTCTATGTCAAAATTCACACCTTCAAATTTGAATCCCCCTATTTGAATACAAATTTGAATGTAAGATTTAATCGCGCCTCGACTATGGAAACAATACTAATTCGAATATTCGCCACCTAAAACCTGCCGAGTTCATGTAGAAGTCAATGGCAGGGGTCCGTTGAGTCATTTGGAGATGTTAATAGTCTTCCTGACATTCTAGTTTTTTTTTTCAGGAGAAATACGAATCGAATATGATTCTAATTTTCAGGTCGAAACCGTTGGATCAAGTATTAGACATTCAAATTTTTTCTTAAATAACCTCCCAGTTGAATTGTGAGTATATTCAAATTAAGAAAAATCACATGAATTTGAAATTCAGCCTTTGATAAATGGGCCTCTAAAAAAATCTAAACCAATTGAAAAGTTACTAAGATGGGACCTTCTCTTACAGTACCTTTCTTACTGAATAGGCCCTTATGGCTTTCACCTTCTTTGACCTACTGTGTGGCTCTCGACAATCCCATTTAGGGTCATGGTTTTTTCCATATAATTCCAGATGTCTTGCAGCTCAATATTATTTGATATTGTAGCTTTATGGGAAACTCATCTGGGTTTGAAATATCCACAAATCTTTGCAACATTTACAATTGTTAAAAAGTAAAGAGGAATTGAGGTGGCTATCAGATTATTTTATTTGAACCTTAAAGTAGATATTTGTTATTATCAGGTTCCATATCCAAATATGATTGGAAAGGTCCAATAATCTCTGCCACTTCGACATCTTCTAAAAACAATTTCTCCATGACTCTTCTTTAACTGACACTTGAAGATTCCTTTATCTGGATAAACAAGTTTATATTTTTTAATTCAGTGACCAATGACTTGTATCGATTACATTGACATATCTCGTGCAGTCCTTCCTAATAATAATACGAAGACTAGCATTGATCCAGTTTTATGGTCTGATCCTGCTACTGTTCAGGTATCTTAGTATATTCCTGATAAGCTTGCTGGCAGGCATTCTTGGCCTTTAAATGAAGATGCTATTGAGAACTATTGGGTTGATAATCCGACTTTCTATGAATAGGATTTGGGCAGTTCATAAAGCTATTATCTGAGTTACTTTCATTAGTATAGCTTCTCTTAAAAAGGAAAGAACACCTTAAAGTGGACCCGTCACCGAAACAAATTATTCAAAATCTTATTTTATCACATTAGTCAAGCAAAATGAACTTTAATTACACTATATAAATTATTTGAATCTTGTTTCCATCAGTCTGGGAAGTCATAATTATAACAAGCAGGCAGGAGCCATTTTGTGGACACTGTTATTAAGATAAGCCTTGTATCGTCTCAGAATCTTGTTTGTGCACCAGAATGGGGGACCTGATGTCCATTCCCATGCCCTGGTTACACAATTAAATGGTTAAGAGAACTGAGGGAATGTGGGGAGAGCTGTGACGTAGGAAGTGCTGAATGGAAAGTGAAAGTAATTGTCTGCCCCGCCTCTATGCCTAGGCATAGAGGCGGGGCAGACAATATTTGATTGACAGCTGAGATTTTTAAATGAGTTTACAACAGCTATGAATGCTTTAATAAAAAATAGAAATTGGATTTCATGTTTAATTTGAAAAGGACTTTTATTATACAGATTTTTGTGTCTGGGTGATGGGTCGACTTTAAACAAGAATTTGCATTAGAAAAAGATATTTATGATTTCGAACAGCTACAAAACACACTCCCAGTGCAAGTACTTTTGGATGATATTGTAGAGACTCGAAAACTAAAATCTTTTTTTTATAAAAAAACCAGATGAATCCCTTTGGTGTACTCAATATAAATATTTTCACCTTAAACCTATCGGGTTTTCTAGCCAGAAAACTCTGACAAAATGGAGGGGTTCACCCTTTGATGGAAAGTTGATTAAAACCCCTACTGACATTGGGCCCAATTTTAAAAGTTCTGAACAAGTTTATATTCCTCGTAGTACTTTTAGTACTTTAGTGTAAATCCTGTTGATAAGGATGGTTTTTTTAGATAGTAAATCATTTATATTGAACCCTTATTTCTCCCATTAGTGTTGAGGAAATAGAGCTAGCTATTCACCAGTTGAAAAAGAATTCTAGCCCAGGGTCAGGCAGTTTTACTCCTGCCATGACCTCCTACTACCCCATGTACAAGTTTTATTTAATAAAATACTCCATGGCCATGTTCCTCTGCACGAGCTGATGGGCGAATTTGTCCCGTTTCGTCCAAAAATTTGAGAATTTCCCGCAAAATTTGCAAAACGGCGGAAAATTAGTGAAAAATCATGAAATTCAAAGGTTTTTACTAAAAAATCATGAAATTTGAAGGATGTCACTCAAAAATCGAGACATTTGAACGTTTTCACGAAAAAATCGTGAAAACCGGAAATTAACGCCGGCAAATTTTCACCGGCGAATTTTCACAGGGTATTTGCTAATTTATTAGCTGGCACCGAATCACTGGAATTCGCCGCAAATTCGTGCCAGGTGAATTTATTCACCCATCACAAGTTACTTGCTAATACCAAAGAAGGATTAAACTATAGTTCTTGTAAATACTTGACAATTGTCCAAGATCTTGGCAGGCAATTGACAGATTCATTAATATCATAGAAGATGGTAACATTTTAAGATAACTCTCAGTGATTATTGGATTACAGTGGAGGACACAGGTCCATGATGTTCCTATCAGCGCAGATACACGCAGGAACAGATCCCCAGCCCTGTGTGCCATTAAACTTAAACTAGTAAACATGTTTTGGATCTTCCCACCAACACATCTTCTTGTCTCTAGTTTCTGGGTAGTCTTGCAGATGACTTATTTAACTGTACATAAACCATTGAAACCCACTTTACCATCTGCCTTTTTATCACTACCTTATTCTAGACCAATTCAACAAGGAAAACTCACTGCAGCACATTGGGTAATTTGGATAATAGCATTGCATTAATTGGCTCTATAAGGCTTAACCATATACAGTCAATTCATTTTTATTAGCTCTCTTAGATGACAATCTTGAAGATCATAGCAATATTTGGTCTCCCTGGATATATTCTGTATTGTAAAATCCTCTTGCATGCATTTTTTACTGTAGCCCACTAATATTTCCAATTAATGTGCCCAATTTTTATCAGCCCGGACCACTGCTTTGCATCTATGTAACCTAGTTTCTTTTTCTTTTGTTCCTTTTTTGGTTTTCTTTTTGTCTAATATTCATGTTATATACTGAAAAGATTTGATTGCAAGTTGCAACACTTATTTTTGATCTATGCTAGGGACATTGCTTTATGTGGGCAATTGCTTGCTATCTTAAAGGGCAAATCAACCCAAAAATAAAAATTTGCCTAATAAAGAAAAACCTAATTCTAAGTAACTTTCCAATATACACTTATTCAAAACTGTGCTTTTAAAGTTATTTGTAAAAGCAATTGCTATTGAAAGCAGCATTTTCTTAACTCCTGCTTGTTACTTTTTTTAATGTTGCAAAAGTCTTAGTTCCCCAGCAAAGACAGGTCTGTTAATCAGCTGCCTTGTCTTACATTGTATCAACAGTCTAAACCATCAGGACAGAGAAATGACCAGACAAACACTTCTTTCAATAGCAATACATATACAAATAACTTAAAAACCATAGACAATTTGTAATGAATTTATAATGGAAAGTTGCTTAGACTTAGGGATGCACCGAATCCACTATTTTGGATTCGGCCGAACCCCCGAATCCTTTGTGAAAGATTCGGCTTTATACCGAACCGAATCCGAACCCTAATTTGCATATGCAAATTAGGGGTGGAGAAGGGAACATTTTTTTACTTCCTTGTTTTGTGACAAAAAGTCACGCAATTTCCCTCCCCCAACCCTAATTTGCATATGCAAATTAGGATCCGGATTCTGAATCCGAATCCTGCTGAAAAAGGCCGAATCCTGGCCGAATCCTGAACCAAATCCTGGATTCGGTGCATCCCTACTTAGAATTATGTTTTCTTTTATTAGACAAAATTATCGTTTGGGTTGACATTAAGATTGCTAAGAACAGGACATTCTGTGACAAGGTGCACTACTCTTTGTCAAGAATAGCCAAAATTCTTTGCTGCAAAAGAGGGTTTTGGTTAGAGCACACTGGGGAGCCCTTAAAAGAAGTTAAGGTGCAATTTGATGTCAGAACCTTTGCCAACATGTTGCTACAAACAGTAAAGGAAATGTAAGAAATGGCATTAACAGAAAAAACTTGGAAATGAGAACAAAATTGGAGTACAAGGTTGAGAAAATGATTGTACCCATTGTCGAAGTAAGAAAATAAGTGTTAAAATTTGCAATCTGTTGGCCCACATTTATTCTCTTTTGTCCCACCAAAATTGTGTTTTGTATGGTGTCCTTATTCTGCATTTGCTGCACAGCTGTCTGCATGGAAGTTACGAGCAAAAAAAAAAGAGGAACTGCTGACAAAAACTGGACTTGGTAACTCACGTGTGGATATTCCTTTATCTGTAATAGCAGCCGTTTCAATCATAATATTAGCATCCATGACATGAATCTCGTGCCCTTCCAGCTGCTGAGTCACAAAAGCCATAATCAATTGGGATTCCATTTGCTTCATACCAGAGATGCGCAGTTAATAAACAGCACAAGAGATTAGTGTGGCCAGCTGGTTGGGCTCAGATACTGCACAGAAATACATTGATTACAAAGTATGTATGAGTGCTTTCATCTGTCTTGAAGAGGAAAAAATTCCCAATGAAAGGTAAAAAAACTGCAGCCTGGAAATGCATTACTGTGGGTGGGAACACTAGAGGTTAGAAGTAAACTGAGCTTTTTGTGCAAATACTAGTTCTACACCCTCAGTGGCTTTAGTAGACTTGACCTGCTGCAGAACAGAAAGAAAACATGATGCCTAAAATACCTGTAGGCTACTTGCACGTAGAAAATGTGTTACAATGGACTCCTTGCATCAGTGATTCTCAAATTGTGGGGTGACCCACTATAAGGTCCCAGAGTCTTGGCTGGGGGAGCCAAGGGTAAAGGTCAATTATTAATTTGTCAATTAAAATGACAAAGGTCAATTTAGGACATTTTTGCTATTAGTTGCTACTGTAACTGCTCCTAGAAGCTGAGGTTAAAGGAATTGTTCAGTGTAAAAATAAAAACTGGGTACTTTGCTGTGCAAAGTAAAAAAAATGTTTCTAATATAGTTAGTTAGCCAAAAATGTTATGTATAAAGGCTGGAGTGACTGGATATGTAACATAATAGACAGAACACTACTTCCTGCTTTGCAGCTCTCTTGGTTTCCACTGATTGGTTCCAGGCAGTAACCAATCAGAGACTTGAGGGGGGCCACATGGGTCATATCTGTTGCTTTTGAATCTGAGCTGAATGCTTAGGATCAATTGCAAACTCCCTGAACAGATATGTCCCATGTGGCCCCCCTTCAAGACACTAACTAACTCAGAGTTAGAGAGCTGAAAAGCAGGAAGTAGTGTTCTGTTCTGTTACACATCCAGTCACTCCAGTCTTTATACATTACATTTTTGGCTAAATAACTATATTAGAAACATTTTTTATTTTGCACAGCCTATCAGCCAGTTTTTATTTTTATACTGAACTGTTCCTTTAAAGGTTTTGGGGGGTGATTTAGGGGAGATTTTTTATTTGTTGTCCTAAACATTACCGAATGGCTGAAACATTGAGATATATATATATATTTATGCATATATCTGCAACCTTGTTATTAACTAAGAAAGAAAAGCCTGAGAACTGTTTGCTTTTCGCTTCTGTTTTTTGCTGCTGCTGACCTTGGCCTACTTACTGGCCACAACCTTTTCTGTTGGTGACCAAACCCTCTGTATAGATATTTTTTTAGGTGTCCCATGTTGTTGGAGGTTTTGCAGAAGATTGCTACTCATACCGGTAAGGCTTTCAGTGACAGCTACCTGAAGAAAACCATACAGGTAGGTTTCTAGTTCTCTAACCACTAGAACAACTTAATGCTGATGGTATTCTTTTAAAAGGAATGTCTTTTTACGACTCAAACCAGCACAGCATCTGCATTTTATACAAAGATAGTGGATACAGTTCACATTATTGGTCGCTTGACTTCATGTCTTATTGTCTTTATGCTTCTTCCTATTCCTAAACTACCGTTTTTCCACACAGGGACAGTTATAATAAATACATCATTATGCCAAACATCATCTGCACAGCGGAAAGCCAATCACCTGTAAACAGAATTCTGAGCCAGTTCGAAATTAAAATATGATTTGTAATGCAATGTACCAAAAGTGGAAATTTTCTAGTGGCTTAAGGCTCCCAAACACGCTACATAACAGTTTGGCAAACACAAAATTCCAGATGTTGTTGAACCTCAACTCCTAAAATCCTAAAAAGTTGTCAGGAGATGGGGCAGTGGGAACTATTAGGAGTTCATCTGGAGAGCTGCACCTTCCATTCGGAACCAGGCACTGCTACGTCTATTGACACAAGGGAACCCTGGAGCTACTGCCACTTCCTGACCAGTTACCTGCATGTTGCCGGCCCCTGACCTTTTGGTGAAATGTAAAAATATTATTTTCTTACGGAAATCTAAAATTCAATAACCGATGGGATGACTTATATTGTGCTAGATATCGTGGGCCACCATTTGTACATCATTTTCAGATCTGGTCTGGCTTTTTTAATTTTCAAATCAATATTTCTTTTATTTTTCAAATTTCAAATAGAAATAATAAGGTGAGAAAGAAATGAAGAGAAGGTGGTTAAGGGCAATTGTCTACTGTGTTACTTATAAATGATTTCTTTACTCTGCCCGTATTTGCACGTCTTTCTTCAAATCAGTACGGCCTTGACTCAGTCAAACGCAATTAATTTCATCTCACAAAGGTCAGGGTAAACGCGTAGAGTCCACAGCTTAGAATAACCTGTTCTACTTATATTACCCAGAGTAAACATTTCTGCAACCCTCGCCTCTCTATCTCAGCAAGAATTGCACAGATCACAGAATACCGTATATGGCAAACACTGCAGCGCCCTGAGTCACCCAAATCGACAAGTGAGAATAAAACAGAACGTGATTAGGTGCTGCACATTGTTCTACTCTATATATTTAACTACATGTGTCCTTTTGATCATTTCTGTGATCATGCCACAAAAATAAACTAGAGGGAACTTTATTGCAGAATCATACATAAATATCCGTAAATATCAGAGGGAGTAATATTAATAGATTGCTATGGGGATTCTTCCCGTGCCACAGGGGTTAAAGAAGCATTTACATAGAGGGTGTGCACCATAATAGAATATCGTAGGCCAGACTGGGTAACTTAGCACCAGCAAACAAACAAAAATAACTCCTTATTGTGGTGATAATATCTGTCTGATCTTCTGAGCTGTGTGTCTAACATTATCTTGAGGTAGTGTGGGAATTATATTCACACAGAGCCGTGCAAAAACTTTCATCCCCTTGACCTGTTCTTCCATTTTTCAGCAACAAATCCTACGCTGAAATGTTGTTCTCTGTAATATTTTTATTTCACCAAGCAAAAACTGAAAATTAAGAACTGCATTTAAAAAATGAGATATGCTGTTTGCACTAGTATTAAATCCACAGATCATTTTGCTCATTATAACCAGAAAATAGAATTCCACTAAATAATATACATTTGTCCTTATTGTGGTTATTATGGCGGCCTACAAGGTATGGTACCCAAGTCATTAGATAGGGTGAGCTACAAACATATAATAAAGGAAGGATTGTATCAGATCAGACAGCCTTCTAAAGTGTGAGATCAAAAACTAGATTCTCAGCTGGGATGAATGTGGAAATAAATGATGTCTGAGAAAGGTTTAAGCAGAGAACATTAATGTTGCCTTGCAGACCTGCTCCTCTGGGACTCCAGCTTGATATGCCATAAAGAACTGAAAGTCCTATTTTAGCGTCTATTCAGCACAGTTTGAAATTGCTTTCTCAATAGCGTTTACTGTTTGCTGATTGATAGTGGAAATTGGTGCAGTTTAACCTTTTCTATTACCAGACAAGGCAATAACGGAGCTATTGGATATTCTCCTGGATTCCTATTGTGCTGCAAATACATTGATTGAGAGGTTCCTGATCATGTATAACATTTTGGTCTCTAGAGAGGATCTAGAAATTAGACTGATGATACATTCTCGGAATTTTAATCTGATGAGGTCAAAATGACAGGCCTATATAGGGCACTGTTTGTAAGACAATTTTATCTGATGGAAAAGCAATGAAAGGTTCTGCGCTGAGCTTTGTACATTTCACTCTCCTGGAGGATTCAATTGCTCTAAGACTATCAACATAAAATATACCACTACCAGGTCATTTGCCCACTGGACTTTGCTTAAAGGGGTGGTTTACCTTTAAATTATCTTTTAGTATGTAATAGAATGGCCAATTCTAAGCAACTTTTTCATGTTTATTTTTTATAGCTTTTTTTTAAATGATTTGCCTTTTTCTTCCAGCTTTTAAATGGGGGTAAGGCTACACATTTATTGTCATTGCTACTTTTTATTACTCATCTTTGTATTAAGACCCAGGGCTGGAACTAGGGGTAGGCAGAAGAGGCAGCTGCCTAGGTCACAATAATAGGGGGGCGCTTGGCAGCTCCCTCTAATACTATCCTCTGGCTGCCCCTAGTCCTAGTCTTACTTTTCCCCTCTCTTGTCGTTCTCCCTCCCCTCTCCTCTGTTGGTGTCCCCTCCCTCCGTCACCCCTCCCTCACGTCTGTTTCTTCACTCTCCGTCTCTCGCGTATGCCGGGGGCAGGGCTTGTCACCCGGGGGCGGGGCTTGCAGGCCGGTTGCCTAGGGTGCCTGGCCCACCTGGCACGGCCCTGTTCAGACCCATTCCTAGTCATATTCCAGGGTAATTTAGACGCCAGCAACCAGATTGCTGAAATTACAAAACTGGGGATCTGTTTAATAAAACTCTAAATAATTCAAAAGCCACAAATAATAAAAAAATGAAAACCAATAGCAAATGGTCTCAGAATATCACGCTCTACATCATATTAAAAGTTAACTCAAAGGTGAACAACCCCTTTAAGGCTGATGTGGTAGAAGCTAGAAGAATTAATGTCTTTATATGGTTGTCAGAATCTGTTAGAGGACCATTTTGGATGGTGGATATTTTAGTTAAAGGGACAAAAGAGGCTTTAGGCAAAACACATGTTCAGCATAAGCCATATTCATTGAACTAAGGTTGAATAAGGGGTATACTGCTTCTTTTCCAAGCCTTAAAAGTCTATGGGCAATGATGTTTAATCTGGCCTAAACAGGGAAGCCTGGTTTGTATAGAAAGGGAATTCTCCATCAACATTTTTCAGAGCAGTAGAGGGTACCAAAATATTTTGGCTTTTTCTCTCATGATCTTTCTCAGGGTACTTAGATCTGATGAAATATATTTCAGAGACCTGGACTTTAATTCTGCAGAAAGGCATTTGTGTCTGTTACTTGCAGACATGGGAGACATGAATCAAAAAGTGTGCTTTAAGATGGCAAGGCCTTTACAATGAGCCTCAGAATATGTGATGTGAAGCGGCTACAGCATTGTGTCTGTCCTTGTGATTTAGAGATAGAAGAACGTCTTCTGGCCTTATCTCTTTAATGATTGTCTGGACGATTTCCATCATGAATGACTTATCTCTAGAAAAAACGTTTACAGGTTTTTTTCAATTAAAGACCTGATGACGGAGACATTTACTTTACTGATTAAAATTTTCGGGTACTTAGACAACTGTTGACCATATGATATTATAGTACTTTTTTCTCCAAAATGTGGAATTTCTGAAAATTAAATAATTTTGTTTTCTTGAACTCTAGATAGCAACCCTGAACTATAGCGTCCATTAACCTGTGATCCTTTATTTATTTCCCCCAAACATTTAAAAATTGTCCTGTGTACTGAAAGAAATTGGACAGTTTTTGGCTTTAAAAGCCCTGCTATGTAAAAATCTTTTGGGGACTCTAATGCATCTGTGTGGGCAATGCATTTTACATTTAGGGCACTGGTGGACTAATATGAGCTATGCAATAGGCATAAGGGCACACTAATGTATATTGTATTGTACAATTGTATACTGTAACGATGCGCCGGGTGATATCAAGTGGCTGACGCTTATGTTATGTACCTTTGTGGAAATATTTATTAATAGGACAATATAGGCTAGAGGTATTCAAGTCTGGTATGTACCAGCCCTTGTTCACGTTCATCTCTTCCAACCAAGTTAGAGATGCATAATATATTGTAGTGACAGTCCTCCTATCATTGCTTTCCAAGAATGCTAATAACAATTACCATTAACCCATTTTTTCCTGGTTATACCCCCCCCCCACCAAAATACCCCACTGCTTTAGGGACATCTCAATACTTTGAGAACCTGTGCTGTAAGCTATGCATTGTACCGCTGGTACCAACTCATCTCTCTGGTTATGCATTCTACCTTTAGGGACCCTGACTTAATGGGGCTAATGTGGACTTGATTCGCCTCTAGGAAAATAATATATATTTAGCTACCAAACCAAAATTTGATAAAGAGGCCCACATAACACAGAAACCCCTAATATATGCATCACAGTTACCTGTTTCTTCAAAATGTATCAACAAATGCCATTTTCTATGCTGAAATCCAGCTGTTTAACAGTTCTTCTCTTTCTGCATCATTTGAAATCCTGGCAGGAGGGACTTAAACACTGATGTTACAAATTGTAACAACTTCTCCACAGTTTACAGACAGCATGCAGGAACTACATAACCCACAATGCATTGCATTATGATGTTCTGTTCCTTATTGAAATCACATGTGCAGGGAATTGTGGGGTTTGGAGGATGCAGTCTAAGGACAGCTGGCTGTTGATACAAAGTAACAGTATTCAGCCAGCTCAGCAAAGTAGTCAGAGAGATCAGCAGGAGAGCAGGGGGCTAGGCTTAGGGAACTGTTCCAAACCATTAAAAATCATGAAAAGTCTGCATATTTTTAATTCATGTATATTGCAAAGTTGCATGAAGTAATGTTTACTTAAGTTATGTTTGTATGGAGTTCCTCTGTAGGTCACTTTGATACTATGATAATATATTCTCTTCCCAAACCTCCCAGTATCTATCAGTCTCTTCAAGGAATGAACAGCTCTATGGGAGCTACTAAGCACAGGAAATAAAAGCAAGCTAATATCATACACTGTATTTCTATCTATCTATCTATCTATCTATCTATCTATCTATCTATCTATCTATCTATCTATCTATCTATCTATCTATCTATCTATCTATCTATCTATCTACTCTACTCTACTCTACTCTACTCTACTCTATCATCTATCTATCTATCTATCTATCTATCTATCTATCTATCTATCTATCTATCTATCTATCTATCTATCTATCTATCTATCTATCTATCTATCTACTCTACTCTACTCTATCATCTATCTATCTATCTATCTATCTATCTATCTATCTATCTATGACATATTTATAGTTTTGAAGCAGGTTGTCCCAATGTTCTGTTACACTGGAAGGACTTAAACAGCTAAACAGTATTTTTATTGCGGAGGGAACACTTTCAATCTGTAAAATAGATACAGGTAATGGTATTGCTTTCTGGCTCTGGTTACAGGACCAGTCCAGAAATATTTAGATTCTAAAACCTGAAACTGTAGTTTATGTTCCAAAAAACTTAGACATTCTCATTCCAAGACATAAAGTACAGAATATGCAACGGTCTGTTGTACTTAATGAATGGTTTCATGCCCTGTTACTGTATAACTATACAACCATGTCACATGTCAATCAGTTACTAAGGGACAGGTATTTATGAATAGGGTCTATAGACACATTTCTGTGCACTAGACACATAAGGCAAAAGTGAACATTATTCATTTACAGTAACAGGGCTAGAGGTAGAGAATAGAAGGGCTCTTGTCCAGGGCAAATACCCTCTGAGCGTTACCCTAAAATCAGCCCTGTACAATTTTTGAATTTCTAAGCCAAGGTAAGCGATATGCTATAAATGTATGTATAAATGTATAGATGCAAACATGACAAGATTAGAAATTCTATGAAAAAATCAACCATTTAAATACAAAGTAAACTTTACTAGTGTATATATTACCTGCAGTGATAGTAGCCATACTAAAGCTCAGCATAGCTTTCCTACAACCAACCTAAACTCCACATAAATATTGAATTCCACCCGGGGGTACAGCACACAGAAACACAATCAGGAATGAGAAATCAGTGGCCTGAGAGAAGATGTGCTAATTAATCATCTACTGTCACTCTTGGACAAAAAACGCACAATTTGTAACTCAAAGGGTGATTACAAAGTCGTGATTAAAAGAAAAATCCAATTTGTTCTGAAAATCAAGAAAATGCAATTATGGAAATATCCTAGTCTTGTTCCCATGACAACATAAGTAATTGTTTAACTAGCAGCATGCACCGGAGGTATACAGGTCTATGTATCGGGAAGGTAAAAAACATTCCAATAGACAATTCTGCACAGAAAGACTCTGTACTTTCAGTTCCTGAAACCAGATTTGAACCGTACAGAGCCGTTAAATGTGTAGCTTGTTATATTTGCATATGTAGAACTGCAGCCAACAGCACTGACCCTGTCAGCAAGGAGTTTGTTTTGTAAATACAGAGTGGGCCAAGCCAAAGTCCAGTATCCTGGAGCTGCTAATGTTACATTGATGAATGCTGGTTAGTGCCCAAAACATCTTTACAGGGGCTCTATAAAGCTGATCTGTATGGTCCCTGAACTACAGGTGGATGAAGCATGGGAGAACTTGAGGAATGGGACAGAGGAACCTGGGAAAAATGCAGAAAATAGATTAATTGTGGTTTATCAGCTGAGCACACACAATGATATAGTCATCAGACAATAGATTTTCCAGTCTTGCCAATCAATATAATTTTGATACCATCCAGGCATTGATTGGTATCAGACATTAAACAGATATCCCAGTGTCCGGGGTATGACTAAGAAGTTAAAATAGTAAGGAGTTCACGGGCCATTGTAGCAGGTTGAGCGAATGGCACTGGGGGTATGATTAATGTCAGAACCCGTAACAGTTCCTAAGTTGTGCAGAGATAACAACCCTAAAGTCAATGAGGGGCAGGAAGATTGGTTACAAAGTTACACAGGGACACACTTTTGTGCCCTTAGTGCTCTTATGTTTGCATCCAGAGAATTAGTAAATGAACCCTATGGAACATAGCTAAACATCCCCAAGATTTTTTCTGTTGCTACAAGAAAACTTTATGTATGGCATGTTGGGAGATATGTACAGTATATCATGAAAAACATAGTGTCACAGCTATGAATACAGAGCTACCTATGTTCAGCAGCGTTCCCCCTCCTGCCATCTAGTCATCCCACAACATGGGCACCATTTAGAACCACCAAGTTAGGAAGTACTGGTGGACTCAGGCTGCATCAAGGCTCTATATACATGGGAACAGGACAGGGCTGTCTTGCACCCATCAACACTTCACTCTGCACCTCATGCTGGAACTTTTAGCTGGTGTGAGGTGTGGAGTGTAGCCAGACCTCTGATGGAAGTGCTCCCTGTGTTCTTGTACTTCTGTCCAGGGTCATAGCAAATGATCCCTATTATGTTTTCATGCAAGCCAATATTAAATGTATAAATACATATATGACCTCTTTAATTATCAATCACACACTCATAAATAATCTTTGCACTGCCCCTGACTTCATTCTCTCCTCCTTACCTCTTCCTTCTCCCATATCCAGGACTTTACAAGTGCTGCACCCCTTCTCTGGAATTCCCTTCCCTGAGTCTTCACACATTTCTAGAGCATTCAGACATTCAAATTTCACTTACAATATTCAATCCCATACTCTCAGCCCTTCACCACTTTTGCCAGCCTCTCCCACACACACTAACTACTGGTTTACTGGTTGTCACTACAAGTGTACTGATCATATCCACATAAACAGGAATGCAACAGAGTCACCAACATTTTATGACTTTCCCCCTTCTCTCTAAATTGTAAGCTCTTCCAAGCAGGACCTCACCCCTATGCTCTCCTAGCATTTGGAGGAATGAAGCCAGTTTAGGGCTGACATGGGGTTAGGCGGGGCCCCCCTTCCCCCCAGGTGTAGCCTAGTCTCTCACTCCCCAGCTCCCAGGTAAGAACAATGGAGGGGGCTAACAGTGGAGGAGAAAAGAGGGACAGGCTAGGGGAGGAGGCAAGGGGAGGAGTGCTGGTTTGGAAGGGTTTTTAAGGGGATGTAAAGTAAAATAATTCAGACTTACATGTGTTTTATGTTATGACTCTCCCCCTTCTCTCTAAATCGTAAGCTCTTACAAGCAGGACCTCACTCCTATTGTCTCCTAGCATTCTGCAATTGCAACGTCTGTCTGCCACATTGAGCTTCTAATTGCGATGATCAGTAACTTCTCATTCCCTATGATACAAGGCATCATCAAGGTTGTGTAGTGGCACCATGCTCCATCCAATGATACAGTCTCATCAGAATTGCTGTTGCCATATTGAAACTGTAGCATATTTCAGCCACATGCAGCTGTTACCATTGTGTTTGCATTTTGCAGCCAGTTGAAAAACAAATGCACTGTTCTGGATTGTTTGAAATATTTAAGCCCATCGGAAATAAAAGTATTTGTAACCTGACTGATGCAATTCATTCGAATGACATAGGCCAAGCCAATCTTCTGGCCTTCACTTTGTGTGTAGTTACATGGAGTGGATTTCATCTGCCCCACTCGGCTAATGCAGTTATTACAATTGCAATGTAGCAAATCAGTCCCCATAGACTAATGTTGAATGGGAACACAGCTTAGAAATGGCAGATCCCTCTTTTGAAACTGACAGACAAAGGGTTCAAAATAGTCCAAAAGAAGAAAGGAATGCAGAACGTTGGGGATGTGAACCTGCAGCAAACATTTTGCCATATATTTCTAATTTTACACAATGTGTAATCAAAGAAAAGTATAAAATTAAGAATTGTAATAATAATAATAATAAATAGTCTTTCTTCAATCCTAGCTACGTCTTTAATTTGTAATAGTTCCCCTTTAACATCAGACTGAGAAATGATTTTGGTCATGTGACCATTTTATTACACCAGACTGTTGTTATTGGTTAGATGAGCGTGGCAGATCCTAACCACTATGTAGACACATACCTATTCCATTTGATGGTACATACATTTATTGAGCAGGTTATTAGTGCCCCAATCGTCCTTTAACCATCCGAAATAAAGAGCCACCCAGAGAACTGCTGCATTTCTTTATCATTGGTGGCTTTCTTAAAACCACCAAAGATAAATCTAAACTTGATTTTCTTTTCCTAAAACAGTTTAATGGAATAATTTTCAAAACTAAATAGAAATAAAGTTAAAAAAAAAAAACTTTAGTAATATAACTGTGCCTAGTGTGATGAGCAACTCTGACCTGTTTCGCTTTGCCGAAAATTCTCAAAAAAAAGTCAATGTGCTTTTTACTTACAACATTTTCAAACCGCACGTTTTTTTTTACTATACATTAACGTTTATGGGTGTATTTTTCAAGGTGAACCAGGCAAAATATTTTTACTCATCCCCACTACAGCCTTCATATTGTTCAGGACATTATTATAACGACTAGAACAATCTGCTTACCACGGCAATGGGTAAAAGGAGCAAATGGCCAGTGCTAGGGGCCCACCATAAGATCTTCCATTACTTGCTGTAACTTTTGACTCAAGAGCTCACCGTAACTATTTTTACATTCCTAAAGAATATTTTTTAAATAAAATTTTTATCTGCTCCCATTGCTATTGGAACCGGGCACTTCATGCACCTGAACCTTAAATCTACGCCAGCAAACTATGTATTTGTTTCCTGCCTTATTTTACTCAAGTTCTTCTGCTTCAAGATCTTTGCCTTAAAGTAGAATGGCTGCCTTTTGACCGTGTGGGGCAGAATAAATTTATTCAAAATTATCTACTTACCAAAATTTTTGTACCCCCTTCAGAATGCTCCTGTGGTAATAACAACCAAGTTTTTTTAAAAAACTGAATGGTGAAATGAGATCTTTGGTCTAACAAAGCCCCTAGAATAGGATGGACGACACTCATGGCCCCATACCAGAGTGGAGGGTTAGCTATACCCAGCATGAAATTTTATTATCTAGCAGGGCAACTAACCTTTATACATAATTGGTTCAATCCCGAACCAGACAACCCTCTTACGGCGCTACATGGGTATATAATGGGTTTCCTTGAGGCGCTAAGAAATGCACCCTATAGAACTAAGAAAGATATGCCTACTATAGCAGAAGTGATCAGTTCCCTTATAAGAGCATGGGATATGGTGCGGAAACAAAGAGCAAATACAGAACCAACTCCTTCTCCACACATACCCTTTTGGAAGAATTCAAATCTACAGCATTTAATGGGACTCCCAGACATGCAATATTGGCCGCTATTAGGAGTTAAAGAACTTTCCGACCTATTTATTGATGGCTGCTTCCCCCAATTTGAAACACATAAATAGCGAATAGGAAACCGAAATGTGCAGTTTTATCGGTATTTGCAATTGTGCCATGCCTTCAAGGCACAATTTGGCTTGCTTAAAATTGAATTAGGGATGCCTCAGTGGGAGGAACGGTTATGGATTCCAAACAAAGAGAAACTTTTGTCCCAACTATACAAGGCAATAATAGAGGCAAAGCCCTCCCCCTTCGACAGGGCCAAACGTATGTGGAATGTTATGATCCCAACATTAAATGATGACCAATGGGAGGAAGCAACCGACCATTTTTACGAATTCGTTATAGCCACAAGGGATCGGTTCATACAATTTCAAGTCTGTCATCAAATTTACATCACCCCGATTAGGCTCAAATATATGGGAAAACTGCCTAATGCAGAATGTCCTAGATGTCAAGAGGTCAATGCTGGGTTTGCTCACATGGTGTGGGAATGTTCTCACATTGGAAAGTACTGGTCGGAAATCTTGCAGTATATGGAAGAGCAACTAGCTCTACCTAGGGTTAAGACACAGGAGGTATGTCTACTAGGCTTAGTGGACGAACTGATCCCACAATCTCACCAGAGAAACTTAATGAGAACACTACTTTTCTATGCAAAAAACTAATAGCCATAAAATGGATGAGCCCAGAAGGTCAGAGACTGACAGAGTGTTTAGCCCTGGTGAACAAGATAATTCTGGTTCCTCAGAAGTTTTATAAAATTTGGGAACAATGGATAAATGCTAACCCAACAGTAAACCTTTCAGAGATGCCGCCTCCAAGGTTAGCTGTTCAATAAAGGTGAAGCTTTAATAGACATGCAATGTAGCATAATTGTTATTGTTCGTGGTAATGTATGCATAATAATCTCCTGAAAGTGACTTAATGGACTGCAATGTCTTTACGTCTTTTTTTGTCCTTTATGATTTATTGTTGTTTATGTCCATGTCTAGTGTACATATCAGTTAATAAATAAATATCTTTAAAAAAAAAAAGTAGAATGGCTGCCTACATATAACAAAAATATTTTTTTCCCTCTGACTGATGATAGACTGTGTTCATTGTTCACCCCTGAAATCGGAATGAAACATCATTTATGTTTTTTTTAAGACAGGCTGTTGGAGTGAGTTTTTATAACCAATATGCATTTCTGTCTTTATTCTGTACTTTGAAAACTTTAAATAAGAGCGTTGTCCTCTACTTCCCAGAAGTAAATAATTTGGTTTCACCAGAAGATAAAAGTAAGAAATGGTGAATGGACTAGCCAATCTGGTTCCAGGCTTCAGAAAAAAATTAAATACAGTGACAATGCTGTTAGGCAGAAGCAGATGGCATTGTTTTGCAGGAGTCTTCAGTTCTGAGATCTATACAATGAACATCCTGCCAGGCAGTAGTCATGTAAGTTAAATGTATTTCAGGTATTCTCTCTAATCTAAACCTTTTAAAAGGAGAACTAAAGCTTAACTAAAGAAGGATAGAAATGTTTTATATAATTTTTGGGCTTCTGTATCAGCCCAAGGCAACCACAGCCCTTTAGCAGGGAAGATCGGTGTCTCCAAAGATGCCCCAGTAGCTCCCCATCTTCTTTTCTGCTGATTCACTGCACATGCTCTGTGCTGCTGTCACTTACTGAGCTTAGGGACCCACTCACAATAACTATTCGCAAAGCGAAAAGTTATGCCTTTGCACAAACATATTTTGATTTGCACAAATTTAATCTAGCTTTTGCAAACCCGGAAACTATTTAGCGACCACTTCCGAGTGGAATACCGTTTGTGAATTTTATAGTTTGCGCCAATGCGCAGTCAATGTAATAAAACTTCTTACTGAAAAAGTCGTTATGTTTGCTGCAAAAGATTAGGACACCTTCAAGCACTTCTTAAGAGTATGCAATTAAAATTCACAATGCAATAACAGTTTAAGGAACAATATTACATTGCGAGATGTGTATTTTTATTCTTATTGGTGCGAATTGTTTTTCTCTTTATGACTTTAATTACATTCCCCCCATAGAATATAAATATAAGGTTGATTAGTAATTAATGCAGATAATTATTACACGGCAGCACAGAAATCAGTGCAACTAGCATCAGAATTCAATAATCAGCCCTGTAGCATCAGCTTATATTACAGGCCAACCTTATTTTCTGCTTGATAATTTACGACGACCCCTAAGCTTAGCTTCTCAACAGCTGCTCAGAGCTCACTGAGCATACAAATGATTTTCCAAGATGGTGACCCCCCTTGACAAGTTTGAAGTCCTGGATCATTGCTGCTTTTGAGATACTGAAACTTTAGGCTGGTGCAATAAGTTCAGTATATAAAATATGGCATTTTTAGCCATATTCATTTTTAGGGTTTAGTTCTCCTTTAAAGAATTAATAAAGGCAGATTCATTTCTGCCCGATAACATGGAGAAGCGTGATACAGAATATATGTAAATTACGCAAAAGACAGGGGATCCTATAGAAAAACAAGGTCCTACCTTAGATCATCACAGGATTCTTCATCAGAGGAGAAGGCTGTATTAACACAGACATTCCCAATAGAGCGGCTGGCCTTTAGCTTGCCTTCCTTAAAGGGCAACGCTGAATTTTTCTTTTTCTTCTTTCCAAAGATCTTTTTGAAAGGCTGAAACTTGCCTGGCCTTTTCTTTTCTGCAGAACGGAAGAGAGTGAAAACTCAGGCTGTTATCTGCCTTGCATGCGCTAATATATTGTTCTACAATCACAGTTAGTTATAAGGCAGGACAAAGTCAAAGTGTGATTTTAAGTATATGCAAACAAGACTCAGGAGTGAATGTCTTGCCATGTTGCTAAAGCAGAACTAATGTACGTAAGCAGGAAATCATGCAGTTAAATACACAGGCATTTCCAAACCACACAGTAATTAGTAATTCAGCTGTACCATTCTGAAGCTTTTAGTATCTTTGTAGTAGCTTTTTAGTATCGCTCTCAGGGATGATAAAAAGAAGTCATTTAAGGGCCATTATGACCCTACTTAATTATCGTTTGTATTTATCTAACCAAACATTTTAAGGGAATTAAAAGACTCTCAAAGATAATGTAAATATGCATTAAATGCCCTTGTGCACGTTTGCTATTTTAATCTTTTTAAATAGCTGATTTATGGTTGAATCGCTATACAGAAGGGTTTTTCGGTCAGAAGCCTTCTTGCATGGGATGCCCTCCATCCGTCCCCTGTCCTGTGCTGATTCTAATGAGACAGAGCAATGTCCCCCAGTTCAGCACAGTGCTCTGACAAATTCTACATCATACTCACACTGTAAAAGCATTGGTTTCCCAGTCACTTTTAATTTGTCTATTATACATTTATTTTCACGTTCTCTTGGATTTGTTGTCATTGCTTCTATGATTGTACTACAGATATGGGATCCATTATCCGTTATCCATATCCATAAACCCGTTATCCATTATCCATAAAGCTGTTATCCGGAAAGCTCCGAATTACAGAAAGGCCATCTCCCATGGACTCCATTTAATCCAAAATTCTAAAAATTATTTCCTTTTTCTCTCTAATAATAAAACAGTACCTTGTGCTTGATCCTAACTAAGATATGATTATAATCCTTTTTGGGAGCAAAAGCAGCCTATTGGGTCTGTTTTAAGTTTTAAAGATGTTCTAGTAGACAGACTTAAAGTATGCAGATCCAGGTCCATGCTTACAGTTTCAGGGGCCATTAGCTTTCAGCTCCCATATTCTAACCAAGCAGTTCTCAAACTGTGAGGCTGGCTCCCCTGGGGGAACTTAGAGCAATGACAAAGTGGGATCAGCCTGAAGTTTGGGTTATAAATGGCCATTTGATCTCCTGATATACCAGAAAGTCTAGTTTGAAGGTCAGTTGGGGGGAGATTTGGGGTAAATGTGTTGTCCTAAATATCCTTAGCTTATGTAATGGGTACAATAGGGGTATATCTGTTCATTCCCAACATGAAAGTCCAACCTTTTGTCAGGGCCCCCGCCGTGTCTTTTGCACATTTGCACCATACATAATGTTTTCTGAATTACCGCAGGCTTCTATGCTAAAAAATGGAGAACATTTGGGTGCCCCATAAATATGGCAGCACATTATACATGAGGGGAGAGCGGTGGGTTGCATGTAACTTGCTTAGATTACTTTCACAGACGCAATGGGGAAAAAGAAGAAGGAACATTAACCTCTTAATACAGTATAAACAAACAGAAAGCACTTTAAAAGCAGCTCTGTCTATGGTGCCAGCTAATGCCAAGGACAATGGTCTCTCACACCACACACCACTCTCTCTCTCTCTCTCTCTCTCTCTCTCTCTCTCTCTCTGTATTGGTGCTTAGAATTCCTCAGTGCCCTTCTGTGTTAGTGTATGCTCTGCTGCTATATTGCACAACTGATCACTGTTATTTTTTTATTCCAGGGCGGTTCTTCAATTGCCATGTACAGTAATTGCTATTTATACATATCATTTCATTGAAACCAGAGGAAAGTAATATGGAAGCATAATACAGTGCGGTACTAGGAGATAATTGAGAATGGGCCCCAGGCAATGCAGGAAGGCTGGATGCAACTTGTGATCCTAGAGCTGGAGAATAAACATCTCTCATACGAGTACAAAAATCTTTAACTATTATTACACAATGAAACACAGAACTGGGCCAAGTAGTATTTGCACCTGAAGCAATACTATGTAGCCTGCCCCACCCCGTGTGCTCTGTCACCCTCACTGTGCCGATGCCGCCACCACCACCATCACAACTCTCTGCCAGACACTCACTTGCACCCCAGGCAGGGGCATCTTCTACCTACCCCATCTTCCCACCCTGATGTAACAATAGGTATTTTCCTCATATATTTTTGGCCAAGGATTCTTTTTTGAGAGTAGACAAATTCCCTGTGTGTCCCACCCTAATACTGTCCCTGAGAACAAGGAAAATACACACATGGAATATCAGCGGAATGCAGTTTGCTGGTCAGATCTGCGCAATATGTTCTTCTTGCTTTTCAGTTTGGCACTGCAAGAACCATAAAAATTCCACAGGCTCATTGCCAGAGCTACACTCAGCAGAAATACAATTAATTAATTACCTAAGCGTATACATCAATGCATTTTGGCAAGTGGTTTGTGTTATGACTAATATTTACGTGACAGAAATGGTGTAACCCATGTATGCTATCCATAAACAGTATTGTTATGTTTTGGGTAGCCGAGGATGAGTAGAGTATAACAGTGCTTTATTAGCAGGTTCTCATGCAGCCATTACACAACAGTAACTTTCACTTTTTAATCTAAAAGGAAGTATGCACAGTATAAGTATGAGCACAGTGACATCTACAGGCCATTTGCATAAACACCACAAGCATGACATGCACTAGTTCTATAGGTGGAGTAACTGTCATACAGCAGACCCCGTGAAAGAGCAACACAGTGAAACCCCGCCTGGGGTTTGGCTGCACTCCTACACAACTAACATTGGATTGGAAATCAGTACACAGCACTGGAGGGTGCAAAGCAGCCCTGTCCTCTGTAGAGGGCTCCATTGTGGCCTGCACCTGTCTGAATGAAGTGCAAGTTAGGGGATGGGTAGGGGGTAGGTGGCAGGAGGGTGTTACACCTATATGCCACCTCCTGCCTGCCACTCGTGAATACACTGCTGCTGAACAGAGGCAGTGCTGTATTCATGTGGCATATTTAGGTCTCTGCCCTAAATTTTGGAGCTTAGAGACCTGCACCAATTTTTCTAAATAGCAAATGTCCCCCTATTGGTTATCTGATGGTCCCAGGACTGCAGGGAAACTTGTAAGTACCAGGAAGTTGTTTCACACAAATGTTATCTCAGACAAAGTAATAATGCAATGATTGTGCTTTGTAGTACAGTTCTTTGTAAATTGCTGAATAAATAAATTGGCAGCCTCTATCACTTTCATTTATATTACCGGCGGTGTTTTTTATAAGGGAGAAATAAATAGGAAACGTAGGAGTCAGCGTATGTGGCCACAGTTCAAAACCTGTGCTCCCCCCAATGAATACAGTGATGCATGAGTTCTGCAGCACTGTATTCATGAGGGGACCTGTTAGGTCATATGGACAGGGTGCAGACTTGACCCAATACATCATGTTAGAATATTAGTTTTGGGGTGCAGAGTGCAGCCTAAAGAGCTTTTTCAATGAGCTCTATGGTAGTAAATTTTGTGCCTCTTAGTGCTTTTGTACTTGCGTTTGTGCATTCATAAATGATCTATTACAGCTTCTGGGCTGTTGGAATCCTTCCCTGCTATGAATCCTAGGATGAATGTTTATATTGTCTGCAGCTAATCAGAATATAAAGATTTCTCCTACAATTCTGACATCATTACAGTTATTGTTTAACTAGCTTGCCTTGTCTGGGATATGTGACGACCTGAACCCAGAAACACTGGAGAATATGACGCCACCTGCGCTATCAAAGATAAGTTACAAAACGGGTTCCCTTCAGCATTATAAGCAACAAAACAAGGCTAAGGTCCAGTAACCCTGCTACTAAAAAGGGAATAATGAGGTATAGAAAGGTCTACATTTACTAGATCATTTGTCTCCTGGTTAAAGTCCAGGCAACAAGGCAATATGATCCGAGTACTTATCCTTTCATATATAAGTGTAAACTCTTATTAAATACATTTAAAGAAAATATTATAGGCATACTAATATTACCCTGCTCGTTAAGCCCATTTTATCTTTATCAAAGTTAATTGGGGTGTTTTTTTTTTTAAGCCAGTTGTTTCTGTAATAAAACAACCGGGACAATTCTGAATCTGCTGGAACACTTTCCAGTTGGCATATTTCATCCGACTATAAAACACCAGTGACCCCCTTCCACGGTGGATGTAAAGGCATAAATGCTTTTCAGCTTGAAATTGCTCTGGTGAGCATTCTTGGACAAACACTGCCAATGACAGCACACATTTCCCATTTAAGTCAATGGGGCTGCAGGTGACTGGTACTTTTCATTCCGCTGAAATATGATGGCTGAATAGCACTGCATGTGTCATTGAGAGTCTGAGAAATGTCAGCGGCATAACATATGTTTCTTTGGTGAAGTGTCACTGAACTGTGAACTATAGACATGAGGGTGCAATGATATACAATGGATAAAAGCAAAGAGTCAGATAAAGAAGAAAAAAGCTGGACAAACAGTAAGAAACATAAGGTAAATACAGACCTAAACTCAACTCAATGGTTTCGAAGACAATGAGTCTGTGTATGGAGCAGGTGGCAAGAGTAGCAACCAAGCTCAGAAAGAGAGTTGAAGGAGAGAAAACAAACACCAGCACTGCTTTTTCAATTTAAAGGGGACATTGACCACAAAATTGAGTACAGGTATGGGACCGGTATACGGAAACCCCAGAAAGCTCCTAATTAAAGAAAGGGCGTCTCCCATCGACTCAATTGTATCAGAATAATCAACAATTTTAAAAATGATTTCCTTTTTTGTTGCAATTTAGTATTTATTTAATGTTGATGATTTTTTAGTAGACTTATGGAATGAAGATCCAAATTAAGGAAAGATCCATTATCTGGAAAACCCCAGGTCCCGAGCATTCTGGATAACAGGTCCCATACCTGTATTCAGTCGATCTAGACGAGACAGTGATATTCTGAGACAATTTGTGAGGAGCATACATTTATGTATTTGAATTATCTGCTGCTTAGTTTTGACTCCCTCCATCATGAAATGTAAAATGTTATCTGGGAACCAGTCTTCTCTTTGACAGCTTTTTATAACACCTTCTTTTTATTGTTCCCCATCTGTATTTATCAAATAAAAATACTGCATGTTGAATGTATATTGTAACACAATTCCATAAAGGTATTACTGTTTAATCTTCCCTACCCTGGCATAGTCTTGCATATTGGCTTGCTAAATAGCCCTTTTCATACCTAGGAATATATCTGGAATATGGATGGGTATAATGAGCTATAGTTGGGTGGAACATGGAATGGCTGGAATTATCCCAACTTCCCAATGTGGAGTGTTGGAAGATATGATTGTTTTATATATGAATATTTGGTATCATGCACACTTCATCCTCAATGTTCTGCTGCCTGTTGAAAATAATAATAACAGCCCTATTCCTTCATAATAATTCAATGGAAGCAAATGTCATCCAACTTCTATTTCTCTTTAATTAGTGTTCCATAGTAGCAACGAGTCTTCCAGTTTGATTGTGGTTCCACAAATGGCAGGCGACATCTAGATCATACAGTAGAAACATGACTACTTATTGTGGTGTTTACACAAATGGCCTGTAGATGTCACTGTGCTGCATACTGTGCATACTTCCTGGACAGCTTAAAAGTAAAAGTGAAAGTAAAAGTTACTGTTGTGTAATGCCTGCATGAGCCTGCTAATAAAGCACTGTTATACTCTACTCATCCTCGGCTACCCAAAACATAACACTTATTTCTCTTTATTATTTCAGAGGGTGGCACACTACAGATGATATTTCTCTTCAGGCACAGAGTGGGTCCTTCAGGCCATGGGTTCTAGCACCCGACACCTTTGCAAGCGCCCCCCCCTCCCTGCGCACATATGTGCAGGAGCGCTGGGGATTACCCAGGGTCCCCAGTGCTCCTTACATTGCGGCTGGGCGGCATACCACCCTAAAATCTTGACACCTTAGGCCTCACCACATATCCAGCCGGGCCTGTTTCTCTTAAATATTGTCGATTTAAACCGTGGGTTTCATCTTCCCCATTCTGTTTGATTGGATTAAATTATAACTTCTAAAAAAGAAGAAGAAAGAAAATGCTAATGGATATTCTTGATGCTAGTCTTTGAATAATAGAATGGAGATGCAATGACACATATGGATAATGATGGACTATAAATGGAAACTACCAATTAAATAAAATACTTTTACAGATTTGCAAAAAAAAAAAAAAAAAAGAAAAAGAAAGATGTTAAACTATATAACAAGCTTTGTCTTTGGTAAAAATTGTTGTTAATCAAACATCTCATCATCATCTTTAAAGAAACATCTCAAGGGCAGGGGCAAGAGCAAGAACTTTTTGCAAGTAGAATGTACAAGCACTGCCCCAGAAGGAACATAAATGACTTGAACATCCGGATTTACAAAGGTAGTTCCGGCAGATGCTGCAAATACAGCATATAAATTAGTGATGCACACGTTGATAAACTGTTGAAATGCACCCGTCCGTACCCCTAAACTGCCTTCTCCCTAAACAAAGCATCCATGGATGAGAAGCTATTTAATGGAATGAACTTAAAAAAAGATACTCAAGTTGCCAGAAAAACATAGATTAACATATTTTCAATTACCTTTCCGTGCAGGACTTAATTCTAAGGGTAAGGGCACACCTGGAGATTCCGGGAGATTTAGTCGCCCGGCGACTAATCGCCTCTTCTTTCAGGCGACTAATCTCCCTGAACTGCTTCCCTGTGTCTTCTGTCTGCTTCAATGAAAAACCTCCTGCGCCAATGCACTCGCGGCGCTTCGATTTCTGAATTCGTCTGAAGTTTCCTCACGAGTAAACTTTGGGCGACTTTAGAAAACGAAGTGCCACGAATGCATTGGCGCAGGCATTTTTCATTATTTTTCATTTAACCATTCTCTACAACTACTAATACTAAAGATTAAGTTAAAGGGATTCTGTCATGATTTTTACAGTTTACTTTTTATTTCTAAGTAACACTGTTTACATAATAATTCACTCTACCATTTAAATTTGTATTCTTTAACAAACAAATGTATTTTTTTAGCTGTAATATTGGTGTGGAGGCAGCTATCTCAGTACATTGTGCCTGATCCTGAGCTTTAAGGGTAGGGACACACTGGGCGATTTGGGGAGATTTAGTCGCCTGGCGACTAATCGCCGCGACTTTCCACGACCAATCTTCCCCGAATGCCTCCCCTCACTCTGCGCCTGGATAAAATGAAAAATCGCCTGCGCTAATCACACGCGGCGATTTGTTTTCCGAAGTCGCCCGAAGTTTCCTCGTGAGGCAACTTCGGGCGATTTCGGAAAACGAATCGCCGTGTGTGATTAGCGCCGGCGACTTTTCATTTTATCCAGGCGCAGAGTGAGGCGAGGCATTCGGGGAGAAAAGTCGCTGCGATTAGTCGCCAGGCGACTAAATCTCCCCAAATCGCCCAGTGTGTCCCTACCCTAAGAAGGAGCCAGCACTGCTCTGAGACAGCTATTGTTTCTCCACTTCTCATTGTATTATACAACAACCCCAGGTCGTATTTGCATTGCTAAAAATGCCCCCTATATTTGAATGTGGCACATGGGTAAAAAAAGGTTGGGGACCCCTGTACCTTATAGGGTGATTCCCATTGAAAGAGATTCAGTCGCAAGAAAACATGACTTTTTCAAAATGCATCAGTTAATAGCGCTGCTACAGCACAATTATGCACTGAAATAAGTTTTTTGAAAGAACAAACATATTTTCTTATGTTTAGTTTTGAAATTGCCATGGGGCTAGACATATTGTCAGTTTCCCAGGTGCCCTCAAGTCATGTGACTTTTGCTCTGAGAAACTTCAGTCACTTCAGTTACTTCTACAATGCACGTTGGAGTTATATCACCCCCTCCCTTCCCTCCCCAGCAGCCCATTAGCCGCCTATCAACAGAACAATGGTCAGCTAACCAGAAAGCAGCTATCTGACACCCCTGCTGAGGAGTAGAGATGTCGCGAACTGTTCGCCGGCGAACTTGTTCGCGCGAACATCGGGTGTTCACGCTCGCCGGAAGTTCGCGAACGTCGCGCGACGTTCGCCATTTTGGGTTCGCCATTGTTGGCGCTTTTTTTTGCCCTCTCACCCCAGACCAGCAGGTACATGGCAGCCAATCAGGAAGCTCTCCCCTGGACCACTCCCCTTCCCTATAAAAACCGAAGCCCTGCAGCGTTTTTTCACTCTGCCTGTGTGTGCTGAAGAGATAGTGTAGGGAGAGAGCTGCTGCCTGTTAGTGATTTCAGGGACAGTTGAAAGTTTGCTGGCTAGTAATCGTTTTGATACTGCTCTGTTATTGGAGGGACAGAAGTCTGCAGGGGTTTGAGGGACATTTAAGCTTAGGTAGCTTTGCTGGCTAGTAATCTACCTTCTACTGCAGTGCTCTGTATGTAGCTGCAGTGGGCAGCTGTCCTGCTTCTGATCTCATCTGCTGACTGCTGCAATAACAGTAGTCCTTGTAAGGACTGCTTTTATTTATTTTTTTGTTGTTTTACTACTACTACTACTACTACTATAAGAGCCCAGTGCTATTAGTCTAGCAGTGTTGGGGAGTGGGACTGGTGTGCTAATCTGCTGCTCCTAGTAGTTCAGCAGCACCAACTTTAATTTTTTTTTTTTAATATTCATTTTTTTTTTATTTTACTTTTTTTTATTTTACTACCGCTGTAGTAGTGTATAAGTTGACCTTTTAGGCATTATTTGCCCTGTAGGCATTATTTGCACACTGTTTTCTTCAACCCGCCATCTAGCTGTGTGACCTTGTTCACATTCTGTCTAAATATCCATAATATTACCGTCTCCAGAAAAAACACCGGAGTGACTTTTTTCAAGCAGCCATAATATATTTTACGTAATCCGTATCCACCGCTGTAGTAGTGTATACGTTGACCTTGTAGGCATTATTTGCACACTGTTTTCTTCAACCCGCCATCTAGCTGTGTGACCTTGTTCACATTCTGTCTAAATATCCATAATATTACCGTCTCCAGAAAAAACACCGGAGTGACTTTTTTCAAGCAGCCATAATATATTTTACGTAATCCGTATCCACCGCTGTAGTAGTGTATACGTTGACCTTGTAGGCATTATTTGCACACTGTTTTCTTCAACCCGCCATCTAGCTGTGTGACCTTGTTCACATTCTGTCTAAATATCCATAATATTACCGTCTCCAGAAAAAACACCGGAGTGACTTTTTTCAAGCAGCCATAATATATTTTACGTAATCCGTATCCACCGCTGTAGTAGTGTATACGTTGACCTTGTAGGCATTGTTTGCCCAGTTTTTTTGGCCGCAGCCACTGAAGCACAGAGGCCAGAAAAAATATGCCATATAAATGCTGAAAATAGTCATTTTTTGCCATACGTTGACTCAACGTATATGGCAAAAAATTACTATTTTCAGCATTTATATGGCATATTTTTTCTGGCAACTGTGCTTCAGTGGCTGCGACCAAAAAAACTGGGCAAACAATGCCTACAAGGTCAACGTATGGCAAAAAATGACTATTTTCAGCATTTATATGGCATATTTTTTCTGGCAACTGTGCTTCAGTGGCTGCAACCAAAAAAACTGGGCAAACAATATCTACAAGGTCAACGTATGGCGAAAAATTACTATTTTCAGCATTTATATGGCATATTTTTTATGGCAACTGTGCTTCAGTGGCTGCGTCCAAAAAAACTGGGCAAACAATGCCTACAAGGTCAACGTATGGCAGTTGTTTAAAGAGAACAGTAGATTACTAGCCAGCAAAGCTACCTAAGCTAAAATGTCCCTCAAATCCCTGCAGACTTCTGTCCCTCCAATACAGAGCAGTATCAAGCAGATTACTAGCCAGCAAACTTACTATCATCTGTCCCTGAAATCACTAACAGCTCTCCCCCTACACTATCTCTTCCAAGCACACACAGGCAGATTTTTCAGATACATTTTTGCCCTTGATCCCCCTCTGGCATGCCACTGTCCAGGTCGTTGCACCCTTTAAACAACTTTAAAATCATTTTTCTGGCCAGAAATGTCTTTTCTAGATGTTAAAGTTCGCCTTCCCATTGAAGTCTATGGGGTTCGCGAACCGTTCGCGAACCGCTCGCATTTTTGCGCAAGTTCGCGAATATGTTCGCGAACTTTTTTTCCGACGTTCGCTACATCCCTACTGAGGAGTCACATGTAATATGTGTCTAGTTATGTTTTACCTAACCAGGTCTATGGTAACCTATTTGGATAACTGTGATATTAAGGTACCCCACCCCCATACAACTTGCTCTGCTAGGTTTAGAAAATGACAAATTTGTCAGTTAATATTTAAATAATAAAATAAAAGATTTAATTTGCAGTATCTTTGAGAAATTATGTTTTTTTTTCTTTAAATGTCAGTCCCAGCATTAAATAATTAATTACAAAAAGCTTTACATTTCTATAAAATTTGATTGAGTGTGAAAATGTATTGTGTAAAATGTGATTGACTGAGTGATAAAACAGTGATGGAGACATTTATATGTGGATTTAATACATATAGGAATGGTCTCTGACATACTGAATACTTGTTTGGTTTAGGTGTGACAATAGTACCTTTGTTCTATTCACCGAGCAGAGTTATAACTATAGTGAATGTTATAACCTTCATGACCTTTGTTAACTTTGACAGATATACTTTTATCTGCGTCATTTAAATTGTACTGTTCTGACTATTTTCAAAATAGAAAACTGTCTGCAGTCAGAAGTAGTTCATCTAACGTTTATACACAAAAAGCGGAGTTCCATCCTAATTTTTATGGAGGCTTCAGCGACATGTAGTAATTATTTGTATTAAGTACTAATCATCCTTATATAATGACTTTTCTATCTTGTATATTCAGTATATTGTGCGTCGTTGACTAAGCTCAGTAAGTGACAGCAGCACAGAGCATGTGCAGTGAATCAGCAGAAAAGAAGATGGGGAGCTACTGGGGCATCTTTGGAGACACAGATCTTTACTGCTAAAGGGCTGTGGTTGTTTCAGCTGGTACAGAAGCCCAAAACATAATGTCCAACATTTTTAGCTACTTCTTTAGTTAAGCTTTAGTTCTCCTTTAAGACCAGGAACCCACTGCTTCAGGGCTTGCGGGGACATTAATTATGCCACTGATTCACATGCCTCATGCTACACACATAACTCTGCCCCATATATTTCGAATCACTCTTTATAGTCCATTAATTTAATAGCACAGATTCAGCCTAATAATTTAGAGCCATATATCCAAATTTGCAGACAGCCTGTTTCACCTTTGTTAGGTCTCAAGATATTGGAACATGGCTTCTGAAGGGTAGGATGAGAAGGGCTAAATAGAGATCCCTCTATCCAGTGCAAGGATAATCCTTCCCAATTCTGACCTACGGGGAGATTTGTCACCTACAATATGTGCTTCCGAAATTGCCTGGAGCTGCCTCACAAGGAAAATTCAGGAGACTTAGGAAAAGGATTTGACAACCATGTTTGTGCAGATTTCAATGCGGGTGACAAATCTCCGTTTGCCATTAACCTAAAGCTCACAAGACAAAAATGTTAGTTGGAAGGGACTTCTGGTGTGTACTAACCAACTCCCTGCAAGAAATGAATATCTACAAATGTAATTTTTAGTTTTTTCTTATAAATACAGATATACTCAAAAGAATTAAGCAAGTGTATTGACTGGATTGTATTGACTGGCAAGCTATAGCTTTCTGTACTGTTCTGCAGCAACTCTATTAATCCACACTTCTGTAACAATTTGTTATGTGAATCATTTTTTAATTTACTTTATATGTGATTATTTTGTTGCAAGTCAATTCACTGCCATAGCCCATTAATATAGTTGTACCAGCCATGTGGAAGTACAGCATTAGCTTTGGCAGACCCAAATGTCAGACAGGCTGATGGATTTTCAGTCAACCATTAATAATTTGACCCCGATGGTTAATGAGCTCAAATGTCAGAGCAGAGTTTTAACTTTGTCCGTTGGTGAGCTTTGCATGCAATTACGATCTGTTTAATAGCCTCTGTGGCACTGTCATTGTAGCTTTATTGCTTATGTCATTTGCCCTTTTCTATTGTTATGAAATATAGATATTGCATTTTCTTCTCTCCTGCTCTCCATTAGAGCTTCTTTGTCAGACTAATACAAAATTAGTCTATTTATTTGTTTTATTTGTTTTATTCATTCAAAGCAGTTGTTTACTCTTGTATTGTGTCCTAAAACATTAGAATAAAATTGGTATAGTTGCACTGGTATGAAGAGTTGCAGGAATAGACCTGGAAATGTGCCATAGAGATACTGTAAATGTATACGGTAATGCCTGGTCGGAGGTGGATTACTATTTTCAGGCAAATTCCCAAAGTACACTTGCAGACCCTGGCACGGCTTGCGATCACGTATAGGGTAAGATAGAATGTTTACAGAATTAATTGTTTCCTTTTTGTATCTATTTTGTTAGTTGTAACTAGTAACTTATTGTTATTATTCTAAGGGGCAGATTTATCAAGGGTCAAAGTAAATTCGAGGGAATTTTCGAAGTTAAAAAATTCGAAATTCAAAGTAATTTTTTGAATACTTCAACCATCAAAATAGTAAAAATCGTTCGACTATTCGACCATTCGATAATCAAAGTACTGTCTCTTTAAAAAAACTTTGACTTCAATACTTCGCCAACTTAAACCTGCCGAAGTGCTATGTTAGCCTATGGGGACCTTCCAGAGGAATTTTCGAAGTTTTTTATATTCAAAGCGTTCCCGTACGATTCGAAGTACGATCGTACAGTCGTACTATGATCGGAATACGAACGTACGATGAATGAAATCCTCCGACTTCAAATGTCGGAGGATTCTATTTGATGGTCGAATTTCAGAGCATTTTCGAAATTCGACCCTTGATAAATCTGCCCCTTAGCGTTACTTTTTTGCTACTGTTTTAACAGTGTGATTTCTTCTGGACTTAATTTTACCTGTGTCCATTGTCTGACATTCTATGGATTTATGTCAATATCTAATGCCTCTGTTATCTTGCACTTTTTGGGCCTTGTAGTTCTACACTTCCAAAGAAAAGCTTTTTTCCAACAATTTTTTCTATTTTTTCTATTTTTATATGTCTGTTTTTTCCACAAAATACGGACTATGGATTATGGACTCTATATTAGAATTATTACATTTTTGGACTTTAGATATGGACTTTTATTGGCCTTTGCATGTTACTAAACCTAAACCCTGTTACACACCTGTTCTCACTCCCACTTAATTTGTTATGTTAATTTGTGAATCTTTAAATTGTTACGTGCACTAGTACCCTGTATGCTTGACGAAGGGCTTTACGTTGCATACAGCAATAAAACTTTAGCAAGGGCTCACCCTGTAAGCATTTATCTGTGTGCCTGTGAGTTTCATTTATATTATTTTCAGGGAAAGGTCTGTTGTCAACCTATTGGAATATAAATATATAGATACAAAAATACCCAGTGCTTGATCTGTCTTTCTGACTGGGTCTCTTATAGATATTGATCCAGCAGAATGGGAAATCCTAACAGTACAGAATTGTATTGGGTAATGGTAGAAGTCCATATCTACATGGAATCTGCATGCTATCCAATTAATTGCCCAAGGGCCCATTGTCCATATAGTCCCAGTTTGCCAAATAAAGGGAATTGAGTAATAAGCAGGGAGGATTTTCTAGCTACACAGAGGGGCATGTTTATATATGAAAAACGTAATCATTGAAGTAGGCAGTCTCTATGATACAGACCAATAATTTCCTACATCAGAGACCAAGAGAGATTACTCTTCCCCTGCACAAATTAAGCACGATTATTCTGTGCCGCTGTACAGATTGTACCTTTCAAAAAATACAATGAAACCTTTCCTAAATATACTTTTATCTCTGTTGCTCACCCTATAAGAACAGGATAAAAATGTAAAAATTTGCATATGACAATAAAGAGAAAATGATCTCCTAAAATATTTATTTCTGTCTCCTGTTGAGAAGATTATGTCTGATGCTCCCTATTGTATCTGCTTAATCTGTGCTGTGAAACACTCATCGGAGCTGTAAAAGCAAACAGAGAAATGAAACAAGAAGTGCGCGCTACAAGAACAATTATAGCAAACAAATTGTCATGGTGATCCAGTATTTAAGAGGCATGGCACTGGCAATATAGTGACCCATATTTAATTTTCACCCTAATACATTTTGACCAGTGTCAGTGCAACAGAAAATCCTCATACTTCTGTTGGCATTCGCACTGGTGCTATAGACATTGTCTAACTCAGGGCAAGGCCAGACATGGCGTTTTTGCTGCGTTTTTACATTGCGTTTTTAAAAAAAGAACAGCCAGGCATTGCGGATAAGACAGTTGTGGGTCCGGGTCGGGTAACGGATCAAAGTGGGTAATATGCATTGGTTTGGGTCGCGGGCTGCGGGTTGCGGGTCGGGTCTTATAAAGCTAGTGTGTGTATGTACACTTAGAAATGTGACTCACATTATATTGGGATGGGGGTACCACTACTGCAAAAGTATTGATCTAACCCAGTGATCCCCAACCAGTAGCTCCTGAGCAACATGTTGCTCTCCAACCGCTTGGATGTTGCTCTCAGTGTCCTCAAAGCAGGAGCTTATTTTTGAATTCCAGGCTTGGAAGAAATTTTTAATTGCATACAAACTAAGTATGGTGCCAAGTAGAGTCTCCTGTAGGCTGCCAATCCATATAGGGGCTACCAAATAGCCAATCACAGTTTGTATTTAGCACTCCAAGCGACTTTTTCATGCTTGTGTTGCTCCCCAACTCTTTTTACATATGAATGTGGCTCACGGGTGAAAAAGGTTGGGGACCCCTGATCTAACCCAATAATAATGGTGTTAGCATAAGTCAGAGAAGGTTTTTGCCTTTGGCTTTCAGCATTGCAGGGGCCCTTAGGCAGAAGGTTGTAGATGAAAGCGCAAAGAATATATTGCACTGTGTGCCAGCTATTGGATATATTGTTTATATACAGTATTAATTGCTTTCTTGCATTCGGCACTGTTAACAATTGCCCCTTGAGTATTGCTTATTGATTAATTATTTTCTATGGCTGGTCCTATAGTTACATGCAATAAATCTGGGGCTGGACCTTCTCAACCAACAGGCAATGATCAGTCTGTAGAAAATATGGACACTGCCTCCAGAATGTTAACATCTTTTATCAACAAACTTTTATCATTATCAAGATACAACAAAAAATAATGAACAAAACAGAAACATGGTACAAAACAATATTAGACCAGGAAGCTTCTCTCAAGGTTTCATTATCACACTACATAACTAATTTACATAGAAGAAGACAAAGATTTCATTATCTGAGTTGTTAACTTTTGTTGCTTTTGATAAAGTCTTTCCAAAGTTTATAAAATTATTTTTCTACCATGTATTTCTGGAGTTTATATTAGAAGAGCTGCCTGTGTTCAGGTGAATTTAATATATATTGATATATATTAATATATATATTGTATCTGAACTGAGTAACATATCACTGTAGATAATGCTTATAATCTATGTACTTATGTTATGTGTACTCTGAACTTTATTATGTTTAATTTATATTTATATATATATATATATATATATATATATATATATATATATATATATATTTAATTCATTATAGTGACCAGTAAAAAAAACCTCAATAATATACAATATATAGTGAATAAAGTACCCCCTTTTGTAAAATATAAGGATATTATAAGTTACTGAGAAGTTTCATGACCATATAAAAACACGAGGCCGAAGGCTGAGTGTTTTTATAAAAGGACATGGAACTCTGAGGTAACTTCTAATATCCTCATATTTTGCAACTGAGGGTACCAGTCCTAAGCTCAATTTTATCTGATTCATTAAGAATTCTATTGCTTCATTATACATTTTACAAAGGGACTACGTTTTACCTGCAACTTACTTGCTGCTTTCAAAGTAAAACTCCCAAACTTGGCTGCCCTTTTATTAGACACCAGTGGGATCACCTGACTATAGTTGGAGGGGGTGGGAGCTACAACATGGAGCTGGTCACTGCTCCTGTAGAACTATAACAAACAAGGGAAAGTTGTGCTCACCACTAATTTTTAAAACCATTAGGCGGGGGTGCAATGAGGCTGTGACCACAAAATACATATAGACAAATACAAGAGTTATATTTATATAACATTTTTACTGGTCACTATTATAAAATATATATAATAAATATCAATAAAATATAATTAAGACTATCGCATTACTAGTGGACAAATGACCATGACATTTTTGAAAAATTAGTTTTTACTATGTGGCATGTACAAGTAAGGGATTTATTATTCGGAAACACTTTTTCCAAAAAGCTTTGAATTACAAAAAGCTCATCTCCCATAGACTCTATTTTATAAAATAATTACATTTTTTTTTAATTTTCTCTTTTCTCTGTAATAATATCATATTACATTGAACTTGATCACAACTAAGATATAAGTAATCCTTATTACAATCTTACTGGGTTTAATTAATCAATGTTTACATTTTTAGTAGACTTCAAGTAGGGAGATCCAAATAACAGAAAAGACCTGAAAAAGATCCAGAAAACCCCAGGTCACAAGAAGAAAAAAGAATGTATATATATGTGGCATAAAATGGAATGTATGTATATAATTAACATACTTCATGACTTCATGAAGTAGAGAAATCTAGATAAATCTTTATCAGTGTCATAAAAAGCAAATCGATACTTACAGTACAGTGTATAGCATAATAAGCTTGAAATTAGTTATTTGCATTAATTGGTTCAGTGCAGTCAAAGGGCAATGAAAGACAGAGATCCCAGTAGAGGAATAAAAATACAGTTTGCTATTCCCTCTCCTGTGCTGAAAAAGGTCTCAGGTATCATGAATATACTCTCCTCTCATTTTCTGGAACCCTGAGTTCTCAAAAATGTGAAATGAGGGAGGCCAGAGGACCATAATGCACAGGGAAATTTCCAAATTTATGTGGGAAATGAATTTTAGATGATGGTAGTTTACAGGTATTGGATCTTTTATTGAGAATGCTCAGGGTCTGGCGTTTCTGGATAACAGATATTTCCATAACTTGGCTCTGGAGACCTTAGGTCTACTAGAAAATCATTTAGACTTTAAATAAACCCAATAGGCTGGGTTTGCTTCCGATAAGGATTAATTATATATTAGTTGGGATCAAGGTACTGTTTTATTATTACAAAGAAAAAGGAAATATCTTACAAAAATCTGGATTATTTGGACAAAATCGAGTCTACGGGAGATGGCCTTGCCTGAAAATAACATTTTGTAGATGGATTTCCAGATAATGGATCCCATACAATTCTATATGATCACCAAACAAATGGATTAACCAGTATGACTGAGCTGGTCTGTGCACGATTCAACTGGAAATTGGGTCCTTTGGATGAAAATAAACCATGGAATAAAACCCATGGACTTTTTCTGCTTGTTTATAGTCAACATTAGGGGAAGATTTATCAAAATGTGAGTTTAGAGCTTAATAAATAAAAATTCACATTCACCGTTTTCACAGTTCTATTCATTCCTATGGGATTTTTGATAAATATGGTTCTAAAAATCCCATAGGAATGAACAGAACATGGGTGAGTTTCTATTTATTAAAGGTTAGGCACCCCCAAGTGATCACATTTACTTACCTGACACCTCAGGCCGGTGCTCCTATCAGCAGAAAACCGCACTGGCCCCGGATTCTTCCAGCGAGCACCACGGAGCGACCCTCTTCTGGCTTCTTCTGGCTTCTTCTAACAGACGCATGCGCAATAAAACGAAATAGCTGTCTTTTTCGTTAAAGTTCGGCTTTTTGCTCTACTGCGCACTCGCAGCCGTGAGGAGAATGAAGAAGCCGGAAGAGGATTGCTCCATAGTGCTCGCTGGAAGAACCTTAGATCGGCTATCATGTTTGACCCTCTGAAATTCTTTAGCCAATAACACAACGCAATCTGCCAGTTGAGCCCATAATGATTAGATTGCTCCCTGGATCAAATGTTACAAGACCCCAAGTAGTTTCAAACCCTTCTTTTAATTACGGCCACGAGGTACTTATATGGTATATTAGCACTTGGTTATTCTTTAATCTCCATTTATACTTGTCCCACATTTCAATTTTTGCTAAAATACAGTGAAACCTGAAATTGGATTTGTCAGATTGCCCTGTTAAATATTCACACTCAGTGCTACGCCTTGCAGAACAAAAAGAGGAAAAATTGGTTTCATTAACATCTCTATCATGCAGCAGATCTGAAGGCTAATGGAGAAGTCAGCGCTGTCCTGCTGGAGATCTTCATTTTAATTGGGAAAGGCAGTGTTAATAGAGAAGAGAAAGAAATCAGTTCACCGCACACCTCCAAACGCCATGAAATTATTCAGCTCATTTGAATAATTCATGTTTATGAACCGCTATTGAAATCACAGCGCACGCCACGACGAGATGAGACAGAATCCATTTTCCCTAATAAATCATAACTGGATAGCAATCGTCAATCCATAAAATGCCATTAAACATTTCCTACAGTGTAATGGCGAAGCTCACACATCTCAGATTTGAAGACGACTGGCCCTGAAGAAAAACATACATTTTCCTATTCTTATTGGCTGATAATTTTTTCAGATTTGAGCCTCTATTTGCTGTAGCAGGATGAAACACAAGACTTTAAAAAAAAAAAAATTAAAAAAAACTCCACCTTTGCACAGTTCTGCTTCAGTTACTCCATGAATTTGAATATGGGCAGGGGAGTTTAAGGCTGCCCCCCTCTCCCCCCTGGATCTTAACCAGTGTCGGACTGGGACACCAGGGGCCCACCCAAAAACCTTAGACCAGGGGCCCACTATAAAACCTTAGACCATGGGCCCACTCTCTCAGTACTAATATTATTCATCTCCTCAATCAACCTCAGTGCCGTAACTAGAGGGGGGCGGGCCCTGGTGCGTGACGCGCAGCCGGGCCCCGTCCCCCCTCTGTACACGATGGATTTCACTGGCGAGCAGGCTGCCGGGGGGCCCTGCGGGGTGCGGGCCTGGTCCACTCGCACCCCCTGCTCCCCCGGTAGTTACGCCACTGATCAACCGTTATTCTTCTAGTCTGTTTTCTTTACATACAGTAATCAATTTTTCCATCTATTTAGCCTGTTTGTTCTAATAGAAATAGGGAATGGCCATGAAATAGGCAAAAAGTTTAGCAGCACAAGGGCCCACTGACAGCTGGGCCCACCGGGAGTTTTCCTGGTATCCCTGTGGGCCAGTCCGACACTGATCTTGCCTTTCCTGCGCTTGAAGGAGGCTGCATCACTAGTGCGGAGAGCACTCTCTCTCTTTTCAGTCAATTCGGTTTAAAGACCTTGCCTCCTCGGCACTGCACCAATGTGCATAGGGGGTCATTTAGAAACACTGGGCAACTTTTTACTAGGGAAGTAACCAGTGGCAACCAATCAGATTTTGTCTTTTGTGTTCTACCTGCAGCATGCTGAAAAAAAGCTAATTGTGTGTTACTGCCCTGGTGCAAATTTATAAACGAGCCCCCATGATATATTAGACAGATATATTTCATTAGACTGTAAAAAAAAAAAGGATGATGAACAGCAACATAGTCAAGCAATGTAGCAAGCTGGCATGTAAAATAATGCACAGAAATATCAAAAACAAATCAAGACATGGCAAGTAGGCACAGTGAAGCAATGGTTAGGGTCCCAGGTTCAGTTTTAACATGGGCACTGCCAGGACTTTGTACGTTCTCCCTGTACTTGCACTGGTTTCCACAAGGTACTTTTTTCCATACCCCAAAATCATACAGGTAGGATCCTGATTAAATTGACCATAGTGTGTGCGTGTGAATGTGATCACTCCACCGGGGCAGAGACTGGTATGAACTATGATCTTTGTCAGCAGACTATGTCAGCACTATATAAAAAAGAAAAATTATAAGTAAGAGCATAAAACAGATATGAATGACAATGTGATTAGTAAGGGTGGTACAAGAAAGCAGATAAAGGCTGTCTGGACTCATGCAAGAAACATGCTCATGGATTGGCTTGAGTGGTGCTGACATCCAGTCATAGCCAAAGGGCACAACATCATATTGCGAAAATGCACATTTTTGTTGTTCTAACATATCATTTTTTTTTACATTTACAACTTTTATCACCCCCCCCCCCTCCCAATAGAGAGGGGGAGACTAGAGAGGCATGTTTCTTGTTTCTTCTGTCTCAGGGCTGTTTTGTCTGTCTGCTGGTAAACCCTATCTATAAGATTAGTTGCTCTTTACAGCACTAAATGATTTCTTTAGAGCGGATTCAGACAAAAGATTAGAATATACAAGATAGACAGTTCAACTGTGAGAATTAGAATAGGAGAAAATGGTCATAATAAAGGCGTTAGAATGAAAATGAAATGTGATAGAATGGTGGAGTATAGGGAATAGATTACTGTGAGTGTGTTAGATAGAATGGTAAGACAGCTTGGGATAGAAGGGTAAGAACCTGTGTTGAGATGTGTGGGACACAAAATATGGAATGCGTATGATAGTATGAGTGAGACACAATGAAAAGAATGGCTGTGATGGAATGATGAGAACTGGAGGGCATACTGCAAAAAACAGGCAAGATAGAGTGGTAATTATAAGAAAGACCGAATGATTAAAAACTGTGAGATACATGACAGTTGACTATAGACAGCCATATGAAGGGCAAGGACATGTCTGTGTACAAAGGCTATTGTGCTTCATTATCTCTGTCTGTTTATAATGCTGATATAAGAACTGATGTCATCTTGGTGATGTCACCTGAATAGATATGCAATGGTGGGACCCCACCTCTGATCTTCACCCTACTGGCTGGAATCACGAGGAGACATAGCACAGGCATTACTGGATTTATTATTATTTTTATTGATGGAATTCCACTCAATTGGCAGTAAGGGTATACAGTTCTAGGAAGGGGGTTCAGTTATTGTATTATTAATTCCCACCACTTAAACAGGTTTTGAGGGTTCAGTGCTTTAATCTAACCAAACTGGGTGATTCTATGGAGTCTTTTAAAACCACCTTAATTATGTTTCTACACTGCACAAGTGGAGTACTAATGCAAATCAGTAAAACTCTTTTGAGTACCAGTACTGTAAATATCAGCCAAAATGATGTGACCAGAATTTATAGCAGACGCTCAGTAACAATAAGTACTTATTTGCCCCACTCTACCAAAGAGGGGCAGGTTTCCAAGAAAAAAATGTAAGGCAACAAATCAAAACTCTTCATTAAAAATGTGCTATATATATCCCCTCAAGTACAGTTTAAAACATAATTGCTGAGGCTTTATAGAAAAGTTATTAAAGTAAAAGTTAGAAAGAGAAATATACTATGTAAGCAGTGTTTATGTTGCTTTTATTTTCCCTTAGGTACAGTTACCAAACAGCAGCTTTTGTTTTCCCATAACATCTCTGCATATCCGCATTTCCAAATAACAAAAGGGGGCCATCATATTGTACCCCACAGGACACACGTTCTCCATAAACTGCAAGTGAAAGCACACCTTAGTACACTTGTGGCTGGAATGATAGCTCATTGTGCCAGCTTCTGCTGAGATATTGAACTTGGGTATACGGTACACTGTAAATTCCAATATAAAGAGGAGAGACAAAAGAAAAACCTTAAGGGTCAGGCCACACGGGCAGATTCGGGGAGATTACGTCATCTGGCGACTAATTGCCTCTTCTTCGGGGCGACAATCTCCCTTTCGCCGGCTAAAATCGCCTGCGGCAATGCACTCACGGCGCTTTGATTTCTGAAGCTGCCGAAGTTTCCTTTTGAGGAAACTTGGGGTGACTTCGGAAAACGAAGCATTGTGTGTGCCTTCCCCCAGGCTATTTTCATTTTAGCCAGCGGAAGACAGGGTGAAGGCAGTTCGGGGAGATTGTCGTCCCGAAGAAGAGGTGATTAGTCGCCAGGCGACAAAATCTCCCCAAATCTGCTTGTGTGGCCAGACCCTTATAGGAAGGCTATACAGATTAGAGAGGTAATGTTATAAAAGGTGCAGTACACTTAAAAAAATAATTTTCAAAAAAGAAATATGGTTGGTTGGACTTATAGAAACTTTAAAAAAATTATTTCACAAATCTTATGATCTAAAGGAGAAAAGTATAGCAGCCTTTATGACTTAATCTCAGAAAGAGGGGAACATGTTGTACTGCACATATGGATTCATCTACCCTATGTGAATCTATTAGCGACTATAATAAAATATTTTTTTTTTCTAAAAAGTGGGCTAACATTATAGACTGATAAGTTTGGTTTATAGCAAACCTATAATAACAAACTGATAATAAGAAAGTGTGACTCACAACAAGAATGCACAATGTGTAAATAATGTCATCTTTTAGGTAAAACAAGTAAATTGTATTTACTGGTTTGCAGTTAATTCATGTATCCAGCCACAAAACATACAGTAAGATGCCACTGGCTGGCTCAGGAAGAAGAAAGTGGTTATTGACATTAGGAATATACGTATATAAGGTGAATATGGAGCTAAGAGCAGATAAAATACACCCACAGACTATAGCCAGACCATTTCTTTAATCAGCACAGATTTAGGGTGGTGGCACACGTAGCGTTCCAGCGACAAACCTCCCCTACTTTGCTATGCATTTTTATTGCCTTCTCTCCTACAATGTCATGGAATTAACGTCCCCCAAACTAAACACAGGGGCAGGTAAAAATATAGAATATTTCTTTTTTCTCCATTAAAACAACATAAAAGTTTGTCACAGTACTTCTCCCGAAATTCTGAACAATTTTTCTCCAGAATCCAAAAAAAGATCTAGCTCTTTTATCACATTACTTCCCCATCTTTTTTCCTAAATTCTATCAATTGACCAGGGCGAAAAGCCCTAAGAAAAATAAAGGAATTTTCTGTACTTTGATAAATCTTGCCCTTAGTATTGCAAAATAACTGGAGGCCAGCCTTGTAAATATCCATATGAAAGAAACTGGCGTCATTTGAAACATACAGGCAACACTAAAAACATACATTTCTATGTCACCAACTTACAACACTGTGTTTAATTAATTATTGGTCATTTTCAGGCTCATTTACAAACACTGGGCAATTCATCACTTTGGTAGTAACCCAGAGCAACCAATAAATGATAAACTTTGCAGTGGCAGGATAATGGAAACGGACTGAATTGGAGGCCATAAGTTGCTGCACTAGTGCAAATTTAGACACTGTTAGTAAATGAGAAAGAGTATATGAGAAAGGCTATTTATTTAAAATGCTCTATATACAGATTTGGTCCTTTAAATGGATTCTGTCTCTTTAGTCCAATCCAAAACTCAAATTGCACACTGCTGTTTACCTGGGCTCTTAGTACTGAGCAATTCAGTCTGAGCATCTTGCACTGTTTCTCTTTCATCTGCCATGTTGTTCATTAGGATTGCTGCAATAAAAATGTAACACAGCATGCACACGTAATAAGAATAATGTAAAACAAGCCACACTGTATAAAACACAACAATCTGAAGTGACTGACCTGATGCATATTATACAGTAACTATTTATAACGTATTATACTTATATGTGGATTGGATTTGTTATGGTGGGTCAGAGACCTTCTGTTGGTTCATGTAGTGCCAACACATTTCCTTGCAGTCATGAGAGTAACCTGCACCCGACAGAGGTGCTAAACGCGCCCTGTAAGCAATTTTACCCTGCAGCTTCAGGTATTACCCTTCTTTGTAGTGTAACAAAGGGCAGGATCACCCAAGGCATGTTGCATTTGACTTTGAAATGGGTTCTCATAGATGGAGGACATTTCTGTAACTGTATAAATATTAAATGATTTAATTATACCCCAAGACTTTGTTACTTAGAGGAGAACGAAACCCAACATCATAGAGGGGTGACAACTTGTTAGGCACTCACCACCATAATTACTGTAATGATCAATGATTCACCAATCAATGACAAAGGTCCTGCTCTTATCTGTATAGCCTCTTTGTTTCCATAGAGAAACAGGGAATTATCATGAAATAGGCCAAATAGTTAGAAGCAGGAGGGTCTGCCGACACCTGGGTCTACTGGGAGTTTTCCTGGTATCCAATGGGCCTGTCTGATACTGAGAATAAGGCCCTGCATATCCCAGAATATCATCAGCATGGATGGAGGTCTTTTCCAGAAAGTTGAATGATTTGCAAAATAAATGACATACCTGTATATAAATGTTGCAAACACTAGGCTTCCTTTTGTAACTCTAAACAGACTTGTAATTCAATATTTATGTTATCTTTGTTTCTCTCACAAAGCAGCAATTACGCCTGCCCTGATGTATGGCTAAACTTCTAGCTATCTTTTTCGTCAGAGTATTCTGACCACAGTGTTCACCTAAAAAAAACCTTTATTCACATCACTACAAGCTTCTCAGCCTTCAACTGCATTCATAAGAGCCACTGAGATTATAAGGGCTCTTACACACGGGCGGTTTTACCTGCGCTTCCCTGCATTGCACTTTCTTCCGTTCAGCCACAGGGGAGCGCAGAAGTAAACGCACTCAATTATTGTAGAGGGGGCTGTACTCACACAGACGCATGTAAGTGCCAAACGCAGGTGGGACGCAGCATGTTGCATTTCACCTGCGTTCGGCGCATACATGAAACTGCCAGTGTGTAAGAGCCCTAAAGCTGAGCACAACAAAAGAAACAACACCACTGCAGTTTTATTTGGTGAAAACCGAATGTGTTTAGCAACAGAAAATTGCCCAACCCTAATAAGGCACAACAGAAATATGGAGAACATTGATTTTAGATTATTCATAACGTGATTCTCAGTAACACCCTGGTGCATACCCTCCTCACCTAGTCTTCCAAGAGTCCAGTCATCCGCTCCCTATGATTTGCACCTGAACATGATTTAATCCCAGCCACTGAAAAGCAACAGAGATGCACCTGACATCTTTCGAACGCAGGAAAAAAGCAGCATGTTGCGTCTCAACCTGCGTTCGGCGCCTACACGTGCCTGTGTGAGTGCAGCCCCATTGAAAAAAAACTAATGCGTCTATTCCTGCGCTCCCCTGCGGCTGAACGCAGAAAAACGGTACACAGGGGAGCGCAGCTTCAACCGCTCGTCAGTAAGAGCCCTTAGGTGGTCAGATTTTACATGGCTAGGGGTGGGCATGAACGAGACACACCTGAGATAAGTTATGCAAATATAAGTTGGCCGCTGTGCAAGAGTGATACTGTGGCCTGGAAGAGTGGTACTGTGACCCACTAACATGCCCAGCTATGCATTAAAGATGTTGTTCAACTATAATTAACTTTTAGTATGATGTAGAGAGTGATATTCTGAGACAATATGCATTATTATTTGAGTTTTTGAGTTATTTTTTGGGTTTTTGAGTTATTTAGCATTTTATTCAGCAGCTCTCCAGTTTGCAATTTCAGCAATCTTGTTGCTAGGGTCCTAATTACCCTAGAAACCATGCATTGATTTGAATAAGAGACTGGAATGTGATTAGGAGATGATCTGAATCCACATTTTTCTGATGTTTTAAATAAAAAAAAAGTCAGAACAAACTAGAATCCACGATTTGAATTGGTTCAGGTAAAAATCCAATAAAATTGAGCAAAAACCAAAACCGGAGTTTTTTCCGAACCACTCAATTTTTTCGACTTTTTCCGGAAAAAGTCAGAATTTTTGAGATTTTTGCCTGATTTTAAGGCTAATTGCAGTGCAGGCCACAGAAAATTCAAAACAGGATATGGACCTCTGCCATTAAATTATACACAACTTTGTCAGAGAGATTTTGGATTCTGGCTTTTTGCTGCATTAATCTCAAAATATTTGAGTTAAAAAAAAAAGAAAAGAAGAAGAGTTTACTAAATAACCCCTTGAATGTTTAGCCTTAGGGCTCTTACTCACTGGCGTTTTGACCTGCGCTCCCCTGCGTTCCGTTTTTTGGCGTTCAGCCGCAGGGGAGCGCAGGAATAGACGCAAGTCATTATTTCAAATGGGGCTGTACTCACTCAGGCGCGTGTAGGCGGCGAACGCAGGTTCAGACGCAACATGCTGCATTTTTCCTGCGTTCGGCGCCTACACGCGCCTGAGTGAGTACAGCCCCATTTGAAATAATGACTTGCGTCTATTCCTGCGCTCCCCTGCGGCTGAACGCCAAAAAACGGAACGCAGGGGAGCGCAGGTCAAAACACCAGTGAGTAAGAGCCCTTAGAGAACATTTGTTTTTTTAATTGGGATCAGTGACCCCCACCCCCCATCAAGCTGCAAAGAGTCAGAAGAATTCAAATAATTCAAAAACTATAAAAAAGAAAAAAAGAAGGCCAATTGAAAAGTTGCTTAGAATTACCAATTCTATAACATACTAACGTTAACTTAAAGGTGAAATATTTGTAACTATCTTGCTTTATTATACCCAGAATTCCACATTTTGCCTACCTATAACTACTGTGCTGAACGTTCCCTGCATGGAAATCACACATATTTGCAACCCTTAAGACAGCTCTGAAACACACAAATAAGAGAACTGACTCTTCAAAATGAAGTCTCTTTTTGTTATAGACTACAGGTGACTACAATTACCAATTTCATATCCATGCAATACAGTTCCTTACAGGGCTTTATATTTCTCATGCCACTGCTCCCTTCTAAAGTTTACCCATATTAATTAGGTACATTCCAGAGCAGACAAAGGTGGCCAGACACAAATGCTCATATTACTGTTATTCAGAGGTGGCTTTTTAGACATTTCACTGGACCAGCAAATGGAAATTTAACAACAATGGGCTACTTAAAAAAATGAAAGCTCTATTGTTGAAACACATTGTAATACGCACAAAGCAAAGGCGCACTCGTATTACCAAATTTATTTCTCAACTTGTGATGATGCAAATTGGAAATAAATAACCACCATTACGACTCCACGGCAGTAATCTAATGACTAAAACAAGGATACTTTTATTTTTGCAATGTTATGCACCAAGTTTAATTACATTGCTGAGAAATCATCACTGATAATAAGGACTACAAAAGTCTAATTTGATTGAAATCCACTCTCTGATCTATTTATTTTCCCTATCAGTTCTAAAAACAATGTTCTTGAATTTTAGCCATTACTGAAATATCAGATTTCTCGATACGGGTAACATGTGGCATGGTACAGTCCCAAACACTGCAGGTCTGTATCCATTCCCACTTGGATACGCACATCAACAAATCATCAACAAATCATCAACAAATCATTGGTTGAAATAAATGTAGGTCCATCAGACAGTCCTTACTGTTTGCATAATGAGCAAGCCGTTGTAGCAGCCACTCCAATAGTAGCTCGTCCTCAGTGAAACACAACTGCAGATTAAGATATACAGGTATGGGATCCGTTATCCTCAAATCTGTGATCCAGAAAGCTCTGAATTATGCAAAGCTGTCTCCCATAGACTCCATTTTATCCAAATAATATATAATATTTTCTCTGTAATAATAAAGCAGTAGCTTGTACTTGATCCAAACTAAGAAATAATTAATCCTTATTGGGAGCAAAGCCAGCCTACTTGGTTTCTAGTATACTCAATGTATAAAGACACAAATTACGAAAAAGATCTGTTATCTGGAAAACCCCAGGTCCGGGGCATTCTGGATAACAGGTCCAAACCTGTACAACCAAAAAGAACATCGCATTTTTTTGTATATTGTTTTATTACACCCCTTATTCTTATCTTTGTACAGCTGAGTAAACCAACACAGATTGAACAGATATCATCTATTGCCTTTATTGGCATCTATATAATATAATCTATATAATATATGTAGTGCACTTCATTAAGGCTATAAAATATATATGTATAGGAAGCCATGTGTAATATATGCTTAAGGCCCTGAATATAATACAAATAAAAAAAAAATTGCAGTTTCACACATAATGATATTTATTCAGTGCATAAAAATCAATATAAACAATTTATACCACACCAAACGACAGTTTTCTTAGTGCTCTATGATCCCTAATCTGCTTGTCTCTAATGTGTTTCACACAATTGAGTGCTTCATCAGAGGCTTTTTTGATGAAGAGTCCAATGGCACTAATGGATTAGTCATGGATAAAATAATTATTATACGAATCATCAGGCCAAAAAAATATAAGATTCACCATTTATGAACACACAAATGGTAAAACCTAAGCACATGCATGCCTAATTCCTCAAATATAAATAATTGCTAGTTACTTTTCAATGGTTTCCAAATTCCCTTTTGGGAGCATTAGTAGACTCACCAGCCTAGAGACCAGTCAAAGTTTATTCCGTTACAGTAAATACTCACCTGCGAATACAGTCCTATAATGCGGTCGCACGTCAGCAGAAATATAACTGTGTCTGGTATGTAAGTGAGGTATCGCTGGTGCCGTTACATAGTTGGAAGCAGTGCTGAAAAAACTTCCATGGGCAAGACCACATCATAAACCTTTAATGAGAGAAACATAAAAAGTAGTAAATGATACTTACTGTATGTTTATATCGGCTTTATATACCGAACCAGAAAAGCAGAATATAAATAGCAGTCAAATGGAGGATAGAAAGCACAGAGCATGGGGTCAGCAGTAGCCGGGCATGGACATTTTTATTTTGCTTTTCTACTGGTGAATTGTGCCTCTGGTGTATTAATAACTCTTACTTCTAATGCAAAATAAAGAAACCTGTGTCCAGATGGCACCTAGACTGGCATATCTTGGTCTAGGGTGTGGGGCAAGTCATGCACGTGTGAGAAACAGGATCTAAGCAAGTATCAGCCTTATAGGAACCCAATCAGTGTCAGACTGGGAGGCTAGGGGCCCACCAGAAAACCTTAGACCGTGGGCCGATATTTTCCAAACTATTATTCCAACTATCCTCACTCAACCTCTTTTATATCTACTTACTATATTCTTCCATTATTACACATTTCCCCCCATAAAGAAATAGGGAATGACCATGAAATAGGCCAAATGTTTAGAAGCAAAAGGGCCCACTGACACCTGGGCCCACCGGAGTTTTACTGGTATCCCGGTGGGCCTGTCCGACCCTGAACCCAATACATATATGTTGGTGCTGGGGCTGTTGTGTATCTTGCTAGCTTGAAGGATACACTGTCAGGGGTGTAACTACAGAGGAATCAGACACTGTGGCTGCAGGGGGCCCAGGAGTTATAGGGGCCCTATGAGGCCCTAATTCATGTACAGTTCAATAAACATTGGTAAAACAGGTCAACCTTTAGACATTTTGAGGGCCTGAAAAATAATTTGCTGTGGGGCCCAGTAATATGTAGTTATGCTACTTATACCTGTGTTTGCAGTTAGTTAGTACACACACATACACACACACACACACACACACACACACACATATACACACAATATATACAGAATACTTTATATTACAAGCTTAGAAACGGTAACACTAGTGTCTCCTACATTCCTTGTCTGATGAAGCCGTTATTACTAGCTTTGCATATTCAGGTTTCAGGATTGTTGCTGATGTAAGTTAAAGGCAAGAGGACATGTGTTCCCTTTTCCCTTATTACTGCCTTATTACTGCCTTATTACTGCCATGCTGATTTATGAGACATATCCTAGGACTTTATGATCAACAGGTTTCACACAAGGGTAATCCTGGGGATCTGCAGGAGGTTATTTGTCTTCCGACCGCTTCCTTGGTTTTTTCTTACACCTGAGCTGTGTGTGGGTATTGTGTCTTATTATCAAAAGTCATCCACACACAGCTACAGAGAGCAACACAACAGGATAATTACAGTGGCAGCCTGCAAACAACAATAACCTTATATATTCTAAATGCTATAGGTTTGTACAACAAAATGGCTAATCTGTCCTGAAGAGACACCAAAATCAATGCTTCTCTGTGACAAAACGTATAGAGAATTAATACAAGTTGCTAGAGCAGTGGCTGACTTTTTCACTTCAAGCCCCCGTTGGAAGTTAAACCTTTGGTGCAAGTAACCCTTTGCTCATAATAAGGTCAGTGTCGGACTGGCCCACTGGGATACCAGGAAAATTCCCGGTGGGCCCAGGGGTTAGTAGGCCTCTTGCTTCTAACCATTTGGCCTATTATATGGTCATTTTCTATTTCTTTATGATATCAAAGAGGCTTAATAATGGAAGAATATAGTATAGTATGTAGAGAAAAGATACTAGGAGAATAAAGAGGTTGAGTAAGGAGAGGAGGTATAGTAGTTTGGAAAGTGGGCCCTAAGCATAAGGTTTTCTGGTGGACCCCTGGCTTCCCAGTCCGACACTGAATAAGGTTACAGATATGTATAAACACTTTGCTGCATCAGCTATTTAGCAACATTTCCTACAATATCTGGAACAGCAAGTAAGTGCTCACTCCTAAATCCTGGTCTATTTCACCTTCATGCTGAGCTTCCAAAAGTTTCTAGGTGAGCAAATAGGCAGAATCCACCACTGCTTATTCTGGTGCTGGAGGGGGCAGACCACAGTTTGGAAGGGGTACCCCAACTGCAATCCGGATCAAATGAGACTGCAGAAAGGATCATTGCAACAAATGTAAACATTCTAATAAACTTTTTTTTTTTTAAATAGTATTTTTAATGATTTTGAAAGATTTAACATAGGATTGTTATACATGGCAGCATAGGTTAATATAACTGAATCAGCAGGGTGAAAGTGTTGCTTTTCTTGAGCTACACATATAGATTGGCAAAAGTCTGAACTGTAGGTGAAAAAAAACCAAGAAAAAAAAAACGCTTGATGTCTTGTCTGCTGTTCTGTCTCCAAGAGGTTTGCCAAATCCGGTTGGCTTTCACTTTTATAGTGTGAATCGAGATGTGGAGTCATCTGTTCTTCTGTGAAATGCACATTGAAACGGAAGGGAGGAAAACAGGAATAGAGGGAAAGGAGAGAGTGAAGATGAGAGGATAAGAGTAGGGATAGTATGGGGAAGGGGGCGAGGTATTGTAAACTTTTAAATATTTAATTGTTCAAGTAACATAAAACAGACTGAACCCTTTGGTGACCACACTGAGAAAATCCTTCCCAGGTTGCTGCACTTCTAGGGGCAGAATGGCTATTAGAACAAATCTGCTGTGCAGCCTGAATAAGCAATTATTATTATTAAGCTTACATTTATTATTATTATTATTATTTTGAGTATTATATGAGTATTATATTTGTCATTAAATAATGAAGTGCCAACATATTCCGCAGTGCTGCACCTATACGATAAATAGTTTTATATGTTGAACATACAGAATTACATACAAAGCTACCAATAACCGATACAAGATGTACAGAGGGCCCTGCCTAAAAGAGCTTTCAATCTAAAAGAAGAAGGGGTTGAGGCACAAGGTGTGGGATGGTATTTAAGATAAGAAAGCAATGCAACACATAATCCTCCTACAGTGCAAAAGCAATAACTAAAGACTGAGTGAATTACATTCCCCTTTTAGTAGCTACAACCCCAATTACACTGCAGTTATAACAATGGGACTTATTCGTTTTAAAATAGCTACTTCTTTTATTCGGGAAAATTGTCTCGAGGAAGCCTCCGAATGACTGGACTCATTGATTAAGAAACAGAAATAGAATAATTACTTCCGGCACTCAGTTATTGCCTTTTATAAATAGTGAAAAAATAACAAAGTACAGTACAGCACTGTCTATAGAGCAAGATAGTGAAGCATGCAAGGAAAGTTATACTGGTATGGGATCAGTTATCTGGAAATCCGTTATCCATAAAGCTCCAAATTATGGAAAGTTTGTCTCCCGTAGACTCCATTTTATCAAAATGATACATTTTCTCAAAAAGTATTTCCTTTTTCTCTGTAATAATAAAACGGTACATAGTAAAGGTATGGGATCCGTTATCCTGAAACCTGTTATCTAGAAAGCTCCAAATTACAGAAAAGCTGTCTCTCATATCCAAATAATTCAGATTTTTAAAAATGATCTCCTTTTTCTCTGTAATAAGAAAACATCACCTTGTACTTGATCCAAACTAAGATATAACCTTTATTGGAAGTAAATCCAGCCTATTGGGTATATTTAATGTTAACATGACTTTCTAGTAGACTTAAGGTATGAAGATCCAAATTACAGAAAGACCCATTATCTGGAGAGTACGAGGTCCCAAGCATTCTGAATAACAGGTCCAATACCCGTACTTGATCCACACTAACATATTATTAATCTTTATTGGAGACAAAACAAACCTATTGGGTTTATTTAATGTTTAAATGATTTTATAGAAGATTTAAAGGAGAACTAAAGCCTAACTAAAGAAGTAGCTAGAAACATTGTGCATCATGTTTTGTCCTTCTGTACCAGCCCAAGGCAACCACAGCAGTAAAGATCTGTGTCTCCAAAGATGCCCCAGTAGCTCCCCATCTTCTTTTCTGCTGATTCACTGCACATGCTCTGTGCTACTGTCACTTACTGATCTTAGGGACCCACTCACAATATACAGTAAGTAACAGATAATTACTACATGGCAGCACAGAAACCAGCACAACTAGCATCAAAATGTAATAATCATTCCTGTACCATCAGCTTATATTACAGACAAACCCGCTATTGAGATTTTAAGGTATGAAGATCCAAACTACAGAAAGAGCTGTTATCCTGAAAACTACAGGTTCTGAGCATTCTGGATAACAGGTCCCATACCTGTACCATCAAGGAACATAAAGTAATTTTTAAAAAAAAGGCTGTGGCAATCCAGGAATGCAATTGGTACAATGGTACAGGTTTCTGAGACACAGTAAGGAAGACGATGCACAGTAATACCACATTGGTGTTCAGGTTATATAGGCAATAAAGGGCCAGATTCAATTCAGTGAGGAAAAGTTATCTCATGGTTTATCAAGTGAAAAGTCATGGACGAAAAAAACTTTTCTCCAAATTCAGTTCCAGTTTTTTCCCATTGATGTCAATAGAGTTTTCATAGGATAAAGTGCACAGTACACAGTATCAGTCAGCAGCCAATGAACATTAAATAGGTCAAGCTCTACCTGCACTACCACTTATGTCTTGACCAACAATTATAAATCTGCAAGGAACACATTTTACCTTTGCTGTTAAAATAGCTAATTTACTATATGGTGTAAAATATTACTGCAAATTACTATGTTTATTACTTCAATCTTAAAGCAGTGGAGTAACTACAATACAGCAGACCCCTCGGTTGCGGGGGGGCCCGGGGGACAGAGGGGCCCGGACCAAGGGGTCTGCTGAACTGAAATTCCTTGCACACTGTGTGCGGCCACCAAGATTGCTGCTTGCCACAAGTAATTTAGCGGCTGGGCGGATCTGATTCTTTCCGAAGGGACAGGAGAGCTCAATGTGCGAGCGCTGAAGTAGGTCACTCTTTTGAATTATCCAAACTCAATTTGAGTTTTAATTCGAATTTGAATTTCGAGATGGAGAGGTCCAGGGATCATTTGGTGATGCAGCCTTCCCGACATTGAAGTTTTTTGGAGATAAAAAATTGAATCAAGTTTTTTTAATTCGATTCAAATTTTTCTAATTCAAATCAAATTCCAGGTCGATTCAATTCATCTGAGCTGAGAAAATTGCATTTTTTAAATAAATTTTAATTGGTCGAATTTCAAGTTTATGGGAGTTTTTAAGAACTCACATGAATTTGAAATTCAACCCTTGATATATGTGCCTCTAATATTCCACCCACTGTTGGGCAGCCATAAGGGATTAATAACTGTTTTGATTTATACCTGAAAAGGTGAGTGTCGTCATACTGTTTTGTGTCAAAAAAGGTTACCTGCTATAAAATATATTTATAGAATAATACACTGGTAACTGGATCCAACGCCTGATTATCAGCGAGCCAAAGAAATGTGCTTGTAAGTGCTCGGGAATGATATTCTACAGCGGTAACACGAGCTTCTGCAAGCTGCCAAACAGGCAGAAATGGAAAGCTGAAACCAAAAACTAACAAGGAGTGATCCCATAAACACAAAATAATTGGGTTACATAACCATAATACATATTTTGTACATTGATATGGATATTGTATTACCAGCCCCTAACTTGAAGAATTATATATTCTGTTGTTCTCAGAAATGTAGAGACATATTGATATGTTGTTTAATAGGAGATTGGACCCTGAAGTTCAGTTGATTCTTCAAGTCTGAAATAATAGAAGTGGACCCCCAAACAATGTGTGTGAAGGATGCAGATCTGCAATGATCCCTTTCCAGGCTGTAAGGGCTTAATTTGGGTTGCTAGGCATCCCCTCATTAGTAGTGATGGGTCACTTTGCTGAAAAATTGGCAAATTTCCTGCGGAATTCATGAAAAACGTGGTGAAAAATGTGCGAAACACCAAAAATGTCACCCATGTCAATTTTGGTCGCACGTTCGAAAAGTCACTCGCGGTGGCATTAAAGTCAATGGGTGTCCGAATAGTGTTGACGCGCAATGATTTTGACCCAAGCAACTTTTCAGATATTTTTTGATGCCGGTGAATTTTTGCGGGAGTTTTGCGAATGTATTCGCCGGTGGCGAAACGCGGAAATGCTCACTGCTAAATGCTACATGGTATCAGTACACGTTGCACAACCTACAGTATGTCACGTGTCACATTTTCATTTAAACCTTGTAGCGGTTTGGTTTCGCTTTCTTATTTATGACTTTCTTAAAGAATATTATGGCTTGAGTCTGATCCTCCAGTTGAAGCCCAGTCCTGATTTAGGGTATAATAAAAAGACTGACATGGCAGTAGAAGCTTAGGCTGATGGTAGAAGTGTTTTTGTGGTCACTCGACTGCTTTACATTCTTAAATTAATTAATTAATATGATGTAGAGAGTGATTTTCTGAGACAATTTGCAATTGGTTTTCATTTCTGGTTATTTGTGGTTTTTGAGTTATTTCGCTTTTTATTCAGCAGCTCTCCAGTTTGCATTTTGAGCAATCTGGTTGCTAGGGTCCAAATTTCCCCAGCAACCATCCGTTGATTTGTAATAAGAGACTGGCATATGAATAGGAGAGGCCTGAATAGAAAGATGAGTAAGAAAAAGTAGCAATAACTCTAAAGTTTTAGTCTTAAAGAGCATTTTTTTGTAAGAATGATCCCTATTTTAAAACTGCAAAGAATCAGAAGGCGGCAAATAATTAAAAAACTATAAAAAATAAATATTTAAGACCAATTGAAAAATTGCTTAGAATTGACCATTCTGTAACCGACTGAAAATCAACTTAAAGGTGAACCATCCCTTTAACGGCTGCTACTGGAACGGCACATTGTGCCATGAAAAATTGTTTAATCTGTTTACTAAGTGCTATCAAGTAATGGAAACGTTCCCTATTTGTCTCTGAAGTCATTTGATATAAAAGCATTTTTGTGTGTAAAGGCCTTGAAACGCATTAACCTGGAATAGTTTCAAGTACTAGGACTATAAGTGGGATATCACTAACTCAATGACATCAGCTAACAAAACGGTCAGTAAACACCAGCAGGCAACACTATATAAACAGAGACATCATCTGCCCAGGTGACGGCATTAATGTGAAAGTACTACACCTCCCAATACACACGGGGGAAATAAAAATAGAGTGAAGAGTAAACACCACCTGCATCAATCTCTGAATCAGCATGTCGGCTCCTAAATACCGAAACCCAAGCTTTCGTCAGTGACATAAAGGCCTCCATGACTGATCTAACACCCGCTGGCAGCATTAAAGGGATACTGTTGTGGGAAAAGACATTTTTTTCAAATTGAATCGGTTAATAGTGCTGCTCCAGCAGAATTTTGTGCTGAAATTTAGATTTTTTTTATATTCAATTTTGAAATCTGACATGGGGCTAGACATATTGTCAATTTCCCAGCTGCCCCAAGCCATGTGACTTGGGGCAGGGGGGAATTCAGCATGAAAAGCTACGTGCACATAGCATTACAGAAAATAGAGCACAATAAATGCATATTCTTTCCATTGAACATTTCCCTTTCATTGAAGTGAAATTTGTCTTCATACAACACAATGTAACTTAAAGTGTTAAAATGTCCCTCAGTGGTAAATTTTTTAGGCATGTTATATTGTAATCTATAAGCAATTAGCGGAAAATCATATAATTTAATCATATAGGGATCACAGACCACAATGTAAGTGATTTGGTAGTGACAGATTCTATTATTCTTTTGGAGGACTAAATGGACTGGCGAGGAGACATGCGTGATTTCTGCATGAACATACTAACTCGCTAACCATTACTAAACCATACGATAAAGAACCACGCGGAGACCAAAGTCTTCCTTTTGATGGGTGAGGGTCGGCCACAGCTTTATTGAACATGTTTATTATTCCAGTAAACCAAACTTCCCATTATATAACCATCAAAGCCACTGCTGCATCGGCGGGCATGAAGGTCAAGCCAATACAGCATATAACAAATGCCAAGGACACACTTTTAAACTCACAAGCAGTGACAAAACAACTGTACCCAAATGCTGAAACATAACAATGGAATTTACTTTTTTTTTTGATATATATAAAACAGCGCAGTATCGGACTGGGACACCAGGGGCCCACCCAAAAACCTTAGATCAGGGGCCCACTCTCAGTACAATTATTATTCTTCTCCTCACTTAACCTCTATTCTCCTAGTCTCTATTCTTTACATACTATAATCTATTATTCCATCTATTTAGCCTCTTTGTTCTTAAAGAAATAGGAAATGGCCTTGAAATAGGCCAAATCTTTAGCAGCACAAGGGCCCCCTGACACCTGGGCCCACCGGGCTCCAGGATCCAGAGGGAAGAGGAAGAAGGTGAGGCATTGCATTTTTTTTTATAACAGCCTCCCCCATCTGTTCCCATTCAGGACTACCAACCCCAGAAATCCATTCCCCATTTGGCCAGCCCTCCTCCCAGTCCCTGGCACCTTCACTAGCCCCTTTAGTGCCCTCCAAGATTAACATTATCACCTTGTGCCTCAACCTATTCTCCTTTTAGACTGTAAGCTCTTTTGGGCAGGGCCATCTTCACCTTTTGCATGTTACTTGTTGCTATGTTTGTAAGTCTGTATGTTTTTTGTATAAACCTATTTATTGTACAGTAATAATAAAAATAATGATTTGGATAACAGGTACGATACCTGTACTGGCACCACTGAAAATTAATGTGTTCAATTGTTCAATCAGTTGAACATGTTCTGTAAAATGGACACATAAATCTGTTTTCATAAATGTATTAACTGTTTTCTGACACAGAGGAAAGTGTCGTTAAACAGGAATTGCTATTGAAATACTGGGGAAGCTTGATAAAGGGCTGTAAAAGCTCGAAACGTCGCTTAGCTTGAGGCACGAATAAAGCAACAATTTTTTCACCATAATCGGAGTGCTGCTGAAGTATTTTCTTGTATTGAAATACTGGGAATCCTTCAGGATTCCCTTGTTTGATCACTAATAATCTCTTATAGCCTACTCTATAGGTATAAAAAGATACCATAAAAAGACACCAACATTGGTATTCCACTCAGGCCCACATTTGTGGAAAGGCCACCAAGGCCTGGGCCTAGGGCAGCAGGATCCCACACTGGTTCAAAAACACTGGGGATGGGCTGGAGATCCACCAATCCTCATTTCTCCAGTCCAGATGATGAAAATTTGCATGAATAAAGGAGAGGGGACAGCGGCGACAAACGGCAGTGGGCCTAGGGGCGCCCACTACGTAAATTCCACTATAGTAAGTACAATTCTGCGTGAAAATGTCAGAAGATGTGTTCACCCTCTATAGCACCGATGAGCAAAGTTTTACTTTCCATGGGCTGGTTGCCATATCACATGTCCAGGGACTAGATTATATTAAAATGATGATTCCATATAAAGTAGGAAGTCTATCAAGCCATTGGGCATTTTGAGGGCCACAACTGGGCCACAGACCTCCAGCTGAACAGCCCTGATACAGAATTCCAGGCTTGGAGGCAAGTTTTGGTTGCATAAATAACAGGTGCGCTACCAAACAGAGCCTCCTGTAGTCTGTCAGTCCACATAGGGGCTACCAATCGAATCCCATATTTGGCATCCACGGGAACTTTTTTCATGCTTGTGTTGCTCCCTAGCACTTTTTACATTTAAATATGTCTCACCCCTGTGGGGACCCCTGCAGCCCTGGGACCTGCCATACACCAAAAAGGATATCATTAAAGCGTTTTTAGTTAATATTTTTAATAAATGCAGGGTTGATAATAAAGCTGGGTTGTATGATGATAATCAGCTAGGGAAAATTAGGAATATGGAGAAAATGAAAGAGGCAGACAAATGGAGTATCTGTGATGTAAATGTAAAGGTTAAAATACATAAGGACAAGTTGCTGAATAAATACTGTGCTAATATAAAACCACTTCTATTAAGGGGCCTTTCACACATTTATCACGTTAGAGCATTTCTCCCACTAATCCCCGGCAAATAGTAAAACTGTTACTCGCTTGAGGCTGAAGAAATGCACTTGGCTATTGCATCCCAAAACTCCCAACTAATCCTGAGCGGCTCATAACTTCAAAGCGTACTTGAGTACTTGAAATCTGTATTCCAATAATTATACTATTAATAAGTAATTTAATGTATGGGCCTCCTATAGATTATTGGAGCCTTTAAAAGAGGAGATTTAAGTGTTATTTCTTCATTAACAAGATTGTTTGCCAGGCAGGGATACGGGTTTGTGGCAAAACTGTCTACTGTAATTATAGTGAGACCGGTGAATGAATTTACCAAGCAGTCTGTCTTGTACAAAAAAGAAAAATATTTATTCTTCAATTAGCAGAATGTTTGGAACTTGTATTACAAAAAGACTTTGGCCTTCAGCAGGTAACAATCACTTACATTGTAAGGGGGTATTTAACTGATTTATTAGTGTCCCTAACTGTTATAAACACATCAACCCTACACCATTATCTATCCATAGGTGCTGATACATGTGCACAATCCTGGTCAAATCATGTGAATTTTGGTGCCATTGCTCTTGGCTATATAATAACATCTGTAGCTGTAGAGATTGCATGGTTATAGACAGTGCTTAAATTTGACTAAAAAAAGGGAAGGGATGATTAAATAAGCCCTTCCCACAATGATAACCCCGCCCATTGTTATAATAATCTTCACTCACTAACACTTTCTTAAAGCAAACCCATTTTGCTACTGCCTGCTAATGAACAGTAGAAGAGCCTGTAGGGTCCCCAAAATGTAAATTATGTATATGACTTTTCTTGGCTGCCAATTCAGCTTCTGCAACACAGCAGCCTGCCTATGTCATATGTGTTGCAACACAGCACAATCCCAGCATATTCTATATCATCCCAGATTATATAATATATATATCATTATAATACACAAAAGCCATGAATATCTTGTAAATGTTATCCTAACGGTGAGTTCTGATGTCATTTCTGTCACATGACAGAATAAATAAAGTACACCCTGTTGTAACCTTGGAGTTCCATGACTTGTATAAAAACACTCGGCATTCGGCCTCGTGTTTTTATATGGTCATGAAACTCCTTGGTAACTTATAATATCCTTATAATTTACAAGAGGGGGTTCTTTATTCACTATATCTCGCCATTCCTCAATCTGCTATAGTTCTCTACCTCCATTTTTTCTTTTGTTTCCCCTATTTTCTTTGTCTCTCCTGTTCTTTATAAAAACGTATCTAATGACTCCACGTTCTTCATCTATATAACAGTAGCCAGTAGCTTCTTCCATGAACATAACCTATGCTAACCTAGTCAATTGCAGAGTAGGCTACCATGTGTCTTGTCTTGGCTAAAATCAAAAGGAACCAACGGAGTAATATTGTCTGTACTATGTCATCACTCCAGGTAATTTACAGCAAGATGAACTTTGCAATAACAGTTACTGAAGGGTAAGAAATCCCAGCTGGGAGTTAAATAGCATTGTATGTTTTTATGATCTCATAAAAGAATGTATGAACATCTATAGACTAGAATTAGGCTAATGATTCCTTCTAGCTGTAAGATAATCCCCAGTGTTCACTACATGGAGCACTCAGACTCGTTCTATACACTCAGACTCGTTCTATACATTATGTTATCATGGCAATTATCAGTTATAGCCCTTCACTGTCTCAAAGGGCACACAGACCTGGATAACCTTTATGATCTGACATATGAGTGTTGGTCTATTGCTAAAGAGGCAAGTGAAGCCATTTATGTCCAAGCCATTTTATTAAAAACACATCATTCAAGTAAGATAAGAGGGTTTATTAATCACGTGGAGGAGGTGCAAAGTGCACAATGCAGGTGAAAGGCACAATGTTTTTGCCCAAAAAACACCTGGTCCCTGTGACAGTTTCTGCTCTCAGAACATATATATCTTTGAATGTCATCAAAACATGTCCCTGTGTTGCTTATATGTTTTACAACCACTTTTCCTTGTGAAACATGTGAACTATTATTAATATTCTATGCAGGCGTCACAGGGTTAATCACCATTTTAATCAAATAATTAGAATGTTTTAAAAAGTATTTCCTTTTTCTCTGTAATAATAAAACAGTAGCTTGTACTTGATCCTAACTAAGATATAATTATTTATCAAAAACTAAGTTTAATTAATGCTTTAATTACTTTTTTTAGTAGAATTTAAGTATGGAACTCCAAATTACAGAAAGACCCCATGAAAAGATTCTAGATAACAGGTCCCATACCTGTACCTATTTTTAGCTAGTTACTTACAAATAGATAATAGTTTCACTGTATAACACACCCCTGAAAGTTGTATCAATTGCATTCAGTTTAATAGTGCCTATTCCTCCTGACAGTAATGGACAAATATGGCTACTCCTTTTGAAACATTTGTTAGTCAGCCAGAATTCATGGGTGCCTAAACCTCTGTGTGTCTGGCTCATCTGCCCGTATGTAAAATACATCAAGTCTGTGGGCGCTGACCTTTCCATCACGTTACAGACTTATCCTTCTGCTCTAAATAACACAGAGCACTTAATAAGGGCAACGTTTAACTATGTAGGTGACACAGATCTCCAGCTGTAGTGTGCCAAAACGAATAAAGGGGATGAACAGTGAGGTCATGGTCTGAATGAATAAAGGTATATAGGTATCAACTAGCAGTTAAGCAGGTTATATATAGATTTAAAAGGTTGAACGTGATGGACTTTTTTTCCAACCTAACTTACTATGTACAGTATATAATAAATAAATATATATATATAGCCTACGGGGGTTATTTTCCGATCGGGAATTTATTAAACCCAGAGGATGTAAAAGTCTGAATCAGAAAACCTGGCATCCAAGACCTGTCGAGGTTGCATATAAGTCAATGGGAGAAGTCTTGATGATATTTTGATTTGCACTGGGTTTCGCAATACTCAAAAGTTTTGGGAGTTTTCGGGCAAAAATTGGAGTTTTCAGGTGAAAAAATCGTGAAAATCGGATTAAAAAAATGTGAAAACCAGATTTTTTTCAGCAAAGCAAATTTTTGGGAAAATGTAATAATAAATAAGCGTAAAAAAACCAAAGCGGATTTGATCAGAGTTTGTAGCAGAAAATATAAAAAATTTGTACTTTGATTAATAACCCCCTTAGGGTAAGGGCACAACTGGCGATTAGGGGACTTTTAGTTGCCTGGCAACTAATCGCCTCGTCTTTGTGGTGACTAATATCTCCGAACGCCTTCCCTCTGTTTTGCGCCGGCTATAATGAAAAAAATTCAGCGAGGTGCGGCGCTTCGTATTCCGAAGTCGACCGAAGTTTCTTCGTGAGGCACAAGACAGAGGGAAGGCGTTTGGGGAGATTAGTCACCGCAAAGACGAGGCGATTAGTCGTCAGGCGTCTAAATCCCCCCCGAATCGCCAGGTGTGCCCTAACCCTTAATGTATGAAGATCCAAATCACAGAAAGATCCTTTATCTGGAAAGCCACAGAGTATTCTAGATAACAGGTTCTATACCTGTATAATGTTGGGAGTGATTGGTCCCAGATAAGGAAGTTACTGCAGATACTGTATAGTAAAGTTCGCTGAACAATGGACAGCGGTGCACCGAAATGGAAGCTGACCCTCTCCGACCCCCTCACCGACCCCTCTGGACCCCCCCAGTCCTTGCAAAAAAAAATTCTCTTATTTGGTCCTTGGGCCAAAAAATGTTGGGGACCCCTGCTGTATAGCAATGTAGATTCTATGAACCAGCTATCATGCACAGTAGATACTATATATAAATATATATAAATAAAATACACACTTGCAAAACAATATGGTGAGCTTGAATTTACTCAAATTTTGCATTGCATAGTGAAAGAAAATATAAACCTCATCAACTTACATATATACATTCCTAAAAATGAATGTATATTGGATGTAAAACTAAATGCTGTTCAAGTTATTTGTAAATGCAATCACTATTGCAAACTGTATTTTTCTGTCACTTTCTATCTTGAGTTCTGCTAGTTCTCACCTTTAAAACAACGTAGCAGCAGTCGGCTAATTAATAGACCTGTGAAGGAGCATGCCAGGCATTGAGGAGAATGCGTTGGAGGAGAGGTGACTGCAATTTACTCTCGAATCATCAAACGAATACTGCTTTCAAATGAGTTCAAATTTACAAATAACTTTACATTTATTTACATATTTAAATGAACGTATAATGGATTTTTGCTGATAATTATCTTCTCTTTCATTATGCAAAAAAGAATTTGGGTAGAGAAATAGATTCCAGGCATATTCATACAAGTATACAACCATGCCGAATTTGCTTATGTATAAAAGCCCAGCCCCCACCCCAGAAATGTGCAGAGTAGTGAGAATGACATGAAATCATTAGGCCAACAGCATGCTATCTATGGATGTAAATTATCATTAGATTGGTAGCTATTAACCATTTGGGATCATTTTTTTCCCGTCAACTCATTTGTATTGATTTGTAGTTCTGTCTGTTGCTTCTGAATACAAAAAAAACCTCACCCACTGATACTTCCATGTTCAAGTAGAATAATACTTATTACAGGGGGCATCTATGCAGGCACGTCTGTATAGGTATAGGATCCATTATGCAAAAACCCATAATCCAGAAAGCTCCGAATTACGGAAAGGCTGTTTCCCATAGACTCAATTTTATCCAAATAATCTACATTTTAAATAATGATTACTTTTTCTCTGTAATAATAAAACACTAACTTTTACTTGATCCAAACTAAGATATAATTAATCCTTATTGGAAGCAAAACCAGCCTATTGGGTTTATTTAATGTTTACATGATTTTCTAGTAGACTTTAGGTATGAAGTTCCAAATCACGGAAAGATCATTTATCCGGAAAACTCCAGGTCCCAAGCATTCTGGATAACAGGTCCCATACCTGTATGTCTGCACACACACAGAGCCATCTGCCAACCATGAAAAGATTTCAGGAGTGTCTTGGTCATGTCTAGTTATAACCCTATTGAATGCAGTTGAAAGTCACTTAGTTGACATGTCTACTGCTATGAAATTTTGCACTGTGCTGCATTTGTCACTGGGCCATAGGGGTCATTCATTAAGTGCAGGGCAAATTGAAAAATTAAAAAAGGAGGCTCAATTTACAAAATTGTTTGCCCTTTGCACTCTGTCTTGCAACTACCTCCTTCCCTAGAGCAGGCAGAAAGGATGGGTGCTGTGCATTTGTTGGTGCTGCAAAAGTTCACACTTAGTGCTCTTGCACTTGCTTGGATCTCTGTGAATGACCCCTTGCTAGCTTCTAGTTAAAAATAATAGGCAACAAGGAAGACTAGGCAGAAAGAAAAGCCAAGCTTATAATAGAAGCTGAGTCAGTAACACCTCGGTAGCAACTACTATCAAACAAACAAGACAAAAAATACACATTAAACAAAGTGATTTAATCAGCACTAAAAATTGTACGTTCTGCTTGGGATGCAACAATGTAAATGAGTCTTAGGGTAAGGCCAGACGAGGAGATTCGGGGAGATTTTGTCGCCTGGCGACTTATCGCCACGTCTTTTGCGCGACTATCTCCCCGAACTGCCTCAGCGTTTTTTCCCCATAGGCTACAGCGCAAAATCGCCTGCGCTAATGCACATGCGGCGATGCGTTTTCAATAGTCGCCCAAAGTTGCCTCACTGGAAAAAACGCTGAGGCAGTTTGGGGAGATAGTCGCGCAAAAGACGTGGCGATAAGTCGCCAGGCGACAAAACCTCCCCGAATCTCCTCTTCTGGCCTTATCCTTATAGTAAAGCAGGTGAGCAAATGTAATTCAGCCAGACAGTCAAACTAACCTGGTGTGATCCAACTGGGCTCAATCTTGCTTATTCCCAAAGCAAAGCGGTTTGTCCCCTTCCCTTTATAATAACTTATTGTACTGTATGTAATGAAATATATGCTCTCGGGAGAGTGAGATTCGCCCTGTAAAGCATCTGTAACAAATGGAGCCTGCTGATCATAAATAGAATGGATTATAAGTAACTAAGGCTTTGTGGGAAAGAAGCTTGTTTAGCATATGGTTTATTCTTGCCAGATAATTCAGCCATTTCTGCTTACATGTTCTAAAGTGGCTATAATCCTTATTGTAGCAGCCAATCTCTATGAGCAGCAGAAAAAGGCATTCCGAATATGTGTTCCCATGCTATTTTGGGTGGGTCACCGTAATACCTCCAATACAAGATTTTCCCCTACAAAAAAAAATAGCAATCAAAGTAAGGGGAGCAATTCAGTTTTTAGGTAGAAACTAAATTTGCATTCCCTGCATATAAATGGTATGAACACAGCAGGTAAATGTTCCACCATATTTGCCAGATATTTGGCCAGACCCATATGTCTCGGAGGATCCAGTGCAAGGCAGATAGATGCATGCTGGGGGACGTATATTAGCTTGCTGTGGCTACGTAGTTACATTTGTAAAGATGCAGCTGTATATTTAGTGACGGCATTATCATTTCACCATAAAACATATGAAAGCACGAAAACAACTACTGTAAAGATGATTTTATAGATAAATAATTTAAACATAAGTCTAAATGGAGGACACAGGTTTCTGCTAATGGAAGTCTCTCATCAATAAACATGAAATTCCTAGGTCAGAACTTTTTGTGCCCTTAGGGAAGGTCATCTTGGAACAGTGAAAAGATTCCAGTGGCGGTTCTCTAAAGTAAGAATGAGAAATAGAACTAAAGGGGTCATTTACACCTGCCCCTGCTGCAAGAAAAAAAAACACTAACGTGTAGATTAAGGAAGAGTTTGTCTACAGAAATGTAGAAAAGAACAGGGCACAACGTCTATCTCTCTAGTTTAAGATTACCAATCCAGAAAGCTCCGAATTACAGAACAGCAGTCTCCCATAGCCTCCATTTTATACAAATAATCCAAAATGTTAAAATTGTTTTCTTTTTTTCTGTAATAATAAAACAGTACCTTGTATTTGATTCAAACTAAGACATAATTATTCCTTATTAGAAGTAAAACCAGCCTACTGGATTTATTTGATGTTTACATGATTTGTAGTAGATTTAAGGTATTAAGATCCAAATTACGGAAAGATCTGTTATCCGGAAAGCCCCAGGTCCCGAGCATTCTGGATAACAAGTCCTATACCTGTATATATAGTTCAGGGGCTGACACAGTAATTGGCAACATTGTTTTTATTTCTATTAAAATTTGGTGCATAGATGAACCGTGAATTGCATGTTATTATGTTCCTTTTCCATTTTTCTTTTTCTTGCCTGTGTTACTACATATTTTCGTTCCTGTAGGAGTCAGCGATTATGTATAGCCTTTAGGTACCTCTGAACTTATATAGTGTTTGATGTTGCAAAACTGTTGTGTGTTCCTAATAGCAAAACCCTGAGGGCAGCATATAATTTGCATCAGTCGCTCAATACCTTGCGAGCTCTGTTCGCCTATTTCTCCAATTGCCATAAATTGCAATCTTGGTTGTTCCATAAAAACATCAATTTCCCTGTCAGTTATAAAAGCTGTGCCACAGGTTTCAGATATCAGAAAGTTGCTGGGATATTTGTCAAACATGAAAATAAATAGGAAACAAGAGTCTGCCATAGGGGGAGTCAATATGTGAATGATGTTACTTCAAATACATTTTTCAAAAAATACCACCCACCAAAAGACTAACATTTATTTTACTATGATTAAACAGAAGCGTTAATATTTATCAGCTGTCAACCTTTTCTCTCTGCTTTGCACATATTAAAAAGTAAAGATCATTAGTAATGATGCGGCTAAAAATCAGTCGTTTGATAAAGACAACAATGGTCTAAGTATAGTAATAGAGTGCAACACAAGAGACAAGAATGGAGGAAAGGGGCAAATCGCTACATGCTTTAACGTGTTCTCAAGAGTACATTCCACCAATTCAGCCAGGTTCTGCGCCGTTAATGACCTTAGTTAGTCTTCTATGAGAGGGCTGTCCAAATGGAGAGATGGTTGTGGCTCTCCAAGAGAATTGTATGCTACCCAGCATGGCCAACATCTCCATAAACCTCTATGTGTGACATAATTCTATAACAACCTTCCACCCAAATGGGTGAAATAATGAATAATCAGCACACAGAAATAGACAGCAATGTATGGGAACTTATGCATTTTGGTGGGTATTTTGGTTTATTGTGCAAATGTAATTGAAAAACAACACATTCCTATGTTTTCATATTAATAATGGCAGCTACATGAAAATGTTCTTCAAACATTCCTATGCTGCAAACATTGAATCTTTCAGTCTCATCTGGCAGTCATATACTGTAGCTACAGAGCAATAAGGAATACAATTTAAGGGAGTTGCATTACTCGGCCATCCATGACAGCTTCTAATTGGATTCAGCCAGCCCTTCCTCTCCCTCAAATCTAAGGCAACACTCAGCTTCCCTGGATCTTTTGCTAGAAGCTTTTTTAATGATCAATCCAAGGGGTCTACCAACAATCTGTAAGACACTTGCATATTCACAACTGCCAAGATACCCATTATGGTGCCCACCATTCTTTCCGAAATTTTAGCCATATTGATTCAGCCGCAGTTACTGAATATACAGTTAGGCCCATAAATATTTGGATAGAGACAACTTTTTTCTAATTTTGGTTCTGTATATTACCACTATGAATTTTAAATGAAACAACTCAGATGCAGTTGAACTGCAGACTTTCAGCTTTAATTCAGTGGGTTGAACAAAAAGATTGCATATAATGTGAGGAACTAAATCCTTTTTAACACAATAGCTTAATTTCAGGGGTTCACAAGTAATTGGACAAATTAAAAAACTGAAAATAAAATGTTCATGTCTAATACTTGGTTGAAAACCCTTTGCTGGCAATAACAGCCTGAAGTCTTGAACTCATGGACATCACCAGATTCTGGGTTTCCTCCTTCTTAATGCTCTGCCAGGTCTTTACTGCAGTGGCTTTCAGTTGCTGTTTGTTTGTGGGCCTTTCTGTCCCAAGTTTAGTCTTCAACAAGTGAAATGCAGCTCAATTGAGTTCAGATCAGGTGACTGACTTGGCCATTCAAGAATATTCCACTTCTTTGCTTTAATAAACTCCTGGGTTGCTTTGACTGTATGTTTTGGGTCATTATGAAATACCTCCCAATCAATGTGACTGCATTTAGCTGGATTTGAGCAGACAATGTCTCTGAACACCTCAGAATTCATTCGGCTGCTTCTGTCCTGTGTCACATCATGGATAAACACTAGTGTCCCAGTGCCACTGGCAGCCATGCACACCCAAGCCATCACACTGCCTCCACCATGTTTTATAGAGATGTGGTATGCTTTGGATCATGAGCTGTTCCACACCTTCTCCATACTTTTTTCTTGCCATCATTCTGGTAGAGGTTCATCTTGGTTTCATCTGTCCAAAGAATGTTTTTCCAGAACTGTGCTGGCTCTTTTAGATGTTTTTTTTTTTTAGCAAAGTCCAACGTAACCTTTCTGTTCTTGATGCTTATGAGTGGCTTGTACCTTGCAGTGCACCCTTTGTATTTACTTTCATGCAGTCTTCTCTTTATGGTAGACTTGGATATCGATACACCTACCTCCTGGAGAGTGTTGTTTACTTGTTTGGCTGTTGTGAAGGGGTTTCTCTTCACCAAGGAATTTATTCTGCGATCATCCACCACTGTTGTTTCTCAGGATGTACCACACTGTAGATTTTGCCACTCCTAATATTGTAGCAATTTCTCAGATGTTTTTTTTCTGTTTTTGCAGCTTAAGGTTGGCTTGTTTCACCTGCACGGAGAGCTCCTTTGACGTGTTGTTTGTTCACAACAGTTCCACATACAAGCACCCCCCTCATATCAACTCCAGGGCTTTTATCTGCTTCATTGATATTGACATAACAAAGGAATTGCCCACACCTGCCCATGAAATAGCCTTTGAGTCAGTGTCCAATTACTTTTGAGCCCCTGAAATGAAGTGATTGTGTCAAAAAAAAGGCTTTAGTTCCTCACATTTTTATGCAATCTTTTTGTTCAACCCACTGAATTAACTCTTAAAGTCTGCAGTTGTGCATCTGAGTTGTTTCATTTAAAATTCATAGTGGTAATGTCCAGAACCAAAATTAGAAAAAAGTTGTCTCTGTCCAAAGATTTATGGGCCTGACTATATACTATATACCCTCTTTCCAGCTCTATGGAACTGCTGCCCACATGCATTGTTTCTGAGGGTCACCATAAAGTTAAGCAGCAGGATAGACAATATAATGTTGCTTTGAAAGAGGACTATTTGCAGGTTATATAAACTCCCTAAATTTCATAAAATTTGGGCACCATGAAAGAGATACTAAGGTTCTACCTTTAAAGATCGCTCTTGAAGAATAATAACTGTCCCACTTGCTTCCTGCCCCCCTCGATATGGTACAAAGAGGCTTGAGAAGCTTTAACCTTCATCACTCTCACCAGGTTTCTTTTCCAAGTTGTTTTTTGGTATCCCTTTACCATAAGAAATGTTTGCACTGTAACACAAAGATACAGAAGCCCAAATGTATTTTTAGCTCCGTAATCTGTTTTGCACAGGCAAGCTCAGTGTTTGTGCAGTTACATCATGAAGCAAAAGGGAGTTGATCAGCTATTTCTCTGCCTGCTTTCTTTATAGTGTTCCTCTGACGAAGACTCCCCCAAGTAGTGGGGGTTGAAACACGTTGGGCTTTTCTCATGTACATAATCTTTTTTGTACCTTAATTATTTTGAGTGCCCTGCTGTTTCCATATTATTCTGTGTTTTTACAGATGAGGAGAAACAGACACACGTGGCATTAGCCTTAATTAACATGTACTGGTCTTATATAGATCTATGTTGGACTAATAAACCTCTTTTTCTTTTTTTGACACTTTTTGTCTGTTGTTGTTCAAATCCTGCGAGTGCCATCATTTTTGCACATTAGATCTATGTCATTATATGAGTTTTGACATACAGGGTACAAACATATTGTATTCATTGTGTTATTGTTGTGTTTCTACCGGTATATCCTGTGTTTCTTAGTGTAACACTTTGGAACACAAATCTGTGCAAAGCATCATTTAGTATTTAGTTTAGCATGAGAGAAAGTACAAAGTGAAACTGTACATGAAACATGAGTAGATGCCATTGTACATTTATCTTATTGTTCCTTAGAGAAAGGCCGGTAACATCTAACTTCCCAACTGTTAAGCAGCTAGAACACCCTGCATCCAGGCCTGGACTGGCAATCTGTGGGTTCTGCCAAATGCCAGAGGGGCTGCTATAAGGTCCCATAGAAAGTCAGTATTTAGTGGGTTGGTGGGGGCAGATTGGGCCTCTATGTGGGCTGATTGGGCCTCTGTGTACCTGAAATGCCAGGGCCTATTTTAATTCTCAGTCCGGATCTGCCTGCATCACCCAACCCTCTTCCAAAAAATAATGATCTGCCACCATTGTGACATTTTTTTTGTTGCTACTTATCAAGCCAACTGGGTCTTTGGGGCTCTGCATAGGCATAGGCTTGCTGCATGCTAATAAGTAGTCCCAGGGAGGTGTACTGGAAGATATTTAGGGCCACTGCACATCATTCCTGATTTCGGGCAAGCATTAAACATAAGGTTCAATGTGACACTCACAGGGAGTTACAAAGTATTTTCTTTTTGTGATCAATGGTTCAAAGGGATACTGTCATGGGAATAAATGTTTTTTTTCAAACGCATCAGTTAATAGTGCAGCTCCAGCAGAATTGTGCACTGAGATCCTTTTCTCAAAAGAGCAAACAGATATTTATATTTAATTTTGAAATCTGACATGGGGCTAGACATATTGTCAGTTTCCCAGCTGCCCCGAGTCATGTGACTTGTGCTCTGATAAATTTAATTCACTCTTTACTGCTGTACTACAAGTAACAGAACAATGGGAAGGTAACCAGATAGCAGCTCCCTAACACAAGATAATAGCTCCCTGGTAGATCTAAGAACAACACTCAATAGTAAAATCCAGGTCCCACTGCGACACATTCAGTTACATTGAGTAGGAGAAACAACAGCCTGCCAGAAAGCAGTTCCATAGTGTAGCACTGGCTCTTTCTGAAAGGACATGACCAGGCAAAATGACCTGAGATGGCACCTACACACCATTATATTTACAACTAAAAAAAAATACACTTGCTGGTTCAGGAATTAAGTTTTATATTGTAGAGTGGATTATTTGCAGTGTAAACAGTGTAATTTAGAAATAAAAACGACATCATAAAAATCATGACAGAATCCCTCTAAACAATTGATAGATAAACCAAAGACCACCACTGCAAGTTCTGGAATCTTCATTGTAATTATTAACTAGCACCCATTCCTTTTCACTTCCTGCAGTTCTGATTGGTTGCCCTAAATAAACGGAACAATAGAATTTGACCACATTCACATATGGCAACTCATACAGTATCCATGTGTGCAGTCCTCTGGGCAATAGGTTGTATAGGCATGCGCCTCACGTGAGTAAAGCAAAATATCAGATAGCAAAAATATCAGATATTAGATCCCAAAAACCAGGCAACCTCTAGCTATTTGCCCCATGAATCAATAGGGTGGACAAGATGTCTGTCAGCCAGTGAACCATTGCCTTCAGAGCATTTTAACATTTGGAAGATATTTGGAGGCAGGGGAGGCAATCATTCATTTCTAGATTATGTTTTTTATTACAGTCAGTAGAGAAATTTTACCTTGACCATGTAATATTCTTTGTTCATGTTGTGAAAAAAAAACACAAACTGTTTTTTGAATATAGCCTTTGTATATTAATATGCCAGCTCACCATTTAATCACATCCACCTAATGCCAAGCAAAAGAGAACACCTGTAATTTAAATGGTGCAATATTCCATCTGCCAAAAACAACAAACTAAATCTCAAGTCTGTTGATCTTTTGAAGCCTAATCCAACTTGAATAGGGTACTGAGCAACCTGCTAGGCGATCCAGATTGTGTGTTAGCTTAAATAATGCGCACCAGTCTGCCAGTCTAAAGGCTCCGTCATGACTCCTGTGTGAGTTCCAGGTGGCTGTGGGCAAGGCAATTAATTCACTGTGCCACCAAATTTAGATAGCAAGCTCTACAGGGAAGCAAATGTCAGCACTCTCTGCTGCTCTTAATGAATGGGTCCTTTGTAAATGCCCAATTAACCAAGACTAGGTTAACTGAGACTGATTTGCATACTATGCTAAATTATGCACCTAATTCTCCAGAAATGAAAATGTATTATTTATTTTACCTATTTGGCATCCAAATCTGACTTTGATCATAGCACGCTGGCAGTTGCATGTGTAAAATGAGATATTTAAAGATAGCAAGAATTTTTAATGAACATGAAGTTAATTGAGCTGCTCATTCTAAAATAAAGTAAACACGGCAGCTTCTAGATAAAAAGCTTTTCTCTGTCTTTTGTTTGTCACCCTGATACCTTTATGTTTTCAATTTACAGAACCGGAGATACCAACGTGGCTGATGGGAGTTGTAACCTCAAGGTCAAACTCATATGCTTCAAGGTCATTCAAGGACAAGACACCTTTATTTATTATTATAAATTAAGAGTATTCTATGCAGCAGTTATATTCCTACATACTGTAAGTCACATATGTACAACTATGGAGCTTCCATGCATCTTCAGTGCCTGTACTAGAATAACAAACACCTAATAAAGACAGCTTTTAAATGTCTATGAGGTCAAAGCTTAACATGCTCCTATAATCATACAAAAGCAACAGCAGCAGAATTATGATGGAGTTTTAGTAAACACTCATAAGTGGGATCATGAAAAATGATAAACGGTGCAAGGCATGTGATGAGGGATGCCATTTACAAAGCAAGGGAAAATGTATATAAAGGAAGTTATAAAGAGATAGAACTGCATAACAATGTATAAAGCAGGTCAATTGTGAAAATGTGGTCACCAGCAGTAAAAACACAGCCTCATTCAGCCATGTTATATTTATCATGGGGTGTTGGGAGCTATAGTTTAACAACATTACATGATACCTCAAGCTAGGAGAATTGCCTTACTTAACTTAGTGTTGACCTCACAGTCATTGTGAAACCAAGAAGGAGGCTGAGGTAGCTAGTGAGCTGCTTTATAATGATTATATTAGCTAGTGGGCTAATTATGTGGAACTCTCTCTCACAGAATGTGATGCAGAGAGGAGGTAAAATGCTGCTGGGAATTATGGATCCATTAAAGGAGAAGGAAAGCTACGGAGGCATTTTATTGCCAATAGATTAGCTACAATAGTGCAAGCTATAACACTATATTTATTCTGTAGAATGCTTTACCATACCTTAGTAAAAAGCTCTAGAAGCTCTCTGTTTGTTTAGGATAGCAGCTGCCATATTAGCTTGATGTGACATCACTTCCTGCCTGAGTCTCTCCCAGCTCACTTATAGCTCTGGGCTCAGATTACAGAAGGGAGGTGGGGAGCAAATTGAGCATGCTCACGCCCGGGGCAAGGAGGTTTAAGCTGAAGGCAGGAAGTCTGATACAGAAGCCCATGTGTACACAATAGAAGGAAATAAATGCAGTGTTTTTTTGACAGAGGACTCAGAGCAGCATTACTTTGAGGGGTTCCTTCTCCTTTAATAGGATTCAGGGGGTAACATACAGTGATCTGACTGCTACGTTTGGATACATGATGAGATTCTGTTATCACAACAATTGGCAGAACCAGATGTAACCTGTATACACAGGCCCGGATTTCGGACTTGGGCAACCGGAAGCCGACGGCTCCTAGTGGCCAGCGGCCTCGCAAGAGCACCCCATGCACTGGAGCACTGGAGATTACATCTATAAGAGTTTGAGTCCCCAGTGCTTTACAACCTAAGGAGCACTGGGGACACGTACTCCTTTGCACATAATCATCATCACTCCAGTGTATGGGCAATGTATGGGTGTGCCACCCCTAAGATCTTGGCGCCCTGGTCTGGGTCTTTGTGGCATCGCCAGAAATCCGCGCCTGTGTAAACACTGTCCAATATGTTACTGGACAATATTATACAATATAACTTGCTATATAGTAAGTATGACTATACTTACTATATTTTATATATATATATATATATATATATATATATATATATATTTTTTTTTTTTTTCAGTTTCGTTTTTTTCCCTGAGGAAGATCACTATGATGTGATTGAAGGACTTTCTTTTGTTTTTCTATTAAAATCAGTTACTCTAACTGAGCCTGTTGAGTGTGGTATTTTTTCGCTATTCTGTACACATTTTACCTGCACCCAGGCACGCTGTGTGTTTTTGTTTGGTGAGTGCTCCTCCATGTTATATATATATATATATATATATATATATATATATATATATATATATATATATATATATATATATATATATATATATACATACACACACACACACACACAGTATATATAATGCCATACAAATGAGCATAAGAGGACAACACAGCCACTATTTTATGCTCTGCAACCCTAACTAAAGTCAGTCAACTTAACGGACTGCCTATGCCAAAATACCTATATATCTATAATCTGACTTGCACCATACAATGGTTTGAGGTACCCTATTTTACTTATAGTTCAATTAATTTTCAACATGGAACAGCAATTTGCAGTTGGTCTTGATATTTTGACATTACGCACAGGATATAATGATATATTCAATAATGATCAATAAATAAACAGGTATACTTTATTCTTATCCAACTTTCCCCTTCATAGTTCTGTGGTTGCCTGGTTGTCAGGCAGTGATGTAGAAATGGAAACAGAATAAGGGACCTGAATAGATAGACATGCAATAAAAGCTAAGAATCAAAAAATAATACTGTAGTCGCACTAGGTCTGTTTTGCCAGGGTGAAACCAGACAGCATTTAAACAGCAGGCAGGAGTAAGCATTGCAGAATAGTAAGGGGTGAATATAAAAACCATTAAAAAAAACTGTGTGTATTCAATTTGGATCAAGACAGTCCATAAAATACTAAAAGCCACTTTAAATGAGAAATACCCCCCCCCCTTCTTTTTGACATGAGCTTTTTAGTTGGGCACATAAACAGTATCTGAACTGCTAGACATATATATATTTACACTTACATAGCTGATTCCATAGATTAAAAAGAAAACAAACATTTCATATATTGTACTCTGTGAAGTGATGGATTCTGGTACTTGAAGTCCCTCTGCATGGATTTTCTGGAAACAGAGGGACTTCAAGTCCCAGAATCCATCACTACACAACAAAACAAGATGAGGGAGGGGTTGCATTACACAGGCAACCTAAGGGAAGTTGAGAAATGGGTTGTCAGAGTATCATGGCTTCCTTCCCATCTGTGGAATTAGAATAAACAAAATATACATGTATATTTAGTTTAAATAGTGTTTATGCACCTTTTCTGACATAAGCCCAGATAAATGAGCTCATGCCAAAAACTGGGGGCAAAGATGAGCTTTCCCTTTAAACAGCCGAAGCTTCCAGTAGGGGGATGATGGGACTTCTAGATATGCAAAACCTGTAACACAGAGCTTCCCTATTTGGGATAAAAGATAAAGTAATGGGTTTAAGTTAATGATCTGATGCTGCCGTCCTTCTGTTTCCATAAACCCACTGTGGCATGGAAGTGGGACAAATGCCATTCCAGCAGTTTGTGGTTTAGTTAACATCATCTTAACACAAATGGATTTCCACGAGGAACAACTTATTAACCAGTTAAAACAGCTAAGCTCGACAGATCCTGTTCATTGGGTTTAGAGGGAACAAATATTTAGCTGACTTAATACACTGAAATAAACAGACAATTAACAGCAGAATACTAAGCAGAGGCCATGCACAGCACTTACCCATCCTATCCGTATCCGTCCACCCCTCCTGCCTTCCCTCTGGCAGATCAGATTCTGCACCATTATTGAGGAGGCATTAAATTTTCACAAAGCATGGAGGCAGCTACTTCAGTTTCCATTAACTCTTTAGAGAGAGCATCCTCGAATGTCTCACTTTCCAAGGGACAGAAAAACTTAGGTGTGAGGAACGCCTGTGCCCTCGCCTGCAGGTAGTCTGCGGGGAATCCTACTCATGGGAAGAAAAGGATCGATCTGTATATGTCATGCACCTAACACTGTTATTTTGTTTACTGCTCCCCTCCCTCATCAGACAAAATGAAAATGTTGAATTGTCTACCCACCCCTTATTAATACAACTGCAGCCCTCCAGCTAGTCAGATTTCATTGTCATCTCAGCTGTATATAAACATACACAGTGGGAAAAAATTGCAATTGTAAAACTACAACCCCCAGTGTCCCCAATGGCTGGTTGTTGAAAATTTTTGCTTAATGCTCACAGATGATTTTTACCAAAGAGCGCACACATTAAACCAGGAGTGTCCATATTTTACTAATGCGGAGTCTACTTTAAGTGATGTTGCCCCATTATGATCTACATCCATAATATCACTGTTAGCATTCTGTTCCATGGAAAATATTACTTAAATACTGATTAATGGGAAAATGTATATTGATATATTTAACAAACAACTATTTCTTATATGACCTTATAATACCATAATAAATATCTGAATGAAAAGAATGAAACAGGAGGCTGATGTAAGGTGGCCATACACGGGCCGATAAAAGCTGCCGACAGACCGAGTCGGCAGCTTATTGGCCCGTGTATGGGGCCCCCCGATGGGCTTCCCTGATTGAGATCTGGCTGAAAGTAGGACAGATCTCGATCGGATGGGACCAAAAATCCCGTTGGATCGCGGCCGCATCTGTTCGTCCCGCGATCCGACCGCCCGTTCCCGTTCCCGTTCATTAGGATCTGATAGTTGGGCCCTAGGGCCCACGATCGGATCAGCCCGATATTGCCCACCTCAAGGTGGGCATATCGGAGAGAGATCTGCTCGTTTGGCGACATCGCCAAATGAGAGGATCTCTCCGTGTATGGCCACCTTTAGACAAGCTGTTGGTTGACAGTGTCTTGAGATCTACTGATCACCAACTTAAAGGGATACTGTCATGGGAAAATTTTTTTTTTTAAAAATGACTCAGTTAATAGTGCTGCTCCAGCAGAATTCTGCACTGAAATCCATTTCTCAAAAGAGCAAACAGATTTTTTTATATTCAATTTTGAAATCTGACATGGGGCTAGACATTTTGTCAATTTCCCAGCTGCCCCATGTCATGTGACTTGTGCTCTGATAAACTTCAATCACTCTTTACTGCTGTAATGCAAGTTGGAGTGATTATCACCCCCTCCCTTTTCCCCCCAGCAGCCAAACAAAAGAACAATGGGAAGGTAACCAGATAACAGCTCCCTAACACAAGATAACAGCTGCCTGGTAGGTCTAAGGACAACACTCAATCGTAAAAACCCATGTCCCACTGAGACTCCTTCAGTTACATTGAGAAGGAGAAACAGCAGCCTGCCAAAAAGCATTACTCTCCTGAAGTGCAGGCACAAGTCACATGACATGGGGCAGCTGGGAAATTGACAAAATGTCTAGCCCCGTGTCAGATTTCAAAATTGAATATAAAAAAATCTGTTTGCTCTTTTGAGAAATGGATTTCAGTGCAGAATTCTGCTGGAGCAGCACTATTAACTGATTCATTTTGAAAAAAATGTTTTTTCCCATGACAGTATCCCTTTAAGGTCTACTGGTAGATCCTGATCTACATTTTGGGCCCCCCTGCATTAAACACACACAGAAATACATATTAAATGAAATAAACACAGACACACACACATACACATTCCTAGGAAAATAATGCACCCTTGCTTTGTCCATGGGGAGAATTTAATCCTAACCCTAGATGAAGTAGCAAGATATGACACAAAAGAATACACAGACTGCACACAAGATATAGGGTCATGGACACACAAACATGTATACCTTTTGTATTGTAGGGAAACACAATTGATAGTAAATATGACAATAATGTGTGTAGGTACCAAGGATGTCGGTAGGCAGAACACTGACTGACTGACTGACTGACTGACTGACTGAATCTGCAGCCCCTTCCTGATCTCCTGGCCAGAGACAGCCCCAGCTGCTTCCACTACAATAAAGAGCCAAGAGGAATCGGTGTCTGTTAGAGCTGCAAGCCAGCAACATCGGTATCAATTGCCAGCTGATGCATTTAACCCATTCAAGGTCACATATGCAACACTAGGGTCCTGATATGTGCATTTTGTGCCTTAGCCAAGCTGCTTTTGTTAATGAGTTTGAAGCCACAGAGATGAATATCTGCCTGGGGATAGATGGCTGGATACAAAGCAAAGCCTACCTGATCCAGACGAGCTGAGAACAGGGATCCTTATTATATTCCTCTGTATGTCCCACAGTTTTAACTGCCTGCCGGTCAGACAGCCTCCATCTCTCTCTCTACAGCCGGTGCCACAGCATGGCAATGTAAGGGCAGTCACATGCTCCTGCACAGCAGCACAGCCATCCAGCCGGCAGTACCATGTAACAGCAGCACCCGCTCACCGATGCACAGCTCATCCGCTTTCCATGTCTATAAGATGTAACATCACAGACACACAGTTATCCCCTTTGTTTTGAAAAAAAAAAAACACATGTTTGACAGAAAATATGGCAGCAGACAAAAAAGCAGGGTATGACAAGAGTGTGTGTGTACTAGAGATGCCGGGAGGCAGTGCACAGACTGATGCTTCCCATCACTAGGAATTTGCCTGATCTCACGGCCAGTGTCAGCCCCAGCTGCTTCCACTACAACAGACAGTAGCTGCTGCACTTAACCCATTGAAGGTCACAGATGTATGACTAGGGTGCATTTATATGACTAGGGTGTCATTTTGTGCTTAGCCCAGAGTCTGTAGCCACAGAGCTGAATAGCTGCCATGAGATAGATGGCTGGAAACAAAGCAAAGCCTACCTGATGCAGAAGAGCTGAGTGCTGGAATGCTGCTTGCTATATTCCTCTTTGTCCTGCAGTTGTAGCTTCCTGCTTATCCCTCACAAGCCTGCCAGTCAGACCGTCTCAATTGCTCAGTCTCGATTGCTCAGTCTCTATTGCTCTCTCTACAGCCACTGACACCCCATGGCAATATAAGGGCAGTCACACGCACCTGCCCAACAGCCAACAGTACTAATAGTAAGAGCCGGTCACCAATAAACAGTTCCTCCAAACCTACAGCTGCACAGAAAGGAGGCACCCCTGCCCAGGGCTTTTGTTCTAGGGGAGGTTGTCACCTTGCAAAAGCTAGAAGTTAGGTGGCAGCCTCCCCGTATAGTGTTCATTTTAAGAAGATCCTGTTTCTATCAGCAGGACTGACTGACTTGGCTTCAATTTTATCAGAGCTTCCCAACATAACCCCCTTATACCATCTTTTTCGAGATTTTATTCAGGAAGTTTAAATTAGATACAAACAATAAATGATTTGAAACCATCAAGACACAGTAGTATAATCTCTTTCTTTTATATATATATATATATATATATATATATATATATATATATATATATATATATATATATATATATATATATATATATATAATTTTGGTCACTTTATTAAACGAGATATTAAATATCATTTTTTAAATTTTCAACTACTAAACAGGTGAAAACACAGAGTATATTTCCATATTTTCATGCTCGTTCATTAAAAATACAATTTCAGCCCTTCAGTATATTACAAAAACAAATAAACAGCCTTGGGGGGGAGGTTTTGGTAGGGGGGTTGACATTATATCTGTGCTCTTTCTTTTTTTAAAAAAAATATGCGTTTTTATGTATTTTCAAAACATGCATTACCTTTTCTGGACGTAACATATGTCCCCTTGAAGATTCGTAATAATTATTAATATTACATTATATTGCAGCACCCATAGCTGTGCCCTCCTTCTGCTGGTAATAAGAATCCTCAAATTTAAAAAAATTCAATTTCAGTGTCAATTCCAGTAAGTTGCATATAAACATAATTGGTGGGCATTAAGGCAGTTTGTGATATTCTACAAAATTCCTCTCAATATGATGGCCCACCAATTATGTTTATATGCAACTTACTGGAATTGACACTGAAATTGAATTTTTTTAAATTTGAGGATTCTTATTACCAGCAGAAGGAGGGCACAGCTATGGGTGCTGCAATGGCTCCGGCCTATGCCAATTGCTTTATGTCCATATACGAGAACCTACATATCATGCCAAAATATACAAGTAACCTTATTGCCTATTACCGCTATATTGACGACATCTTTATAATATGGCATGGTGATGAAACCTCGTTGATGAATATGGTATACGCACTAAATTCACTGCCAACCCCTGTAAAACTTACTTTGAACAAAGGGGGCGATAAAGTCCAATTCTTGGATGTGGAAGTCTTTAAATGTGGCCTCACATTGGGTTATAAATTATACCGTAAGCCCACAGATCGAAACACGATCCTCCACTATAATAGCTTCCACCCTGTAAATTCTAAAAACAGCGTTCCGTATTCAAAATTTTTACGAACTTTGCGTAACAATTCAGATACAGATATCTGCGATACCCAATTGAAAGAGACTTATGATAGATTTCAGGCACGTGGATATAAGCACGATGTGTTGGATCAGGCCCTATTACGGGCTAAGAATAATGTACATAATTTCACCAAAAAGAACACAAAACTAGACAGATTTGTGATTACTTCGCAATATACCACGGCCTCCAAACAAATACGGAACATAATAGACCGAAACTGGCAAATTTTGGGCAGTGATAAAGTGCTACCAAAAATACTAAACCAAAAACCATTATGGGGATATAGCAGAGGAAGAAATCTGCGGGAAATTTTAATGCCTTCTGACCCTCAACGCTGCTATGAAAAGAAGCCCCTTCTTGTTGCCCCCCTAAAAAATGGTTGCTATAAATGTTCAGGCTGTACCACGTGCCGTAATATGATTATTGGTTCTGAATTTCAGCATCCACATTCAGGCAAAAATATCTCTATTAAACATCGTATTACATGTACCAGTACCCATGTTGTCTACATGATAAAATGTCCTTGCGGCCTTATGTATGTGGGTAAAACACAGAATACTCTGAGGGAGAGAATGGCCAACCATCGCTCGGCCTTACGGGCTGCTTTCGAAACTGGCAGAAGCGATATTGCCCTCTATAAACATTTTCTTGAAAAGGGTCATGGCCCTCCCACCTTTCGCTTCATGGGCATTGATACTGTAACTAAACCTAGAAGAGGAGGAGATTGGAATAATTTATTGTTACAAAGAGAGACTTTCTGGATACAGACTCTGAATACTGTTTCCCCAAGGGGCCTTAACGAATATTGTTCTTTTGTATCATTCTTAAATAGCCGTTAAAGGAGTATTTTAAATGTTTGATACATATTTATGGTTTTACTATGTTCCTTGGTATGTAACTCATGGCTTTTTAAATGTGTATCTTTTCACTTTTTAGGTTCTTACTTGGGACAAACAAGCATGCTGGGAAGGCTATGCCTGATCTGTTGGACTTTTTTCACTTGGTGGCTGGGTGAGTCTGTCTATTTAAAGCTCATTGTTTGTAATGTTCAGTATCTTGACAAAGGCCCCAGTGAGGGTCGAAACGTCGATCTATGTAAAGAATAAATAATTACTTTTTTGCAAGACCCTGTTGTGCAACAGCCTTTATTCGAATTATATATATATATATATATATATATATATATATATATATATTTATATATTTATATATTTTTTTTCTTTAAACATGAAAAAAAATTAGCATTTACAAAGGATTAGTATGGTGAAGTATTCACAGAAAAAAACTCAGAGTTTAACTGGTTAGATTTGATTTAGAAGCCAAAAGTTTATTGATGCAGTGACTCTTGTGACCGTTCCAGTCCTTGAGTATAGTGATTCATTTCTAGTACTAGTGTATTACCCCTCAAGGTAACCATGTTGTGTTTTGAAAGGTGTGGGTAGTCAGTCTAAGCTCTTTCTTACAGAGGGATATTTTGCATGTGCTCAGGACCAAACTGGACTGTTACTCCTACCAACAAACCCTCCTTTCTGTCAAAGGCACCTTCTCCAGAAGGAAGCCAGATAGATGCAAAGATTGCAATATTTGGGAGGGTTGATTAGTGGTCAATCAGATCTTATCAATACAAGTAGACCTAGGTTTCCAGAAAATTCTAGATGAATCAGTTCAGCAACTGCATCTTCTAGGGCTCATCCTCAACACATCTGATCGATCTCTTCAGATATGGAGATACAGTCCAGTAATCCATTACTTTTACTTAAGAAAGTTAGTCTCATAATTACAAACCCTGTAATAAAATGTTATGAGATCACATCTTTTACTGCTCTCTTTTGGAGGCTGCTAAACCCATTAGCTGTTGCTATGGTAGGTGCCAATCCCCACCTAGAACAACTGTCCCTGTCACCTAGCTGGTAGGCACCCTAAAGGAATGTATAAGGAGAGAGACAAAGCATGCTACACGGTTGGCACCATAAATACAGAACCGATGTTAAGCACCCTGTTCTCGGCTCTTGCTTCCGCCTTTAACAGCCGCCTTTCACCTCTGGAGGAGCCCTCGGCTAATCGGATGCCACCAGGTCTTATTAAGAGAGGTGCAAAGCGAAGGGTTCTGAACAAGCAAAGGGGCACAACGGTAAAGCAGAAGTCTTTTGGGCAGAAGGTCATAGTACAAGGTGTAGACAGAAAGTGAAGTCAGATCAGGCCGGATCGGGGCAGGCAGAGTACAAGCAGAGTCAAACAGGCAAGGGTCATCCCAGGAGATCAATCAGACGGAATACGGAACAGAGGAGTCAGGCAGGGTCAGGATTTCAGAAGTCAGGAACGTCAGAAGCAGGCAGTGGTCACAACAGGTAGTCAAATCACAGAATAACAGAAGCTATATTAGCACAGAAGCACCAGGAACTCACAAGGAGATTACCTATAACAGGCAAAGAACACAGCACTGAAGCGCCTTTAAATCCTGTTTGAATTTTGCGTCATTCGCGCTGACGTCACACACCAGCGTCACTGCGCCTTTAAGAAGGGACGTGCACGTTTCGCACACCCATAGGAACCGTCACTGAAGCAGATGAATGACGTGGCAAGCTTCCCCGCCGACCCCCACTAGGGTAAGTTATTACAGCATGCAGTGATGAAATTCTGCCTAGAGACCATTATCCTTACACAGCAGAACTGGGAGCCATGCACAGCACAGCAATATTTTTATAGCAGGATTCCACAGACAGATGACAGATGGACCAAGATAGATCAAGAGTGAAATTCACAAAGTGCACCCTCTTGCTCGTGACCCATGATCGTCACCCTTGACTGTCCTTATCAGGCCCTCTAGCAATCAATGGATTTGCTACTACAGGTATGGGACCTAGTTTCCAGAATGCTTGGGACCTGGGGTTTTCCAGAAAATGGATCTTTCCGTAATTTGGATCTTCATACCTTAAGTCTACTAGAAAATCACGTAACAATTCAATAAATCCAATAGGCTGGTTTTGCTTCCAATAATGATTAATTATACACTATATTAGTTAGGATCAAGTACAAGGTACTGTTTTATTATTACAGCGAAAAGGAAAATCTTTTTTAAAAATTTGTATTATTTCATTATAATGGAGTCTATTCGGAGCTTTCTGGATAACGGGTTTCCGGATAATGGATCCCATACCTGTACTATAGTTACACCATTGTATATTTACTCACTCACTTCACCTGTGCAGCAGTAGATGCCTTATGTGTTTTATGCATGCAAGAACTGAACCACAGAGATCCCTGACAATATAAGGTTTCCTGATCTGCATCTCTATCTACCTCTTCTTTAATAAGCAAGTCTGCTATACAGGGAATATCCCTACATAAATGGTGGCAAAATCATTTGTGCTTTCAGTTACTTTAGAACCATGATATTTACTATTAATATATAAACATACAGTGCCCCCATAATATGTGAGATACAAACCTATGAAGCCTTAGTTTACAAACTGAGGTAGTTCCTTCCACATGTACAGGAAGGCTACCCCAAAACCTTAGATTATTTCCTGATTAACACAATTGGCAAAATGTAAATTTGGTGCAGCTCCTATTCATTGCACCAGGATCGGACTGGGGGGACCGGGGCCCACCGGGACTGCTGCCACCCGTCCCCCCACCGTGACGCGTCGGCTCAGAAAGGAAGCCGATCGGTGCGCATGCACAACAGCGTTGCTTGGCGCGCATGCGGCGCTGCACATCTGACCCGACGGGGGTCCATGAGGGTCGGGGCCCACCGGGTATTTTCCCGGTGTCCCGCCGGGCCAGTCCGAAACTGCATTGCACTCATGTTGAAAAACAGGCTATTTGCACTGGGTGGGTTCACATGGAAACATTCTACCACCACCTTATATTTTGACTACATTTTGCACTTTTTTTTTTTATTGCTAATGTTTTTTTTACCTATTATTTATTTGTATTCATCAAATCAAAGATGAAGATCTAAAATATACAAGACAATGTATTTATTCTGACATTGCAGGGATACAGCGATAACACACGTGTACAGAATTTGTACCTTTGCACTATTTGTCACATGTTTGGGTTATTTCAGATGCCATTTGTTTAACTGCATTGTACAGGGATGGGATCCGTTATCCGAAAACCAGTTATCCAGAAAGCTCTGAATTATGGAAAGGCCGTCTCACATAGACTGCATTTTATCCACATAATCCAAATTTGAAAAAATGATTTCCTTTTTCTCTGTAGTAATACAACATTGCCTTGTACTTGATTCAAGCTAAATCTTTAGTGGAGGCAAAACAAGCCTATTGCGTTTATTTAATGTTTACTAGTATACTGAAGGTATGAAGATCTAAATTACTGAAAGATCTATTATCTGGAAAACCCCAGGTCCCAAGCATTCTGGATAACAGGTCCCATACCTGTACGGCCAAAATTTTGGATTTCCCTTAATTAATTTCTAGGGTTCTGACCTGCCCAGTTTTGAACTAGATGGTCGAGACTTTCAAAGGACTGTCCACAATTGCACTGTGAAATTTCCTTACAAACCAGCATCTGAACTCACACATCTTTACACCACTAATTGTTCAAGGTGTCTCCAACCAGAAACCACTGCAGGTCCATGTGTAACTGTGTCTGCCCTGTAGTTACTGTTGAGCTGTGCCCCTGCACTGCTGCAATGGTATCTTCCAGCATGAACCCAAGGTGATGATGTCACCCAAGTGGCCAACTGTCTTTTGATGGGACTATTGGTGAGAGAGGAGTGTTGGTGAGAGACCTGCGAGTTTTTTTTGCTTTCAAAGTGAATACTGAGTGTGGAATTTTTTTGAGTGTGGAGATTTTTGTAACTGAGCCCTCTAGGAGTGGGAGAGAAGGAGACAGAGGAGCATTAAGAAGAAAGGAGGATCATCACCAAGAGAAGATGGAGAAGAGACAATGAGGTAAAGGGACATCCCTATTGGGAAATGCTGTTTAACTGTCACTTGCCCTTGTTGTGTTGCCTCTATTTGCTTTTTGGGGATTTTTACATTTATTGTTTGTTGTCTTGCTGAGATGTGGATTCGTTTGGTTGCTATTTTGTATGTGGAACCAAATGTTATTATCTAGCAGGGATCTCCCTCATCTTTTGGGCATAAATATATCCATGTTACCTGCACATGTAACAGTATGTAGGAAATAATAGTTTGCATGATATAGTAAATGGGATCTTTTTTTACCATTAACTTGTCTATGGAATTGTAATATGTTTTATATCATTTTATATCATTTGTTAAAGATATAGATTGGGGGGTTCATTTATCCATATGTTTTATTATATCAGATTATTTATGAACATAGGTTTTACATTGTTCAAGCTTAGTTGACACAATAACAACCCATCAGTAATTATTTTTGATTAGTCTGCTATAAGATGAAAGCGAAAACATTATTGGCTGCTATTGGCTACTATGCTTGTGTAATTTTGAAGTGGTCATAAGATGAATGAAAAGATGAATGTACTGATCTGATTGATTGCTATTGGCAAGTAGGCTTATGCAATTCAACAATCATATTAGTTTATAATGATCCCTTCTTCTGTGTTAGTGGTGGATCTCAATAAACTCATAATATTCTGCTAAATTGGCCTATGTCCCTGAAGAAGGGACTTGCTAAAAGAGCATCCAGTGCTTTCATATTGTTTTTCAGGGATAGTGGGCCAAAGTTGAGTTTACTGCTCTAACAGGAGTATTGTGGTTTTGGTTTTTTTTTTACTTTCTAGGCTTTCTGTACATGGGCAGTATATATATATATATATTTCATTGCAAACAGGATTTATGTTCCATAATAGGAAGAAAAAAATATTAATTGCTTCATATACATTTGGTTATGATTATGAAAGGCAGATGCTCATATATGTGACTTTAATTAGCCCACTGGATGTCCACAACTACGACTTCCATTCCATTCTTGGGCAAGGAGGATACGGCAAAGTGAGTGACTGGTTTTCCAAGATAAATACTTTATTATTATTATTATTATTATTATTATTTATAGGGAATAATATACTCTTTGTTTTTATAGAGATATTCTGCAACTTACATGTTTAAATGCTGTTTTATGTCATGTTCATTTTCTTTGAATGATTTTAAATGCTATTTGTTTTAATACAGTGTATATTTCTACTTCTCCCAGAGTTCCATTATTTGTACTGAAGTACAGTCAGTGTTCTAATCCTTCAACCTAATAAGTGTATCAGTATTACTGATTGGTAGTGTTCCTGCAAGAAAATATTTAATACTCATTTCTCAATGAATTTCTCAGGTTATGTTGGGTACAATTGCTTACTCGAAAGTGGCCATGAAGGTGATAAAGAAGACTCCTGAGTGCAATTACAACAGCATCAGGATAGAGGCCAGTGTGCTCACGATGCTTCATGATAACCCATTCCTGTGCCAAGGTTATGCGGCTTTTCAAACTCAGGTACAAATATTGGCAGGACCGCCATCAGAAATCACAGGGCCCCATACGACAACATTTCCTGGGCCCCCTGGGCTGCACCCACCGCAAACCCCACCTACAGGTCCGCCCACCCCACAGTAAAAAAACAAAAAAAATATTGGTGGCTAGGGTTCCCACATGTTAATAAAAAATAAAAAGATATTGGTGGTCTGGGGCCCCCATAAAAAAAACATTTGTGGCCAGGGCATCCCCATTAAAAAATATTGGTGGCTAGGACCCCACATGAGAAAAAAAAAATTGGTGGCCAGGACCCCCCCACATTATAAGAAAATTGGTGGCCAGGGCCCCTTAAACGTCCATGCCTTCCCGAAGTCAGCAGCTCTCAGGAAGATGGGGGGCCCGGCTAATCAAGTAAGTGTGGCATGGCCGAGGCCCCCCTTACCCTCGGGGGCCCCCTACAACTCTCCCCCCTTGTTGGCTGCCCTGAATATTGGTCAATATTGACATTTATTCAGATTTGCACCATTTTTACCAGTGTTTTAATCTGTTTCCATTTGTCTGTATAACCAGCATCATGCTTTCCTGGTGATGGACTACCTCAGTGGAGGAAGCCTTGCCCGTCACCTGGATTACTACTGGAGCCTGGAGCCAGACACATCTCTATATTATAGAGATCTCAAGCCTGACAACATCCTGCTGGACCAAAACGGCCATTTTAAAATATGTGACTTTGGCCTGGCAGTTCTTAATGTGTTTGGTGACAAGACCATCGGCGGCAGGGCAGGGACACTGGGGTACATGGCTCCAGAGGTGAGCAGAGCAATTCCAGTACATTTATAGCATTTATTCAGTAACAGCAATGTGTGTATAAGAATGTATCCAAATCAATGATCTAAACCCAGCTTATCAAATGTACAAACATATTGGTATCAATCGTTTGGTCATTTGTAATTAATATTTAGTAGATGTTTAAAAATATATATTGGGATTTATACAGGACATGGGTCCCAGAAATAAAATCATGTGATCAGTAGGAAAGTCAGAATATTATAGGGGGAGTTCACTTACAGCTTTTTTGAAGTTTGGTATCCACTTTGTTTTAAAGGTCCTGCAAAAGAAGAGATACAATGCTGCATTGGACTGGTTTTCATTCGGAATTATTATCTGTCAAATGGCTTCTGGGGACTCCCCCTTTTATGAAGGCAACAACAAGGAGAAAGTCATCAGCTCTACTATCAATGATGAGCCCAGGATTCCTCGTTGGCTGAATGAAAATCTGAAGGATCTTCTGAGAAAGGTGAGCAGTGGAATTATGTGTGCGTGTAGCCCAACAGTACCTCAATAATTCCCCATCTCCATTTCTGGCAAATCCAGTGAGTTAACAGACATACTACTATATTAATATACAATTTTGTGTTTTGGTTTTTTATTCCTTCAGCTCCTAGAGAAAGATCCAAACCATGGGAATATAAAACAACACCCATTCTTTGCTTCTATCAACTGGGTGGAGCTGGAAAGGAAAAACTTACCACCCCCTTTCCAGCCAAGAGCAGTAAGTACATGATTGCTGAATACTAATTAAATAAAAATATAGCCCTGGATTAATATCATTACACACCCACATGTTGGCATATTACATATTATCCTGGCTAAAAGCTTTTTTTCTCTTTTTTCCTGCAGCCTCCAATGAAGCATTTCATGCCAACTGAAGGGAATCCTCTATCATTCCTGTTGTAGGACCTTACACCATGTATATATAGTTATTAAACATTTTTATTAACATTTTCCTTCCTACAGGTAAGTATAGTTCTTAACTATTAGTTATAGTTACAGTTAATTGTTTGAAGTGAATGGTGTGTGAGTGAATGTGAGATATGAAAGGTCAAGGGTGTAACAAGAGGGCAAGGGGGTATAATATTCATCTGCTTTGCCTTCATACACATGTCTGTTGAACCCATACCCTGATATTAATGCTTATAGTCAATATTCATCCATGCAGGAAGGGTTTTCCCCCCATTATATGGTTATTTTTTTTTTTTTTTACCTTCCTGCAGATGAACTATAAGTTAATTAAGAATGAATTGAGCAAAGGGTAAACTTCATAGACATGAGTAAGCCTCACTATTTCCTTATGATATTATTTATTGACTGTTACTATATTATTAGGCCCCTGAGGAATGTTACACCCGGAGTGAATGGTCAGTAACAGGGTTGAAGCCTTGACGTGGCGTTACTGCTCACATGTGTAAACATGTGCTAATTCAACCAATTGTGCGACAGTGTGTGTGGTATTTTTACATTGTCAGAACTGCAGTATCTTTGTTCAGAGCAGAATTTATTTAGGTACAAAAGGGGTTTAACTTGTGACATTGTGAATTTCCTGACCAATTTTATGGTTTGTGTTTGGAGTTTTAATATAGAAACATGAATATTTTGCAAACCAAAATGGTGTGTTGGGGGGGGGGGGGAGGTTGCAATAAATAAGCGATATGGCATAGAAGATGTTTCAGACAACCAAGTTGTAAAAGGCTGGAAAAAGTGTTGTAAACCCAAATGCAACATTTTGCATTAATAAATCATATATTATTCTAAGCAATTTCCCAAAAGAAATAAATTACAAATGTTTTATGATTTTAATGTTGTCAGCACAATTGATATTGAAAGCAGCATCTATTTGTCCTTTACTACCTCTGCACTGCTGGTTCTTACTACATGCACAGTAAAACAATGCTGCAATATCCTGTTCAACTCCAACCAAGACACAATACCCATAATGCCTTGCATGTTCTATGATTAACAGACCTGTAAAGGAGGAGAATAGCAGGCACACGCAAGGCATGGTGGGGAATACAGTCTTCACTGGAAGAGAGTTGATTATAGCAAAATTCATAGATGAAATCTAAAAAAACTATGAAGAAATATACTTCATCAAGACTTGACTTGAGCAGTCGCCAACACTGTACTATTGGCACCCAGCATAAAGAATACAGCAGCAAGTCATAACTTTGAAGTGCTAAAAATTATATAGAAATTATATATTATAGGATATAAAAATTATATAGAAAGCCAAACTTAATTTTTTTAGGGTGACAAATGAGCTTTTATGAAAAGAAAGGAGTCTTTTAGCCAAGCCACATTCTACGTTGAAGCAAGTGGAATAAGAGAAATTCAGGATGAGGGAGATGAACAGGAAATCCGGTGAGCTGAAGAACTGGAAACAGGACAAATGTGTAGGATAACATGAATGATGATGATTAAAGGTGCTGGAATATGAGAACTGCAGGAGAATAAGAGTTCTTGGAAGAACCATGAAAAAAGGTCACACGAAAAATAAAGTATTATTTACTACTCTTTGCTTCTAGTTATTTTTAATATTTGCCAGCCGGCAGCAATTTCCGTCCAGAGTCTCATCATATCTACACGACTGCTCCAGGCACAGAATTCACAGAACATATGAGAATATTAAATATTGCTTCCCAAGTACAGACTCATTACTAAGCACAAGAAGCATTTGCTTTGCATAATCATAATAAGCAGCTCTGTGTCATCATTACAAGTGGCTCAATTGAACCTCAAGGCAGAATTACCATTCTTTCCATACTTCCATACTTTATTTCTCATTATCGTAATAAAGTCCTCTCTTTACCTTTACAGATAATCTTTATAGATAACATTTTAACATTTACTTCTGAACTGCACTTCTCTCCTTTATTATCCAACAAACAAAACATTGTAATCTCTGTTATAACAGCCAGTGGGATATTCTTTTTGCAGGACTGCGATCAGGAATCATGGGGTCCCATTTTACAAAGTTAGGAGGGTCTGCTTCACAGGGAGCCCAAATTATTAACCCATTGATAACCTGGGCCCTAACAAGTAGAATGTGGGCTCAATGAGAAAAATGGCCAGTCCATGCATCTACTACACCACTGATCTGCTCACCCACAATACTCCCAAGCCCTGCACACTCTTCAACCCACAAGTCACACTTTTAAGTTGGTGCCTGACTGCAGTACCCCTTTACCCTCTGATGGCAGCCCAGCCTATTTTTGCTGCACAACTGTAGTTGTAGTGCCTTAATCAGTTGCTACAAAAAGGTTGATTGCGGCATTATCTTAAAGGAGAAGGAAAGGTTAAAACTAAGTAAAGGTCCCCATACATGGATAGATCCGCTCGTTTGGCGATGTCGCCAAACGAGCGGATCTCCCTCCGATATGTCCACCTTGAGGTGGGCAATATCGGGCAGATCCGATCGTGGGCCCTAGGGCCCAACGATCGGATCCTAGCATTCTCAAACTGGCGGGCGGATCGCGGGACCGCATCAACGAACAGATGCGGCCGCGATCCGACGGGATTTTTAAACCCATCCGATCGAGATCTGGCCGACTTTCGGCCAGATCTTGATCGGGGAAGCCCGTCGGGGGCCCCCATACACAGGCCAATAAGCTGCCGACACAGTCTGACGGCAGCTTTTATCGGCCCGTGTATGGCCACCTTAAGCCTTATCAGAAAGGTCCACCTAAATATACCAGTAAACCCTCAAAGTAATGCTGCTTCTGAGTCCTCTGTCAAAAGAAACACAGCATTTCTTTCCTTCTATTGTGTACACATGGGCTTCTGTATCAGACTTCCTGCCTTCAGCTTAAACTTCCTTCCCCCAGTGTGAGCATGCTCAGTTTGCTCCTCTTCCCCTCCCCTCCCCCTCCCCTCCCTGCTGTAATCTGAGACCAGAGCTATAAATGAGCAGGAAGAGACTCAGACAGGAAGTGATGTCACACCAAGCTAATACTGCAGCTGCTATCCTAATCAAACAGAGAGCTTCTAGAGCTTTTTACTCAGGTATGGTAAAACATTATACAGAATAAATATAGCATTCTAGCTTGCACTATTGCAGCTAATCTATTGGCAATAAAATGCCTCTGTAACTTTCCTTCTCCTTGAAGATAAAAGGAGTCAGATAGACAGGAAACAGGTAAAGGGGAGACAGTGAAAGCACTTTAATGAGCATTAACACCAAAATATGAAAGTATTAATTAAAATATAATGTACTGTTGCCCTGCACTGGTAGAACAGGTGTGTTTGATTCAGAAACACTACTATAGTGTAAATAAATAAGCTGCTGTGTAGCCACTGGGGCAGCCATTCAATCTGAAAAAAGGAGAAAAGGCACAGATCACACAGCAGATATGCTCTTTAGAATACAATTGGTTTAGTTCTTACACAGGAATATAAACAGGGATGAAATGCCATTCCTGGCTCTCTGCAGGACTATATAATACAGGGGTCCCCAACCTTTTTTACCCGTGAGCCACATTCAAATGTAAAAAGAGTTAGGGAGCAACACAAGCATGAAGAAAGGTCCTGGGGTGCCAAATAAGGGCTGTGATTGGCCTTTTGGTTAGCCCCTATGTGGACTGGCAGCCTATAGGAGGCTCTATTTGGCAGTATACTTAGTTTTTATGCAATTAAAACTTGCTTCCAAGACTGGAATTCAAAAACAAGCACCTGCTTTGAGAGCAACATCCAAGGGGTTGGTGAGCAACTTGTTGCTCACTAGCTACTGGTTGGGGATCACTGATATAATGAATATAAAATAGGTTTTGTTGCTAGAAAGATTCTAATTACAAAATTTTAATTATTCACTTCTTGTTACTGGTCCTTCAAAGTTTGATCATATGCTGTACAGAAAGAGACCATAAATGAATAAAGTATGTCTGGCTAAGGATGCCCACGTTCTAGACACAAATAAAAAGAATTGCATTATCATTAATTGGACTATTTATACGTGGGTTCGACTCTGAGGAGGTAAATAACTTCCTGCCTCCAAAATATTTACATGAGCATCCCAAACAATGACACATTGAATTAAATGTGTAAGATTTCAACTAACCCTTAATAATGCAGTTTTGTGATATTCTTGCTGGTCACATAACTTGAAATGTTACAGCCATTGGTCGCTATGTTAGGCTTTTATGAGAGCAAATAAGGCACAATAGTGAATATAGGCTGTGGAAAAGGAGTTTATCCATTATTTAGCATGCTAATGACCATCCCACTGCTCATGCTGAAATGGTCCAGTATTCTCACATATGGAATGTGGGTGTTAAGAATGTTTTTTTAGGAACACTGACGAAAAGGCATCGATTTTTCTCTTCTCATTAATCATGCGTATAAATGACAAAGTGCATTAACAACAGTGCCAAACTGGTGATAAAGAGATGCTCTTTTTTAAGCAGCAGGTTATAATCCTCCACAAAATATTAAGCCGAACAAACAGAATCCACATTCTAAGATCTTATAGATCTGATCAAATGATACTGTGAAATAAAATCTGTATCCTCTGTCCTTCTGTTGTTGTTTCAAGTCACATGACAGTGAAGGTCTGCTTTTGGTTTTGCTGAATAAAAAGGATTTGGGTGAATCCAAATATTGCAAATGGTTCAGCGATTCAGTGGAATCAGGATACTGATTTGATTTAACCCCCCCATAATAAAACCTAAAAAAAAAATTGAAACACACACAAACAGAGAAATTAGTCTGCAGCAGGGCCGGAACTAGGGGTCGGCAGAAGAGGCACGTGTCTAGGGAGCAAAGGCAGAGGGTGCCAGGCACGTGCCTCTTCTGATGCCTTCCTCTAGTTCGGACCCATGTGTCCTTAAGGGTAAGGCCACACTGGGCGTTTTGGGGAGATTTGGTCGCCTGGCGACTAATCGCCTCGTCTTTGCGGCTACCAATCTCCCCAAACGACTTCCCTGACTCTGCGCCGGCTAAAATGAAAAAATGCGCTAATCACATGCGGCAATTCGTTTTCCGAAGTTGCCTGAAACGAATCGCTGCGTGTGATTAGCGCTGTGTTTTTTTCATTTTAGCCGGCGCAGAGTCAGCGAAGGCGTTTGGGGAGATTGTTTGCCGCAAAGACGAGGCGATTAGTCGCCAGGCGACCAAATCTCCCCAAAACGCCCAGTGTGGAACAGTTCAGTGTAAAAATAAAAACTAGGTAAATAGATAGGCTGTGCAAAAGTTAGTTAGCCAAAAATATAATGTATAAAGGCTTGAGTAACTGGATGTGCAACATAACAGAACATGACTTCCTGCTTTCCAGCTCTCTAACTCTGAGTTAGTCAGCTACTTTAAGGGGGGGCCATATGGGACATAACTATTCAGTGAGTTTGTAATTGATTCTCAGCATTCAGCTCAGATTCAAAAGCAACAATTATGTCCCATGTGGACCCCCCCTCAAGTCACTGATTGGTTACTGCCAGGCCATTTCCCACAGAATGCATTTAATCCAAATTTTTTAAAAATGATTTATTTTTTCTCTGCAATAATAAAACAACAGAATGTACTTGATTCCAACTAGATATAATTAATCCTTATTGGAAGCAAAACCAGCCTATTGGGTTTATTTAATGTTTACATGATTTTCTAGTTGGTATGAAAATCCAAATTACAGAAAGATTCATTATCCGGAAAGCTACAGATCCTGAGCATAAGGTCCCTTACCTGTATTTTAATTTATAGGCTCTGGTTGCTTTCTTGAAAAACCCTGCCTGGCAAAGCACATTGCTGAATAGTGACTTTTCTCAGAGCGAGGTTGCCATTACTCATTCATCTACATCAGTGATCCCCAACCAGTAGCTCGTGAGCAACATGTTGCCCTCCAACCCCTTGGATGTTGCTCTCAGGGTCCTCAAAGCAGGTGGTTATTTTTGAATTCCAAGCGTGAAAGCAAGTTTTAATTGGATAAAAAATAAGTATAGTGCCAAGTAGAGCCTCCTGTAGGCTGCCAGTCCACATAGTGGCTACCGAATAGCCAATCACCTTATTTGGCACCCCCAGGGACTTTTTCATGTTTGTGTTGCTCCCCAACTATTTTTATATTTGAATGTGGCTTACGGGTAAAAAAGGTTGGGGACCCTTGATCTATACTATATGCACGTCTATGAACTCATACTTCCACACGATAATGAAGTGCTCAACCCCTGTGTTCCGTCTCGTCAGACCAGGTGCTTAGTGGTCAATTACCCTCTCTGCCATGGGTTGAAATCATATATTCAGTCCATATGACCATAGCACACTGACAAACAGGTTTCTGTTGCGTTTCAAGTGTTTTATTGGCTCATTACAGTAGAAAAAAGTATGAACTCATACTTGACTGTTTTGCTGCATCTGCTCTATCAATATGACCAACTGACTAATCGCACCAAACACATTAGATCTGGTTATACCTATTTGTTGTATTTTGAACTTAGTCGTTTTTCAGTATGCAGATGTACGATTTATAGAAATTTAAACCATCCAAACAAATGTAAACTTGCTCTTTTCCAAGTGCTTTTGCAAATGACATTTTGTTTCTAGGTTTGAAGATAGAAGTCATTTTCAACCTGCTAATATATTGAATGTGAAACAATTGCGCCACCTGCTGTTCATTTTCTGACTTCAGCAAAGAAACACCTTTTGATGCTGCTCTGCTTAAAGATAACTTTGAGATAACTTTTATTATGACGTAGAGTGATAATCTGAGACAATTCTCAATTGGTTTTCTTTTTTTTATTATTTGTGGTTTTTGACTTATTTAGCTTTTAATTCAGCAGCTCTTCAATTTGCATTGCATTAATAGATTAATTAAGCTATCTGGTTGCTAGGGTCCAAATTACCCAAGCAACCATGCACTGTTTGAATAAGGGCCTGGAATATGAATAGGAGAGGCCTGAATAGTAGGATAAGTAATACAAAGTAACAATAACAATACATTTGTAGCCTTACAGAGAATTTGTTTTTTAAGGGGTCAGTGATGCCCCATTTTAAAGCTGCAAAGAGTCAGACGAAAAAAGCAATTAACTATAAAAAAATAAATAATGAAAACCAATTGAAAAGTTGCTTAGAACTGGCCGTTCTATAACATATTAAAAGTTACCTTAACGGTGAACCACCCCTTTAAAGGGGTTAACTTAAATATGTTGTAGGCTGGCTAATTCTAAGCAGCTTTTCAATTGGCCTTCATTTCTTTTCTTTTTTATAGTTTTTGAATTATTTGCCATCTTCTTCTTCTGACTCTTTCCAGCTTTCAAATGGGGGTCACGAAAACCATCTAAAAAACAAATGCTTTACAAGGCTATAAATATATTGTTATTGCTACTTTTATTACTCATATATCTATTCAGACTTTCTCCTATTCATATCAGTGCATGGTTACTAGGCTAATTTGAACCCTAGCAACCAGATTGCTGAAATTTCAAACTGAAGAGCTGCTGAATAAAAAGCGAAATAACACAAAACCCACAAATAATAAAAAATTAAACCCAAATTAAAACCAATTGCAAATTGTCTCAGAATATCACTCTCTACATCATACTAAAAGTTAATTTAAAGATGAAGAACCCCTTTAACCATTCTTCTGGCCAATTTAAACAGAGCAACTATGCAACATCAGACCCCCAAAGGAAGAAAAGGGCCAGGTCAAGACCCGTGCAGCCCCCTGCACCCTCCCTACTGCCTGCACTCATTGCAAGTAAGTTTGGCGTGGAACAGGGGCCTGGGAATGTTGTAGAATGCCGCTGTTTCTCCCTGTAAATAATATATTTCTTGAAACATTCTTTCTTGACTAAAGTAACAAAGACTTCTGTTGTTTCTAAGAACATAAACATCAATATGTAATTTATAAATGATGTCAATGAATTCTTCACAGCACAGTGTGGGCGGAACAGCGAGAGTGTCCCTCCTGGGTTATACTCTTATAATAAACTCCTTGTTTTCTCTCTGAGTCAATTGGAAGACAGAGGAGAAGATGTAGCTTTACTTTAGCTTACTGCAGGTTTCAATAGAAGCAAATGTTAAAATGAAAAAAGCTATTCATTCCATACATGTAAACTCTCAAAACAAACAAGGTGCTCAAAGTACAATTTTCATCGCACTTTTTTTTTTTCTACTTTTTATGACATTAGCAGTTTTTAAACAATGAATATAATGAATCAGAAACAACAGCACCACCTGGTCAGGTCAGAAGACTGGTTCCAATTTTCTGTTTAAATCTTGGGATGTTGTTCTTAGAACATGAACAAAATAATAATTTCATCATTCTCTGGTCATCAAAAGACATTCTAGTTATTTATATTTACATTGGAAATGAGATCCCTCCCTCCCTAGTTATATTATCACTTCATATCAATACTGTAATAGCTGGGTCAGCACAGACTTCTCTAGGAAGATATATAATAAACAAAAGACTGGAGAGTAGTGATGGGCAAATGAATTTGCGTTTTGACCAGCTTCAAAAAAATTTGGACGGGCGTCAGAAAAGTCACTTGCGTCAAAACCGTCGCGCTGCAACATTATTCGGACGCCCATTGACTTTAACGCCGGAGTCAAGATTGACACAGGCGTCAATTTTCAAGTTACACTAATTTTTTGCGGTTTTGCGAATCTCACCCATCACTACTAGAGAGCCTTTTCTAGTCTTGGTGTAGTTTATTAGAGTACTGTATGTTTGGATCACACGGGTCCTTCCTCGGGTGCATTCAGGACACGTGTTGTAGAGTCCTGCACGGAACCAATTTCTAAGACCTGGGCCGGACCCGCATATTTTCCCACTTTGATCCGCTACCCAACCCGTTTAAAAGGAGTAAAATTTAGACAATATAACATAAGAAATTTAGATGAGACCCGCTACCCGCACCTAAAAATCCTCCCCTCATTCCGCAGGGTGCCCACATTTTTTTCTGGTAACCTGCGGGTACCTGACTCGCTACAGGACTCGAACGTGTGGTCTGAAACATGCAGTGCTCTAATAAACTACACCAAGACTTGAAAAGGCTCTCCAGTCGCTTGTTTATTATATGTTACTGATTTGGAGGTGGCTACTGTATCAACTGTTGCAGAGCCTAATGAAACAATTGTAACAAGCTGTGGATAAAGCTGCAAAATTTGGAGCTACAAGTAATAATAAAATACAAAGCACAGTAAAGTTAAGGAATGTTAGTTGTAGTGGTGCTTACGTCTTATTTCAGCAAAGCGATACTTCTCTTGCAACAAATACAATTGCCAATAGCAACGGCTATGCCAGGGATAAGACCAACTACAATTCCGATGAAAGACTTTGCTTCCCATTTAATTAAATGAGACATGGTAGGTTTCACCTTTCTTTCTTCTGGATTTATTTTAATCAAATACCAGTGAAAGAGCATTTAGAATTGAACTGATTTAACCAGATAGACCACATTCCTCTGGGATGATACAGGGATATTACATCGACCAATTACAGATTTAAAGGGATACTGTCATTCGGGAATATTTTTTCAAAATGAATTAGTTGCTGCTCCAGCCGAATTCTGCACTGAAATCCGTTTCTCAAAAGAGCAAACAGATTTTTTTTATATTCAATTTTGAAATCTGACATGGGGCTAAACATATTGTCAATTTCCCAGCTGCCCCAAGTCATGTGACTTGTGCTCTGATAAACTTCAATCACTCTTTACTGCTGTACTGCAAGTTGGAGTGATATCCCCCCTCCCTTTTCCCCCCCAGCAGCCAAACAAAAGAACAATGGGAAGGTAACCAGATAGCAGCTCCCTAACACAAGATAACAGCTGCCTGGTAGATCTAAGAACAACACTCAATAGTAAAAACCCATGTCCCACTGAGACACATTCAGTTACATTGAGAAGGAAAAACAGCAGCCTGCCAGAAAGCATTTCTCTCCTGAAGTGCAGGCACAAGTCACATGACCAGGGGCAGCTGGGAAATTGACAAAATGTCTAGCCCCATGTCAGATTTCAAAATTGAATATAAAAAAAATCTGTTTGCTCTTTTGAGAAATGGATTTCAGTGCAGAATTCTGCTGGAGTAGCACTATTAACTGATTCATTTTGAAAAAAACATGTTTTCCGATGACAGGATCCCTTTAAGGAGCAATAGATTGCAGTGTAATTCATGGCAATACACAAGGCTTTGGATGGGATGTATGAGGGCTGGCTTGCTTGTTACCCTGACAACTGGCCCACAATTTCTTAATCCACCAAAATTAAAAGCCTTAATCCTGGGCATCCACAGAAAAAGTTCAATAAAATGGGGGGGGGGGGGTAAAGTCATAAATTTATTTTGGTAGATGAAATGTGGCCATACACTTTAAAGGGGAACTATTGCGGAAATGGACATTTAATATAAGCTTCCTCATACTGAAGTAAGAAACTTTCTAAACCAATCAATTATAAATTCTGCATCATTTCTGAAACAATCAAGTTTATGTTCGTTATTCCTCTCTCAGCATCTGTTTCTCTTCATTCTCTCTTTATGCAGCAGTTTGTCACATGAATGATCCAATATATCAGATGTATCAGAGATCACTCAAATAACTGATTCCAGTACAAAGAAAATCTAACAAAATAACAGACTTTTGCACAAATTCTGCATTTAGAGAGACATGATGTCTGGTGATTTTAATAGTAAGCTCTAATATATATTCTAGGGAAAAGGAGCCCCCCTATAAGATATATTGGATCAATTATCTGACACCCAACTCCTGAATGAAGACAGAATGAGAAACAGATGCCGAGAGAATAATAGTGAACATAAACTTATTTATTTTAGAAAAGGTACAGAATTTTTAATTGATTGTATTTATAAAGTTTCTTATTTCAGTATGCTAATATAACATTTTCACAATAGTTCCCCTTTAAGATCTGCTGGTTTGCCAAATGAGTGGATCTTTCCCCAATACGAACACCTTGCTGGGTTGACTAACTGGGCTTCAAGCTGGCTTTCAGGGGTATCTAAAAGATAAGAGAGACATTTCCCCAAAATCTCACTGTAATCAAGATGTATACCTTGTGTACCAGTCATTCAGCCATAGCTCCAGAAATCTCTAGGACCTCAAAGAAGTATTTGCCCCAGACGCACTGTAATTGACCTTCAAGTTAGGCTTTTCGCTTAAATGTGGAGAACAAATATAAAGTCTCCTTAAACTAGAGTCCTGCAGAGGTCCATTTTTTGGAACCCGTACCCGACTCGTACCCGAAACCTGCAATCCGCAACCCGGAGCCGTATTCTTACCCACTTGGACCCGCTACCCAACCTGATCCGCTAGTACCTTATCCGCTAGTACCTTATCCACAACCCGGACCCGCTGACCATCAAGAATCAGGAAGTGCTGTCATTGTAAAGCGGAAGCGACATCATCGGAAGTAGGCGTGATCAGAAAAAAAAAGGAGTAAAACAGGAAATGCTGTCATTGTAAACCGGACGTGACATCATCGGAAGTAGACGTGATCAGAAAAAAAAGAGTAAAAATCGCTATCGAGAAGACCCGCGGCCCAACTCGCGACCCGCAAACCCACAGGCTCCCATCTATACCTGTACCCGGAACCTCTCTCGCAACCCGCAGAGTACCGCAGGTTTTTGCGGGTAAGCCGCGGGTACCCGACCCGCTGCAGGACTCTAACCTTACAGCTGGGCAAATCTAGGGGGGAGCCCACAGATATTAAACCACTGGTCTACAGTTTGCAGTAAAGATTTAAATAAAAACAAAATCAAGGTAAAATATTTATTTGTTTTTTAATAAATAGTCACGTATACAAAAATAAATAAGAATAACAATATATGAGGTGTATGTTACATCACTGGAAGAGTTATTTTCTGCTGTGAGATAAAGGATTAAAATTACATTTTACGGTGAAGTGAAACATTCATGACACCAAAAAAACTGAAATAAAATAATACTAACTGATACTAGCAATATTTAAATTATTGGGCAGGCCTTTTTAACTTAAAGGGCTACATCACACTAGGACTTGTAGCAGTGATAAATACATCCCATGCCCAAAGAGGATTGCTTCCCAATGACTAATACAATGAATCTGAAACAACAGTGCCACCTGCTGGTCATTTACAGTCAGTAGAAAATTAATTTGCTGAGAAATTCAATGTTGTGATGTTGTTCTGTCTCGTGATGTTACTCTGCCTAGAAGTTAGTCAGTGGAAATAGCTGTGTGATGTTTCTATGGTCCGTTCTTAGCAGAGCAACACCACAAGCCGTTTCTTTTCTCAGGAAATTCATTTTCAACTGACTTTAGCCAGGTGTAAAAAATGACCCAGTGGATGACACTTCAAAAAAAAAATTATGTAACTGGCAAAAGTGCTTAGAGAGAATGCTGAGCAATATGTTTCGGGGCTTTACATTTCCTTGAACCCTAGTAAATTAGTCCCTATCTGTTTTAAGGGGTTAAAATAAGTGGTTCTGTGGTTTTGGTCATCACTGAAATGCTCAATATGTGACACTGGCCTAAAATCAGAACATAGGACCAATGACAGTACAACAACTGATCACAGAGTATCATAACTATGTATATTTTTCCTTTCACAACTATGTATACATGATCGTATTCTCAATGTAGGTTTAATAATTCTGTTTTGTAACATTCTCTGCAGCAATTTCTCTTTCAGCAGATGAGCAAAATATATAAAGGGGAAAACACTTGAATGGTCCTATACTGTAGGAGGTGTCTTTTTAGCTTATCCAGGTAGATTGAATAAAATCTGCACTGGTTCTTACAAAAGAGCAGAAGGAAACTGCTGCTTGGAGCATCATTTTCCACCTAAACCTTTAATGGTTGAAATCTCTACTTTTCTTCAGGACATGGTGCTGTGCTCAGGGCTTACAACATACAGGAGTATATGTGAGCTGGCTGATAGTTAGGGATGCACTAATCTACTATTTTGGATTCGGTCCGAACCCCCGAATCCTTTGCAAAACATTCAGCCGAATCCCAAACCGAATACACAAATTAGGGGTGGGAAGGGGAAAACATTTTTTACTTCCTTGTTTTGTGATAAAAAGTCACGCAATTTCCCTCCCCGCCCGATTCGGCCGGGCAGAAGGATTCGGTTGAATCCGAATCCTGCTGAAAAAGGCTGAATCCTGAACCGAATCCTGGATTCGGTGCATCCCTACTGATATCATCACGCAACAAAATCACTCTCAGTATCTTGTGCAGTTTCATTGCTCTGATATAGAGTAACACTTACATACACTGAACAGACAATCATAACGGGACAAATATAAAACCATATACATGTTATTTACACACATTTAAAACCTGATTTTTAACAATAAAGGCATGCCCTATATAAACCTAGAATGCTTCTCTAATATGGCCACATCTTATAGCACTATTCAAACCAGAGGTGTTGAAATCAAAAGTCTGCTAGGTCCGATATTAAAATTTCTTTGCAGATTAATAAAATTAAAATGAACTGGCATCTCCCTGAATTTAGTATTAACCCATCTGCAGATCAATTAGTAAACAAATGAGGCCATGCTGTCTTATAGCAACCCCCTCATCATTTGGGAAATACAGAAATCTGCAGACAATGCGAGGGTTTTTTTTAGATCCAGGGTTGGAAAGGAGATCAGGGGGGTGTTTATTTCTTCCTTCATATTTCTGGGTGTTTTTCAAGTTACTCCTTGAAGCTTACGCTCCTTAAAATGAAAGAATGGAAAACAAACCGTTAACCGTACAATTGTAAAATATTCTATGAATACTGAAAGCTGTTCCTAAGACTGGGGAAACCTACTTTTCTGCGGATTTCTCAGCCTCTCTATCAGCGGACCTTAAAATGGAGCGCTCGGGAGAAGGTGCAGAAGACTTCATAGTTGAAGTAAGAGGCGAGGATGTCCGTACAGAAGAAGTGGACAGACCATGCCGCCGCAACTCTTGAACTGCGCGCTCTCTGTTATAAGGGGAGAATTAAAATGTATTGATGGATAAAGAATCATTTTGCGGTGTTTCATCCAATAGTGACCACATTATTTAGCAGGAATCAGGAAAAAGCTAACTTTTCTATCCCCATAAAGGCGTGGTTCACCTTTAAGTTAACTTTTAGTATGTTATAGCATGGCACTTTCTAAACAACTTTTCAATTGGTCTTCTTTATTTATTTATTTTATAGTTTATGACTTATTTGCCTTCTTCTGACTCTTTCCAGCTTTCAAGTGGGGGTCACTGCCCCCATCTAAACAAAATGCAATACAAATGTATTATTATTGCCACTTTTTATTACTTATCTTGCTATTCAGGCCTCTCCTATTTATATTCCAGTCTCTTATTCAAATAATTGCATGGTTGCTAGGGGAATTTGGACCCTAGCAACCAGATTGCTGAAATTGCCAAGTAATAAAAAATGAATACCAATTGCAAATTGTCTCAGAATATCACTCAGTATATCATACAAATAAGTGAATTTAAAGGTGAACAACCCCTTTAAACAGTCAATAGGTCTGCGATGTTACCTTTCAAATCGTTCTGTTGTGAGCTGCCGTTTTGCTACATCATAGTCTGCCTGCAGCTGCGTAAGTTTATTTCTCAGCATGGTTGCCTCTCGGGAATAGCTGGTGCTGAAAAGATTAAAGATAGTAGGAGGGATCATTGATAAGTAGTTAGGTATGTTTTGCTACATCTCGGTTAAATATGTTTTTTCGCATTCGCATTGCGTTGCAAGTCTACATTAGTATTATTATACAAATATTATATATTTCTTTTACCCCCACCCTTTACTTTGAAATTGCACGTGTAACATGAAGTCAAATCTTTGTTTCCTGTAAACTTAACAAATAAAATAAATAAATAAAAAAAACTCTATAAAACTTTCCTTCTCAGAAACTAAATACTATTGTGCCAAACATTATATGTCACCTGGTTTCAGGATAACTAATCTCTAGTCTCTGCTGTTTTTACTGCTCAGGGATGTCGTGCAAAAAAAAACCAGAACACTCACAGTTTACTCTCAGAAAGCGTTAGCTTGTCTTTCAGAAGCTGGATTTCAGAATCCTTTTCATGAGTTGTTAGGTGGCTCTGGAACTCCTTTTCTCTGTTGGATGCCAGAAGTGTTTCCAGGTTCTTAATAGTGAGCCGTTCGCTTGCTAGTTGTTTTTTCAAGAGTTCTGCTTCGGACTTCATATCTTCCAGCTCATCAAGGATCTGAAGTAACGCAAATCAATGTAATGTCTTGATACAATAAGAAAACACATGACACTAAGAGGCACATTTATCTAAGGTTGAATTTCGAATTCATGCAAGTTTTTAAAAACTCGGGTAAATTGAATTGACCCAAAAACACGAATCGTATTCGAGTTTTTTTTCTCGAAGGCTGCAAACAACTCCAAATTGATCCCTGGACCTCTCCCATTGACTTAAACAGCAATTCGGCAGGTTTTAGTTGGCACTAAGTTGAATTTGAGTTCTTAAAGTGCCAGAGTATGATAAATCTCGAAAAATCTAATTTGAATTTTTTTTTTAAAAAAAAAAATTAGAATCGAATTTGAATAATAATTCAAATAAAAATTAGAATTTTCAATTCGACCCTTGAGAAATCTACAGGTGCCTGCTGAAGAAGCAGAATGCACTGCTTACCTCTCATGTGAAGACACCCTCACACGTAGTTTGGGGATATGACTAAGCCATCAAGAGCTGATGGTGAAGGGATGGGACTTTTCATATGGATACGCAAAAACATGTATTTTCAAGTAAGAATCAAAGCAAGGACCACCAAGGAGCCAGAAGCTGCTTTGCTCTCGCTCTCTTACACTCACCCTCTCTTGTTCCATGGTTCTGACAGACAGCTGCCGCGAGAAATGTTCTTTGTTAGAATCCAGCTTTACACAAAGCTCCCTCACAGAAGACAAATCATCCAAAATGGACGTCTTTTCATTTTGCTCATGCCTAAGCTGTTCGTCTAGTCTGGAGACTGTTTTTGCCATTGATGATATCTGGGATTCATATGCTTGATGAGCATTCATGTGCTGCAAAAACACATGATAAATAAGCTGTTAAACAAGCAGTTCACAGTATAAAAGATCTTGACTCATTTCTTCCTCTGTGATGAACTGAATTAAATGAGTAATTCTCCATTTTAAAGGGTTCAAGCTAAAACTGCATGGCGTTTAAGAAAATGTCATTGTCAACAGTTGCAGAAATTCATTTTAATAAAGGGAGTCACATATCAAACTTTTTATTTATGTGTTCTAAATAATGGAACAATAATAATACATTACATTGTAACTACCTCTTCAGACACTAATGCAACTCTGACTAGCTTACAAGACACTCAGTCATTATCACTTTAAAGGAACTGTTCAGTATAAAAATAAAAACTGGGTAAATAGATAGGCTGTGCAAAATAAAACATGTTTCTAATATAGTTATTTAGGCAAAAATGTAATATATAAAGGCTGGAGTGACTGGATGTCTAACATAATAGCCAGAACTCTGCTTCCTGCTTTTCAGCTCTCTTGGTTTCCACTGATCAGAGACTTGAGGGGGGCCCACATGGGTCATAACTGTCGCTTTTGAATCTGAGCTGCATGCTAAGGATCAACTGCAAAGTCACTGAACAGTTATGTGTAAAGTCGCTGAATAACTAGAGCTGAAAAGCAGGAAGTAGAGTTCTGGCTATTATGTTAGACATCCAGTCACTCCAGCCTTTATAAATTACATTTTTGGCTAACTAACTATATTAGAAATATTTTTTGCACAAACTATCTATTTAACCAGTTTTAATTTTTACACTGAACTGTTCCGTTAAAGAAAGCAAAATCTAAAAGGTGTTTCCAGCTTGTATATCATTACATAGTTACTAGACATGCAAGCAGTGACATCTGCAGACTTACCTCTTGGATTTCATTCTCTAAGTGCACCACTCTCTCACGGAGATGTCTCCTGTCCGTATCCACAGAGAGTAACTCTAGTCTTACTGAGCTGCTCTCGCCCTCTGCATTTTGTGCTTTTGATTCCCACTCCTCTGCTTGACTATGTACCATCCTAAACTGATCCAAAAGTTCTCTGTTTTCTTGCTCCTGGTGGTATAAATATATAAATCAATATACAGATATAAATTGAGAAATGTAAGTTGCCGTGTTTTACCCTTCCCTAGAGATTACATTTATTTCACAAAATAGCTTTGTTTGGGTCACAGGACCAAGGAGCATTTATCGCTCAAGGCATTCGGCAATTTAAAATGCTATGGGGTACAGGTGGATTTATGGCAAGTAAAAATAGCAGCAAAGAAACATATTCCTCGAATTTATAACCCCCAACAGAAAAATGTGCAGCCCCACAAGAGCAGCTTAAAAAAAAAAAAAAAAAAAAAGCCAGATCAAGGCATAAAACTAGACAAGGCAATTGTGCTGCCAACTGGGAAGATATTCTCCATCATGTAATCAAGTTTATTGCTGGTTTATGTCATAGGTATTAAGCTACATATTAAAGGTACTACATAGGTTACTATTAAAATTTCATGTAAGGAACACATTGGAGGCATCTTATTTTTTTAGCAGTTTGGGGAAAGAAGGAACCATGAGAACATGCTCAAGTAAACCCCATGGAAACAGAATAAGTTCTGAGTTCAAATAAATTAAAGGGGAACTATCGTGAAAATAAAAATTTAAAATAATCTTCCTCATACTGAAATAAGAAACTTTCTTAATATAATCAATTAAAAATTCTGCATTGTTTCTGAAATAATCAAGTTTATATTCACTGTTCCTCTCTCAGCATCTGTTTCTCTTCATTCTGTCATCATGCAGCAGTTGGGTGTCAGATGAATGATCCAATACATCTTATAGGGGGAGACTTCCTTTCCTAGTAGATGAATTAGAGCTCATTCATATAACCGATTCCAGTACAAACAAAATCTAACAAAATAACTGCCTTTTGCACAAATTCTACATGTAGAGAGACAGGATTTTCGGTGATTTTAATAGAGTGAGCTCTAATACATCTTCTAGGCAAAGGAGCCCCCTATAAAAGATATATTAGATCATTCATCTGACACCCAACTCCAGAATAAGAGAGAATGAGGAGAAACAGATGCCGAGAAAGGGATAGTGAAGATAAACTTGATTATTTCAGGAACAGTACAGATTTTTTAATCGATTGTATTTAGAAAGTTTCTTCTTTCAGTATGCTGAAGCTTATATTACATTTTCATTTTTGCGATAGTTATCAAATGGGCACAGATGAAAATTATCCAAGTAGACTGATAGTTTTGAAGCGTTCCCTCCAAAAACAGATTCGATTTTTACCTTGGAAGCCATTAAAGATTCAATTCTAGAAACTTCAGCTATGTAGCCATGAACCCTCAACTTCAGTTCTTCTTTCTCATGCATTACAGTTTCTAATTCCAAAGTAACTGCCTGTTAAAAAAAGAAAAAAATAATATATCAATGCAGCTAAGATTACCAGCTCACCATGTCAGTCTCTACATACACAGTAATAGCAGATGTGCTTTAAATGAATTGTTCAGTGTAAAAATAAAAACTGGGTAAAAAGATAGGCTATGCAAAATAAAAAATGTTTCTTATATAGTTAGTTAGCCAAAAATGTAATGTATAAAGGCTGGTATGACATAATAGCCAGAACACTACTTCCTGCTCTTCAGCTCTCTTGGTTTCTACTGATTGGTTACCAGGCAGTACCCAATCAGTGACTTTAGGGGACCACATGGGTCATAACTGTTGCTTTTGAATCTGAGCTGAATGCTGAGGATCAATTGCATAATCACGGACTAACTCAGAGTTAGAGAGCTGAAAAGCAGGAAGTAGTGTTCTGTTCTGTTAGACATCCAGTCACTCCAGCCTTTATAAATCACATTTATGGCTAATTAACTAATTTAGAACTATTTAGTATTTTGCACATATCATCTATTTAGCCAGTTTTTATTTTTATACTAAACTGTTTCAACGGAGTTATGGAAGACTCAAGGCAGCCATAAATTGTCTGACCCTGTACAGTATCCAAGTGATTGGCCAGTGGGCCAAACAGATACTGTACAAGGGCCCACCCAGCAGATGGATCGTTTTTACTTCCTCATCTGCAGATGAACCATACACAGATATAGATGATGCACTGGTAGATCATCACTAAGTAATGAGAGAGACATTCCGGTGGTTTCTTTGGTTGGCGTTTCTGCTAATCGATGCAGTGGGAGTTCTATTAATATGAAACTACCTGGGTTTCTCTTGCCATTGTGCCCAGGTCATCTTGCAATCTTCGGTTTTCTTTTAGACTAATTTCTCTCAGCCTTGCATTTTCTATAAGTTCAGATTGGACAGAATCAAGCTGGCGACGTAAACTTGCCAGTTCCCGATCTTTGTTACCAATGGAGTCCTTCAATTGGCTGTTAAACAAAAAAAAAAAGTGTCTTTAAAAACAGCATAGATAGGCGGACATTTGATTCATCCCACTGTTAATACTGAGTGCTGGGGCACACTGTTTTGTAATATTAAAATGTCGTGAAATTCAGGAAAAGTAAACCTTAAAAATATATCTTTTTCAAAATCCTGACATGAGAACACGCTCAGCTGCTTTATTTACTAAAAAGCAGGATTTTTTGTTAGTAGTGATAATTTACAAAGTAGGCAGGTACCCAAACAAGCCACCGCCTCCTAAAAATGGAGTTCTGTATTGGGTTCTATTTAAAAAGATCCAAGCAAGTCTCTACCCTATGGATTGTTATTGACCAGGTGGCTTTCATGTACCAGTGCAACTCAAGACTAGTTCTCTGAAATATGGGATTCCAGGATTATACTTTTGCAAACATGATCAAAAAAGCTTTAACTATGTGGCCTTGATTAGAACCAAACCACAAAACTCAAAAATTAATCATAGGAGCCACATATAGGAAATTGCTGTTAGGATGGCTGTCTAAATTAATTTAAAAAAAAAATCGAAAAACAGATGAATGTAATCAACCAGAAAACTTGAATTGAATACGAATCTAATTCGATTTGAACTTTAAAAACTCGATTCGAGCTTTTTCTCTGAAAAAAACTTGAATGTCAGGAAGGCTGCAAACAACTCCAAATTGATCCCTGTACGTCTCACATTGCCTTAAAGTGGACCTGTCACCCAGACACAAAAATCTGTATAATAAAAGACCTTTTCAAATTAAACATGAAATCCAATTTCTATTTTTTATTAAAGCATTCATAGCTGTTGTAAGCTCATTTAAAAATCTCAGCTGTCAATCAAATATTGTCGCCACTCCTCTATGCCCGTGGCATAGAGGCGGGGCAGACAATTACTTTCACTTTCCATTCAGCACTTTTAGATGTCACTGCTCTCCATATATTCCCCCCGTTCTCTTTACCATTTAATTGTGTAGCCAGGGCATGGGGATGGACATTGGATTCCCCATTCTGGTGCACAAACAAGATTCTGAGATGATACAAGACTTGTCTTAATAACAGTGTCCACAAAATGGCTGCTGCCTGTTTGCTATAATTTTGAAATCCCAGACTGAAGGAAGCAAGATTCAAATAATTGATATAGAGTAATTAAATTTAAATTTGCTTGACTAATGTGATAAAATAGGATTTTGTATAATTTTTTTGGGTGACGGGTCCCCTTTAATGGAATTCGGCAGGTTTTAGGTAGCGAATAGTCAAATACGAGTTCTTAAAGGGCTAGAGAGTGTGATAAATCTCGAAAATCTAATTTTCCCTAGTCGAATGACAGTTTTGATGATAAAAAAAACTTGAAAATTCGAATTCTGATTTTCAATTCAACATTTGATAAATCTGCCCCTTAGTGTGCATACTTACTGGTACCCTGCATCTCAGGTAGGGGCAATGTAAATGTGTTCAGCCCCATAAGGGGTAGATATTTCTAAGCAAGATGTTAAGGAAATCTGTTAAAGGGTTATATGCGTTTTATCATAGGGCTGTGACAAGTGATCGGCAGTCCTAACGGACAGAAGCAAAATAACCATGAGGCTTAAGTTGCTTTTTAAATGTTGTCAGTTGTATGCCCATTTATTGTGGCTTGATGGTTTTCAGTCAGACAACCTGCAGTAGACAAAAAATACTCTCTCCTTCATACAGGTAAAAAGAAAGCCAGGCCACAATGAACCAGTATAAATGAGTGTTAAAAGGGAGAGAAACATTAACTTACTCAAGGGTGCTCTCCAGGTCAGAAAGTGTCAGTCTTAAATTGGTAATCGTTTTTTCCTTAAAAGAAAACAAGTATTAACAAATCACACAGTTGAACAAAGTGTTCGCCCACAAGCTTTCTTCCCCATATATATACGGCAGAAGGAGATGGTAGAGAAGGGGCAGGAAAAATGACCACCTACTTTATTAGCCATGTTATCTTCTAGGCATGCAATTCGCTCAGTTTTATCATCTACGGCTTCCTGCAGGCTATCCTTCTCTTTATCCAGTACAGACACAGTGTTCCTGACCACATTCATTTCATCAGTTTGTGAGGATATTCGACGCCTCAGTTCATCTGCAAATAAAAATAAAACTAACATTTGGCAAGACAGGTATTTAAATAATATGAGAAAATAAAGTAGTAGGAATACATAATTATAATCCAAATTAAAAGTATTAATATAAAAGTATATTAAAAATATTTTTCTGCAATGCAAAAACTGTGAGATACACATGACTGGCTTGTATCAAGACTTATCTGTTAACAATAAAAAAATAAATAAAAAAAAACTGGTAAAAAAAAAAAAAAAAATAGAAATATTCAGTCACACTTTAATGACGGACAATATTGAAGAATTTGACAAAATTATTGGTAATAGCACATTGGGCGATTTAGAGCATTTTGTAGCTCTGTAAGCAATATTACTAATTTCTTATGGGTGATGGCACGCAGGGAGATTAGTCGCCAAGCAACAAATCTTCTCTACTGCGGGCGACAGATCTTCCCAAATGCCTTCCCACCCGCAAGAATACGAATCGCCAGTGGGATGGCATCCATATCATTTGTTCTCTGAAGTCACCTCGTTAGGCGATGCGAATAATCTCCCCGAAATGCCTTCCACCCGCAAGAATGCAAATCGCCAGTGGGAAGGCATTTCAGGGAGATTTGTCGCCCGCAGTAGCGAAGGTTTGTCACTTGGTGACTAATCACCCCATGTGCCACCACCCTAAGAGTGATTCTTAACAATATTCTCAGGAACGAAACAGTATTTGTGGCCACTAGTTACCAAATGAAAATGCCTCAGCGATGGCAATAATTAGACTACCATGATGTTTTAGAGGTGTATTTTTGGGATTACCAGTCACTACTAGCAGTGACAAGCAGTTTTAAATGAAGACAGACGGCACAAGCTGTTTGTCAGTTCTATGCTGGCTGAAAAACACAGGCGGAGGGTAGGCCCTGTATTCCATAGCACTAAAAGTCATAGCAGAGGGGTGCAAAGTTTTCACAAAAGACAATTCCCAATGTCTTTACTAATTAAAGAAAAACAAACTGAAGGTAAAAAAAAAACTATTTAAATTGCCACAACGGTATTTAAAGGAAAAGGAAAGGCTAAAATTAAGTAAGCTTTATCAGAAAGGTTTATATATAAGTAATGCTGCTCTGAGTCCTCTGTCAAAAGAAACACCACATTTCTTTCCTTCTATTGTGTACACATGGGCTTCTGTATCAGACTTCCTGTTTTCGGCTTAAACCTCCAGGGCTAGGGCTTAAGCATGCTCATTTTGCTCCTCTCTCTCTCCCTCCCTCCTCTCCTCCCCTCCCTGCTGTAATCTGAGCCCAGAGCTATGAGTGAGAAGGGAGAGACTCAGACAGGAAGTGATGTCACAACAAGCTAATATGGCAGCTGCTATCTTAAACAAACAGAGAGCTTCTTGAGCTGCTTACTCAGGTATGGTACAGCATTCTGCAGAATAAACATATTTTATATATAACATACATTTTATAGCTTGCACTATTGTGGCTAATCTATTGGCAATAAACTGCTTTGGTAGCTTTCCTTCTCCTTCAAGCTGATTATTTTGTTAAAAGCTATATGGCATTAAATGACCAAAACCATACAAAATGAAAATGAATACTATTTCTCTGCCACACATGTAAAAAATCTTGTAAGAAGAAGACTGGGGTTTTAATGCAGTTCTATTTTCAGTCATCCATTACCTGATGACTATTTGTCTAATGCCGGATGTCTTTTTGTCAATTTCAATGGAGGCTTAGATTTTTTTTTCTCCTAGGGCAATTTGTGGCAGTTCATAAATAATGCCCTACCATTTTAGAAATGGTGCCAGATTTTCAAAATCTACAAGAACATTATGTGTAAATGACTTTCAGGCACATTCATTTCCAGTTGTCACTGGTCCTTTAACTTGGCAAGTAATAGTTATTTTCTAGCAATAATAAAGAGCTCCTAAAAATGTTGATAGACAAAGACTACAATGCATTCTGAAGACTTGACTAGCTAACCCCCTTGCTTATAACATACTGTGAGTTCTATGGTCAGGAGTCAATTTAGAAAGTATGAGAACAACAAAAGCAAACCTAAGTCTAAACAAACACATAAATATTGAGGAAAACACTGTCTAGCAGTAATACAGATAAACATCAGAACAATTCATGTGATATCTTTAAGAGACAGAAATAAAAAAAAAATAAAAAAAAGGATCTACCTATATTTTCTTGCAGAGCTGCAATTTCTTCCTGTGCAAACTGTACTTCACTGGATTTGACAGTAAGGCGGTGCTGAAGATCTTCCAGCGATTTCTGCAACTGTTCATTTAAAAGCCTGGAACCAAAGGAAACAAATCTGTGGCACTACATACATTGTCCTTGTACGATTGTTTCGGTATAAAACATTCATAAATAAATATACAACCAACAATATTGGGGGTACCCCCTGCCCCATGTAGCACTAACCTTAGACTTCCATTTTTTATTTTTTTTATTTTGCCATTTCTATTCTCCAGTCTACTTGTGTCACAACCATAGTTCCATTAGTTTAGTGATTGTTTTTCTTTAATAAAATAGCTTGATATATGTGGGAAGGTAACATTATATTTATATTTCAATAAGGAGGAAGCTAGGACCAAGTGCCCCAAACACATTTAAATGTAGCCTATGGCAGACAAATTTTAGCATGCATATTTTTATGCAGATTTTATATCATGATAATGTATACAAACCTTAATGAATTAATTTCGGCTTTATACTGTGAAGATTCATCCAATGTGTGAGAGAGATTAGTCGACTTTATTTTGGATTCTCTCTCCAATAAAGCTATATTTTCTTTCAGTTTTGCTACAGTTGACTTTAATTCATATCGTTCAGCTTCAAGCTACAATGAATAAAGAGAAGTCTTGAGACACCAACACATTTTACTAGTTATATCAGTGTCAAATATGGGAAAGAATAATAAAGTATTAAAGTATATTCAGAATGTTTTTTTTAAAGACTAAAGTTTCTTTATTTGCCATGACACTACAAGCAAAAAGAGCCTCAAGCAGCTCTTCAAAAGTATGTTTTTGCAACCATGAGTTATTACAGGGAAAATTACTGCTTCTTTCACTTCATGCCTAAGCATGCATCCACCTCAAAAGCAAAAGGTGGCTATATATCGATTCACGTAAACTGCTGGTTTGGCCCTCCCAGGTGAGTGACCAGCTTATTATCTTACAAAATTGGCCCTACCAGACTAATATGTGACTGAAAAGCAGCCAGATATCTATGAAGAACCACCGCAGCCAGTTTATGTGGTGCCTTCACTATGCACCCACACAATTAAATTATCTATTTCTAAGAAAAAAAGGCAACAATGGTTAGGTAAGCAAAAACACAAAAAAACCTTTAGAGTGTTACAGTTTTAGAACAACAAGTTGGACCAAGAGTGTGGAAAACCATTCTAAGGAACTAGTGAGCTGTTGCCCGGTAATTCTACGTATATATCATTATAATTACACAGTTTTACAGCAAAAGATGGGTTATACCAGGGCCAGGGCTACCTGCACTCTTCGGGTCCCTACCTCCTTCGAGGGACAGTGCCGGGGTCTCAACCTAGCCTCTTGGGCTATAATGACCAATGGACATTTCCTGCCCCCTGACCATAGGGGGGAAAGAGGGTTCTGCCGGTGCTCAGGGCATGTGAGTATAGCCTTTGCGCGCTCACAGACAGCTCTCTTCCCCCCCTCCCTTCTCACTGAGAACAGACCGGTTAGCTACGTAAGTAGACCGCTGCAGCACAGGGGCACATTGCTCATCCGGCTGCCTAGAGTGTGCCTCCCCTCCCTTCTCAGAGTTCCCCGCTGCCTCCGGCCCAGGAACCCTTTTTGGATGCAGCGCGGGGGAGCTCTACTATAAGCTCCTTCACTCGCGCCTCTGTTGGAATGCATGCGATGTGTTTCAGGCGCCATTTTAGATGGCGCGCCTCATCAATTTAGGAGGAGGTGCCTGAGTTCCGGGCACCATTTTCCTTCACCCACCCTCTGGAACACAGGACATACAGGCGCAAATTAGCAAGAGACTTGCCAGGAGTAGATGTTGTAGAATTAACAATCCTGCTCGTTTCATTCAGCAGGGGGGGCACAAATAAACAAAGCATATACAGGTCGAAAAGGGGCATATTGAGAGAGCAACTTCTCCCACAATTCCCCTCCACTATACTCCCTCAGCAGGTGCTTCAGACACTGCAGCAATGGCAGAAGGTAAGGCAGGGAAACTTTTCTCCAGGGCTGGAGGGAGAGCAGTCGCAGCAGCAGCAGCGCAGGTCACTTATTTTTCTTGCAAAAGCTGCCACACACAAAAATTTCTGGGGGCCAGGGAGAGCCTATCTGCAGGTCTTGCTCCAAGGGGCAGGGGATAACCCCCTCTCTAGGGTCCAACAAGCCCATTCCAACCCCTCCGGGGAACCCCCAAGACATTACTCCTGATGCAGTAGCTGGCACTTCTACTGATCCTCCAGCTCCATTATGGGCTGTCCAGTTGTCTCAGTCAATAGCCTCATTACAGAGTCTTCCCGCCATTGCAGACAACTTAGGCAGAGCCCTAGCCAAGTTAGGCCAAAAGACTAGAGGTAAACGCAAGAGACCTTCCAGTCCCAAGGGAGATGCCGGCGGTCACGCTTCCTCCGATGCCTCTTCAGTGGGAGGGGACAATTCTCATTCTGAGGGCAAACTTCCCCCTTCTGAAGTATCCTCTGGAGCAGAGGACGAAAATGAGGACAATCTAAAGTCAGGGATGTCCCACACTTCTGCCAGCCTTTTTAAAAGACAACAAAAATCCTCAGTTTTCTTCCCTTATCATGAACAACTGCTCAATATCATACAAGAAGAGTGGAATTCTCCGGAACGAAAATTTCAGTCCTATACTTTCTCCAAATGGTCGATGCCACCCACAGTTGATGCTCCTTTGTCCAGACTGTCTAAATCCACAACCCTTCCAGTCACAGATGCCGCAGCCTTTAAGGATCCTAGTGACCGACGGCTCATGGGTTTTCTAAGAGCAACGTACTCATCGGTCTGGTCGACTCTGCAACCAGCATTAGCTTCGCCTGGGTGGCCAGAGCCATACAAGCATGGTCTGAATCCCTGATCAACGATATACAAGAAGGAGTAACCAGAGCGGATCTTATGCCAACGGTACACTCCATAGCGGAGGCATCAGCATACTTGTGTGACGCCACTCTAGATACGGCTGAAATTACTGCCCGTACATCAGCTCTATTGGTCACAGCCCGCAGAACCCTATGGCTAAAGAACTGGACAGCCGCCATCAGTTCCAAAAAGTCTCTCACTTCGCTACCCTTCAAAGGACAACGTCTTTTTGGTGAGGAACTGGAAAAGATTATCTCGCAGGCCACGGGAGGAAAGAGCACATTTCTCACTCAAAACAAGAGCAGAACCACTTCTTCCTCAAGACGAGGAAAGTTTTTTCGTCCCCAGGCGAAACAATTCTCCACAGCGTTCTCACTTCCGCTCAAAGACAAACGACAAGGGTCGACCAGCGTGGAAAAGCAACAAGTTCCATAACAAGTCACCGGGAGAAAAATCAACCTTTGCATGACGGGGCACCCCCTCCGGGATCCGAGCAACCAATAGGGGGCAAACTGCTGCGATTTCGGGAGGTATGGAACAGATATTCCTCAGATGCCTGGGTCAATGAAATAATAACCGAAGGTTACCATCTAAACTTTTCCTCTCAACCCCCCAGAAAATTCATCATGTCCCAGGTTCCATCCAACCCCAAAAAGGCCCAAGCCTTTTACAACTGCATTTCCAACATGGAGCTAAACGGAGTGATATCAGTGCCTCAGTCAGAGACATTGATTTGGAAGAAAAAAAGGACTCACATGCCCCTGCTGCAGTCACTCTTTCATTGTGTCCAGTCCAAATAGTGTGTTGGTCCCCTCGTACTGGTCTCCATCCAGTGGACATCATATGTAGGGGGGGTTTAGGTAGGTGAGAGGTGTCTGATGAAGTGCCAGAAAGAGGCATGAAACGCATCAGGTGATCCAACATGTCATAGAGTAGGAGTACATCTGTAATAGATGCCTGTTTGTTGTTTTAATTACTCAAATAAAGCTGGGCAGTGATTTTATCCTCAGACAGAGACATTGTTTACTCCAATCTGTTCCTAGCCCCCAAGAAGGACGGATCATTCAGACCAGTACTCAATTCCTCAACAAACACATTAAGTCTGCACGATTCAAGATGGAAACGCTACGGTCAGTGATCTGGGGGATGGATCCAGGGCTCCTGTTGATGTCCCTGGACGTCAAGGATGCTTACCTCCACGTACCGATATGGCCACCCTATTATCGCTTCCTGAGATTTGCCTTCAAGAATCAACACTACCAATTTGTAGCGTTACTGTTAGGCCTTTCCTCAGCCCCCAGAGTCTTCACCAAACTATTGGCTGTCACAGCAGCAACGTTGAGACTCCAAGGAATTTCGGTGACACATTACCTGGACGATCTTCTTCTCAAAGCCAGAACGGAAGCAGACAGAACCTTCAGCAGGCAATAAACCTACTTTAGAGCTTCGGCTGGACCATCAATTGGGACAAATCCAACCTGCGGCCCAGTCACCAGATGATTTTTCTGGGTCTTGAGTTCAACACTCTAACACAACGGGTAAGCTTACCCAGAGACAAGCAGATAAGGATCAGAGACCAGGTCAGCCTTCTTCTCTCCAACCGACGTCCCACTGTCCTCCTAGCAATGAGAGTTCTGGGATTGGTGTCAACCATCGAGGCGGTACCTTTCGCACAGATACACCTCCGACCGCTACAAGCCAGCATTCAGGATGGAAGGGAGGGTCTCTCTTACAAACGTTTCCTCTTCTAAACACAACAAGAGAGTCCCTCCCCTGGTGGCAAAGACAAGAAAATCTATCGACGGGCCAGACCTGGGCAATGCCAGACTGGACCGTAATCACGACAGACGCAAGCCTGTTAGGTTGGAGGGCAACATGGAACAATCTATCTGTACAAGGTCCATGGTCCTCCAACGAGGCCAAGTTATCCATAAACATCCTAGAACTTCGGGCGGTACGACTAGCTCTCAACCACTGGTCTCGCAATCTCCAAACCAAGTCGGTCCGAGTACAAAGCGACAACTCCACCAGGGTTCGCGTACATCAACAGACAAGGAGGAACCCGCAGCAAGGCAGCCCTAGCGGAAGTACAGCAAATTCTAGCTTGGGCGGAGCTCAGTTCAGTAAGATTATCCACCATTCACATTCCAGGGGTATCCAACACAAAAACCGACTTCCTTTGCCGCAACCAGCTGGATCCGAGCGAATGGGAAATCCATCCGGAAGCATTTGCGGAGTTGGTGATGATATGGGGTCTACCTCAAATCGATCTGATGACATTGGGGGGGGGGGATGCCATGACTCAACCCTGGCGATTCCAACCGGCCTATGTCTTCCCTCCTCTTCCCATGCTACCTCGGGTGTTAAAGAAAATCAGACGATCGCAGATTATAGTATTAGTGATAGCTCCATTTTGTCCCAGGAGAACCTGGTTCACAGATCTTCAGATGGCAATCGCTCAGCCAATCCGTCTCACACCCAGGAGTGACCTACTACAACAGGGTCCCATAGTTCACCACAATCCAGGACTCTTTGCTTTGACGGGATGGCCGTTGAAGCAGCCATTTTGGAGACGACAAGGCATAGCTGAAGAAGTCATCTCCACGATGCTCAAGTCACGCAAACCTACATCTTCCAGAGCTTACCACAGAGTCTGGAGGAGCTATTGGAATTGGTGCAAGGATACAGACCTACCATTTCTGGAACTCAACATACAAAGGATTTTGTCCTTCCTTCAGAAGGGACTTCAGTTGGGATTGAAATTAAGTTCCTTAAAGGTACAAGTTTCAGCTCTATCGGTTCTAGTCCAATCCCGTTTGGCAATGGACAATTCTATTTGTATTTTCTTACAGGGAGTAACATGCATCGCACCTCCCTTTCGTCCACCAATTCCAGGATGGGATCTCAACCTGGTCCTCGAAGCCCTACTAGATTCGCCCTTCGAACCCTTAGGGGTAATCTCTGAAAAATGGCTCACCTGGAAGGTGGTATTCCTCATAGCAATTTCATCAGCCAGAAGAGTATCAGAAATAATTGCCTTATCATGCACCCCTCACTTCTGGTCTTCCACAAGGACAAGGCAGTACTGCGAACTGTACCTTCCTTTCTTCCAAAGGCCGTATCCTCCTTCCATATAAATCAGGAGATATTAGTTCCATCCCTTTGTCCGGATCCCAAGAATGACAAGGAACGACGACTGCACAAGTTGGATGTGGTTATGGCACTCCGCTGGTATAAAGAACGATCCAAATCCTTTAGACGATCTAAAACTTTATTTGTCATACCTTCCGGCCTGCGAAAGGGCATGGCAGCCTCCAAGACATAGATTGCACGGTGGATCAGAGAGGCAATTCGTCAAGCTTATCTATCCAAGGGAAGATATCCACTGGAACATGTTCGAGCACACTCCACTAGGTCACTGGGACCATCCTGGGCATGGCGTAACTCTGCTTCCTTGGATCAGATTTGCAGAGCGGCCACCTGGTCCTCAGTACATACATTTACAAAATTCTACAGTCTAGACACGTTTTCCTCAGCTGAGGCCTCTTTTGGCCACAAAGTACTGCACTCTGTGGTGCAGTAACATGTCAGAACCAAATTCGATCCCGCCCTTCTGTTCTGGGACTGCTTTGTTAAGACCCCAAGAGTCCCTGTGTCCCCCTGAGATGACAGAGAAAACAGGATTTTTTGATACTCACCGTTAAATCCTTTTCTTTGTAGTTGATAGGGGGACACAGGGCTTCCCAACCCTGAGCAAAAGTTGACCAATTTGGTCCATAGGAAACATTTTTTCTGAATTACCAGTTCTGCAAGTTGTTTAGTTATCATCATCATCATCATCATTTATTTATATAGCGCTGTCAAGATACGCAGTGCTTATTTAGTTATGATAATCCCTAATTTCAGCAGTCTCTTTGGTACAAATTGAGGGGTTATGGCAGTGTGGGGTTAAAACAGCGTCCCGGACACGCCCCCTGCAAATTGTTCTAAGTGTCCTGCCTCCTAGAGGGTGGAGCTTAACCCCAAGAGTCCCTGTGTCCCCCTATTGACTACAAAGAAAAGGATTTAACGGTGAGTATCAAAAAATCCCGTTACCTTTGGCAAGATTCTCTGTAAGAGCATTCGTTTTGATGGTCTATTGAACCACAGGAGGACCAGTTACAGAGATCTAACGTTGTCTTTCCTCTTAGTGGTTGAAGTTACTGTATATACCATTGTTCCAGTTTCCCTCAAAGTGATGCAAGTGAACTTTTAGGAAATATGTATGTTTAGAACTTCCTTCCAACTACAGGTATGGGAGCTGTTATCCAGAATGCTCGGAAGCTGGGGTTTTCTGGAGAACGGATCTTTCCGTAATTTAAATCTTCATACCTTAAGTTCACTAGAAAATCATGTAAACATGAAATAAACCCAACAGACTGGTTTTTCTTCCAATAAGGATTAATTATATCTTAGTTGGGATCAAGTACAAGGTACTGTTTTATTATTACAGAGAAAAAGGAAAACCTTTTTAAAAATTCGGGTGATTTTGATAAAATGGAGCCTATGGGATTAGGCCTTTCCGCAATTCGGAACTTTTTGGACAACGGGTTTCTGGATAACTGATTCCATGCCTGTACTATGTCACTTGCTACGCTCCTATTGCACTGCCCCTTTTGGCAAATATCACTTAAGACATGTTTATTTGAAAGAATTACTTACCATACGGATTGAATTCTCAAGTTCAGAATTCTTTTGTACAAACTGTGATTTATCAGTAGCCAATGCTTCCTGCTGAATCTAAACAAAATAAATAAAACAATCAGAAACTCGTAAGTTGAAAAAACAAAATAATTTTGCTGTGCTGGGAAAGCAGAATCATTTATCTGCAGAAAAAATCAATCTAGCTCAGACTTTAAAGGAGAAATCAACCTGTGGAGATAAAAAAAAACCCTACCACAGGTAAACCTCCCTCCCTCCTCCCCTGGGGAAATGCCCCATACTCCATACTTACCCCATGGCGCAGATTCTTCCAGCTTGGAGTATTTGCTAGTGTATGAACACCTGACATGACAAGTTTCCCCAATTTTGTATAATAACTTGATCAGGAAAGATTTCAGAACTAAATTATTTGTACAACCTAATAAACATTTATATTTTTTGTTAGTTGTTTTCCATATACAAGTATGGGTCCCGTTATCCAGAATGCTCAGGACCTTGGGTTTTCCGGCTAAGGGGGTCTTTCCATAATTTCAACATTAAATTAAATCCAAAAGGATTATTGTGCCTCTATTAAGGATTATTTATATCTTAGTTTGGATCAAGTACAATGTACTGTTTTATTATTACAGAGAAATTACTTTTTTTATAAGTTTATTTTTTTTTTTTATTAAAATGGGAAATGGCCTTCCCTTAATTCTGAGCTTTCTGGATAATGGATACCATACCTGTACTGCTGACTGAAGCAAAATATATCATTAAAAAAAACTGGTTAACCTTGATTTTGTCCCTCAGACCTTCATTTTCATCTGTAACTCTTCGCAAGTCCGAGATGGCAACATCTCGCTCCTCCTCAATTTGGAGCAATTCATTCTGATAAGATGACTTTTTGGAGAGTGGAGAAATATCTTTCTTTAACATAACCAATTCATTTTGTGCCTGCAAAAAAAAAAATCACACTCCAGATATACTGAGTATAATATTATGTCTTTTGTACATAATAAACACAATTTTGATATAGCTGCAGCTAAGAAAGAACAATTAGCCATGCTTAGTTAGCATTAACAATAAATTTGTAGCCTTACAGACCATTCATTTTTTAGATGGGGTCAGTGACCCCTCTTTTGAAAGCTGGAAAGAGTCAGAAGAAAAAGGCAAATTAAAAAAAAAAAACCTATAAAAAAAATAATAAACAATGATGACGTATTGAAAAGTTGCTTAGAACTATAATATACTTAACGTTACCTTAAAGGTGAACCACCCCTTTAAAAGTATAATTCACTTTATATTTTGTAAAGGAAACAGCATGACTTTGGGCTTTACCTGTTCATATAGTATACAGATCTTATCTCTTTCAGCTGTCAGCACTCTAACATTGGACTGTATCTCAGCCATGTGATTTTCAAATTTCCCCAGCATATTTTGAAGGTCATCTCTTTCTCTGGTAATGCGCCTCAGTTCTGAACTGCTTTCGCCAGCCTAAAAATAGAGACAATAATATAGAAATAAAAACTCGTCAGTCTCTAAATAGCACACAGCCTACAGATTTACACCAATTCTTTATCAAACATTCAGACTGTTAGTCTGTTTAGAAGTTTAAACACAAACAAATTGATCCAGAAAGTCTGGGCCATGACACAAAGTGCAGTATTGTATGTATGACCCTTTATTGTGGTCTATGGAATGGACATGATAACACCAGCACAGGTGATTTTTCCAAGTATGTTATTATGTTCTATGAGTTTTCAAGTGTAAATAGCCTGTGTAGTCTATATTCCAACATGCAGCAATGGGGCTGGAATAAACATAATAGCTGGCCAAACATGGCATTATGCACAGACAGACGGGGCTACATACAAAGGGCATAAAATGGCACAATGGGACTGGGACTGTTGTGCGTGAAAGAGGTGGAAGAGCAATTGCTCTTCAGATGTGCAGGTTACGAATCTTAAAGGGGTGGTTCACCTTTAAGTTAACTGTTAGTATGTTATAGAATGGCCAATTCTAAGCAGCTTTTCAATTGGTCTTCATTATTTATTAGGGATGCACCGAATCCACTATTTTGGATTCGGCCGAATCCCCGAATCCATCTTGGAAGATTCGGCCGAATACCGAACCGAATCCGAACCCTACTTTGCATATGCAAATTAGGGGCGGGAAAGGAAAAAGTGGAAAAAAATTGGTTTGCTTTCTTGTTTTGTAACATAAAGTCGCATGAAATCCCGCCCACCCCACAATTTGCATATGCAAATTAGGATTCGGTTCGGCCAGGCACAAGGATTCGGCCGAATCCGAATCCTGCTAAAAAAGGCCGAATCTTGGCCGAATCCCAAACCGAATCCTGGATTCGGTGCATCCCTATTTATTTATTTTATAGTTTTTTTTAATTATTTGTCTTCCAGCTTTCAAATGGGTGTCACTGACCCCATCTAAAACAAAAGCTCTGTACGGCCACAAGTGTATTTTTATTGATACTTTTTATTAATCATCTATTTATTAAGACCCTCTCCTATTCATATTCCAGTCTCTTATTCAAATCAATGCATGGTTGCTATGGTAAATTGGACACTAGCAGCCAGATTGCTGTAATTGCAAACGAGTGCTGCTGAATAAAAAGCGAAATAACTCAAAAACGACAAACAATTAGATTTGGCCAGATATGGTCCAGATGTGATCGCTTGGTGACCTCACCAAATGAGCAGATCTTGCAGTATAAGCCATGAGAAGCAGCTAAAGCAGAAAGCAAAAGCGTATAATGTAGTTCCCTGATGTCAGAATGTACTATTTTATTTTTGGATTGCCATAGAAATAAATGTCCAAACTTTAAAAAAAAAAAAATAAAAAAAAATGATATTACCTTTTCTGGTGAACCATGTACATGGCTACTGTCTTGTCTTGAATGGCTAAGCAGGCTGTACTTAAAGTTTTGAGTCCGTTCCAGTTTTTCCATTTCTCTTTTATAGTAATCCCTTTCTTCTTCTAGAGTTTTAACAAACGAGTCAAGTCGAGAAGGTGAGCGGTCACTGCGTGCGATTCCATATTGTGTTCTCATCCTCTCGACTTCCAGCACAAGCTCTCGCTCTGGAAACATTAAGACTGTTAATGAATGTGTTCAAACTCCAAAAAAAAAAAGTTACTTTTTCTTTAGCGAGTAGTAGAGGGTTTGTTTAACACAAATCTTTAATTGGGACAAAGCAAGGACAGTTAATGTAAACAAAAAATGAAAGACCACAGAACAACAATGCATATCTGTCAGTCAGTAAGTTTCACATTGATTCTGTTTTTACACATAAAACACACCTGTAACCATCTGCTTCTCAACTTTATTTGAAAGCCGCTGCTTTTCATGCTCAACATGGTTCAAAAGGGATTCTAGCTTTAGATTTTCATCTGCTCTTTTGTCCAGCTCATCAGCTAACTTGTTCTTTTCAAATTCACATGTACTAAGATCCTAGAGAAAGAAAGTACAATTAGAAATATACTACAGGTAAGGAATCTATTATATAGAATGCCTGGGACCTGGGCTTTTCTTGGTACAGTTTTTTTTTCTATAATTTGGAGCACCATGTCTTAAAGGGGAACTATCGGGAAAATTAAAATTTAATATTAGCTTCAGCATACTGAAATAAGAAACTTTCTAAATACAATCAATTCAAAATTCTGAAATAATCAAGTTTATCTTAACTATCCCTCTCTCAGCATCTGTTTCACCTCATTCTGTCTTCATTCACAAGTTGGGTGTCAGATAATCACTGACAGTTAGATCCAATATATTTTATAGGGGGGCTCCTTTTGCCTAGAAGATGTATTAGAGCTCACTCTATTAAAATCATCAGAAATCCGGTCTCTCTACATGCAGCCAGAAATCGCGTCTCTCTACATGCAGAATTTGTGCAAAAGGCAGTTATTTTTTAAGATTTTGTTTGTACTGGAACCAGTTATTTGAGTGAGCTCCAATATATCTGCTAGGAAAGGGAACCCCCCCCATAAGATATTGGATCATTTATCTGACACCCAACTGCCGCATGAAGAAAAACAGATTCTGAGAGAGGAATAGTGAATATAAACTTCTTTATTTCAGAAACAATGCATCATTTTTAATTGTATTTAGAATGTTTCTTATTTCAGTATGATGAAGCTTATATTAAATTTCCCCCTTTAAATATACAATACTAAGAAACATTTCAATGTTAAACAAAAGTAACAAAAACAAAGTTTGTTTTGCCATCATAATGGATGCTAGCTTAGTAATGGTTATTTACTATAAGGCCAAGGACACACTAGGCTGGTTCTTAGCCTCCACATGAACACAGACAGAGAATAAGTCCATTGAATTGCTTGAATTAGCACTTTTTGGTGCTTGTAAAGAAATGCTTGTTAAAAAAAAAAAAAAAAGAAGATTGGTTACTTACAGACTTTAATTTTGATATTGTGCTCTCCAGTGCATGTATTTCACACTGCAGCCTTGTTATTTCACTCTGAGAAAAGAAAGCAAAAAAAATATATAAACTGGATAAACTGTTTGAAGACTATAGAAATAGTGAAGCATACCACTGTGTGCATTTCCTCACACAACCCAAACACATACAGGCAGGTGTTAATTGACTACTGATATAATTGATTGAAGTGTTTGTAAATGTGCTAGGCCCTTAGACTGTAAGCTCCACACGGGCAGGGACTGATGTGTCAGGGCTATATAAATACCAGGAAATATTTTACCAAGTACACTTTTGTACAAAAAAAGCAAAGGGTGGGTCTAGTCATGAATGCATCAAACTGAGGCGGTCCATCATGTGTTTCCTACATGGTCATCTAACTGCAGAGCTGCATGTAGAAATGAGAAAATTCATAATTTCACCTTCCACAAGTGCAGGACCACTCCTAATCAGGTCACATTTTCATAGCAACCAAAGATTTCAACTACGCATGTTCCTGGTTGGTGATCACTGCCAAAAAGTTGTGGAAAGAACATCAAATAGGCCAGAGATGGCCTCCAATCCTGCAGAGCTACACTACATTATATTAACAGGTATAGGCAAACAGGGCGGTAGCTTCAGCAGGGGGCTTAAAGGACATGTAACCCCCCCCCACACACAAAGATTTAATCAGTGAACAGCCTCCTTGAAATCTTTAGATAACTGCCACACTAGTTGTTAAAAGGTTAACAATAAGGCCGCAGCATCCCCTTAATCACTTAGAATTCCTTCTCCTCCTCTAACCCACTCATGAGCAGTTCTTCTCAGCTCAGATTACTAAACACATCCTCCAGTCTAACAGACAATGAAGAGATAGCATTGCGTTGCATTGCATCTAGCTGTCTGATTCTTTTTTTTTCTCTCCTAACCACCTCTCCTGAAAGCTGCTATTTGATTTAGGAAAATGTGATGGCGCTGGCAAATGGAGGGGGTATATGCAATACATATGATGAGGCTTGGGTAGGGAAGGTAACTTATCTACATGGTAGGAACATGTAGGCTTTACATGTGCTTTAAGTCATATAAATAACTTGCCAGGTAGCATATTACATTATAGTAAATCCTGCAACATATTTTATGTAAATAATCTTAAAGGAACAGTAACAGCAAAAAATAAAAGCGTTTTAAAGTAATGACAATATAATGTACTGTTGCCCTGCAACGGAAGAATCCCATTGTATACTATACATGAGTTTATCTGTTATCTACGGTGTATTCTGTGCCTTTTCTCCCTTTTCCAACTTGAATGGCTGCCCCCATGACTACACAGCAGCCTGTTTATACAAACTGTAGTTGTGTTTCTGAAGCAAACACACCAGTTGTACTGGTGCTGGGCAACTGTACATTACGGTATATTGTCCTTCCTTTAAACCATTTAAATTTTTGGTGTTACTGTTCCTTTAATGACTTACCTTTGCGTCCTCAATTTCTGCATCAGCAGTGACCAATACCCTCTCTTTGTCACGTTCCAGTTGCTGAGCCAGATGGTCTATCTCTGTGAGCTCTTTACACAGTTCTTCGTTCTTGGTGCTCAAATTTAAAACCTCACTTGTCACATTGTGCCGGGTTTCTAACAGATTCTGAACACGTGTCTCAAGATCTCGGTTCGCTTGCTGAAGGTACTCAATCTAAAGAAACGGGCAATAATGTATACATTTTATTTTTATGTTACTGTAAAACTTGTTTGAAGCGTATCCATATTTAGATTAGCCCTCTATCCACTCCCTCTTTCCAATCCTCTGCCATTCTGACATTGCCACTTGCTAACGTTCAATACTTTATTCCACAAATTACTTTCCTGACTTTCCAACAAGATCATAGGCCAGGACATATTTCTTTTCCTATATTGTACGCGTGTGCAATTTGTATGTTTTTGCCTTAACAGCATTCTTTTTCCCTTCTCCTATCATACAGTGCTGTAGAATAGGTCCATTCTTAATAAATATTTAATAAAAACAAAAATATTAAATATAGGTACATTGGAAACTAAATTATGCATTTGCTCATTTATAAATACATTTTAGTGCCATTGTCCATGCCATGTTGTTTTTCTTTGTTTATTTTGCTTTAATAACAAGCATCCTTTTTCCTTGAATTTCTGTGAGCAGGGGAAATATAGAGAAAAGCAAAACATTGCTTTAATATTAAATTGGATTAACTTGCCTGCAGGTTTAAATGGGCAACTAGCTTTTCATTACTTCTGTATCTAGATTCTAGGGAAATGACATCATGAGAACGCCCACCATCCAGTGCCAGTTGTAAGCGCTCCAACTCCTGGTTTCGCAGATCAACCTATAGGACAAATGAAGCATATTATACCAGTTACTAGAAATGAGCACTGAATCTGCACTGAATCTGACAGATGTTATTTTTCTACCTCACTATAGAACACAACTGTAGAATTAGCTAAGCCACTTAGTATATCCGATTATTAACATATTTACATTTAGGCATGACTTTTGCTCTACAGAAGGAGATAACTGCTGCATGCTACAGGGACCATATCACATGATGTTTGCAGAGATGTTTTGTTGATATTAGTAAAATTATTTAAAGGGGTTGTTCATCTTCTAATCAGGACCGGATCTGAGGTGAGGCCACAAAAGCCTGAGTCTAGGGCAGCATAAATTAAGTGCTTGGTGATTAGCACTCCGGTATGGAAAGGATGCACATCAGCGTGATCCTATTGGAGAGAGGGGTGTGCCGGAGGACGCTGGCCTCTGGCCACCCTTAGGGGAGAATCCAGCCCTGGTTCCAATCCGTGTTTTGGAGGAGCATTTTTTTCCAATTACTTGTAACCATTTTTCTAATACTGAAGTTTAATTTTCCACCTTCTTAGGTCTTTCTGAAGATGGTCAGGGGAGGATGGGGCGTCGCAGACTCTGTAACTGTTCTAAATTAATACATTTAGTTGATACATTTCTTATTTTTGTCCCTGCTGAGCAGAATCCCTGAATCCCCAATTTTAAAATGCAGCTGTTAAAATTGCAACAGTTCAGAATCTGCACCTGGATTAATGAGCTGCCAAACTAAAACAGCAGGAACACTAAACTTTAATTTTGGAAAAATGGTAATAAATAGAAAATGTAGAGCAACTGAAAAAAAGTCCTTATTTCTGTTGAACAATCTGAAAACAACTAAACTGAAAAAAACGTATTTGGAAATGAACAACTTCTCTAACTCGGGCAAAGGAGCCCTCATGTTCGTAATCCTACAAAACTGTATCAAAAAAAAAAAAATCTATAATAATACACCTGTCATTCTAAAAATGGAGAAACCTATTACACCCAAAATAATCTGGAGTATTTGAGGAAAACAATGCTTTAAAAGTTTACATCATCATTTTTAGCACTTCTACAATCCAAACAATGGGCATTTTAGGGACAATCTTTCACTACATTAATTAATATTAGTTAACAAACAAGACCTGTTGAGTAAGATTCTTCATTCCTCTTTCAGATATGTCCAGTTTTTCTTTTAAAGCTGCCACTTCCTGTTGAAGTTCTTGAATTCTAGAAATGATAATAACATACCAGATTTACCAAAGCATGCAGTTAAAGGAAAACAAAACCCCCCTTTAGGGAAAAGTCCCCACTGGCTTCCTCCGCTGGCCCCCTGCACAGTGTTACTCATGAATTGTGTCCTGAGGCAGGAAGGGGGGCCAGTGAGAACTTTTGCCTAAAGGGGGGTTTAGTCCTCCTTTAAGATGTATACATTAAACATGCATAGTAATAACATATCAATATAGCTGCATTAGAAACATACATCGTACCTGTCATCTGCAACTTGTAGGAGGTCAGCAACATAAGGATCCTCTGGTTGAGGTACAGGAACACTGCTTATACCAGATAATGGCACTGTCTGGTCAATCTGCATGCGTTGACGTCTAAAAGGGATGGTTCTCTTCTTGCCACCTACATATAAAATCGTCTTTAAACAGTTCTTCTTACATAAATTCTTCTTGTAAAAAGCAGGTTTTAACAAATCTCAAAGGAAAGCACAATTAGTTCAAATATATTGTCCCGGCATTTCCTTTTCTCATGTTCAGTGCTCTTTGGGGTGGTCCACAGCAACAAGGATGGCCATTGCATGCTTTTGTATTTAATTCAAGACTCCCTTATTGCTAAATGAGACATCCAGACCTATCACTAAAGGGCACTGTTAACGCCAACTACATGGATTTTAAGTTGTCTCTAAAAAGAAGATGAACGAGACAGAGATGCCTACTTGCACCAAGACAACACAAAATAATAATAATCTTGTACTTTCTAAAGCAACTGCTTTAAAACAGTAATTTAAATTTTACTTCAACAATTGTTAGTGTGTAACAGAAGAAAAAGCCTTCACTGTGTCATACCCTCACCAAGAGTGAACAACATACAAAACAAAATTCACCAACACTCCTTGAAAATGGAAAAGTCCACTTGTATTGAAAACATTACAAAAATACATGTGACATTTCGGGACTCATGTTTGAGAAAGGGTACGTCACGTGCATTTTTGAATGCTGCTTTTAATGTTTTGAATACAAATGGCTTTTTGCATATTCGCTGGTGACTTTTGTTTTGTAAAGGAAAACTCTGCGTTTTTGGTTAAACCACTACATGACACGGATTGATACCAACAGAGAATGCACAAACTGTCTTCTGCACAGACCTGGGGTTTGAACAACTGCCTGTAAGTTCTTCTCCTGAAGTTGCTGTATCCTTTCTGACTTAGCTTTGCCATCCTTTTCCATTGAGCGGATTTTATGAACATACTGGTTATTAAGAAACTTCAGATCAGCGGTCTGGTGTTCAAGTTTTCGAAGGGAAGCTTTCAAGTCTTTAAATCAAAAGGAACATGTATCTGTAAATCTAATGCTAGAAATTACTCATGGTAAGGAATTAATTGAAATCCCCAACAGTTAGTTGAAGACAACGATGACAATACACTCTATGTATCTTTACAATTAAAGGAGAAATAAAGGATTAAATGACTAGAGACCAATTCATTATGCAACCACAGTGATTCTAATCATTAACCTGCAACCCAGGTACTTTAAAGCAGAGGGCTCAGTTACTAACTTCTAATATGTTCTCAGGCATTCCCTGTGCCTATTGAAGCCAGGTCCATGAGCAGTACAGAAATCAGTGACAATTCTCTACACTGCACTTGGGAAATGCCTGGGAAAGTGGAAGAATATGGCAGTGCATTGCTCAGAATAATAAAGTACTCCTGAGTATGTGCATTTTTGAAAAGACATGTTGGTCCAGGATAGGAGGAAAGCATCTAGAATCACTTGAGCATGCCTAATAACTCCCCCCCCAATGATTTTACCTTTAGTTCTCCTTTAAGTTTACTACAAAGTCAGAAATTGAAATTCTCTCTAAAATACAATACGGTACTTTGCAAATGTATTCAGATTATTGACAGGTTTTTAAAGAATAAACAAACTACAGTAAAATTTTGTAATCTGTCATTTTTACTCCAGTTAACAATTTGATGTTATACAGGTAAGGGATCCGTTATCCAGAAACCAATTTTCCAGAAGCTCCAAATTACGGGAATGCCATCTCCCACAGACTCCATTTCAATTAAATAATTCCTTTTTTTAATGATTTCCTTATTCTCTGTAATTTCTAAAACAGTGACTTGTATTTGATCCTAACTAAGGTATAATTGATCCTTATTGTTGGCAAAACAATCCTGTTGGCTTTATTTAATGCTTAAATTGTTTTTTTACTAGATTTAAGTTATGGAGATCCAAATTACAGAAAGATCCCTTATCTGGAAAACCCAAGTTCCTGAGCATTCTGGTTAAAAGATCCTGTGCCTGTATAAATATAATTAAATATGGTGTTTGTTAATATTCAATTTTGTACAGACAAAATAGCTTTGTAGCTTTAATTATTTGGTGGTAACTATATGCCAGCTTTGCCCGATGTTTAGGGTGATGTTTGTCCATTCTCCAGGCAGATTTGTTTAAGACAAAAGTGTGTGGCTCGCAACAGAACATTAATAAAATGGTTAGTGATGCTTTTTCAACTGCATATTCTAAATTTTGCTACTAGAAGCTCTAAGGACTTTAAGATGTGGGTATGAGGCTTAACCCCAGTTAAAACATATAAAAATACACTGCTGGCATGCATCTTAACTATTTTTCAAGTACAGGTATGTACCCGTTAGCCAGAATGCCGGGGACGCGGTAGCCAGAATTCCCGGGAAACTGGCATACTTTAAGTCTACTAGAAAATCGTGTAAATGTTAAATAAACTCAATAGTCTGGTTTTGCCTCCAATAAGAATTAATTATATCTTGGAAGAAGTACAAGGTAATGTTTTATAATTACAGAGAAAAAGGAAATAACTATAAAAAATTGTAATATATATATATATATATATATATATATATATATATATATATATATATATATATATATATATATATATATATATATATATATATATATATATATATATATATATATATATATATATATATAATGGAGTCTATGGGGAGATGGCCTTTCCGTAATTCAGAGCTTTCTGGATAACGGGTTTCCAGATAACGGATCACAAACCTGTACAAGACAATATTCAAGTTTTTACCTTTAATGTGTCGATCAGATTCCTCTTTGAGTTTTAAAAGCTCTAGATGCAGTTCATTATTTTCCCTGACAAGTCTGGCATTTTCTGCCTTATATGGTTCAATCACAGAGTCAAAGTTCTTGCTCTCCTTCTCAGTCTTGCCAGCAGCCAACTTTGCATTGCGTAAGCTTTCTGTTGTGTGGACAAGGTCACTAAAAGTTGCAGGCAGATAACAGGGTCAGAGCAGGAGCGTAATTTATTATTCAGCATTTTTTTATTTGGTCCATTTCCCATGGTTGCCATCAGCTACCCCAAAAATGTATTTACTTAAAAAAAATAAAATAAAAAGAGCCTAACAAATGAATTTTTGAACTAGAGAGATGAAAGCTTTACCAATACCTGAACAATTTTTCGACTAGTGGTAAAGATTCTATTCCCAGCGGCTGCTTGTAGCCCAGCTGATCCAGTCGTTTCCTGAGGTTGATGAATTTCCTTTCTGCAGCAGTAGTCATTGTAGGAGTCTCACAGTGAACCACTCACATTCACCTACAAACCTTTCTCTAAAAGAGACAAAAATGAAAAATATCAAACTTGATTTTGGCTCCAAGTTACAATTTTCCAAACTATATTCTTTGAACACATGATAACCTGGAGAAAACTGCTTACACTTACTGCTGATAGAAAGGAATTGTTCAGTGCATTGTATTGAAACACAGATCATACATTATATCTCACAATGAGCACGTAGAAGGAATTTGGTCAATTGAAACACATGGGACAGTAGCAGATTATATATTCAATTGAAAAGTCTCAAAAAGGAGACTTAAATGCGCTCCAGTCTTTCCTTCTAGCTGCACGCCCCCATAAAATTGAAAGCAGAAAAACTCGTTATCAGATGAAGCAACAAGTAGTACTCTGTGAAAAATTTACTTATTTTCAAATACAAGTATGGGACCAGCATTTTCTTGGATAACAGAGCCTTCCATAGTTTGGATCGTCATACCTTAAGTCTACTAGAAAATCATGTAAACATTTAATAAATCCAATAGGCTGGTTTTGCTTCCAATAAGGATTAACTATATCTTAGTTGGGATCCAGTACAAGGTCCTGTTTTATTATTACAGAGAAAAAGAAAATCATTTTTAAAATTTGGATTATTTGGATAAAATCGAATCTATGGGAGATGGTCTTTCCGAAATACTTTCTGGATAATGGGTTTCCAGATAACAAACCCCATACCTCTACTGTGCAATGTGCCAAATTAGGGCGCAAATCGCCATTTTTACAAACCAACAATTACCCCAGAATTCAGCGTCATTAGGGGCACCTGCTAAGTGGCCACAACCTGTGAGTGAAGCACCAATAAGGACGCAAATTAGCATCTGTTTCGGTAAATTCCAATACGTTTTTTTACCCACCATTTGTCTTTAAACTATATTGCTTCTGGTGATGACACTAAGCTCGAATAAACACGAGGTCTTGGCGGACAGTTAATTCCAGGGTTCCCATGCATCATGTGTGCATTAGTGTGTAATACATCACTTGTTGCAAAGGAGCATGTATGGATGCAATACGTAAGTAGCATCAAAGCATACTCCTACTTGTGGCAATTTTAACGATTTGCACTTGCACTATTATGTGCAGGTGCATTAGCTCCTCAGACAAAATAAATGTATATTCTATGTAGGGATGCACAGAATCCAAGATTCGGTTCAGGATTCTGCCTGGCTGAACTGAATCCTAATTTGCATATGCAAATTAGGGGAGGGAAATTGCATGACTTTAGGTCACAAAACAAGGAAGTAAAAAATGTAAATTAGGATTTGGCCGAAACTTTTGTGAAGTATTTGGGGGTTTTTCCGAATCCAAAACAATGGATTCAGTGCATCCCTAATTCTATTGTGATGCTATTGTGCTTGCACTTTCTGGCAAGCTGTTATTTCTGCCACTTAATGTAACAATCAGTCTCAGTGGGGATTTTTTTTACTATTGATTTTTGTCAGAAAAAAATAATGTTTCGGCTAGGTCCCTAGCCTTTCTCACTTTGAGAAAGGCTAGGGACCTAGCCAAAACGTTAGTTTTTTCTGTTTGAATAAAACCCCTTTTTTTCCACTTTAAGACCTGTGAGTGCTAGCTTTTTTTGAGTTATTGCACATACCTTTATACAGCTCTGCACCCAGATAGATAGATAGATAGATAGATAGATAGATAGATAGATAGATAGATAGATATACACACATACATACATACATACACACACATTTGTATAACAGATCAGCACAACATCCTATGCTGGTTAGCAGAGCTTAATTATAAGATGGTTTTGTTTTCTGCATATTTTGTGCTGAGAAATTTTAGGGATTTCAGCACCATCTTAAAAAGCGGTTGATGAGAAAAGTTACAAGGGGTGCAAATGCTACTGTATTGCTGCTATTAAAGTCATGGCTGCATTTTGTTTCTATCATAGGTACACCCTACACATAATGAAAACAATTCAGACTATAACTGATTAGAGAAGCTACGGTACATAAAGAGCATGTTGCCCTTATGTGATAAAGCATTGAATCTGCAAGAAATTCTCAAAACAGAAAATCCACCGAGAAAAGCCACAGTACAACAACTGCACCAAGTTTCTTACAGCAAATAGGAATCACAGTAACAAATAAAACTGTGGAGTAGCATAGGAGCAGCATGAAATCAATAAAAAATGAAATTACAAATACGCTCAGGAGAGTTATACATAAGGTATATGTTCCTGCAATTAAGAGAATATGTACTGGAGAACAGAAGTAGAGTAAAAGAGAACAGAAGTGGAGTAAAAGAGAACAGAAGTGGAGTAAAAGAGAACAGACGGGAGAGAAAAGACAAGCTGTTAGTGAGCAAGGTGAATTCACAAATGTAATGTTATACTGAGATTTCTTTCACAGTATGGTCATACTTAAACTTTCTACAAATGATCTGACAATACCCCAAAATCAATGTTTCTGGAGAACTGTCACATATCTTTCCTCACATCTGGCCCGCCCTCCTCTGTCGCCACCTCAATGCTGTCTACTTGGTGTCTTCAATGGAACTATTACAGGCAAGTTTCTGAGCCTTTTCACTAGAGCACTACCATACTATGTATAAAAGTGAATTATTTTGAGACAGAGGAGACCCAAAACACCTTAAAAGCAAAAGCTGGTAAACACTACTCTCCAAATGATTAAAACTTACCTACCTAGCCAGGGGTGGTTCCAATAAGTTCAACAAAATCTGGCAGCCCTGGATTGATATGGAAAGACTGGTCCTTCTTTAGGAATACCCTATGGCACGTGCAAAATGTGAAATATGTAATATGGTGTAATTATGTTGTACAACTGATCAAACTAACAGTGCCTGTACTGAAAGCCCAGGCGGGAGCACCACAACTACCCCCTTAACGCCTCTCTTCCCTTCTTTCCTCTTCCAACGTCTTAAAACTAATGAAAACAGATGCTTTAAAAAAATATATGGTCATACATTCCAATAACAGCAAATTAGTGCTGAGTGGGTCAAATTGAAAACCAAGGGACCTGTTTTAAGACAAGAAAGTGAGCCACTTGCATGAAATCAGTAGGGTGGCTTAAAGGGAAACTATAGCCCCAAAATAGATACTTAACAGATAGTTTATATCAAATTAAGATGCATATTAAAGAATCTTACCAAACTTAAATATATATTTAAGTAAATATTGCCCTTTTACATCTCTTGCCTTGAACCACCATTTCGTAATGGTCTCTGTGCTGCCTTAAGAGATCACCTGACCAGAAAAGATGCAAAGATCCGATCGTACGAATCAACGTACGATCAGACTTCCCCATCTACCGACCTGCCACTAACCATTCAGATCAAATAAAGTAGTAAAAGAACAGATCAGCCGATGTTCTGCCCCTGACAGCAATCGTACGAAAGTTATGTCTGACCAAAGCTAGTGACAGTCTCCCACTGAAAATCGTACGATCGGCAATACATGCAGAGATATTACCCGCAGCCGACAGAAATCTTTTAATCTGTCAGATCGACCAAACGACTGATCTCTGCCGGACGAAAAATGTCGGGACTCTCCACACATGGTCCGAAAATCGTACGAATTGAGGATTCGTACGACCAGATCTTTGTGTCTATGGCCAGCTTCACAGGAAGAAGTGTGGAAGCAAAAGACAGAACTCTGTCTGTTAATTGGCTCATGTGACCTAACATGTATGGTTTGTTTGTGTGCACCATGAATCCTACGATCCCATGGGGCAGCCCTTATTTTTTAAAATGGCAATTTTCTATTTAGGATTACCCAATGCCACATACTACTAAAAATTTATATTATTATGAAAATGTTGTATTTACTTGAAGTAGGATTTTACATATGAACTGTTTTACTCAATATATTTTTTAGAGATTTACATTGTGCTGACCCCTCCACTTTGATGGCCGATTTCATCCTCACCTTTTGCATCGGTACTGGTCATTAAGTATGCAACCCTGTATGCATGTAATTCATGTGTTTCTATGTATAAACACATTTATTTTACAGAGCTGCGCAATACGATGGCACTCTAAGACTACATGTTAATAATAATCTATCACATCATCATAGCGGTGTCAGGCTGGACACAGGACATAAAGAGGACTTTGGACCAGGTTTGGAATCACTGGTATAAGGTTAGTAAGGGGATAAATAAATACGGACTGCTCCTAACTTTGCATGCAGCCACCTAGTGCTGTCACGAGGTACCATTCGGAAACAGAGTCATTCCCGTGAAATTATTGCCTGTCAAGTCAGTTTTCTATTAAAGTGAATGGCAAGTTGTTGTTGTGGAGATTGACACTATGGTTTGCACTGAAAGGACTGCAAGGGACATACAGTAAATGCCAAGGAAAAAAATAGGAAAAAGGTTTTTAGCATCATGGGCACTACAAAAAAGCCTGACAGCTTTCCTGCAGACAGAACAAAATACCAGGCTTTTTTTTTTTTTTGTTGATCGTGATTCTGCCTGTGGGGCAATGAAATACAATCAAGTTCACTGGGAACAGGGTTGCCAGGTTGGCGGGTTTCCAGCCAAACTAGGCTACTAATTTAAAGCCCAGATGGGTTTTGAAAGTACAAACTAGCCACGGTATGGATTTGGGCTACTTTTTGCGGGACACATGCTTGGCACATTATTGCAAGAAAATCTTTGGCTGGTTTCTAAAGTACAAACCAGCCAAAGATTTTCTTGCAATAATGTGCCAAGCATGTGTCATGTAGTTTTTGTTTAGTCAAGTTTAAGGTAAGACTACAATACCCAGCATGCAATGGGACCGACTTGGGTAGTTACCAGATTTTAGTCTCCAATCCATATTAAGCACTACGATTATCCAGTCACTTTCCTCAATTTGACAATTTTGGGGCAAAAATCTACTGGCCACCAAAATGTCTAGAGATGGACCTGTTTTACCAATATTTATTGAAATTGTATATGTATTAGGGCTTTATTTGGGCACCTATACCTCCTGGGCCCCCTTTGTAGTTACACCCCTGGTCCCATTTTGCTTCATGGAAAAATTTGTAAGTGTAAATTTGAAAAAGGCATATTTTCACATAAAGAATGTAGACGCACTCCTGCAGCCAGCCGGTGATGTGAGAATGAAGCTTTATTACATGTTGCTAAAAGTGATACGTCCTAACGTGTTTTGTATCAATAAGATACATAATCCTGTGCCTATAATTACGTATTTTATAATGTTAGGACGTGTCACTTTTAGCAACATGGAATAAAGCTTAATTTTTCACATCACCAGCTGGCTGCAGGAGCGCGTGTACATTCTTTGATTGAATTTTCGCCTAAAGCTACGGGTTCGGGGCACGGCACCTGGGTCATTTACCGGATTTGGTGAGTGCGCTTTCCTCTGACTTCATTGTACAAATTTTCAATTTGAATTGAAAAATCCTAAAGCTGGCCATAGACGCACAGATACTATCGGTCGTTTGGTAGATCGGACAGGTTTGATTTTGACCCGACTGATCCCGCCGGAGCCCATTGCACATCGTAATCGGATCGTTCGGCCATACGGGTTTTTACACCCAGGTCATGTCTCCCATCGGGTGAGTTATAGTTCCGCTTTGACTTTTGTTTTCAAGTGCAGAAAATTGTTCTGTGCTGTAGATAATGTAGGACGGATTAGAGCCGGCTGTGTTTTCTCTTTTTTGCATGTTTTCACATATATTCGTTGTTTTTTTTCACTGCACATATAGTGGTATTTTTGGGCTAATTTTGAAGTGCCTCTTGGCTAGTTCTGGGCTGGTTTTGAAACTTAGACCTGGCAACCCTGACTGGGATGTTACATTATGCAAAGCAGTAGCACCAAAAGGTCCAACATAATTGTGACTTCACAGCGATATCCAAGCAGCTAAATGGGACATTTAAACACAATGACAATAACGCACATCGATAGATTACATCTAGAAAGAATGTCATGGCGGCCCTCCGGACTCCAGCTGATACTGCGACTTCTAGAACGCCTGCATCAGTTGTAAGTCGGGAGATTCTAAGAAATCCGATTTGTTACGTGAAATACAGAGTGACTTACACATCCAGTATTAAAGGCTCCTCTCCGCTAAGTCCGGAACAGCCGCTTAAACTCTCATCCCTTTTCAGGCCGCTTTCCTTGGTCAGACTGTTAGAGCTTATGGGTAAATGGACAATACTTGTCTGATGACAGAACAGCGGGGGGAGAAGCGGTTTGAAAATGGCGCGCAGGAAGCCGGGCCGAGGCCTCAGCGCCGCACTGATAGTTGTACATAGCAACACTTCCTGGTCAAGCCTGTTCCACAGCACACGTCAGTGGCGTCCGCCGCAACAGCCCGCGCCTGCTCAGATCTGGCCACTTAGTAACCCCGCCTACTCCTGGAACGTCAGGCGGGACGGCGGCATTCTGGGAAGGGATTCATAATAAAAATGGTTGCTGTGTCGTATTTTTGCTCATTTCGACTTTAGGCGGTGGGTGAATAAAGTGGGGTCTGATTTTTACCAGCCAATGGCAAACTAACCAGGAGCAGCTCTGCCCCTACTGCATTTGAACAGGCAGCCATGCAGAGGGACTTTGGCGTCTTTGGGGCACAGTCGGTCTGATTTCCTACTAGGGATGCACTGAATCCACTGTTTTGGATTCGGCCGAATACCGAACCGAACTCTAATTTGCATATGCAAATTAGGGGTGGGAAGGGGAAATAATTTTTTACTTCCTTCTTTTCTGACAAAAAGTCACACAATTTCCCTCCCAGCCCCTAATTTGCACATAAAGATTTGCATATGCAAATTAGGATTCAGTTCGGTATTCGTCCAAATCCGTTGTAAAGAATCCAAGGAGTTCGGCCGAATCCGAAATAGTAGATTCGGTGCATCCCTATCATTTATAAACACTGGGCAAATTTGCACCTGGGCAGTAACCCATAACAGCCATGATGTTTGCCAACATCTGGCTGAAAAAAGCTAATCATTGATTGGTTGCCATGGGTTATTGCCAGGTGCAAGTTTGCCCAGTGTTTATAAATGAGCCCCATGTGTGCATTTTCCTTAGAGGAGAACTAAACCCTAAAAATGAATATGGTTAATGCCATATTTTACATACTGAACATATTGCAGCAGCCTAAAGTTTCAGCTTGTCAATAGCAGCAATCATCCAGTACTTCAAACTTGTCACAGGGGGTCACCATCTTGGAAAGTGTCTGCGACACTCACATGCTCAGTGGGCTCTGAGCAGCTGTTGAGAACATAAGCTTAGGGGTCGAAACAAATTATCAAGCAGAAAATTAGGTTTGTCTGTTATATAAGCTGATGCTACCAAACATAATGTACAACATTTCTAGCTACTTCTTTAGTTAAGCTTTAGTTCTCCTTTAAGTCATCAGCCTTTGATTCTGGCTCTCGTACTAGAAACTCTGGCAACTTATTTTGACCCTGTAGTGGTAAAAAATGTACTGCTATCCTGATACAATCCATGTGTTTCATTGCTGAAAATACCTTGTCAAGAACTTTGAGTCCTGTGAGAGGAAAGTACTACATAAACAATATTCTTTGTGTGAAACTCCTACTGTATTATAAACAACAATACTTGCTTTCAAGCGGGTGGCACTGTAAATATTTGTGTTAGTACATCAGATTTTTATGTTATATCCCACGTCACCTCTAAATTCCTGCTAATTTCCAAAAGGGGTACCTACAGACATACCACGGAGTTGAATAATGGATTGTAAAAGGGATTACAATTAAAAAATTATACCCATATTGCAAACTAATAAATAAGGAACTTTGTTTATACTTTCCTATCTGATTTCATTCTAGATTATTTTGTAGGATTACAATGGAATCTCTAAAGGAGAAGGAAAGTCTTCTTCCACTTGGGGTGCCAAATGTTAGGCATCCCCAAGTGATTGTATATACTTACCTGAAACAGCGGGCCAGTGCTCCTATCAGCAGAAAACGGTACCGGCCCAGGGTTCTTCCAGCGAGCACCACGAATCAATCCTTTCGGAATGAACTGCATATCTGCCATAAAATCCATTAGGAAGGCAGCGAATTGACTTCTGCAATCAGCTTACCCTGTTTAGAATATTCCCTAGCAATTTATTGGTTAAAAAAATTGCAGTCCCCTTATCTAGGCACAAAGTCATAAGCCCCATCCAATTGACTTTTATAGCCCCCTGCCTGCACCAGGGCTGCAAATACTTTTTTTAATGGCACATTATGCAAATATGGGTTATTTTAGAGAATTGCTTCACTTTATGGGAAAAGGTAGGACACAACTGTCCTAATATAGAATGAATTAATATTTACAGTGGCTCTTAGCCTTGACATATGTACAGCATATAGAATAAGAACAAGCATAGGGAACTAAACGTCAGTAATTATGTACATAGATTGTCCAAATCTGTTCCTAGATTGTCCAAATCTGTTCCTCTGCTTTCTCAATGCCTTATAACTAACCACTTTATTTTTCTAGGGTTTAGCTTAGTCGATATGAACCTGCAAAATTATTCTGATACTCTGTCTGAAATTCAGAGTTTTTCAGTTCCCTAAAACTGGAGACATGTAACTTATTTACATGGGCTCTGCAGTTCTTGCTGCATCTTGAATTTACAAGAGGTAGCAAGGCAGCTATAATGCAGTGTCTTTTCTGTAATGGAAAAACACCAAGGATAAAAGAGCAGTATTGTCTGCATAACTTCACTACAGAATAGCTGCAGTTGGATCTCCAGGCCTTCAAAGTGCTTGTACTGGCGGATAAATTCATCCTGCATGGAGTGCCACACCACCTGCCAGGAATTGAGTTGCATTGCTTGGTTATGCATCTCATGAAAAGTTACGTCTATATAATGCAATTCATCAGGCACCAGCATCACTCTTTTGATCTCTCCTAACCACACTTAACTTTTGTTGGCTAATGATAATTACACACAGGTACTAGACCTACTTCTGCTCAGCAATGCTTAAAGGGGATGTAAAGGCAAAAAAATAAAATCCCATTTTTACTTTCTTAAATGAAAAATAAATATATCTCCAATATACTTTAATTAAGAAATGTGTACCCGATTGTATGGAGTGAAATTCTCCGTTCATTTACTTGCTCTGACTGCTGCAGATAGGAAACTTCAGATAGTCCCTAACTGCTCTGCAGGGAAACAATCATACTTTCAAATGGCAGGGGGGAGGGGCTTCCCAGAACTCAAGCAGCTTTGTTTGTTTCCCTGTGGAGCAGCTGGCGACCGTGTAGAGATTTGTACTAACAAGACCCAGTGCAGTCTGCATATTCTGTTGATTAATCAGTCTTGCTATATCGGCTTCTGGCAGATATTATTTGATAATTTTTTTAATTATCATATTTTGATAATTTATGACGATCTCTAAGCTTAGCCACCTAACTGGAACCCAGATCACACTGAGCATGTGTGTAGTCTTGGTCTTGCAGAGATGTATAACATAGTTACAAGTTGGTGACCCCCTGGAGCCAACTTTGAAAGCATAAATCATTTGTTTTATTAGGCTTCTGGTGCAGTACTTTCATGTTTATGTTTAGAATACAAAATACAGCATTTCTAGCATTATTCTATTATATTTATTTGCCCTTTAAAGGAGTGTTTCTAAACAGAAATCCACCTGCCACCACTCCATTTCCGATTACTATTGCCATTGCTATTGACAGATGGAAAGGGGCATTTCGAACTCTGCAGTGGCAGCTGAAGTGTCCTTAGCTTGAAGGTGTACCTCAGGACTGCAGCTCAGGTAACATACTAAACAATTATTTGAATTATCATTGCTAAATGAAGATCAATATTTTAGTGACATTAACTTGACTGTACTTCAGAGCAAGTAAAAGTAATGTTATTCAATTTCTGCAACTTGAGGATAAGGAGCAATTCTGCCCACCACAATAGGTGAACATAAAATCCTGAGATACAATGATGCATTTCTTTGTAGTTTAAAGAAAATAAATTAGCCCACACTAAGAAAAGTCTGTATAAAAATAGACCCTTGTCCCTCTATTAGGGTGATTATGGCACTAGGGAGGATCCCATAACTAACAAATACTTTCTTTTTTCTCTTTTTCCTGACAACATAATTGTTATTATAGAAAGCCTCAATACAGCTAAAATCATATACTTTGTATGTTGGTACCATGATTTTACCTGTAGCAAGTTCTCCTCTTTGCAGAGATGTTTGTCAACCTTTCGATACAAGTTCTCCAGCCCCTTCTTCACTTCCTTGCCTGGATAATCCTTTATGACTTTTTGTAATCCTTGCTTACTGAATGCTAACTGGTAGCTCACCTCACCATACCCAATACCCTGGGCAACGCGAGCATTGACACCTTAAAAATCTTAAAATGCAAATAACAACGTTAGCAAAAATAAAGGCAAAAAATTCAGCACAATACAATACTATGCATCAATTTGTTAACAGTCAGGAGGTCATTGTATCCAATCTACATTTAGTTATAGAGTCTCTTTGTGTTTTTGGACTAATTCTCCAGTATAAAAATGCTGTGTTTACTTCCGAGACAAGGTCCTTATTGTCACAAACACTTATAATGCTGCAGTGGCATAAGATATCTTATTTTTCTTCAGAATGCATCATCCAAAAAGTGGTGATTGCCTTTACCCTAGGATATTATAAATAGTCACTACAGCACTCAATCCCTACAATGCCAAATGCAATTTGCAGCCAAAGGGGCTGCTCTCAGGGTTGGGCCTAGGACAACTGCCTTCTCTCCTCTATCAAATACAAGAGGTCCTCTGCACTCATCCCATTATCAATATATTTAAGACAGAGACATTTTGTGCATACTGCTACTGAAAAATGCCTTACCCTTTAAACAAAACAGGGATTGTTTGTCCATATATTGCAATATATTTAAGCTGGCCAACTATGTCAAAGTCAACCCATATCTGGCCAGTCCTACACTCAATTTTCATCTGATTCATTAAGAATTCTATTGCTTCATTATACACTTTACAAAGGGACTAAGTTTTACCTGCAACTTACTCGCTGCTTTAAAGTAAAACTCCCAAACTTGACTGCCCTTTTATTAGACACCAGTGGAATCATCTGACTATAGCTGGGAAGGGTGGGAGCTACAACATGGAGCTGGTCAATGCTCATGAATAACTATAACAAACAAGGGAAAGTTGCGCTCACCACTAATTTTTAAAAACAGGCAGGGGGTGCAATGAGGCTGTGACCACAAAATACATACAGACAAATACAAGAAGTCCTCTGCACTCTACGCATTATCAATATATTTAAGACAGAGACATTATTTTTAGATCCCAGTCTAGTAAAAACTCAATATACTGTACTTATTAGGGTCAGGGCAGATTTGGGGAGATTAGTCGCCTGGCAACAAATCTCCTCTTCTCTTTGGGGCGGCTAATCCCCCCCGAACTGCTTCCCACCGGCTAGAATGTAAATTGCCGGCGGGATGGCACTCGGATCGCTTCGTTTTCCGAAGTCGTCCGCAGTTGCCTCACGAATAAGAGCTTACAGTTAGTTTTTCCAGCGCATGTCCAAGAGAAACTATGACATATGACTGCAAGTGGTCACTATATTTCCGTTTAGCGTCTCTCTTCTCTGCTTCCAGACAGGATATCTTTAATCGAGAAAGGGTGGCAAAAATACGGTGGAAGTTTTCCATCATGACCACGTCCCTAGGCGTCTTCTGGCTTTCGTTAGCTACTTTCTCAACTGAAAAATAAGCACAAATGCATGTAGCAAATATTACCAACACCGATTGTCATTATCTGTTATTCATAGGATTATGACTAAGCAAGGTTTTGGTTCAGAATGATTACTCGTATTACAATGGATGATGCATCACAACTGAAAATTAACTAAATGAACTTGTAGTACGTCATAGATTGATATATTCTTAGCAACTTTTCTTCTCTAGGCTTCTCTTGCTTTTAAATTATATATTTTTCTGATGCTGGGAATCATTGACCTGCCAATTCCTGCCTATTCAGGCCCTCTCATTATTTTCCATCCTGCCATCCATAGGTGTTGTTGTATGACATTATTATAATACAATTACGCCTTTGAAAATGCATTATAAAATAATTGCCCCACTACACGTAAAAAGTTGAACAGCACTGGTCTATGGCATACTGAAAGTTAGTTTTAAGGTAAACTACCCCATTAATTATAACCAATAGTAGATTATTTAGACCTTTCTCTCACATTAAAAATGATAAAGATTATTTACAGGTATCACAAGGCTGTGAGATTGTGCTTTTAAATGTGTAATGGGATTGTGAGGTGATATGTTGCACCAAAGATGTTGTATAGCCTTTAGTAGCTACAATTCAAACTGCATATGTATACTGAGGATCCTGAGTACTTTAGTTGAGTAGTAATTGGAGAACAGCAGGTTGGAAATCTTGGGGTTATATTTTTGAAAGGTTAAATAAACAATTCACCACAAAATATTTCAAAGGGAAGGCCTAAGTCCCTACACAAGAGAATAGGACTGTGAATGTCTCTTCAACTGTGTGTGACACTTCACATTTTGATTAATATGCCCCTTGTCCTGATATCCTCCAACTTTTAAGTAAAATAAAAAACACGGAGGGCTGCAGATTTAACACTTGTCTTATATCTGTAGAAACATATTTCTTATGGTACAATAAAGCTCACTCAAGTGTAAAATAATATTGTTACTTTTTCTCTTTGGTGTCAGAGATTTTGAAAATATAGTTTTATACCATAACTAATGGAAACACATTCCTTCATTCTATGTACATGCTAGTCTAAGATATGTATGACTACAAGGTATCGCTATAATTGTTTATATTGATACTGTGTGTGGTTACATAGTGCAGTTTATTACATAATTCCGCTCCTTATTTGGCATGGAACTCTGCTAAAAGCCATGTGTGGTAAGCGCAGTTTAACCAGGTATAAACTCAATCTAGCTTCAAAATATATTTACTGGATGTCTAATGTAACAAGTGATGTTATTATGCCCATTTTTAAAAAATCTGTGACAGCTTTCCTCTACCTGCATTCCGGTAAAGAAGAGTACTTACCAATAATGAACTGAACATTTGCTGTCATTTTATCTTGGCTAGAGGGTAATAACAGTGTTAATCAATAACTAACATTGACCACTAAACACATATACTAACATCTATTGACAAGATAATGAATTCGATATAAGAAAATTGATGCTTAGCGCCAGGCTCAACATCAGATGATAAATAAATGCTCTTTAAAGGGTTAGTTCACCTTCAAATTAGCATTGAGTATGATATAGACAGTGGTATCTGCAATGATCTAATTTTTTTTTTCTAAATCAATTACATGTTTAAATTGTGTAGGTTTCAGCCTGGTTGCTGGGGTTTAATTACTTTATTATTTTATTTATTGTTTTAATTACTAATTACTTTAACAACCAGGCAGAAGAAATCAGAAAGCTAATATTTAAAATAAATAAATAGACCAACAGAAAAACTGCTTGTATCAATCCATCTCAAGCCATACATATTTCATTTAAGTTAGACTAGCTAACTTGGAGGAAAAACATAACAGACAGTCACAGCCTTGTACTCTAGTATACTAGTCACCACTATCACAGACATCTATGATAGGAAAAGAAGTGCAACAAAATCTGAAGGGCTTATGTGATTGGTCAAGCAGTCCATGTGTTGACTTCCAGGACAAACGAGCATATTGCTGAGTTTAGGATCCACTTACTATTTATAAAAACACCCTTGATAAGTTTTGTGTAAGCTTTATCCAGGTCTCCCCGTCTCTCTGCTACTCGAAAGATTGATTCTGCAAGCTCAGCAAACTCCTCAAACCCTAAAACGAATGGAAGGATGCCAACTTTGCTTTTCTTCGAGACCTTTACTTCCTCCATTTGCTTGATCTGATTAATCTGCAGGACAGGCACACACACAAATGATAATGGATGTATTAAAATCCATTAAAGAAAGTCCATTGGAACATCTCACAACCCACATTCTATACCTATAGCACACAGTGCTAAAAGCACATTATCTATAACAGATGAAATGCCTCACGTGCCCTGCAAGTCTCCACTAAACACAGAGCATAACAATTTAACAGAACAAACAATGTAATTAATAAAGAGACAGGCAAGTTGAGGGGATCTTGGAACATTTTTTGCCAATATACACTGATCTCTTTGTTTAGACCGTTGTATGGTATTTATTAAATTTTAACCCACAATCTGTATATCCCTTGTGCTTAAAGCAATACTAAGGAGAAAACGACGAAGTTCCGCACACCAGACAACGAACTGTAGTTTAAAAATTGCGAATCTTTATTTAATCCATATTAAAACACGCTGCTGGCTTGGCGTGTTTCCAGCACAGCTGCCCATAACCGTAATCTACAGTTCGGTGTCTGTTGTGCGGAACTTCGTCGCTGCCTCCTTTGTACTTTGCACAGCGTGAGATGCTATAAGATTCCTGCACCCGACTGGAGGATTTAAGCTGTCGAACTTTAACCCTCCACGGAGCGGTGAGTCTGAGCTGTTCCTTTTAAACTTTTTTAAAGCAATACTGACATGTTCCTATAAAAATCATAGGAACGTGTCTGTATCAAAGAGGTGCTGCACGCAGAATATTTTCCTCTAAAAGCCACACAAACCTTTGTGAAACTGACACTGCTAACGGATCTTCTGTGGTTGTCAAGCTGGGCTGTGGTTGGAGTGATCCTTCCATAGGCTGAAGTCCTGTTTTCATTTGTAATTAGCTTATGGAAGGATTGTGCCACCACCAGCCCAGCGTGACTTAAACAACCACAGAAGAACCATTACCATGCAATATCTTTTTATAGAGACCTACATTGACTTCACGATTGTTCGTGGGCGGCTTTGGGGGGCTTTTAGAGGAAAATATTCAGTGTGTGCAGCACCTCATTGATACAGACACGTGCTGTGATTTTTATAGGAACGTGTCAGTGTCGCTTTAAAGATGCTCTACAGGATAGCGAACAGAACCTCTTACTGGAGAGAGTTCTACAGTTTCACTCTTCTCCTGTGTATAGCCATTTGATATGTGGAAGTTTGAAACTTCTTTCCTGCAATATGAATTAATGTCAAACTGTGGGTCCAGACTGCGGGTATGAATGCTCTTTACACCCTTCCCTGCAGTAATGTAAAATCGACACAACTGGTACTCTACAATGTCCTTGTCAGCTGTATGGATTGAATATTGTTGGTAGATGTATAGAATCTATGTCACTGGCAAAAAAAAAAAAAAAGTGCCACCAATTTAGTTTCTATGTTTCTGGGTTCCATTTAAATTAATGGGTAAAGCAAGTAACACAGACACAGATCGGCTGCTTTTGGCATTGAAATGATTTATACCTCTTTCATAAAAATAGCACTCTGGAAATATCTTGTTTGCAGATACAGAACAGACAAATAATCAAATATTTTCCAATTCTAGTGTGACTGGCCCTTTAAATTGCCACATATATTTACTTGGAATCACAAGTCAATAGCACATTATAACAAAGCACCTGAAAATAGCATGAACTTCATGTTTTCTGTTTAACAAATTGAAGTTGCTGCCTGCAAACGTCCACCAAGACATTGAATTGCAGGTAACTTACTGTGCACTTATCAAAGTTCCGCTTCACGGTGACAAGGACATTGCCCAATGCAGTGCTGAGAAAAGAGGCGGAGTCTACATTCCCTGCCGTCCATACATGGTGGCTCATTTTAATCAGCATGTACATTGAATTAAAGCTGTCGATCTTGTCACCTAAGGCAATAAGGCTGTTCAGTTCATGCTCAATGCAGCGGAAAATGTAATTCATCATCTGTCAAATCATTTCTTTTCTACAAAAAAATAAATAAAATGAATTTAGTCAGTAAAAGTACAGACTACAGTAATTATTGCTTTCAAATCTATCTCCGATACTTTAAGCAGCTGCGCTGCTATGATTAAAGGAGAACTATACCCCCCAAAATTAATATTTAAGCAACAGATCAAATTAAGCGTCATATTAAAGAATCTTACCAAACTGGTCTATATATTTAAAGGGATACTGTCATGGGAAAAAAAAGTTTTTTCAAAATGAATCCATTAATAGCGCTGCTCCAGCAGAATTCTGCACTGAAATCCATTTCTCAAAAGAGAAAACAGATTTTTTTTATATTCAATTTTGAAACCTGACATGGGGCTAGACATTTTGTCAATTTCCCAGCTGCCCCTGGTCATGTGACTTGTGCCTGCACTTTAGGAGAGAAATGCTTTCTGGCAGGCTGCTGTTTTTCCTTCTCAATGTAACTGAATGTGTCTCAGTGGGACATGGGATTTTACTATTGAGTGCTGTTCTTAGATCTACCAGGCAGCTGTTATCTTGTGTTAGGGAGCTGCTATCTGGTTACCTTCCCATTGTTCTTTTGTTTGGCTGCTGGGGGGAAAGGGAGGGGGTGATATCACTCTAACTTGCAGTACAGCAGTAAAGAGTGATTGAAGTTTATCAGAGCACAAGTCACATGACTTGGGGCAGCTGGGAAATTGACAATATGTCTAGCCCCATGTCAGATTTCAAAATTGAATATAAAAAAATCTGTTTGCTCTTTTGAGAAATGGATTTCAGTCCAGAATTCTGTTGGGGCAGCACTATTAACTGATTCATTTTGAAAAAAATGTTTTTTCCCATGACAGTATCCCTTTAAGTAAATCTTGCCCTTTTACATCTCTTGTCTTGAACCACCATTTCGTGATGGTCGGTATGCTGCCTCAGATATCACCTGACCAGAAATACTACAACTCTTACTGTAACAGGAAGAAGTGTTGAAGCAAAAGACAGAACTCTGTCTGTTAATTGGTTCATGTGACCTAACATGTATGGTTTGTTGGTATGTTTGTGTGCACAGTGAATCGTATAATCCCAGGGGGCAGCACTTTTTTTTTAAAATGCCAATTTTCTATTTATGATTACCCAATGGTACATACTACTAAAAAAGTATATTATTATGAAAATGGTTTATTTATTTTATAGCAGGGTTTTACTTATGAGCGGTTTTATGCGATATCTTTTTATAGAGACCTACATTGTTTGGGAGGTATAGTTTTCCTTTAATCTGTGTAGGATTCCTTGTCCTTGAGACGGTTCCATCAGGACAGCATTAAGGGCATGTAGGTAATTTCATAAAGGAAGACAAGTAAGAATCAAAGTCCATTTGCCATAATCCCACACCAATGATTAGAGAAAAAGTGTAAAATTAGTACTGATGCTAATTAGTGAACATTTCTTATTTGTTGTACTAAATAGAACCCCAGTTATTACCAAAATAGTTGGCATATGAGATGCAGAGCTAGAAGCCAAATTCAGTTTATATCCACTGTATCTTGCCAAAAGATTAGAATGGTGCATTCCACTCATAGTGACAATTGTAATGGAAACTTCAACACTCACCCAAGATGGCGTCCAAGATAGCAACCTTCTGCTCCACCGCATGGCTCCTGCCGGGCGCTGTCCTGTGACATCAGCGCCTTCTTCATCTGGGATTGGTCGTCGGCGACGGAACGGACGCCGGCGTCAGAATCGGGCGCCGGCGTCAGGACGTCAGCGTGGGGACGCTGGCGTCAGCGTCTGACGCCAGTGCGTCAGCGTCTGACGCCAGTGCGTCAGCGTCTGACGCCAGTGCGTCAATATTTTGGCGCCAAGACTTGGACTATTTAAACCCCATTGCCCCTTTCTTCTTTGCCCAATTATAGGTTCCTTTGACTTGTGTTCCTGGGTGTGACTACTAATTCTGATTATCCGTGTATCGACCTTTGCCTGTTTTTCGTATCTCCATTGTCTGCCGCCTGAATTGATCTTTTGCCTGTACCCTGACTACTCTTCTGGATAAACCCTTTTTGTACCTCGAACCTGGTTTTGTCTCCTCTTTGGTCCACTACTATTACTGCTGCGCCTTCGGGCCCTTTACAGTATAATTGGGCCATGGACCCTTCGGAGGAGGCCCAAGCACCTCTTGATGTCGGAGGGGCTATTCGTGGGTTGGCTTCTCGGATGAAGACTTATGAAGCTCAACAATCCCATTTTGGCCAGGCCCTCGAGGCGATCCTGGAGAAGTTGACTGCTCTGTCTCCCGTGGCTCCGCCAGTTGTGCCTGCTCCGGCCATACCTATTCCGCTCCAGGTTTCCGAACCTCGTATTCCTGCTCCACCTCTCTTCAGTGGTGATCCTGAAGCATGCAGAGGCTTTATCAACCAATGCGAGATTCAGTTTGCCCTGCTTCCTGGTCAGTTCGTTTCTGAACGTGCAAAGGTAGGTTATATAATCACTCGTCTGCAGGGAAAAGCTTTGGAGTGGGCATCACCCTTTTGGGAAAAGGAGGATCCGCTGATTGACAACGCCAGGGCGTTTGTCCAAGAGCTTCGCACCGTGTTTGATGCTCCAGGTCGTGCCACTGCATCCTCCGCTAGGCTTTTTCAACTGCAGCAAGGTGTTCGCTCTGTCTCCGAGTATGCCATTGAATTCCGCACCCTGGTGGCGGAGACTTCTTGGAACAACGACGGTTACCATGCTGCCTTTTACAATGGTCTAGCCATGCGGATTAAGAACGATCTGGTATCCCGTGAAATTCCCCCCAGATGGGAGGACCTGGTCGCTTTGGCCGTGAAAGTGGATACTCGCCAGCGAGAATTCCAGGTCGAATTAGACCGTGAACGCTCAAAGAGAAGTTCCCGATTTCAGCCTATCCTGGCTCCCCGCTTCCAGAGACCGTTACTCCACGACCCTGCTTACACCTCGTCCTCTCCAACCCCCGCGACGTCTGCTTCTTCCTCTTCATTACCAGCAGAGGAACCGATGCAGATCGGACGGGCCCGTCTTTCCGAACAGGAGAAGAATCGGAGAAGGGCGGCGGGGTTATGTCTCTATTGCGGGGGCAAAGCTCACTTTGCTCTGGAATGCCCAGTGAAGCCGGGAAACGCCAAAGCCTAGGTAAGTTTGGGGAGACTTACCTGGGTGGGATTTGTCGCTCTCCCCATTCTTCTGCTCAACGTTTCCTCCTCCCAGTGCAGATCCAGTTTGGTTCCAAAGAGATCTCTTCTCAGGCCTTTCTTGATTCCGGTGCCGCAGGAAATTTTATGGACCGTGTGTTCGCTGCAAGCCACTCCATTCCTCTCCAATCCTTGGCGATTCCGCTTCGAGTCCTGGCAATCGATGATCGGCCCTTATCTTCTGCGACCATCTCACAGTCCACTCAAGAACTTTCTTTCAAGGTGGGCTCTTTGCATCTGGAAAGACTGTCTTTTCTTCTTATTGATTGCCCCTCCACTCCGGTTGTTTTAGGTCTACCTTGGTTGTGTCTCCACAATCCTGTTATCGATTGGTCCTCTACACAAGTTTCCAGGTGGAGTCCATTTTGTGTACGGAACTGTTTACCTGCTGTTCCTGTCGTCAAAATTTCTTCTGTGTCTTCAAATTCTTCTCTCCCCTCCGTGTACCAAGCATTTGCCGATGTCTTTAATAAAAATTCTGCCGAAAACCTTCCACCTCATCGTCCATACGACTGTCCAATTGAACTTTTATCCGGCTCCATGCCTCCTCGCGGCCGCACCTATCCACTTTCTCCCTCGGAGACTTCCGCAATGAAATCCTATATCCAGGAGAATCTGCAGAAAGGATTTATTCGTCCTTCCGTCTCCCCTGCAGGAGCGGGGTTCTTCTTTGTCGAAAAGAAAGATGGTAGTTTGCGGCCCTGCATTGATTACAGAGGACTTAACAAGATCACCATTAAAAACAGGTACCCTCTTCCTCTCATTTCTGAACTATTCGATCAGCTTAGGGGTGCCAGTCTCTTCACTAAGTTGGATCTTCGTGGGGCCTATAACCTCATTCGGATTCGTGAGGGGGGCGAATGGAAGACCGCTTTTAATACTCGTGATGGTCATTATGAGTACCTAGTCATGCCTTTTGGTCTCTGCAATGCCCCTGCGGTCTTCCAGGAATTCGTTAATGACATTTTTCGAGATTTATTGGGGCAGTGTGTGGTCGTCTATTTGGATGATATTCTTATTTTTTCTAAAAACCTCCAGGAACATCGCAACCAAGTACGTGAAGTACTATCCAGACTGAGGAAAAACAACCTTTACGCCAAGTTGGAAAAGTGCACCTTCGAAGTCTCTTCTATTCCTTTTCTTGGGTACATTATTTCTTCCCTAGGCTTCAAGATGGATCCGGCCAAGGTCTCTGCAATCCTGGACTGGCCTCTTCCTACCAGTGTTAAAGCTGTTCAAAGGTTTGTTGGCTTTGCCAATTACTATAGACAGTTCATTAAAAACTTCTCTTCCAGACTTTCTCCAATTCTTGCCTTGATCCGTGGTGGAAACAAACCTCAGCACTGGCCCCCTCAAGCTTTGGAAGCCTTCAAATTTCTCAAGGAAGCATTCTCCTCCGCTCCAGTCCTTAGACACCCCGAACCTCTTCAACCCTTTTTCATCGAAGTGGATGCCTCGGACATCGGTGCTGGTGCAGTGTTATCCCAGAGATCTTCTTCTGATGTTAAACTTCATCCATGTGCCTTCTTTTCCAAAAAATTTTCTTCCCCCGAACAGAACTATGACGTTGGCAACCGGGAGCTACTTGCTGTTAAACTGGCCTTGGAAGAGTGGAGACACTTATTAGAGGGCTCTTCGGTTCCGGTAACGATCTTTACTGACCACAAAAATCTCAAATTTATCCAGTCTCTCAAACGCCTCAATCCCCGGCAAGCCAGGTGGGCACTTTTCTTTTCTCGTTTTAATTTTGTTATTACTTTTCGCCCTGGGTCCAGGAACAGGAAGGCCGACGCATTATCCAGAAGCTTTATTCCTGAAGACTCTTGCTCCGAAGATCCTGAACCTGTCGTTCCTTCTTCCAAGATCATCGCAGCTTTGTTTCCTTCCTGCGCTTCTCAGTTACTCTCCGCTCAAGCTTCTGCTCCTGAAGAGACTCCCCTGGGTTTAGCTTTTGTTCCTCCAGAGTTTCGTCCTGCCATCTTGTCTCACTCTCACAATTCTAAACAGGCTGGTCATCCTGGGATTAAAAAGACTACCGAACTTTTGTCTCGTTTGGTCTGGTGGCCATCTTTAAGGAAAGACGTTAAAGACTTTGTTTCATCATGTTCCACCTGTGCCGTTTCTAAGTCTGGACATTCCCCCCCTAAGGGTTTTTTGTTGCCTTTACCCATTCCTTCTAGACCTTGGACTCATATTTCCATGGACTTTATTGTCGATCTTCCAAATTCTTCCGGCCACACTGTCATCTGGGTGGTGATTGACAGATTTAGTAAGATGGCTCATTTCACTCCTCTCCGCAAACTGCCATCTGCCCCGGAACTTTCTGAACTCTTCATTAAACATATTTTTCGTCTCCATGGTTTTCCTGCTGAAATTGTGTCTGATCGTGGTCCTCAGTTTGTGTCTAAATTTTGGAGGTCTCTGTGTAAAGCTTTGAACATTTCTCTTCAATTTTCTTCTGCTTACCATCCTCAGTCCAATGGGGCCGCCGAACGTGTCAACCAAGCATTGGAACAGTTCCTACGTTGTCATGTGTCCCTGTGTCAGGATGACTGGTCAGACCTTCTTCCATGGGCGGAATTTGCCCACAACAATTCCCTGCATTCTTCTTCCCAGAAGTCTCCTTTTTTCTGTGTTTTTGGTTTAAACCCTTTGGCATTTCCTCAGGACCTCCTACTCACCAACGTGCCTGCCGCCAATGATCAAGCAGCTCATATGATGGCCATCTGGCAGGCTACTACCGCTAATTTAGAAAAGAGTGCTTCTTCCCAGAAGAAATTTGCAGACAAAAAGAGGATTGCTTCTCCAACATACTCTCTTGGTGACAAGGTTTTGTTGTCTACTCGTAATATTCGTCTCAAGATTCCCTCTCCTAAACTTGGTCCCAAGTTCATCGGTCCCTTTCCCATCATCGAGGTCATCAATCCTGTGGCTGTCCGTCTTCTTCTTCCACCCGAAATGAGGATCCCTAATGTGTTTCATGTGTCTCTTCTTAAACCTGCAGTCTCCTCTCCCTCTTCTTCTTCCACAGCTCCTGTTGTCGTCAATGATTCTTTGGAGTTCGAAGTCAATCGAATCTTGGATTCCCGCATTTCCAGGGGTACTCTCCAATATCTCATTGAATGGAAGGGTTTCGGTCCTGAGGAATGCTCCTGGGTAAAGAACTCCGACGTTCATGCTCCCATCCTTGTCCGCAGGTTCCACAAACAGTTTCCTTCTCGTCCTGGTCCCGGTGGTCCTGAGGCCCCCCCTAGGGAAGGGGGTACTGTAATGGAAACTTCAACACTCACCCAAGATGGCGTCCAAGATGGCAACCTTCTGCTCCACCGCATGGCTCCTGCCGGGCGCTGTCCTGTGACATCAGCGCCTTCTCCATCTGGTATGGTCGTCGGCGACGGAACGGACACCGGCGTCAGAATCGGGCACCGGCGTCAGGACGTCAGCGTGGGGATGCTGGCGTCAGCGTCTGACGCCAGTGCATCAGCGTCTGACGCATCAATATTTTGGCGCCAAGACTTGGACTATTTAAACCCCATTGCCCCTTTCTTCTTTGCCCAATTATAGGTTCCTTTGACTTGTGTTCCTGGGTGTGACTACTAATTCTGATTATCCGTGTATCGACCTTTGCCTGTTTTTCGTATCTCCATTGTCTGCCGCCTGAATTGATCTTTTGCCTGTACCCTGACTACTCTTCTGGATAAACCCTTTTTGTACCTCGAACCTGGTTTTGTCTCCTCTTTGGTCCACTACTATTACTGCTGCGCCTTCGGGCCCTTTACAACAATTATGTGGGAAGGGTCAAAACATACTCAGACTGCGCTGCTGTGTTTTGGGTTCGAGAGGAAGCTCCTCCATCCAACTCTTCTGTTTCACCCTTGAAAAGACAATGGAGTGAGTACAACAAGCATAGTCTTTCTATTCATTGTAGGAGTAAACTTGAAGTTTAAGAGATTGCACTACATTTAACAATTATGTAAAGGTGAAATAAGCACTTTTCTGTTCATGACCTGATATATTAGTTACTGCTGTGCCATTGTAATATTATTTAAAATACAAAATAACTTATCCTGCAGCACGATGCAATGCATTTGTTTCATAATGTCCAGAGATAGGGGATTTTTTTGTAACTGATATTCAGCTCCATGGAGCAGGCTCTGATTTCCCTTACAGGCTGCAATACATAATTGCATCAACCCCAGAATCATAATAATAAGAGGCAAGGTCAGAATTAGGGGTCAATAGTAGAGTGGCACAGGAGTGCCAATTGCTGATCCATTAACGCTATGTTTTATGGCATATAAGCAAGGCGGACTATTGCAAAACCACAACAGATCATTGAAATGAATTATTTATGTCTTCATAAGTTTTACTAATCTTCCCTCTCTGCTTTTTTACAACATTCCTTCCGAATTTTGTGGTTTACTTATCTGTAAAGGCGAACATCAAGCTTCTTATCTAATGTTCCCGATATGTTAAAAGTCAAACCATCCTGCTTTTGTCTGCCAATAACTCTTTAAAGGATAAGGAAATCCTGCTAATCATTGCTGGCCAGCACACAGTACACCAAATATGTGCTTATCATTTTATTGTAGTGTGCACAATGTCCCCTTCTGCTCTTAGATGTGGCTTTACAGCACTAGGACTATTTAACTTCGGCTTTATGCTGGTGTTGGAGACTTAAAGGAACAGTAACATCAAAAAATGAAAGCGTTTAAAGTAATACAAATATTATGCAGTGTTGCCCTGCACTGGTAAAACGGGTGTGTTTGCTTCGGAAACACTACTATTGTTTATATAAATAAGCTGCTGTGTAGCAATGGGGGCAGCCATTCAAAGGAGAAAGGGCTCAGGTTACACAGCAGATAGCAGGTAAGCTCTGTAGAACATAATGGTGTTATCTGTTATCCACTATCTAACCTGTGCCATATAGCCTTTTTTTAATTTCCACCATTGCTAAACAGCAGCTTGTTCATATGAACTATAGTTGTGTTTCTGAAGCAAACAGATCAGTTTTACCATTGCAGAGCAACAGCACATAATATTTTTTTTACTTTAAAACACTTTCATTTTTTGGTGTTACTGTTCCTTTAAGACTGGAACATATGGGTGGCACCAATGGAGCAAAGTCTGAATAGGCATATAAAAATTTAAATGTTTCTAGGGAAGCAAATACAGTTTGTTATGGGAGACAATAACATGTAGGGTTAGTGCAAGGAGCTATGCATTCCGTGCTTGACAAAATTTTCAAACCGGCCGTCAGATATCAGTTGGTCAGGCCCTGCTGAATACCCCATGCACAGGCTAATAAGATGCTGACTTGGTCTGGAGCGACAACATCAGGAGCTTTTATCAGCCAGCGTATGGTCAACTTAAAGGGGTGGTTCACCTTCAAACAACTAGTTGTTTTCAGATAGATCACCAGAAATAACAACTTTTTCCAATGACTTTCTATTTTGTATGTGTCACCGTTTTTCTAATATTGAAGTGTATTGTGTAATTTTTCACATTATGAAGCAGCCCTCGGAGGGGGTCGCCGACCCTGTAAACTGTTCTAAATTGATACAGTTAGTTGATACAATTCTTATCTTTGTCCCTGCTGAGCAGAATCCCTGAGTCCCATTAAAGGCAGCTGTTAGAATTGATACAATAATTACTTATACTCTAGAGATACTACTGAGAAATGTATCAACTAAATGTTGCAGAATTGTAACAGTTTAGAATCTGCACCTGAATTACTGAGCTGCTAGACTGAAACACCAGAGACATGAACACTCAACTTTAAACTTAGAGTTTGGAAAAAAAAAATAAAAGATGAGGAATGCTCGCACCACATATAAATGTTACTAAAAGTCGCACCATTTGCACAAGGTTAAGAAACCAATAGCAACAAGTAGATGCAACATACTGATTGGTTGGTATGGCTTACAATACTTGGTGCAAACTTTGAGACTTTTATGAAATTACCTCCTTTATTTACAATGATTCAAATTTGTACCGACCGCACTTTTTTACAGAATGGAAATGAGGTCACTTTGAAAACCCTCCTGGCATACAATAATCCATATAAACCATTGCCCCCCACATGCAGGAACCCTAGGGGAAAGACCGCTACGAGTTTAGTTTAAAATAGATCAGGGTTGGAAAATATTTACAATAATCAAGACACATCGCTATAAAAGCCTGGAAAATATTAGTATCATTTTTACAATGAAACAAACTATGGCTTGTAAAACTTTGGGTGTACAAAGGTTAAACTAAATAGTTGAAGAAATACATGCATGGTGTGCCATATCATTGGTGTTCTAGACATGCTCTGGTGCGTGTGCCATACCATTGGTGTTCTAGAAATGCTCTGGTGCTGGGATAGGTTGAAGAATTTACTGATGAAGTCTTGTTCTGCCAGGCACAGCGGCTGCAGTTCACTTAAGACCTGTTCAAAAATCTGAAAAAGAAAGAGTACTGTTGCACTTGGTGCCTATTCATTCTGCTGCATATTATTGTACAGGCAGGCCCGGATTTGTGGAGAGGCCATCAAGGCCCGAGTCTAGGGCGGCAGGATTTTAGGGGGTTGCCCGACCACACCCATATTGGTTCAGAAACACTGGGGATGAGCAGGATATACGATTTTATTTAATCTCCTGTGCGCCAATCCCCATTTATCAGGTCCCGATCGAGGGCCAGAACTAGGGGTAGGCAGAGTAGAAATGTGCCTAAAGCAAAAAAACTAGGGGGCGCCAGGCACGTACCCTCTCTGTTGCCTACCCCACGTCCGGTCCCCTCTCTCCGACTGTATATTCACTTTGGCCATGTATCTGTTCTTCTCTGCATGCGCACAAGAGCATCAGTTTGTGCATATGCGAGAACGTTAGTTCACGCATGCACACAAGAACAGTAGTTTGCGCATACACACCCCATCCAGCGATACGACTGGCTAGGTTACCTAGGGCCTGGCTCTGTCCCAATCATGAAAGTTTGAGTGGAAAAAAAGGGAGGGGACAGGGGCAATGAACAACAGTAGGCCTAGTGGCGCCCGCTATGTAAATCCAGCCCTGTGTACAGGTATGGGATCTAGACATTTCTTAGAGACTCCATTTTATCCAAATAATCAATTTTTTTAAATGATTTCCTTTTTCTCTGTAATAATAAAATAGAACCTTGTACTTGATTCAAACTAATCCCAACTAATTAATACTTATTGGAAGCAAAACCAACCTATCTGGTTTATTTCATGTTTACATGATTTTCTAGTAGACTTAAGGTATGAAGATCCAAATTACAGAAAGATCCCTTATCTGGAAACCCCTTGAGCATCGTGGCTAACAGGCCCCATACCTGTACTATAAACACTCCTGAATCACAATGGCCAATACTTCATACATCTAAAATAGTCCATAGTAAGAGGTTATACAAGATGCCTGCATTTACATGTTGTAATCTGTTCCTATAGAAATACAGATCATACCCAAGGAGCCTTAACATTTTTAAATTCACCATTCATTAATGATTGTTAAGTGGAAAAAAAAATCCAACTTTCGTGAAAAAAACATGAGAGACGAGCTGATACATCGCTCAAGGATCCGCACACCTCTTGTGCATTGTACAGTGCTTTAATCATGTGACCCTTGAATGTATATTTACTTAATTTGACTGTGATTGTGTAGATTCTGCATTAATAGCCTGCCCAAGAAGGACCTCTTCCCCACCCTCACCTTGTTACATGTTAAAGGGATGAATTTTGGAACATAAAATCTCTCTCACTTTCCATGGTGGGTGGTGCAAGTCCCAAAGTGCATCACCTTAAAGGAACAGGAACACCAAAAACTGAAAGTGTATCAAAGTAATTAAAACATAATGCACTGTTGCTCTGTACTGGTAAAAGTTCTGTGTTTGCTTCAAAAAGACTACTGTAGTTTATATAAACAAGTTGCTATGTAGTCATGGGGGCAGTCATTCAAGGCACCTTTTTTCTCCTTTTTTTCCAGCTTGAATGGCTGCCCCCATGGCTACACAGCAGCTTATTTAATAAACTATAGTAGTGTTTCTAAAGCAAACACAAAGCTTTTACCAGTGCATGTTAAGAGTATATTATATGTTAATTACTTTAAAATGCTTTCTTTTTTTGGTGTCACTGTTCCTTTAACATGAAACAAGATGAGAGAGGGGTTGTATGACTGGAACCTGGAGCAGGAAGAAGAAAGGTCCCTGTGATTTAGAGGCAGACTATCATGGTTTCCTTTACAATCTGAAGACTCATAGATGTCTGTGTGAAAAGAAAAATCATTTTAGGACATGGAATGTATAATTTGACATAATAAATCCAGAGACAGACTACCATGGTTTCTTCTGAGGAATCTGTGCAAAACCCTATTGATTTTTTGGGCATGTAAAGTGTAATTTGACATTACAAACCCATAGATGCAGCTAGGCTGCTGAGATGATGCATTTCACAATATAAAACACAGGTTGGCATAGTGTGGGGCATACCTTATCAAATGTGGTCCTGTCTGCTACATCCAGGTCAGAAGCAGACATATTGCCCATGTCTAGCAGTGATGAAGACTGAGACCTGCAGCTGCTGGAGCTCTGTACAGATAACTTATTGAGACTTGATGTGGATCCTGTTAATTTCCCAGCACTTCCATGGAGACCTAAAATCCCAACAAATGAAAAGGTCTATAGGCCTCATTTACTAACATGCTGTATGTGCTATTTTGCAGGTGCCAAGAGCAACCAATCAGCAATTGATTCTGATCAGTTGGACCAAAGTTGGAGTTGATTGGTTGCATTTTCTTGATTTAGCACCTGTAAATCAGCCCTTATGTGTGCTCTCCCCAAACATTTGTACAGTGCTAAAAGGACTTTGTACAAGTAAAACCTACAAACCATTGTGGCTGCACACTTAAGCTGGGTATACACAAGAAAGTTCCAAATGTTTGGGAGCTCACAAAACAATTGTATTTAAAAAACCGCACCAAAGATATCCTTGATAGTAGTTAAATAGTTGTATCCTTAAGATTAAAGCAGAGGTCTGACCATGGTCAGTACAGTACAATTAACAAAGTCCAAAGAGAAAAAGTACCCCGTTTAATCAATTTAAATCAAATCAATTTATTTAAATCTGAACCTATTTGGGTGTTGAATAAGGTATAAGAATAGACCAATTTCGTTACTGTTTGAGTTAAATTGATTACGCGGGAGTACTTTTTCTCTTTGGACTTTATTAATTGAGCTCACAAAACAAGCAAATCTATGCCTGATTTTGCTACCCACTCGCTAGGCCATAATCAGGCTGATATGTTTGTTTCGACCCTGAAAAGTCTGGCGACTGGCACCATTCTGGTCTGTAATTGTCCAAACTGCCTGTTATTTCAGACACACATGTGGCCATCTTAAGTTTGTGTGAAACTCTTAAACTAAAAGTGCTTCTTTTAAATTAAAAAAATTATGTTTTTTATTGTTTTACTATATTATAGTTATGTCAACACGACATACCATACTCCCTCAGCAGGACCAAGTGTCCCATGCAACGAACGCACTAAGAATACTCACTCTCCGTTTCTTGTTTGACAGCAGTTTCCTTTCGAGGTAGCGTAGCTGGGGTTGGATTAGATTGCAAGCATCAAAGACAAAAGATGCATTAGGAAAAACAGGCATTTTAGAGACCATGCACAAGAGAAAAGTTAGGCACTTGTTAGAAAGTCATGCTGAAGGCAATTAAAAAGCATTACAGTTATAATTTGTTACATGGAAGAACCAATACAATACACACATATAGTAATGGAAAGAAATGACGTTATAAATGAAATTTATCAATGGAAATTTACTTATTCTAGATAAATTGCACACATGCAATGCTTTAGTATGAAAGTATTCTATATGGAACCCAAAGATTAACTGTATCTTAATGGAAAACATGTCAAGCTTCATTATTAAAGGAGAAGGAAAGGCTAACAATAAGTAATCTTTATCAGAAAGGTCTATATAAATACACCAGTAAACCCTCAAAGTAATGCTGTTCTGATCCCTCTGTCAAAAGAAACACATAATTTCTATCCTTCTATTGTGTACACATGGGCTTCTGTATCAAACTTCCTGTTTTTAGCATAAACTTCCAGGGCTACTGCATGAGCATGCTCAGTTTGCTCCTCTATCCCTCCTTTTTCACCCTCCTCTCTTTCCTGCTGTAATCTGAGCCCAGAGCTATGAGTGAGGAGGGAGAGACTCAGATAGGAAGTGATGTCACACCAAGCTAATTAAAGCATGTTATCCTAAACAAACAGTGTTTCTAGAGCTGTTTACTCAGATATGGTAAAGTATTCTGCAGAATAAATCTAGTGTTATAGCTTGCACTATTGTGGCTAATCTATTGGCAATAAACTGCTTCCATAGCTTTCCTTCTCCTTTTATGGTACCAAAATGGAATACCTCTTCAGATTGGGCAAATGGGAAGTATTTAATAGTTAAAAACATTGAGGAAATGGAATCCTGTTCTAATGATTTCCCCTGACCAGAAACCTAGAGAGCATCCTTGTAGCTGTAGGCCAAATTCCCACTATTTGTCTCTAAGTGCCAGCAACAAATCAACAATAAGCTTTTATTACTTGCAAGAGTCTCAACACTATAATCAATGTCTGGTTTGTTGCTCACACTAATCTAATTTCATATATTGGGATTCTATTAAACAAAGAAAAAGTAGTAACCCCACACAGTCTGAAAATGGTTTTAGTCTGAATTAATTAGTAACAATAGTATTGGAATTCTGCCATCCGTGTTATTTCTGTTTTAATTGTAAACAGCAAAGGTATCTTTTGAATTCCTACTCCCAGTATCCTCATTGAGCCTTGCTAAGAGGCAGAGTTTAGAGCAGCATGATGAAATCTGTGTTCTAAGGGTGCTGTACAATATAACACTGTATTTCAAAATATTCCTTGGTTTAATTAGTACTCTATATAGTGCAGCATAAAAATGGTGACCATGTAACAGTTTAGCAGGAGAACCAAAACAAATGACATCCCCCAAACAATCCTGTCCATCTCTGGTCACAACACCTTTGGCCCTATCACTACTGGAATGACAGCGCGGTTCAATAATCAAGCCCTGCGGGATACTCAACAAGCTCAAAGGCAGGAAAAACCCCCAGCATTCTGCTACATTGAGACTATGTTAACATGTGAGGGATTTCCAATCAATTGTAATATTGCATCATATTGCGTACATTTTTAGAACCCAAAATACAGATAACTTTTTCCTTGTTTAAATATTCATGCACATATGATATGCGTTTGATTCTGAGCAGGCAGAAAACCAATTATAGGGCAACCATAAATTACCTCTTCTAATAGCAGACACAATTTATCGTAAAGTGGGTCATACATTCTATATTCTCTAAACGTATTGACTATGTTGCAAAAAAATATTCTGCTAACTTTAGTTGCTGTTATAAAACCAGGTCAGGCTAAATTCCACATTTTACTCAACCCTCTACCACTGGCAACATAGAAAACATAGTGCTGGTATGAGAAGTCATTTTGTCAGCAAGTTTAACTGCAAATGTTCAACAAGCTCAAAAATATAGTTAATTGTAGTTATTACTACATTGGGTAGAATTCCTTTTTCTGTCCTAGATATTCCAGGCTTGATAAAGGGTCCAGTGGGGCTCGAAACGTTGCCCTTTGTTTGTATTAAATGGGCTAAATAAAATCACTGAAGATTTTGCATCATTTCCAGAGTACTACTGGATTTCTTTCTCTGGATATAGCAGTTGACCCAGATAGCAGGCAAGGGTCTTCTAGTCTAGCACCTGAAACCTACACAGATATACAAGAGGGTAGAGCACTCCTAATTATTACTATATATTCCTGAAGTCTGCGAGGGAACATATACTGTATTATATTCACTAGGCCTACAGACGAATGAGCAATGTTTTTCATGTTTTTAACCTTGTTATGGCACAAGACGGGCCCTGGTCAAATATTGGGCCTCAAGGGGGACTTGAACTGAACAAGTCTCAAAAAGACCAATCCTGTGGAAATCCATAGATTATGTACCATATGGGCTGGCTTAACAAACTTCTTCCCCTGCTCTGATTTCTCTCTCATACAGTCGCACAATGTAATCCATGTAATTCTGAAAAATCTAAGTAAATTATGTTTGTCAATTAAAACAGGCCTTGTAATGACATACTTTTACAATCATTCAATTTCAATGGATTGATACTGCCTCCTCTATTTATCCCTGGCCTGTCTAGTGGGGGTAATAAATATATAGCAGTTTTCAGACACCTATGGAATCTTAGAAGCTAGGGATGCACCGAATCCAGGACTCGGTTCGGGATTTGGTCAGGATTCTGCCTTTTTCCAGCAGGATTCGGACGAATTCTTCTGTCCAGCCGAACCAAATCCGAATCCTAATTTGTATATGCAAATTGGGGGCAGGAGTGAAATCGCGTGACTTTTTGTTACAAAACAAGTAAAAAATGTGTTCCCCTTCCCACCTCTAATTTCCATATGCAAAGTAGAATTCGGATTCGGTATTCGGCTGAATCTTTTGCGAAGGATTCGGGGATTCGGCCGAATCCAAAATAGTGGATTCGGTGCATCCCTAATAGAAGCACAATATTGCTCCCCTATGCGTAGAATCACTGACTCGTTCACCATATAACTTGTTAACTGCTTTCCTGCTACCTCGCTTACTACGTCAATATTAGAAGTCACAATGGAGCACTTTACAATATAAATGCACAACAAATGATTTGTACTTGTCATGAAAATCCATGGTTGCTAAATGATTTCAGTGTACAATATGTTGTTCCATGTTGTACATGTTTATATAAATACACTGGGGAGAGAGACATTTGAAGAAGAAATTTCCTATGCTATGCCACAAATTGACTTGGTTGTGCAATGGTTAGCAATGTTGCTTTGCAGTGCTAGGGTCCTAGGTTAAATTTTAGCACGAGTTTGTGTTCTCCCTATGCATATGTGGGTTTCCTCCAGGTACAACAATTGTAGATACATCACCTCCTCTCCTTTCCTTTGATATTCCTGCCCGGTGGTGCAGAACTCCCTCGTCAGTCGGCACACGTCAATCATACATAAGGAACATAGGAATAGAGTCACACATACACCATGTTGTTTTGCAAGCCGGGGAACTTGCCCCTTTTATTTTTACCACGCGTGCATCAACGTTTCGGGGGGGGGGGGTTCACCCTGGGGGGGTTCACCCTCCCTTCATCAGGATCTGAAGGGAGGGTGAACCCCCCCCCGAAAAGTTGATGCACGGGTGGTAAAAATAAAAGGTCACTGAATAGCTGCTGTTGCTGCTTAACAGCCTGAAGCATTGTGTGTCCTACAAAGAAAATCAACAAGAAAATAGTTCCTTAGTAAATCCGATTTTATTTTATTCATTTTTTAGACTACTACCACACTGGGTATGCCTGATATAAAAGTATGTAGGGTAGCATGTGGTTCCCTAGTTTCTCTATTATATAATATTCTTGATTATATTATATTGTCAGTATTTGATTATATTGTCATGTGAAATGCTACTTGTTATAAATGACTCTGCTTGCCTCCCCCCCCCTTTTCCCTTTCATTTCTGTACCCTCCCCCCAAAATGCAATAAACAAAGAATATACAAAAAAAAAAAAACACTCATGAACCAACACTGTGTCATTTCTGTTCATATTAAATGAGAAGTTATAATGTGCCTTGAAAGCCAAAGAAGGCAGAAAGATTAAGTTCTACATTTGCTGGCTTAGTTGTTACCTAGTACAAGAGCTAGCATGCAAATATTCAAGGGGGCACCATGGTATGCTGGGAGCTTAATTGAACAAGTCCATGTATCGGCACTCGCCAAATCAAGAGCATTAGCCGGTTGCTTACCAAAAAAAAATACAAGCACCATAGAAAGCACTCACGGCAAAAATATGAAAACATTTCACCAGTCAAAAATGCATTTCAATCCACCGGGGACCGTTGTTAGGATATGGACCGGAATTAGTACAATTGCTTAAATATGTAAAACAACCAATCAGTGCAATCAGTGTTATAATTAACCCCATGTGGGCTCAGTAGTCAACCCATAACTATATACCAGCAAATTTAATACAAATATGAATCAATTAATCTAAAAAAATTTTAAAAACTTCTACCCATCTGTGTATCATCATAAAAACATAATTAAATATTAGTGACCCACTTATCAAACATTAATAACCACAATCAATTATAACTCTAATTGTACACCAATACTTAATCTCCTCTAAACATCAGGAGTGGCCACTACATACCATGAATTTCCAATAATACATAAAAATAATCAACTGATTAATCACCCCCAAGTTACCCCCCCCCCAGTGGATTGAAACACATTGATGAGAGCATGGTGTAAGAAAGATATATATACACATACTGAAAGTGTATTTCTGACCACGGAATCAAGCATTTAAAAGCATAAGTGTTCTTGAATGACATAGCAAAACAACACTGTATAGCCATTAAAGCAAAAGGTCAGAAAGCCAATAACCACAACTTTTATAGTAAGTACTGCTCTTACCAGGATGAAGAGCCACATGCATACACTGTAGGAGAGCTCTGCTGCGTTAGTACAAGCCTCAATCCCTCGAGATGAAGAAAGATCTGCTTCTTGGAGAGCTTTAATGTGATTTAATTAGATAAATCCATGTGGTTCTAAAAACATAAAAATCTCTTACTATGTGATACAGAAGATATAAAAATGTGATTTACCAGAAGAGTCCTGTATCTCAGCAGTAGCAATTCCTTAATATTTACTAAAGCTGAATGCTACCAGGACATGGTATTGAGTGGGATTACTGGTTCCTTTATCTAAAAAATTGGCATTTACATGTGATCCTACAAGAAATGTTCATTTGTGTTACTGAGAAACAATAAGTGATATGCATTTATCTTTATATAAAGACATTTACAAAACAAATACTCACAACAAGGAATTCAATCTCGCCCAGGAGAGTGTCACTGTTGGTCTTGCTGAGCTCAATAAGATGGTTGCTCTCAGAGATCTGGTCCATTTGTTCCTTCACACTCTGTAGCATCTCCTCATAGCTGCTCAGTTTTCCTTCAATGTGATCTACCTCCTTAAGGGCTTCATCCAGCAGTTGCATGAGGATATTAACTTGTTTTTCTGAAGCCATGATTGACTGAATATTTGCCTGCAAAACACAAGGAAAGAAACACCTCTGAAAGTTCATATGCCAGATCAGTTATTCCTTTAAATGGAGGTGTTTAAACCCAGCATGAACAAAAAAATTTTTTTAAAGGAAAGGCCTATTTGCTTTGGGGTGCCAAAAGTTAAGCACGCGCAACTGATTATATTACTTACCTGAAACCCTGGGCCGCTGCTCCTATCAGCAGAAAACTGCACTGGTACGGGGGTTCTTCCAGTGAGCACCACAGAGCGATGATTTCCTTCTTCTTCTTTCTTTAAACTTCCCAGGACAGACGCATGCACAGTAGAATGAAATAGCCAACGTCTTTGTTAAAGTTCGGCTTTTCATTGTACTTTTCATGGGCACCCAAGGGAAAAAAGAAGAAGAAGCAAGTGACCGCTCCATGGTGCTCGCTGTAATAACCTCCCGACGGGTGGAGTTTTCTGTTGATAGGAGCACCAGCCTGGGGTTTCAGGGAAGTAAATACAATCACTTGGGGGGTACCAAACTTTTGGCACCCCCAAGTAAATTCAGCCTTTCCTCCTTTAAGTAAAAAGCAAACTTAACATACAGGCCTGTATTTACTAATGGTGAGAAAGCGAAAAGTGCAAAAATCTCTGCAATTTGCCATGCTTCAATGCAGCAATTTTTCCAGTATTATACATTTGCAAGCACTGCAGTTCACCACAAAATTTGGCATATACCACTAGACAGTGCAGAAGCAATACAAAATGGGAGCCCTGTATATTATTACTCAGTCAACAGCAGGTTTAGAAGAGTACCTCGAGCCTACATGCTTTATCTTAATGATAGTATTTGACGCACTGGCCAAGAAAACATTGGAGATGAATCTTAAATGTATTAAGTATTGGCACACACAGGTTTTCCCATCTAATTTTGGAGCTAGAGCTCTGAAAAAAGTACTAAGATGCACTAAGTAGTTGCAATCAAGTGATGATTGTGACCTTGGCTGACCATAACAGATACAACTGATGTTTGTGCATCCTTGAACTTGTCTTACCCCATCCAAAACCTGCAGCTCTCTGGATAATTTCTCTGCAAAGACCTCTGCATTGGATATTGCATATTCACAGTCCTCCATCATAATCTCAATGTCCTGCTTCTCTCTGGCATTTAATTCCTGGTACTCGGCTGCTGCTTCTTCATCTCCCCCAGTAACAGTCTGGTTCTCCCCACTAGGAACAGACTCTTTAAGACGTGATGGGGAAAAAACAGATTACTATTTATATTCGTACAGATACAAAACCAATCACTTCTCTTCAACGAGTATTTTTTCCAATTTGCTGTACTATTCAGATCTTATCTAACCTTCAAAACTCTGTCTGGTTGCACAGGGAGGTTATACCAGGCAGTCAAATCTATATGAAGACTAGATTTCTATTCTTTAATTACTCTACTATACATTTTTCTGTTCAGGACCATGCCTATTTATATTCCAGTTAAAACAATGCCTGGTTGCTAGGGCAAGTGGGACCCTAGCAAACAAATAGAATCTTAAAATTCCAAATAGAAAGCTGCAACATAACATTAGGTCATTAAAAACCACTTGACCAGTTATTCTTAGAATACCAAAAATACTCCAGCTAAAACTGTTGAGGTCATGTAGAAGTCAATGGAAGATGTCTCTTTAACCATTTGAAGATGTCTGTAGCCTTCACGATTTTTGGGTTTTTTTACGTTGGTTTGCGCTGAAAAACTCAATAAATTTGAGCCATGCAAGATTTTTTAGACTATAACTCAATAAATTTGAGCATTCGAGTTTTTTCCCCCGATTGCATACAATTGAGTTTTTTTACATACAGGTTTTTTTCAAAAATAAGCAAACATTTATTCGAGTTAGTAAAAAAAACTCACAAACTCGATCTTTGATAAATAACCCCAGTAACGTGTCCTTTCCAATCATTTCAAAATGTGGGTTCAATGAAGCTTATTTAATATTTTAAAAGAGATACTTTTCAGAGAGAATGGATTGAAGAAGAAGGAAATTGGAGATAGAAGGCAGGCATAGAAAAATGAATGCTACTGTATTAATCTTCAGCCTAAAGACAACATTAAGACTTTATATCTCTCTCTCACGCCTGGCTATAATAATTGGACACAGGCCTGTGATATCACAAGAAAGGATGAGCGTGAACATGTTCACATGAACACAGTGGCATTATGCTGTTGTACATTCCTTGTGAATGGTATAACATACAGCTATATTGCTTGCCTCAGCTATCAATCAGGGAAGCCTGTCTGAGGGCCCCACACAGGGGCCAATAAGTTGCCGACTCGGTCTGTCAGCAGCTTTTATCGGCCCGTGTATGGCCAGCTTAATACTACAGAATTCGGATTTCATTCAGCCGTAGGAAGCAACGTTGCAGGCCTACAATGCATAATAGAAGGAGCAATAAGTGAGTGCAGATAATAAACAGCTAAGCAGAGCCTCGATCATCTCTAGCAAAGAAAGCATTAAAGGGACAGTATACCCCTCAAAATTGGTTTAATGAAAAGTTATTTATTGCTCTAAACATCAACATTTTAAAATAAAATTAAAGCCACAAAAAAAAAAACAAAAACAAAAAAAAAAACAAGCAACTCACAGATACGTGGCTGTATAATGATCTGATTTTTATTTAAAATGATAACAGGCTTTAGCTGGGGAAAGTGAGGGATTTATTTATACAGAGAGCTTCTCAGTGGGGATTGCCTTGTTTAGCGCAAGAAATAACAAAAGTCAAAAAGTGTTCAGCACAAGCCTGGTTCATTGTTGAAAAAGGAGGTATGCTATTCCTTTAAGCATAATGTAAAACCATACTTAGAAAACATATGTTTTCTACACGAATACCTCTTTGTAGTGTATGCTAAGACAACTTTAAAATTATATGATTAACTCCCTATTCATTTCTACAAAATGACTCCAGAAGGTCTAACTATAACTATAGGAACATGTATAAATAAATCATGGCACCCACCTTCATCAACTTTAGGCAGTTCTATGTAAGGAAAAAAAGAGCAAAGGACAGTAAGCAAGAGAGTATTACAGCATAGTTTGTATACAGAATACATTTGGAAACAGTTATATTGCTTGGCTATAGCTTTGACGCACAGTGCAATGCACACTAGGTATTAATCATTGCAATGAGGTAAATGTAGAAAACTACTCAGTCTTACCTGGAAACCCGTTTTGTTTATATCACGAAACCATGTTTTATGATGATTGGGAATGCTCTTGTTTGAGGATACTTGCATTGTTCTTTAGCTCTAAGGCTAGGGGCCAGACACGGCCAAAATCAGCGTGATGAAATCCGCAGGCCGATTTTAGCCACACCACTAGCAGTATCCTCTTCTTGTTTTGCGAAAAAATTCGATACTTTGCATTTTGCGCCGTGTGTTGCCCTAGCCTAAATGCTATGGTTTCTACGTACACCCATCTCTCAATCACTATGAAGATACCCAGAATATCAGCAAAGGCACCAGTTTGTGTAAGGCTCTGAACACAACCATCTTCACTCCTTCCACTTCAACTAATTGCTTAGAACAGACAAAAGGCAATTTAATGATTACATTATTAATTTACTGGGCATCTAAAAGCAACCAATTAGTAATTTTATTGTCCACACCTCAAAAAGGATATAAAATCTCAGATACTTAAATGGCATTGGTCAACTCCCCCTCCCCCCATAAAATCATGCAAAGTCACCCACTAAGCGACTGCATTTGGAAACCCAATTAATACCTCAAGCAACAGCATCATAAATTACAAAATGATCTCTGCTGCTTTGCTACTTAAGGGCTCTTACACATGAGCGTTTTTACCTGCGCTCCCCTGCGTTCCGTTTTTCTGCGTTCAGCCACAGGGGAGCGCAGGAATAGATGCATTTAATTATTTCAAATGGGGCTGTACTCACACAGGCGCATGTAGGCGCCGAACGCAGGTTGAGACGCAACATGCTGCATTTTTCCTGCGTTCGGCGCCTACATGCGCCTGTGTGAGTACAGCCCCATTTGAAATAATTAAATGCGTCTATTCCTGCGCTCCCCTGCGGCTGAACGCAGAAAAACGGAACGCAGGGGAACGCAGGTAAAAACGCTCATGTGTAAGAGCCCTAACCCATCCTTGAGCAATGTCCCTTTAAAGGAACAGTTCAGTGTAAAAATAAAAACTGGATAAATGGATCGACTGTGCAAAATAAAAAATGTTTCTAATATAGTTAGTTAGCCAAATATGTAATGTATAAAGGCTGGAGTGACTGGATGTGTAACATTACAGAACAGAACACTACTTCCTGCTTTTCAACTCTCTAATGCTGAGTTAGTCAGTGACTTTAAGATGGGGCATGTGGGACATAACTGTTCAGTGAGTTTGCAATTGATCCTTAGCATTCAGCTCAGATTCAAAAGCAAAAGTCATGGCCCATGTGCCCCCCCCCTTAAATCACTAATTGGTTACTGCTTGGTCACCAGGGTAACCAGTCAGCGGAAACCAAGAGAGCGGCAAAAGCAGGAAGTAGTGTTCTGTTCTGTTCAGTCACTCCAGACTTTATACATTACATTTTTGCCTAACTATATTAGGAACATTTTTTTTATTTTATTTACCCAGTTTTTATTTTTATACTGAAGAATTCCTTTAGGTTAGAACCTCAGAGCCTCAATGGTTGCTGAGAATGCTGTTGTAATGGAAGATGGAGAACTTACCCCACGGGATGTCCAAGATGGCGACCTCCTGCTCCACCATGCGGTCCTTCCTGGTCGCAATATGACTGCGTCCGAAACGAGTCGCCCCCGGATTGGTCGCCGGCGACGGAATGGACGCCGGCGTCAGAATGTGCGTCGGCGTCAGGACGCTAACGTGAGGACGCCGGCGTCGGCGTCATGACGTCATTGCGTCAAGTTTTGGCGCCAACTTTGGACTATTTATTCCTGACTGCCCTTTTCCTCCTTGCCCAATTATAGGTCTATCTTGCATAGTTCCTGGGTGTGATTTACTGCTTTCTGATTATCTGTGTACCGACTTCTTGCCTGTTTTTCGACTCTGATCCTTGCTGCCTGTATTTGACCATTTGCCTGTTTACGACCATCCTCTTGATAAATCCTTTTGTACCGCGAACTTGGTGTTATTGCCTCCTCCTTGGTCCGCACTACAACAGAGCCTTCGGGCCCTGACAGTATAATTGGGCCATGGACCCTTCGGAGGGGCCTCAAGTTCCAACCGATGTCGGCAGAGCTGTTCGTGGATTGGCTTCCCGCATGCACTCCTATGAAGCCCAGCAAACCCACTTCGGCCAGGCACTAGAAGCAATCTTGGAGAAATTGTCTGCCTTATCTCCTGTGGCTCCAGTCCCTATGCCAGTTCCTGCAACTCCGCTCCAGGTTTCCGAGCCTCGCATCCCTGCACCTCCTCTCTACAGCGGTGATCCGGAATCATGCCGTGGTTTCATCAACCAGTGTGAAATCCAGTTCACCCTGCTTCCAGGTCAGTTTGTCTCGGAGCGAGCAAAGGTGGGCTATATTATCACCCGCCTGCAAGGGAAAGCTCTGGAGTGGGCTTCTCCTCTTTGGGAGAAGGAGGATCCGGTAATCGACGATGCCAGGGCCTTCATCCGGGACCTTCGCACAGTATTCGATGCTCCTGGTCGGGCTACTTCTGCCTCAGCCCGTTTATTCCAACTGCAGCAAGGGACCCGTTCAGTTCCTGAATATGCCATCGAGTTCCGAACTCTCGTGGCAGAAACTTCGTGGAATAATGATGGATACCATGCTGCCTTTTACAACGGTCTGGCGATGCGCATCAAGAACGATCTCGTATCCCGTGAGATTCCTCCTCGATGGGAGGACCTTGTTGCATTGGCGGTGAAGGTTGACACCCGACAGAGGGAGTTCCAAGTCGAACTTGACAGGGATCGTGCTAGGAAGTTTTCCAGGTTCCAACCCACCCTGGCTCCACGCTTCCAAAGACCCCTACTCCCCAGTCCGGCTTCTAATCTTCTTCCTCCTCCTCCTGTGGCACCTGCTACTTCTTCTTTGCCATCTGAAGAACCAATGCAGATCGGTCGGGCACGCCTTTCCGAACAGGAGAAGCTCTGGAGAAGGGCTGCTGGGTTATGCCTCTACTGTGGGGGAAAAGCTCACTTCGCCCAAGAATGCCCAGTGAAGCCGGGAAACTCCAAAACCTAGGTAAGCTTGGGGAGACTTACCTGGGTGGAATTTGTTCTTCTCCCCATTCCTCTGCTCAACGTTTTCTCCTCCCTGTTCTAATCCAGTTCGGCTCCAAGAAGATTTCTTCTCAGGCCTTCCTCGATTCTAGTGCTGCAGGCAACTTCATGGATCGTGCCTTTGCTGACAACCATGTCATTCCGCTTCAACCTTTGGCAACCCCTCTTCGAGTCCTGGCGATTGATGATCGTCCCCTTTCTTCTGCCATCATCTCGCAGTCTACTCAGGAACTTTCCTTCAAGGTGGGCACTATGCATTTGGAAAGACTGTCTTTTCTTCTTATTGATTGCCCTTCAACTCCTGTGGTCCTGGGACTGCCTTGGCTGTGTGTTCATAATCCAGTCATTGACTGGTCCATCTCACAAATTTCCCGTTGGAGTCCATTTTGTGTACACAACTGTTTGCCTGCTGCTCCTGTCATCAAAGTTTCTTCAGTATCTTCAAATTCTTCTCTTCCTCCTGTGTACCAAGCCTTTTCCGATGTCTTTGATAAGAAGTCCGCTGAGACTCTCCCACCTCATCGTCCCTATGATTGTCCTATCGAACTTTTACCCGGCTCAATGCCTCCTCGAGGCCGCACTTATCCGCTTTCTCCCTCCGAAACTTCTGCTATGAAGTCCTATATCCAGGAGAATCTTCAAAGAGGTTTTATTCGTCCTTCTACCTCCCCTGCTGGAGCAGGATTCTTCTTTGTTGAGAAAAAAGACGGAAGTTTGCGGCCCTGCATTGACTACAGGGGGTTAAATAAAATCACCGTAAAGAACAGATATCCCCTTCCTCTCATCTCTGAACTTTTTGATCAGCTCAAGGGGGCTAGTTTCTTTACTAAATTGGATCTATGTGGGGCCTACAATCTCATTCGGATCCGCGAGGGAGATGAATGGAAGACCGCTTTCAATACTCATGATGGCCATTACGAGTATCTCGTCATGCCTTTCGGCCTTTGCAATGCTCCTGCGGTCTTCCAAGAATTAGTTAATGACATTTTTCGTGATCTTTTGGGACAGTGTGTGGTCGTGTACTTAGACGACATTCTTATTTTTTCCAAAAACCTCTTCGATCATCGTTGTCAAGTGCGTGAAGTTCTTTCCAGGTTGAGGAAAAATAATCTCTTCGCCAAGTTGGAAAAATGCACCTTCGAAGTTTCTTCCATTCCTTTTCTTGGCTACATCATTTCTCCTCAAGGTTTTAAGATGGATCCCGCCAAAGTTTCTGCAATTTTGGATTGGCCTCTTCCTATCAGCGTTAAGGCAGTCCAGAGGTTTATCGGCTTCGCCAATTTTTATAGACAATTTATCAAAAACTTCTCTTCCAAGATCCATCCAATTCTTGCCTTGATCCGTAAAGGGAGTAAACCTCAACTCTGGCCCCCTCTAGCTCTCGAAGCCTTCAAGACCCTCAAGGAAGCCTTTTCTTCTGCTCCTATTCTTCGACACCCTGAACCCTCACAACCCTTCTTCATTGAAGTCGATGCCTCAGATGTGGGAGCTGGAGCAGTTCTGTCTCAAAGATCTTCCTCTGACGGGAAACTCCACCCGTGTGCTTTTTTCTCTAAAAAATTTTCTTCCCCTGAGCAGAACTACGATGTGGGCAATCGGGAGTTACTTGCCGTTAAGTTGGCCCTGGAAGAATGGAGGCATTTGCTTGAAGGTTCTTCTATTCCAGTGACAATCTTCACCGACCACAAGAACCTTGAGTTTATTCAATCCCTCAAGCGCCTCAATCCCCGGCAAGCCAGGTGGGCACTTTTCTTTTCTCGTTTTAATTTTATTATCACCTTTCGCCCTGGCTCCAGAAACAGGAAGGCTGACGCTCTGTCCAGAAGCTTTGCTCCTGAAGATTCCTGTCCCGAAGATCCTGTACCCATTGTACCCTCTACCAAGATTATTGCCGCCTTGTTTCCCTCCTGTGCCCCTCAGTTACTTTCTGCTCAGTCTTCGGCTCCTGCAGAGATCCCTCTTGGTGTTGCCTTCGTCCCTCCGGAATTTCGTCATGACATTTTATCCCAAGCCCACAGTTCCAAACAGGCTGGTCATCCTGGGATTAAGAAGACAACCGAACTCTTGTCTCGTTTGCTCTGGTGGCCGTCCCTAAGGAAAGATGTCAAAGACTGTGTTTCATCCTGTTCCACCTGTGCTGTTTCCAAGTCCGGTCATTCTCCCCCCAAGGGTTTACTCTTGCCACTTCCCATTCCATCTCGACCTTGGACTCACTTGGCGATGGATTTCATTGTCGATCTCCCTGTTTCATCTGGCCACACTGTCATCTGGGTGGTGATCGACAGATTCAGCAAAATGGCTCACTTCACGCCCCTCCGGAAACTGCCTTCTGCTCCTGAACTCTCTGAACTTTTCATCAAACATATATTTCGTCTCCATGGTTTTCCTACCGAGATTGTGTCCGATCGGGGTTCCCAGTTTATTTCCAAGTTCTGGAGGTCTCTTTGCAAAGCCCTTAACATTTCTCTTCAATTTTCTTCTGCCTACCACCCACAGTCGAATGGAGCCGCTGAACGGGTCAATCAGGCCTTGGAACTGTTTCTTCGTTGTCATGTGTCCTTGTGCCAGGATGATTGGTCGGATCTTCTTCCCTGGGCTGAATTTGCCCACAACAACGCCCTGCATTCTTCTTCCCAGAACTCTCCTTTCTTCTGTGTTTATGGTCTCAATCCTTTGGCATTTTCTCAGGATCTTCTTCTTACCAATGTGCCTGCGGCCAATGACCAAGCTGCTCACATGTTGGCTATTTGGCATGCCACTGCGGCAAACTTGAAGAAGAGTTCTCTGGTGCAGAAAAAGTTTGCTGACAAAAGAAGGATTTCTTCCCCTCCATATGTTCCTGGTGATAAAGTTTTTCTTTCCACACGTAACATTTGTCTGAAGATTCCTACACCCAAGCTTGGTCCTAAATTCATCGGCCCCTTCCCTATCATCGAAATCATCAACCCTGTGGCTGTCCGTCTTCAACTCCCTCCTGAACTGCGGATACCCAATGTTTTTAATGTTTCCCTGCTTAAACCTGCTATGTCTTGCCCTTCTTCTTCTTCTTCTCCAGCTACTGTTTTGGTTGACGATCATATGGAATTTGAAGTCAAAAGAATCCTGGACTCTCGTATTTCCCGGGGCATTCTTCAATATCTTATCGAGTGGAAGGGGTTCGGTCCTGAGGAGTGTTCTTGGGTGAGGAGTTCCGATGTACATGCACCTGTCCTGGTTCGTAAGTTCCACAGACTCTTTCCTTCTTCCCCTAGCCTCGGTGGTCCTGAGGCCCCCCCTAAGGAGGGGGGTACTGTAATGGAAGATGGAGAACTTACCCCACGGGATGTCCAAGATGGCGACCTCCTGCTCCACCATGCGGTCCTTCCTGGTCGCAATATGACTGCGTCCGAAACGAGTAGCCCCCGGATTGGTCGCCGGCGACGGAATGGACGCCGGCGTCAGAATGTGCGTCGGCGTCAGGACGCTAACGTGAGGACGCCGGCGTCAGCGTCATGACGTCATTGCGTCAAGTTTTGGCGCCAACTTTGGACTATTTATTCCTGACTGCCCTTTTCCTCCTTGCCCAATTATAGGTCTATCTTGCATAGTTCCTGGGTGTGATTTACTGCTTTCTGATTATCTGTGTACCGACTTCTTGCCTGTTTTTCGACTCTGATCCTTGCTGCCTGTATTTGACCATTTGCCTGTTTACGACCATCCTCTTGATAAATCCTTTTGTACCTTTTGGTGTTATTGCCTCCTCCTTGGTCCGCACTACAACAGAGCCTTCGGGCCCTGACAGCTGTCCTGTCTGTATAAAAGTTGTAGAGGATTATATTTCATTATTGCTCACAAGGACCCAGTAGGAATGGCTGAGTCTCAGTGAGTCCTGTTCTTACTGTAAATCAAGTTCTCAGACCTGAGATCATAGATACTACAAATTTCAAGCATGTCTGAATTCATGAAAGAGTTTGTCTTTGGAAGTGGGTGAGCTTTAACTTGAACAGTAAATGTGGACATTTTAGGAGAGTTCTAGGTCCCCTACCAATAATTCCTTCTGCTTTGAACCCATTAGGGAGCTTTAGTCTACAGAGTATATCATGAAAATGCTAATTTAACCCAGAATTCCTTCTGGGTCTCTTTGCCCAAAATGTTTGTCTTCTCCTTCTACTTCCTTTGCCTAACATAAACTGATCAGGAAACCCCTGTACTACACTGAGACGCCCCAATAAGGACAAAACTGGTCAGCAACTGCCCCAGCTGAGCTTTAATGCATAGTAAGTATTATTTATAAACACTGAGCAAATTTGCACCTGGGCAGTAACCCATGGTAATCAGATGATTGCTTTCAGTGTTCAACCTGCAGCTGGCTGCAAAAAGCTAATGGCTGATTGGTTGCTATGGGTTTCTGCCCTGGAGAAAATTTGCCCATTGTTTATAAATGAGCCCAGATGAGTCAGTTTTATCCCATAGGCTATTACACAAAAATGGACATTTTTAGGAGCAATACTGGCATTTTTTTTCCAGAATTCCTTCTGATTAGCATGTAAATGAGGAGTAACCATAAGATGTAAAAGAGTAACCATAAGCTGTGGTGCAGCAACACTTCAAGGCTTACCTTCCAATAGCTGGGAGCTGACATTGGCAAAGTAAATTTTTTCCAGCAAATATCTCTGATTCAGCTTCCAGAGGCAAGAAATGAATATATTCTACAAAATGCAAATCAAAATCAGGGTGGATTTCCTTTAGAAATAGAAAAATATTATATGAAAATCCATACAACACCTGGGGGCAGATTCTGTAAAGGGCGAAGTGACTAACGCTAGTGAAAATTCGCCAGCGTAACGTGATTTCGAAACTTCGCCAATTTCCTAACAGGCGCAGGCGTCACTTCACTAGGAGATAAGACGCTAGCGTTGTTTCGCACTCTAACGTCAGGCGAATTTTAGCTCTGGTGAACGGACGTAAATCCGCAAATTCACTAAGATGTGGATTTTACTGAACGTTACCTCATTTGCCAGATCAGACCAGGCGGAGTGCTTAGGATTTCTTAAATTTTTAGTCCCAAAAAACGCTGGCGTCTTTTCCTTTTTTCTGAGTGATAGCCTGCAAAGGTCTGTGAATTTTTTTTGGGTTCCCCCCCTCCATTTTCTAACATATGGAACATAAACTATACACTGGGCTCATGTGTAGGGCATTATAACAACTCTATTTTATTATTAAGGTTCCCTGGAGTTGTGTAATGTCATTTATTTGCTGTAACATATACGTCCATTCAACTTTATAATTTCCTGCCATATGCAAATAAGGCAACGCTAGTGCATCTTCGCTTTGATTGCCGAAGTAACGCTAGCGAAAATTCGCCAGCGTTCGGCACCCTGGATGCAACTAATTTTTTTCCCTAATTTTTGCTGGTTAGGGAATTTGCCCCATAGTGCTCTGCAGCACTGACCTGTTACTATTCATCAAATCAGTAAATAAACAAATTCTTTAAAACTTGCCATACAAAAGTTGTTAGACTTGATACATTGAATTTTAATGAATGGATGGATGAAAGAACAGCCTGTGATGATGTACTGTCTGGAGTTTTATGCCTATACTTAAGGTAAGAATTCAGCCACGGAAGTAACAATATAAAAGCACATTAGCAAATATGGCAAAATGATTCTCCTAAACCAGAATAATAAAAATTGATCAGCGAAAATCACTGTAAACCACAGTGTGAATCAACAAACCAATTTACATTCAAGCATTATAATGTTACTTTACCCAAACTGTCCTACAAGTTTTTATGCCTGTGAGACTTAAATTCACAAAGCCAAAATAATGAAAGGTCAGTTAGGTCACCTTTAAATCAACTTTTAGTATGATGTACACAGTGGGGCTCATTAAAGTGCATAGTGCAATTTTGAGGACAACTCGGCATGTTTTTTACCCATCATTGCAGCATAATAGCACCCTCGATGTAGCAATGCACCTGATCAAACTGGCATTAATGCATTAAATGCATTAAAGGAGAACTAAACCCTAAAAATTAATATGGCTAAAAATTCCATATTTTATTTACTGAACTTATTGCACCAGCCTAAAGTTTCAGCTTCTCAATAGCAGCAATGATCCAGGACTTCAAACTTGTCACAGGGGGTCACCATCTTGGAAAGTGTCTGTGACACTCACATGCTCAGTTGACTCTGAGCCTCTGTTGAGAAGCTAAGCTTAGGGGTCATACCATATTATCAAGCAGAAAATGAGGTTTGTCCGTAATATAAGCTGAAGCTACAGGGCTGATTATTAAATTCTGATGCTAGTTGCACTGGTTTCTGTGCCGCCATGTAGTAATTATCTGTATTAATTACAAATCAGCCTTATATTGTGACATTTCTATTCTATATACAATGTACATTTCTAGCCTACTTCTTTAGTTAGGCTTTAGTTCTCCTTGCACCATTACATATGCTTTCAAAGCAAATTAGATGCAGTTGCACTTGTGTTAGTATGTCCTCATTTATAATTATGGCTGTGCCTAATTCTTTAGGTAAAATATACTTTGTTGATTTTTGAGATGGCAGTTCCCCTTCGTCAATGGCCTCACTATGCAACAGGAGGTGGGGCAGATGCACCTTTGGATGCAAATACCATTCCTGAATGGTGCCGATTCATGGAATGACTGTGCCTTTTTTTCCCAACAGCTGTGGTTGCAGTTGTAGATGAGCCCTAGTAACATTGAGACAATTTGCACTTGGCATATATTTTTGGCGACCAACATACAGCTCGCAGGCGTCCCAGTGGGACAGCCCTGCCCTAAATATAAATATAGAAATGAATTGTAGAATCAGCTACATTTCGATGTATTCATTAATGCCAATTCATAACAATTATCAGATAGCTTACCTTAACAGCATCTTTAGCATCGACCACAGCAAGATCTTGAAGCAGCCACACTGTTTTGTGTTTTATGGAAATCTCCTTTATCAGATTTCTTTACTTTCACAACTTTTACAAGCACGGGCCGTTCTGTTGTTACAGTATAGGGAATAAAGTTGGAAAGCAGTGAAACAGGTTAAGCAGAAAGTAAATGACTGCATTATCAATAACCACCAGAAGAATTCCCTATGTGACCCTAATGCACACATACTGATCTCCAGCCTCTGTGAAAATACTTTCCACACTAAAATAATGGGAGCTGCTAGGTGTTTGACACCTAGTTAAGGAGAGTAAGGAAACACAGGATGCACAATGCATTGCAAAGCGGATATTACTAAAAATCCGATACCCGAGCTTCATAAGAAAATACGTCATTTTTTCGATTATATAACAATAAAACACTTTAAGGCAATGTAAAAAAAAAACAAATGCAAAATGTCTCTTCATTTCCAAAACAACCAATCTGAGGATATCATTTACTGGTCTGCTGCTTAAAAGCAAACATCCGATTGGTTTGCAATAGATTACTAAAGGCACCTTTACCCTCTTTATTTCTTTCCTGTAATGCACTCATTAAAGCTCCTTTCATTTCCATTAGTATGAATACATCGCTACCATTAACTCTGCTTAACAGCCACAGTTGCTGCTATTTTACCTCTCAATGCTTAGAGTCCAACTAGTGTTTTCTTTTTCGCTCATTCCATCACCTCATATAAACTTCTATTATATTTTTATCAACTGCTTTTTTCAAGGCTTATTCATGGCTGAATCATAAAACAATTGGATATTTCACATTTTTATTTAATAGCAACAGACTGGCCAGCCACTTTTGTACACATGGATTTTATATGGATTTCAATTTATTAACACATTCAGAACTCACACATGCACATTTTTATACTTGGGGCGCAAATGTGCCCAATGTTGGTACAGGAGTCCAGGTGTTAATCTAAAACAAGATTATGGCACATGGGGTAACTGGACAGTCAATGTGCTCAAGTGTAAAACAGTAGTGGTCAAAATGTCTGAAATAACCTCCCTTTCTATTGAGATGTAAGAGAAATATACTGCTGATTGCAGACCCTGGTGGCAAAATATGAACCACTGCTTATGAACGTTGAAGGGAGAGAGAGAGGTTAGGAGAAATCTGACCACCAATGTTTTGTTTCTGACAACAGGCATTTAAAACAACCTATGTTATCATTTTCACTTATCGAGCATACTAGAAATACTGATACAGTAAAGCTTAACTAAAGAAATAGCTAGAAATGTTTTACATTATGTTTTGTGCTTCTGTGCCAGCCCAAGGCAACCATAGCCCTTTAGCAGTGAAGATCTGTGTCTCCAAAGATGCCCCAGTAGCTCCCCATCTTCTTTTCTGCTGATTCACTGCACATGCTCTGTGCTGCTGTCACTTACTGAGATTAGGGACCCACTCACAATATACAGTACACATAGAATACGAATGTCGTAATATAAGGCTGATTAGTAATTAATACAGATAATTACTACAAGGCAACACAGAAACCAGTGCAACTAACAACAGTGCAACTAGCATCAGAATTTAATAATCTGCCCTGTAGCATCAGCTTATATTACCGGCCAAACACATTTTCTGCTTGATAATTTGCAACAACCCCTAAGCTTAGCTTCTCAACAGCTGTGTGTCGCATACACTTTCCAAGACCCCCTGTGACAAGTTTGAAGTCCTGGATCATTGCAGCTATTGAGAAACTGAAACTTTAGGCTGGTGCAATAACGTCCGTAAATAAAATGGCCACATTAATTTTTAGGGTTTAGTTCTCCTTTAATAAAGCCGATACCTACATGCATGAAACAATTGCACACACTTTATTCACAGATCAGAACAATGTTAGGGAAAATACTGTTATTAACATAGTACAGTATGTTCTACAGAGTGTTGTAGCAATGTTTAGCACATAGAAAACAGTTTTTCTTGCCTGCCTTGCAAACATTTACAATACTCAGGAGCCGTTCATCATTAGGGGTGAAAATATCCCTTTGCAGAGCGTGCTTGATGGCTGTCATTTTGATCCAATTCTTATTTCATACCATAGATATAAACCTGTAAAACAGCAAATGAGGACATTTAGGACTCACTGGATAACCTAGATTCATCTCATAATTACATTTCAGTATGTCTGGCATCTCTTTCTTATCACAGGTATAGGATTTATTATCTGGAATGTTTTGGCCAGGGAATTCAGCACTGCTGCCTTGCAGCACTGTAGTCCTGTGTTCCATAATTTAAAAATTTGATTTACTTAAAATTGGCACTGTGATAGGAGGCCTTCCTATAATCTGGATAACAGGTCTCTGTTTAAATTCCACCGCAATTTACAAAAATGGAGTTTGTGCAATTGTGTTGCGAACAGTTAAAAAAAGTGACATTGACATTTGTTTTCTATTTATAAGTATTGTCAGTTATGTGGTTAGGGACAAGTCACCTCAGTATTAACACAACACTCTCACAGCTGTGACCATCTGTCACTGCTACAATGTTCGCGACAGCATACTGTAACATTATAAAGGTGGATTAGTAGACAGATGAAGGTGGGTGCCCTGGAATTAAAGGGGTGGTTCACCTTTAAAGTAACTTTTATTATGTTATAGAACGGCCAATTCTATGCAACTTTCAATTGGTTTTCATTATTTATTTTTTTATAGTTTTATAGTTATTTGCTGTTTTCTTCTGACTCTTTGCATCTTTCAAATGGGCTTTGCGGACTCCCTTCTAAAAAACAAATGCTCTGTAAGGCTACAAATGTATTGTTATTGCTACTTTTCATTACTGATCCTTCTATTCAGGCCCTCTCCTATTCATATTCCAGTCTCTTGTTTAAATCAATGCATGGTTGCTAGGGTCATTTGGACCCTAGTTACCAGATTGCTTAAGATGCAAATTGAAGAGCTGCTGAACAAAAAGCTAAATAAATCAAAAACCTTCAATAATAAAAAATGAAAAACAAATGCAAATAGTCTCAGAATATCACGCTCTACATCATACTAAACGTTATCTCAAAGGTGAACAACCCCTTTAAGGTCACTAAACCTTGCTTCTGCAGTAAACTATATTAAGCATTAAAAATAACTATACAAATGGCCTCCCCAAGTTTGTCAAATGGGAAATATTATTTCTATTAGCACATTCTGGCTTGTCCTAGCCATTGCCCTTTTTTTGGTTTCCACAATTTTCCTTATGTCCTTCTATTTTGCCAAACTGGATTTGGTGAGGCATGGCAAAGGGAAAATTGTGCACATGTCCTGGTATTGACACAGACTAATCAAAATAGCAACAAACACAAAGCTTCGTATTTGCTCATAGTTTATATAAACACAGACACCATAACACCATGTCCACTAGTGATGTGCGGGTCGAGAATTTCACGACCCTCACCCGGCCCTAACCCACCACCTCCCAATCCGCACCCCACCCGGCCCGCTGTTGCCCCTATATTTATAAACCCGCCCCGCAGTGACGTCACAAAAGGGGCGTGGTAAATCTATAAATTTCAGCGCCGGAAGTGCTAGGTCGAGGGCCGGAAGAACAGAAGAGCTCGACCCTGACCTGAAAATTTTGTGCAGGAGTTGGCCGAACCCGACCCGCAGGTCACACGAGTTTCGAGCCGGCCTGTACATCACTAATGTGCACTGATAGTATTCCCTTTACCAAATAACAATATGCAAGAAAGGTTAAAGAAGTTGTTCACCTTTAAAATAACTTGTAGTATGATGTAGAGAGTGATATTCAGAGACAATTTGCAATTGGTTTTCATTTTTTTATTATTTGTGGCTTTTGGTTTATATACAGCAGCTCTCCAGTTTGCCGCTTTAGCAATCTGGTTGCCAAGGTCCTAGCAACCATGCATTGATTTGAACTGTAATATGAATAGGAAAGTGCTTGAAAAGAAAGATGACAAATAAAAAGTAGCAATAACAATACACTTGTAGCCTTACAGAACATTTGTTTTTAGATGGGGTCAGTGACCCCCATTTGAAAGCCTGGAAAGAGTATGAGGAAGGAGGCAAATAATTCAAAAACCATAAAATATAAATAATGAAGACCAATTGAAAAAAGTTAAAACTAGCCATTTAATAACATACTAAAAGTTAACTTAAAGGTGAACCACCCATTTAATTTTGTGTCCCTTTACATTAATACCATAATTTTTAATATAAAAACACCTGTCTCCTTCCAACAAAAGAAGTACAAGTGATTAGCGGCTGTCAAAGCCATACTACAGAGAAACACACAACCTGAGGGAATAAAGTGACTTCTAATGCCACACATCATGCTTGCTCCCTCGAGTCACTCTATATATGAGATCATGAACACTGGCTTCCAATTCACATCCTTTCTTTAGGACGCTGCTGTGTTGGGCCCCCACAGGAGCTATTTTGATACAAGCAGTCTGTTAGAAAGCAATGTTCCCAGTGGCCAGGGTTTCCAGCCAAATTGGGCTACTAATTTAAAGCCCAGGCAGGGTTTGAAAGTACAAATTAACTTTTTGGGCTTTTGACTGGTTTGTACTTTGGAACCCAGCCAAAGTTTTTCTTGCCCTAATGTGCCAAGTAGTGATGTGCGGGCCGACCCAATACCCGCGGGACCTGCGGGTTCGGGTTGACCTCGCACTGCTCCTCGCGGGTGGCGGCATTTGAAGGTGGCCACCTTCAAATGCCGGCTTCCGACTTCTGGTTTTATAGTCTAGCGTCTGCTCACCCCGCCCCTTTTGTAACGTCATCAGCAATGGGACTGACTTTTGTAGAAACCAGATTCTAGGCTCTGTACCCCATCTCCCGTCTTGAACATTCTCACATTTTTCAGTGACTTTCCTCAATTTGACAATTTTGAGGCAAAAATCTACTGGCCATCGAAATATCTACAAGTTGACCTGTTTTATCAATATTTATTGAAATTGTATATGTATTAGGGCTTTATTGGGCCCCTACACCTCCTGGGCCATCTTTGTAGTTACACCCCTGGTGACAGGTGAATGTGTCCCATTTTGCTTCATGGAAAAATCTGCAAATCAGTGAAAATTTGAAAAAGACGTATTTTCACATATATTCATTTATTTGTTTTAGACTTTTTATCACTGCACATATAGTGCTATTTTTGGGCTACATTTGAAGTGCCTCTTGGCTAGTTTTGGGCTGGTTTTGTAGCCGACTTTGGCTGGTTTTGAAAATTAGACGTGGCAACCCTGCCAGTGGCAGAAGAGTCTTTGAGAATAAAATGTTTGGGTTGTAGCACACTGTTCCAGTTCTGTCCATAACAATGAAACGTCTCACAGTCTGGCTGAGTACAATGACAAGAATTTACCAAGGGTGCAAAGGCAGAGGGGTGCAAGGCACGTACCTCTTCTGTCGCCATCCCCTGCTCGGACCCTTGTTCCCTTAACCTGCAGCATTTCTGTGTTCTTAATCTGCAGCTGTACTGAATAGTGAGTGTGTGCATGAGCGATCCCATTCTTCGACACATACGCTCTCACAGGGTCCTCGGCTGTTTCGCACATGCACACTTACGTACGTACTTTGGCAAGTACGGTGGTGAGGCAACGTAGTCGGCTGGGTTGCCTTGGGTGCCCGGCCGACTTGGCCCAGAACTGTTTATGAGTAGAGGATTAGGTTATTTACGAGACCACAGTCACGGTTACCCTGCCTTCCTTTGCTTTGTGGTGTCCCAGGGATAGAAAAATACTAGTAGCAAGCATTGGGACAACTCCACTGTTCTTCACTCCAGTTTCTTACTACTTTCTTATGAACTGGAGAAAAGTGGTTGCATAATATATCCTAATTTTTTGCTGGTTACAGAACACTTTTACCTTAACTATTATTTATTAATTGGGGATTGGAACTGTACTAATTTTTATTGCACTGCACTTTAGACCTATGAATTTCTATTTAAATAACTAATTTTGATGAATTTACCAAATACTATATGTCACAAAACCTACTTTTTATAATTATTAGAATTCATTAAGGACTGGCTGATCAATAATTATTTGCACTGCACTTTGGTTTACCTAATTCAGAGCTAATTGATGAATTAATGTATGCACTTTATATTGGAATCAATTAACTTTTTTTTTTGCACCCGTGTTAATTAATTGTACCGTCTGCATCACAGACCATCCAATTAGTGGTACTTGCTTGGCATAGACATCTGGTCTAATATCCATAATAATAATCATTAGCTACCAATCCTGTAACTTATATGCACTTCTGACTAATGGGGAGGAATTTAAGGTTATTGGTGACCTACATTTAAAACTAGTTTTATGTGGGGTTCTTTTCTCTTTTTCTCTCTATAGAAATAATTACTCATGTCCAGTTCAAAACCACCTAGTGGCAAACCTATCTCTGTCTATAGTCTGCATTATGAGTAAGCCCAATCCATTAGTTACAGTTATGGGATCTATTATACAGAAATCAGTTATCCAGAAAGCTCTGAAATACAGAAATGTTAATTTAGAAAAACAGTTTCTTGTTTTTGATTGATTTGTTTTTTTTTGTTTCTGTAAAATAAGAAATGAACTTCACTTGATATTGAGGTGTGTATCTATGTAAATGTTTTTAATTTATTGGCCAGATTATTGTTCAGGTTTCACAAGGCTGAAAACTGAACAGAAAGTTTAGACCCGAACAGGCCTTAGAAAAACCAAACTATTCGGGTCAAAATCGAACAGGTGGCAACTAGGGATGCACCAAATCCACCATTTTGGATCTGGCCGAATCCCTAAATCCTTTGTGAAACATTCGCCCAGATACCAAACCAAATCTGAATTTGCATATTCAAATTAGGGGCAGGAAAAGAAAAAGTGGAAAAAAATTCACTTCCTTGTTTTGTGACGAAAATTCACTTGATTTCCTTTTCTGTCTCTAATTTGTATATGCAAATCAGGATTTGGCACAAGGATTAGGCGGAATCCTGCTGAAAAAGGCCGAATCACAAACTGAATCCTGGATTCAGTGCATTCCTAGTGGCAACCCTACCTGTAAGTGGGGTTTGTCTGGCCCAGGGTTAGTATAGAGAGGGTGTGCATGGTTCAGTGAGGTTACTACCTCACCTCTTTAACTATGTATTCACATCCTGTATGGCTACTTAGTAATTAATTTAGATGCATGCTGCATGGCTGCATAGGGTTACCACATATTTGGTTTTGACTCAAACAGTTTAGTTTTTCTTAGGGCTGGTTTCAAACTTGTGACACCCAAAAAATAATCTGATGTGCTCCGACGTGCCCACCGAACCAGAACTGCTCCCCGTCTGACATCTTGTGCGACCACGGGAAGTGAAAACAAGGTACATGCTCGGAAGGGGAGTCAGGAGGCAGCATCCCTGCTGTACCCAAGTCCAGTGCTGTGGCCAATAACCACCTCTGATGTCAAAACCCCTCCCACATGAGGCACAAACACCCCCCCCAAATGCCATAACGCTATAACCCCCATATGCTACTGCTCCATACCTGATTCTATCATCCCACCCCCTTGTTTGGTTTTTGAAGAAGTCAAAGGTAGCAACCCTGTGGCTGCATATAAATCAGTTCAATTTGCAGCATACACTGAATTGCTAATTAGCCATGCATTATGTGGATTTTATATGTGGCTAATATTAAAGGGGTGGTCTGGCAGCTATATGGTGAAAGAATATTTTTTCCAAAGTAATGCCCTCGCTAGCCCTAAGCAACCTAGGATGGAACTCCCGGTGCAGGCAGCCATGTTGGGGCACATGCATGTGCATAATGAGCAAGTGCCCCAGGTCACTCATTATGCTCATGGCAGAGCTGTCAGCTTGTCTCGGGGGGAATACCTGGAAGTACCATAGGCGGAATTGACATCATGTGCATGTGCAGACCAGGGTTGCCAGGTTAGCGGGTTTCCACATTTCCCATTACCTTAGTGCAAGATCTATTATCCCGCACCTCTGGTGGAGGAAACTATTTTTTGATGATAGGTGTCTTTCAAGCCCTAGTAAGGGACCCCGTGAAATCCCTTTGAGCATACTGAGAATCCTGGAACACAGGAAGCAGACACCTGTGCAGTGACATACCCACTGTGAACTGTGTGTTATGAGATCTTGCACCATTAATATTTTGGGTACCAAGGAAGTACCATCTACTATGTTATTTGTTCTATAAATCTTCTGTTCCTGTTTGAAAATCGCAAATGCCTTTGTGATTGCGACTGTGTTGAGTTACAGTTCAGTGTGGAGACTCTAATTCCCTTTCTTCTAGGTCCAGTGAGTTGAAGAGTCACATGTAGCAAAGTTCTACCTTTGAGATAAAGAAACCCCAAGTATTGGCAGATAGCTACATATTTGAGATTTATGTGGTGGTTCTTATCTTAGAGCAATTTAAGTTACACTGGTTACTTGTCCCTGGTAATGTTGAATGAACTGGATTTGAGCAGCCCGTACACAACACCTTTCATACCCTATTTATTTTTCCATATTTCAAGAACCTGTAGTACCTCAGACAGGGAGACTATAGGTGTTTGTTCTGTGGTAGTTGCAGGAACTGACATAGAATTAGTAGTGCCTCAGATATGGCTCTTTGAGACATGGGTCAGGAACCAGTGTGCACAGGTGTGAGTGGCAGATAAATATACAGTAGGTGTTGCAAGGTACACTCTTCTAGTACCAATTAACCATCTTCTTTTTAATTGCCCTTCCCTGGCACAGAAGCTGCTACATTAACTTGTTCCCACAAGGGCCACACATGTAACATTGATGTACAGTAAGTTATGATGGATAAACTGTAGGGCCCATTTTATAAGTCTCTAGAGGCCAATACTGATTTAATACATGATTAAGTAGATTAGAAATCAGTTACTGTATTTTCATAATATAAACTGTTTTCCTGTGGTCTAAAGCATGGGTCACATTAGTAAGGAATACATCCTTTTGTCCATAAACCTTTTCTTGGAGGTTTAAAGCTGTCAACACATATAGCAAGATGATGGGTAGGCTCAAGGTGAAGCCCCTGAGTTTCACAGCAGCCTCACAATGAAAGATCTTTCATGTCCGGCAAGTCCCCAGCAGTTGCTTTTAGCAGCAATGAATTCTGGGGCCATGTTTGTTTCTTTTGCTATCAATTTTGCTATATAACTCTCACCTACCTTGCTGTAGCCAGTTTCCCTCTGTGCCCACAGAGTATACTGTAGCTTTCAGTTACTTCTTTTCAACCTCCATGTGACTAGATTTGGATGATTAATCAGATTTTGGTTAGATCTATGGTAGGACCTAGAGTTCCTCCTTTTTCTCTTTAATTGACTACTGAGAGACAATAGAAACATATCTTTGCTAATATAAAATTCAAACTACTGCTAATGTTTTTGTTTGAAAAAAAAGGATGTTTAGTGCCAACAAATGATCCTGAGGCATGTTCGGCCATTGCTCTAAAATTCAGGTTCGAGGAGCAGTGTCTGACTGGCCCACCGGGATACCAGGAAAAGACCCGGTGGGCCCAGATGTCAGTGGGCCTCTTGCTTCTAACCATTTGGCATATTCTATGGTCATTCCCTATTTCTTTATGGAAAAAAGAGGATTAATAAAGTAAGAATAGAGTATAGTAAATAGATAATAAAAGACTCTGAGAATAAAGAGGTTGAGTTAGGAGAGGAGGAATAATTATTTGGAAAGTGGGCCCACAGTCTAAGGTTTTCTGGTGGGCCCCTGATATCCCAGTCAGACACTGTCTAGGAGGAGACAATGTGCCTGTGTGTTGTATACCTGATTAAAAGAATGCACAGTAGAGAGGCCCATCAAATAAATCATTTAAAGGGCACCTACTGAACAAATTTGATTCCCTTGCTGGAGCTGCAGGATTTCAAGTTGGGGGAAGCAATACTATTCTGTGCATAAAAATCCTTGTTGCAAGCATTTTGCTGCCTGCACCAGTAAGGACCTCCCAGTGTGAGCAGCAGGGGCGATCCTGGCCCCTCCGCCGCCTGAGGCAGCAGCAGTTGCTGCTGCCCCCCCTCCCCCGGAAATTCGCTCTTAAAGTACCAGGAGCAGCATTTTTCCTGCCCCTGGTGCCTAATGGGGCGCTGCCGCTGAGGCGACAGCTTCAACTTGCCTCATTGGCGAAGCACCCCTGGTGAGCAGTTATGTTTGGTCACACGCATGCGCATAATGAGCAAGCTGGGATTCTAAGCATCATTTGCATGGCAGTCCTCACTGGGAGCCCCAGTTATTTTGCCCCCTAAATAGTATTGTTTTTCCCAACCATAGTACCTCCAATAGGTGCTCTTATAGCAATATCTTCTTATATTTTGACTGACTTCCTTTTTCTTTATAATAAACTAGTAAAACAGTTGCTTGTACTTGATGGTAACTAAGCTGCATGAATCCACGTGCAAAACAATCATATATTTTTTTAATGGTTTTGAGCAGATTTCAGGTATTTATATTATAGAATGATCCCTTATCGAGAAAACAACAGGTTCCAAACAGATAATAGATTATATACTTGTACAATCTTTTTAAATGTCTTTTTTAAACTGAAACTTTATTTACAATTAAATGATCAATTAAAAACAGACAATATTGTATATATATATAATATGAACACATGATGGTGCTGTGTGCCATTTAAAGCAGAGAAAGTGACTCAATTCTTTGCTTATTACTGACTTTTTGTTTAGGATTTAGAACCAAAAGTGTTCACATTCTTACAGCATAGATTTATTTAGAAACTTGAATAAATAACTGCCCTAAAACCTTGTGCACAATTAAACAAATGAATGTAGTTGTGAAACATTAGCTTATTTCTGTCTTTTAAAGTTGTACTTGTTGGTAGAAGCTCATATATTCCGCTACCTTTTCAGGTCAGAGCAAGTTCAAATGAATTTAATATGTACTTTTAAAAGACCAAATGAGATAAGCAAGGGTATATTTAAAAGGAATGTAAATGCAACATTTAGAATAAACCAAATTTTATCTGTATTGATTTTATGCAAAAACCACATAACAAACTAGAGTTAATTGTAAAAGCATTTTACACCACAATTACTGCCTGAATTTGTTCCATTGACTTCAAATGGATTACACCAGGTCTGAAATGTTGTAAAGTCATGTGCAATCATCATAGTGCAATTAGTGCAAGAATGTCTTCTAGGATGGCAATGTTTGGCTTTTATTCGTGCATAGGGATAAAACAGAGCAATAAAATGAGCTATTTAATTACACCATTTATACCCCTAGAGTTAAGCATACTTATTGCAGTGTAGTTACACCACTCAACCACTCTGCAGCTGCTTTGGTTGGTTTACTACAAGTAAGAAGATGAAAGCAAAACTATGATTGGTTGCTATGCCTAACTACCCTGGTGAACTGTATCACACATGTTAGTAAGTAATTACTAATTGTGGTGCTAGACTACAAATCAGTATATGGGCTCACTGACCCTGCATGCCCAATCCACCCAAAGTTACCAAAGGGGCATTAATAAGCTTGAGCAAACAGTAAAATGAGAGTGGACATTAACAGGCGATTAACATCAAATGAGGGTAAAGAAATGATGTTGAATAAACACAGCGGTGCTTTAAACTGTTGTAGTGACCCGAAACACCTGTTTGCTCACTTTAGGTTTTTCTCAAGTCTGGAGCCCCATCCATCCTTATCCACTAATAGTTATTATTTTTTTTTTTCTTTATTTATTTTATTTTCCCAACACATACATACAGTGTATCTTTGTACGTTTCTCATATGATCAAGATCAATAACTATTATTTTTTTATGAACAGTCAAAAACATTCTTCTATAGCTTCTACTGTCTGTCTAACTGCTGTGTTTCTTATGTTCCCATATATCAAGGATTTTGTTTACTTCCTTTGAACTCCAAAGCAGGATTATAAGTCTGCATTGTTACAGAAGTTGACTTGACTTGCGGCGTCCATATGTATACTGTATATATAATATTGGCTCTGTTCACAAGAAGGCTTCTGATCTTAATTTTAGCACATTTTCTTGAAGATGTAAAGCCCTATACATGATTAGCCGTGGGCACAGAAATGGTGGGGTATCCTACAACCATGCCCTTGTACCACTGTAATGACTGCCCTAATTCATAAATCATGTAGTCCCAACAGGTTACAATTACAGTATGAGAACCTATTTACCCATATACTCTAGCATCTCCATTATGCATGCTATATAGCTCAATCTGACTGGACATAACTATCTAATAAAAACTTGTAGAACAGGCTTGACTTATCCTTAAGTCGGTTATATTAATTATGGAAGAGGGCATAAGGAGAGGCATAAAAGGTTTGAAGCATAAAAGCATATTCTCATAAGTACTAAGCAGTCACCGTTGTTTGAAGACCAGATCACACCATCGACTATGTAGGAGGAGTCGAAATTAATAACCTTGATGTCTCTTTTGGTGTAGAGTGTATTTAGTTTAATTACACTTCGCACAAAGGAATATTTTGAAGCACAGCTGTATGCTTCCACATTGCAGACTTCCTCAAACTTCATATGAAAGTGTGCGTTGTCCTGGAAATATAAATTAGAATATACGTTAAAGAATACAATTTATAGAAAATATAAGACAGAATTTAACCACTATTTAGACACTGAAACTAGAGCCAAATATAAAGGTCAAGCACCACTGAACTTTTAAACATATACCCTATAATGCATATGTAGCAATGTTTTATCTGAATCTTCTAAGCACTTCATGTAATAAGGATATATTTTAAGCAGCCCTATATTATCCTTTAACTGGTTCAGTATACAGAATATACACTTGGCTATATGATCCTTCATAGGAATGATTATTTGTCAGACTGACGAAGCATGTAAATACTCCAGTAGGGAAAGAGCAAGGAACATAATAAGATTGACTATACATGAATACATGGCAAACAGATATTATTGTTTGCCAAACAACTTGACTGATATCCAATATTATGAGGATGTTGAAAACTGTAAAAAAAAACTAGTATCTAATAGCAATATCTGTATGTATATGGACAAGCGATATGTATTAGGTATGTATATTTTCTTCCATAATATATAATTTGAAGACAAAACAGCCAATCGCTGTCCTGTTATTTAAACAGCTCGATAGGGAGGCCCATCTGAAACAAATAGATCATTTGGCAGGTGTGTAGAGAAATGCTGTCTGAGCATTTGTGGGTCAGTCAATAACCAAATTAGGACAAATTAGGTCATTGGCTGGCATGGTTTGACCAATGACCATGAGACGTTTATCAGCCAACTGACCATATGAAAAACCACATCTGGACAGGCAATCACAAAACTGGTGTCCAAAAACAAGTAGACTGTGAAACCTGTCTTAAATTTTAACAGCCTATATTCAGTAACATTTCAGTGCCTCACCTTCCTCAGACTAACAGGTTCATTTGAAAATTGTTCCAAACAGATACTAATTTACATCCCTATTGGTGAATAGTAGTGGCAGGTGCAACTTGCCCAGTGTCAGGCATCACATTGGGATTCTAGGTAAAAAAACATGTTTATTTGCAACTAAACTTTATACTCTGTCCACTGCACTGCTTTCATGAATGAGTACTTATGTGTGTATTTTTTCCTGAAAATAATGGATATGATAAGTGAATGTGATTGGCCAGTTTTAATGGGATGGTCTTGCAAAACAGGGTACCTTTAAAAGAAAAAGCAAGACTGGCATTGTTTGACTGCTTAGAAACCAGTCCAGTATGCATCATGTATAAAACCTGAATGTTTGCTTCTATAACATACAGTAAATATAGGAACTGCAGGCAAAAGTATATACTGTTAGATCTAATTGATCAGTAAAGGATCAATTGCTGCTTATTTGGGTTAAAGATTTGCTTTATAGCCTCACTTAATTAATGTTTTCATTGATTTGCAATGTTCCCATAGCTAAGCTGAGATATAGGACCCAAGAGCACACTGAGTATTTGTTTTGCCTCAGGGACTAGGAAACAGGCTGACCAAGAAAATAAAGAAAAGGGAGTCCAAGACACAACAATAAGCTACATAATGGCCCAAAAAAAAAGCAGGCATAGGTCACATGATAAAGTATGGCAATCACTTCACTGTATTAATCAGCATTACTGTATTGTGTTAATTCACACAGTATTTATAATCAGTGCTGGCCTTTTCTTTTCCCATCAATAAACTCATATAAAAGTATATTATATGAAAAATCATCCTACTTACTGTATCAGCATCAATCCCATCAATACACTCCAAGTCTTTAAGAAACCACCTCTCTGCTATTTCATACTTCTCATCTAGGCATACTCTATAGTGCTTTACCAGAGATATATGAACCTCCTTCCGTTTCGCCACTGAAAAAGATAGTACTGTTATTACTTGCTGTCTCTTAAAATGATGGAGTCCTTATTCAATTGTTTACAATGTACAGGGAAGTGAATCTTTCTCAGGGGTTTGCCTGGACTGACACATTGAATGAAAGAAAATGACAAGATGATGTATAGATGCTTTTCATGTATAATTAAGGGCTTCTTTTTTATTGCAATGGGGTGGGGGTATGAGCAGGTGAACCAGGATTTAATGCAGCGTCTTTAAAAAAGTGTGTAAAACTATCAACTGAAAAAGGGAAATCATTGCCTAATAAAATGTCAGTGTCAGTTCTACAGATGAGACATTGTAGTTTGTCTCCTAAGCAATATGTTGTTTGTAAGAATTGTTTCAAGTTAAATGCAGTATAAGAAATCACTTAAAAAAAAAGAGTTTACTTGTGATATTGAAACAGTGCTCTGCCTTAAAGGGAGTACTGTTGCAGCAGAATTCTGCATTGAAATCCATTTTTTCAAAAGAGCAAAATATTTTTTTATATTTAATTTTGAAATCTAACATGGGGCTAGACGTTTTGCCAGTTTCCCAGGTGCCCCCAGTCATGTGCTCTGATAAACGTCAGTCCCTCTTTACTGCTGCACTGCATCCCCCCCCCAGCAGCCCATTAGTAGAACAACGGCAATGTAAAAAGATAACAGCTCCCTGGTACATGAGAATGAGAATAGAATTCAACAGTAAAAATCCCACAAGTCCCACAGCGACTCCTTCAGTTACATTGAGTTGGGAAAACTATAAACTGTCAGAAAGCAGTTCCATCATGAAGTACTGGCACTTTCTGAAAGCCTTGTATTAATAAAAGTCCAAAATTCTGTGTAATGTGGTGCTCAATCTGGAAACTCTGCTGCTCCACACTGTGGAGATCTCAATAAAACACTAAAAAGGATCTTGCACAATTGCTGTAGACTCTTACTGAAAGGTCAGGATCAAGCGAAATCACCTAAGATGGCTGCCCCCACACCAATATTACAACTAAAAACAATACAATGGGTTTATTGCAAACTGGGTCAGAACACAGGGCCGGGTCAGTATCCAGGTAATCACTCCTTGGAGTCCCTGAACATATGCTTTGCTTATTACAGAAAATCCATGTGTTTTGTTAAGCTAAACAAGACAAGGTAGATAATTAGATTTGCAGTACACAGTTAGTCCCCCACATGATGCACTTTTCCTATTTGTGCAATTGTAACAGTTTGCTCTTTGCAGCCAGGGTTGACAATGCAGTACACACTCCTCAGCTCCTGTCACAGACCTTCTTTCCGGTCTTGATCCCTTGGCCTAGCCAGCCCTCACTTCCATCTGCCTCCTGGGCGCTTGCTGTCTTTTTACATTGGGGTTGGGAGGGTGGTCACAGTAATTTTGGCACAAGGCTAGAAACAAATTGGGGTCACTAAAGAGCCCCTAGTGACCCCCACTGACTTAGCTCCCATGACTTTTGGTTCAGATCAGTTCAATAAGCTTAGACTGTTAAAAGTTATTAAAATGGCTTTTTAATGTGTAGAGAAGGGCAGGAAAAGAAAAGAGAGAAGTAAAACAGTACATTTAAGATAACAATTTAGTAGAAGGGAAATAAAAAGTTGCTTCTGTTTTATTTATTTTGTTACCTTCGAATGCTTTGTTTCTAGTGTCAGCTCAAATCAAAACAAAAATTGGCACAGGTTCTAAAACAGTTTGGGCTGAATAATATATAATAGAGAATTGCATGACAGTATAGATAATACAGACAACAATACAGACAAACATCCCTGTCTCCATAGAGGTGAGAATTCTGTAAAAAGCTGAGGTCAAAAATAAATACTGGAAAAAGTCCAGACAAAGAGAAAACCTATTAGCTCAGATATGTAATTAAATATACATCATATTTACCTCATTAAATAGTTTCAGAGTAAGCTAAAAAGGGGGCATTAGTCCATCCAGCTCAACCCTTCCAAAAAAACCTTTACAAGTTGATCCAGAGGAAGGCAAATCAATCCCCCAGAAGGCAGTCTGCCACTTCAGCCTCACAGAGAAAACTATAAGCTCTATGCACTTTCTTACTAAAAAAATATTTAACCAATTTTTAACTATTGTATGACATTATGTGCCCTTTCAGTAACCGATGCAGAATGAAGAGACACGATTTGCACAGCCACAAGCGGCTGGTTACTGATTTTCTAACTCAAAATGTATGGGGTGGCTCATTATTACATTATTTATATACAACTGTCAATTTTATAATGAGCTATTGGAATACATAAAAAGCCGGCTAGCACCCTTTATGACCCTACTGGAAAATCAAGGCCTTGCAACTGCTCACAATGGTCATGTGGTTCTTCAAATCTTTACAGTTTTTTACAGCTATTTGTATGAACTACATCTGCATATATAATTAAAAAAAATAGTAGAAGATTGTTGTGTATTCTTAATGACTTTCATACCTAGACAAAGATCATCTGGCACTCAGATACATATCATGAGTAAAGGAATAAGTATGGCCATGGCCAGGGTGCATTATTAAAGTCTTTTAGATAAAGATAAAGTTGTGAGAGCAATTTGGCACCCCCCATTAACACATTTCTAATAATTTTCTATAAAATGTCTCAATATAGCAGCACAGCTGAATAGTAATTATTGTAATGTGATGTGGGTTTCTGTATCCCCTACTAAAACGTAATACAGGTATGGAACCTGTTATCCAGAATGCACAGGACCTGTAGTTTTCTGGATAACAGATCTTTCCATATTTGGGATCGCCATACCTTAAAGGAACAGTGACAGCAAAAAATTAAAGTGTTTAAAAGGAATGCAAATATAATGTACTGTTGCTCTGCACTGGAACAATTGGCATGCGTGCTTCAGAAACTCTAATATTGTTTATATAAACAAGCTGCTGTGTAGCCATGAGGGCAGCCATTCAAAGCTGAAAAAGGATAAAAGGCACAGGATACACAGAAGATAATAGATAAACTGTGTAGTATACAATGGGATTCTTCAGAGCTTATCTGTTATCTACTGTGTAACCTTTGCTTGAATGGCTGCCCCCATGGCTACACAGCTGCTAGTTTATATTAACTATAGTTGTGCTTCTAAAGCAAATACACAAAGTTTGCCAGTGCAGAGCAACAGTACATCATATTGTCATTAGTTTAAAAAGCTTTTATTTTTTGATGTTACTGTTCCTTTATGTCTACTATAAAATCATTTAAATATTAAATACACCCAATATGCTGATTTTCATTCCAGTAAGAACTAATTCTATCTTAGATTGGATCAGGTACAAGGTACTGTTTTATTATTAGAAAGAAAAAGGAAATAATTTTTTTAAAAAAAAAATCGGGATTATTTTAATAAAATGGACTCTATGGCAGATGGCCATTCCGTAATTCTGAACTTTCTGGATAATGAGTTACCAGAATACGGACCCCATACCTGTATGGTGCACATCACTACTCCTTTTGAAAAGGAAATTTCAGAGGTATCCACTCCCTTCCTAAAGTCACCCTCATTGTAGATCAACACAATCTGAAGACAAAGTCCAGCACTTTCTGACCTGTATACTGTACTCTGTGCTCTGGTTTTCTCCTATACTCCATACAGTACAAAATGAATTTTCATACAATATTCAGTGAGGGTATGGTGGGAGAAGGGCTGAACAATATCGGCAGAAGACTTGGATATTGGCCGGCTCGCCGGTCAAGCTGGCTGAAAGTTTTGATCGGGCACCTTTGAAAGCATCTGAACATCACCCATTTTTAGTGTTGAATCGTCAGATACAGGTAGAATTGTATCATTTCTACCTGTATATCTGACGATTCAGCTCTACATGTGTGTATTGAAATGAACAATCTTTCCATGAAAGATCTTTTCCAGGAAAGATCATAATTGTAACGTCTATGGCCACCTTAAGGAATAAGCTATGTAAACACAGCGTGACTTTGTTATACAATTAAATATAATAGTAACGTATGAGAAAGGGATGCAAATTTGCAGTCTGCACTCAAAATGTGGCTACATCGCACAAGTTGAGATTCTGTGTATTTTTGATCCAGAGGAAGGCAAATCAATCCCCCAGAAGGCAGTCTGCCACTTCAGCCTCACAGAGAAAACTATAAGCTCTATGCACTTTCTTTTTTAACCAATTTTTAACTATTGGTAATCATTCGCTAACACCTCTAGGTATGACTTTATGTGCCCTTACAGTAACTAATGCAGAATGAAGAGACACGATTTGCACAGCCACAAGCGGCTGGTTACTGATTTTCTAACTCAAAATGTATGGGGTGACTCATTATTACATTATTTATGTACAACTGTCAATTTTATAATGAGCTATTGGAATACATAAAAAGCCGGCTAGCACCCTTTATGACCCTGCTGGAAAATCCAGGCCTTGCAACTGCTCACAATGCTCATGTGGTTCTTCATATCTTTAGAGTCATTTACAGCTATTTGTATGAACTACATCTGCATATATAATTAAAAAAAATAGTAGTAGAAGATTGTTGTGTATTCTTAATGACTCAGATACATATCATGAGTAAAGGAATAACTATGGCCTTCGCCAGGGTGCATGTTTAAAGTCTTTTAGATTGTATAAGTTGTGAGAACCACCTTAAGGAATAAGCTATGTAAACACAGCGTGACTTTGTTAGTGATATACAATTAAATATAATAGTAACGTATGAGAAAGGGATGCAATTTTGCAGTCTGCACTCAAAATGTGGCTACATCGCACAAGTTGAGATTCTGTGTATTTTGGCTGTGCTTGATGACATTTTTAGCCTACCGCATATGTGTCTGGGTCAGCCAATAGCCATAAAGAGCTCTAATGGGAATCATACGGTAAACACTTTATTATGGCTAATCAAATGTAATGCAGGCACACTGTATTTCGGTCTTACGCAGTGGTTGAAGTGGATGCCCACAAATCGACTAACCAACAATTCATCTGCCATACACAAGCAGATCAAATCATCTGCCAAGCTCAAGAATAGTTTTTGCAAGATTTGCCCATTAATTGAACCTGAAGGCCAACAAGTGAGATCATATAGAGGCTCATGCAGACTCATTGGTAGAGAATTGTATTCATGATCCTCACTTAACAGGACCAAGAGCCATTATCAGCTTGTGTATATCTACCTAAAAGTTTGCGCCTAAGAGCAATGTCTCACAGAGCTATACCTAGAATTTTTCTCAGTTACAAAACTTTGGTATCTAAAAACAAGCCCAGGCATGTGTATTGTACAGTGCTCCCTTGCACTCAAAGCAGGTGCAATCAGAAATAAGCACATAGTATAGAGGAGCACATATTAGTAGATGGTAGTTTGATGGATGCAATTCTGTATCTATTTTTGCATCTAGCACTTCACCTGGGGATGGTAAATGAGCCCTACTGTATGTCTGAATAACAAAATGTTTAGTTAAGTAATATAAGATAAATGTATTACAGGTATAGGAACCCTTATCCGGAAACCCGATATCCAGAAAGCTCCGAATTACGGAATGGCTGTCTCCCATAGACCCCATTTTATCCAAATAATCCAAATTTCTAAAAAAGATTTCCTTTTTCTCTGCAATAATAAAACAGTAGCTTGTACTTGATCCCAACTAAGATATAATTAATCTTTATTGGAAGCAAAACCAGCCTATTGGGTTTATTTAATGTTTAAATTAATTTCTAGTAGACTTAAGGCATGAAGACCCAAATTGCGGAAAGATCCGTTATCCAGGAAAACCCCAGAGCATTCTGGATAACAGGTCCCATACCTGTATTGTTTTAAACTTTAAATTGTGCCTTAAAAAAGAAAAGCTGAAGCTGAAGAAACAGAAGATGATAATTGAAAAGCTTCCTCCACAAAAGCGAGAACAATTGTAATTCTATGTAACTTTGCAATATACATTCATTAGACATTTTAAGATATTCATAATTTTAAGATATGTAAATATATATGTAGATACATGTGAATGCATTTTCATTGAAAGCAGTATTTTTCTGTTTACATTCTCTGCACTCCTGGCTGTGTTGTAAAGCAGCTGATAAAACACCTAGAGGAGACTGGACTCCTGTTAATTTGTTTTAAGCATCAGACTCAGACTTATATTGAAAAGTTGTTTAAAAGGACATTTGTAAATTTGTTGGGTGCAGGACTGCTGTAAAAGGACTGCATATTTCTCATAGCACAGACACATATCAAAGGACCCTTATGTGTTGGACAATCTATTATACAGGTATGGGACCTGTTATCTAGAATGCTCGGGACCTGGGGTTTTCCGTAATTTGGGTCTTCATGCTTTAAGTCTACTAAGAAATTAATTTAAACATTAAATAAACCCAATAGGCTGATTTTGCTTCCAATAAGGATTAATTATATCTTAGTTGGGATCAAGTACAAGCTACTGTTTTATTATTATAGAGAAAAAGGAAATCATGTTTAAAAATTTGGATAAAGTGGAGTCTATAGGAGACATCCATTCCGTAATTCTGAGCTTTCTGGATATCGGGTTTCCGGATAAGGGATCCCATACCTGTATTTTTAAATGACTCTGTGGATTATTAATAAGTATACTGTTTTACAAACAATTCTGGTTTTGTTACCTACAGTAATGAAGGCTACGACTTGCTCTTCGTTATTAATGAAGTACCAGAAAATAGTACGAAAAGGATATTTCCCCAGCAAGTTAAAAGGAATGAAGAAAAGAATTCCCTTTCATATGAACCTATTTTTATACCACGCTGTCCCTTTAATAGAACAGCTTGGTTGATTATCCTGGCACAACTCTAATCTTGCATTTCCATTTGGCAGGTTTTCAAACGGAACATGGAAAAAAAAATTAAACAAAATTGCCTGCTAGTGGATTTTCCACAGCTAAAATTATTCTGATCTATAGATGCAGCCCCATTTGAGTTCGAGAAGATGGCAGAACCTAAGGAAAGCTAAGAAATCACAGTGTAATTTACAGAATTCCTTTAAAGCCCTGTCCATGCTGAATACACTATAGTATTTAATAAACCTGCCTTGTTTTTTGAAAAGCTGCATTGTAATGAATATTAAGTGGAATAGGTAATATTATCATTGCTTTGCTGCTAGAACACAATTTACCCCATACATCTGAAAAAAACAAATTACCAAGAAAAACACATTCCAAATGACCAATTGCTAAATGTGCTTATGTGTTTATGACAGTATTCCTATGTGCCGTCCCTTATCATACCCCACTCATGAAAATGGAAATAATATATTGCATTTTACCTGATGTACACAAATAAAACCTCTCTTTTAATTCAGATTTTGTCTCGATGAACTCGCACAAAGTGTGTCCCTTTGGTTTGAAGAGTTTTTTCTCCATGTCTTCCTTTAGGAGAGATGACATATCCAATCCTTGCCAGCACGGATAGACAGCTTTTTGTAGAACAAAATCATTCACTGAAATGCAATATGGTGCAATATATGGAATATTTCCTCTGTTAGACTTGCTTCTCTTAGTGCTTGAATAAATACGATAGTAGCATGGGTATAGTTTCTCCTTTGGTGACTTCAGGAACCGGCTTCCGGTAGTAAATATATCCGCACTTCAGAGCTTCCAAGTTTCCTTAACCACTGGATACTCCACGCTGCATTCAAATTTGCATATTTAAAGAAAGGTAACATTTACACTGTTGCTAAGTTATACATCTTTTTTTTTCTAAACCCCAACATGAAACAAAAGAAAACTTGCGTAGGCTCCATTATAATAATCTGTTAACGGCCGTCTTGATGTATTGATTGAGACACCCTTCCATTAAGACTATTATTACAAGTAGTGAGTGAGGGCTAAACACTTAACGCTTCCCACAAGCCTATATCTATGACGTTGCCTTCGAAAAAGGAGCCAGACAATTCCCAGCTCATAACCACTTTCTAAATCATGCAGTATTCCCCTTGCATTAAAGCTAAGAGCTACCCTTCATGAAAAGAACAGTATTCATTTATGTGCATCACCAGTTCAGAGTACAGAACGTATTCATTAAAAGGCTCTTTTAGATATTATTTATTTAATAATAAATAGAATTGACAAAATATAGGTTATTATTAAAGGACTGCTGGCAAAACACCATTTTTCTTTTTGCAGTTCTAATTTTTGTACGTGCAAGTGCTGTATCATTTTCTTATAGTTACAGCCAGAGCCATATATATATATATATATATATATATATATATATATATATATATATATATATATATATATATATATATATATATATATATATATATATATATATATATAAGTAACAAAAAGGGTCCGCACACACAGGACTTGAGTGAGAAAAATAAGTTTGTCGTTTATTCAACGTTTCGGCCCAGTCACATGAGCCGTCTTCATGTAGAGACGGCTCATGTGACTGGGCCGAAACGTTGAATAAACGACAAACTTATTTTTCTCACTCAAGTCCTGTGTGTGCGGACCCTTTTTGTTACTTCCATACAATGTTCAACTGCTCCAGCACCTAGGCATCCATTTTGTGTTCTGTGTGCACCGACCCTACGGCTTTTATATATATATATATATATATATATATATATATATATATATATATATATATATATATTCTCTGAAGAACCAGCACTCCCATATATAAAAATATAAGTTTTTATTTCTGTTGCATTACAACGTTTTGGTCCCTGTTGGGACCTTTCTCAAGATCGGTCCCAACAGGGACCGAAACGTTGGAATGCAACAGAAATAAAAACTTATATTTTTATATATGGGAGTGCTGGTTCTTCAGAGAATATAAATACATATACTTCAACTGTGCACCCCAGCTGGAGAAGCTATACCAGAGTGCATTGGAGTGCGGATACTCATTGGAACTTGAAATATATATTGGCACCCGAGGGTCTGTGCCTAGGGTGGCAGCTTTTCGGGCGGCTTTTGGTTGCCTATATATTTAAAATGTAAAAAAAATGACAGAATAAAAAAGAAACCCACAAAGACTTACTGTTTAAATACGATGGCACAGCTGGGGAGGAAGGGGTGAGGGGTACAGGGCCAAGTGATGTTTTTCCGGAAGTGACGTCAACAGCACCGTGCAACATATTTGGGGAGCTCCATAAGTTCTGGTGGTGGCACTGGACCTAAATACAACCCTGGTTACAGTATGTATTTTAGGTGAAACAAAGCAAAGAAAGAACCCTCAAAAATAGAGCGATTCGGGTGTAAAGTCCGAAAAATTAGTAAAATTTTAGTTTTTGCACGATTTTATCGAGATTTTCCGATCCAACTTTTTTTATTTATTTCAATTTTAGTAAGTAACCCCTCTAAATGTTTGAAATGGTAATGTTCAAATGTTTGTCAGCTTGAAAAAGGACCATTTTATGTCCGAAACGTTGCTGCTGTTGCCATGATATATGTGAAAGAATAAAGGCGGTTTTATACTACAACTGGGAGTGCTGCAAATTTCGTACTTTTGGTTCCATAGAAGCATGTGAAGGTGAACACATGATGTGGCGTGCACCCTGCCACTAAGGAAAGCAATTACTGAGGAGCTGGGCCAACAAAGAAATTGAATGTTCTCCTAACCATGTTATAAGCTAAGGGGGCCTCGAACAAAGGTTGGATTTCCAAGGGGGCTTGCGCTGTAAGTCAGACAACTGCTACCTTAGGGTAAAGAAATACCAATATTTGGTCTTTTACTTATCTGCTACTCAGTCCACTCTTTTTGTATGCAGCCAAACAGTAGACTGGTATTTACATGCCCTCACATTCTGCAAAGACATCCCTAATTATTAGTTAAAATGTTCAGCAGCTGCCGCCAGCATGGGACTGGGACGTGAGACACCGGAAGAAAACGTGGTGGCCCCCCCCACCAACCCAAGTCTGCTGCTGGAAACCAGCAGCGGATCTGGGGGTGGTGGGGGGCCCACTAGGGCCTGTAGAGGTTTCTAGCAGGGGTCACTTGCTAAAATCACTATATGTTTATTGGACACATTTTTTTCCACTCATGGAGAAGATTTTTTAGTAATTTAAGCACAAATAAATAATAAAAAACACTAAGGGGCCCATTTACTTAGTTCCAGTGAAGGAATAGAATAAAAAAAACGTAGAATTTCGAATGTTTTTTTTGGCTACTTCGACCATTGAATTGGCTACTTCGACCTTCGAATCGAACGATTCAAACTAAAAATCGTTCGACTATTCGACCATTCGATAGTCAAAGTACTGTCTCTTTAAAAAAAAGTTTGACCCCCTACTTCGCCACCTAAAACCTACCGAGTTGCAATGTTAGCCTATGGGGAACATTTAGGTAGAAGAAAAATCGTTCGATCGATGGATTAAAATCCATAAGATTTTTTGTTCGATCTATTTGTGCTAAATCCTTGGGTTAATTAACCCTCAATATTCGACCCTATGTAAATCTGCCCCTAAGGGTGTCACAAAAATACTACACCATATTATCTATATTTCTGTTTTTTCCCCTCAATAATCTGTGTTTTTTGAGGTATATAGAGGTCCAATCTTGGATATTGTTTCTTTTGCGGCCAGAGGAGAGCCCTAGTGATTGCTGGATTGGGAACACAAAACTCCGGGGTTTCGAATTTGTAATTTGATAGTGTTTAAGCGACTGTAGTCTGTAAAAGTGAGCGTAGTCAATATTTCGCACTGTTGGGCATCTGTTGCATCAGTGCCATATTTTTACCCAGAATGCAGGGTTTTTTCCCTGAATTTGAGGTTGTTGTAATTCTGCCAGATACGTTCACGGCACCGAAGCTTTAGCATTCCATTAATAAACTATTTTAATCACTTTACATTTAAAATCTCATGCATTATCCTTCCAACGCATACATTTCTATTCAAGGCAAAGCAAGGAACTAATAATATTATACTTTGCATATAATAAATGTTTAGGTGAGGGTTTTTGCTTTTTTTTCTGCAGTTCTCTGAATATCACTCTCGAACTAAAATACTAAAATTTAACTTAACGGTGTACAACCCCTTTAATAACTTGGGGTGCACCAAATCCACTTTTTTTTGATTCAGACAAATACCAAACCATATCTGAAAACCAATTTGTACATTAAAATTTGAGAACATTTTTACAAATTGCTTTATCTGTAAACAAAACATTGATGATAAAGGGTTTGCTCTCCCTGAATTCCTGCAGCTTGCCCGAAGGCTACATGAGACTTTACACTACTCGACTAATGCCCCATACCAGCCCTCAAAACAATAGAGCTGCATAGCATTTTATGGGAGTCTGGCAAAATAGAATAATTAGCATAGCCCTGTCACCCAGGCTACACATACCAAGAGATCAGTTAAATACAACGACTCCTCCTCCCCTGAGCTCCTTAGAGTGAAATGAATCACATTAACAAGTTCATAGCAACTCTGTGTTGTTGAGCTTACAAGCACAAGTCCCAATCTGCAGTATGAGTGAAATGCATCTTACCAGCCCTCAGGTAATCACACAGCCTTCTGCTCCACTTCATATACTCATTCCCACTGCTTTATAACTGGATACTCGTTTTAAATTCCAGGGGGGAAGCCAGAGATTCTTCCAAGTGGCCACCAATATAAGGCATGTGTGTGGGATCCTCCTCAGCCTCAAAAGGTATTTGACTTGTTAGGAGATGCTGTGGTCTTACTGCAGGGACCCACAAGCGATACCGTTATCTGTATTTAGTGGGTTACTGATTACATTTCAGCTATGCCTTTCTCTTTCCCTACAAAATGTACATAAAGGTACTAGTTATAGTTACATATTCCTTTGTACAGTAATTGTTGAATTTTCTGTACTGGTTTTAGAATAGGGCAAAGAGCACATAAGCTTCAGGCTCCCAGCATCACAGATGCCTTTTGGAGGGAACTCAGGACATAATATATCCTTATGCTTGTGTGTATTTTCTCCAGGTACTCTGGCTTGCTTCCATTCTCCAAAAACACACAGGCAGGCAAAATGGTTCCTGTGTGGGAATTAGATAGGAACCTTAAGGTGGCCATACACGTAGAGATCCGCTCGTTTGGCGATCTTGCCAAACGAGCGGATCTCTCCCCGATGTGCCCACACTGAGGTGAGGCTGATCCGATCAGATAATTGGATAATAATGCAGGCAATACGGTGGTCAGATTGCGGGACCACATCAACAAACAGATGCTGCCGCGTTCCAACGGGATTTTTAACCCCGCCGACTCGCCCGTGTATCGCCTGTGTATGGCCAGCTTTAGACTGTAAACTCCACTGAAGCAGGCACTGATGTAAATTCCCTATACAGCTCTGCAGAATATGTCAGCACTATATCGATAATTAAAAAATAGTGTGACGATTGTTATAATTTTACTACCGGTATGGGATCCGTTATCCGGAAACCCATTACCCAGAAAGCTCCAAATTACGGGAAGGCTGTCTCCCATAGACTTCATTTTAATCAAATTATTCTAAATTTTGAAACGTTTCATTTTTCTCTGTAATAATAAATACCTTGATCCAAACAAAATATAATATAATTAATCCTTATTGGAAGCAAAATATCAGCCAATTGTGATTATTTAATTATTAAATTATTTATAAGTAGACTTAAACTATGGAGATCCAAATTACAGAAAGACCCCTTACCAGGTCCCAAGCATTCTGGATAACAGGCCCCATACCTGTATATAGATCAGCTGAATGGCCACAGGTTTGGCACCCCTGATTGCTGTATGTTTCCCCCTAAAGATACAAGGACACAAGGATTACTGTGTAGCTAGGAGTCTCCTCTTTTATCTCTGCTTACTGTTGTCCTTGTATAGGTATGGGATTATTTATCTGGAAACCCGTTATCCAGAAAGCTCAGATTTATGGAAAGGTCATCTCCCAGACACTCACACATTTTATCCAAATAATCCAAATTTTTAAAAATGATTTCCTTTTTCTCTGTAATAATAAAACAGTAACAGTAAAACCAACTAAGATATAAATATAATTCTCATTGGAAGCAAAACCAGCCTATTGGTTTTATTTAATGTTTACATGATTTTCTAGTAGACTTAAAGTATAAAGTTCTGCATTATGGAAAGATCTGTTATCCGGAAAACCCTAGGTCCCAAGCATGCTGGATAACAGGTCCTATAACTGTACTGCATTTTTATTTGGTAAACAGGATTTGCATTTACTTCTTTCTTTCACTTAATATATACAGGTTATACAGGTTATTCAATGGCATCTGTTTATTAGATAGCGGCCTGCGGTTGCATATCAGCTTACAAGCAACGAAAATCAGCCGTATTACCCACATTGCAGATAAACAAGTATGACAATGTACACGCTCATTAATGTATTAATCTATTAAGTATAATTATAACCAGGGACAATATTAGTGATTATTTTTTGTTGTCATAATTTAAACAGTTAAAAGTACATTTTAGATCCCCCCAAGCCCCTGTAAGTTTCAGATTTTAATTGGATACTAATAAAAATATGCTTATGCAGAGCTATTGGCTGTTGGGGTTCTCCTATGAGTCAATGTGGCCTCTGACTAATGACATTTTCCATCATGCGTGTCAATATTTGAGCAATCTCAATAAACCCGAATCAGATATATATTTTGGACCCAGATATGGGCAAACAGATTTCAGACTGCATTAGAAAAGGCCAACCCAGCCAATGTCTGACAGTGTATAGCACCTAAGTCTTCTTTAGGATTAGTTGTGGCCAGCTGGAGAGGGACTAAAAAAAATACTTCATATCAGGGACAACACCCTACCATTTATAAAAGCCTATGTGAAAATGCCAAAAACCAAAGACTGAAAATGTCTTTAATAACCTTGGGGGTTACAAGAAGCACTGAATTAGGGACACAGCCTAAATGTCATATAAAGGAGTTGTTCACCTTTAACTTAACTTTTTGTGGTTTTTTAATTATTTAGTGGTTTGTTAAGCAGCTCTCCATTTTGGAATTTCAGTAGCTATCTGGTTGCTAGGGTTAAATTTACCCTAGCAACCAGGCAGAGACTGGATTATGAATAGTAATTGGGACTAATTAGAAAGATAATAAAAGTAGCAATAAAAAAATTGTAGCCTTACTCAGCAGTAGTTTTTCAGCTGCTGGGGTCTGTGGCCCCCAATTCAGAAATGGTCAGAGGCAGAAAAAGAAGAAGGCAAATCATTTGTAAACTAGAAAAAAAGAAGGTCAACTGAAAGGTTGCTAAGAATAGGCCATTCTATAACATATTAAAAGCTAATTTAAAGGTGAAATACCCCTTTAATATGATATGCAAGGGTAAATTTAATTTGCAATCTTGAATATTACAAGAACCACAAAAGGATGAAAGCTAGTATTATAATTGTAAGTAAGCGTCTTATTGATGCAAAGCAAAGAGGGACCTGGCCAAGTGTCAGACCACGTTAGGGGACTTCCCTAACAAACTTCCCTCCATAAACTACTGTGACTGCACAATTTTGAAACAATATTTAAGCATACAGTGCCCTTAAAATGAGCTTAAAGGGAATTTCAACCCCAAAAATATTTTCACCTAATAAAAGAAAACAGAATTCTAAGCAACTTCGCAATATACATTCATTACAATTTTTTCATGATTTATGTATTGTATATGTATTGCTATTGAAAGCAGCGTTTGTTCGTTTCTATTCTCTGCATTAGTGGCTCAGACTGTTAATACTATGGAAGGTAAGGCAACTTGTCTTTGCTGGGGAACTCAGACTTTTGCAACACTGTTTAAAGGAAAACTATACCCCCAATATGAACACTTAAGCAACAGATAGTTCATATCATATTAAGTGGCATATTAAAGAATCTTACCAAACTGGAATATATATTTAAGTAAATATTGCCCTTTTACATCTCTTGCCTTGAGCCACCATTTCGTGATGGTCTGTGTGCTGTCTCAGAGATCACCTGACCAGAAATACTTCAACTCTAACTGTAACAGGAAGAAGTGAGGAAGCAAAAGACACAACTCTGTCTGTTAATTGGCTCATGTGACCTAACATGTATAGTTTGTTGGTATGTTTGTGAGTACAGTGAATCCTACGATCCCAGGGGGTGGCCCTTATTTTTTAAAATGGCAATTTTCTATTTATGATTACCCAATGGCACATACTACTAGAAAAGTATATTATTATGAAAATGGTTTATTTACATGAAGCAGGATTTTACATATGAGCTGTTTTATGCAATATCTTTTTATAGAGACCTACATTGTTTGGGGGTATAGTTTTCCTTTAAAAAGTAAGAAGCAACATTAAAGCAAATGATGCTTTCAATGCCAAATTGTTTTTACAAATAACTTTAAAAGCACTGAGAATTTTTAATACATATTTATTGGAAAGTTGTTTAGAATTATGTTTTATTTTATTAGGCAAATTTTTATTTTGGGGTTGACTTGCCCTTTTATGAGAGAAAGTATAACAAAATCCACACTGTACTGAAATATATGCTTTTCTCTACTGAAATCAAACTCAAGTTCCATGGACTAAATCAGGCCCGAACCTTTTTTATCCGTGGGCCACATTCAAATGTAAAAAGAGTTGGGGAGCAACTAAGGTTGCCACCTGGCTGGTATTTCACCGGGCTAGCTGGTAAAATACCAGCCCAGACCGGGGCCGGTATTACAAATTTACCGGCAATGTAGCTGCCGGTAAATTTGTGATCACCATTCAAACTGCTCCCGGCCTGCCTCCGATCAGCGCCGGATTTCCTCTCCGGCTGCCCATAGGCCGCGCGGTCCGACCAGGCGGCCGAGTGGTCCTAGCGCCCGCCTTCCCAGCGCGCTGGCGAAAAAACACCGGCGCAGCTGATGTAGTTGAATGGGGGCGCGAACGTCCCCATAATGCGGCTGGGCGGCATGCCGCCCCTATTTTTTGCCGCCCTAGGCCCGGGCCTATGCGGCCTTGCCGCAAATCCGGGCCTGCCTCCGATGCACCCTCAGCCCACCCTTTTCTTCCCTCTATAGCTAAAAAATACTTACCTATTCCACGATCCACGACTCTGGCCCGCCCCTTGACATCATGGCCACGCCCCCCAGTGACAGCGCTATGCTGCCCCGTGACATCACAGCACCGCCCATTTTTAGAACGATCCTCCACCTCGCGGACCCGCCCCCTTCCCTGGCCGGTAAAGATTTTTCAAAAAGGTGGCAACCCTAGGAGCAACACAAGCATGAGAAAGTCCTTTGGGTGCCAAATAATGGCTGTGATTGGCTATTTGGTTGTCCCTGCTTACAGGAGGCTCTACTTGGCACTATACTTAGTTTTTATGCAATTAAAACTTGCTTTCAAGCCAGGAATTCAAAAATTAGCACCTGCTTTGAGGACCCGGAGAGCAACATCCAAGGGGTTGGAGAGCAACATGTTGCTCACGAGCTACTAGTTGGGGATCACTGGACTAAATGGTGCAGTCTTTAGCATGGTTTGACTCAACTGACTCATCTAAGAGTCTGCTCCGAATTTAAAATTAGAGCTATAAAAGCCAGCGTCCACAAATACTGTATCTCTTGAAAAGGTTAATTAATTGACTTTGTTAGTTCAGATGTTTTTGCCTTTGTTAGACAACAGATCTTGCTGGTATTTTAATAGAAAACAATCCAGAACAATCTCTTCCAACTCCTAGTGCTGATATGCTTTATTTTGTCCATAGGTATATTGGAAGGAACAAAGTCGTGGAGTGGGCATTATTTCACCTACAAATGCAGATACACAGTAGGAGTGATCTTCTCTTCAATATAAGCAGCTTTTCAAAGAATAACATGGTTAGTGTTTTGTGAAATAGGACATAAAACCGTTGGAGCTTTTATAATGCTAAACTATTTGACAAATATATACATTACATTGAGGTGCAAATGTGGACGGATCAACAGTAAGGGGGCTATTTATCAAAGATCTAGTTTTAGAGGGTGTTGATTTTTTTTTAACTCGTAAATTCAAGTTTTGACTGAACAATACCCTCGAAAACTCAAAAGTTTCAGGTTAAATACAACTCTTTAATAAATCTGCCCCAAAACGTTGAGCGTTTAATTCTTCACTGCCAAAAATACCCGACTATTCCTACAGGAAATATGCTTGCTTGTGTGTCAGTGACACAAAATGTAAAATTATACATACGCATTATGGCATAAGTCATTAAAGTGAGCCAACACATAGGGGCAGATTTATCAAGGGTCGAAGTGAATTCAAGGGCATTTTCGAAGTAAAAAAATTCGAAATTCGAACAAATTTTTTGGAAACTTTGACCACTGAATAGGATAGCAGAATAGGAAGTAAAAATCGTTCGAATATTCGACCATTCGATAATCTAAGTACTGTCTCTTTAAAAAAACTTCGACTTCAATACTTCGGCAAATTAAACCTGCAGAAGTGCTATGTTAGCCTATGGGGACCTTCTAGACCATTTTTCTAAGTCTTCACACATCGAAGTAAAATCGTTTGATCGTACGCTAAAATCGTTTGATCAAACGATTTTACTTCGACCGTTCGATGGCCAAATTCGGTGAAAAATACTTCGACTTCGATATTCGAAGTTGAAGTATTTCAATTCGATGGTCTAATTTCGAAGTATTTTTTACTTAGAAATTCGACCCTTGAAAGGTTGTATTTAGCCTGAAAAATTCGAGTTTTCAAGGGTAGTTTTCAGTCAAAACTTTTTTCGAGATTTATTATACGCCGAAGGTGAAAATAGCTCAAATCCAAAAAATACTCCAGCTAAAAGCTGTAGAAGTCAATGGCAGAGTTCCATTCAACCATTTAAATATGTTTGCAGTCTTCACAATGTTTCGGGTTTTCACTATCTCTCAAAAACTTTCAATTTGAGTGATTTCTTTCAGAAAAAACTTGATTAATTCGAGTTTTCGGGTAGTTCATCCTGAATTCACTGATTTGAATTTTTTCCACTCAAGTTTTCTCTGAAATCGGAAAACATTCGAGTTGTTAATTCATTTGAGGTATGAAAAAACCTCACAAACCTCTAAAACTCGACCTCTGATAAATAACCCCCTAAGATACTGTACCCCTGTGTTAGCAGTTCATCGCCTGACCTTGTGTGAGCTATTTTAAAGGAATTGTTCAGTGTAAAAATAAACACTAGGTAAATAGATAGGCTGTGCAAAATAAAAAATGTTTCTAATATAGTTAGTTAGCCAAAAATGTAATGTATAAAGGCTGGAGTGATTTGACGTATAACATGTCAGTCAGATCATTACTTCCTGCTTTTCAGCTCTCTTGGTTTACACTGACTGGTTACCCTGGCTACAAGGCAGTAACCAATCAGAGACTTGAAGGGGGGCCACATGGGTCATATCTGTTGCTTTTGAATCTGAGCTGAATGCTGAGGATCAATTGCAAACTCACTGAACAGAAATGTACCATGTGGCCCCCCTTCAAGTCGCTGACTAACTCAGAGATATAGAGCTGAAAAGCAGGAAGTTGGATTCTGGCTGTTTTATTAGACATCTGTTCACTCCAGTCTTTATACATTACATTTTTGGCTAACTAACTATTTTAGAAACATTTTTTATTTTGCACAGCCTATCTATTTATCCAGTTTTTATTTTCACACTGAACTATTCCTTTAACTGGACAACTGGTTGTCCAGTTTGTTTTTTTTAGCTCTATGAAACTAGCTGAAAGCTGCTCTATATTTCAGGAATTTTTGCTCCACTTTCGAGTTCGAGTATTTGGTGTCAATGTTAAATCGATTGCTATCGGAAAAAAATCATCATAACATCATATAAACAAAATACGTTGGAAAAACGCTTAAAAATCCAAGAGATGCAAATACGTGTTCAAAGGCGAAATAAAGATGCAAAAGCCATTTGTTGCGACCTCTAGATGATCCCCACTGTAAGAAAATCGTGTTAACATTCATTTACTCTCCATTAATGTCCTAAATCCCATTATCGAGTAAACTCAGCATTATGCATTATTTCCTGTAAGCCAAAAATGCAATCAGAGAAACAACGTAATCCTCAAGGAACCATAGGAGGTGCACTAGTAGATATAGGCATCTTGAGAATACTTAACCTTTAAGATTGCTTTTCCTTCAGCTAGCCAAGTGTATTTACATGGATCGACATTGAAAAGCGTATATTTATGTAAAGCATTTCTTATATGAATTAGGTATCAGTATTATCAGTTGGCTCAGGGCTTATGAGCAAATTATTTTGCCTAATACTGTACACAGTTAAAATATACCTGTTTTTATTTAATTAATAGTGATTTTATGCTATAAACGATGCCTTTTTAGTTTACACCCCTACAGGATGACCACCATGCAGCTCTGAGTGCTTTTTTCAGAAAAACTGTAATTAGTAAATTAATTTTATGAATTTCATCAAATCAGATCAGTTCACAACAGATTCAAACCCCAGGAAAGCCAGTAATTCATTGGGGGGGGGCGATTCACTAACTTTGAGTGAAGGATTCGAAGTTAAAAAACTTCGAATTTCGAAGTGTTTTTTGGGCTACTTCGACCATCGAATGGGCTACTTCGACCTTCGACTACGACTTCGACTTCGAATGGAAGGATTCAAACTAAAAATCGTTCGACTATTCGATAGTCGAAGTACTGTCTCTTTAAGAAAAAACTTCGACCCCCTAAATCGCCATCTAAAAGCTACGGAAGTCAATGTTAGCCTATGGGGAAGGTCCCCATAGGCTTTCCTAATTTTTTTTGGTCGAAGGATAATCCTTCGATCGTTGGATTAAAATCCTTCGAATCGTTCGATTAGAAGGATCTAATCGTTCGATCGAAGGATTATTCAAACTATTTGCGTTAAAATCCTTCGACTTCGATATTCGAAGTCGAAGGATTTTAATTCCCAGTCGAATATCGAGGGTTAATTAACACTCGATATTCGACCCTTGGTGAATCGGCCCCTAAATCTTGATCAGTATAGATATTTGACAAATTAACAGGAAAAACTGTAATTATTGCTTATAGACTTGTATAGGATTTAACATTTCTCCTTTCAGATTAGTGTTTGTCAGCCATTTACGGCAATGAGTCCTATTGTGTTCAATTGTCTTTTGTTGTCCAAACAAAGCAAAGCCCAGAATCTTGTGCTTGGTGGAGCTGTGGCATGACCCACAAAGCCCTGAAAAATAGAATTCATTTTTTAATAAAAATGACATACATTTCAGGAATGATGCATCATTTCTGAAAGTTTAGACCAACTGAATATTACAGCCCTTATTTGCTAATGCATGGTGTAGTGTAAAGTGCTAATTTGTGGGTGTGCTTTGCATGTTGCACCTATATACACAGCTAACATGTACCTAAGGAACCATACACTAAAGGTGGCCATACCTGGGCAGATCTAAGTTGCCGATATTGGTCTCTTAGCCCGATTTGGCAGCTTTTGCAGGTGTCCACAATTAGTTTGGACTTCTGTGCAAATAACGCTGCATTGTGAATTGTGCACACCTTTGTCTATGAACCCTGATAAGTAATTGCATGTACGACAAAAACATTACAATTCTTTTTATCAAGGCTTTGGGTAAAACCATCTTAAGTAGTGAAGTCACAGCACCATCCGAGTTTTATAATTTATTTGAATCCTGGCTTAGATCTCAGACAAAACAATGTTTCAGGCCTGCATGGCCTTTTTTCAAAGCAGGCCTGATACATTCTTTTGTCTGAGATCTAAGCCAGGATTCCAATAAAGTTTTTTCATAATAAAACTCGGATGGTGCTGTGACTTCACTACTTAAGTATCCAAGCCAGTTGGAGTGGACAACTTTGTACATGCACCTGCTACATGAGAGCTTTAAAGGTCTGGGTGAGTGCCAACCAACTGCCTCATAATGCATAACCATCTGCCAACTCTTTAATTTGTTACTAATCTCTGAAAGTATCTTTACATCTGGAATTGTACTAGTCAAAGTATACCTGCACCTGATTTGCATCAAAACACAGTTGCGTGCATCATAACGCATCAGGTGCAATCAGGGTCAACTGGGCCGGCAGGACACTGGGAAAAACCCCGGTGGGCCCCTGGCTCCAGCGGGCCCCATTGGCCCAATCCGCAACCTGGTTTTCTTCCTTGCGGCAAAAAAAAAGGCATTATGTGCGCTGCCGCGCACGCTGACATTCACTGGTGTGCTTGTGCTGACGTGTGTGCGCGTGCGTGTCGGGTGGGTTGCCGGACAGGAGCCACTGAAGCAGCATCCCCCGGGGTCTAGAGGGGGGCCCTGAGGCAGAAGCCCTGGTTACTAAGCTCGAGTGAATAATTCGAATGGAAAAAAATTTGAATTTCGAAGTATTTTTTTGGGTACTTCGACCATCGCATTGGTCAAATTTGATCAAATTCGATCAAATCGAATGATTCAAAGTAAAAATCATTGGAGCATTCGATAATCGAAGTATTGTCTCTTTAAAAAAATACTTCGACTTCATACTTCGCCACTTTAAACCTACCGAGGTGCAATGCTAGTGTAAAGGCCGCCGGGAGCACGAAGAGACGCGTCTGCTCCCGGCGGCGAAGAATCCAAAATGGCAGCGCCCAGTCGGCCCACATGGACGCTGGGATGCCAGCGCCGCAACTCCGATGCATGCGCAAACACGCCGGCGCAAGCACGCCAGCGTAAGGACGCCAGTGACGTCACTATGGCGCGGAATTCAACTATAAAAGGGCGCCCAGGACACCAGAATGGCGCCCAAGAATAGGTTCTGCTTCCCTGAACCTGGGTTCCTGTTCCCAAACCTTGTTTCCTGTTCCTGTATCCTGATACCTGCACCTGCCTTGGTTTTGACCCTTTGCCTGGACTCCTGCTTATTGATCCTGATCTGCCTGCCCTTGAACTCTAGCCTGAACTCTGATTATCCACTTGCCTAACCCTTTGGGCACCGCGACCTTGATCCCTCAAGAGGGCTTCCTCCTTGATCCAGACTACCTCCCTGGAGGGAGCGCCCGGCTCCCTGACAGTTAGCCTATGGGGACCTTCCCCAGCACTTTTCTAAAAAAAATTTTATTAGATTAAAAATCCTGTGATCGGTCGCTTAAAATCGTTCGAATCATTCGGTTCGAAGGATTTTATCGTTCAATTGAATTCGAAGGATTTTACTTTGAGTGTTTTTTAACCCTCGAAATCCGACTCTTGATAAATCTGCCCTACTGTGTGCTTCTTTTTTCCTTTTCTGTTCCTGATGTGCATATGCAAATTAGGATTCAGATTTGGTTCAGTATTTGGACAAATCTTTCATGAAGGATTCGGAGGTTCGACCCAATCCAAAATATTGGATTCTGAAATTATTTATGAATGTGTTTTGAGTAAAGCATTATCTAAGTTTATGTAATACCCCTTTTTGCTCAGAAGTTTCTGACCAATGTGCATACGGCAGTAAAGGAGTCCTATACATTGCTTGTAGTAAAAATGTTTCTCCTGACTTCTCTTTAAAATGTTAAAATTAAAAGCAAAAAGTAACATGCACCTTTGTTATTGCCATGTGCGTTTAGTTGAGGCTTTATTTACAAAGCTATTGGTGGTTATGGAGATAATAGTTGTAAACAAAAGTGCAGTAACTGTAATTGCTGCTTCTTTTTGCAGAGAAAGGACTTTGAAAAGCTTAAGAACCTGTTATGTGTTCACCCACAGCAAAGAACTCAGCAAACACTGAGACAGGTACAATAATAGACCTTTTGTTTACCTTGTACATATTGATTTATAATTCAGAGCTGTGCACTTGTATTAGTATTGTCTTTTCAATGACTCTCAAGCTGTTATGATACAGATGGAAACTCAATACACTGCATTAATCACCTGACATGTACATAACTGTACCTAAACATGCTCCTACAATTCACATTGCTTTAATGTAAGACAATCAGAACTGTATGTGTTGTATATCAGGGACTGTATAAACAATTGCCCTTTGCAGTCATAACTTTACACCCTGGAGTTCTCTGCAAAAATTACATGTGTGCCAAAGCTCTTAATGTTAAAGGAGTTTATGTAAAGAGACACACACACATATATAGGTACAGGGGGTACTGCAATCAGGGATCCCATAGCAGAGGTGGACCCAAGAGAGATAAAAGGCAGTGTGGTGGATCGAGTGTGGTTCAGGTGCATCATGGATGGGATATTGTTATAATGGGGGTGTTTGAAGTGTAACAGGGGTGTGGTTGTGCACAGGCAATTCTTTTTCATTGGAATTCATTATCTTGTTTGCTAGGCCCTCTGCCCAGGGGTTTAGGTGACCATTGGGTTAATAATTGGGGCCCCTGGGGGGGGCAAAGCCCTGTTAATTTAGTAGTATAGGGCCCTGTTATTCTGTGTATCATAATGCAATTTTTGCATTGCGATTTTGTAATGTTTGCAGGGTCTTGAGCAGTAATTCATACATATATAGATGTCTCGCTGATATATAGTTGTTCTTATAATACATATTTAAAATACATTGGCATTTAACAAAGAAATGAATCGCCATATTGTCTTCCATTCCGTGTATCAGTCTTTCATTCACAACAGATAGTGTCAGTTAACATTATGATCTAAATCAGTGCTGTCCAACTTCAGTGGTATAAAGGGCCGGAATTTTTCTGGTGGAGGGCAGTGTTGACCACTCCCTGTTTTGAAACCACACCCACTTTAAACCACACCCATGTTACCACAAGAACTTTTAAGACCACTTCCACATTAATGGTGGTAGCACACCAAAAAACCCAATGGTTGGTGCTCATTGCAGGGATATCACTCAATACTCATGTGTGAAACAAGTTTATTACATCATATTAAAACATGCCCTTAAATCCAAATGCATCATCCTCCCCTGTGGATAACACAGTAAGCCCCAGCACATGATTAAACACCTTGGGGACCCCTAACAAGAATTTCCAAATGGTAACAAACACCCACCAGATGTACTTCCTGCAAGCAGAGCATGGCACACACAGACAGTGTAGGACAAGCTGAGTATGGCATACAGGGAGAGCAGTGCAGGCAGAGTATGGCACACACAGGGAGCATAGGGCAGGCAGAGTATGGCACACACAAGGAGCAAACGTCAGGCAGAGTATGACACACACAGGGAGCATAGGGCAGGCAGAGTATGACACACACAGGGAACATAGGGCAGGCAAAGTATGACACATACAGGCAGAGTATGGCACACACAGGGAGCATAGGGCATGCTGTCTGAATTTAAGGTTTAAACAATGCAGGGGCCAATTAATCTCTGTACTGATACCTTTTAAAGCTTACACAAGATAAGCAGTAACAGTAGGCAGACTTTCATGCGGGGTCACACAGGGGGTTCCCGGGCCGCCAGTTGGACAGTGGTGATCTAAACAAATAACTAATAATTACTGAATCCAGGAAAATTCTTTAGAACTCCTCGCATTTTAAATAACATGACCGTGCTCAGACCATAAATATTTTATGTTAAAACAGACTTCTGGCTACAATATGCCTCTTTAGTGCCATTACCCTCCATCTTGATATGTCTAGAAAAGAATCTTAAGTAAGACTTCACATACTAAAGGAATTATAATTGTGATTTATGTATGCGTGACTCATGAAGAATAAAATATTATAGGTAATAAAACATATCTACTGGAGAAAAGAACAACCATTAATGTGATATATCCCTATTTAAGATCCAGGCATGTTTAAAGAAGAACAGAGCATTTCAAAGTCTCCGAGACAAAACTCAGCTTAAGCTATGTCAGCATGCTGTGTACCAAGAGTAAGTATGGTGGAGCTGTTAAGCTGTTGACATGGGATGACAGGAGTGCTTTGATTTTCAGCTGCATTTAAAATCAATTGCTATTTAATTTTTTTCTAACAAATATATGAATCAAAAATACATTTTATTTTTTACTTCAATATTAAATTTATTTAAAAAGACGTAGAATTTAAAGTCAATGACCCAAATTCACTAAGCGCCGAATTGCTAGCGTTGGGCATTTTCACTACTTTGCAAATTCACTGAATGGCGTAAATTCGCTAGTGTTACTTTGTACCCTTACACCTGGCGATTTTCGCTACGGACGTAACTACGCGAATTCACTAACTCGCGCAGTGTACTGAACGCTACCTTTTACGCTAGACTTCCTTCGCCACCTCAGACCAGGCGAAGCGCAATAGAGTAGATAGGGATTGCTTCAAAAAAAGGTCAAATTTTTTCTAAGTCCCAAAAAACGCTGGCGTTTTTTCTATATTATGGGTGATAGGCTGAAAAAGATCGAAAAAATTTTTGGGGCTCCCCTCCTTCCCCCCTACATTTCCTAACTCATGGAAACTTAACTATACAGTGGGCACATGTGTAGGGCAAAAAAATAATTTTATTTGATGTTTTGAAGGTTTCCCAGGCATTTGTAGTGATTCTACGTATTCCTCCATTGAAATTTGAATTTGGCACCGTATGCAAATTAACCATCGCTAGCGTAACTTCGCTTCGCTTAGCGAATCAACGCTAGCGCAACTTCGCAACCTTACACTACCCCTGTGCGCAACTTCGGATTTTAGTGAATTTGCGGAGTGCTGGTGAAACTACGCCTGGCGAAGTGTGGCGAAGTGCGGCGAAGTGCGGCGAAGTTGCGCCTGGCGCAACTACGATTCTTAGTGAATTTGCCCCAATGTGTTAAAAAAAAATGTTAGCTGACAGTTATGTGCAGTTGAACTCAGACTGCAGTCATAGTGGTACCCTGCAGGGCTCATCTGGAGACTTTCTTTTGTTGTTTTAAACACTAAGAAAGTTTATTATTTGGCTTAGGCCTAAATGAGGGATAGAGAATAGCTATGATCCCACAGTTTACAGCGGGACACAGAAAACAAATGATATATAGATATTGCAAAACAAATAAAGGAGACTGTTAGCTCAGCATATTATGTTTCTTCTGTGCCATTTTCTCTCTTTTCTATCACTTTAAGGTATGAAACAAAGACCTTAGTGATTAAACAAGGTCATGCACCAAGTGAGTGCTATCTCATCCTCTCTGGAACTCTCATGGCAGTCACAGAAAACGGCAATTCAAAAACACAAAGTACATTGACTGATGCCTTATACGAAGTTGAGGAAGGGGATTTTGTAGGGGTAAGTATTCAACTTGATGGAAACTTCAACATCTGTGTACCCATATATTCAAAATTCAGATAATTACCTTTTTTGCATTACATGTTTTTCCTAAAATACTAAAAGTATTTCATGATAAACTAAAACTTGTTTGATATTTAAAGCTTTAAATATCAACCCATGTTTTTAACAAGTGTAGGAGAATTTCATAGTCCTTCAATAATAACTGACTTTCTTTATCCTACAACCATGAGGGTCACTAGTTGAGTTGGGTTGGGTGATCTGACCTGGATCATGATGATTAATGAAGAGAAAATGTGAGTTCATTAAACCTTCTTCCTGTTGTGGCCTACAGTCGTCATTCATCATCAGTAGGAATCTCGCCTAATCTAGATTTTTTTTCATTATTCATAAAATCAGTTAAACTGATAAATGGTGTGAAAACGCCTACTTGAGCAAAACAAAAAAAACAGGTGATTGGGTGAAGAAGTGAGTGAAGGACATTGGGGAAGAAACTGAAAACTGTTTTACAGGCAGTAATCTGTGACATCATTATATAAATGTTTTACATTTATATATATATCACATTAAGGGGGTTATTTATTAAAGTCTGAATGCCAAAAACTCAACCATTCCATGTATCAGTCTTTAATTCATAACAGATAGTATCAGCTAACATTATGATCTAAACTAGTGCTGTCCAACTTCAGTGGTATTGAAGGCCGGAATTTTTCTAGCCTATGTGGTGGAGGGCCAATAATGGAAGCCACTGTTGACCGCTCCCTGTTTTTAAAACAAATCCACTTTAAACCACACCCATGTTGCCACAAGAATTTTTTTTACTATAAAATTTAGTGGAAAAAACCTTATAAATTTCGTGATTTATTATACCCCAAGGCTGCTAAACGTCTGAATCTGAAAATACTTCATCTCCAAGCTGTCGGGGTCCTGTAGACGTCAATGGCAAAGGTCCCATTTCAAATCTGAAGATATCATGGTCTGCGCAAAAAGACTGAATTTTTCAAGTTTTTTTCCCAAATCGATTTTATCGAGATTTTTTCAATGATAAATAAGGTCAAATTGTGGATTCTAGTTTGGTAGGACTTTTTTTACTTAAAAAAATCAGAAAAATTTGCATTTTGATAAATAACCCCCCTCAGAGTTGGCTCATTTCAAATGAATTTAATTTCTTGTTTCTTTTTTGTTTCCACTCTCACGCGTTAAAAGGTATCTGTGTACATTGTTAACAATATGTATACAATGCTAAAATCAAGTAAATTATTTTAACCTCTTAGAATTTACTGTAATTACCAGAACCAGGCATAAAACTAGTGACACAAGAGTGAATAATATTGTGTTTACCTGCTAATGTCAGGAATCTTAGGCAAATATTTAACTTGCCCATATCCTCCTTTATTCACAACAAATTCCAGAATAAAGTGCAGGATAATAGGACTTTCAGGTGCCCCTCTGGAAACTTACCTGAGAAATAGGACTTAGCCTAAAATAGGGTTTCCAATTACATAGTGTGGTGGTAAATGGAACATTTTCGAACTAGACCAGTGTTGTTAGTGGAGTACCGCAGATGTCTGCACTTGATCCTTTGCTTTGTAACTTGTTTATTAATGACCTGGCAGTGGGCATTGAAAGTACTATTTCTGTTTTTGCTGATGATACTAAATTGTGCAGAATTATAAGTTCAATGCAATATGCTGACACTTTGCAGAGTGATTTGACTAAATTGGAAAACTGGGCAGCTAATAATAATAATAATATAAATGCGAGTTATACACTAAATGGCAGTATGGTTGGGGTTTCTTTAACTGAGAATTTTGTAGATAACAAGTTGTCTAATCCCAGGCAGTGTCATTCTGTGGCTACTAAAGCACAGAATGGCCTCATCTGGAGTATGCAGTGCAGTTTTGGACTCCAGTCCTTCAGAGGGATATAAATGAGCTGGAGAGAGTGCAGAGACATGCAACTAAACTGGTTAGAGGTGTGGAAGACTTAAATTACGAGGGTAGACGGTCAAGGCTGGGGTTGTTTTCTCTGCAACAAAGATGCTTGCAAGGGGTCATGATTATACAGTGATTTATGAGAATTAGCACATTTTCTAAGCTTTAACGGACCATGGACATTGTAGACAAATAGCAGGGAACCCTTTTTCCCATAAAGAGAACCACCGAACCAGAGGCCAACCCAGCGGAACAGAACTTTCATTTGAAGCAACGTAGGGGGTTCTTCACAGTGAGGACAGTGAGGTTGTGGAATGCACTGCTGGGTGATATTGTGATGCTGATTCAGTTAATACTTTTAAAAGTGGCTTGGATGATTTCTTCGACAGACATAATATCAAAGACTATTGTGATACTAAACTCGACAATTAGGGGCACATTTACTTTGCTCGAGTGAAGGAATAGAATAAAAAAAACTTTGAATTTCGAAGTGTTTTTTTGGCTACTTCGACCATCGAATTGGCTACTTCGACCTTCGACTTCAAATCGAACGATTCGAACTAAAAATCTATTCGACCATTCGATAGTCAAAGTACTGTCTCTTTTAAAAAAACTTCGACCACCTTCTTCGCCACCTAAAACCTACCGAGCGTCAATGTTAGCCTATGGGGAAGGTCCCCATAGGCTTTCCAAGGTTTTTTTGATGGAAGGAATTTCGTTCGATCGATGGATTAAAATCGTTCGATTCGAAAGATTTAATCGTTTTTTCGAACGATTATTTCTTTGATTGTTCGATCGAACGAATATCGGTAAATCCTTCGACTTCGATATTCGAAGTCGAAGGATTAAACTTCGATAGTCAAATATCGAGGGTTAATTAACCCTCGATATTCGACCCTTAGTAAATGTGCCCCTAAGTATAGATATTGGGGTATACATAGTTTATGTGAGTATATGGAGGGGTCAGTGTTAGTGTGTGTATGGATGGACAATGGGCATTTGGAGGGGTTAAACTTGATGGACTTTGATCTTTTTTTAAAACTGATTCAACTATAGAGAAAGTAGAGTCATTGCTTATACAGGGAGGCAATGTTTTGGGTTGGTTTCTACACAACAGCTAACTTACCTGCCTGCCATTAACAAAGTTATAGTAATAGCATACTGCATGTCTTATGACCTTGAAAAAACGAACAAGAATGAAAGTATTTTACGCACTATGAAATTATTAATGAAAAATCTTCACCCTTTTTCTTGTCAGGAAATTGGCCTTGTTACTAACAAGCGACCAGTATCTTTTATTTGCAAAACACACGTGGAAGTGCTGGTGATTGATAAGGAGGTAAGTTGTATAATGTATGTGTAGATTTATCTATGGTGTCAGTGTGTTACGCACTATAATGCTAAAGAAGAACATTATATAAGTGAGCGCAGAATAGTTGGAATGACAACCTTGTATCAAGAGCATACAATATAGAAGGGGAAAATTAGAAGTAATGAGATAAACAGAGGAGTGAAATATGTTGGAGTTCAACGTGTGGACCTCATTTACACATTTAGTTGATTTTGAGAGTTTCCAGTGATGTTAGTTCTTTCAGAGAATAGGCTTGAAGGGACAATATACACAGTATATACTCAGTATAACAATGAGAGTATAGCTTATGTGGCTAACAGACCTTTCCTATTCTCCATTTAGGTGTTTACACACATGGTCAGTGCAGCCATATTGCTTGTCTTTGCTTAGGTTTAACCAGCTCTGTTAACACCATCACACACAAGTTAGAAAGTGCAATGATGTTGCAGAGGAAGTTGTGCCTAATATAAACTGTGTGATAAACTGTTGTTATATATGCATAGATTTTCAATAACAGGGGTATGGGCTAGAAACCCATTATCTAGAAAGTTTAGAATTACAGGAAGGCCATGTAAAGAATGATTTCCTTTTAATATGTAATTATAAAACAGTACCTTGTACTTGATCATAACTACCATATAATTAATCCTTATTGGAGACAAAACAATTAATTTGGAAAAGATCCCTTATCCAGAAAAACCCAAGTCCTGTGCATTTCAGATAGGGATGCACCAAATCCGAACCCCCGAATCCTTTGCGAAAGATTTGGCCAAATACTGAATCCTAATTTGCACATGCAAATTAGTGGTGGGAAGGGGAAAACATTTTTTACTTCCTTGTTTTGTGACAAAAAGTCACGCAATTTCCCTCCCTGTCCCTAATTTGCATATGCAAATTAGGATTCGTTTCTGCCAGTCAGAAGGATTCGCCCGAATTCGAATCCTGCTGAAAAAGGCAGAATCCTGGCTGAATCCTGGATTTGGTGCATCCCTAATTCCAGATAACAGGTCCCATACATGTACAAGGCTATGATAATAAAAGTGTCAAGTAAAGGTAATCTCCATATTGTGGTCCTAACTTTTTACCTCTGGTCATATTTAGTACAGGCTGGTATAGCCCTGCATGGGTGCATTTCATGGGAAATTTCACTTCCATTCCATATACTTTACTTAGCTCCCACAACCATTAGTTTTTGTACTTCAGTACGTTAGCACAGGAAGAACCACCAAACTTCTATGTGGTTGTAGCACCCTGAAACTCATCCCTTTAATGGTCTTATGCTTCTCCTATACAAGATGCAAGTGGGGGAGTATTAAGCCTGTATAACCAATGCGTTTGTCTTGGCAATCTCCCTCCTATAAAGGCTTATGGCAGCGGTGGATCAAGCTCTATGAGTCAGTCCCTTGGTCAGGTGACACTTTTCCCAAGAATCTCAACAATGCAGGGAGGTGCCAGTCTTTAAAAATATGACCAGAGGTAAATAGTTAGGACCTCCATATGGAGCTTACGTTTATGTGATACTGTATGGTGGCTTGGCAATTTTTTGATCGTAAGTTTGTAACAAAAAATGCTGCCTGCATTCTATAGCGCTGCATTCATCAGGGGTGGGCAGGGGAAGCACAGCCATCATCAGATATCATAGGGCCCCTTCATCCAGGCTCTCCCCCAAATTGGTCTCATAGATCTCTTGGGTGGTGGGCCCTGACAACAAGTTGAATAGGCTTCGAACAGGACACTCGCACACCCGTTGTGTAAATATTAGGGTTCGCTCGGTGCACAGTGATTGGAGGATAAGCAAGCTTGACAAAGGGGCGGAGCCCTGAAACGTTGCACAACCGCAGTAAAACTCTTGCAAGGGCTTGCCCTGCAGACACAAGTCTTGTGTGCTAGTGTGATTATTTTCTAACAAGTTGAATAGGGCCCTAATGAAAAAAATGCCCCTGTGCACAAATGGTAATTCTCCAGATCCACAAAGCCATGCCCCATTATGCCAAAACCCTTCCTCTGAGCTACTCAATTTCTACCCAATGATGGCTCTGAAAGGGAGCCACGTTCTGTTAAAGCTTGGAAAATGGGGTAATTCTCATAAATCACTGCTTTCCCTGTATTTGCAAGCCAATAAAGAACTCAGAAGACATTGTAAAAACTGTGACTATCCATATGCCAAAATTCAGACTATCCACTTACTTTTGTGTTTCATGGCATCTTTGTAAATCTAAGCTGACATAATTAAGTCCATGTTCCCATCGGGCTCTGTGTCCACATTGAAAAGTACATCCTGCACTGCAGCTTCAGTTTCCCTGTTTACACTGTTTAGCTCAAGAAAAAGCCATAGGCAGAATTTATGTTCAGCACAAGCCCTATTCTCTAACCAGGGGTTCTCAACTCTGTTTACCTGTGAGCCACATTCAAATGTAAAAAGACCAACACACACTAAAAGTCCCTGGGGACTGGGTGACAAATAAGGACTATGATTTGTTATTTGGTAGCCCCTATGTGAACTCGTAGCCTACAGGAGACTTTGTTAGGCAGTACATTTTGCTTTTATGCAGACAAAATTTGCCTCTTAGACTGGAATTCAAAAATAAGCATTTTCCTTGAGGCCACTGGGAGCAACATTTAAGAGGTAGGATGCCAGCACTGGAATCACTGCTCTAAACTGAATGGGGGCATACTGACTATTTATCAAATGAAGAAACAAAGGTACCAAGATCAGTAATGTCCTATGGCCTATGTCTGAATGCTGCTTTTTATAACTTCACTGCTACTTGTGCAGAAGCACTGGCCCCTCATTTAGCTGTCAAGGTTGTTTCTGGCCCGTTTCTGTGCCAAAGAACATAACCGTAGATCAGATTTTATCTATGAAGTACTCAATAATGAACTCTCTTTCAGTCAAGTCTGCATTTCCCAAAATGCCTTGCTTGTGCCTGTTATTCTCCTTATTTACAGGTCTGATAATTATAGTATATACAAGATTATGGGAATTGTGTCTTTGCTGGAGGAGAACTGACTACTGCAGCATTGTTTTGCTGGTGCATATAGTCAGAACCAGCAGTGCAGCGATAGTAATGGACAAACATATACTGCTATATCAATTATGTTAACAAATAGAATCATAAAACATTTGTAATTAATTATACATGAATGCAAAATGTTACATTTGGGTTTAATGACCCATTTTCCAGCCTTAGTGATCTGGTTTGGCTGAAATATCTTCCATGCCTCATTTACTGTACACCCTCCCCCCTAATGCACAGTTTTGTTTACAAAGTCTTCATATTTCCACTTAAACAGATATTAAAACTCCAAACAGAAACCATGAAATTGATTCAAAATTCAAATGTCACAAGTTAAAGCCCCATTTGTACCAGAAGAAATTCTGTTCTGACCAAAGATACTGCAGTTCCGATAATGCAACAATACCATACACACTGTCTCACAATTGGTTGAATTAGCACATGTTTACACATGTGAGCAGTAATGCCACGTCAAGGCTTCAACCCTGTTACTGGCCATTCACTCTGGGTATAACATTCCTCAGGGGCCTAATACTATAGTAACAGTCAATAAATAATATCATAAGGAAATAGTTAGGCTTACTCATGTCTATGAAGTTTACCCTTTGTTCAATTCATTCTTAATAAACTTCTAGTTCACCTGCAGAAAGGTAAAAAAAAAAAAAAGCCCCATCTAATGGGGAGCAAAAACCCATCCTGCATGGAAGAATATTGATTATAAGCATTAATATCAGGGTATGGATTCAACAGACATGTGTATGAAGGCAAAGCAGATTGAATGTTAGACCCCCTTGCCCTCTTGCTACACCCTTGGCCTTTCATATCTCACATTCACTCACACACCATTCACTACAAACAATTAACTGTAACTACCTATAGGAAGGAAAACGTTAATAAAAATGTTTAATAACTATATACATGGTATAAGGTCTTACAACAGGAATGACTTATATTCCCATGAACACCGAGACGTTGATTTGGATCTTTCTCTAGGAGCTGAATGAATAAAGAAAAAAATGCATATTAATATAGTAGCATGTCTTTGAGTGCACTAGATTCTAATGCAATGATGCATAGAACATTTGCCAGAAAGGGAGATGTGATACTACTATCAGTGGGATTTAATATTGTCACATATATAAAAATATAAAACCCCACTGTTCATGCTCACCTTTTTTAGAAGGTCCTTCAGATTTTCATTCAGCCAATGGGGAATCCTGGGCTCATCCTTGATGGTAGAGTTTATGATTTTTTCCCTGTTGTTGCCTTCATAAAAGGGGGAGTCCCCAAAAGCCATCTGATATGTGAAGATTCCACGTGCCCACCAATCTACTGCAGCATTGTATCTCTGCCTTTGCAGGACCTTGAAATCAAAGTGGATACCAAACTTCAAAAAAGCGCTGAATGAACTTCCCCTTATAATATTTTGACCTTCCTACAATATTACAGGAACTGATTATACAGGACTGAGAATGTGTAGAAAGATGTGAAGTTGTAATGAATCTCAATCTTAGAGCCATAGTGCTGGCTATTAGGATTAAATATTAATTTTCCAAAACATTTTCATTTCATTTCACATGGCAAGTAAGGTTGTTCTTGAAGTATAGAAAGAGATAGAGATAAAATGGGTAAGAAACTGGATTTTTAGCAACAAACTTGAATGAAATCTAAAACTGGCAACATAATAATTACATACAGACATATGCACAGATATAAATGGATTTATCCCCCTGTATAAATCCCAATATACCTTTTTAGACAACTGCTAACATATTAATTACAAATGATCATACTAGTAATAGCCGTATGTTTGTACATTTGTTAATCTGGGTTTAGATTATTGCTTTGGGCACATTCTTATACACTAATTTCTCTTACTGAATTAATGCTATAAATGTACTGAAACTGCACTGCTCACCTCTGGAGCCATGTACCCCATTGTCTCTGCCCAGCCACCGATGGTCTTGTCACCGAATATGTTAGGAACTGCCAGGCTAAAGTCACATATTTTGACATGGCCATCTTGGTCCAGCAGGATGTTATCAGGCTTGATATCCCTGTTATAAGAGGAAAAAAAATATTTCTAGGGGTTGCTAAGATGGGTCAAACATATATAGAAAGGGTAGGAAGCAATGCAAAAGTGAAACATAGATAACCCAATAGAAAGATTATGGAGATGAGATCTGGAGAAGCAGAGCTATACTGACCAATGAACAATGCCGCTGTTGTGCAGGAACTCCAGGCCGCACACAATCTCCACTGAATGGAAACTTTTAAACAAAAATAAAATGTTATCAAACTATTACTTACATATTCACTTGTATTTTTTAAAAGTATAGATACAAATAAGCACAATTGCTTTACAGTATTATTTTTATTTCTTGCCAACTGCCTTTTCCTAAAACCCCCCATATGACTTACAGCACTGTGTCTGGCTCCAGGCTCCTGTAGTAATCCAGGTGAGTTGCAAGGCTTCCTCCACTGAGGTAGTCCATCACCAGGAAAGCATGACGCTGGTTATAAAGACAAATGGAAAGAGATTAAAACACTGGAAACGATAATGTAAATCTGAATAAATGCCAATGTTGACCAAGATTTGTACCTGAGTTTGAAAAGCCGCATAACCTTGGCACAGGAATGGGTTATCATGAAGCATCATGAGCACACTGGCCTCTATCCTGATGCTGTTGTAATTGCACTCAGGAGTCTTCTTTATCACCTTCATGGCTACTTTCTGGTTGGCAATTGTAGCCAACATAACCTGAGAAATACACAGAAAAACGAGTATTAACGAGGTTTAGGGATACTACTAGTCCATCATATTGATACACTTATTAGGTAGAAGGATCAAAGTACTGACTAAAGTTCAGTACAAGTAAAGGAACTCTGGGAGAAGTAGAAATATATAAAATCAAATACAATGTCAAATTATTCAGAGATCATTTATATAAAATAGAATGGAATCATGTCAGTTGCAGAATATCTCTATAAAAGCCACAGTATATAATTCCCTGTATATTACAATAATAAAGTATTTGTATTGGGAAACCAGTCACTACACTTACATTAATTCACCAAACGGAACATAATATCAGAAAATCAAAAAGCCACAAACCTACCTGGACACCCTCCTGCCCGCAGAGTGCATCCCTCTGTCCGTAGGCAACAGTCCAAAACCCTCTACCAAGCCACCAGTTTACAAGGTCAAACTTGCAAAGTCTTGTTTTTGTCCATATGGCCTTTATATAATCCCCAACACAAAAACAATATCCAAACTCTCCCACCCTTTTCCAAAATTGCATGAAAAACAAAAAAAAAGCATTTGCAGGACATAGCTTTCCTCGTACTCTGTGCTGAGCAATATTTCTGCCATCACCCTGAGGATAAAAGAAGAGTAGTATCAGGGTGTGGGAGACCCTATCAATACAACAATTTCCATACAGCATATAATAAAGATGGAAGGAGGAAGGTGCACCCCTCGCCATTGCTTTGCATTAGCCACTGACCTTCTTATCTCATTTTCCTTCAGGAAACTCAACTGAGCCATAGCTACCCTAACAATGTTACCAGGAGTAGCACCAGAATAACCAAAAGATTGCTTGCACCTATGCTGCCAGATCTGGTACCATGTCATCTTAAGCAATTAGCTGTGTAAAGAGTGTGAGTCCAGAGTCTGGTTTTAGTAAGGAAATTGTCCTTCAAAACATATTTCATTGTGAGCTTTTCTTCAATCAGTTTTTTGAAAGTAGGCTTTTCAGTTCAAAACCAGATAGATGGGTACCCTAGAATTTTACAGTATTTGGCTGCACAATCCAATTAAACGAATTCCATCTAAAATACCCCCTATTGCATGACAAAATAGTGCTAAGGTGCAAAAACATGTATGTTATCTCTATAATTCTATACTTACATTCATGTAAATATTCCAATACCAATCTCAGATGTTCTAGTTCTTCATCTTGTAGATAAGAAACAGAATAAATATAAAAAAAAAACATTTTTTAAAAATAGAAGCGCAAGTGCGGTTTCCATGTGAACCCCCCCTTAAAGGGGCATATTGCTTGTTGTTCAACATGAGTGCAATCAATAGGAACTATACCAAACATACCTTTAACCTATAGTGTTATTCAGAAAAAATTTAAGGTTTTGGAATAGGCTTCCTGTAAATGGAAAAGGAACAAAATCAGTTTTAAAACTGAAACTTACTTTGTATCTACCATATCATCAGGGGGCTGTGTTATTTATATATATTAATATTAACATCAAGGTTCCAACTAACAGGTGTGGATGACAGGTCATGAGCAAGTGGATGCATGTTACAGGTCACACTCTAAATCTATATTGTCCATCTGTCATCTGTACATGTTTATCCCTCTATAAAATTATGTTAGCATAATACACTTTAGGCAAAGTAGCCAATGCAGCTGCTAAAAAAAGGGCTTTCTTAAAATCAGCATTATCCCAGGGAGGCTGCCACGAACCCCTAATGTTTGCAAGGTGACAACCTCTCATAGAACAAAAACTCTGTACAGGGGTGCCTTCTTTCTTTGCGGCTGTTCTGTAGGTCTGGAGGAGCTGTATAGTGGTGAGTTAGTCCTTCCATTACATGTTACTAAGGTACCAGTGGGCCCAGGGCAGAAATCTCATTGGTAGATCCCTGCAGCCAAATTTGTAATAAAACTACTATAAAGTAGTCAAATTTGAATCTAATAAGGCAGGCAATAAAAAAATGGTCTGGCCTCACTGAAGTAAACATAAGGTCCAGGTGAGCTGCTCTGTAAGTGGATAAACCAAAATTTATAAATAAAATATGCAATAAATAAATTAGATGGATACATTGTAGAGCTCTTGCAGATGAATAATGAGGGTCTGCCATTTCAAAGAATGGTTACGGCAGCCAAAGCTCTGACTATGGCCACCCCTGTACCGGTGGGCCCTGGGCAAATGCCTGATTGACAAGGATACAATTTGCTGATGTTGTCTCATTATTCCCTGCCCCACAAACAAAGGCACCATTAAAAGACTGTAGTTCCAAATCATTACATTACATACATGACATGGGAAAAACCACATGCTATCTTTTCACAAACAATCCTTACTCATAAACATAAAGGCTAGAATGATTTGAGACACTTGCATAAATTTAACTGCAAATGAGTATTTAAAGCAGCTTTATGTTAATGCTTGAAAAAAAGCCATGCATTGTTAATATGTTCTCGCTGTAATAGTAGGATATAATAAATATTGTGGTGAGACTCTTATTGAATATACCGGTATCTTCTGCCAGTTCCCGACAATAACCATTATTTATGCATTTTCTAATGGCATCTTCCTAAATACTGCAGAACCAAAGCTATCTTTGTATGATTACATGAATTGGAACACAGTTAGCAGACTTTAATTAGGTTGACTCTTGACCTTTGCTAATTGTGCTAATTGCTTCACACCACTGAGGCCATTATGTATTAATGAATGATGTACAGATGGAGCGCCTGGTGTCCAAATTGATTTTCAAAGATAAGCCAGATAGTTATCTCTGGAAATCCAAATCTTCCCTCTGTGTTTTAAATATAGGCCTACCTCAATGTTTGACACCACTAAGACTTTTTCACATGCTTATTATGTCACATCTCCAAACTTGTGATGTGTGAGTTGGCAGAAAGCAGTCCCTCAACCTAACCGCCATAATCTATATACCCTCACTGACCCACCCATGTCTGATGTCACCAGAGGGGAAGGGCAGGCAGTCACAGGTATATAAATAAGCCTTCTGCATACTGCAGACACCACAGAATTGGGGGCATATTATTATCACAGGCAGGGTGTGCTATGGGCAAAGTCTGGCCCACCTGTGACTCGCTAAAGATGTGCTTTGCTGGTCCAAACCTGCCAGGCCAGTGGTATTTGGACAAACTTGCACCACAACTCACTACTCCAAACATGTAAACTGAGATCAATTCTTCAGGAATCCCCCTATTTTGGCCCCTCCACCTGGACCCCAGTCTTATGCTTCCCATAATATCCACCTGAATTAACCCTGTGCAATTGGTCACTAGGCCAGCAGCAAATTTTGCACCTTTGTGCAACCAATCAGCATGTTGTCTTTACTGGTCACCTCTTAAAAGGCAAAACTTTTTTATTGGTTGCTCTGGATTACTGCACCTTGACAACGTTGTACTGAATGTTACATACAGGAATATGGATAATAAAAATTATTGTCTCATTTGATTTTGTTTTTCAGGCATTTAAAGATGTTTTAACGGCCAAGGTACAGGAGCAATATTTAGGTCTCTGTGACTTCCTAAGGTAAAGTAAATTACGAAATAATTGTTTATCACTTACAGTTCCACATTAGAGGAATTGTTCAGTGTAATAATAAAAAGTGGGTAAATAGATAGCCCGTGCAAAATAAAAAATGTTTCTTATATAGTTAGTTAGGTAAAAATGCACTCCGGACAATGCTCGTGAAGATACAATAATAGTCTAAACTTTATTATGTCAAATGTAGTTTGAGAGCTTAAAGTGACCTTTATGAGAGAGATTACAGTATGCATAGCAGCTAAATGCTATTGTAAAGGCTATCAGCCGCCAGCGTGGGATGTTCTAGTACAAAAGTGCCATTTGCTTAAAGACCTTCAGCTTAAAAAGTAATGTTTAGTACAATGAATGCTTATCAAAGATTTAGCATCAATATCTTGTACCTGTGCTTTAGCATCTCTCACAAATAAGCTTTCTGGGGAAACATAAAAATACATAATGTGTGTTAAAAAATGACATCAGCCTGTCAGGCAGTTCAACGGTAAGCTATCTATAGGGCTACCTTTGCACTGGGGCCTATATGCCTCTAGTTATGACAGACATAGGGATAATGTGACACCCCCTAACGCGGATCAGTGTTTTCTAGCCCATTCATTTGCTGTGGCCTGACAGCGGGTTCTTACCATTACTTTATTAATTATAATCCTACCCTTGGCTGAAAACCTAAACTTCTCAGTAGGGTGAAAGAACAAGGATTATGCTAACAAATGTTAATTTGACAGAAAGCACAGTAGACAATGCTTTAAATGAGAATGGACATACATAAGGGTTTAACCCCTTAAATCCTAAAAAAGAATGCTTTGTATTGCTAACACTAATATTGGATCCATTCCTACAAGCTCCAAATTTGATTTTGGACATTTCATTCAAAGTCCCCAAATTCCAATCCTGTATAGAAAAAAAATCAGCATCGGATTTTGGGGTCCGGGCTACTTCTTCAGGGGCCAGTGCCCCTCTTGCCTCTGCTGCAACCACCCTCCGTCCCCAGGCCCCGTACCCCCCCATTCACCCCTCATGTGTACCTTATGTTCATTTGGTTGCAGCTGCATTTGGGGCCAGGGGGAAGGTCAGAGTGCAGCGCCTATGGGGAGCAGGTCTGGTTTGGTGGGGCCCACCAGGATTTTCCCAGTGTCCCACAGGCCCAGTCGGACCCTGGAAAGAAATCAGCAATTACCTTGGATCAGACTACTACAAGTTAGAAACTTACAGTTATTATAGTGCCATTGGTTACTACGACAATGCTTGCTCGGGAGAAGGAGGGATAAATATAAATGCACAGGATAGTGCTGTCACAATACAAAGGATACCATGGGGGTATCCTTTGGATACCAAGGAATAAACTTATTAAGATGGGTAAGCTAAACTGTTAAAATGCATGAGGTGTATTGATGACAGTGCGGTGGGTAAATGATAAAAACTCATAGGACAGAATAGCTGGAATGAAGAGTATAGCATGGTTAGAATTTCATGTCCGTGATGAGAATGCATGGGGTACAGTTGTGATAATGAGTGGAGTAGAATTAAAGGAACTGGTAGAATAAACAGCCCGAGCATCTGAGCCCATAACAAAGTCTTGCAAAACTTTGTATAAAACTGAGCACTAGGTGGCACTCACTATACAGCCTTTTAAGCCTGAGAGAATTCTTCCACTAAACAGAAAATATCAGAGAATAAACAGAGAATAAACAGAGAATATCAGCATCTTTTACTTTCTTGTCTGTCTATGATAAATGACACGACTAATATATTATATTTGCCAAACCAGAGAAATTATATATAAAAAATATACAATATCTAAACAATTTAATTATCTATGCTTGACTGAATTACTGCTGGGACTGCTGAGCATAAAATCATTTTCTCAAATGCTTACATTAGGTGCTATTTCCGAAAGAGTACTGTATATATAATATTACATTATGGCAATACAATATTTAACTCATGCTGCAATTACTCATGACAAACAGACACTCTGAAGTGATTTACAGGCGCCTGAAATGTCCTCCTTTTAGGTGTTATGAGTAGGGTATTCTCCTCACGTTTTCTTACTGAGCTCTCAAGATAACATTCCATAACAGATCACTTATAGTTGCATTTCGTACACAAAGCTTAGCTTCTGCAGATTCACTGTGGGTCTGGGTGCCATATAACATAGTAACTATCACTATGATGGGCGAATAAATTCTCCAGGCGAGAATTTGCAGCGAATTTCCACGTTTCGACAGCAGGGAATAAATTTGCGAAACTGCGGTGAAAATTCGCAGACGAAAAATCTGCTGCATCAAAAATTTTTTCCTTAAAATGGGCTTATGGTAGATGGCCTCCCATTTCCGGATAACAGATTTCCGTAAATGGATCCTATACCTGATACTCTGTATCATGCCACTTAAATCACCTTCTACCAGTCAACACAAATGGTATGTTGCATATAATACTTAATAAATGTCCATTGATTGTCAACCCAGTGCAAATTTACCTGAAAAAAAAAAACAGGCGGAAATAAAGGGCCAATATATCATTGAGTTTTCTAGAATTGTGATTAGTACTGGTTAATACTGAGTAATATCTGATTGCATAGATAAATAGTAATAGCTCATAACAGGATATAAGAAACACTAGACTTGTGTGCTGGACTATATGGTCATGCTGTTCTGTCTTCTTAAATTGGCATTATAATGACAAAAATAATAACAAAACAATGTGTCTCAGAATAATAATAATAATAATGATAATAATAACAAATAGTAGTAATAACAAGTAGTGGCTGGCCAGCTAAAAACAGATAAATATATATGTATTGCTAAAATCCTCAAATTTGCCAGTATCTAAAATGTGTACTGCTCAATACATAAATCTTTAAAATAAATAAACAAATATATATATCCAGGGAGAGAAAGCCTTTGTTGTATAGAATCCAATTTCTCACCATCTTACTTTTTAAACAAAAAAAAAGTGAGGAACAGTCTTAAAGCAGATTCCCAGGCATCAGAGGGGGATTGAAAACAAAAAAGGGATGACAGTTAACTCTGGTGGGCCAGTTAAGCACTTACAAGGTAGGAGAGTCACACTTAAGTAATTTATTGATTACAGTGCCAGAAAAACAGTGTCAGGGCATCTCCTTTGATATGCTCTCTATGTCAACACCTTTATCAGCATGAGTAAAAGTCCCCACCATTTTACTCTCATCACCATAAATGGTCCTTCTCTACTCCACTTGTGCCACCTGTCCTCTATAGGTATCCGCTCCTCCAATCCACCACTCAATGCTTCCTCCAAAAGTACTTTCTCTTAGACTCTCCAATCCAAGATGGCAACTGTCAGGGTTTCAGCTTGTGTTCCACAGTGGAATGCAAACCACTAACATTGCAGATATAAATATCACTGCAGCAAACAGTATTAAAAAAAATTAGGATTACTACACAAAATTATACTTTTTGTGCAATAAACCTCCTAAATGGCTGCTTAGCTAAGGCTTAAATTGAGCCTATATTCACAGAAAATTTGTATAGTAAATAAAATCTCTAAATAAATGCATACATTTAAAAAATGAACATATAGTGGCCCCATAACAAATTAGTTTGAAACACAAATTGAGAAACAAATTAAAAAACAAAATAGGGTACTTTAAAGAGGTTGTTTGCCTTTTAATATGATGTAGAGAGTGATATTCTGAGACAATTTGCAATTGGTATTCATTTTTTATTATTTGTGGTTTTTGAGTTATTTAGCTTTTTATTCAGCAGCTCTCAGTTTGCAATTTCGGCAATCTGGTTGCTAGGGTCCAAATTACCAACCAACCATGCATTGGTTTGAGAATGGAATATAAATAGGAGAGGCCTGACAGGAAAGAGGAGTAATGCAAAGTAGCAATAACAATACATTTGTAGCTTTATAGAGCATTTGTTTTTTAGATCGGGTCAGTGACCCCCATTCGGAAGCTGGAAAGAGTCAGAAGAAAAAAACAAATAACTCAAAAACTATAAAATGTAAATAATGAAGACCAACTGCAAAATTGCTAGTAATTGGACATTATATAACATAATAAAAATGACCACCCCTTAAAGTACCTCCATCTAAATCAAATTATTTTGCAAACTGCAATAGGCTGTAGGCTGTAAACAAAATATATTGAATAGCAACATACTTGTTGTAAAACTCCCATTGCCATAAATAGCAGTTTGTTAAAGCTTTGTCTTTTATTTTGATTCCTTTCTAACAGAAATGTCCCATTGTTTGCATCGTGGCCTTCAGAGAAAATAGACCTCCTTGTTCATTGCTCTCTGCAAAGAAATTACAGGTTAGAAAGCAACACTATATATAGTGGGATTGTTTTGCTTATTATCTTTAGCCCTTGTACTGTTTCAGTAATTATCTTTATTGGTTATTTGGGAACTGAGTTAAAGGGCCAGTAATATCAAGAAGTCAATCAACTTACTATGCAGCAAGGTGGCTCAGTGGCTGGCATTCTTGCCTTGCAGCGCTGGGGTCCTAAATTCTATTCTGATAAAACTGACCATTAGATTGTAAGCTCCGCTTGGTTTGATGTGAATGACAATGTCTGTAGAGCACTGAAGACTATGTTATATATGTATTTGTACCAACAGCTGGGCACCACAGTATCATAATTCCATGAATGCATCAATATCTCCAGCAATGAATGTCTTTACTGTTGTTTGTGCTCGGAATTCTCACAAACTCTTAGAGGGGTAGTTGACCTTTATATAAATTTTTAGGATATTGCATAATAATCATCTTTTTAATTGGTCTTCATTTATTATAATTTTTGAATTATTTTCCTTCTTCTTCTGACTCTTTCCATCTTTCAAATGGGGTGTCGCTGACCCCAGCAGTAAAATGAAAAGATTGCTCTGTGAGGTTACAATGTTATTTTTATTTTTTTTAATCAGTTGCTGCTGAACAAACTGGAGAAATAAAAAAAAAGAGAACCAATTGCAGACTGTGTCAGAAAATCACTGTCTACATTATACTAAAAGTTATTTTATAATTTAAAGGTGAAATGACCTTTCAATGCCACCATAGTCTTTAAGTGCAACCCCTCCCTCCCAAAATCTACTTGGATTATGGTCATTCCATATATTTACCTAACTAATTATAACTGACAGCTGCCATATTGCTTCTGCTGGGTAAAGGCAGTGGCGTAACTAGATTACTGGGCCCCACAGGCCCCCCAAAATGTCTAGAGGTTGACTTGTTTTACACAATATTTATTGAAATCATATATGAATTAGGACCTTGGGGGCCCATACATCTCCTGGGCAGCCACAGGGTCTGATTCCTCTGTAGTTATGCCTCTGGGTAAAGGTAAATGCTTTATGGGCAAAAATAAGAGCACAGAAGGACTTATTTACAACTACAGCCCACAGAAATGGATGCAACTTGTTGCAAAGTAACTGAGCACAACAATTCGGACTCCGTGTTACTTTATGAGGAGGTGGGCTCTAAATCAGAATGCAGGCCTGCAGTTGTGTTTGTTTTGATGAATTGGACACAATTGTTGCTCTTCTTGTCCAAAATTGCACTTTGCACACTGCACTTGTGGTTATAAATGAGCCCTCATCTCTTATAACCATCAGGGATCCTGTTGCTGCCACTGTCTATGGACATGCAGCTAATATTCTATGTATGGACATTCTGCCAGTTATATGCAAGTAGTAATAATAAATCACTGTTTATTTATTTACTTCAGATGGCAATTGTAAAGAACAAATAGACACAGCTTAAAGATTACATTTTGGATGAATGACAAATTGCAATTACTTTTTTTTTGTAATCAGTATTCTGGTTTTGCAGCCTGCAAAATTATGTCCCATGTGCTCTTTCTGGATTTGAGCAGTGCATGTTTCTACACATTTCCTCAACAAACTGAATTATGAATCCCTCATTTCCTCAACATTTTTTTTCAACATGTTAATATAACAACCAACATATGTCTGCCCTGGGCTGTGGCAGCCAACGGTACTAACTGATATCCAGGCAATACAAGCAGATCTATGTTCTGCTATAGAACAAGCTTATTTAAAAACATTTGGAAGGAAGTTCTGATTTTTATAGTTTTCTTACTAGTAACATAAATTTCAGATGGTATAATTCATAGAAATATGATATATAAAATGAAATATGAAAGTTATCATTTCAGTGGCCAGAAGTATCAGAAAGTAAAAATATAATTTCAATTGTTGCTTTGCAGTAGATTTGGGATAAATCTGGGTTTGTGCATCTTATGAACAATAACTACAATACAACAACAATAATTTGTGTATAATGGAGATGTACACTGAAGGAAAAATATATAAGCTCATATAAAATCACATCTATATGACTTTTTAAACTCTGTAGGCCTATGTCAGACCGAGGCTGACACACACACAGCCAAATACTTTGGTTGAAAAACGACATATGTACCATTATCCTAGAAGGAACTGTCATTGAGATTAAAATGTTTTTTTTTTTTTAAAGGTTTTTATTTTTGCATTTTAAACATAAAAGAAAACAATAAAAATTAACAATAATAATAATAATCGTACTTGGCATTTTCAGAGAAGACTGGGTACAAGTGATATCATAACACAGTGATTGACATTACCAATTCAATATATCGCTTGCAGTCAACGATACCTGAGGGTTGACATCCAACCAAGGGGTCCATATTTTCCCAAACTTGTCAGGAGTTCCCCGAGCATTATAGGTTAACTTGATTAGTGGAAGGGTGACATTTATTAAATCAATCCACTGCTGGAGTGTGGGGGCATTAGGACTCATCCATTTCATAATAATAAGCTTTTTTGCATAAAACACCATAGAACGTAGTAAAGTTCTAGTTTTTTGCAAGGGCACCACTTCGTCAATTATACCTAGAATACAGACTTCAGGAGTACAAATTCCAGGGAGAGACAGATGTTCATTACTATATTGAATTACCGCCTTCCAATATGACGGTACCCTGGGGCAGTCCCAGATTAAGTGCAGGAAGCCTGCCTCTGCTGTACTGCACTTGGCACATTTAGCCCCTTCTAGTCTACCCATAACTTTGAGTCTCTGGGGCGTGATATATATTTGGTGAATCATCTTGAATTGGATCATTTTATCTCTTAGGGAAATCAGAAAGGAGTAAAGGTTGTCTACAGCCTCCTCCCACTGTTCCTCCTCCAATGAGGGAAGCGTATCCAACCATTTCCTTTTGGCTTTATCAAACGGCACAGACTGTGAGGCCTGGATTATATTGTATAACTGTGATACCAGTTTAGCTGGGGCAGGGTCCCAAAGTCTGGCCTCCCACACCTGCTGCGTTGGTGAAAGCTGGTATGATTGGAACTGGGCATAGAAAGCATGTCTTAATTGGAAGTATCGATATAGTTGTATGTCCTGTCGGTTAAATTTAGTTTTTAACTGTGCCAGGGAGGGGAAGGATCCATCCACTAATAGGTCCTCTAAATGTCGGATCCCAATAAGTGGCCAGTAATGAAAATCCACTAGTTGTGACAGATGAGGCAGATTAGAATTTTGAGATTGAGATTTGAGATTAAAATGTTTAGCATTGACTGAACTGATATCTGTAGTATTGAAAAGTTATTTACATAAAATTTCAGCCACCTTTTTCTGCCTGCATGAAAGACTTCATGATATTCAGGGCACTTGTATGTCTTCTTTATTTTGGGGAAAACCATTTCTACTCTGACTTAAGATGGCCACTACATTGGTGGCCAAAGTCATCATACCCTGGTCAAGACAGGTCACACATTGACTAAACAAACTCTCAAGGGGTGTACTCTGGTGCATAATGGGGCAGTGACTATATATATATATATATATATATATATATATATATATATATATATATATATATATGTATATATATATATATGTAGCGCTATAGTAAATTGAGTGCACCTTACTCTACTATAAGCTTCACTCCCAGTACATATGCTCCGGATGAGACCTTAAAACCTTAGGGAGTGAGCCTTCGCAGCGATGTGGAAGCAGGGTGTAGTGCAACTGTAACTGTATTCAGGGTGCAAAGAATTGGGCGCCAGTGGTTCTTATAACTTAACCATAGAACAGATTTATTGAGCACAGTATACAATCCTCAGTGGAGCGTACATATGTCAGAACATTGCAGGTTCATACAGTACATTGAATAGGCAGTACTCACAACACCTTTGGTCAGTATGATTCTCCTCAGAGATAGGAACAATACATGCAGCTTTGAGGAGGTACACCCAGCTTTCAGCCTTTTCCCTAAGTGGAACCTGAGGGGAATCTATCTACCCTAGGTTTGTACACTTAGTCCCTACTTCTTGGCAATGAGTACCCTGGGATCTTAATCCCACTACAATCCTCGTAGGAGCCTCAAGCTGCTCAGCTAAATAATCTGACTGACTGTCACTTCTAGAGTGGTCTATAAGGGTGAGTAGCCTATTCTTACTAGACCTGACCTGTCTAGGTTCCACTCGAGCTCTGCCTCCTGCACAGACTAGAGCCAGCACAAGATGGACCCTGAAAGCATGGCTTCAGAGCCTTTTATATCCTAGCACAGTGCCATCTACTGGTCACTGTGAGAAATAGCAAGAGTCAACAGTACCCCTCCCAACTGTATTTTAGGACCCAACTAGGTGTCCATAACATATAGGGACTGCACAAAATACTAGGGGTGGCTATCCTACACATCCCTACACACACACACACACACACACACACACATATATATAACCTTTAAGGGCAAATGGGCTCTAAAAGCTTTTGAAATAAATAATTAAATTTAAGCTCTGAAACAGGTACTCAAGTGTAATTAAATCTATTACAGTGGGATATAATGGAATATTACAATTTCAAGCAACATTTATCAGAATCATGGATACATCACTGCTAGAAGTAACTAGATTTAAGAACAATATCCTCCTTTTTAATAAAGAAGGTTTCATATAGAAATAATCAACAAGCCTTACAACCAGAAAAGTCTTTATTTTTACAGGAAATCCAGCTACTATATTGCCTCATTTCTTTAACCTACCTACACATAGGGGCACATTTACTTAGCTCGAGTGAATGAATAAAAAATACTTCGAATTTCGAAAAAATTTTTGGCTACTTCGACCATCGAATTGGCTACTTCAAACTTCGACTACGACTTCAAATTGAACGATTCAAACTAAAAATCGTTCGACTATTCAACCATCCGATAGTCGAAGTACTGTCTCTTTAAAAAAAATTCAACCCCCTACTTCGCCAACTGGGTAGAGATTTTGACTGGGCAAAAGGTAACAAAAAGAATTATCATTGGTGTATGCTATAAACCACCTCGTATAAGTGTCGAGTATGAAGCCCAGCTACTCTTGCAGATACAAGTGGCTTCACAGCTGGGTCAAGTTGTTGCTATGGGTGACTTCAATTATCCAGACATTAACTGGGGTAATGGAGTTGCTAAGACAGAAAAAGCTAGTAGGTTTGTAAATATGCTGAATGACAACTTTTTATTCAAGCTCGTTCAAGAACCTACTAGGAATAACTCTCTTTTGGACCTTGTAATAACTAACAATACTGAACTCATCTCTAACATTTGTGTGGGTGAGCATTTAGGGAATAGTGATCATAACATGGCCTCCTTTGAGATTCTGTTGCAGAAGCAATTCTATAAGGGAGTAACTAAAACACTAAATTTAAGACGTGCAAACTTTGACAGTATAAGGGCATCTCTGCAACATATTAAGTGGGAAATGCTTTTCACAGGGTTAAACACAGAACAAAAATGGGAAGTCTTTAAAATGCTGCTTAATAAATATACTTGTCAGTATATTCCACTTGTAAGCAAGTAACGTCGTTGCAAAGCAAAACCTTTTTGGTTCAATAGAAGCGTTGGTGTTGAGGTGGGTAAGAAAAGACGTGCTTTTAAGGCTTTCAAGTTAGCTGGTACAGCCGAAACATTTATAAGGTACAAGGAGGCCAATAAATCATGCAAAGAAGCTATAAGGCAAGCTAAAATTGCTATAGAAAAGGATATTGCAGCAAGCAGTAAAAAAAATCCAAAATTATTTTTTAAATATGTTAATAGTAAAAAAATGAAGCAGGAAGGGGTGGGACCCTTACTATCAGAGGGGGGTCAGCTGGTTGATGAAAACAAAATAAAAGCGCAGATTCTGAACTCATATTTTTCATCTGTCTACACAAATGAGGAACCATTAAGTGAAGGTTTCCTTCTTAACAGTCCCAATTCTAGTAATACAACTAATGATGCATGGTTCACACATGATGAAATTCAAAAGAGACTAGAACATGTTAAGATTAACAAAGGTCCAGGGCCAGATGGTATTCATCCCAGGGTAATTAGCGAGCTTAGCTCTGTGATTGCCAAACCTCTTTACTTAATTTTTCAGGATTCATTGAGATCTGGCATAGTGCCGAGAGACTGGCGAATTGCTAATGTGGTGCCTCTATTAAAAAAAGGATCCCGTTCTCAGCCTCAAAACTATAGGCCAGTTAGTCTGACGTCAGTGGTAGGAAAGCTTTACGAAGGGTTAATAAAGGATAAGATACTGGACTTCATAGCAAATCATAATACTATGAGTTTGTGCCAGCATGGTTTTATGCGTAATAGATCTTGCCAGACTAACTTAATTTCTTTTCATGAGAATGTAAGTAGAGACCTCAATTCTGGGATGGCAGTGGATGTGATTTACTTAGACTTTGCTAAAGCATTTGATACAGTGCCACACAAAAGGTTACTGGTTAAATTAAGGAATGTTGGCCTGGAACATATTTGTACCTGGATAGAGAACTGGCTAAAAGATAGACTACAAAGAGTGGTGGTAAATGGAACATTTTCTAATTGGACCAGTGTTGTTAGTGGAGTACCACAGGGCTCTGTACTAGGTCCCTTGCTTTTCAACTTGTTTATTAATGACCTGGAGGTGGGCATTGAAAGTACTGTTTCTATTTTTGCAGATGATACTAAATTGTGCATAGCTATAGGTTCCATGCAGGATGCTGCCACTTTGCAGAGTGATTTGTCTAAACTGGAAAACTGGGCAGCAAACTGGAAAATGAGGTTCAATGTTGATAAATGCAGGTTATGCACTTTGGCAAAAATAACATAAATGCAAGTTATACACTAAATGGCAGTGTGTTGGGAGTTTCCTTAAATGAGAAGGATCTAGGGGTTTTTGTAGATAACAAGTTGTCTAATTCCGGGCAGTGTCATTCTGTGGCTACTAAAGCAAATAAAGTTCTGTCTTGCATAAAAAGGGCATTAACTCAAGGGATGAAAACATAATTATGCCTCTTTATAGGTCCCTGGTAAGGCCTCATCTGGAGTATGCAGAGGGAAGAAAGACTTAAATTATGAGGGTAGACTGTCAAGGTTGGGGTTGTTTTCTCTGGAAAAAAAGGCGCTTTCGAGGGGACATGATTACACTTTACAAGTACATTAGAGGACATTATAAAGTGGATCACCGTACCAGAGGTCACCCCTTTAGACTAGAAGAAAAGAACTTTCATTTGAAGCAACGTAGGGGGTTCTTCACAGTCAGGACAGTGAGGTTGTGGAATGCACTGCCGGGTGATGTTGTGATGCTGATTCAGTTAATGCCTTTAAGAATGGCTTGGATGATTTTTTGGACAGACATAATATCAAAGGCTATTGTGATACTAAGCTCTATAGTTAGTATAGATATGGGTATATAGAATTTAATTAAAAGTAGAGAGGGGTGTGTGTATGGATGCTGGGTTTTCATTTGGAGGGGTTGGACTTGATGGACTTTGTCTTTTTTCAACCCAATTTAACTATGTAACTATGTAACTATGTAACTAAAACCTACCGAGCATCAATGTTAGCCTATGGGTTAGGTCCCCATAGGCTTTCCTGTCAATTTGGGATCGAAGGAAAATCGTTCGATCAATGGATTAAAAGATCAATCGAACGAATGAAATGCGGTAAATGTGTTGACTTCGATATTCGAAGTCGAAGGATTTTATTTCGACGGTCAAATATCGAGGGTTAATTAACCCTCGATATTCGAGCCATAGTAAATGTGCCCCATACTGTATAAGGCAGAAATCTCCAATCAGCCTGTATCCAGCAAGCTGTTGTACTGATTTTTTTTAACTTCATTTTTTATTATGTTCACTAGCAAAATATAGAAATAAACTATAAATAGAATATTTTTGTCCTCATTGGCCATTGTAGTCTAAACATCTTTAGCATAAAGTAATATTTAATTCTACTATATGTATGTATGTTCTTTATTTAGTTATTCAATTTTTATTCCCCTCCATTATTTGTAGAGCTGGAACAACAGTAATTGTAAACAGCCTGACTTCGTCCTTTTTGGTCCTGGTAAAATCTGTAAGTAAACTATGCTTTATTTTCATTCTCTTTATTCTTATAAAGCAGTACTATTGATATGCACCATGGCATTATCTTAACTAGGCACAATGAGTCCTACCCCAGCAGAGTTTACAGTCTATAGGGGTCATTTACTTCTTGAAGGGTAGGGTGCAAAGTGCAAAAATCTGGCACAATCAGCTATATATTTTTTTTTATATTTATATTTTTTTTTTCTTTGTTCGCTGCTCTGCAGGTAGTAGAATTTCTGCAGGTCTCTGTGGTCCTGTGAATACAGGGCTTGTTTTTTTTTAAGTACACTCTTGTTTCCTTTATACCTCTGAGGGATATCAGTGCTTTATCATATTGGAAGATGATTTGGTTTGAATTTTCAGAAGATTGAGTATGGCAAATATTAATTCATCATTGTTCATGTCTAGGGAAAATGCCAGATTGTTCTGCAGCTTACACCAGACAGAATGTTATCTGATTCCAGTGCTACAAGGAATTACTCTGCTCTTCTAAAAAGGTTTCCGACTATGCCACTCATCTTAGAGAAAAGAAATGGCTCTGCTTATCCTTTTGAAAGTAAGACAATTATTTTAATGCTCCCATTAATACAATACTGTCTGCATTCAGCAGTTCTGTATTCACAAATGACAGGCTGGGGGCACCCCATAATCTGCCTGCTACCCTAACTTGTACATCATTTCATCATTTATTGACTACATCTATCAGTACAACACAATGCTGGATTTTTAATATAGTGCTAGATGAGCACTAAGGAATTTAATTTTGCATCCCTATTTTTCACTTGGATCAGAACATGTTACTGACCACTTTAGGGGTGCAGGCAAATAGTTTTATTGTCCTGCCATAAAACCCTCATATTGTTACTAACTGACAACATATGCTGAAAGAATCCTTTTTACTGTCTATTAATTTGGGGCAGATATGTGCGGTTGTTTTGCATCCTCTATGCACAACAATTGGAGGTATAGTCTGTCATCATTATGTTTGCACATTTATAGTGGCAATTTTGGCAATTTCCCCAATACTGTGCATTTTTTCTTAGGGCCGGCATTGCCACAGGCACCTTTTTCGGCTTCATACAGAGCAGCATCCAATCAAATGCACACAAGAGCAAGGCCACAGGTAAAGTAACCCATCATTCACCCTTGGAATAAAAGTATTTACCATACAGTACCTAGTCTACACTGATTGGCGCATCTCTAGAAACTAATTTTACTTTTACCACAATTTGAAATTTCTGAAACTCCTAAATTTGAATTATGTTTTCAAAATATATGAATTACTATATTATAAAAGGACAACTAAACCCTTGACGTTCTCCACCCCCTCCACTGCTCGCTTCACTGCACAAAGCTCCCTGCTTGCAGTATTTATTTATTTTAGAAGTCATCCTTCTACTGACCTACTATAAATTTGCAGAGTTGTAATTGGGGCATATATCACTAGTGCCTACCTGTTTTTAACCCTTGATGTACCACCAACCTTTTGTGTGGGGGAACCCTTGAGTGAAGCACACCAGGCAGAGAGTTGTAGTTCAGTCACATTCTCTTTATTTGTCATGGCCTTCAACGGAACAGCAGCACATTCACAGGGCTCAATCTCCCAGCCTTTTGCATAACATTGCCCATAACAGCACACTGCCAGGGGACACACATTCTCACAGGCACCCCTCTTGGGTCCTGGCCGGCTCAATCCGGATCTAGCCTTTCCTCTTAAACCTTGGCTGGCGGGATTACCGCTGGGAACACTATGCCCACTCACTCCTAGCTGTCCATGCTAGTAACCTCTCTAACTTACATTCCGTAGAATTACACCACTAGGCCTCACACTACCTAGGCTCAATAACTCTTCCAGGAGATGACTCTACTGCTGCAGTGCCCTCTGCTAATTTTGCTTCCCATGACGCATCTCTAATAATCATTTCCCTTACCTTCCCTTATATTACTATTCTCCACCCACTGGGGACTTTCCCTTACAACTGTTATCCTCAAGCTCCCCCAAGTGGCCAACCTAAATATATTTATTGACCACTACATAAACATTTATATTAAACCATTAACATTTTACCCTATTAGAGTTGCACAGCGGAGTTCAAAGGCGCCATCTTCTCTCTGTCTTCTGATCTTCTTCTGTAGAGTGGAAATCTTGAAAGAGCATGCACAGTTCAATCTATGTCCTGAATCAGCTTCTACTGCGCATGCTCTTGCAAGGTCCGTATCGGCAACTGTCAGAAGAGGATGAGAACACAGACGGAAGATGGCACCTTTTCATGTCCGCTGAGCAAATTTATAGCAGGTCTGGTCTAAAAAGAATAAATACTGCAGATACGGAGCTTGGATCAGGGGCAGTGTAGCGAGCAGTGAAGGGGGTGAAGGGTTTATTTCTCCTTTTAAAAAAAATAATTTAACATCTAAAAGCTGTTGATTCAGTTGTGTATGTCTAAAGTGTAGAAAGCATTTATCAATGTTATTAAATATCAAATATCTGCATGCTGAATTTTTTTTAAAAAAATGCCATGTTGTGTACTTACTTTTTGACATGACTGTATATTGTATGGCTCATTTACCCTGTTTAAGAAGTCTAAGAAGTCTTAACCTCGTTACCTCTATTGAGACTGGAGAAACTGGGATATGCCCATGAGTATAATGGCTATTAGTGATGGTTTCATTACAGCAAAGATAATCAGGTCATAAAATGATCTGCTGAAGGATGTGGTCATGTGGACCCAAAGGCAACCCACATGAACTTTCAAACATAATTATACCAGAGGAATTCAAAGATCTAATTCAAAGGCATTCATAGAGCGAACCAAAATGTATCATATTTTAAATAGATCATAAAGTAAGCTCCAGCTCTTCATCTCCCCATCCCTAAGTTGTTTGAAGATCAGCCTTAAATCATTTGGCCAACAAAGTAGCTGTGTATGTTTTCTGTCATTGTACCTTTAATAGGCGAAAACCGAAAACCCATTGGAACTGATTGGTGTTCAACTGCTCAGAGCAGTCAAACGCATTCTGAGAAATTAACACATTGATCTGTTTTGAAAAATGTGTCAATTTATTAAATAGTTTTCCCCAGGAAAGTCAGGAAATGTGAATTGCTGTTAGTCCTTCAGGATTCTCTAGTTATTCTAGTAAATCTACCCACAGTGGCATATATTCTTCAGAAAGCCCTTCCTATCAAGAATCTACACTGTTAACATTTTTGCGGTTGATTGTAGAAAGCGATTCGTATAATTCGCCATCAGCTGGGTTGCAGATAATTACTATAATTGAACAGATATTTGTGAAGTTTCAGTAAAGCCCTATTAACTGGTTTCCTGGGATACAGTACTTAGAGGAAATCCATCTCCTCTCTATTTATCCAATTACCCCGATAGTTACAAGGTTTGAACTGGCTTGCTGACAAGCTTATTTGGGTTATTAACAACAGTTTGTAGCAAAGACAGATATTGGAAGCAGCACATGGAAGGAGTTTAAAAATAAACTGTGTCAAAGTGATTCCCTTAAAGGAAAATTATATAACAGCACTGAGGTACCTTTGTCCTTTTGGTATGATTGCTGTCTTTAAATTTTAGACACATTTATGATTGTTTTGTGCATCAAATAAATATTATGTGTGTGATACTACTTACGATTTGTAAGGGATCCATTATCAGGAAACTCATTATCCAGAAAGCTCCAAATTAAGTAAAGGCCATAGCCCATTGACTCCATTATAATTAAATAATCCGAATTCTTAAAAAATTGTTTCCTTTTTCTCTGTGATATTAAAACAGTAGCTTGTACTTGATCCCAACTAAGATATAATTAATCCTTATTGGAAGCAAAACCAGCCTATTAGCTTTATTTAATGTTTACATGATTTTCTAGTAGACTTACGGTATGAAGATTCAAATAATGGAAAGATCTGTTATCCGGAATACACCAGGTCCCAAGCATTCTGGATAACAGGTCCTATACCTGTACTATATTATTTATAGCCTGCGTTGGGTTCATTTTGCTTCACACTCCTGTAGACACAGGGTAGGGGATCCAGAAGGGTCTTTACTTTGCTTACCACCAACTCTGTGTTTTGGATAGAGGAAGCTCATCAGATGCCTTATATGTCTTTACTGTTCTCCTTCAGGGTAAAAAAATGTTAAAAAAAACCTGACCCCATTTGGTTGATAATGGTTATTAGAGGACTTCTATTCACATTATTCTTAAATTCCAAAAAAAGGAGCCCGGATCCTGTAACTATTTTATATTAAAAGCTCTTTTTAAGTTTAAGTAATCTCTGACACAGAGCAATTTGCTTTAAATAAACTCTAGTTGTTAATAATGACTACTAGGCTACAAGTTTGGTGAGTTAACAATGAAAATACCTGGGTCACAATTGCCATGGAAGGATGTAAGAGAAATTGCTGTTTGGAATCATTGTTTTCCTTTCCAATGCAAAGAGCATGGTAAATTATTTGAGATGTTATTTTTGCAGATTCAAAGCTGTGCTTTCATTGGCAGATGATTTTTTTTGTTGATACAGGGGATGAATTTGACTCTTACTACTCTTAATTGGACTTTTGGTGGGTTATTTACTAAACTCTGAATGCAATAATCATGAAATATTCGTGATATTTTTTTTATAAAACCAGACTTTTAAAAAATCACGAATTTCTTTGGAATTTATTAAACCCAGAGGATGGAAAAGTCAGAATCAGAAAATCCGGCATCTCAGACCTGTAGAGGTTGCATATAAGTCAATGGGAGAAGTCACAATTATTTTTTAAGGTGCGCTTGGTTTCGTGCAATACCCCAAAGTTTTCGGGCAAAAATCCCAAAAAAAATCGGATGAAAAATATGAAAAAATCGTGAAAATCAGATTTTTCCTGCAAAGCAAATTTTCAAGGAAAATGTAATAATAAATAAGCATAAAAAAAAACCCCGAGCGGATTTGATCGGAGTTTGTAGCAGAAAATATTGAGATAAAAGTAAATGATAACAAATAAGTGAATACAGAATTTGACCGCAGGTGTAATGGTCTTGAAGCAATTTGCAGGATCTCTGGGAATGCCTTTGTCTAGATAAGAGCTTGAGGAGAATTGAACTTTACTATGGAGTTGTTGCACACACCAGGGCTCCTTTACTAACACCTCAGTGCAATTAATCAGAGGCTGAGCTCCTTGTAGCCCATTGTAAATCCAATTGTAAATCCAATAGTCTTGCTGCAAATCACACATGAATGACAAATGAGTTTAATATTTATATAATTTATGGTAACTGTTCTCCAATCAGCCACGGTCATTTATTGTATACCGTCAAACATTATTTTTCGTTAAACAATTGCAACTAGTCAATTGTATCTGTATACGTTCAAGTGATAATGATAATCAGATACTGCTCAGAGTCCTGCCCAGTAATTGAAGAGAGGAAGCTTATTCATAGTTCCAGTGGTCATAATAACAAAGGCTAATGACAAAATAGTGACACAGTGAAGTCTGACAGAGCCCTTATTGCTGTGTCTACGTATTGTTGTCATCATGTTAGTCAACATCGCCCAGAGGAACCTATTTGTCTTGTGGCGTATAACCGTAATTTACTCCCGCTTACTGTTTTGCAGACTGCCGGCCCGTTGACCTTCTCATTACAAGACAGGACAGAGCGCTGTGACTCGGACTATAAAGGTGAAAATTTGTTAAGGGCAACGTAGTTATCACTAGAGAAGCATCAGAAGCCATGGCTGCATTTAAGAATTTGTTGTTCATGTTATATAAATCAAAAATAAATAGCAATATGTAACTCAAAAAAAAATATCAGTAACTCACCAAAGTAAAATGTGATCCAGGTGCACCAACCCCAAACCCTCATCAAAGAGAGGAAAACATTGTACACACCAAAAAAGGGGGTACGTATGTAGGATAACAAAAAAAAATTGTTAAAAACAAAAAGCCTTATTGACACAACATCGCAAATCACTTTACGCAATTAGCTTAGAAAAATCACTGGTCGTTTAATACAAAAATGAATTTTAGTACCAACTTTATAACTTAGCAGAGATCTCTTGGCATTGAGTCCTTCTTGTATACAATAAAAAATTACCAACCAATTACCATAATGAAAAGTAATTCTGGAAAATAAATTACTGGTCTATTAACTGATTTAGAGGTTGATCAATAACTGTGACTTCGTTTGTTGGTAATTCTGCCATTCACTGTTTAACACACGACGACTCCATGGTGCTTGTATATGACATTTTTATCTAAGGTCATAACTGTGGCTTATGAATTTCTCAACTTGAATTAAACATGTCCATTTACATTAATTCAATAATGAATGCAATGGTAATGAAATACCTCTAGGAAAGCAGATCTAGTCTGCTTATTTAAACATTAAAGTAAAAGCATAAAGCCGCTTCAAAAAAAGCTGCTATAATATGAATATATTTATATATATGTATTTACTCCATTCTCTTTGGTATTTATTCTTATGTGATTGCTGTACTTGGGTATGGAGATACGTAGGGGGTTATTTACTATACTCCGAATACAAAAATCACAAATTTTTTTTGATTTATTTATATAAAATCAGACTTTTAAAAAAACTTTTTCCAGAATTTATAAAACCCCAAGGATGGAAAAGTCTTTATCTGAAAATCCGGCACCTATCGAGGTTGCATTTAAGTCAATGGGGCAAATTTAAGGGCGAAGTGGCTAACGCTAGCGAAAATTCGCCAGCATGACGTCATTTCGTTACTTCGCCGATTTACTAACGGGTGCTGGCGTAAATTCGCTAGCGAAGTGGACCTACTCTAACGCTACTTTGCACCCTTACTCCAGGCGACGTTGCGCTATGGCGAAGGGACGTAACTAGGCTAATTCACTAACTTGCAGGTTTTACTGAACGTTACCTCTTGTGTCAGACTTGCCTTCGCCACCTCAGACCAGGCGAAGTGCCCCCCTAGAGCTTGCTTCAGTCCGAAAAAATGCTGGTGTCTTTTACTTTTTTAAGGGTGATAGGCTGAAAAAGATTGTTAATTTTTTTGGGGGTACCCTCCTTCCCCCCTACATTTCCTAACATATGGCACCTAAATTATACAGTGGGCACATGTATAGGGCAATATAACAACTCTCTTTATTTTATGAATCTTTCCCAGACTTGTGTAGTGTAATGTATTTGCTGCTACATATACGTCCATTGTACTTTAACATGGCACCGTATGCAAATTAGGCATCGCTAGGGTAACTTCGATTTGCTTGACGAATTAACAGTAGCTCAACTTCCCTACCTTTTGCCTCCCTGAGTGCAACTTCGGATTTTAGTGAATTAGCGGCGCCCTGACGAAACTTTGCCTGGCGAAGTGTGGCGAAGCCAACGCTGGCGCAACTTCGAAGGTATGTAAATTGATGATTTTTTGGTGTGCGCTGGGTTTCGGGCAATACCCCAAAGTTTTCGGAGTTTTCGTGAATCAGATGAAAAAGTCTGGAAAATTTGTGAAATTTTTTCCTGCAAAGAAAATTTTGGGGAAAATGTAATAATAAATAAGCCTAAAAAACCTGAGCGGATTTGATCAGAATTTGTAGCAGAAAATAGATAAATTTGAACCTCCTTAATATACTCATATAAATAGGTGCTAAAAAGATGGGCTCACCCATGATTAGGCAGTTGGATACCTATGTTCCTCCATGAGGGCAGAGGATGCTGATTTACAGAAAATGCAGAGAACATGGAGATGTCATGTCAAAGGGGGGCGAGTGGGGGTGAATGAGCAGAGCAACTTATGTGCCCCTCTCAAACCACAAACTTAATGAAGGCGTAATGCAATTTGATTTTTAGTTAAAAGACAACAATCAATAATCATTAAATGCATTATAAAACAACTTTAGGAAGCAAATATATATAGTAGAGCCTTTCCAATCAAATAAAAACAGGGAATCTGACATTTCTAAGAGATGCTTTATTTAAAAGTCATTCCATTTGAAAGAACAACTAATCCATTTTGAGAAAAACATGCTCTCTTTGTAAGAGGGAATACAAAGCTTTAAATGAGAACTAAAGCCTAACTAAAGAAGTAGCTAGAAATGTTGTACATTATGTTTTGGGCTTCTGTACCAGCCCAAGGCAACCACAGCCCTTTAGCAGTAAAGATCTGTGTCTCCAAAGATGCCCCAGTAGCTCCCCATCTTCTTTTCTGCTGATTCATTGCACATGCTCTGTGCTGCTGTCACAATATGTATTTTTTAGTCATATTCATTTTTAGGGTTTAATTCTCCTTTAATGTAATACAGAACAGAGGTAAAATACTGCTGCCCTAGGCCTGGGTCTTGGTGGCCTTTCCACAAATCCGGGCCTGGTTGCATACAGAGCAGACCCAGGTGGGGTACACCTTAAATTAGAACCACAGCTATAGTGACAACAATCCATACATATAGAGACAACACTGCATACATATACACAATTGCAGTACAAATACATTCTCGCAGAGTGAAAGTTTGAAACTCCAAAGTTTGATTATAAAATAATGTTATTTTCTCTCTCGGCTCTATCAGCTCCTCTACCGGGTAGAGGTCACGGCCCTTTTCCAAATCAGGAGATCATTAGCTGGATCTCTGACAAGTGGTAAGCACAGGGGAAAACCATGCTCATAGAGTTTGTATTGAAAATAAAATGAATTGTAATATTACAGACTTTACATAGCTGAGGGCATTTGCAAGTGTATAAATCTATGTAAGTTGACACTGTTCTATTTTCACACAAAAAATGGAGGCATATAAATTAAAATAACATTGCATTTAGCCTCGGATAATGGATATCAATACAGCTGTGGCAACACCTTTGGTTTTGGGTAATCTCTACCACAGAGCTTAGGGGTCAAAACATGCTTCAGTGTGTATTTATTTTAAAAAAAATGTAATTCCCACCTACGTACAAATAAATATGGTTAGGGTAAAACATAACATACCAGGGGGTGTTAATGATGTCAGACAAGCCCTGGCTAAGTGTTAAGGCTATATATACATTGTACAACTTGGTCTCATGCAATGTTCTGTGATCCTAAACAATACAAAGTAACTGCATAAAGACATGAATCATAGTCAAGATTTTACAGGGTCTGGGAAATCTAAGAGAGCAGGTCCAAACCTGATCTAATATATTAACTTCAGAAGTAAACTATGCAGAATTAAATAATGCCACTTGTACTCTTAATATTTGTGTTATTGTTTTCATGGTGGACAATGGATGGGGGTACTCAATGGCAAATTAGCATATACTGGCACCATATGGATAAATCGAAGCGCAAAGAGATGTTGTTCCTATTTACTGCTAATGTAAGTTTGTAGCAGTGCCACTGAACATGTCCCCAATGCCACTGACACTAACAATCATTTTCATTTTGCCGTGTGTTACGGGTACTTGACGACTAGAGGACACCAGGTAATCTGTCATAGTTGTGTCTGGGAGAACTGCAAGAGTCAAAAGACCTAACCTACTCGTCAGCTCAGTTCTAGTGTTAGCAGGCAGGGATCGCTGGAAAATGCTTCATTTGGGATTTCGTGCCTGTACAAAGAGATACCATAACATCATACCGACACAGGGAGCATGATTCCTTTAGCTTATAGTGCTGTGTCCTGTCCTGTGCCAAAACCACAGCCATACCAAATAATACCTAGTTAAAGGGAACCTGTCATCGGAAAACATGTTTTTTTCAAAACGCATCAGTTAATAGTGCTACTCCAGCAGAATTCTGCACTGAAATCCAGAAAACAGATTTTTTTATATTCAATTTTGAAATCTGACATGGGGCTAGACATTTTGTCAATTTCCCAGCTGCCCCTGGACATGTGACTTGTGCCTGCACTTTAGGAGAGAAATGCTTTCTGGCATGCTGCTGTTTTTCCTTCTCAATGTAATTGAAGGAGTCTCAGTGGGACATGGGTTTTTACTATTGAGTGTTGTTCTTAGATCTACCAGGCAGCTGTTATCTTGTGCTATCTGGTTACCTTCCCATTGTTCTTTTGCTTGGCTGCTGGGGGGGGGGCGAAAGGGAGGGGGTGATATCACTCCAACTTGCAGTACAGCAGTAAAGAGTGATTGAAGTTTATCAGAGCACAAGTCACATGACTTTGGGCAGCCCCCATGACTCTAGCCCCATGTCAGATTTCAAAATTGAATATAAAAAAATCTGTTTGCTCTTTTGAGAAATGGATTTCAGTGCAGAATTCAGCTGGAGCAGCACTATTAACATTAAAAAATTTTCCCATGACAGTATCCCTTTAAGGATTGGCCAGATATTTATATTGCTAGTTTAAATCTTGTCTGGTGAGGACTTGATTAGACCATTGAGCAGCCTCTTCTGATGGGTCTGTGTAAGCACTCAGGTGTAATATGATTATTGGGTGGCTCGACTGAACTCCTTGTGTGGTGACCTGCATGGCCTGCTTTACTTTGCCATTGACAGTGCTGGTAAACTTTTTTAGACAGTGACAATCAGGGGGAAAGTCTATGGAAATAAAAACATCATACATTATAGTGACATCTTATCCAGGTTTATGGTTATAGCTCTGTCCTGGGATCATTACTATTCTCCCTCTATACTTCCTCCCTTGGCAAATTAATAAATTCGTATGGTTTCCACTACCACCTCTATGCTGACGATACTCAGATCTATCTCTCATCTCCTGATCTCAACCCAGAACTCCTAACTCGCGTCTCCTCCTGCCTGTCCGCTATCTCTACCTGGATGTCGCAACACTACCTTAAATTAAACCTCTCTAAAACTGAAATGGTTCTCTTTCCTCCAACTAACACCAGTAGCATCACCGAAGTATCCATCATAGTTAACAATTCCACTATCACCCCCTCTCCCCAGGCCCGGTGCCTTGGGGTTATCCTAGATTCTGCCCTGTCATTCACTCCTCATATCCAGTCACTTATTAAATCATGTCACTTCCACCTAAGGAACATATCCAAAATACGATCATTTATCACCCAAGACGCTGCCAAAATTCCTATTCACTCTCTCATCATATCGCGTCTAGACTACTGTAACTCTCTTTTAATTGGCCTCCCCCTCCAGAGACTGTCACCTCTCCAGTCCATAATGAACACTGCTGCGAGGCTCATACACCTCAGCAACCGCTCCTCCTCTGCCTCGCCATTCTGTCAATCCCTGCACTGACTTCCGTTACCTTTCAGAATCAAATTCAAATTAATGACACTGACTTTCAAAGCACTTCACAACTCTGCTCCACCCTACATCTCTGAACTCATCTCTATATACTCACCCACTCGCTTACTACGCTTCTCTACTGACCTGCTACTCAACTCTTCTCTCATTACCTCCTCACATGCTCGCATTCAAGACTTTGCAAGGGCTGCACCCCTCCTCTGGAACACTCTCCCACGGTCTGTCCGACTTTCTCCCAACCTTTCTGCTTTCAAAAAATCTATGAAAACGCACTTCTTTCGAGAAGCCTACCCTCACTCTGCTTAACTACCAAACGCAACACCACATTTCTCACCCACTTACTTCGATCTTGCCCACTCCCACACCTTGTGTATTACTCCCTTCCCTTTAGACTGTATGCCTATGCATAGGGCCTTCCTCACCTCTTTGTACCTTTATTGATTGTGATGTTTGTTACTCCATATATTCTATATATGTAATTCATGTGATGTAGTTGTATAATCACATTTACTTTACAGTGCTACGCAATATGTTGGCGCTATATAAATACATGTTAATAATAATAATAATAATAGTCTCCACCCAGTATTATGGTACTACCAATCTCTGTTGATGTCTTGGTCTGGCTTGTCTCAAGTGCTAACTAATGGTTAGTTATAGAGACTGGAAGATTGTTGTAGATAAAATATGTAGAATGCAGCTTTTACTAGTAATTATCTCTGTTGTCTCCTGTTCATATGACTCAAGGCTGGTGGTGGTTGAATGCTGGAAGTTGTTGTTTAACATTGGCTGGAAGCTAAGATCCTTGATGTAAATACAAACATAATATTTAACAATGATTAATCTTTGTAAAATTCCAGTAATCATATTTATGAAGGATATTTAATGGTCAAGGTGCCCCTCAAAGACTGGGAATTACGCTCACTCTAACTGTCCCCGATGGGGACGGGATTCCACAATAATGAAACATCCTTCAGAAAACCTATTGAAACAAGTGTTGGAATGTGTGTCCTATTCAGTTTATTTGAATGCTTTGTTTTTGAACCAGCATCACGATTTGTTTGGAAACTAATTAAGTTAGTTCTAAAGAAGCTTTGCCTTGTACGGCTGATTTAATGCCAAGCTAATACTGCAACAAAAACACAATTTCTCAACAGAGACAATTGAAACCAAATGTCACTGTGTGAGTTGCACCGTTAAAATATGAAAAATGTTTTGGTGCTTAAGCCTTTGCTATACCATATGTTACAGTAGCATTTCAAAGAGATTACTCATCTATTGTTCTAGATGAAGAGAATTAGGGGCGTTATTAATTGTAAATATATATATATATATATATATATATATATATATATATATATATATAGATGTGATATACATCATTATATTATCAATAATTATTGATTAGAAGCTGAAACAATGGCAATTAGGCAGATATAAAAAAAAAGGTTGAATTTGATGGACGTTAGGGATGTAGCGAACTGCCGATTTGGTGTTCGCGAACGCCGTTCGCGAACACCGGCAAAAAATGCGAACGTTCGCGAACAGTTCGCGAACTTCGAACACCCGCTAAAATCGTTCGATTCGAACGTTCGAAGGATTTTAATCGTTCGATCGAAGGATTTTCATTCGAATCGAACGTTCGAAGGATTTTAATCGTTCGAACGAATGGAAATCGTTCGAACGAATGGAAATCGTTCGAACGAATGGAAATCGTTCGAACGAATGGAAATCGTTCGAACGAATGGAAATCGTTCGAACGAATGGAAATCGTTCGAACGAATGGAAATCGTTCGAACGAATGGAAATCGTTCGATTTTAGTGGTCGAATGGTCGAATGGTCGAACGATTTGTATTCGAATCGAACGCGAACTCAAACTGCGAACGTTCCCAAACGTTCGCGAACAATCGGCGGACGCGAACGGTCGAAGTTCGCGCGAACAAGTTCGCCGGCGAACAGTTCGCTACATCCCTAATGGACGTGTGTCTTTTTTCAATCTTACTTACTAAGGTAAGTAAATTTAAGGTAAATTGTTGATTAACAAATGTTACAGACCAAAATCACTGCAACCCTATGACTATGAAAATAATAGCTCCATATTTTTCTGACCTTGTTCAGCCTTCTGGTGTCACTGGCACTGCACATGCTCAGTGCTACTCCAGGTGCTTATAAGCATGCACTAGGTTTATCTTTCTGCTGCAGTTTGGTGGATCAGAAGCCTTCAAAGATATGAAAATTTAGAGGCTAGTACTGAAATCTGGGATATTTATGAGGTTTCCAATATCACCAACCTGGCACAGCAGCCCTTTTCATTAAGTACATGAGTCCCTGACTTAATGCTTGGGGTTATTTAAGAAATTAGACTATTACACTAATTATTCTGATGTTTCTTTGCAGATAAAAAGCCAACTGAGGAAGTGCAATGCATTTTACAACAAGTAAGATTTTTATACGTGTCCTCTGTCTGACCAATACTGGTACAGTTCTTACATTATAATATAAGTAGCTTGGTCTTGGGATGGATAGATAGATGATAGATATAGATGATACCTAGATAGATAGATATCTAGATTGTGGGTCTCTAGTATCCACTGAATATACTATACAAAAAATTAAAAAATAAAAATAAATATATATACGTATATATATATATATATATATATATATATATATATATATATATATATATATATATATATAATTAGTGTTGAAACAATTTCACAAAGGTGCACAAATTCCTCATCAATTTGTGAACCTTAAAGGGGTTGTTCGCCTTTAAATTAACTTTTAGGGGGTTATTAAACAAACTACGAATACGAAAAATTCAGATTTTTCTGACCGAAAAAAAAAATCTGATTTTATATTTTGGAATTTATTATACCCTGTGGCTGAAAAAGTCAGAATCTGAAAATCCGCCATTTCTCCAAGCTTTCGGGGTCCTGTAGAAGTCAATGGCATAGGTCTCATTTTCAATATCATGGCCTGCGCTGAGTTTCATGATTATGGTGGGAAAATCCGATTTTTTTCAAACCGATTTTAGCGAGCTTTTTCTATGATAAATAAGGTCCAATTCGGAGTTCGCTGGACTTTTTTAATAGAAATAATTAGATAAATTCGGACTTTGATAAATAACCCCCAAAGTATGATGTAATGAGTGATATTCCGAGACAATTTGCAATTGGTTTTAAGTTTTTGTTATCTGTGATTTTGAAGTTATTTAGCTTTTTCTTCAGCAGCTCTCCAGTTTGCAATTTAGCAATCTGGTAATTTAAGGTCATAAATTACCCTAACAACCATGAACCGTTTGGAATAAGAGACTGGAATATGAATAGGAAAGGCCTGAATAGAAAGATAAGTAATAAAAAGCAGCAATAATAATGAATTTGTAGCCTTATATAGCATTTGTTTTTAGTGACCCCCATTTGAAAGCTGGAAAGAGTCAGAGGAAAAAGGCAAATAATAAAAAAAAAAACTATAAAAAATGAAGACATATTGAAAACTAGCCATTCTACAACATACTAAAAGTTAACTTGATGGTGAACCACCCCTTTAAGAAAAAAGTTAAACATTTAACATTGTGTTAAATATAAAAGTAGATGATAGGCATCTATATGATAAAGATACTCTGTTACCCAAAAACAGAGCTTCCACAGCTTTTAGATATATATATATATATATATATATATATATATATATATATATATATATATATATATATATATCTGTGTGTGTGATAAGCATAGATAAAGCTAAACTAGATTTTATCCTGAATATGGAACCTGCAGCAGTCAATCCATCCCACGTGCTTTCCTTTTGTTCTAGCATTAAACAGCCGTAGACAAAATTTCTACATCTCCTTTTCTCACTGAATTAGTTGGGGATAAGTGTGAGTCCCTGGATTGAATTCCGACTCATCTCTAGTGCACAGGTGTCTGTTTACCATAGCCTCTTTTACACAAATATTTATGAGACTATCATTTGCATTGGTGTGTCTGTCATCTTTTGATTTAGTGCATCTAGGAAGATTCCATTGGGGATACCCATCACCGTGCCTGGTCGGAGCAAGCTAGTGACTGATTATTACTTTCTCTGGCTATTTGGAATACATTTGTTTCAGATTCAAATATTACATTTGCTGTATTTACTTGGAGAAAGGAAGTCAGGCTGTATGATCTGTCCTGCTCTCCAGGATAATACAATCATACTCAATTGGTCATTACCCATAGTTACACTGCAGGCGATTACACCTGACTTGAACCCCCAAGGACAGAAGCAATCCATAAGGGACAATTTGCATGTGAGGAATCATTCAAAATATAATGGAAAAATATGTTTTTAACGGTTTCCCTTCTAATGACCTGGATAGAAAGTGACAGCCAGCTGGTAACATAGAATCAACATGCCTAGGTAATACTCTAAGAAAAGCATTCTTTGCAATAAAAAAATATATATATATATATATATATATACATTACAAGAACAAATATGTGCCACACAGGTATAGGATTTATGGGATCTGGGTTTTTCTGGGTAATGGGTCTTTCAGTAATTTGGATGTCTATACCATATGAGGATCTATATACCAGCCTATCACTAAGTGCCCAGTTAAGCACAAAACTCGTTAGGCTATCTTCTTTTGTCCTGATAAATTGTTTTTAACCTTCCAATTATTTACACCACTGACTGAATGTTTTTGATGGTTCTCACATCTTCCACAGCTTTTAATCCTCTATGCCATATTTCTGCTAAAAATCTTTAGACATTAACTAAACCCAATAGGATTGTTATGCCCCCAATATGGATTCATATCATGTACGTACACGGTACTGTTTGCAGAGAAAAGAGAAGGCATTCTTAAGAATTATAATTATTTGCTTAAAATAGACTGATTCAGAACTTTCTGGATAACAGGTTTCTAGATAAGAAATCCCATACCTGTATCTAAATATACTCATTTGCTTATGGTTGTTCAGCTTTAGTGTTCTACTTAACGTGATGCTTTATAATGTGTTATAATGTGGAATGACAGCCATGATGTCTGACAAAACAATACCGTTTAGAGATTGTTTTCCTTATAAAACATCGTTAATAAGCTTTCCCATTATTGTTTATTATTTGTAGGCGACTGCATCCTCTGCAGGGCGTTTCATTACAGTCGGCACGCTCGAACACGGAGGGGTCTTTGTGAGTTTCATTAGTTCATTTTTTCATTGAGTTTGCCATCTTCCTAAATTATTCCCTTATTAACTACTATTACTGAGCCCATTTCATGCTTCTGTAACCAAGGTACTCTCTGATAGTCAGCTATAGTCGTAAATAAGAGTTTTTTTAAATATTAAACGATTATGATTTTACATCTCAATCCACTAGGGAGCCCCATTATGATATAAATGATTTCTGTAAGACTCATACAATTAAACATTGCTTTTTTAAGGGGTGGTATTGCACACATACCCCCACATGTAATACAATGCACTAAGTTTGCCCAGGAGCAGTAACCAGTAGCAACCAATAAGATGTTTGCTTTTAAACATGTGACCAGGAAATTCTACCTGCTGATTGGTTGCTATAGGTTACTGCCCCTGGGCAAACTTAGTGCCTTTAATTACATTATCCCAATATTGCCATACCCACTATCTGACAAACACTTGCACATACTGTACTATAAAATCATGCCAGTTGCCGGCACCTACTGCCATATTAAATAACATTCAGAGGCAGATTTATCAAAGGTCAGATAGGGCTTCCTGAAACTGGTAACATTTTTCTACTTTCCTAGCAGATCGTTATATTTTCTTATTTGTCAAAGGTCGCTCAGGTTCAGCCTACGTGCTAATTGGTTGTAGCAAGTAAAACTGTTCAACAGGATATACCTTTCATTTTATTTTATAGGCAAAAATCAGTTGATTTATTCAAACAGACATTATAATATGGTTGCTCGCTAACTAGACAATGCATGTTTTTTCGTGACGTTTTAGTGAATGAATTATCACGGGAATGAATGGAATGCAGCACTTTGCCCTAACTGCTCAATTGTTCTTGCCATTTTTAACAGAAATGTATGCTAAATCTGCCCCACGGTCTTTGGCTGGTTAAATATAATAGGCTGTAAATTGTTGAAGGACAAAAGAATTAAAAGTTTTTTGATCGTTTAATTATAATTATTTTATGACAACTTGTATCAGTGTGATTTGGGTTTGGAATAAATAGTTTATGCCAGACAACATGCACTGGTAATATATGTTCAGACTCATTTTCCTTTGCAAGGCAAAAAGGTTTCTCCCTCCTTGTACTGTACCTGCCTTAATAATGCCTCTAAATGAAAGCTATAGATACAGCGTCGGACTGGGACATCAAAGGTCCACCAGAGAGCTAATGCTCTGGGCTCCAGAAAGGCAAATAATATCAGGGCCCACCAGAAAAGGTTCCAGTACACCGGCAGGACAATCCAACACTGTTATTGTAAATTCCCCACGTCTTACCCAATTCAACAGTATGGTAACTATAAAAAAATGTATTCTTTCACTATCTCCCTTCCAAAAATGGTATGCACCAATGGGATCTATTTAAGCTAATACCCAGTAGGGCAAAAAAGACAGAATCATAAACATAATGAGGTGTGATGAGGCAGCATCAGGGAACACAAGTTATTGCAATATCATATGATGAACTGTGACTATTAGGGACACTGGAATAAGTTTTAGATGACAGCACCCACATTTTTTTTTTTTTGCACTGAATTTGAGTCATGTAGTTACTGTGGGCAGACTGACAATAGAGTGCTCTCATTAAATATTCTGTTTTCTTACAATTACAGGGTCTGGCAGAGACCATATTTATGTCTTCTGGTTTACGGTTTAGCCTGGTAAGTTTTTTGACCACTTTTGTTTTAATATAAAAAAAAATGAATTCCCACTGATATGTAAATCACTCTGTTATCCAATGAGATATACCGTGCTATTTGCATGGTGCTGCTCTTTAATGTGTATGTATAAAATCACTTTACAAATTATACCTGTGATATTTCTTCTGTATTTTCTTTCTATTCTGTAAATGTGTGTTTGTGTATTCTGTAGATGATATACTAAATATATGATACACCATTTTGGTATAAAACCTATTATAAATGATAAAATTGCTTAAATGGTAGGATTGCTTCCTATTGGGTTTGATCCGAACAGTTTGGCTTTTCTAAAAGCCTGTTCAGATCTCAACTGTCTGTGGCATCTAAGTGATGGAATAATCCTGGCATCATAACACCACCCAATATATTTGTGCTCACCCCTAATATGCCCACTCCCAGCATCACTGCCCCACCCCCGATGCCATCAGCCATGCCCCCCCTTTTGTTTGGGTTTAACCACCAGAAAAGTTGGGAACCCTATTAAATTGGTTAACAGTCTTTGAGGGTTAGTGGATGAAAAATGAATGAACATTGGGTACAGAAATCCAATATGGCAGATCATTTATAGCAGTAATAAACAAAGAAGTCAACATTGCATACAGTATAGCAGAGCATTCACAGCACACTATTTATTTCCTTGTTTTATTCACTCATCTACTTTGTTTTGCCATTGAAAACAAATACAGTCAAACCGATTACACAGTTCAGTACTTGCATCAACATGTGCTCCTTGCATGTCCATATAGTTGTGCTGTGTCTGTGCCTTACACTGGCCTTTTGTTCAGAATTTTGCACCGTTTTCCCTATTGACACAGGTGAACCCTGAAGCCACTGCTACTGCCTCCTCCAAAGTGGTTTGTATCAATCCCTGCAGTGCATTTGCACCAAAAGAATAGGGTGTGAACAATGGCACATATATTCTGGTACTGTGAAAAATTGAAATGCCTATGGGTTGGAGTATATCAATAAATACATACAATTTTACAGGTTAATATACCTAAATGTCCAGAGGGGGCCCTCTTAAACAAAACTATCATTTCTGGAGCAAAACGTACTTTAATCGCACATATTTATACTGCCACCAATTAAGTTATTGCAAAGGGTTTAGTGATGTGCAGACTGGCTCGATACCCACGGGTCGGGCGGGTTGGGGCCGAACTTACCCCCCCTTTACGGGTTGAGGGCTGGTGCAGGTTGAGCTCTTCTGACTGCTCTCCCCGCCCGCGACCTTACAAATGGCAGCTTTCGACTTCCGGGTTGATGTTTTATAGATGCGTGCCTACTCGCCCCGCCACTTTTGTGACATCATCGGTGGGGCTGGTAGGTGCGGGTCTATAAAAGGAATCCGGAAGTCGGGCATGGGCAGGCGTGGGTGGAGGGAGGGCGGGTAGCATGACCCGCACATCACTAAAATGCTTGGCTCAACTCATTCATCTTTCCATAGGGAAAGTAAAGTCTAAAATAGAATAATGCTAGAAATGCTGTATTTTGTATACTAAACATAAACGTATTTTGTATACTAAACATAAACATGAACTAAAAGCACCACAAGCCTAATCAAACAAATGATTTATGCTTTCAAAGTTGGCCACAGGGGGTCACCATCTTGTAATTTTGTTAAACATCTTTGCAAGAACAAGACTTCGCAGATGCTCAGTATGATGTGGGATGCTTAGGGATCATCATAAATGATCAAAACAGGGAAACAAACAAAGCTGATTGCATGGCTGGGAAGTAAGGCAGGGGCTCCCCCTGCTGTTCATAAGTATTATTGTTTCCCTGCAGAGCAGTTAGGGACTGTCTGACAATTCCTATCCACAGCAGTAAATGAAGGGAGAATTTCACTGCATACAGTCAGGTTTCTTATATAAATGGTGCACATTTTTTAATTAAAGTATATTGGAGATAGGTTTGTTTTTAATTAAAGAAAGTAAAAATGGGATTTTATTTTTTTGCCTTTACATGCCCTTAAAAGGAGAAGGCAAGTCCGTTTACACTTGGGGGTGCGAAAACAACACCGGCCTGGGTTATTCCAGGAAGAACCACAAAGCAATCGTCTTCCTGCTTTCTTTTCCCGGCTGCACATACGCAGTAAAGTGAAATGTTGAACTTTAACGAAAAAGCCAGCTATTTCATTTTACTCCGCATGGGTCTCCCCCTGGGAAATTTGAAGACACAAGAGGCCGGAATAGATGAACGCTCTGTGGTGCTCGCTAGAATAACCGACCGGGGTGTTAGGAAAGTAAATGCGATCACTTGGGGGTTTTTACACAACCCCCCCCCCCGTAAAAATGATTTCCCTTCTCCTTTAAGGCAAGAATAGATAAAGTCTCAATTAACGAAAAACTCACTGGTATTCCTCTTGATAAGCAAAAACAATTTATATATGTTTGGGATCCGTTGCTACTGTATCGCCACCGAGTGGCTTTGATCGTTCTACACTGACTTATTGAAAGATTTATAACTGTATTGTTCTTTCTTACTTTTATTATACAGTATATCATTATATATTCAGTGCAGCCTCTTTAATGGTTACTTTAACCTCTTCTTTTCCTTTCTGTTTCATGTTTCTTTTTTCCCCCTTTATATGTATTTTTTGTTCCAATAACCCCACTGAAATTTGAGAATGTACCAAACCATTGAAAAATGTGATGATGAATGTGTTGCATATGCGTATAAGATCTTTTCTTGATATCACTGTGAATTATATGTGCCTTTTATATGCTTGTATATGCTGTACAATAAACTGTATATTGTATATGCTTTACAATAAACATCATTGAAACGATCAATAAAAAGAATAGGGAACAGACATCTCCAAGAGAGACACCTTTGGATAGATGCGAAACTAATGCTGCAAATGCTGTTGCAGAGCAATATTCCCATAGACAGAAAATTGTTTCTTAAGCATTAAAATTATTTATTCAGCTGGAAATAGTATATTCAACTATGCACCCTCCAAAAATGTTTGCCTATATGTATGTGTAGAAATATATACTGCACATGCTCTGTGCTGCTGTTACTTACTGAGCATAGGGACCAACTCACAATATAAGTTGATTAGTAATTAATACAGATAATTACTACATGGCAGCCAGAGTCAGATTTCAGCAACGGGTGCCCCTAGCCCACACGGTCCTAGCGCGCCGCGCGCACCACTCTAGTGAAAGCTGGCGCACCTGAGCACTGGGGAGCTGTGTGTCCCCAGTGCTCCTCAGCAAGCGGCTGGGTGGCATGCCGCTCCTACCAACTTGCCACCCTAGACCGTGGCCTTTGTGGCATTGCCACAAATCCGGGGGTGATGGCAGCACAGAAACCAGTGCAATTAGTATCAAAATTTAATAATCAGCCCTGTAGCATCAGTTTATATTACAGGGCAACCTCATTTTCTGCTTGATAATTAGTGACGACCCCTAAGCTTAGCTTCTCAACAGCTGCTCAGAGCCCACTGAGCATGTGAGTGTCACAGACACTTTCCAAGATGGTGACCCCCCATGACAAGTTTGAAGTCCTGGATCATTGCTGCTATTGAGAAGCTGAAACTTTAGTTCATTATATAAAATATGGCATTTTTAGCCACATTCAGTTTAAGGCTGTTTCGATATACATTGTTCTATTACTGTATTTTATCTACGTTTCCTTTGATGACCTAGCATTTCACTTGATAATTCTGCCCATGTAGGGAAACAGCACAATGGGATTAATGTTCTTATTTTAATATTTTACTGATCACTGCCTTATGAAAGAATGTATAAATAGATGTATTATGCATAAATATAATTTTATAATTTTCCCCCTTCTTCATATTCTTTTCACTGCTATGTTCTCTAACAGATCAGTGAGGGAGCTGAATGCATTCTTATACCAACAAAACTGTTCCTTTTGGAAGCCCCTGCCAAGTCCATGCAGATCGCCCAAGAGCTGGTGAATACCTTCCCCACAGAGAGCACAATTAGGGAGAACTATGAGAGACATAAAATATGGACTGCCTACAAGGACAAAATTATTGGCCAACAACTGACAAGGGATCAGAAACCACTTTTCAGAAAATGAATAAACAGAGAATGAACAGACAGACAAGTAGAAGAGCTTCATTTGTACAAAGACTATGTTCTATTCATTTAATGGCAAGTTCATTTAAATGGCCTTCCAGAGGAAGATTATTGATACTTAGTGATGGGCAAATTTATTCACCAGGTGCGAAGTCGTGGTGAATTTTCGGGTTTTTCCGTCGGCGAATAAATCTGCAAAATTGCAACGAAAATTCGACGCCGTCAAAGATTTTTGACACCGGCGAAAATTCAAACAAAACGAAACGGGACAAATTTGCCAATCACTGCTGATAGTACTGGTATGGGACCTGTTATCCAGAATGCTCGGGACCTGGGGTCTCCCAGATAAAGGATTTTTCCATAATTTGGATCTCCATACCTTAAGTCTACTTTAAAAATCATATAAACATTAAATAAACCCAATAGGCTTGTTTTGCTTCCAATAAGGATTTATTATACCTTAGTTGGGATCAAGTATAAGCTACTGTTTTATTATTACAGAGAAAAAGGAAATCATTTTTAAAAATTCTAATTATTTGATCATAATGGGGTCTATGGGAGATGTCCTTCCTGTAATTCGGAACTTTCTGGATAAAAGGTTTCCAGAGAATAGATCCTTTATTTTTAACATGTTTCTGTTGCTCGTGTAAGGAAATACACTGTATGGCGTTACTACTGGGTATCTCCGTAGCAATTAACGACCTACTTATGTCAATAATGTTACTGCAATACAACAGGTTGCAGATTAATGGGCTAGAATGTGATGTGGATACACACACACACACACATATAGATATATATATATATATATATATATATATATAAGCTGCAAGTCGAGGTGATATATTGGATTGTACAGTAAATCAATATAAACCCTGATTAGTCATCATTATCAATTTGTCTTCACACTCTGGTAGCCAATTAGCCAGCCCAAGGCCTGATCTTAGTGTTTGCCAGAAGGCCATTGTGGAGAAGGAAAAGGCTTCTTTGATGCAGAGCGGTGGATTTATCATCTTACCAGTAATCATGGAAGGCTTGTTTATTTTACAAGATGATAGGTTGTCTAATTAGTAAAATGTGGCAATATAGAGTCGTAAGTCTCATGTCCCAAGCTTAGCAAGTCATTTGTAATCTCTTTAGGCTTGAAACCAATTTATTTGTCAATGTATTATGTACCGGGGAGTTAATATATTATAAATCAAGCAATTAATGTTTAAAATTAAACATGAAAAAGAAAGCAAGGCTTTGAGTGTCATCAGCAAAGTTTGGTTTTAATTAGAAATATTGTTAGCTCCGCAAGGTATCAGGCTTCTAGAAGGAATTTTTTTTTAATAACCTCTGCACATTTATCATAAAACTGATTTTCTGTGGGAATGTGCAGCATCCTTATAAAAGAAAGTCATTGCAAGTTTCAAGGAACGTATAAATGCACCATGGAGGGGGAGTACCTTTCTAATATAGGGGTGATTCTGCCAAGACAGCTCTGGTCACATGGAAATATTCAGCTTTCTGCCTCTGTCTGAACTCAAATTCTGTTTTTGCATTATGAAATAAAATGTAAAGCTGAGGATTCCTTCCATATACACATAATTAATCGGCTGAGTTAGTAAAGGTCAAATTTCGAATTTATGGGAATTGTTTTTACTCTAATAAATTAGAATATACTCACAACTCGAATGGGAGGTTATTTAAAGGGAACCCGTCACCCAAAAAATGATTCCAAATCCTATTTAATCACATTAGTCAAGCAAAATTAACTTTAATTACACTATATAAATTATTTCCTTGTTTCCTTCAGTCTGTGAATTCATAATTATAACAAGCAGGCAGGAGCCATTTTGTGGACACTGTTATTAAGACAAGCCTTGTATCATCTCAGAATCTTGTTTGTGCACCAGAATGGGGGACCTGATGTCCATCCCCATGCCCTGGTTACAGAATTAAATGGTTAAGAGAACTGGGGGAATGTGGGGAGAGCAGTGACATCTAGGAAGTGCTGAATGGAAAGTGAAAGTAATTGCTCGCCCCGCCTCTATGCCTAAGGCATAGAGGAGGAGCAGGCAATATCTGATTGACATCTGAGATTTTTAAATGAGTTTACAACAGCGATGAATACTTTAATAAAAAAAAGAGTTTGGATTTCATGTTTAATTTGAAAAGGACTTTTATTATACAGCTTTTTATGTCTGGGTGACAGGTCCGCTTTAAGAAAAAATGTGAACGTCTAATGTTCCATCGAATAGCCCTAAACCGAAAATGTCAGGAAGGCAATTAACATATTCAAATGGTTCAACGGACCTCTGCTATTGACTTAAAAATTAACTATTTTCTATTGGTCTTCATTATTTATTTATTTTTTATAGTTTTTTTAGTTATTAGACTTTTTTCTGACTCTTTCCAGCTTTCAAATGGGGGTCACTGACCCCATCTAAAAACAAATGCTCTGTAAGGCTACAAATGTATTGTTATTGCTAGTTTTTATTACTCATCTTTCTATTTATGAAAACCAATTGCAAATTGTCTCAGAATATCACTCTCTACATCTTAATAAAAGTTAAGTCAAAGGTGCACAATCCTTTAATGACTGTATATTGAAGGTTGCTTGGAATTTCAATTTATTTTATTATAAAAAAAAACTGTTTCAGGACCCCCCCCCCTTGTGCAACTGAGAGGTAGACTTAATCACTTACTAGCCTAGGGGGTATGCTAAAGAGAGAGACTAAGGCCTAAATGTTGCTGCTATGGGGCAGCTATGCCTTTAGGCTAGTAAAGTAAGTCGTACAGTATTTCTAGCCTCATACATGTATGGGACCTGTTATCCAGAATGGTCGGGACCTAAGGTTTTCTGGATAATGGATCTTTTCGTAATTTGGATCTTCATACCTTAAGTCTACTAGAAAATCATGTAAATATTAAATAAACCCAATAGGCTGGTTTTGCTTCCAATAAGGATTAATTATATCTTAGTTTGGATCAAGTACAAGCTACTGTTTTATTATTACAGAGAAAAATTAGATTACTTGGATAAAATGGAGTCTATGGGAGACGTCTGTTCCGTAATTCAGAGCTTTCAGGATAACAGGTTTATGATAACGGATCCCCTACCTGTTCATGGATGGAAATGAGTTCCGTTTACAATAATTCTAAGCCACTGGGGAAAACTTTATAGGCTCCAAAAAGTGTGAGGTTGAACTCACCGCATTGAGGGCCCTTGAAGTTGTAGTCCCTGTGGTCTCGAAGCCCCAGTCCGACCATGATTCTAAGACTCTACATCAGGGGTGTCCAACCTCAGGCCCAGGATGGATATGAATGCGGCCCAGCTTGAAGGAGAGAGAGAAGGAAGATACAGGGGAAAAAGAAAGAAAGAAAGAAAGAAAGAAAGAAAGAAAGAAAGAAAGAAAGAAAGAAAGAAAGAAAGAAAGAAAGAAAGAAAGAAAGAAAGAAAGAAATGAATGGAAATACAGAGAAAACGAGAGTAAAATAACACTTTGTGCTCTCTAAGTCCAGACACATTGGGCACCTCAGTCTGTGGTCTTGTTAGGAACAGGCTTACTATGCCAGGTTGTAACAATGTGGTGACCTATGGAGTAGGGAGTAGGGGGGACTTTGCCCATTGCCCAGTTAGTAATAATAATATAATAAGTCTGTTTAATATCCAGGTGTCCCATATTCCAATGTATAGCTCCATCTGGTTATCCAACTGGTATAGTTTTTTTCTGTGTATTTTCTTTAATTTTACAAATAAAAAGTGTTTGTGTATTTCATGTGTAGCCCCGGACAATTTTTTTTTTTCCAATGTGGCCCAGAGAAGCCAAAAGGTTGGACACGCCTGCTCTACAATAAGGGCAGATTTATCATGGGTCGAAGTAAAAATTCAAAGTAAAAAAATTTTGAGTTATTTTTGTGTACTTCGGCTATCGAATAGGCTAAAATTCGCTTCGAATCTGAAAAATGTTGACTATTCGAATACCGAAATCTATCCTTTACTGTCTCTTTATAACCTGCCTAATTGCTGTTTTAGCCTATGGGGGACCTCCTAGAACCTATCTGGAGTCATTTGGTGGACTTTGCAAAATCTAAGTTTTTTGGGGCAAATATTTTGATTCGAATTCGATCGAATGCGCTAAAACTTCGTTTCGAACGATTCCAATACAGCCTTATTCACCCGAAGTTAAAAACGTCAATTTTTTAAATAAATTTCAATTGGTCTTTTTTATTCGAATTTCGAAGTTTCATAACTTTGAAATTCGACCCTTGATAAATCTGCCCCTAAGTATTGCTTCGTATTTTTCTTGGCAAGGAGGGGAAAAGAACTAAAGATACATGCATCTGTCTAATTAATTATGATTAATTATTTTCGATCGCAAAAGACTAAAAAGTGATAATTGAAAAAGAAAACAAAAACAAATATACAAAACTCCCATGTGGATACTATATTCTGTTTGTCTTCTTAAAATTCTGAATATTATCCAGCACAAAGTGCTAAAAGCCTTCTAAGCATTTTAACTTTTGGATCACTGATTTGATCGTGTGTCAGAGCAAGTGAGGCGGAATCTTCTCAACATTGCCTTGAGGATTGCTTTGTCTTTATGTAAAATTGAATGTGAGGGCCAGCCATGAAGTCTGGATCACATGGTCCAAAGCAAAAAGCACAGCGTTATTGGAACTTTATCTGTACAGGTATGGGACCTGTTATCCAGAATGCTCAGGACCTTAGTTTTTTTCGGATAAAGGATCTTTCCGTAATTTGGATCTCCATACCTTAAATCTACTATAAAATCATGTAAACATTAAATAAACCCAATAGGCTGGTTTTGCCTCCAATAATGATGAATTATATCTTAGTTTGGATCAAGTACAAGCTACTGTTTTATTATTACAGAGAAAAAGGAAATAATTTTTTGAAATTTGGATTATTTGGATAAAATAATCGAATTCAGAACGGGTTTCCGGATGACGGATCCCATACCTGTAAACCAAAATCAATTTGTAATCTACGAAAACCATGTTAGAATATGTGTCGCCATTCATGTATGTGCACAAAATGCCAAACCTCATCATATAATCACCAGTTTAACACTACAGGTATGGGATCCATTCTCTGGAAGCCTGTTATCCAGAAAGCCTTGAATTACGGGAAGCCTTCTCCCATAGATTCCATTTTGATCAAATAATTCAGAATTTTAAAAGTTATTTCCTTTTTCTCTGTAGTAATAAAACAGTACCTTGTACTTAATCCCAAGTAAGGTATAATTCATCTTCATGGATGAAAGCAATCCTATTGGGGTTAATTAATGTTTAAATCCATTTTTTTGTAGATTTACTTGGGTACAGAGACTCAGATTACGGAAAGATCCGTTATCCAGAAAACCCCAAGTCCTGAGCATTCTGGATTACAAGTCCCATATCTGTCCTATAAAATATACAAAGTAACCTTATTGTTTCAGGTGCAAAGTGTGTTATTGATTCTTATAGATTTATCAAATAAAGGCATTTTATGTACATTTTAAGCAATTTTACAAGATTAGATTAGAGACATTTCTAGAGGTTGCCCTTATTTTTTGCAGTCCAGACACGGGTATTGTAAACCCAGTAATTGTTGCCTTGTTTGTAACATAACAGCAACATGGTTAAAGAGAAGAAAAAAAGATTGCCAGTTCTTAAATCCAGCCTGTGTGAATATATTTATAGGTGTTAGTACCACATTTTGCCACTATATGTTGTTGTTTAGTAAAATGCATTTAAAGAGATTCTCACAGGCTGAATTTATGTGCTGCCATTTGTTTTCTCTTTTGTGTGTGCAAATAATGGCCATAAAGGTATGGGATCCCTTATCTGGAAACCCGTTATCCAGAAAGCTCTGAATTACAGGAAGGCCGTCTCAGATCCACAGATTGCATTTTAAACAAATAATCAAATTTTTAAAAACGATTTCCATCTCTCTGTAGTGATAAAACAATACCTTGTACTTGATGCCAACAAATCTCATTGTGTTTCTTTAATGTTTAAATATTTTTTTTAGTATACAAAGGAAGGAGTTCCAAATTACAGAAAGATCCCTTATCTGGAAAACCCTAGCATTCTGGATTTTGTTTGGTCAACTCAGAAAGTAGGTTTGTCCATGCGCTGTAAAAGTATAGGATCCATTATCCAGAAACCCGTTATCCAGAAAGCTCTGAATTATGTTATGGGTTTATGTAATGTTAATATTATATTTTAGTAGATTTATGTTATGGAGGTCCAGATTAAAGAAAGACCCCTTATCCAGAAAACTCCAGGTCCCGAGAATTCTGGATAACAGATTCCGTACCTGTACTGATCTACAGTCAAGCATTCTTAAAAGTTTTGGTTTTTTTAATATTTTTGCCATATTATGCTTGCAAGCATGGTGAACAAGTAGTAAACAGTTCAAAATAATAAAATATGACAATCCCCAACTTTATGAGCTACAGTGCTTCTCTCAACACAGAAATCCCCCTGATAAGAACTGCAAGGAAATGAGGATGATCTGTTGTTAGTAAGAAGCCAATGGGCAACAGATGCATATTGGGAAATGAATAAAGGAAAGTAGCGCGTCACTCATATTATTTTGGAAGTGAATGATTCATACTGTAATGCCGGCAAGACGAAATGTGATTTTCCTTGCATGGCCCATTCCTGTAAATGCCAAGCTTTCCTACTTGGCGACTTAAATGTCTGAAGATATTTGTATTTGTTTTGAACATCTAAGCAGCAAACAGACCAGCTGCAAAGCTGTTGAAAGATTTACAGGGTTTCGTATCGGTTTACATTAATTCCATACTACAGATTGGTGAGATGTGGGTAGGAATTGAGTCTACCTTCTTCTCAACAAAGGCCGACCAAGCTGAGGTCGAGAAGGGAATTTTTCAATTTCAACCTAAACTCACCTGATCCATGTGTCCCATGGGTTTTGGGCTGGCCCACACATCTCCACTACAGAAGTAATCTAAAGCATAACCAATAACAAATGAAAATATGTAAGCAAAGGTTGTGCTGTGCAATTGTATAGAATTTGAGAAAACTACTCGCAATTCTGGCCACTTGCTGCACCCTGGACCGGCTTGGGGTTATTACAAGAGCTTGAATCTTTAACAGCTAAACCTGATCCCTGCTGATAATGGAGGGGAGAGAGGAGGAATATGAGTCAGTGAGTGTGTGGGTGTAGGAACATGTTTGTTCTATACTTTAATGCGAGGGGAAAATGAAAAGTTTTGAACCCGGCACAGCGGTTTCTGCTGTTAGCTAGACATATTTGGAAGTTGTTTTGACAAGGATAATATACAAGTGTTAGCATCGGGTATTGTGTTCCTGATCGATTGACCTGCACTCTAAATACATGAAATATCTAATTGCAAATCCCCCAGACCTTTCATTTGTGTCATCTAACTGGTCAACTTCATAATCTATGTATCCTGGGAAAACAAGTTAACAATATTGTTTGCTGTTGGTTTTTCCGATAACGCATCCACATAATCCCATAAGTATTCCAGGGGGATCTCATTAACCGTGAGGGCATCACTACTAGTCTACTAAAGGCAGAAGAACAGAGCTGGTCTCAAAGGTGACTGAATGATCCCTACTGCACAAATATCTCATTTGGTTTGTGGCATCTGTACTAGTGTGTATTCTACTTTACTCCTATTAGTTTAGCTCTGAAATGTGCGTCAGATAATACTGTACATTCTCTATTTGTAGTGTGGTTACACCTGTGAGTAAGATGGTAGCTGGAACTCCCAGACACTCACTCATTATGAACATAAATGCAGTGTAGCAATCTTTGCTTTAAAACATTTATGAAAACATTTTGTGCATTTTATTTTTTATTCCTTTCCTTTATTTTTACCTTCATCATAATTAACCTTTTTCTTTCTAACTCCCTTTGAGGTCCAACATTTAGTCCATACTCCATTTACCACAAACATTGTTACAGATATATAAAATTGTTATTGTTTTAGCCTTAGTTCCAAGACAAGCTATGGTTGATTATGTGTTCTTCCAAAATCTTATTCTTACTGACCTTCAGATTAGGTTTTAAGAGAAAATAGACATCCAGATTCCTATAAAAATTGTCCTATAGTCACTGCTTACAGCTTTTATAGAGGCGTCAGCCTCATACTTTGGGGACACATCCATATAGTGGATGTGGAATGAAGGTTCTATTTAAATAATAGGTTGACTCACCCCAAGTTGTATGAGTGTAAGAACCAACTTTTTTCCATGTCTAAGGCTAATAAAATGGGAACAGTAATTAGGAGCCCTGGGACTGCTAAATGGATCAACCCCTTAAATGAACAGCAACACCAAAAAATGAAAGTGTTTTAAAAGGAATGAGAATATAATGTACTGTTGTCCTGCACTGGTAAAACTGGTGTGTTTGCATCAGAAAAACTATTATAGCTTATATAAACAAGCTGCTGTGCAGCTATGGGGGCAGCCATTCAAGTACAGGATACACAATGGATCACAGATATGTTCTGGAGAAGAATCCCATTGTATACTACAGGGCTTATCTGTTATCTGCTGTGTATCCTGTGCCTTTTCTCAGCTTTGAATGGCTGCCCCCATGGCTACACAGCAGCTTGTTTATATAAACAGTTTCTGAAGCAAACACCCCCATTGTATGAGTGCAGCACAATCAGTACATAATATTTTCATTACTTTAAGGCACTTTAATTTTTTGGTGTTACTGTTCCTTTAAGTGAAGCATGAGAGCCCTGCCAACAATGGTCTTCACCAACACCCTATTAGGGCCCTGGAACTTTCTGCTGCAGCGTCAACAGGGATCTCAGCCACTACAGAGACTGAACCATTAAACATAATTCAGAGAAGGGCCAGGCAGAGGCATAGTCAAGGTGAGGCAAAGGATTACACATGAGCAGGCATGGAGTCAAAATCAAGCAAAAGCAATAGTACTAAGGCTTAGGTAGGATCTGAGAGAAACGTTCTTGTAAAGGCAAAACTGCACCAATTCTAACATAAGCTGATGCCATGGCACTTTGTCAAAATAACATCACGTTGCCTCTTCTTAGGAAGAATGTGTAGTGTTGCCTTTCTAACCATCCTAAAATGCTAAAGAATTAAAAGGGAAATATTCCAAATTTAAGACCATCAATAAAACTAATGAGCCTTTTTCTCGTATAACCATGTTTCTATTTCCTGTAATAAATTCTTTATTGGGTATCACTTGACCCGTATTTTGCATTCGCTGGTTTGAAGACAACTTACTAAAAATGTCAAATTTGAACCTGATTAGTAGTAGAGTTCACCACATTGTTCTCTTTTTTTAAGATCTGGCAGTAGTATGAAAATGTATCTAATGTATCTAATGAACTGTGAACTGAACTTTTGTTTTACACTTTTGTTTTATACTTTTTTCTACTTTACACACCTGGACTACCTCAGAGACACTCTGATATCTGGACTAGCTGGAGCCACGTCGTCGCGTCTCACTGTGTATTCGTATACTACTGAGATGACAATAAAGTTTACTTTGATTTTGACTTTTGACTTTGAACCAACTCTCTGGTTGGACCCCTATGCAATTTCTACCCTTTTTGAGGTTCCTTTGTCAGCTCTTATTAAGTCCTTGTAGCTCAGGTTCTCCAAGCAACTAACCCATCTCCAGGGTCAGACTGGGCTGGTGGGACACTGGGAATAAACCCAGTTGGCCCCGCCAACCCAGACCCCACCCCGCCCTCCCCTGTTGCTTCCCTGCTGCCCTCCTTCCCTCCAGACCTGATCTCGCCTCCTCTGTTTCTCCCCTGATGCCCTCCCTAAATCCTGGCCTCCTCCACAGCATCAAAAATCAAGTAATAAGTATGGTGTGTGGGGAGGGCTTGGCAGTGGGTAAGTGGGCAGCAGGGGCTGTAAATGGCGTGTGCAGGCCATCTGCCAATATCAAGTGTATGTGCATATGGATACACACAGGTCTGGTGCCTATGGCAGCACTAAACCTACATACACTACTGGGTGGAACTCTTTGTTTACATACAGATTACCTAAAACATTTTGTATAGAAACACCCCTCAGTTAGACTACGCTGCAGGTACAAATGCCTACATCAAAAAATATAAATCAATTCTATAGGGGGAAACCAGAATTATTCCTGCATCCTGGAGGTGGTACAAAGTATAATTGTTGAGAATGTATTTAATTGTTAATGCGTGATATCTTCCAACTTTACATATTTGTATAGTAGCAACAAGCCAAAAGTTATTATTCTAACAAGAATACGCACTACAAGCAGACATTATATTATGTGCTGCGACACATGGCAAAACAAAATTAACATTAGATTGAAATGAAATGTAGCCAATTATAGAAAAAAAAAACTGGTAACGATAATGTCTTCTTTGACTGATGAAAATAAAGGAATTACTGGTAGGGGGTCATGTTAAGGTAACCCAATTATTTCTTCAAAAATGAAAAGAAAAAATGATTTCAAAATAGTTGTTACACTTCATAGCAAACTGAGGCAAATGTGTATAGTTCAGTGCAACATTTGCTCCACCCTTTCATATGATTTTGCTGAAGATAATTGAGTTTATAGATGATGTACTTTTGTTGCACAAACAGCAATTAAACTAACTAGTAGGGGTGCTTGATAACATTAGGAGCTATACCAGCTGACTTTCTTTTTGCCAGCAATTTCCAAAACAACGTTATTCTTTAATGACAGGAGACACTTTAAAAATTACAAAGTACTGTAAGTAAAACTGTATTTGTTCACTTACATTCGGGTTTGTTATGATGTTATTAGACCAAATTGCTGCTCAGATATACCTAGTTTCTTGGCATAACCAACATGATGGTATAACATGCATACATATTTATCCATGGGGAACAGCAGACTGCAAATAGGATCCTTCCACAATAAAATCAGTTGGGTTTAAGTAATTGTTAAATGAGAAACCTAATAGGGCTCAGTTGTCAGCAACCGCAGTTGTGGTTGCCCAAAAACTGACAAATTTGTTGCGCACATTGGCACATTATACAGGTATAGGATCTATTATCTGGAAACCCATTCTACAGAAAGTTCTGAGTTACAAGAAGGCCAGCTTCCATAGACTCCATTTTAAGCAAATATGTCACATTTATCAAAATGAGTGATGGGCGAATTTTTTCGGCAGGTGCTAATGCGCAGCAATTTTCCGCGTTTCGCCACAGGCGAATACATTCGTGAATTTGCAGCAAACTAAACGGACGCCCATTGACTTTAATGCGCGTCAATTGTCATCTGCGACGAAATTGTTTGCAAATTTTTCACCCGTTTTGCGGGAAATTCGCGAATTTCGTGGCAAAGCCAGATGGGACAAATTCACCCATAACTAATAAAAATCATTTTCTTTTTCTCTATAATAATAAAACTGTAGCTTGTACATGATCACAATCCCATTGGGCTTATTTAATGCTCAAATTATTTTTGTTAGCAGACAAAGTATAAAGATCCAAACAATGGAAAGACCCATTATACCCAGGTCCCAAGCTTTATGGATAAGAGGTCCCATACCTGTATAACATGTGGTTCAAGAACAGCTGTTGTTGCAGGAGATTATTTGATAGGAAGGACCTCTGAAAATTTCTATTTACTGTGGGCCTCCCCTAGTTATTTCTCAACCATGTTTTACCTGTATTTACATGTGCAAAATTTCTTTTGTTTGGGTTCATTCTCTGGAAATCTATTATCCAGAAAGCTCCAGAGCTGGTGCTATTTACAAAAAGATCCCTCAATCTCAGTTCCAAGCATTCCAGATAATAAGTGCTATGCCTGTATCTGTTTAATTAAAATTTGTCTAAAGCTCCCCATAGACGCAAAGATTTCTCTTGCTGAACGACCGATTTTAGCGAAGTCCAACCAATCTTTCGAAATTATCGATTAGTGGGATTCGGTCCCAGTGCAATCTATCTATGTTTGCAGGGCCAAGCAGGCAGCTCCCCTTTGTTTTCCTGGCAAATTGGTCTTTTTAGTTGATGGACAATTCGTACGATCATTCCGAGATAATTGTGGTCTCACGATGATGATCGGATCTTTTAAAAATCTCAACATCTATGGCCAGCTTTAGACAAGTTTTCTTTTAATATCACAATTATAAAGAGTGATGATGAGTATCCTTCCCAGGATTCCTTCTGCTTTGCATACAATTAAGGTAAGGTTCTCCTCACCTGAAATGCTTTTCTTCTGGGTGTTTCCATAACCTTTCACTATGCAAATTGATCCTACAAATGGAAAACATCACCTTCAATAAGCAAGTCATGTGGCAATATATCTGTATTATTGTTTAAATGATATAAAACAATAAATGATTTCCTACGACCTGTTTCAGTAATAAATTTCATAACATCATACCTCCCAACATTTTGGAAATAGAAAGATGGTTTTTGGTCATCAGAGATAAGGGTCCACAAAACCCAAAGTAATATTATCTTAACCTTCTTTATGTTTGTGGAAACAATAATTAAGAGGAGATAGCTCCAATTTTCACCTATTTTTTGTAAATATTGTATTTAAAATAGGGATGCACCGAATCCACTATTTTGGATTCGGCCGAACCCCCGAATCCTTTGTGAAAGATTCGGCCGAACACTGAACCGAATCTGAACCCTAATTTGCATATGCAAATTAGGGGTGGGAAGGGGAAAAATGTAATTCCTTGCTTTGGGACAAAAAGTCCCCACCCCGCCCCTAATTTGCATATGCAAATTAGGATTCAGATTCAGTTCGGCCAGGCAGAAGGATTCGGCCGAATCCGAATCCTACTGAAAAAGGCCGAATCCCGAAACGAATCCTGAATTCGGTGCATCCCTAATTTAAAACATTACCATTGTGTATTTAGAAATATTACAAAATAATGTAAATATAGGACAACGAAACTTGTCTTTGCCTGTCCTGTGTGTAAGGAAGTGACATGTATTTTATATAGGATGTTTAAGTTAGCAATAAAAATGGTTAAAAAGGATTAAAAAAAAACAGGAAGTGAAGGGGGACTTGGCAGTATGATAGACAAGTAAAGCAGTCTTGCTGGGTAGGGGGAGCTAGGCTTTAGGAAGAAGCAGAAACTGCAGTTTGTTGCCAACTGAAGAAGCTATAAAGCCCCGTGTGTCAGTTCCCTCAGCTGTAGATAATGCTCAATGTTATATAGGCCTGTGATGGAAATAGGAAAGGGCCAATGGGAATCAGAGCAAACACTAGATACCCTGGTACTCTGGTATTCCTCCCCTGGCATTATTTGCAGGGAGCCTCTATGTAAGTGCCATGAGAATAAGCTATGAGAACCCTCACTTGTATGACTGTAAAAATAAGGGGCTCTGCTGAATCTGTTTTTACTTAACTGTCTAAATTCATCAAATCCCACTTCTGCTCTTTGTCAGAAAGCACATAGAATTTTTTTCTACATTAAATGATTAGTAGGTACATTCATTCCTTCCGGTTAAAAGGAATTGAGGCAGTCATTACAATGGCTGTCAGGATTTTGCCTACTGACCCTAGCTTAATTTTGTTGAGAGTACTATGACTGTGCCTATATAAAGCATGGATTGCCTGCGGTTACAATTACTGAATGTTCAGGGTTATTTTCGAGTGACAAGCTCTCAATCAACCCCCTTATTAAATAACTGTGAAAATAAAGTTACTGGGATATTGGTTTGTGGGGAGCTTCTTTCCCAAGTCCAGAATAATCACGACCATTTCAATGACTTACATGTACCACGGAAAAATTACTTCTGGAATCCTGTCATCTATATCTTTCTGGTTGTACTGCTAAATGTTGCACAAGAGTTCTCTTTGGAGTCATCACACATTCTTCTTTTCACAACAACATCGAAGTATGAGCAATTATTTCTCTTAAAGATGACTTTTTGATAAAATCAGAATACAAGGCAGGCCTTTTTAATGTAATTTGCAGATATCTTAGAGAGAACTCTTAGTTCCCACTAAAACAGCTTAATACCAATATTGCTTTGATAATTGTCTGTAGAATGTATTTTCAGTTGCTTTGCAGGTGTAGCTGGGTTTAGGTAATTTCAGCATTTTCTTTTTTTGTTGGAGCAGTATATTACCTTTTTTGGGGCACATGGCTACAGCAACCGTCTTGGGGGACTAAATATCTACCCCATTAAATACAGTAATAATTGGTTCTACTACCAGAGATCTAAAGAGCTAGGACATTTGACCACCATCAGATGAAATAATATTTATACCACAAATGATTTTTTAGGGAAAACCATGGGTCCAACGGAAATCCTTGCTAACAGGGATGGGAAAGATACTATGGGTCATTTATGAAGACCAGGGGAAGAAGCACTTTTTCCCCTGGCCTGGCTACATTCTGCAGGATAAAAATCGTACCCCCCATACGTAATAAAAGGCACTTAGTTTGCACAGGAGCAGTAAGCTATGGCAACTATTAACATGCTTGCATTTAAACCGGTGACTAATAAATTCTACCTGCTGATTGGTTGCTATGGGTCACGTCCCGTGAGCAAATTTAGTGCCTTGTATTACACATTCCCAATAAAGATCCTGTTATGTTTTGGGTAGCCAAGGATGAGGAGAGTATAACAGTGCTTTATAAGCAGACTCATGCAGCAATTACACAACAGTAACTTTCACTTTTAAGCTGTCCAGGAAGTATGCACAGTATGTCTGAGCACAGTGACAAGCCATTTGTATAAACACCACATATTACCACTATAGTAGGAAAACATTTGGACAACTAGAATAAACAGCAACAATTAAACAGTATGCATTTTAAAACAATATTATACATTCTTCACATCACAAAGTCCTTGGTCCATGCAGGTAGTTTTCTGATTCTCTCAGTACGCCTTATAGGATCACTTTCTTCAGGCCTATTGCAGTTGACATCAGGAGTAGGAAAATGTCCTTCATCATGGAGCTTATCCAATGTCTAATATCTAACAGGAGCAAGACGACTTGCAGTCCATATGCATCCATCAGACAGTTCATACAGTATGTGTATGGTCCTCGAAGGCGTCTCACTTCAAGTGGTGTAGTAAATTTAGATTGTCCTTGTTTCAGTATTCCTGGTTTCTTAATTCTGACAAAGGATCCAGGCTGAAAGTGTACTTCTCTTGCACCATGTTTTCTGTCAGTATGAGCCTTGCATTTGGCTTGTTGACGTTTGACAATGTCAGCAGTAGATGATTTTGTTGGCACAGTATTTTGTGGAAGTTTGATGTCTGCAACATGTAACTTAGTGCGCATCTGTCTGCCATGTAATAATTCAACTGGAGATGATTGGGTTGTTGCATGGCGCGTTGCTATGTAGTTATGTAGGAACTCTGTTGTAAATACTTTCCAAGATTTCCCAGTAACATTTGCTGTCTGTAGTGTTTCTTACAGACTTCTGTTGAATCGCTCGATTTCTCCATTTGCTTATGGGTAATACACTGAAGATTTCCTATGCACAATCTTCCTCTCTCTCAGAAAGGATTCCAACTCATATGAGACAAGCTGTGATCCATCAACTGATAACTCCTTTGGATTACCTTCTCTGCTGAAGACTGTAGACAGAAATATTATTACTGTAGCTGATGTTTTATGAGAAACAAATGCAATTTCAGGCAATTTACTGTAATAGTCTATCAAGGTTATAGCAAATCTACAGTCTATAGGAGCATCTGTAAAAGGACTGACAATATCAATAGCAAGTTTATTAATGACCTGGAGGTGGGCATTGAAAGTACTGTTTCTATTTTTGCAGATGATACTAAATTGTGCAGAACTATAGGTTCCATGCAGGATGCTGCCACTTTGCAGAGAGATTTCTCTAAGTTGGAAAACTGGGCAGCAAACTGGAAAATGAGGTTCAGTGTTGATAAATGCAAGGTTATGCACTTATGCAAAAATAATATAAATGCAAGTTATACACTAAATGGCAGTGTGTTGGGAGTTTCATTAAATGAGAAGGATCTAGGGGTCTTTGTAGATAACACCTTTGTCTAATTCTGGGCAGTGTCATTCTGTGGCTACTAAAGCAAATAAAGTTCTGTCTTGCAAAAAAAGGGTATTAACTCAAGGGATGAAAACATAATTATGCCTCTTTATAGGTCCCTGGTAAGGCCTCATCTGGAGTATGCAGTTCAGTTTTGGACTCCAGTCCTTAAGAGGGATATAAATGAGCTGGAGAGAGTGCAGAGACTAAGTGCAACTAAATTGGTTAGAGGTGTGAAAGACTTAAATTATGAGGGTAGACTGTCAAGGTTGGGGTTGTTTTCTCTGCAAAAAAGGCGCTTGCGAGGGGACATGATTTCACTTTACAAGTACATTAGAGGACATTATAGACAAATAGCAGGGGACCTTTTTACCCATAAAATGGATCACCGTACCAGAGGCCACCCCTTCAGACTAGAAGAAAAGAACTTTCATTTGAAGCAACGTAGGGGGTTCTTCACAGTCAGGACAGTGAGGTTGTGGAATGCACTGCCGGGTGATGGCTGATTCAGTTAATGCCTTTAAGAATGGCTTGGATGATTTTTTGGACAGACATAATATCAAAGGCTATTGTGATACTAAGCTCTATAGTTAGTATAGATATGGGTATATAGAATTTAATTAAAAGTAGAGAGGGGTTTGTGTATGGATGCTGGGTTTTCATTTGGAGGGGTTGAACTTGATGGACTTTGTCTTTTTTCAACCCAATTTAACTATGTAACTATGTATGTTTTTCCCATGCTGAATCAGGAAATGGTACTGGTTTTACATCTGGTCTCAACTAAACTTTGTGTACAAAGTTCTTTGCACAACCCAGTAAAGTGTTGCTTTGTGGTGATATTTTAGACACTGACTGTGTGGCAGGCACTGGTGCTGTAGTAATGAGACCATCAATTAATTGTAGGTTTAATGCAGCAAAGAGATCCCTTCCAAGTATAGCAGTACCCTTATTCACAGTGTAAAAGTCACATTTTGCAGTATTTGATTCAAATTGTAAAGTCACTGGCAAGTAACCAAGCACAGGGATTGGATCCTTTAAGTAACTGACCAGTTTCAGGGCAGGTGCAACAAGCAGATCTTTTGCAAAGTATTTCAAGAAAATATCCATTGGTAGTATAGAAACAGCTGAACCTGTATCAATGTCCCTTGTCAGCAGAAGCAGTACTGACACTGACATATAAACTTGTCTGGAATAAACGTACCAGCTTTATCCACACTTAATACTGTGACAATTGTAGTAGTGACTTCATGAACATCTTTAGCAGAACTACGGCAGATCTTAGCAAAATGTCCTACTTTTGTGCATTTGCGGCACCGTTTAGCTTTTGCAGGACATGTAGCATGATTTGCAGTGTGTTGTGTTGAACCACAAAGCAGTATTTTCTATTTGTATTTGCTGGTGAATCCCTTTCCTTAGCACTGTATTTTGCCTGTGACTGTGCATTATTAGGCCACAGTGTTGAATTCACAATCTGTACATTCCCAGCAGTTCCCTGACTGAGAGTTTTAGCCTCTGCCACTGCTGTTTCAATTTGGCTAGCAACTGTAATAGCCTTTGCAATGGTTAAATCCTGCTCTAGGAGCAGTCTCTCTCTAATGTGAGGTGAGTTTGTTTTTTCCACTGTCTGGTCTCTTAGCATTTCATCTATTAGAGTTCCAAACTCACAGGTAACAACCAGCTCTCTCAAAGCTGCTACAAAATGTTCTGTGGATTCGCCATTATGCTGTCCACATTGGCGAAACTTATATCTTTCAGCCACCACATTTACTCTTGGCACGAAAACATTCTTTATAGCAGTAAGAGCAGTTTCATAAGTATCATCAGCTAATGGTTATATAGAGAATATACACTGTCCCTCTGCTCCCAGGCAGTGAATAAGTAAAGCACGCTTTCTAGCAGCAGAAATCTCCCCTTGGTCAGCAGCAATCATGTAATTTTCAAATATACGGATCCAAGCAGTAAAAGGTATGGTAGGCTCACCAGGGTTTGGAAGAAAAGGTGCAGGCTGCTGCAGGGGTAGAAGAGCCATCTTATTGTCAATTTGTTATGTTTTGGGTAGCCGAGGATGAGTAGAGTATAACAGTGCTTTATTAGCAAACTCATGCAGCCATTACACAACAGTAACTTTCACTTTCACTTTTAAGATGTTCAGGAAGTATGCACAGTATGTCTGAGCACAGTGACATCTACAGGCCATTTGTATAAACACCACAGATCCCATGGTATCTTTACATTTTGTTATAATCTGCTAATCCCAGTCCAAGTATGGTAAATCCCAATTACGGACTTCAAAGCAAGGGCAGACAAACTAGAGATACTGTATCAGGAAGCCATGGATAATGTTAGTGATGTATCTGGGCTGATTATGGGTCGGCAAAGAAAACGTGTTTCTGGACAAGCAATTATTTTGTATTTTTATGCCTGCATGCGACTGTAAATTTACATTGGAGAGAGAAATTGGTATCTAGTGCCTGTTCAGCTTGTTTAGTTAGCAGTGGCATTTTTGGCTGGTAATTAATCGAATGAGATCTTAATTATCCAAAAAAGGCACATGAAGGTCCTGCAATACTGATGAGTGGAAAATATGAGGTGTTTACAACCTAAATCAAGCGTTTCCACTTTGTACCTATTTATTTTATCCTCAAGGCTTAGTTCACCATAAAAAAACCTACCGAGAGCCTGCACGGGGTAGGCCAAGATAATTAAAGTCGCATTAGTCACTTTGCTAAGTGATTAACAAGAACTAGTGCACTGACTTATACACTACGGTGTAATGTCACTAATTAGACTAAAGGGAGACCACAGGAGCAAATTACATTTTCCTTCATCGTCTTAGATTTATGCGGCACAGTTAATAACAACATGGATTATATATACACATGTTGCCCAATACACTCCAAAAGTGACCAACCTACAAGACATTAGGTTCATGGGACATCCTAGAAGTTGCTTGGTGAGTCACTTTATTTCTCCCATGGTATTGTATTAATATACCATAAATATAAACTCTGCAGAATATCACTAATGGCAGCATTATCCTTATCATTAAGTGAGTTTGAATAAACTGTTACAATGGGTAAAAATTAGGCATATTAAATTATTACTGTTAAATAAACTGTTTGTTGGAAGGAGACAGATTTTTGGGTGCAGGCTGGTGTGTGAACATATATATGTTTTGGGGGTAAATCATTTCAATTATTTATGCACAAAATCCAAGATTTTGGACTTTATGGAAGATCCAGGTTTACTTAAAGCTTTGACCGGGATACCAGCCAGAAAAATGGCCTAGTGTTACCTGTATGACATGTTAAAAACAGGTCTCTGCCCGAGGAAATAATCCTATGTACATTCTGCATTTCCTGGCAATCTGCAGACTTGCTCTATTTCAAGTGGAGTGATTTTCTCCTAGTTATAGAATATTTCTCCAGGCACATTAAAGTCAATTAATTATCGTTAATGGCATTATAAGGTCTTCTATTACATTGCAAGTTCACATTAACTAATAATGGTTTGCCAGAAAACACACTCTAGTTTTTATTAAAAGAAACAGTAACCAGACCAACAACAGTTTTATACTGTACAAGATTGCATTAATAAATGCATTAACATGTGCATGGACATTCATACATTATTGCATTGTGGTGCAAATAAAAACATAAAAAAAAAGAACCAGTAACACCATAGAATGGAAGTGTTTTATATGTATATAATGGATTGTTACCCTGTACTGGAAAAAGTATGTATTTGTTGTGCCCTGGCCCCAGGAACACTCATGTATCAATACTGGGCAAATTAGCTTTTCTGGCCACTAACAAATTTGCCCAGTGTTTGAAAATGATCCCCTAAATAATCATTAATCTTTATGCATTTCCTGTAGTCGTCCACCTCTGAGAGCCATGTAAAGGAAAATAAAGCATCAAAATATTTACCCAGTAACAGATCAAGAAGAATATATATTATGAATATATAAAAAAGTTCCATGAATGCGCTCAGGTAGGTGATAATCATTAACTGGTGGAAAAAGAAAATAAATTGGATGCTTTCCATAGAGAGAAAGAGTGTGTGTGTGTGTGTGTGTGTATATATATATATATATATATATATATATATATATATATATATATATATATATTAATAAAAGCTATGCTTGTTGCGTGTGTAGTTGCAGAAACCAAGCCATATAATGCTTATCTGATTGCTGGGTTCCCATCTAATTTAGCTCCTTTGTGTTTTATATGACCACATTGCTTGACTGTATTCTGATCCCTCTGCTTCCTGGTTCTGGGTGCCTGTCCGTGTGCCTGTTTCCTTCTATAAACTTGCTGTCATGCACAGTGGCCAAAATGACCGCACCAAATAACTAGTAAAATGCCACAACATGGGCCACTGGTCTAGCATTTGTAGTAGGGACTAATAAAGGTGGACATCCTTTAGACCGATTCGGCAGCTTATCTGCCCGTGTGGGGGGGTAAAAAAATCAGCCTGATATTGATCGGGCAGGTTTGATTTTTCATGCGGTCAAGGACTGCATTGGCTAGTTGGCGCGGTCCTAAGACCCGTCTGTGCCCATTCTCTTTGTTGTAATCCGATCGTTTGGCCCTAGGACCTTGCTAAACAAGTGGATCTTATCATGTATTGCAACCTTTAGAAGGGAGTAGACTGGGAAACAGACATGAAGGATGCTTTGCACACAAAAACTGTTTAATTAAACAAAGGCAGGCTGAACAAAACAAGGCAGAATGAAGGCACTGGTACAGACAAGCTTTACAGGAAAACCAGCAGGACCAGGGATAGGTCAATGGTCAGAACTGAATGGGTAAACAAAGACCAAAGTCCAGAATCAGGCCAGGCCCGGATTTGTGGGCGGGTCACATCTGAAATGGGGAAAGTGCTGGCAATGGGGGAACAGCACCGAGGGAGCAGAAGAGAGTAGGTGAGGGTGATCTGAGCGGGGGAGGGGTACAAGGAGTATGGGGCAATAGGGTTCTAGTGGCCTAGGGGCTCAAAAGCCTTACATCCAGTCTTGAGTCAGGCTAGGTTCAAGGGCGAACAGAGCTGAAGGCAATCTGGTTCTAATGCATTTAGAGTGAGAAAAAATTGATGCGTGTAAAAAAGTTTTTCTGCTGACTTCGACTTCAATGCATTTTGCAATTTTTTTTGCAGTTCCACAAAATTTTCAGTAGACCGAAATGGGGCAGATTCGCTCATCACTAAAGTGGACCAAATAGCTGACTACAGATTGTACTGATGAGGTTATATATGTGATCTCTGCTGGGAGCTCTCTAGAATGTCAATTAATGCAGATCAACTGTGAATGACAGAACTAAGGATAGAAACAGAAATAGGAAGACCAAAATACAGGCAAGACCTATACCTCTAGCTTGCCTGTGTAGGGTAGAGGTAAGGGGAAAAGCTGAAGTGCACTAGGTAACGGGTTCAAACCCAGCAGAGGACCATTCAGGGTATAATTCCTTATACTTCCTTTTGCATGTAGTAATTATTTTTCAAGAATCTGTATCAAGGTCCTATAAGTCCTCCTGAAAAAGAAATATATAGTTAGTAAAAGTTCAGATGAAGATCATGAGCATTTTGAGGGTAGCTTGCCAGTGAACCCAGAGCTCTCCGTGTATGATGGAGAAATAGGCACTGTAGTGGGCCCATGGTAGTTGGATACTTAACTTGGAGGTTGAGTATGGAGGTCATTGGTAAACCAGTAACCTTGCAATGAAATCATCATAAGGATGTTACATCTAATCTAAAGTGACAAATACTTTATGAAAATGAAGAATCTGAGCTCCATTTTACTACGAGACATATACATAATATGTAAATGTTTATATAAATAAAACAAAGGCATTGAAAGTAAACACAAGCCTAAATAAAATCTTCCCTAGAATACATATATTTCCATGCATGCATGAATATATCAGTCATCAATTGGAAAAAAAAGGACTTACAGGAAAAAGAGCCTGCACAGTAACATAGTTGTCAGAAACACAACACCCATAATTAAAGATTAAGTGTCTGTTCTTTTCTTTGTAATGATATGATGAAATTAATTTTACGTAGCACATCCTTATTAAAATTCTATTTCCAGTTAAAGTGCTTTTGGAAGGGTCATCCCATGGGTGGCCATCTTGGTTTAGTCTGTTCCCTAAATATTATAATATTCCTTTGCAAACTGATATGCATTAATACAAACATTGCCAGCACAGATGTGCTGCGGTGAAAAGCCATCCTTGAAGTGATCCATTGCTGCAACCTATTGTGTTAACTTGTATATGAACAGTAATTAAATTATTCTATTACTAAACAGTAAACTAATTAGTTAACTATGTGCACCTCTATGTACTTACACCTCCACTTATTCTATAGAGTTTGGGACATGTGAAGACAGAATGATGTCTTCACCAAACCATGGGTATTGATATGAAGTTGGTCTTAATTATGCTGATCTAACAGTCTTTACTCTTCTGGGAAGACTTTACACTTGATGTTGGCACATTGTTACGGGAATGTGCTTTGATTCAGTCAGGCTTGCAGTTGCCATGCCAATTCATTCCACTTGGGTTAATGTTCAGATCTTGCTTTGTTTTTGGGGCATTATTGGGCTGAAACAGAAAAGGGTCTTCTCAAAACTGATGCCCAAAAGTAGGAAGCACTAACTTAAAGGGGATGTTCACCTTTGAGTGAACTATTAGTATGGTGTAGAGCAGGGGTCCCCAACCTTTTTTTATTCGTGAGCCACATTTAAATGTAAAAAGATTTGGAGAGCAACACAAGCATGAAAAAGTCCATGGGGATGTCAAATAAGGCCTGTTACTGGCTGTTTGGTGGCCCCTATATGGAATGGCAGCTTTTGGAGGCTCTGTTTGGCAGTACACCTGGTTTTTATGCAACCAAAAGTCTCCAAGCCTGGAATTCAAAAATAAGCACCTGCTTTCAGAACCCTGAGAGCAACATCCAAGGGGTTGGTGAGCAACATGTTGTTCGCGAGCTACTGGTTGGAGACCACTGGTGTAAAGAGTGATATTTTGAGACAATTTGTAATTCGTTTTCATTTTTTATTATTTGTGGTTTTTGAGTTATTTCGCTTTTTATTCAGCAGCTCTCCAGGCTTTAATTTCAGGGTTCAGATTGCCATAGCAACCATGCATTAGTTTGAATAAGTCACTGCAATATTAGTAGGAGAGGGCCTGAACAGAAAGACAAGTAATAAAAAGTAGCAATAACAATACATTTGTAGCCTTACAGAGCATTTGTTTTTAGATGTGGTCAGAAGCCCCCATTTGACAGCTAGAAAACTGTGAAATGAATCAGAAGAAACAGAAAATCATTTTAAAAAATTCAAAGAATGAAGATTGAAAAGATGTTTAGAATTGGCCATTCTATAACACACTAAGGGGCCCATTTACTTAGTTCGAGTGAAGGAATAGAATAAAAAAACGTTGAATTACGAACGTTTTTTTTGGCTACTTCGACCATCGAATTGGCTACTTCGACTACGACTTTGAATAGAAACGATTCAAACTAAAAATCGTTCGACTATTCAATCATTCGATAGACGATTTTAAAAAAAACTTTGACCCCCTAGTTCGCCACCTAAAACCTACCGAAGTCAATGTTAGCCTATGGGGAAGGTCCCCATAGGCTTTGCAATCTTTTTTTGGTCGAAGAAAAATCGTTCGAACGATTCGAAGGATTTAATCGTTCGATCGAACGAATTGTGGTAAATCCTTCGACTTCCATAAGTAAATTTGCCCCTAAAAGTCAACTTCAAGGTGAACCACCCCTTTAAGTAGCCTCAAAAGAATATTCCTCCTAAATACCTTATATCCCTTAGTGCCCCGGATTGGTACCGTTTGCTCACAGCTGCTGTGTTGTTTCACCCTTCCATTACAATGTTGTACATGCTTCAAATAAAAGAAGAGGAGGTAGAGGAGCATGTGTGCACATCCCACTGCTAAAAGCAAAGTTATTAGTTGTAAGTACTCTAGAAATACATTTATTTGGCTTTCCCAAGAAAGCCTGTCAAGCTGAGAAAAGCACTAATTATGATTATAAAGCTTGGCACTGTGGTTAGAGTGGATAAAGTAACATTTTCACTGCATGTGCTTTGGGATAAAACAGAATGGTAAGCTGAGAAACTGGATCTCATTTAACTAGTAGAGGGATGTTTAACCTGGGAAACCTCAGCCGTTGCTGACAGCTCCCTCTGTGCTTCTATACTGATTGCTGCTGGATAGTGAGAGATTCCAACAGTAATGAATGCACGGCACAGGTAGAATGTTGCTACATCGGCAAATCACTCAAACGATTCATTGCCCTAATGATATAAGCATTCACATCTGAAAGGAAGACCTGTTGGTGTTGGATGTTAATGGGGGGAGCAAAAGGGGATGCTTAAGAAAGATGATAAAAAGACAAAATGAAGAGAATAATAAACATGATTATCAGGAGGTAGAATAAAGAGATGCAGTGAAAAATCAGTTAAGAGAAATTGAGATTTAAGTGAGATGCATATGAACCAGTCTGACATTATCAGTTTCTGCACTAAGCTCCCAGAAATGATAGTAAGAACCCTTATAGCCCATTGATTTACTGTAGTTTCTGTATATGAGCCCTTTGAAATATATAACACTACCGGGTTGGTTTCTGGTAGTAACTAAAAATGTTCACATTTGCATTACATTAAACATTTTTACGAGGTATTGAAATACATAGGAACCAATCAGCAGGTAGTATACTGTATACTGGTCACCTGAAAAGCAAGTATTTGCATTGGTATTTGCATTTTTCTGAATTTTTTATTCCCCAAGGATGGAAAAAGTCCAAATCCAAAAATCCGGCATCTCAGATCTGCTGAGGTTGCATATAAATCAATGGGAGAAGTCCCAAAGATTTTTTTTAATCTGCGCTAGGTTTCATGCAATAATTCAAAGTTTTCGGGGTTTTGGATTAAAAACCTGAAAAAATCGGAGGTTTTGGATGGGAATTCTGAAAAATTCATAAAATTCATATTTTTCAAGATTTTTTGGGAATTTTTCCCGCAAACAAAATGAGCATGAGTATAAATACACAATGCTGTGGGTTGGAGTCCCTTTCAAATTATAGAAGTGATTTGTTCTCATTGAGGGTTATTTATAAAGTTTGCGCTGCGAATATTTTTCGCTAATGGTTGTATTGCGTATGTTTTTTCCTGAAAGCTAATATATTGCACATTTATTGCACTGCTCTGCCCGTCTTTCCGGTTTTTGCAAATTTGCAGTGTGAATAAGTTTTCGCAAATGGCGCGCAAATGAGACGGGAGTTTGCGCGAGTGCACCCAATGTGCGAGGTTGTTGTGCGCAAAAATAGCGTTGACAGTAACTTAAATTTGCAGTTTGCGATCTGTTTTGCGAATATTTTATCCGCCACCTAGTTGTGGCGTAATTGAGTCTCAGAGTGTGCGCATAAATATTCACAATTTGCGAATTGTGACATATTTAAATAGCTCCTATAGAAAAAAAGAATTCGCAATTCTGTTTCACCCTCTTATTCAGCTTTATGAATATAACCATCTGATCAACGTTTCAGGGGTACAACCCTCCCTTCATCAGGATACAAACATTCGTGCTATCACAACATTAAAGGCATACAAAATCTGGTCTCTTTCACCCATAATTCCCCAAAGTTCAGTGTAAGTCCAAAAGGAGGTTTGGTCAGCGCCGTTTCTGTATCCATTGCCGCCTGAGGCGGCTCCAGTAATGCCGCCCCCCCAGCCCGATTCACGCTAGTGCGGAGAGCGCAATTGCGCTCTCTCGCCCTAGTAAAGCCGAATTTCCGGTTCAAAAACAAGAAATTCGGCTCTTAAAGGCACCAGGAGCGGCTTTTTGCCGCCCCTGGAAACCTAGCTGGCGATGCCGCCTGAGGCGAGCGCCTCAGCTCGCCTCATTGGCGGATCGCCCCTGGGTTTGGTACACAAAGTCCATAGTGAGGCTTGGAGCCCATAGTCCAAATAAATAATCCAATATAAGGTGATCCACAAATATATGTATTTCATTCTTTGCTCAATAATAGGGTATTTACAGTATTTACCCAATTTTCCCTCCATATACCAAATTACAATATATTTTTATTCTACTTAAAGAGAGCAGGGATATTACCATTACCTCTATCTTTCACTTTCCCCACCAGCAACCATATATTTGTAAAATTACAAAATATAAGTGTAATCTTAAAAACATATATTTATAAAAAGCAGGTTAAGATAAATTTTCATTAAACGAGAAGGAAAGCTAACAAAGCAGTTTGTTGCCATTAGATTAGCCACAATAGTGCAAGCTATAACACTATATTTATTCTGCAGAATACTTTATCATAAATGTGTAAACAGCTCTAGAAACTCTCTCTATTTGTTTAGGATAGCAGCTGTCATATTATCTTGGTGTGACATCACTTCCTGCCTAAATCTCTTCCTGCTCACTCATAGCATTGGGTTCAGATTACAGCTGGGGGTGGGGGAAAGGAAGAAAGGAGCAAACTAAGCATGCTCAAGACCTACCTTGGAGGTTTATGCTAAAAACAGGAAGTCTGATACAGAAGCCCATGTGTACACAATAGAAGGAAAGAAATTCTGTTTTTCTATTCGCTTATCTAGTGTATTTATATAGACCTTTCTGATAAAGCTTACTTAATTTTAGCCTTTCCTTCTACTTTAAGGCCTTTTCTATGTACGGTTTCCAATTTCCACATCCAGAACATCTCCATTTTGAGAAGTGCCAGTTTATCATCATTACTTGTTGGTACTTTGATTTTCTCAAGAATTTGCCAATTGCCATCTAATCTATCAACTAATCTAATTGACTAATAATTCAATTCGAGTTTTCGGGTCTGTCATATTCGTTCGAGTATTAGATACTCATTTTTTTTACTAAATAACTTATCAATCGAATTTCGAGTATATTCAAATGTATTAAAATTAAAAAAAATTCACATCAATTCAAAATTCGACCTTTGATTAATGGGCCTCCCAGTGTCTTGTATGTTATTCATATACGTAAGAAAATCAGATAATTCCTCAAGGGAGCCTGTCCAAATTAGAAACATGTCATCCACATAACGACATCATAATGTAATTGGGTGTTGTAAGATATTCTCACGTTCAAATTTATGCATAAAAATATTGGCATATGCAGGAGCCATAATGGCACCCACAGGGCAGCCATCAGGGGGGCACAGGGGGTACTTCTGTACCGGGCCTAAAGACCGGCCCAGCTGAGCTGCACTTTTCGAAATAGCCGTGCCCCTCTTGACAGCTGCAAAGCCGTGCCAACTCTTCCCAATTCCTGAACCGCAGAGGTCCCGAACCGCCGAAGCCATAAAAAGAGCCAAACTTGAATTCCCGAAGCCGCAAAAAGACCCAAAGTCACGAAAAGAGCCAAACTTGAAGTTCTGAAGCCACGGAATGACCCAAAAATTTTGTTGTATGGGGCCCTGTGTTTGTAATGGCGGCCCTGGTCACATGACAGCCTGCCCTAGTGGCTCTCACCACCTAATTACCCTACTTCTGGCACGCACATGAACAATAAGCAATTTCATTATCAGCCAATTAACCTAAGAATATGTTTTGGACTTTGGGAGTACCAGTAGGAAGCCCATGTAAACACAGGGAGAGCATGCAAACTCCATGCAGTGAGGGTATTGCTCTATTGGAATGGAACAGAGCGGCTGAGTTAGGAGAGAGATCGATTTCAAATGCCCGACTGTAAGCACAATTGAGTTGTTTTAAGTCAATTAAACCATTTAAAATGGCTTTGTCATCTTCATAATTATAATTTGTGAGATTTATAGTCCAGAGAGTCCAGAATATATACGTAGATATGTTTGTAACAATTTAAGATAAGCAGGTCTCTTGGGGAAACTGAATTGCAAGTTAAAGGGCAATTTACCTTCATTAGCAAAACTGTAATAACACATAAAAACCACAGAAATGTGTTCAAACTTTCATAACCTGTCAAATTTTGTAAAATGGACTTGGTAATTAGAGCCACAAAAAAACGGGCGTGTTCAAAAACATATGGCTGCACATAAATCAGTTCAATCTGCAGCATGCATTGAAATTAATTGCTAATGGATTCCATCTGTGTTCGCTTTTAAAGGGGTGATGTGGCAACCTTACTTGAAGATCAGTTACATAGTTTTCTTGTCCTTTAATGTGTTTAAGGACCAGCAACTACTGGTCGCTAAGTCTTTTTTAAGAAATAACTTACAGAAACTCTGCTTGCGCTCCTCTTCAGAAAAGGCAATCGGTGATCCATCGTGCGACGCTCCATTTCTCCTCCCTGCCTTCCTTATGGGAGATAGCCAGGGAGGAGAAATTGAGCGCCGCACGTTGGTTCGTCACCTTGTTGCCGTTTCTGAAGAGGAGCGCAAGCGGAGTTTTGGTGAGTTATTTCTTAATAAAGACTTAGCGACTTTAAATTTTAATATGTGTTGGTGTCTTTTTTTCATAGCATGTTAACAAATTTTTTTTAAATGTTTTTTTTGCTATTACTGGTCCTTTAATTAACTTGTTGAGGCTTTAGACACTTCTATGTTGTGTTTTATTGATGGGTTTATTTAAGACCACAGAATAATTTCTAACTGTACTACAATATTGGGCTGCTACAACCCTTAATAGGTTTAAAAAATAAAACATTAAACTAGAAATCATTTGATTTGGCTTCTATTTGTTTGTATCTAAACTTCACTGCCAATGACTGGTGTTATTTCATTATATCATTATGTTTGCGAATATTATTTTTTTTTTTTTACACCCCACTCATCAAGAAAAGCCATGCGTAATAAGCATTTGTTGAGGGACGATTATCTATTCTTCCAATATTTTGACAGACTTTTCACAGCTGAAATTTTCAAACCTGTCCGATAGACTTTTAGGATGATCGGAGCGGAATGATATCGGAAATTTTACCTTCAATTTGGTCCTATCAATTTAACAATAAGTAGACCTTTTTGTCAGTCCATCCTAAAATCACTGTAGGCAAAATCAGGTCGGTCAAGTTAATTTATGATTATGATTAATAATGATTTTGGACAAATCCCTTTTTTAGGTACTAAGCCAAGATATTTTTTAGGAGACTAACCATAATGCCGTAATGTGCAACTATAACATTTGGAATATGTAATTTGTGCTTGGAAGGTGATTATCCAAAAAAGTTCACTCCCTGCTCCCCAGGAAACATGCAGGTGTCTATTATAGTCGAAAAAATGGTAAGTTCCCCATTTGGTTCCCCTCTACCATCTGCCCCACCCACCCCTGCTATTGCAGAACCAGCTTCCTCTATAGTTATGCCTCTACCGAGAAGACACGAATGATGTCAAACTCCTATGTAACATTGCCTGTTACTTTTCTCAAAAGTGTGCTGATAAATTGTTCATGTAAACCTTCTATATCCAGCAGCCGTCTGAGCAAAAGGAAAGGGTTGATAAGTTGTAATAGGCAATCATTTTGCCAGTCTATTAGGAAGAAGAATGCATACATGATGCTGATACTGAATGCACCACTGTCATTACTACAGATATGGGACCTGTTGATCAGAATATTCGGAACCTGGGATTTTCTGGATAACGGAACTTTTTGTTATTTGGATCTTCATACTTTAGCTCTATTAATAAATCATGTAAACATTAAATAAAAACATTAAAAAGACTTGTTTTGCTTCCAATAATGATTCATTATATCTTCGTTTGGATCAAGTACAAGATACTGTTTTATTATTACAGAGAAAAGGGAAATCATTTTTAAAAATCTGGATTATTTGGATAAAATCGAGTCTATGGGAGACGGACTTTCTGTAATTCGGAGCTTTCTGGATAACGGGTTTCCGGATAACGGATCCCATACCTCCAAGACAAAAATTCCAATTTAATATATACAAATGGTTCAGGATCTCTGTTTATATTGCTCGTAAAGGTCATGAGTTAAAGCTCTAACAATTGTAGATGCCAAGTGAAATCACAATATTTTTCCTTCGGATGAATAACAGTCCAGATGTATTATTTCTTGATAGCTAACGACTGAATCCTCTACAAGACTTTGCTTTCACAAAAAAGTTAAAGCTCCAACCCCCAAATTTTATGGGGAACCATCCAATTAAAAGAAAAGGCATTGTTTCAGGGTGAAGTGGAGTAAGCTGCCCTGTGTGCGAGCGGGTAATTAGAGGGAAGCCTATGGCTGGGTCTGGCACTGATGCACACAGCATGATGAAGGCAGGAACGTGGGAGAGAAGTTGCTAATGACGCAGACTGACTGTGCGACTAGGCTCCTCCACCTGCATCTGCAGCCTTGTGGTTGGACTATAAAAGTGCGGAGCAGTCAGAGGAGCAGCAGTGAAAATTGCAGGCAGGTGGGAAGATTGCAGGGATTCCTCAAAGCAAGCACTGTAACAAGGAACTCTTGCTGCCTTGCTGCCCAGCCTTCATTCAGCACAGGAATAGCTTTACTATCAAGTTATGCTGGCTCCAAACCGCTGCAACAAACTGCCTGCTCTGCAATATGCTGCCACCCAAGCAACACCCCAGAGTTGCCACCAGTTGCACAGCTTCAAATGGCAGCCTCCTTCCTGGCTGCTTTGTGCCATCCTCTTGGTATCCTGGGCTTCCAGCTGTAAAGGTAAGCTTGTTCTTTTAGTCTTCAGATCTGTGTAAGTGCTGTGTGGCTTGGCTTTGTTGCATGCAACTGATGCTTTTACCCAGGTCTGTGCAGGAAAATAGTCTATAACTTATCCAGGTATTTTTATCATGCTGCTTTTCAGTTGTCTCAACTACAGGACTCTTCAATACAGCTTGAGCAATTCTGGGAGATTAGTCGCCTGGCGACAAACCTCCTCTTCTTCGGGGCAACTAATCTCCCAGAACTGTGCCGGCTGGATGGCACTCGGAGCGCTTTGTTTTCCGAAGTCGTCCGAAGTTTCATCGTGAGGCAAAACTTTAGGAATAAAACTGCAATTGAAAGTGGTATATTTCTGTCTCTTTCTACACTTCTTGTCTTATCTCTTGAAACAGCGTAGAAGAATTCAGCCTTGCCTAGTTCTTTGCATGTCTATTAAAGGGAATATCAACCCCAATAATCATTTTTTGTATAATAAAAGAAAATATCATTCTAAGCAACTTTGCAATATACATTCATTATCATGTTTTTCAAGTTGTTTGTACATGTATTGCTATTGAAAGCAGTGTTTGTTTGTACCCTAAATTCTCTGCACTGGTGGCTCAGACTGTTGATACAATGTTAGACAAGGCAGCCGATTAACAGACCTGTCTTTGCTGGGGAACTAAGACTTTTGCAACATTGTTTAAAAAGTAACAAGCAACAGTAAAGCAAATTCTGCTTTCAATGCCAATTTGTTTTTACAAATAAACTTTAAAGCACTGGGAATTTTTAATACATTGTATATGGTAAAGTTGCTTAGAATTATGTTTTCTTTTATTAGGCAAATTTTTATTTTGGGGTTGACTTGCCCTTTAAACAGCTAGCTACCGCTACATTGTTTCAAAAGAAACACTTGCTGCATTTGCTAGTTTTTATGTGTACAAATTGCTTTAAAACCACTGAAAATGTCTAATCAAAGTAAATTGGAAAGCTTAAATTGCTTAGATGTGTCATTTTATCTTAGTTCAAAAATGTGTATTTTGGGTTTACACCCCTAAGAGCTATTCACAGCATTCTTCATATTCATTGTTCACTTTTTCTCACTGTAACAACTTTTCATCATGTATTACTATTTCCATATTTCATTCTGATTTGAGAGCTAGTACAGGTATGGGACTTGTTATACAGAAAGCTGGGGACCTGGGGTTTTCCATATAATGTAATTTAAACATCAGATAACCCCAATAGGCTGGTTTTGCTTCAAACAAGGATTAATTATATCCTAGTCTGGAGTATAAGATACTGTTTATTTATTATTACAGAGAAAAATGCATTTTTAAAACTTTGGATTATTTGGATAAAATGGAGTCTATGGGAGATGACCTTTCCGTAGTTCGGAACTTTCTGGATAACGGATTTCCAAATAAAGGATCCCATACCAGTATATACCTGCATACCTGTATATGAAATTTTTCTATACCATTTTGCCATTCCCTGTTCTAATATTGTCCCCAAGTTCACCTCTCTGACCTCTCCATAAACACATACATAACCCTTCATTCCTGTCCTTGCTCATAATCTGGTTTCTGCATCTTATTAGGATCAATTGGGAGCAGCCACTAACTAGTTTGCTTTGACTAATATTAACTTGATATCCTCTTCTTGACTCATGTTACTCTTTGTTTATGTAAACAGCTAGTTTATTCAGTAGAAGTGTTTTCTTTAATACCGATGTCCTCTTTGGGAATAGAATTATAATATCTCAAGAGATGTAATTAACTAAAACAGTGTGAAGCTACAGTAAACTGAAGGGGGCAATGGCATATATGAATAAATGCAGGTATCTAAGTGTAAGAATAGGTTTGTTTTTTTAACCCCTTGTGCCCAAGAGTCTGTGGTCCCAGATTTTATATCTTCCAGCAATTGTTTTCATTTCTTAACACAAAAAATGTAATTCCTCCCCCTCCCACAATTTAAAGTATTGTACAAAGTACATCGGCTTAACCTTGGTCCCTTGTGAAGATTAGAATCAAGGTGCTTGTACATATACAACTGTAATTTGAAATACCTTGCTTAAAATCGAATACAGGTATAGGACCCATGTACCTTTAAAACCGAACACTCTTATTTTGTATACACATGCTTTCAGGGGAACATGGAATCAGGCAAGGATGAAGATTTTTTTTAACAGTATATTGTTGCAAAATAGTACATGCTATATACAATATACAAGATATATGCAGGTAAGAATGCTCAGGATCTGGGGTTTTCCTGATAACCAATCTTTCCATAATTTGGATCTTCATACCATAAATCAACTAGAAAATCATGTAAACATGAAATAAGCCCAATAGGATTGTTTTGTCTCCAATAAGGAGTAATTATATCTTAGTTTGAATCTTCCAGATCCAATACTCCAATAATGTAGCCTGTACAAACATGCTCACAAGGGTGATAGTGGATCACCAGCTGCAAATAGAGTCAGTAAATGTTATACTTATTATACTAGTTATCTTAATATCCTCTGCAATAAGTCTGTAGTCCTGTGGGTTCAGGATACTGGATCATTGAAAAAAAAAAAGCAGGCAGACATCTGATAAACACAAGCTGCCAGATTGCACTCCTTTCAAACTGATTTATTTAAGATTCTAGAAGTGTCTTCCATCTTTTAAATTATCTGGTAACTTTAATGCAGGGGTAAGATGGAGAACTGCAGTAGAAGAAAGAATGGTCAGATTCTGGGGGATTTAGGATTGGAAACGCTCTCTGTACTCTTTCTTTTAAAACGCTAGGGATGCAGCAAATTCATGAAGTTTGGATTAAAATGAATACCAAATCCTGCACAAAAGATTCACCGGAATACTGAATTGGATCTGAACCCTAATTGACATATTTACATTTTTGCAAAATCCCTCAAAGATTGCATGATGTGGAAAAGAAATGTTACTTGCATTCCAGCCGAACACTTAGGGGGTTATTTATTAAGGTTCAAGTTTCCACGAATTTTAGTTTTTGGTTTTGGCTTAATTTTATGGGCTAAAAAAAACTTTAGAGATTTATTATACCCCAACCCTGGAAAAACCTGTCGATGTCATGTAGGAGTCAATGGCAGAGGTCCCGTGAACCATTTGAAGATGTTAATTGCCTTCATGATGTTTGTGTTCTTTTTGGAAGGTTTTGCCCGAAAACTCGATCAATTTGAGTGATTTGAGTTCTTTTTCTCCAAAAACTATATTCATTCAAGTTTTCGGGTATCGCAACTCAAACTCATAGAATCGCACTTTTCCATTTGAGTTTTTTCTTAAATTAGAAACCATTCGAGTTGTGAGTTTGTTCAAGTTCATTTGAGGTATAAAAAAAACTTTAACATTTGACCTTTGATAAATACCCCCTAAATTATTTGGCTAGATCCGGCAATTTGGTTCATCCCTAGAAAGCACCCCTCTATCTTCTAGTTTCTCCCATTTTTCTTGTGCCTCTGAAACAGATGCCCATGCTGGTTCAGTCAGGTGCATTTTTATCTGGCCCGGGCCCTGCAATCTATATCACTACTTGCTTGAGGCCACTCAGGGCCATTCCTCTCGCACATGGTGAGAACCTTGACTCAGGAGGCAGAAAGCGCCCAGTTAAAAGGGGGCAGCAGAAAGCCAAAAAATGTTAATCTACTGCAGTGATCCCAGTAGTGTTTTATACACTGATGATTTAGTATAGGGTAAGGGAGCATTATTGTGCCCCTGAAATGCCAGTCAGCTTTACTTGCAATAATAGACCTTCCCCCTAGCCCTCTTGCCAAATAATGTTATTGGAAGTAAACATACCCTAAAACTCCCAAGACTAAAAATGTGATGAAAGAAGACTTTTTCCTTCAATTATCTTCTAATATTCACTAAATTGATGTATTATAAAGAAAGTTATCATATGGGATCTGTTATCCAGAAACCCGTTATTCAGAAAGCTCCAAATTATGGAAGGTTGTCTCCCATAGACGCCATTTTACCCAAATAAATCAAATTTGAAAACATGATTTCCTTTTATCTTAGTAATAAAACAGGACCTTGTATTTGATCCAAACTAAGATACAATTAATCCTTACTGGAAGCAAAAGCAGCCTATTTGGTTTATTTAATGTTAACATGATTTTCTAGTAGACTTCAGATATGAGGATCCAAATTCTGGATAACAGGTCCCATAGAAAAAAAGTAGTTCTACTGGTTCAGCATTTTGCAGAAAAAGAAACTGTAACAAAGGCTTTGATCTCAAATATTTCCTTAATAATAACTTCATTAATTAGTAATGTTGCCTACTTATGGTGCAAACGGGACTACAGGTCTAGTAACCCATAACAACCAATCAGCAGGTAGCATTGACTGGTTTGCTGGTTAAAAGCTAATATGTTTGTTATGGGTTACTAGACCTTGGTAAACTTTACTTTTTTTTTTTTTACATTATCCCATTAGAGCCTAAATATATAATAAGTTTAGTTCATTTTTTATTCGCCTAAATTGATCAAAACCAGTTTCTGTATATGCTTAACTTTGGTATATACCCCTTGACTCATAATTCAATCAGTTAACACTTACATTGCTGTGTTGAATAGCATATAACTGCACAGCTTGGCAAGCACAATGTACCCAAAAACACCTGTGCATGACTTGCAGATGCTCAAAGTGGACTAATGAACAGCTGCAAGAAAGGAAATGTTCTGCTGAACCTTTTGTGCTGGGAATTTCCATATTACAGCCCCTGTTCTTGAGCAGCATAGGTTAATAATTGGGGACATTGGCTACGAGCACACAAACATTAATACCTTAACTACATTTGTTACATTGCCGTCTATGATAAGTATTCGGCTTGCCATCTGCTCTAGCCACTAAAATATTCAATGCAGTTTGTTTTGTTTTAGGATTTCCGGCGTGTTACAAATGCTCAGTCAAAAAACAATATAAGAAATATAAGTATATTTTTATAGTTTCACCGAATGTGTCTAATAATTAATGCTCCGGATAATCCTATTTAAAATTATAATTACTTGAAAACAATGAAGATGCCGGGCAATTCATACAGAATATTACAGAACATTTGTTGTACAAGTAAAGCCTCTTGTTTTGCTGTGATTGCTGTGAAACAATGCAGTTTGCTCCTGTGGATCTGTCCTCATAATTGGTGTAGGAGAAATGAATGGAGCTTTAATGTCTACAATTCTGGATAGTGCTAATCTAAAAACCTCCAGAAGTTTCAATAAAAATGTTAAGCACAGCAAAGTATGTTCATCTTTCTGCTTGCCTTGTTTTTATATAGGAAAGTGTAGTGAGCTCCAACTGGATATACTGGTTCAGGATGCATTAATTGTGCTCCACAATCAAAAAATAATCTCCCATATGTAATAAAAGACACTAAGGGGGTTATTTACTAACCTCCGAATGCAAAAATCACGAAAAATTCATGATTTTTTTTAAACATAAAATCAGACTTTTTAAAAATCACAAATTTTTCGAATTTATTAAACCCCGAGGATGGAAAAGTCCGAATCAGAAAATCCGGCATCTCGGACCTGTCAAGATTGCATATAAGTCAATGGGAGAAGTCCCAATGATTTTTTGATGTGCGCTGGGTTTCATGCAATACCCCGAAGTTTTCGGGTGAAATATCTGAAAAAATCGTGAAAATCTAATAAAAAAAATACGAAAAAATCTTGAAAATCTGATTTTTTTCCCCGCAAAGCAAATTTGTAGCTGAAGCTGAGTTTGTAGCAGAAAATAGTGAGATAAATTTGGACTTTGATAAACAACCCCCTTAGTCCCTAACATATAGCAACCAATAAGATCTTTGCTTTGCTTATACAGGTCACCAGGATAATGCTACCTGCTGATTAGATGCTATAGGTTACTGCTCCTGGGTAAACTTAGTGTTATTTATTACATAACCCCCATAGTATTTAGAGGTTTTTTTTCAATTAAAATGTTGAGTTCTGGCTGAAAAATAGCCTCAAAAACTTTAATTTCTCTGGTAAAAATCAATTTAATAAATAACCTCCTATGTGTTTGATGGGACTTGGGTTGCATGCTTCAACAGGTTTGCTCCTTCTACAATTATTTAGGCTACAGAATGGCACAGTAAGGGTTAATGTTTGGATGGCCCCAGTTTACCCTCCAATGTCAATCTGTATATTAATGACCCAATTTAGTCATCTTTGCTAGATCAATTTTTCTTGCTTATGCGTAATCCAGCATTTCCTGTCTCCTGGCTTTGACCAGATCCTGTTCCTTGACCTCCAGTTTCTATCTCTGGCGTCTTACTGATTATGTGGTTACAACTCTCACCTCTCCTGCTCCACACAATCATTTTATTCTCTTCCTCTATGAGGATCTGTCAAAATTATTACTGCTACTGTACTACCTACTTGCCAAATTGGTAGGGGAGCCTACCCCAGTCAGTGCACACAATATTACCTTTTTAACTGTGTCCCAACTAATTCTGCCAGGTACCACTCGGGGAAGCATTAACAACTGGCGCACATATATTAGATGAAGGGCTAGTTCTGGAACCCATGCTGTATAAGGGGACCCGACTGTCTTCAGTTTAGTCCTGAGTCAACATGAGCCAAACAAACAAGGCTTGTGATATAATAAAATCTAATAGTTTTATATTGTTATAGTTTAAAAAAAAATCCATGTTTTCTTTTTATATTAAGAAAAATATATTTATAAAAATATAATTTTATATAAAAATATATAATTGTTTTGTTTTTCCCATTACTTCTCACCCTGAACCAGGAAATAGCTGGAATTCCAAAATACTCCAGCTAAAACCTGTCTACGTCATGTAGATTGTAGAAGTCATTGGCAGAGGTCCCTTAAACTATCTGAAGATGTTTGTAGCCTTCATTACGTTTTTTCGGTGGCTTTTGCATGAAAACTCAATTAATTCAAGTGATTCAAGGGGTTTTTTTTTGCCAAAAACTCAATTAATTAGAGTTTACAGGGTTTTCACTGATTCAAGTTTTTTTTCCATCAGAGTTTTTTCTTAAATCTGAAAACATTTGAGTTGTGAGTTCATTCAATGTATAAAAAAACTCACAAACTTCTAAAACTGGGCCTTTGATAAATAACCCCCATAGTATTTATTTTAGCCAGAAATTTTGATAAATAACCCCCATAGTATTTATTTCTCCTACTCTGTTTTGTGTTTGCAGACAGAAACACAAGATAAAGCCAGACTCTCTCAGGATAAGTAAGTTTCTGAAATTCAGATAGCAAATTGAGTTGGTGGAGCAGGAGCAGAGAGACCAGAAGTTATCAGACCTGGCGCAAACATTATAACGTTTAATATATTATCAATGAAGGAGTGGTTTTGTCCCTAGGTCTTCAAGGTGGACCCTTGATCCATTGCTTTTAGCTCTACTAGGGAGTTTTAAAATAATTTAATACACAAGAGTCACAGAATGAAATAGGGTTTGAGGTCTGTCAAAAGAATATGGTATGTTGACTTGACTTCTGATTGGTCAAGGTGCATTGAATGTGCTTCTCTAAACAGGTCGGTCTTTAGGGAGTGTATGAAAGTTTGGGGCCCTGGCAACCTGGCCAGCCTTCTTTTCCTCGATGAGACTGCACATATTGTGCTTATAAAGATGAGGGACGTGCGTTAGTTGATGGGCAAGGGCCTGGACTAGGGGTAGGCGAAAACAGAGGTACATGCCCAATGCCCCCACCTCCACCACCCTAGGCATGTGCCTCTTGTGCCTACCCCTAGTTCGGGCCCATTAGAGCTTGAGAGACATTTTGTTATGGTGAATGGGATAAAGTGAAGAGGAGCAGAGGAAATGTGACCTGTAGCCCTCAGGGAAGGACATGGGCACTGCAGCTTATCTTTTGCAGTTCTCAATAAAGACAAATAGGCATGTTATAAATTGTAAGCCATACAGAAGTATGCAATGATGGGTAATTCCTTGCCCACCCTGTGTTGTTGTCATCCAACATGAAATAGCAATAACTTACACCTCTAAATATCAGTTAACAATACAATTAAACTAAGATCATTTTCTCATAGCCGACACACCATTATATTAACACAATCACCTCTCTCTATGAAAACAGCTTAGTGCAAATGAAGAATTAAGCACCTGAGGCTACAATGCATCACGTTAATGAATCCACATTGCCTCCCACCACAGTGACTTCATTTCCCTGTTGTACTTCCTTGGGCGTCCAGTAAATCCTGTTGTCTATTTCTACCCTGAATGTACTTCATGTCAGGATTCAATAAAGTGGAGTGCTATAGGATTGTCTTCTGTACAAATAGACATGGCAAGCCTATATTATTTTATTTAATGTGTACGTGAATAGTGTCACTTCTCACATGTCTCTCATGTGTGCTATACAAAACAATGTTAGTTTAATTCAAGTTGTGTGTGTATTAGCAGTTTCATAGCTTCCAACGATTCAGTTTTAAAATGCGGCAAACTAACGTGTCTCCAATCCACCCAAGCTCCATCCTTTATACATTAAACTCTATGCCAACTGTATAAGACTGTTCGATAGGTCACTTATTAATATATACATTTAGGGGGTTATTTATTAAGGTTCGAGTTGTGTTTTTATGAAATTTTGAGCTTTCCAGTTTATTTTTTTTAATCAAAACTCCCATTTTCTGGTTAAAAAAAAAACTAGAATTTTTCAACGTTTATTATACCCCATTTTGGGCCATTTGAAGATGTTAATAACCTTCAAAAAATTTTCAGAGGGATTTTGCCCAAAAACTTTTTTTTTTTCAACTTGAACTCACAGAACTGAGTTTTTTCCATTCTTCTCTAGTGAAATACTTGAGTTATATGATTAATATTTCATGTTTCTATTCCAGCCTTATCACATTTACCTTTCTTATGGACATTTTAATAATTAGGTGGTTGCTAGGGTCAGTGACGGTTAGTGGAGCAAAAGTTAAACAGGTTAAATTTAAACCTTTTAATCAGAAGGATTTATTTTAATCCCATGAACAGAACCTCCTGAGACCACATCTTGTTGTTACTTTTCTTTACTTCTCCTGCCTAAGAGCTTACACACATAGCACGTACAGAGGTTTTAATAAACCATAAATGGGATGTCCTAAAAACAGGTTTTCATAATAATTTTGTGCAATGTTCCAACATACATTAATAAAAAATTATTACAGATATTTTTCTTCTGTCATCTGTATGTTTTGTGGATGGCATAAATGAAACTATTGAATTTTGTACTCTATTGTTCCGTAACATCAGTCATACAAGTTGGGATATTTATTAATGCTCCAGAAATCCTCTTTGGCCATTATCAGTGAGCCAGTATGATCCTTGGTCTGAAAAAGCATGCCTAAAGTATTTAGAATACACATCTCCAATTTAGTAGAACAATGGCAGCATTCCGAATATTGGGATATTACATACATGTACATAGATAAGATGGTTTGAAAAAATACCAAAGTCTATATATGTATATTTATACTAACCAACTGTAGCTATAGCCTTGAATATTATGCTTGTTCAAGAAATCATCCAAGCCCCCTCTTAAAGGCATTAAAGGACCAGTAACATAAATTTTAAAATCTGTTAGTATAGAACGAAAAAAAAACACAAAGACAAATGAAACTTTTAAATCGCTAAGCCTTTATTAAGAAATAACCGAAACTCCGATTGCACTCCTTGTCAGAAAAGGCGATCTGCCAATCCATAATGCAGCGCTCAATTTCTCCTCCCTGTCTTCCTTATTTGAAGTCAGGGAGGAGAATTCGAGTGCCGCACGATGGATCATCACCTTGTCGCCTTTTCCGAAGAGGAGCGCAAGCTGAGTTTCAGTAAGTTATTTCTAATAAAGACTTAGCAATTTAAAAGTTTCATTTGTCTTTGTGGTTTTTTTTTCCGTTCTATACTAACAAATTTTTTTTAAAAATTTATGTTACTGGTCCTTTAACATAATCAGCCATCACAACATCACCCGACCGTGCATTCCACAACCTTCAAATAAAAGTTATTTTCCTCTAGTCTAAAGGGGGTGAACTCCGGTGCGGTGATCTTTTCTATGGGAAAAAAGATCATCAGTTATCTGTCTATAACATCCTGTAATGTATTTGGAAAGAGTAATCATGTCCTCTTGCAAGTGTCTTTTTTCCAGAGAGAACAACCCCAACCATGACAGTCTACCCTCATAATTTAAATCATCCATCTAACCAGTTTAGTGCACGTCTCTGCACTCTCTCCAGCTAGGGTTGCCACCTTTTCTGGAAAAAAATACCGGCCTTCCTATATATTTATCTTTTTTCCCTATTAATAACATTGGGATCAACCATAATTTTTACCGGCCAGGCCGGTAAAATGCCGGCCAGGTGGCAACCCTATCTCCAGCTCATTTATATCCTTCTGAAGCCAAAAAACTGCACTGCAAACTCCAGATGAGGCCTCACCAGGGACCTATAAAGAGGCACAATTCATTAGATTCATTAATGCCATTGTTTTGCTATTCACAACAATCCCCAGATCCTTTTCAATTAAGAATGCGCCTAACACACTCAAATTTATGTTATTTCTACCAAAGTGCAGAACCTTGCATTTATCAACACTGAACCTCATTCTCCAGTTTGCTGCACAGTTTTCCAGTTTAGCCAAAGAGCTCTGCAAAGTGGCAGCATCCTGCCTGGAACTTACAGTTTTGAACAGTTTAGTTTAGAAACAATTATTCAGTGAAACTACTGGTCAGTACTGTTCTGTTGTAGTTTTCTGGTACCAGCTCACAATGGCAGATTACAGTTAGATCTAGGCTAGCAGCATTTCTTTGCTCAATAACCACTTTCAGTTGATTCAACTGGCTTCAGTGGGAGACACCCAGAAGTGGAGATTTGATGCCAGCACATTTTTAGGTGCAAAAGCATTCGAAACTGCACTTCCATACAGGACTTTCTTGGTCATATAGAATCATTTGCAAAATTCTTTATACTAATTTATAATTTATTTTGGTTGTTAGACTTCAGAATTATTTAGCCATAGACTATCCTATAAGACTATGTTGTTGCAATGAAGTAATTCCCCAGTCATAGTCATGACCAAATCCCAGAATCTTAAACCTTAATTGAAAGGTGGTTATTGTTGACTGAAGACAGTGGAGACCTTGGTGTGCTAAGCGTGGTTGGGAGCAGGGTGGCAAATATGGCAATAAATTAAACTAATACTAAAATATATACTGTATGGTAATACTATGGTAGTACCGTGTCCTTTAGACTATTCCATAAAATGCTAATAACATGCATAACACCAGCATGAAAATAATAACATACTATGATAAGGAAAGCTTTACTTTCCCTCTTACAATCTGTACACTTATAATATTTGATGGAAGCTATAAAATGACGATACTTCCTTTAATGCAGATTCAATAATTCACTCTATGTTCCTTTTCTGTTTTTTTCCATGGAACCAGAGTTAGCTGCTCACATGCATAATGCCAGGAAGGGAACGCATCTCTGGGCTAATAATATTATCGTGTGTTTATGTAATTATCTTTTGAATATTCCAGACAATAATATGCAATAAAATAAATAAGGCTAACCCTGTGGCATTTATACCTTTGCTTTAGCTGACATAATTATCCCCATAAGTATTTCAAAGTAGATTACTTGAAGGTGTGACAAGTCCCATCAGGACACAGGAGAGAAAATTGCCTCATTAAGTATTCTTCAAGGCAGTTTTAGGGCTGGTTCTATAAAAAGGCAGAAAAGGTGGGGCTCCCAACATCAGAAAAGTCCCGGGAGGGGGAAGTGCAGATACAAAGGAGAAATTATAATGTTTAATGATTGTTTTCATCATCTTCACATTTATGAGTGATGTCCAGCTTCTGACCCTCAGCATCCCATCATCAGCCCTATATCTAACTGCAAGCTCAAAAGGCAAGTTATATATCTGTTCTACATACTCTTCATATTACAACTATATCTAAACAACAAGCTTCCAGCTATAATAACCAGTTGTTGTTACTGTATATCTGCCACCATGCAGAGTCAGGTACATGCAAGCCAGTAATCTGGTTGCTAAGGTCCAATTACCCTAGCAACCATGCATTGAATTACATAAGAGACTGGAATATGAATAGGAGAGGGCCTGAATAGAGACATAAGTAATAAAAAGTATCAATAACAATAAATTTGTAGCCTTTCAGATCATTTGTTTTTGGATGGGGTCAGAGACCCCCCTTTGAAAGCTGGAAAGAGTCAGAAAAAAAGGCAAGAATAAATGAATGCCAATAGAAAAGTTGCTTTGAATTAGCCATTCTATAACATACTAAAAGTTAACTTAAAGGTTATCTACCCCTTTAATGCTGGAAAAGAATCTCTTAAGGTGGCCATACAGAGGGAGATCCGCTCCGTTTGGAGATGTCGCCAAAAAACGCCCGTCGGATGGCCCCCCACACGGGCCAATAACTGCTGACTCTGTCCACAATGGGTCTTTTAGTTCTAAGGAAATGGATAGCATCTGCTTAAAATGTAAATAATTTTAGGAAATGAACACAATGCTGGGTTTCTAGGAAACATGATTCACATATTATATCTTTATGGACAGTCCAAATGGTGCATAGTAATCTGGCATAACCACTGAAGATGAAGATTTCTGAACAGGTTGCCATTTCGGTTGAACACTGAAGAGGTGGTTAATGTATTCTCCTTATACATTGTTTTGGCAGGAAAGGAATGGCATAATAAAGAATAATTTATGTATAGTGCACTTTGCCAGTGAATTGTTTATTCCTCCATTATATGTGAGTAATAATCACGATCCAAATGTGGTTTGAGTCATATGTTCTTCAGTGGCAATGGCTCTTGTCCTTTTTTATGAATTTTTCACAAATACATATTCATGATTAGATTAAAGATTTTGCAGCTGAAATGTTTGCATTTTTTTATTATGAAAAACAGACCCAGTGCAAAATAGTTTTCATCTGTCCTATATGGTCTGAATTTTGTAATTTTATGCAATGACTTGTATGTGATATCTGTGCTGCTCATGGTGACATCAGTCTTCTCTTGCAGGTTTCCCACTATCACCTAATGCACTTCAAGAGCAAGAACTGCAGCTGTGGAATCAAGTAAGTTATTTATGTTTACAGTGAGTATCTACATACCTCATGCAAGCAGGCTCAGTTATATATATATATATATATATATATATATATATATATACTGAAACGTAAACAGTATTTGATCATATATTGCATTTAAGAGACTTAAGAGAAACTGCAGGGTCAGATATTCTAAAGTAAGGAGGAAGCAGTCACAGTTTTCATGACAAATACATACACTCCTGACAAGGAACTAAAGCTTCACATTTGTAACTTTAAAATAATGTGTTTTTTTTTAAGAATAGTTGGCTCTGAAATCGCCAAGCTTATTGGCATGATGGCAGCAACAATATATATACGAGCCGTATATAGGGCTAGGGTGGTAACAACAGGGGCTTATGTTTTGTAACTACAGGTATAGGAACTATTATTCAGAAACCTGTTATCCAGAAAGCCCCAAATTACAGGAAGTCCATCTCCCATAGACTCCATTTATCCAAATAATCCAATTTTTAAAAAAATGATTCCCTTTACTCTGTAATAAGATATAATTCATTGGAAACAAAACCAAGCAATCTACGGGGTTTATTGAATATTGGTTTCTATTAGGTTTTCTAGTAGACTTAAGGCATAAAGATCCAAATTATGGAAAGATATGTTATCCATGTCCCAAGCATTCTGGATAACAGGTCCTATACCTATAGCAGTATATGCTAGTGAGTTTGCTAGGGAGCTAACAAGTTTGATCTTTCATGCTTTCCTATATCCCTGGTTTATGCAGCCTGCTATATGACAAAATATTAAACTGCATATTTATGAAGGCAGGGTTAGAAAAGTCATTGGTGGAGAATTTGGAAGATACAAGAGGCAGAAGAAATCAATTTGTAAGAAATTGCATTGTTTTGAGCACCAGTAAATCTGACGGTGAATACAGTGTATGTGCAGGTTAAAATATCCTCCTGGCCCAAAGCTTTATCCTGAATGCTATAGGTAAACAGTGATCACTGAGTGAGAACAGCTATTAACAGCCATTGATTTTTGCCTTTTTTAAGGGCCTTGGAACGTTAAATCATAACCCTTAACAGCGGTTACAGCATAACAGCCCTCTACTATCCAATAATGAAATTGTTTAATTTTATTGAAATTGTTTGCATCTGGCCTGTTTGAAACTATAGTGACCTGACCAGTACTTTTCCATTCATTCAACCTGTTACAGAATGCAGTCTTTATTGGTGTCGGTCAATACTTAGATTTTTCCATTAATCTTAAAGCTCCTTTCATGGCATCCTTTTCAAAACATTATGAGCAGCTGTTGATTATAACAGTCTGGTCTCTCATCTGAGGTCTACTTCTTGTGCCCACACTCTTTGTCCTGGGTTGTCAGTCACACTACAAAGGGGCAAATTTATTACATGTGAATCTTTTCTTCGGAAGGTTCCACCATACTTTGTTCAATTCTGTCAAAGTTATTTTGCAGCGAATAAGCGTATTTCTCAAAATGCAAAACTTCATCTCAGCAAATTAACCAATTTGTCAGCATGAAAGTTTATTAGCGAATTTTCTCTAGCGGTCTTCCGAGTGAAACTTCATTAACATACTTACGCTTATGTCAATTTTAATATGGTACATACAGGTCTTATGTACTTATTTTTTAGTGATGTTGAAATTGCTGGAATTGGCCACTTATTATCAAAAATGTCCAAGAAAGCTAAATAAAGACAAAAGAGATCCTCTATTGTTCTAGACATGAGCCCACCCTAAAACATATATGACACGAGCTTCTAAAGGTTAATAACGTGGAAATGACATATATTTAACAGTCACTACTTGTAAACATAATCCCACATTCAAATATGAAAAAACGCCAGCATTTTGTCTTTTCTTATGACTTTTTTGGAGTACAGGTAGAACCTGGAGAAATATATTTTGGAGAAAAGGGTAACGTATTGGAAAGTTAGCACTATTATAAATTTGTAGATTAGTGATCGCTCTCCTTGCAAAACTTCTCTTGCTCTTTCGCTAGCAAATTGTCTTCTTCACCTTTTAGTAAATTTGCGATGTCCCTGCCCTTATTATTAAAAATGTCCAAGAAGGCTAAATAAATATATAAGGGATCCTCTATTGTTCTAGACATGAGCCCACCTTAAAACATGTGACATGAGCTTCAAATGGTTAATAACGTGTAAATGAGATATATATTTCACAGTTCCTTCTTGTAAACATAATCCCACATTCAAATGCTCTGCTGTGCTTTGGCTCTCCTCAATTAGATTTACCTGTACAGGTATGGGACCTGTTAGCCACAATGCTCGGGACCTGAATTTTTGTGGATAAGCGGTCTTTCCTTAATTTGGATCTCCAAATCTTGAGTCTACTAAAATATAATTTAAACACTCATTAAATCTAATAGGACCAGTGGCGGAACTACCAGGGGAGCAGGGGGTGCCGCACCCCCTCAGGGCCCCCCCCGGCAGCTCGCGCGCCACTGAAATGCGGCAATGAAACACGTACGGAGGGGGGCGGGGGGCCCGGCTGCGTGTCACGCACCAGGGCCCGCCCCCCTCTAGTTACGTTACTGAATAGGACTGTTCAACCTCCAATAAGGTTTAATTATATCTTAGTTGAGATCAAGTACAAGCTACTGTTTTATTATTACAGACCAAAAGGAAATCATTTTTAAAAATTTTATTTATTATTTATTATGATAAAATGGAATCTGTGAGATGGCCTCCCTGTAATTTGGAGAGCATATCCCATCTCTGTATAGAAAGACAGACTGGAGTCATTTTGAACATATAGTACCTGCACATTTAGCACATTTTTTAACCCGAAAAGTAGATTTCTGACCAAAAAATAACACTGAATGCTTGAATTTTTCATGAAAAACACAATTCGACCCTTGATAAATGAACCCCTTGGTTGCAGAACTTTACTAAGATGATGTATTTTTCCTGGACCTGACCATGCCGTGACTTTGCTGAAAAGTTTGATTGATGCTGATATCACAGATCACCCCAGGCAAAGAACAACTCTACCACACAATTCAGAGAGAAGCCATTTGAATAAGACATTAGATTTAGCATAAAGCCACCTTATGTTTCCATTTGAGTTTTGTGCCATTATTTCAATAGTGACATTTTAATGTTTCTTTCCCATTTATTTTAATGTTTCTTTCCTACGCTGAATTCCTTTGTGTTTATTCCTGTATAAAATTACTACTTTACTTACTTACTGCAGTAAGTGGATGATAAACCTCTCCTGAAAAGATGCATATGCAGATTATATTAGTCCAATGGAGAAGCAAGCAAGAAGCTCGGAAATATGGAGGACAAAGTGTTTTATTTAGTAGCTGTATGGGCCCGATACCTGGGAGATTTTTAAAATATAAAATTTCATTGAATCTGTATTAGGTTTCAATTAAAAAAAAAGATACAGGTATGGGATCCGGAAACTGGTTATCCCAAAAACTCCAAATTATGAAAAGACCATAATTCTCTCCATAGTCTCTAATTTATTCATATAATTACAGTTTTTAAAAATTATTTCCTTTTTCTCTGTAAAACAGTTCCTTGTATTTGATCCTAACTAAAATATAATTAATCCTTATTGGTGGCAGAACAATCCTGTTAGATTAAATTAATGTTGAAATTATATTAAAGTAGACCCTTATGTGGAAAACCCAGTATTCTGGATAACAGATCCCATACCTGTATTGAGCTTTGTAGAGCGAGTCTTTTTGCTAACTGATTTATGTTACTGTTTATGGAACTTCACACATGTTTGAGATCCGTTATCAGGAAACCTGAAAGCTCAGAATAACAGAAAGGCCATCTCCCAGACCCCATTTAAATAATTGAAAAATTAATCATTAATCCTTATTGAAGGCAAAATAATCTTATTTGGTATAATTAATGTGTTTTTTTTACTAGACTTAAAATATGGAGATCCAAATAAAAGAAAGATCCCTTGTTTGACAAACCCCGGGTCCCGAGCATTCTGGATACAGGTGCCATACCTGTACACTGTAAAATTCATATTTCTTCTTTCAACATGATTATTTACATCTTTGTAAACTTCCTTCACACTGAAAGATAGGGTCTTTTGCCGCTACATGTTAAATTGTGGGAGCAAAACATCCCAAATTACTATTTTGAGTCATTTACCCACCACGATATACATTACCGTACATTACATTTTGTTGCCCATGATTTAACATAGGTGGCAAAATGCTCCATCTGTCATTGTCCTAAAGGACTAACTGGCTATTAAAGTTGCATACCAGTTTCATATCAGTAGCAACAAATTAGTTCTGAAACATCTATTAAAAAGGAAGACATGGAAAGGAAGAATGTATTTGGTTGCTATTGATACATTTGCACCTCTGTGCAAGAACAGGTAGCAGCCCAATTAATAAATCAGCTTGTGGATTCTTAAAGGAAAAGGAAAGCTACTGAGGCATTTTATTGCCAATAGATAAGCTGCAATAGTGCAAGCTAGAATGCTATATATATTCTGTAGAATGTTTTACCATACCTGAGTAAAAAGCTCTAGGAGCTCTCTGTTTGTTTTTTAGGATAGCAGCTGCAGTATTAGCTTGGTGTGACATCACTTCCTGCCTGAGTCTCTCCCTGCTCACTTATAGCTCTGGGCTCAGATTACAACAGAGAAGGGTGGGGGTAAGAGGAGCAAACTGAGTATGCTCTTGCCCGTGGCAAGGAGGTTTAAGCTGAAAACAGGAAGTCTGATACAGAAGCCCATGTGTACACAATAGAAGGAAAGAACTGCAGTGTTTTAGGGTTTACTGGTATATTTAGGTGGACCTTTCTGATAAGACTTACTTACTTTTAACTTTTCCTTCTCCTTTAAAGGGTAAAACAATCACAGGAGCCAAGCTTGTTCCAAGTCTATTAACCCATAGGAAACATTCAGTAACTAGCATTTCCTGGACCCATTAAGTTTAATATACAACAAACTAACTAATTTATTTCATTCATTTAATTGTTTCTTTTAGATCAGGACACATACACATCTCTCATAGTTTACTGATAGTTTCGGAAAATAGCAAAATAATAAAACTTGATAGTAAGTTGAGGGATACCATCAATACAGTACAAGGGGCAGATTTATGGATAAGAATTTTTTTATGATGCTTAGCACCACAAAGGCTTCCAATAAACAAATGTTGTTTTGGCACCTCTTCAAATTAAAGGAGCATGGTAAAGAAGTTTACCAAATTGAGGTTCTGTTCATAAATAGAATTAGTGCAGAGTTAAGAGAGCTTTGGATACATTTGAGTGCTGGGAATCCGTTGGGAATCCATTGGTATTTTCTGCCCCTTAGCTTCAAACCAAAAATAAATGTTGCTTTTGAGCTGTGCATGCTTCATTTATATAAATGTTTCCCTCCTTTTAACAGCTCGGCAATGATTGTTCTGCAATCCTGTCAGATTCACAGTCACTGGTGAGTATGCAAATATGATTTATCTTCAGCTTTTTCTGCTTGATTTAAATGGAATAAATTCAGAACTGAATCTGCTTTCATTGTGTTCATTGCAGGGGCCTAGCACATTAGAAGAGCTGTGTGTCATGATTATGGGTATTCTGCAGAAGTCTCAGGTAAAGCAACATTAATATTTTTATCGTATAATGTTACATATCTATCACAAGTTCTTATACTCCACTGGCATACTTTTCATTTGTCCTGTAATAAGCCCCAAATAGTGAACCCTAAAAAAGGAAGGGCTTACTAAATGTATGTGGAATTGGAAGGTGGTGGATCAGGGATCAGGGACGTTGGCCTAATTGGCCATTATTGTGGCAGATTGAGTTTAGATTTTCATTTGTTGGCATCCATGCATTGGCATAATAAAGTATTTATTAGATATCCATTTTCTAACATGAGACAAGTGGATTTTGGCTGGTTGGGGCAATGCAAGAAGCATTTAAATTGGACAGTTAGTGGCTTAGGTTTAAATTGACATTTTCTTACCTAGAAAAGGGATAGCAGAATTACCTTTAAATTATTGCAAACCGTGACACATACTAAGGACGTGCTGAACAGAGCAAACACCACTTCCTACATTTGTCATGGGCTTAATGCTTACCTGCCTTAATAAGTAAGGAGATTAATGGTTTCTGTAGTTGTCAAATAAACCCTTATCCACAGGGATATGTGCTAATGAGATAAACCCTATATATATTTTTTTTGAAGACATCAAATAGAAGCCTCTGCTTTACTTAGGTATGCTCACATACAACAGGAGACAGCAGAAAACACATTTACAAGGACAAGTGCAAAGTGTAAAAATCTATGCACCGGAAATGGCACAATTTGCACACGCAATGATACCAACAGACACAACAACAGACACTTGCATGCATTTTACCAACTCCGTTACTAATATGTGCCTGCATTGGTTGCTGGCACTTCACTATTAAGCTGGCTGAATCCTCGAACGATCAGACTTCACCATCTCCCGACCTACCACTAACCATCAGTTTTAATAAAGTAGTAAAAGAACAGATCAGCCGATGTTCTGCACCTGACAGCAATCGTACGAAAGTTTATGTCCGACAAAGCTAGTGACAGTCTCCCACTGAAAATCGTCAAATTGGCAATACATGCAGATATATTATCGGAAGCCGACAGAAATCTTTTAACCTGGCGATCGGGCAAACGACCAATCTCCATGGGATGAAAAATGTCGGGACTCTCCACACACGGTCCGAAAATTGTATGAATCGAAGATTCGTACGATCGGATCTTTGCGTCCATGGCCAACTTTACTCTGGAATTCTGTGGGAACATGATGCATTGTTGATTAAAAACATGGAGGCTTCCTTTCATTTGTAAAATAGACCTCAAGATGTATTAGTTTTGGCCCATCATTTGATGTCAGACTACCAAGATGCAGGTCTTTTTTCAGGTCTTAGAACCCACTGCAACCAATCGGATACCTGTTGGTTTATTGCTATGGGCTACTACGATTTAAAGGAGAAATAAAACCTTAAAAATGAATATGGCTAAAAATGTCATATTTTATATACTGAACTTGTTGCACTAATATTGCTCATTGCCGAAAGTTTCAGCTTGTCAATAGCAGCAATGATCCAGGACTTCAAACTTGTCACAGGGGGTCACCATCTTGGAAAGTGTCTGTGACTAGGGTTGCCACCTGGCCAGTATTTTACCAGCCTAGTCGGTAAAACACCTGCCAAGGCCGGGGCCAGTATTACAAATTTACCAGCAATGCAGTTGCCGGTAATTTGTAATACACTTGCAATACACTTGCAATACATTTGTAATACACCAATTCGCTCAGAACGTACCTTTTTTTTTTCAGGCTTCTGTGTTGCTCTGTCCCCTTTTGTGTCACTGTGTGTGGCTCCGCCCCCTTTTGCATCATGGGCTGCCCCCTTTTGTTCCTGCCCCCCACCGGCCGGTAACATTTTTTAGAAGGTGGCAACCCTATCTGTGACACTCACATGCTCAGTGGGCTCCAAGCAGCTGTTGAGAAGCTAAGCTTAGGGGTCATCAAATTATCAAGCAGAAAATGTGGTTAGCCTGTAATATAAGCTGATGCTACAGGGCTGATTATTAAATTCTGATATTCTTTGCAGGGTTCAGATGAAAAAGAGGAGAGCAAAAGGGTAAGTAGAGTACTGTACATAGCGCATTCATTGTCTAGATAGCCCTTATCCATGGACTGGCTCAGTAGTAAAATAGAATTTTAATTTTCTTCCCTGCGCAGTTCTTATTTCATTATTCTAAGAGTCATGAATCAGGCAACTCAGACATCACGGTAAGTTGCACTGAGGGAATGTTGAAGTGCAACGGTAAGTTGCACTAAGGGTAAGTTGCTGCTTCTGAGGGAACCACATGGAAATAGCCACATTGCAACTCAGGCTTTCCTACTGGGGTTAGTCCAATATGTATTAGTGTAAGTACTGTATGTCTTTCTATTGTGGCCACTAGGAATATAGCAGTAAATGTTGTTCAAGCTGGTTTTAACTTCACACACAAAAAAAATTAAATTGAAAGCCTTTTTGGGATAAGATGCTCCAGATAAAAGGAAACATAATGAGTAGTTACATTTTAAGTAAAACCGACTGGGTTAGACAAAAAGAAGTGTCTTAGCAGACTATAGGCAACAATTTTTTAGTTCCTCTGACTTGAAAATATTGTGTTTCAATTTGAAGTTAATTTCGGTTTGACTATATATTGTTGGACGAGCAAAGCAAAATACCATGTTGCGCCATTAATCTTCAACAAAGACCAATTTACTGCTGGATCAATTTGTTATCTTGATTAGGTGAAACAAATGAAACTTACTTATAATAATAACACTGCAGGGGATGATTATTGCGTGCAGCATAATTTGCAGTTGTATGTAGGCCTTAAGATAAAGAGCAATAAGGGTTGCACAATCACACTCCTTAGTGTTCATGCTGAAAGCACATCTGTCTGCGCTCTGCATCTTGTGTCAGATAAATAAATGTGCTACAAGGTGTCGAAGGGCATGCAGTAAATACAGGGCCCAATGCAGGATGCTTGTTACTTTTGCACTTTTAATTTTTAATCAATAATGAACTGTTTTAGCAATATTTTTGTGGTACTGACTTTCGGGTGGTAAGTGAGAGTGGTTTTGTACTTGTGTTATTATGGCATAATGACTTGTTTACTGGAACAAAAAACTTCACTGGCACACAGGATATTTCAAGCAGGAAAAACCTTGCTAGGTATTTATTGCAGCATGCAACGTTTCGGGGTTACCCCCTTTGTCAAGCATAATGACTTGTTTAGTCATGTCTTTATAGCTTGGTGACATCAGGAAAGTCACTCTTAATTGTCTTCTGAAGTTCATATCAGGGGGCTAATTTGAACCAGATCATGAATTATTTTGTGCTAATTATGTTCTATTATGATGTTAAAATGATGTTATAACCTGTAGGCCTATTAGGTAACCTTTAACAAACCCAGGTGCTGAATTTTTGCGCACTGTATCTAATACAGGTATGGTTATCCAAAATGCTTGGGACCTGGGGGTTTCCGGATAACGTATCTTTCCATAATTTGGATCTTCATACCTTAAAGGGGAAGGAAACCTAGTTGGCGCAAACCCCCCACCCCCCCTCCCGTTTGTTGCCCACCCTCCTTCCTCCCCCCTGGCCTACCCGTCCCGCTGGGCAAATGCCCCTAACTTGTTACTTACCCTTCTGCGCAGGTCCAGTCCAGGGAGTTCACCGACGACATCTTCTTCCACGCAAACTTCTTCCTGCTGTGATCGGCGTTTTGGCGCATGCGCAGTAGGATCATTTCGCCGGTACGGATCTACTGCGCATGCGCCAAAAGTCACGCGCATGCGTAGTAGATCGTACCGGCGAAATTATCCTACTGCGCATGCGCCGTTCAAAGCAGAAAGAAGATCGCGTGGAAAAAGATGTCGTCGGTGAACTCCCTGGACTGGACCTGCGCAGAAGGGTAAGTAACAAGTTAGGGGCATTTGCCCAGCGGGACGGGTAGGCCAGGGGGAGGGTGGGCAACAAACGGGAGGGGGGGTGGGGGGTTTGCGCCGACTAGGTTTCCTTCCCCTTTAAGTCTACTAGAAAATCATGTAAGCATTAAATAAACCCAACAGGCTGGTTTTGCTTCCAATAAGGATTAATTATATATTCGTTTGGATCAAGTACAAGCTACTGTTTTATTATTACAGAGAAAACGGAAATCACTTTTAAAAATTTGGATTATTTGAATAAAATTGAGTCTATGGGAGACTTTCTGGATAACAGGTTTCTGGATAACCATACATGTAGTATCTTGCTTATGCCTACTTTCCTCTGAGAGGGTAACAGAATGCTGCAATAACACGCACTGTGATCAGATTAGTTATACACAGTGCTCAGATTTCTGTATTTTATATGAATACTTTGGAATCACAAACAAATATTGCACTTGAAAAGAGTGATAGCAACTCGCTAGTAACATAAATTGTATATATATTTTGATAACTGATCTAGAGTCAGTATTTCTCCATATTGTTTGGTTTCCCATTGCTTTCACAGGTCATATATTATTTTGAAATAAAGAATCACTGGCAAGATTCTTGCAAAATATGTATTGGCTTGGTATTGAAATAATGTAATGCTCTACAGTGGATAAATGGGTCTTATCTGGGGTCTTGTGGTAATTTCGGGTCTAAACCAGTGTTATCCCATACCAGGCCAGTTATTCATTCCAATGTCAGTACAATATATTTTGAATTGATAAGTGCCCATAATAACCTTACCTGTATACTCGGGAGCACTTTGCACCAGTTTATAGAACACTGGGACTTTTGATTGATCAGATGCTTGTGACTGTAAAGCACCTTATTACATGGGTAGCATTTTGCACTCATTCTGATGGCGATCTATCACCATGGATTTAATCCCTAGTAAATGTAGTGGACATCTTTGTAAGTAGACCGTTCCCTGCCTATAACAGCCAGTAGGAAGCAACCCATCACAATCCCCTGTACTATGGGGATTTCAACTGAGAAAGTAGCTTTCTGATTTGAGACGTGTAATTGTTTATGTGTTTTTGTTTAATCTAAGTTCACTGTTCCCTCCACATTGCCAAAGCCTGTGTGCAGTTGTCATCAAACATTTTTCAATTTTTCTTTTTTGGAGGCATCTGTGTTCTTGCTTGGCAACTCATAGTCATGACGTGTGTATAAAGTAGGCCACTGTTTGGTTCAACCTATTATAGCTGTCCATATCACCAAGCTAAAGGAAATTTTATTTACATAGATTATAAAAACCCTTTCACAAAATAATGCACACCTTCAAAATACTAACAGGAGGCAAAAATGAATTAGTGTCCATTTGGGGCAGTTCATATTCGTGTGCGTGTGTGTGTGTGTAAACATCAATGCTGTGAGTAATTATGGAAGAGTCAATGGGTATTTGGTATCTACTTTGCAGCCACAGTAGAGAAGAGAGCATTAAATAAATGCATTCTCCCCTATGGGATATAGAGATACAGTATTTAAAGGGCATTTAAAGTCTAAAATAGAATAAGGCTAGAAATGTTGTATTTTGTATACTAAATATAAACATGAACTTACTGCAACATAAGCCTAATCAAACAAATAATTTATGCTTTCAAAGTTGGCTACAGGGGGTCACCATCTTGTCACTTTGTTAAACATCTTTGCAAGACTAAGACTGTGCACTTGCTCAGTGTGGTCTGGGCTGCTTAGGGATCATCATAAACAAAGCTGCTTGAATTCTGCATGGCTGGGAAGTAAAGCAGGGGCTCCCCCTGGTGTTCATAAGTATGATTGTTTCCCTGCTCAGCAGTTAGGGACCATCTGACAATTCCTATCCACAGCAGTAAATGAAGGGAGAATTTCACTGCATACAGTCAGGTTTCTTATAAAAATGGTACACATTTTTTAATTAAAGTATATTGGAGATAGGTTTCTTTTTCATTAAACAAAGTAAAAATGGGATTTTATTTTTTTGCCTTTACATGCCCTTTAAAGTGGTTGTTCACCTTTAAATTAACTTTTAGTATGATGTAGAGGGTGATATTCTGACACAATGTGCAATTGGTTTTCATTTTTTATTATTTGTGGTTTTTGAGTTATTTAGCTGTTTATTCAGCAGCTTTCCAGTTTGCAATTTCAGTAATCTGGTCGCTGGGGTCCAAATTACCCTAGCAACCATGCACTGATTTGTATAAGAGACTGGAATGTGAATAGGAGAGAGCCTGAATAAAAAGATGAGTAATAAAAAGTAGCAATAACAATAAATGTGTAGCCTTGCAGAGCATTTGTTTTTTTAGAGGGTGCCAGTGACTGCAATTTGAAAGCTGGAAAGAGCCAGAAAAAGAAGGCAAATAACTAAAAAAACTATAAAAAAAGAAAAAATGAAGGCCAATTGAAAACTTGCTTAGAATTAGCCATTCTATATAACATACTACAAGTTAACTTCATCATTTCCACCCCACATTAAAGCACACAAATCTGTTATATACTAATCCTGGTACCCCAAACAATCTTTTAACTGTATACTGTTAGACGTTGTATGTGTCTATAAGGACAATCTCATGTAAGGCTGTTTTTTGTGTTTGGCATATTCCGTAACAGTAGAAATGACTGTGTGCTCCTCAGAGCCCAGGAGTTCATTGTTGATCATGTGTCTGTCTTCATGTTCTCTCAGTCGTCTGTCCTGCATCCTTTGCTGCAACTTGTTCCTCAGCTTCATGACAGGAGGATGAAGAGGTTCAAGGCTGAAGTACGTAACTATGATTTACACATTGTCCTTGTCTTGTATCAGTCCGCTAGTAATTACTGCAAATGTCCACTGCAAAATCATTGTATGCCCCCCCGAACTTTGTGAATAAAACATTTTTGTTTAGAAATATATATTCATTCATTTTGGGCAGGGTTTTCCAAACCTTGGAGTTTGTGCCTATGTGTTGAATCAGCGATAGCGCAGAACACTCAGAGATGGATATTGTATGCTCATACTCTCCAATTCAATAACTCGTTTTAAAGCTGCTCAGAAACTTCCATATACTCTATGAATGCACATGATATGGTTTTATATTTAGGTAAATAGATAATTATTTTTGTATTTTTTTTTTTTTACATTATTCCTTTTCTGAATGTGACCTTATTTTAACTTTAAAGGGATACTGTCATGGGAAAAAAAAAAAATTCAAAATGAATCAGTTAATAGTGCTGCTCCAGCAGAATTCTGCACTGAAATCCATTTCTCAAAAGAGCAAACAGATTTTTTTTATATTCAATTTTGAAATCTGACATGGGGCTAGACATATTGTCAATTTCCCAGCTACCCCAAGTCATGTGACTTGTGCTCTGATAAACTTCAATCACTCTTTACTGCTGTACTGCAAGTTGGAGTGATATCACCCCCTCCCTTTTCCCCCCAGCAGCCAAACAAAAGAACAATGGGAAGGTAACCAGATAGCAGCTCCCTAACACAAGATAACAGCTGCCTGGTAGATCTAAAAACACCACTCAATAGTAAAAACCCATGTCCCACTGAGACACATTCAGTTACATTGAGAAGGAAAAACAGCAGCCTGCCAGAAAGCATTTCTCTCCTAAAGTGCAGGCACAAGTCACATGACCAGGGGCAGCTGGGAAATTGACAAAATGTCTAGCCCCATGTCAGATTTCAAAATTGATTATAAAAAAATCTGTTTGCTCTTTTGAGAAATGGATTCAGTGCAGCACTATTAACTGATGCGTTTTGAAAAAAAACATGTTTTCCGATGACAGGATCCCTTTAACTTTATATTTAAAAGCAAGGCCACCTACAAAGTAAAAGTATTCTGTGGAAAGATTTAAGAAAAAAAAAATCTTTAATTTGGAGATTTTTTAATTCTGTGCCTTTCTGGTCTTTATCAAATCTAAAATTAATTACATTTTTAATTGAATAATTATATTTTATTACTTATTTTTTCCTCCACTATAATTCAGGAGGCAGTGCCACGTGCGATACCATTGGAAGAAAAAAGGCACTGGTGACTTTAATTATTTTTTATTTTTTTTAATCAAAATTTCAGCTCTTCTAACGCAGAGAGCGCAATTACACTCTCTGCACTAGTGATGAGACCCCTCTCGGCCAACTCTCAAGCTAAAAAAGAAAGGGGCAGCATCAGAGAGGCACACAGCCCTGAATTATCTACTGATCCTGTTGCTAGTTCGTTTGTACAGATAGCTGGTGTAATTATATCACATTGCAGTTAAAGGGCTGATTGACCTTTCAGATAACTTTTAGTATGATGTAGGTAGTGATATTTTGAGACAATTTGTAATTGGTTTTCATTTTTTATTATTTAAAGTTTTTGAGTTATTTGACTTTTTATTCAGTAACTCTCCAGTTTGCAGTTTAAGCAATCTGGTAGCTAGGGTCCAAATTACCCTAGCAACCATGCACTGATTTGAGTGGAATATGTATAGGAGAGGCCTGAATTGAAAGTTGCAAAGAGTCTATAACTATAAAACTATAAACTAATAAAAAAAGAAAACCAATTGAAAAGTTGCTTAGAATTGGCCGTTCTATAACATACTAAAAGTTACCTAAAAGGTGAACCACCCCTTTAAAAGAGAGTTGCAGTAGTCAATGTGTTATTGAGGGTGAATGAAAATTTCTGTGGCACCTTGGGTGATAAACGATTATATTTCTTAGTGCCATGATTTAGTTAATGGTGAGTGACTGGATTTGAGGAGAGAAGGACAGTGCAGAATCAAACATAACCTCAAAGCACCAGGCCTGGGAAGATGGGAATTATTAACTGTAATAGACACTTCTGGGACATTATGGGTGCTGGATAGTGGAAAAGAACCATTTCTGTCTTAGAGAAGTTTAATTTACGGTAACATTGGCACCTCCAAGTAGCCATAGCAGACAAGCAAGGAGAGAACTAAGTTAAAAGAGTTGAGAGAAGCATTTCATTAGCAACAGTATTAGAAACCATATGAGCTGATATCAGTTGATTCTGGCCAAGTGAGGAAATATATAAAGAAAAAACTAAGGAGCCCAAGACAGAGCCTTGAGGAGCCACAAAAGAGCATGTTTAGTGATGGGCGAAACGGCAATATATTCGCGAAATGGCACCGGTGTCTCGTTTTTTGACGCCGGCGGGCGTTTTTGATGCCGGTGAATTTTTTTGGGCTAATTTTCGCGGGCGTTTCGCTAATTTATTCGCTGGCGCCGAATTGCGCAAATTCGCCGAAAATTTGCGCCTGGCGAATAAATTCGCCCATCACTAAGCGTGTTAAGAAGATCATACTTCATTCTAGGGAACAGTGAAAGAACAATTTCTTAGGTAAGATAACAACCAGGACAGGGCAGTGTCATGACTGCCGAGAGAAAGGAGGGAAGGGAGGAGCAGAGGGTGATGAACAATGTCAAAAAAAGCTGAGCTTGCTCCTGTCATGTTATGTCTGTGTTTGGAGAACTGCAGAGTGGGTAGAGGGATTTAGCAAGAGGTGAAATGTGAGGAGATTTTGATCAGGGAGGGGGAAAGGGGAGTTAGAAAATTGTAAATTTAACGAGCCTAATAAAGTGAACCTCAAATGAGGTGGAGCAGGTGGAAGAACTTTAAGGGGCATATTTTTATGCTGTGTAAAACTAAATTCGCTTAAAAAAAAATAAATGGTGAATTTATCAAGGTGTGTGTAATTTTACGCCATGCAAACACCAGATTTGCCACCTTTATTTTACATTGCTTCTGGTGGAGGTCAATCCAAGAAAAAATCACGTTAAAATTTTACACCATTTTTTCCACTTTTTTTACAAAGCAAAGCGTGGTGATGTGTGGTGTATTATCCCGCTGTTTTTTTACACAGCATAGTAAATATCCCCCTAAATGTACAGTGGGGAGAGAGAAGGAATCCAACCCTCCACCCCTGTTTCCAGCTGTAGGAGTGTGATTAAGGTGTAGGATTAAGGTGTAGACCACCAGAGGACAGGGCAGCACGTGAGGTATTAGCTGTAGAAAGCCAAGTTTCAGTTAAATCGGCTAAAGGAACTGTTGATGAAAAGTTCATGAATGGAGGTAAGCTTGTTGCAGACTATTGTGGCGGCCATTCCAGAGAGGACAAGATAAATTAACCGTGGCTTTAGGTAAATATTAACCCTTGGGCCACTGACAGGTATGAATGACAGCTGGTAGTGTAATAGTGATTATATCATTGAAATGATAAATGAAACAAAACATCCTGAGCATGTATTAGAAAAATAATTGAAATATATATTCTTCTTATGATTTAGGCACATTATAAGGAAACATGTAAACCTTAAACTTTGACCACAAACATGGTATTCTTCAGATATATCTTATACTAGGACAGTGCTGTCCAACTTCTGTGGAACAGAGGGCCGGAATTTTTCTGGCCTACATAGTGGAGGGCCGATCATGGGAGCCATTGGTGACCACTCCCTGTTTTTAAACCACACCTAATTAAAGCCCACCCATGTTACCACAAGACCATGTCCACATTAATGGTGGCAGCACACCAAAAAACCAAATGGTTGGTGCTCACTGCAGGGATATCACTCATCACTCATGTGTGGAACAAGTCTTAAATCCATATGCATCATCCTCCCTTCAGATAACATAGCACCCCCAGCACATGATTAAACACCTTAGGGACCCTAACAACAATTTTCAAGTGTAGAGTATGGTACACCCAGGGAGCATGGGGCAGGCAGAGGATGGCACATACAGGGAGCATAGGGCAGGCAAAGTATGGCACACACAGGGAGCATAGGGCAGGCAGAATAAAGCACACACAAGGAGCATAGGGAAGGCAGAGTATGGCACACACAGGGAGTATAGGGCAGGCAGAATAAAGCACACACAGGCAGCATAGGGAAGGCAGATTATGGTACACACAGGCAGTATGGGGCAGACAGAGTATGGCACACACAGGGAGCATAGGGCAGGCAGAGAATGGCACACACAAGGAGCATAGAGAAGGCAGAACAGAGCAGGAGACAGAGAAAACTATCAGGACCACTCTAAGATGTACTACATACAGTGATACAGTGCTGGTGCCCTTCAGCAATTTGAGTTTGAACAGGTGAACAATGTGGGCAGTTTCAATCTGGGATTTAGGTGTGAACAGTAGGGTATGAACAATAGAGGTGTTACAAGTGTGAACAATGCAGGGGGGATTACATGTGTGAACAATACAGAGGATTACAGTCTGAATTTTAGGTTAAACAATGCAGAAACCAGTTAATCTCTGTAGTGAAACCTTTTAAAGTTTACACATGATAAGCAGACACAGCAGGCAGACTTTCATGTGGGGGCCACACAAGGGGTGATTGCGGGCTGCCAGTTGGACAGCTCTGTACTAGGACTGTGTCCAGGGGCGCTCCACCAATGAGGCGAGTTGAGACACTCGCCTCAGGCGGCAGCGCCCCCCTGTTTACCAGGGGCGGCAAAAATGCCGCTCCTGGTAACTAAGAGCCGAATTTCCGGTTTTCAACCCGGAAATTCGGCTCTTCTAGTGCAGAGAGCGCAATTGCGCTCTCTGCACTAGCGTCGTGCAGCGCCCCGACCCCCTCCTGCGCAGAAAATGTGAGCGCCGTGAGGAGGGGTCGGGGCGGCAACGGAAGGCCGCCTCAGGCGGCATAAAGGCGCCGATCGGCGCTGACTGTGTCCTTCATGGTGTCCTTCAATTATATCTTATGTTATGATATAAATATTTATCATTCTGTCCAATTCCATTTTATACAACTGAGCCTTTTGATTTTATATAAATTGTTGTATTACACCAATGTAACCTTGGCTTCAGACCCATTGGAATAAACAATTATATGTGAATAAAAAAGTAGTACATTTTACAAGATTTCTACAGATGTTTTCTAAAATGTTTTTATTGTTTACAGGAGGAAGTACAAGGACCAGGACTCAGCAGAGGTTACTTTCTGTTCAGGGTAAGCCACCCATCCTCTCCTGTTTGCAAAGTAATCACTAGCAGCTGCCATCCCAATGCCTTTTTGGAAACTATAGAAAAAATTGTAATTAACTATGATACCAACTAAATTCTTGGGTAGTTTACATTATGAGCATATTTATAAATTTTTGAGTTTGAGGGGAAAAAAACACAATTTTGCAGAAAAAAAAAGACAACTTTTTTTCCCTTCAACCCCTTTTTTTTCCAAGCACTAGCATATTAAAGAATAAAACCACAGTGTAGTGTTTTGTTGGGAAAAGCAAAAAGTTGCAGACAAACAAAAACCACAATTTCATTAATTTTCAATGAGACTGAAAATCTCAACAATTTTAAATATACTGAGGGAAAAAAATAAAGTTGCTTCAAATGTTCTTAGACAACTCTCAGTGACTTCTATAGAAACTGAACAGTTTTACTGTTAAAGTTTTTCCTGCAATTTTTTGGTATGTTTTTTTATTTGATAAATTACATCTATATTCTCGAGTATATTCACAGTCCACTTTGTTTTCCCTCAAATTTAAAAAAAAACTCACTCTTATATTTGTATAAATTTGCCCCTAAATGTTCCTGTAGTCTGCCTAATCACATTCAATCATTTCATCTGGATTGCACATCGGATTTGGATTGATGTCTGCCTAGAAGCAATGCATTACGTTGCATTATTTTTATGTGAACACTGGGTCTTTTCCTAGAAAACTCCCGGTGGGCCAAGGTGTCAGGGGGCCCTCCTGCTTCTAAATATTTGGCTTGTTTCATGGCCATTCCCTTTTTCTATGAGAATAAAGAGGCTAAATAGATGGAATAATATGTTATAGTATGGAAAGAAAAGAGAATAGGAGAATAGAGGTTGACTAAGGAAAGGAAGAAAATAATACTTAGAGTGGGCCCCTGGTCTAAAGGTTTTTGGGTGGTCCCCTGGTCTAAGGGTTTTTGGTGGGCCCCTGGTGCCCCAGTCCGACACTGGTCCCGCCAGCCCAGTCTGAACTTTCATCAAACTTTATTTCCCCAAAGTATTCTTGGCTTTTAGTCTTGCCTAAGCTACCATTGCCTCATGCTTGGTCCCCACAAGCTCCCTTCCTCTCCCATAACTTTAGGCTCTTTATTCTAACGCCTCATATGGCTCCCACAAACACAGCATAGCAATATGTGGGCTCCAATTCTACAGCTGCAAGTACGTGGCAAATTGTGATCTGTGTTAGAAGATGACTTTGGAATTTGTAAAGAAGAATAGTTTAATGTGTTACAGGTATGGGATCCATTTTCTTAAAACCCATTATCCAGAAAGCTCCGATTTATGGGAAGGCCATCTCCGATAGAATCTATTGTAATCAAATAACTCTTGTATTTAATGCCAATTAAGATATAATGAATCCTTATAGGTGTCAAAACAATTCTATTGGGTTTAATACATTTTTACTAAAATCTAAATTTATCTCATATTTTATTTTAAAAAAAAAACCATAACCAAACTCCCATGCTTGATTTGACTCTATTTATTTATAAAATAACCCAAATTAATCAGATTGAGGAAAAACTCTATAAAATCAAGCAAAAACCAGAATTGCTCAAATTTTTTAGTTTTTTTCCCCAAATTTCTCAATTTTTTTTGTTTTTGCCCGAAAACCTAGAAAAAGTCGGATTTTCCGACTAAACCCCGCCTAGACCTTGATAACTTCAAATTTAGATACGGTAGGTGTCTTTCCAATTGACTTATTCAGGACCTCGACAGGTCTGAGATGGCAGATTTTCCAATTGGGCTTTTTCCAGCATTGGGTTATAATAAATCTTTTTTTATTTTTTTTTAACGAAAAATTTGAGTTTTTGCTCCAAAAAGCCAGACCAGATAAATTTCACATCCTATAGTCAGATACATGTAGTTTGTACCTGTGATATCAAGTTCAGTTCCATTCTCTTCTGCACATCCGACACATCCCATGGCGACGTGTGGGACAACAGAGTTCAGCCATAAAAGTTGAAAGCGTGGAGGGGGAGGGGGGCAGCATTGGGGCTGCTGCAGCCCCTGAAACACAGCTGCACTCAGGTGCCCATTTACCAAAACTGGGGAAATTTGTACAAAGGCAGTAGCCCATAACAACCAGTCAGATAATTCCTTTCATTTGCTCTGCAGAAGATGGTCCAAAGGTAAGATTGATTGCTATGGGTTACTGCACTGGTGCATTTTTATATACATTCCACCGTGCAGCAATGTACGGCTAATTGATCTTACTGTATATTTCCCTGTGTGTCTGCACCCACTAATGCTGAATGCAATAATAATAACCGTCAGTGTTGCGCTTTAGTCTCTTGTATATAGACCCATGGGGAAGCATGTGATCAATTAGCAGATATGTTGCTGTGTGGAGGAGCCCATTAAAACCCCCTTCACAAGCAAAAGCATTAAAAATGATGTTTGTATACCCTAATAAAGGATCATTTGCTCTTTCATTAATAAACCTTTATGCAGCATGCAGCTATTGTGGAGACAGCTTCCTGGATGTATATACACACACATATATATATCATCCTGAAACCCAACATAATGCTAATATATGAATTTAAATTGTTCCCCAGAAATAAAGACTTTTTTTCAATTACTTTCCATTATTTATTTTTTACTGTTTTTCCAAAATCTAAGTGAATGTTGGTGTCTCTGGTGTTTGAGTCTGGCAGCTCAGTAATTCAGGTGCAGACTCTGAACGGTTACAATTTTGCAACATTTAGTTGATACATTGCTCAGCAGCATCTCTGGAGTATTAACAACGATTGTATCAATTCTAACAGCTGCCTGTAATGAAACTCAGGGATTCTGCTCAGCAGGGACAAAGATAAGAAATGTATCAACTAAATGTATCCATTTAGAACAGTTTACAGGGTCGGCGACCCCCTCCCAGAGCTGCTTCAGAAGGTGAAACATTAGTCTTTACACATCAATATTAGAAAAACCGCCACACATTGAAAACAGAAAGTCATTGGAAAAAGTCATTATTTCTGATGATCTATTTGAAAACAACTAGTTGTTTGAAGTTGAACCACCTCTTTAAGAGGGAGTGTGTGTTCACGTGCTTCAGTTTTTAAAGTAAAAGCATATTTATAAATACACCAACCAGCCATTGATACATTTGATTCATTTTTTTTCAGCCACGTAATGGAAGGAGATCAGCAATTTTCCGTTAACAGGTATATATATATATATATGTATTTGTTGCTAGGGATGCATTGAATCCAGGATTCGGCCAGGATTCGGCCTTTTTTCAGCAGGATTCGGATTCGGCTAAATCCTTCTGCCCGGCCGAATCAAATCTGAATCGTAATTTGCATATGCAAATTAGGGGTGGGGAGGGAAATTGTATGACTTTTTGTCAGAAAACAAGGAAGTAAAAAATGCTTTCCACTTCCCACCCCTAATTTGCATATGTAAATTAGGTTTAAAATTTGGTTATATATATTCGGCCGAATCGTTCACGAAGGATTCAGGGGTTCGGCCGAATCCAAAATAGTGGATTCGGTGCATCCCTATTTGTTGCCTTCTGCGTTATTCAGTAAAGTGAATTTGCAAAGTACATCTTTGGTATGTTTTTCTATTAAGGATAAAATTAGGGATGCACTGAATCCACTATTTTGGATTCGGTCAAACCCCCGAATCTTTCGCAAAAGATTCGGACGAATACCGAACCGAATCCTAATTTGCATATGCAAATAAGGGGTGAGGAGGGGAATCTGAATCTTACTGAAAAAGGCCGAATCCTGGCCGAATCCCAAATCGAATCGTGGATTCAGGGCACCCCCTGGATAAAATTGCAAATTATATCACTATAGCATTACTTTAGACTTGTCTAAGATTCCACTATTACGTGGATGTATAGCCACTGCCTTCTTTATCCGCATGTATAGTACCCCCCCAAGAGCAACTGGGTGTTTTTACAAATGTTGTTATTGCTACTTTTTATTACTCACCTATTCATATTTCAGTCTCTTATTCAAATCAATGCATAGTTTCTAGGGTAATTAGGACCCTAGCAACCTGACTGCTGAAATTTCAAACTGGAGAGCTGCTGAATAAAAATCTAAATAACTCAAAAGCCACAAACAATAAAAAATGAAAACCAATTGCAAATTGTCTTGGAATATCACTCTCTACATCGTACTAAAACTTAATTTGAAAGTGAACAACCTCTTTAAATAGCAATTGTCTGAGAGTGCTTGTATTATTTAAGCTTTAGAGCTTTGATTTTATCAACATCGATTAAACTTTTGGTTTTCTTCCCTCACTTTCTCCCTCCTTCTGTGCAGGTTACAGAAATGACCAAAAGAAGCATTCCGCTGACCTCCTGAAATGGAAATACAGTCTCCTTTACACTTGTGTAACTCTTTAACGATCAATCTAGAATGTAAAGCTTACTGTTCCTAAATTATTCACAATATTATTATTTTTTTTTTGGCTGAGGGTGCCAGAGTTTGCGTTATTTGTTAAATAAATTAAAAGCATATTCAAAGCTATTGTTTTTTTTTTTTTAGTGTTTCCAATGTTTTTAATGATGGTGTGTATTAGGAACATGACTGATGTGCATGAGGACTTCTCCTACCTTACAAAAACTGCTGCACCTGTTTATTTGAACTGTAAATAAATGCACTCCTCCGAGTGTTGTTTTTAAGATAGACGCCCTCTGCTGGACTGAGTCTTTTAATCATTCGTTTTTATATGAACAGCACTAATCGGGATTTCTGGGTACCTAATGTGATGCTCATATTCAGGTTTAATAAAAGTGCCTTTCCAAATGGTCACTGTTGCGGTAATGCAGATAACTAAATTATCATTAGCACCTTGTCTAATATTCTCTATATAATAATAGTAAGATAAGTGATCCATTTGCCTAAAAGAAAGTTACAAAATATTCAGAGTCCAAATTTGCACACAAATTTGATATGGTTTGAAAGGACTTGAAGGTCTGGAAGACTGTTGTACAGGTATTGGGATCCATTATCTGAAGACCTATTACCCAGAAAGCTCTGAATTATGGGAAGGCCATCTCCCATAGACTCCATTTTAACTAATTCAAATTTTTGACAATCATTTCCTTTTTCTCTGTAATAATAAAAAAGTAGCGTATACTTGATCCTAGCTAAGAATTCACCCTTATTGAAGGTAAAACAATCCTTTTAGATTTACATTATGTTTACATTACTTTTTAGTAGACTTAAGGTATGAAGATCCAAACTACAGCTAGACCTGAGCATTTGGAAAAACAGGTCCCATGCCTGCAATATTAAAGGAGAAGAAAAGGTATAATCACTGAGGGGTGGCATATGTTAATATATATGATAATATACACGTACCTCAGACCCCTGTGAATCATATTTGACTTTTTGGCTCTTTACTTTGGCCATGGGAGGAACAAAAAGTCGGCTTTTGAAGTTTGGCTTTTCACTCAGCTAGATATGCACACCTGGACTGGGCCATAGAGAGGACCCAGTTTGGTTGGTGCAGTTTTTAGTGAACAGGTGCACTGGCACAGGGTATTAGGCAAGCAATTATAACCAATGGGGTGGGCCTAACATTTTAGCACTCTCCCAGTGATTGTACCTTAACTTCTCCTTTAAAGGCTTCCTACGAGGTTCGGCATCCTGTTAGAATCCCTTCAAAATACTTGCAATATATAAATATTGTATTTTTTCCCCTACTATTGCCCCTGACACAATAGGCCACTCCAGGTCTAAAGTTCAAAGCAGTTGCTGTCTACTCTCTTCAGCTGAAGCAATAGGCAACCTCACTTATTGCCATCTTAATGGTGACCTCACACGTAGGTGCAATATTTTGAAGGTGCAAAGACAAGGCTTCCAAACAAAAATCAGTGCTGTGGCTGCATGAGTTACCAGCGGGGACCCTGAAGTCTTTATCTAAGCATTAGTAGAAAAGAAATAAAACATCTCTGCTGTAAACTTGCTTATTTGAAGTGATTGTAACTACTGTGTAACTATCCCAGATTATGGGTAGATGGGGTAGATAGGGTACATTGACGACTTCGGTGTGTTTCCGGTGGATCTGACGTGTTGCGCCAAAACGCAGGCTTCAAATCGGATGCAACGGAAAATAAGGTAAGAAATACAAATGTCGGATCTTGTTGCAGCATTCATCCAAAACGACTGTCGGATGTAGGCGCAGCATGCAGCGTCTGCATCCGATTTGACGCCTGCGTTTTGTCGCATTGCGTCGGATCTTCCAGAAACGCACTGAAGTCACCCATGTAGTTCTACCCTTAATGGTACCTTTGTACAAAAGAATAAAAAAAAAATCTTGGAATTGCAAATGACGTAATGTCAAAAAGCATTGGGGAAAATAAATAAAAAATGAGGTTGCATCGGAAGAGGCAGTTATAATAGGAAAAGGGCAGATATATTTCCATTATACTTGTCACTGATAAGGCCTAACCTTGAATTTTACATTCTAAAAATTCCACATGTCTCAGAGAGCAGAAATCATACAATGGACAATTGCAACCTGTTTTTTGCATTTTGCACAGTTTGGGGCATTGTTAAATGACCCCTTCTATTCATGATGAAAATGCTAAGAGAGACCATTTTTTTCTTTGCATCTGGAACTTCGCAAATCTTTGCGTTCACAAAAATGAAGCTCAGTTTCAGTATACAACACTGTCCCGGTAGGTGTGCAACAGGACAGACATAGGTGTCGACTGACATACTCCCTAGCTTGCGCATCATCCAGGATATGCTAACAGCAATAGAGGACATTTATTGTACAACGCTGCAGAATACATTGGTGCTTGATAATTACATATTATTAATAATACAAGCAGGGCTCATTTTTGTCCAATGCAAGCTGTGCTCTGCACCTTGTTTGGGGATGTGGCACATGTAAAGTGTGTGGACACAAAAGGGTGCACATTTTTATCCATTAATATTCCACATTTTTAACCATTAGCAATTCCAGTCCTTGTGCCAATGCTCATTTTAGACTAGTGCTATGATAATCTTTTCGGTAAAATCTGGCTGTGCTGGTACATATATATGTTCCATGTAAGTGCTCAGTGCACTTGGTACTGAATTAAACTTTCTTGCCGTGCTCATTGTTGGAGGAATGGAATTATTTAGATCCATTTCCAGCAACTGGCATTTGATAAACATTTCAATCTTTTGGAAAGGGACATACTGTAAATAAAAGTAGATACTTTCCTATACAGGGAGACAAAAGATCAATACAGTATAATAAATGTACATTTATGTGTCCAAAAGAATTTCAGAGTGTATATGATTCCACATATACTAAGTGTTGATCTGCAGTGGAAAATAACCTTAACCAGGTCTGATATCTTTCCAAAGCTCATGCAAGAATGATTTCCGATTAAAAAAAACTAGCACTAAAAAAGAGAAAGCGCTAATTGAAAAGACATTTTATAAAATGTGGGCTCCCAATTCACAAACCCTTTTAAACCTTTTTGCAAATGGTGTGTATTCCTCTACGACGAGTGTGCAGCAGACACTTTTTAAAGGGGTAGTTTAACCATTACAAATCAGTACCGGGAAGTAATTAAACATCTTGCAGTTGGTCTTTTATTATTATTATTATTATTAACATGTATTTTTAGAGCGCCAACATCTTACGCATCGCTGTAAAATAAATGCGTTTATACAAAGAAATCACATGAATTATATACATAGAACATACAGTGTTACATAACGACTAGTAGCGGAACAAAAGGTGAGGAAGGCCCTGTGCAAAAGAGCTTACAATCTAAAAGGACAAGGTAATGAGACACAAGGTGTGGGCAAGATCAGAAATAAGCAAGATGAGTGAGTGAATAGCATATGGCTTTGCATTTGATAGCTAAACATAGGGAGTGTAGGCTTCAATAAAAGGTGTGTTTTTTAGGGATACACCGAATCCACTTTTTTGGATTTGGCCGAACCCCCGAATCCTTGACGAAAGATTCGGATGAATACCGAACTGAAACGGAATCCTCATTTGCATATGCAAATTAGGGGTGGGAAGGGGAAAACATTTTCTACTTCCTTGTTTTGTGACAAAAAGGCCCGCCCCTAATTTGCATATGCAAATTAAGATTCGGACTCGGTTCAGCCTGGCAGAAGGATTCGGCCGAATCTGAATCCTGCTGAAAAAGGCCGAATCCTGGCCAAATCCCAAACCGAAATCCTGCATCGGTGCATCCCTAGTGTTTTTAGAGATCTTTTGACAGCAGAAAGGTTGGGAGAAAGTTGGAGGAAAGTAGAGAGGCTGAAATTTCTATACCTTTGTGACTTGTTAATACAACATTAATCATTTCTAAAGTACCAGTAAACCCCCGATTCTCTAAAGAATCGTTAATGAAAGAATGGTAACAACAGTGAGGCAGCAAAATGCGATGGGTGCTGATTCACTCGGCATCCCCAGGCAGCAACTGGCGACGCTAATTTGTGGGGATGTAGAGTGAATCTGTGCCTATTGCTTGTTATTACCTATCTGCTATTAGAATTCTTAAATTTTGAGTTTATTGGTAGTAAAGTGTTACTGAAAAATTTCTTTATAAACAACATTTTTTGTGAAAATGTTCTCCTGTCCTTGAATGAGTTCTCCCTGGTGAGCTGTACTTAAAATCTTGACTTTAACATCAGATGAACGCTGCACTCTTGAAAATGCAACATAAAGTTGACCATGACCAAACACAGGCTCAGATAGGTAAATGCCGACTTTATCCAATGTTTGTCCTTGTGATTTGTTGATTGTCATGGCAAATGCAGCCTTAATGGGGAATTGTCGTCGTTTAAGTTTAAAAGGTAATTCCTGGTCAGAACTGGTAAGGTCAATTCTGGGAATCAAAACAGTATCACCGCTATGGGATCCTGTAAGCACTTCTGCCTTGATAACATTTTGTCTCATGCTCTTCACAACCAACCGTGTACCGTTACATAAACCTTGCTTAGTGTTAGGGTAGGGGCACACGGCGCGATTTCGCCGCGATTCTGCGCTCGGCGAGTTGTCGCTGCGTTTTTTAAGCCGAAATAGCTTTGCTAACTTTGGCGCTGGCGTCAATGCAAATCGCGGCGAAATCGCTGCGCTAATTCACACGCGGCGATTCTTTTTCTACTGTCGCCCGGAAACGCTCAGCGAGGCAACTTCGGACGACAATAGAAAACGAATCGCCGCGTGTGAATTAGCGCAGCGATTTCGCCGCGATTTGCATTGACGCCAGCGCCAAAGTTAGCAAAGCTATTTCGGCTTAAAAAACGCAGCGACAACTCGCTTAGCGCAGAATCGCGGCGAAATCGCGCCGTGTGCCCCTACCCTTAAGGTTTCTTAACAGCATGACTATTGTTCCTACTTTGAGTATAAGATTGTGTTGTGGTAATCCAGCATTGTTGATAGTGTTTAAATATTCTAATGGGAAGTTAAGTTTCTCACTTTCGTCTTCAGAATCAATACAGTCAGTACTCAGAAAGACACAGCTTTGTCCAGGAAGTAATGCAATCACTTGGTTGTTTATCATGTCAACATCAATATTTTTTGGAGATAATATAGCCCGTTTTGCTAAAAATGGCCACCCACGCAGGCACGCAACCGGTTCCCCTCCTAGAGTGACGCTAGCGCCGCCATTAGACAAACTTGCAAAGGAGTAGCAAGATGGCCGACGCTTATACAGACTTTAGTGGGCGGATGACAAACTCGCAGAGGAGTAGCAAGATGGCCGACGCTTATACAGACTTTAGTGGGCGGATTTGGCAGTGGGCGGATGACAAAGTCGCAGAGGAGTAGCAAGATGGCCGACGCTTATACAGACTTTCGTGCAGGTACGCAACCGGTTCCCCTCCTAGAGTGACGCTAGCGCCGCCATTAGACAAACTTGCAAAGGAGTAGCAAGATGGCCGATGCTTATACAGACTTTAGTGGGCGGATGACAAACTCGCAGAGGAGTAGCAAGATGGCCGACGCTTATACAGACTTTAGTGGGCGGATTTGGCAGTGGGCGGATGACAAAGTCGCAGAGGAGTAGCAAGATGGCCGACGCTTATACAGACTTTCGTGCAGGTACGCAACCGGTTCCCCTAGTGTGACGGTGAGCGCATCTGCCTCCCTAGATCCTAACCTTCCAGCGGTCGCCGCCTGAGTGAGCAGGAAAGAAGAGGCGGCGGGAGGCAGAAGGAGACGGTGAGCGCATCTGCCTCCCTAGATCCTAACCTTCCAGCGCATCTGCCTCCCCGATCCTAACCTGTTCTGATCCTAACCTTCCAGCACATCTGCTAATCGAAGGCCGCATCTATGTCTTTCGGCTGAAGTTGCGCGCGCATCTCATAGATCCTAACCGAAGTTGCGTGCGCATCTGCCTCCCCTCCACTCGGGACATAGATAGGCCTTCGGTTAGTATATAGGATTACGTAACAAACAAATCTGTTTTCTTGTTATCCCAGAAGGTTCAATGTTGATTAAAGAGAAAACAGTTCCTTGAGCCATATCAATGCCTTGTCCAACTTCCACTTCTAAGCATTTGTGAAATGTTAGCACTAGTGCCATGCCCCTGACACTAGTGCCATCCAATATGCTGGGTCTGAATTTATATGCATGCTGAGAACAACAGAGTCTAATTGGCTAATTAATCAATTAACCAGCGATCAAAGGGCAGAGTGTTACAAACACAAGAACCTAGTTTTGGGGCTATAAAAGTATCTCTTACTCACTGGAAATAGCAAACTGAGTTTCCTTTAAAGTGAAGTTATTATAACAATGGGTATGGCTTTGGTTGTGGGAGGGGCTTGTTTTAGCATACTCACCACACAGAGCATCCCTCCACTTTTTTCACTCCAATTCAAGCGCTGACAGAACTGCAGTAATATTTGGCAAGAGTAACATTTCCACACAAGTGAAGTTAAATGCTCATGATCCCTTTTCCCCCCACTTTGCAGGACCTTGAACCCTCAGCTCTTGTCATTAGAGGTAGTTCAACTTTTAGTATTTTATACAATGTATTCTTAGAAACTTTTCAGTTGGTCATATTCTTTGCATTTTTCCAGCTTTCAAATGTGGTCACTGACCCAACCAGGTGTGGAATGAACGACAAAACGTCAGTCATGGTAATTTCAAGAGCTGAAATTCTGATTTTTTTGTCATGATTTCAGCTCTTCTAGTGCAGAAAGCGAAATCGCGCTCTCTGTATTAGTGATGTAGCAAAATCCCCCCTGTATTCGAAAGGCAGCTCTGAGCAGCCAGGGACTCAGAAACAACCAAGGTGTGAGGCTACAAAATGTATTGTTACAATCAAGCCATGCCTGGTTTCTGGTGTAAATTGCACCCTACTAACCAGTTGGAGAGCCGCTGAACTAAAAACGAAATAATTCTAACACCTCCAAAAATTAAAAATACAGACTAAATGCAAATGATCTCAGAATATCACATTATATAAAGATATATCCTGCACGTGACGTCTATGGTCATCTTAAAGCATCTTTTTCAGTGCTGTGCGTTGTGTAATGTCAAAACAAAAGTTCCTCCATCTGTATGTCGTTGACAGTTGGTGACAATCTATTATTTTTAGATTTTAGCCCTACATTCCTGATAGGAATTCTGAGGCTCTCAAAATTTTCAGCATGCCCTGAAGGCTAAAAGTATAGTAAAAGTACCTGCAAACTTTCTTTATTCTAAAATGCTTACAGCTTACAAACACAGGACTAAAGGGCACATTTGACGGCAGCTATAATTCCTTATTGTTACGTCTGATTTGAATCATTAGGTAAAGTTGCAGAAAAAACTGTATGATGTCTGGAGGCATCAAGAAATGTCACGACCAGATGCATCATCCTTTGTCCTTTGAATAGTATCAGCCACATATTCTGTTCTGAACTTGCCCTTTGTGGAAAGGTGATGGGCAAACAGACTGAATGTCTCTTATATTTTCAAGCAAAAGACAATCTGCAACTATAACAATGAACACATTAACTATGGTCCTATCAGGGTTTGTTTTGGTTTTAAAGTTTCTTCCTACAAAACCAAATAACTAAAGTACTGTATATAACTGATTCTATATCAAGTTTTGGATCACAATGCAAATTCATCCAGCTTAGTTTTTGACTCCAGGCCCAGATTTGTGGTGAGGCCACAAAGGCCCGCGCCTAGGGCGGCAAAAATTAGGGGCTGCAAGCCGCACAGCCGCTTTCCAGGGAGCAATGGGGAGCACAGCTCCCCAGCGATCCGGTGCTGGCGCGCACGCTCGCGGGGAGGGGGGTATGTGGTTGGGCACTAGGGCTGGGCACCAGGGCCGCGTCGTCTCTGGGTGCCCGCCCACTAAATCCGGCGCTGTTTGAGTCCCCAGAGAAACAAGACTAACAAATGGTAGTGTGGAAAAAACCCATATGTACAATATTTATTCAGCTCAAAAAATTTGTAAAACTAAAAAATCTAAAAGCTGCCAAGTTCATGTAGAAATCAACAGGAGCAGTCAATGGCAAATTTTAAGCATTTTTCCAATGTGAGTTTTTCAAACGATTAAAAAAACAGTACAAATTTGAGGTATCCAAAAAATTGTTTCATGAATTTTCATTATTTTTTCACATATACAAACTGTATATATGAAAATGTCAGCATTACGTAGTCATTTATATAAGGTTGTGGGATTGCACTTAAAGGTGTACTTAAAGGTGCACTTAAAGGTCCTCTGCACTCAACCCATTATCAATATATTTAAGACAGAGACATTTTGTGCATACTGCTACTGAAAAATGCCTTACCCTTTAAACAACACAGGGATTGTTTGTCCATATATTGCAATATATTTAAGCTGGCCAACTACGTCAAAGTCATCCAATATCTGGCCAGACCTACGCTCAATTTTCATCGGATTCATTAAGAATTCTATTGCTTTAGCATACATTTTACAAAGGGACTACGTTTTACCTGCAACTTACTTGCTGCTTTCAAAGTAAAACTCCCAAACTTGGCTGCCCTTTTATTAGACACCAGTGGAATCATCTGACTATAGTTGGAGGGGGTGGGAGCTACAACATGGAGCTGGTCACTGCTCCTGTATAACTATAACAAACAAGGGAAAGTTGTGCTCACCACTAATTTTAAAAACCATTAGGGGGGGTGCAATGAGGCTGTGACCACAAAATACATATAGACAAATAGAGTCCTCTGCACTCAACCCATTATCAATATATTTAAGACAGAGACATTTTGTGCATACTGCTACTGAAATATAAATAATGATAATGGGTTGAGTGCAGAGGACTCTTGTATTTGTCTATATGTATTTTGTGGTCACAGCCTCATTGTACCCCCGCCTAATGGATTTAAAAATTAGTGATGAGCACAACTTTCCCTTGTTTTTTATACTTAAAGAAACAGTAACACCAAAAGATGAAAGTATTTTAAAGTAATGCAAATACAATGTCCTGTTGCTCTGCACTGGTGAAACTGGTGTGTTTGCTTCAGCAACAGTACTTTAGTTTATATAAACACGCTACTGTGTAGCCATGGGGGCAGCAATTCAAAGATGAAAAAGGAGAAAAGGCACAGGATACTCAGCATTTTACCAGTGCAGGGCAACGGTACATTACATTGTCATTCCTTTAAAACACTTTGGTTTTTTGGTGTTACTGTTCCTTTAACAGCAGATGCAAGTTTCCTGCTCTATTAATATGTTTTTCTGATTTTTTCTAGAATCCATTACTGGACTTTTTTTGGTACTAGTATCTATATTTTCTATTCCCAATAGCTCTATTTAGGGCGTTGTAAGATTTCACCTCCTCTGTTGCAAAGCACGAAACACAACAGGGAGCAGTTTGGCAGCTGCAACTGGCACAGGAATGATCTTATTTCATGCAGCACTCCAGTGAGCCAGTAATTTGTGAATTATTAGCCATTATCATCCTAGTAATTATCAGTATTTTAAACCCTTGGCTTCTGGCTTTTGGTGATACATTGTGTATTTTGCCCTTAAGGAACTTGCATATCTCAATTTGAAGTTTTCATGGTTTGCCCTGGGTTTAGCCCAAAAATCCGACTTTTCCGGGGTTTATGGGCAAAAACTCAAAAAATTTGAGCAATTCAGGTTTTTGCTTGACTTTATCAATTAATAAATAAGCTAACATCGGGCATGGGAGTTTGGTCGTTTTGTTTTTTTTTTTTTTAAATAAAATATGAGATAAATTCCACAAATAGCTTTTCTTCAAATCTTTCCAGAACGTATAGAGGGACATAACAAAAAGTTATTATTCCATGTTTTCAATACAGCTGCCTCACTGATTGCACAAACCTGGAAACAGCCTGTAACACCAAACATACAGCATCTCATCTTACAACTAAAGGTTAGAGAGAGCATGGAGAGAATGGCGGCATATACACCTGAAGCCAGCTTCAAATGCGCACAAATATGGGATCCTTGGCATCCTACCCAGGACATACAGGAGTGATATTCCCTTAAGACCAGACAGTTTTTTTTTTGTCTTAGGACAAGTCTATTATTCCTTTTAAGGGTTGATTACCCGTTATAACACCATGTACCAAATCTATATTCTTAGCACGATCCATGTACAAATTATCTGTATTTCTCTATTCTTTCATCTATAATCTTTCTCCTTTTCCTTCTACATATGAGTATAATGTTCAGGATGTAATTTTTCCTCATTGTGTTAATCGTGCTGATTCAACGATTTACATAGCTCTTATGTGTCACTGAGCATGTAGATCTTGGCTTTGTTTGTATTTTTACTATATCTAAGCACAATAAACCTGCAAATTTAAAAAAAAAAAATGAGATAAATTCGTATTTTAGTCAATAACCTACATGTTGTGGGTTTTAGACTACATGTGGTGGATGCCCCACTTTTTTGCGCTAGCGTTTTTTATGCAGGTGGGAAAAAAGCACATTGACTCCCCTGACAGGCACAGGGTTGGCCTTTATGCAGCTACACTGAGTGGAGAGCAAGTATTCAATAGCATAAATTGTAACTGTCGGTGAAGCTGCACAAAGGAGCAGATCCTCTTTTCTCTGCCTGGGTGCAAAATGTAGGCCAAGAAAAGCAGATCCATATTCTATATGTGCCATTAGCCTTAAACTGTCGTTATGGAAGCATACAATACAGTGTAACCACCATGATGATGATAAGTAATTGAAATGGGTAGCAATGCAGGCAGCAGTCTGAATTTTACCCCCTATAATTTACTGACTATAGTTTCTGTTGTTGTGTTCTATATTAGAACTAAGGATGAAATGATGTGGATCATTAACTATTAAAATATTGCACATCTTGGGGCTGTTTACTTATAATGTGGCCTATGCTTGGCACTTGGCTATTGAAGGTTATCATAAATATCTGTTCATTTAAAAACAGTCCAAAATCATACAGGCAGGTTACTTGTTGGCTCCTGATGAAACTGTCCCTAGTGTATGTGGACATAGACCATAGATTGTAAGCTCTACTGGGACAGGGTTTGAATATCTTATTAAAATGTCATGATATGCTGCTGCTTTATAAATAAATTGTAATAATCCTGTTCAGAATTGTTATTCTTAGGATGTAAAGGGACATTATACATTTTTATATAAGTGTTATGAGTATTTGGGGCCATCTACAAACAATGCTTTGCATCAGAATCAAACTTCAAGAAGTCTACAGTGTCTGGAGGTTTTGAAGCAAATATTAAGTTATTTGTTGGGTTAAGTTAAAAATATATTATATAATAAAGGTAACTGAGTAGCATTAAGAAAATCAGTCATTAAAAAAACAAAATGATAGTCCTCTTAAATTAAATCTATAATACTCTGTGACATAATGAGTGGAGAAATAACATTGTTTCATTGTAAGTATACACAAGCCACTTGTTTGCTGTCAGTGTCAGAATAATTTTGTTTTTATTAACCATAGATGCACAAGGCACTGTTTATACAAAGGCTCCCTCAGATTATTTTGTTGATATATACTGCCATCTGGTGTTCCATTTACAAACTTACCTGTGGTTCACAATGCTGCTTTGCAAAGAAGAGATGCATTTTGCACAGATGTCTTGTTCATCAAAATTATTAGGAGTATATTAAAAAATGACACACATGTTTCCATGTAAGTAAAAGCTGACATTTCCAACATCTAAGAGTGACAACAAGGGGATCTCTCTTTGGTAGTGACGAGCAAAACGGGCACATTTTATTTTGCTAAAAATTTCCTGAAACCATAACATTTCATTGAAATGAACTGCAGTGAAACCATTTTTTTTTTCAGGATGGGTTTAGCACAGGCAGGGCCGGAACTAGGGGTAGGCAGAGTAGGCATGTGCCTAGGGCGCAAAGCTAGGGGGGGGACCAGGTACTTACCTTATCTGCCGTCTACCCCTAGTCCAGTCCCCTCTCTCCTTGTCAGTCGTGCACTCGTTGAAGCGTGAGCGTCAATTCACGCATGCGCGCTTTGATGCGTGCGAGCTTCACTTTGCGCATGCGCACTAGCGTTGATTTGCGCATGCGCACTCCCAACCTGGTGCCGTGACCAGCCTGGTTGCCTAGGGTGCCTGGCGGGTCTGGCCCGGCTCTGAGCACAGGGTTACTGCTTCCTCCAAATTACCCTTTCAAATGGCAAAAAAAATGTTGGATGTGCTGGCCTTGGATGCAAGCAGCAAAGTCAGTTGTGTTGGACTGGGATGCCTGGGTCCACCAGAAAACCTTAGAGTGGGCCCATTTATCAAACTATTATTCCTCCTCTGCTCACTCAACCTCTTTATTCTCCTAGTCTTTTATATTTACTTACTATATTCTTCCATTTTTAAGCATTTTTCCCATAAAGAAACAGCGAATGACCATGAAATAGGCCAAATGTTTAGCAGCATGAGGGCCCAACACTGATGCGACACTGATTGTGACATAGGAATGCCACAAGCAAAGTTCACTTATACTTATTCTGTGGTCTGTAATACTTATTGGGACAATAAGTACTTTACCAAGTTACACATATATAATGATACTTATATGTGTAATTGGATTAAGGATTTAGGGGCAAATTTACTAAAGGGCGAAGTGACTAACGCGGGCAGAAATTCACCATAGTGACTTAATTTCGGTACATCGACGATTTACTAATGGTTGCTGTTGTAACATCGCTAGCGAAGGAGATAGACTCTAGCGGTACTTCGCTCCCTAACGCCTGGCGAATTTGGGCTCTGGCGAATGGACGTAACTACACAAATTCAATGAGATGCAGATTTTACTGAACGTTACATCTTGCGCCAGACTTGCCTTCGCCACCTCAGACCAGGCGAAGTGCAATAGAGTAGATAGGACTTCCTCAAAAAAATAGTTGAAAATATTTCTAAGTCCCAAAAAACGCTAGCGTCTTTTCCTTTTTTCAGGGTGATAGGCTGCAAAAGAGCGTAAATTTTTTTTGAGGTAACCTGCTTCCCCCCTACATTTCCTAACATAAACTATACACTGGGCATATGTGTAGGGCAATATAACAACTTTATTTTATTTAGGTTTCGCGGGCTTGTGTAGTGTAATGTTTTTGCTACAACATATACGTAACTCTAGTGCAACTTTGCCAGCGTTCGGCACCCTGGACGCAACTTCGGATTTTAGTGAATTAGCGTTGTCCTGGTAAATCTAATATGCAATGCACAAAGGGACTGTCCCATTAAAATTGCAACATGAAAGCACAAAATAATGGTGGGGATAAGTCAGTGCTCTGTGTGATACTGTCCTCAGAATATAGCAGCCTTTTATAATCACATTCCTTACAAAGAATTGCATTAGGATGTCTACCGCTTACATTTCTCTTAAAAAAAGTACGAATGGAAAATTATCCTGCACGATCCACTAAAAAAAATCATTTATCTTTTGATGATTTGTCTAATTCTTTTCCTAATCAAAAGAACATCAGACCAGCTCTTTCTTTCTCCTGACAACTTCCTTGACTAAATGGTGGTCAGAAAAGTTCGGAATTGACCAGCAGATGGTGCTGTTGTAAAAAAATCCATTAATTTTAACAGTACATGTATCCTTTAATATCTTGGAATTACATTGCAATTGTACATTGCAAAAGTTGGAATAGCAATTTTACATTCACTTATTTTAAAGGTTTACTTATCCTTTAAGGATTGTTACCCTATCAATCATGAGTGGATAGCTTGGTAATGTTTATGCTGTTATCTGTAATGTTGCATTACTGTGTAAGGAAATTGCATTCTTTGTGAGTTGCATTGAAAATAAAGTTGGAGGTGAAGCAGATCTTTCACTGGGTGATATCTTTGGAGAGTTCTCTCTAGAAAGATAACTTCATTTCATCTGACCCTAGTTGGCCAAAACCTTTATTTTGATCAAAATGGGGCACATAAATCGTTATTCTTAGCAGAGCATATGCCTTTTCATGCAATTAGCTGAGGCTCTCGTGCCAGAGGGCATGCCTAGCAACAAATACGAAACAAATGGGGTCCCTATATGAAAAGCACAGACACAGTATCGTATCTACATCTTTTTATTTGTGTAAACACTGAGGTAGTTCCCCCGCAAGGTGGCTACGTGCCGCGTCACAGCGCTAAAAATAAAGCGGTGACGCCACAGTCTCGCGAGATGCGATCTATGACGTCGGGATTATCTGTCTGGCAGGAGCCAAGGAGCTGGATATTAACTGCGTTGCGGGACGTTTAAGAAGAGATCGGGGACTGCGGGCTGTGTTGCCAAAATTGAGGCTGTCCCGCGAAAAGTGCTACATTTGGGCGGTATGTGTGACATTTAAGCAACACGCAACAATAGATCTGTTTCAGGCAATGCACCAGTAATAATAATGATAATAATAATGATGATGATGATTTTCGTATGTGTTGAATGTTATATGATAGCAAAGCAGTGTAAGCAGCAGCTGTAAGTGAAATAGTGCCCATAGCAGCCGCAGCAGCTCATAGAGAATAGTGTATAGATGGCTGTGTATTGTACAGTGTATTACAGTCTCCTGTGCATTTGCTCGAAACATTGCTGAACATCTGAAACCTTTCTTAGGCCTCCCCAGCTGTGCCTTCTAGATAATCACATGGCAGGACAATTCCCCGTGCACTTGCTGTGTGCATGTCACCCCCAGCCCTTAATATACAGCCCACTCTTATAGTCTAACCTGTCCCCAGCAGTTGTAGAACTGCATCTCTCCTGCTTGTAGTGATGTCATAGCTGGGGGCCACACTCACTAAGGGGGTAATTTACTAAACTTTGAATGCAAAAATCATGAAAAATTTGTGATTTTTTTTCCCCCCCGGAATTTATTATACCCCGTATCAGAAAATCCAGCATCTCAGACCTGTCGAGGTTGCATATAAGTCAATGGGAGAAGTCCCAATGATTATTTGATGTGCGCTGGGTTTCGGTCTATCCCCCGAAGTTTTTCAGGCAAAAACTTTAGTTTTCGTGTGAAAAATCCGAAAAAGATCGTATGAAAAATCAGAAAAAAAATGTGAAAATCTCAATTTTTTCCCGCAAAGCAGAATTTAGGGGAAAATGCAATAATAAATAAGCCTATAAAACCCGAGCGGATTTTATCGGAGTTTGTAGAAGAAAATATTGTGATAAATAACCCCCTAAGCGTTCTGCATATAAAGCATGCGTTACTGACTGTTACTTTTTATACCGCCTTGTGCCCATTTGCTGTTGTGTATATTTTTGCTTTATTCATTGGGTATCCCTCTGCAAAGTGTTCGTGCATACTTCTGTGTCCTAACACAGTTTTGTTGCACCTCCCGTGTTTTTGCATTTGATGTATACAAGCATTGTAATGTGATTGTCTGGTACTTGTTATTGAAGCCGTCTCTCCGGCTGTTACGACACTTGGATATTCCATTGCCATAGTTGTGGGTGCTTGGGATATAAGGTGCTCAAGAACACTTTGGGTGTGAGTTTATGGGAGTTATTTACTAAACTCTGAATGCAAAAAAAAAAAAAAAAAACAGAAAATCCGGCATCTCAGACCTGTTGGGGTTGCATATAAGTCAATGCAGTGTCTGACTGGCCCACTGGAATACCAGAAAAAATCCCGGTGGACCCAGGTGTCAGTAGGCCTTCATGCTGCTAAACATTTGCCTATTTCTTGGCCATTCCTTATTTCTATGAGAAAGAGGCCAAATAGTTGGAATAATAAATTACAGTATGTAAAGAAGAGACTAGAGGTTGAGTAAGGAGAGGAACAATAATAGTACTGAAAGTAGACCCCTGGCCCAATGTTTTTTGGTGGGCCAGTCTAAGGTTTTTGAGTGGGCCCCTGGTCCAAGGTTTTTTTGGTGGGGCCCTAGTTTAAGGTTTATGGGTGGCCCCTGGTCTTCCAGTCCGACACTGAGTCAATGTGAGAAGTCCCAATGATTTTTTGATGTGCACTAGGTTTCATGCAATACCCCGAAGTTTTCGGGCAAAAATCTTTTGAGTTTTCGTGGTGAAAAAATCGTGAAAATCGGATGAAAAATCCCAAAAAATTTGTTAAAATTGATTTTTTTTTCCCGCAAAGCAGACTTTCGGGAAAATGCAATAATAAATAAGCATGGATTTGATCGGAGTTTGTAGCAGAAGTTTGGGTGGGGATTCCTGTCACGGTTCTACAACCTATTGTTAGGTTGATTGGTTTCTGCTAAAATTGCCCAGTAGGTTAGTTTGTCTGACTGTGCTGTTAGCCTGTAAACTTCACAGGGCCAGCAATTAGAAAGTTATGTTTTAGACTTTTCTTCCAGTCCAGGGCCACCTCGGTTCTTTACTGCAGGGATCTGTACCTCTGATGATGCCTCCAGTAGCTCCCCATCTTTCCAAATGCTCTTGGCTGTTGTCATTTTCCACAGTTTAGGAGCTGAGACAAAATATTAAATGTGTATTTATTGTATAAAATTCATGATTTTTGGCTCATAAGTACAGGTATAAGATCCCTTATCCAGAATGTGCGGGACCTGGGGGTTTTCTGATAATGGATCTTTCCATAATTTGGATCTTTATACATTGACTACTAGAAAATCATGTAAACATTAAATAAACCCAATAGGCTGGTTTTGCTTCCAATAGGGATTAATTATATCTTAGTTTGGATCAAGTACAAGATACTGTTTTATTTTTACTGAGAAAAAGGACATTTTGTTTTTTTTTTAATTGGATTATTTGGATCAAATGGAGTCTACAGGAGCCATTCCGTAATTCAGAGCTTTCTGGATAACAGATCCCATACCTGTAATACTTTCACATTACATGACAGACACTAAAGCCTGTATAAGAATTGATAAATAACAAACCTCGTGACATTAGCGTCTATGACAGATGTAACCTATTTTTGCAAATATGTCTCGAATATTTGTAATTCTGTGCTTTAGATTCTAGTGGTTTCATGTGAGAGACAGAGAGAGAGGTTGTCATTCAAGCAATACCTTCTCTACAGGCTTAATTTTCACTTAACACGAAACATAAAGTAACAAGGAAGTTATTTTTCTGCACATTAAACATTTCTATGCATATAGTGAATAATCTGCAACTGATACTGAAGCTTTCTTGGAGGAGACAAAGATGTAGTAAATATGTCTGAACAATGCTTCACAAGGCAATGGGGATGAACTACCACAAGAACCTCACCAAACAAAAACCATTGCCCCGAAGGGAACAAAACACAAGAGTGATCACTGTCCTGAATACTCCTTGAAAGCTTTATCTGTGCGGCTGATTATATTTGCTGCACTACTGTTTCTGACCCCTGAAAAAAATGTAGCAAAGGACAGTGGATTACCAGAACTGGAGGAGAACTGATTTTTACTACATTGTTTTAAATGAGTTACATAGAACAAAAAGCTTTAAACAAAACCTGCTTTACATAGTTACATACAGTAGTTAAATTGGGTTGAAAAAAGACAAATTCCATCAAGTCCAACCCCTCCAAATGAAAACCCAACATCGATACACACACCCTCCCTACTTTCACATCAATTCTATATACCCATATCTATGCTAACTATAGAGTTTAGTATCACAATAGCCTTTGATATTATGTCTGTCCAAGAAATCATCCAAGCCATTCTTAAAGGCATTAACTGAATCAGCATCACAACATCACCCGGCAGTGCATTCCACAACCTCACTGTCCTGACTGTGAAGAACCCCCTACGTTGCTTCAAATGAAAGTTCTTTTCTTCTAGTCTAAAGGGGTGGCCTCTGGTACGGTGATCCACTTTATGGGTAAAAAGGTCCCCTGCTATTTGTCTATAATGTCCTCTAATGTACTTGAAAAGTGTAATCATGTCCCCTTGCAAGCACCTTTTTTTCAGAGAAAACAACTCTAACCTCTACCCTCATAATTTAAGTCTTCCACACCTCTAACCAATTTAATTGCACATCTCTGCACTCTCTCCAGCTCATTTATATCCCTCTTAAGGACTGGAGTCCAAAACTGCACTGCATACTCCAGATGTGGCCTTACCAGGGACCTATAAAGAGGCATAATTATGTTTTTATCCCTTGAGTTAATGCCCTTTTTTATGCAAGACAGAACTTTATTTGCTTTAGTAGCCACAGAATGACACTGCCCAGAATTAGACAACGTGTTATCTACAAAGACCCCTAGATCCTTCTCATTTAAGGAAACTCCCAACACACTGCCATTTAGTGTATAACTTGCATTTATATTATTTTTGCCAAAGTGCATAACCTGCATTTATCAACATTGAACCACATTTTCCAGTTTGCTGCCCAGTTTTCCAGTTTAGTCAAATCACTCTGTAAAGCGGCAGCATCCTGCATGGAACCTATAGTTCTGCACAATTTAGTATCATCTGCAAAAATAGAAACAATACTTTCAATGCCCACCTCCAGGTCATTAATAAACAAGTTGAAAAGCATTTGCTTTTATCATTGCATAAAACAGTTTGGGGTTAGACACTCGTTTAATATATAGTATTTTTTATTACCGTCCTACTGCTTTGAAAAAAGTAGACCGCACTGTTTGAGGGGAAATAGAACGAAGCAAATATTGTAAAGAAACTAATATGTAAGGGGTTTGGTGCGCTCAGTCAATACTCTGTCCCCAATACCTAGATAAGAAAAAGGTATATAGTGCATTACAGCCAATATATCCTTATTAAAAAATGCTAAACGGAACTACTCACAATTTTGAATTGATTAATAGGCATTGGGTTGGCTCACTCGCGCTGGAATCAGTCTTTGGTTCACACCTGCGACAGACAACTATAATGGTGCAATATTGTTAAAGTAGCAAAGGTTTTTTTGGAGTTGGTAGTACTCACCGAGTGTCGGTTACGTATAAGCGTTTCTTAGGTGTGTGTTTGCAGCGCAGAATGCCGTCTCGCACTAGGTGTCTAGCGCGCGGTGATGGAGTCTTCACTTTCCGCGTTGTTCCTTGGCGCTATGGATGTTATTAGCCGCAGTGTTCCGGTATGATCGGTGAGTGCAGATCGATAGCTCCAATTTAAAACTTGGCTGTCAGCACGATGAATGGTGCATTCCTAGATGTCACTTACATGCGCCTCTGTAGCTGGGAGTCTTTCGGCGTGCTGGTGTAGATTCACCAGCGGTGTATTTGAAGCAGTGTACAAAAATTCTTAAGACTTCAAGGGGGATAGTAATCGACTTGGCTAGCAAATATAATAAAATTATTTATTTATTTCAACAAATAAAAGCCCAACGCGTTTCGTATATCATATACTTCATCAGGGGTCGATGAAGTATATGATATACGAAACGCGTTGGGCTTTTATTTGTTGAAATAAATAAATAATTTTATTATATTTGCTAGCCAAGTCGATTACTATCCCCCTTGAAGTCTTAAGAATTTTTGTACACTGCTTCAAATACACCGCTGGTGAATCTACACCAGCACGCCGAAAGACTCCCAGCTACAGAGGCGCATGTAAGTGACATCTAGGAATGCACCATTCATCGTGCTGACAGCCAAGTTTTAAATTGGAGCTATCGATCTGCACTCACCGATCATACCGGAACACTGCGGCTAATAACATCCATAGCGCCAAGGAACAACGCGGAAAGTGAAGACTCCATCACCGCGCGCTAGACGCCTAGTGCGAGACGGCATTCTGCGCTGCAAACACACACCTAAGAAACGCTTATACGTAACCGACACTCGGTGAGTACTACCAACTCCAAAAAAACCTTTGCTACTTTAACAATATTGCACCATTATAGTTGTCTGTCGCAGGTGTGAACCAAAGACTGATTCCAGCGCGAGTGAGCCAACCCAATGCCTATTAATCAATTCAAAATTGTGAGTAGTTCCGTTTAGCATTTTTTAATAAGGATATATTGGCTGTACTGCACTATATACCTTTTTCTTATCTAGGTATTGGGGACAGAGTATCGACTGAGCGCACCAAACCCCTTACATATTAATTTAGTATAACTTTGCGGATCAGGTGGACCCGCATAAACCCTTTGGTGCAGAAAGCAAGAACTTGTACATAATTTGGACTGAGCGCAGCACTCACAACTACTGCATATACATTGTAAAGAAACTGCCTTAAAGGGGAAGTAAACCCAATAATACCGTTTTGTATAGTTAAGGGAAATGTAATTGCGAACGACCAATAAAGTCATTACAAATGTTTGCTGTTTATAGAGTTAATTGTAATTAAAAAGTTATTGAAATCTACCTCTACCCACAAACTTTTAAAACAATGTAGTAGAAGCCATCAAGCAATGGCATCCAATAGAACACCTGAAAATACCCTTCTTTAGGTAAGCATTAAAACCACTGCAGGCATTTTGATTTTGAAGAAACCAACATAACACCCATGCATACCCTGTTGTAACAGACGTGTGAAGAAGCATGCAAGGCTGATCATTCTGCTACATTGTTTCAAGAGACTGAACTATCAGTGGGAAATACAAATTAAAGGGGTTTGTTCACCTTCCAAACAGTTTTTCCAGTTCAGTTATTTTCAGATTTTTCACCAGAATTAAAGACTTTTCAATTACTTTCCATCTTTTATTTTTTATTGTTTTTCCAAAATTGAGGTTTAAAGTTGAATGTTCCTGCTTCTGGTGTTTGAGTCTGGCAGTTTAGTAATTCAGGTGCAGACTCCAAACTGTTACAATTTTGTAACATTTAGTTGAAACGTAGTTTTCAGCAGCATCTCTGGAGTATTAGCAACTATTGTATTAATTCCAGCAGCTGTCTTTAATGGAACTCAGGGATTCTGCTCAGCAGAGAAAAAGATAAGAAATGTATCAATTTAGAACAGTTAAAGTCGCCGGCCCCCACTTAGAGATGCTTTAGAAAGACTTAAAGGGCACCTATTGGGCCAAAATATTTCCCCAAACAAAAAAAAACTAGTCGCCCGCACCTTTGGTTGGGCAAAATATTTTTGCCCAACAGGTGCCCTTTAAGGTGAAGAATGAAACTTTACACTTTAATATTAGAAAAATGGTTAAAAATAGAAAGTGATTGAAAAAAAGTCTTATTTCTGTTCTGTAAACAACTGAACTGAAAAAAGTGTTGGAAGGTGAACAACCCCTTTAAGAAAATATATGTTGGCTCTGCATTGGCTACCATTTTGCTTGCACAGAGAATCAACTTTAGACACGTCTCTGTCAATTGTGTGTGCTGTATAAAGTCACCTATTAAAGGGGACTTTTTGCTCAGGTATAAAAAGTTGTAAAATAAAAAATAAAAAAAGCCTTCTTGCTGACTTTGATTGTGAATTCCAAGACTGAAGGAAACACTATTTTAACAAATTTAAATTCTGTCCGTGAAGTCTTTAATTTGGAATTATTTCTTAGGGTGACGGGTCCCCTTGATCACTCTTCCCCTAATTACTTGTGCCTTGACTAGCAGATATTGCACAACAGCAGTTTGTTTATTGAAAACACGTTAAACAGTGGGCAGCTTTATGGGCCTTGTTTCTTGAGTGTTTACCTTCTGCAGTTATGTTCGGCCCATATAAGCTAGTTTAATTTATTGTGAGTCTTCCTTCTGCTCCTGGTAAAATTTGCCCATAGTTGCTCTGTAGAGCCAGGCCATGTGCTTTCTGTCTGCCAGAATTTGGAATCTCACCATTTCCCTCTCTATTCTTTACTGGCTGTCCTGATAATAAGAATTGTAAATCCAATCTTCTCAGCTTTTTTGAATGTAGTATAGTTTATTTGGATGTTTTTAATTTGCCATATCTTGATGAATTTTTGCTGCCTGTAGTATTTTTAGATAAGTATCTGTTCTATTTTAAATGCTCTAGTAGTGTGGAGATCACAAAGCTCAATGCCCTCTGACTGGCTTCAAACTTTTACTTTTATTATAATAGCCAAGGTTGGTAGATAACCGAGCCTTGGCATGTACAGGTGTGGGACCTGTTATCCAGAATGCTCGGACCTGGGGATTTCTGGATACCAGATCTTTATATAATTTGGAATTACATACATTAAGTCTGCTAGAAAATCATGTTAACATTAAATAAACCCAACAGACTGGTTCTGCTTCCAATAAGGATTAATTTTATTTTTGTTTGGATCAAGTACAAGGTACTGTTTTATTACTACAGAGAAAATTTCTTCGAAATTTGGATTGTTTGGATAAAATGGAGTCTAGAGGGTTTTCGTTTCTATATTTTAAACCTTCACTTCTCTATTGAAAAGTGACACCTAATCCCCAATGTTTTGTACCTGTGAGCAACATTCAAATGTATAAAAAGTTGCAGAGCAACACAAGCATGAAAATAGTTCCTGGGGGCTAGTGGCAGAACTACCAGGTGTGCAGGGGCACCAGGGCCCGGGCCCTTGCAACCTTTATGGGGTATATCAAAATATACATTTAATGTAAATATAAGTAGTACATCGGTAGGGCGCTGCGTGACGTTGCTGGTGGCGCACTGCGTCCAATTGTGCACCGCACCCATGTGGCAGTAGAAGTAGTAGTGCCGGGTGCTTCCCAGGGGGGAGTGGGAAGCTGTCCTTGGAGGAAGTGAGGAAATCCTATAAACAGCCGATCAATTAGGAGCAGGCATGTGTTACCAGTGCTCCCGGGTGCTGCTGGAGGAGCATTGGCCAACGAGGGGCAGAATTGGGGTTCACTCGTCTCTTCTAAGTTCTACTCCACAAAGATTTGGCCATCACCATTCTACCGGAGACCCAGGGCAGGTCGGGTAAGTGCATTCTATATAGACTATTCTGTCTTCCTGGGGCAAAGAGCTTGCAATTGAGTAGGGAAAAGGGGGAACAATTAAATTGTTTGAGTATAGCTCATCCAATACAAAATGCCTGTGATAAAGCAGTAACGAGTGTGGGGCTGAGCGCTTGGCACATACAGTCGGGGGGAGACGGAACTTTACACGGACCAGTTGAAATGTGTGTATTTGTGCCACTCCTGGCATGGGAAAAAGGCATGAAGTAATTATGGGAAAGAACCGTGGTCGGTACAGAATGCGACCTGGGAAAACATTTCTCAATTTAGCACTGGATCCTTCATAGTAACAAGGTTTCCCCTGGCACCCATCTGGCCAGTCGTTTATACAGGCAACCACCTAAACCCAATATGCTGGGTGTTACCTGGGTTAAGAGCAAGCACTTGCCTGTGGGGAGGAAAATTTGATGTATTAATTTTGAAATATGTGTTGAGAATATTGTACAAAAAACATCTGCTACAAGTTCTGGGTATTTAGTAGAACTGTTTACATGGCTTCACAATCAGCAAGGAAACAGATCAGCTTATCTGCCATGCTAGAAGTTTTATTTGTAATCTGCCTGGTGTCTGCAGTCATGTTGATTGTCAATGATTAAAATCATGGAGGTTAGTGAAGCAGAACAGCTAGGGAAGTACGAAGGGGGGGGGGTTAAACCTTTTTTTCAAGGCAGGCATGACTACTCATTTGTGTGTTAAGACCCTCTTCTATTCATATTTCAGTCTCTTATTCAAATCAGTGCATGGTTGCTAGGGTAATTTGGACCATAGTAACCAGACTGCTGAAATTGCAAACTGGAGAGCTGCTGAATAAAAAGCTAAATAACTCAAAAACCACAAATAATAAAAAATGCAAACCAATTGCAAATTGTGTCAGAACATACTAAAATTATCTCAAAGTGAACAATCCCTTTAGAGGGGCCCAGTTGTAAATTTCTGTACCGGGGCCCTTAGCAGTCTAGTTACGCCACTGCTGGGGAGCGCCAAATATAGGTTGTGATTGGTTGTTGGTGGTCACTATAAGGACTGTCAGATCACCTGCTTTGAGGCCACTGAGAGTAATTTTTCTCATGAGCCACTGGTTGGCAATAAATAATAAAAACTAATAAAAACAGATGTAGAGTGGAATGCAAGCAAAGCAGATTTCCAGTCTTCTAGATTCTGTGTTCATCTGGTCATGATTTTGATTGAATGCAGTGTCTGGCCAATGTTGATTACAATGGCTGCTTTTTTGATTATCTGAATAAAATGGAATGGTTTTAAAAATATTTTAATTTTGCCTTTTATAAATTGCCATTGTTCTTCTGTACTCTACATTGATTCACATTAACCTCTGCCCTTGTGGAATTTATAATCTATGGTTTCTGTCATTGTCACACACATGCATTTCGCCATCTGTGGGTTGAGACTAAACCGTGAAATTCCTTCTGCAGTAGGTATTTAACTTTACAGCGAATCTTCGGTCCCAAGGCAGAATCTAATTTTAAAAGGGTAAGAAGCCTGCACTAGTTTGTGACAAAACCTGAGTACTTGGAGGAAATCCACATGGGCACAGAAATCCACACGGGCATGGAAAAACACAAACTCTTTCCCCACCCAAAATTAATTGTTTTACTCATAGAATTGCTGGAATATATGTGTAGAGTTTTATGCATCTGTCACCAGATTCACCCAGATCTATATTTCTCCCAGATCTAGGCCTTGGGACTTTGGCACCCTGGGCAAATGTATCCATACAGTAAAGCACATGAGGGACACTAGAGGAATGGCTTTAAAGTTACTGAGGACATTCATGTCTTTAGCTTAGATCCTGTCTGTTCGTGTGTTTGATCGGGAAACAGGAGATCAGAGAAAAAAAAAACAGTTAACTAGTGATGCCGGCCAAGGAGTTCATTGGTATACCTTCAATCACAGATTAAGGTCTTGAGCTGTATTAAAAGGTGCATTGATTCACGAGAGGAGGGGGGGTCGTTCTTTCACTGTATAGTGACATTATTGAATTAGAGAGGGTTGAGAAGAGGGCAACTAAGATGGTAAAAGGTATGGAAAATCTTAGCTATGAGGAAAGACTGGCCAAATTGGGGATGTTCACGATGGAGAAGAGGAGCTTAAGGGGTGATTTGATAACTATGTATAAATATAAAAGGGGATCATATAATCTTTGTAATGCTTTATTTACCAGTAGGTCTTTCCAGCTGACGCAAGGTCACCCATTCCGATTAGAAGAAAAGAGGTTCCGCCTAAATATTCGGAAGGGGTTATTTACAGTGAGAGCTGTGAAGATGTGGAATTCTCTCCCTGAATCAGTTGTACAGGCTGATACATTAGATAGCTTTAAGAAGGGGTTGGATTGCTTTTTAGCAAGTGAGAGAATAGAGGGTTATGCAAGATAGCTCATAGTACAAGGTGATCCAGGGACTGATCCAATAGCCATCTTGGAGTCAGGAAGGATTTGTTCCCCCTTTGAGCAAATTGGAGAGGCTTCAAATGTTTTTTTTGCCTTCCTCTGGATCAACTAGCAGTTAAACAGGTTAAAATAGAGTTAAAAGGTTGAACTTGATGTAAGTGTATAGTTTTTAACCTAACTTACTAGGTTACTATGTGGATTTAAGCCTGCTGCCATGGATACAAGTGGAACGGGGAGCTTAGAACTACAGGTACCCAGAGTTGCATGCAGAGTATGGCCACACCCTACGCAGGTGCATCTGCTGATTTCCCCATAGTTCTTGCCCTTGAGATCAGAAAATGGCTTTCTCATTCTTTACAGTAGCATCAGCATCATGACTTGTGTGAGACTAGTGGATGTTCATTGGATGTCACTATTGTATGCTGGGCTCCAGGCAGTTGAATGTCACATAAGACTATTTGTGTGTTTGAGCTCCCACAGTGCACCAGCTTGCTCTTTCTTTCTCTCTCTCTCTCGCTCTCTCTCTCTCTGGAAATTGAGAAAGCAGTTATGCCAATATGGTGAAATGAAATGCGGATGTTCAGTTTTCGTGCAGGCTGTGAATGCAGCCCCTAGCTAATCACATATCACATTTATTTTTCACATATCCCTTGAAATTTGGCATTGTTTCTCATTTATCCGTCTCATTATACTCTATTATACTGTTGTACTACTACAGTTTACTACTCTTTCCCCAAGTCTCTTGGAGATATAAAAGATGGGTTTGCCTGTAGCAGGAAACCTGAGAATGAAGACTTCATCTTTGTGTTAGCAGGATATGTAATTTGAATTCCTTGAAAAGGCTCTCGGTTAATCACAACACAGTCGTTTTAGGGGAAGACAGAGACCTAACAAACAGGTAATATTAGAACAGACAGTTGTAGGATTATGAAAAGTACCGTATATAAGTGATTAAACTAAAACACCTGGCTTGCCCCCTCCTTTCCTGTTAGGAAGCAACCACATGGAGCTGTTTTCTTGGCCTGCATATTATCGCTGGCCATGAAATTGCCCCCTCGAAATTGCCTACTCACTTGTGTGTCTTTGCTTAGAGCCTCTTCATAGGCCTGGGTGCATACACATGAAGCAGGTTGTGCCACGAGACGCATGATTGTGCATTTTCATACCAAAATTCTCTGTTTCTCTGCACCTAGGCCGATACAGTGCCTCTGGGTGCAGACACACAAGCGAGTGTAAAAGTACAAGTTTAGAAGGCGCACACTCTAATGCATAATGTGAGGTGCTAATCCAAAGGAGGCTCCCCACACGAGTCTTCAAGGTTGTGAAGCTCAAAAATCTAAATAAGGATTGCACACAAAAAAGTTTAAAAAAAAGTTACAAAAATTAGTTACAAAAATCATAGCAAAACAAATCTAATTTAATTAAAAAAAAAAAAATACTTTTAAAAAAAAGTAAATGTTGTTTATTTGTATTCCATATCTGTGAATCTTTAATTGTATAGCAAGATAATGATTTTTTTAATAATTAGCTCATCACTTCTTGTTGCTTCTGGTGTCTGTAGATTATAGATATAAGGGGTAAGCTGGCAGGGAGAACGTGGCAACCTTAACTACAGTGAAGAACCAAGAAGGTGTAAGTGAGTAAATATTATTGGAATAGTGTACTTAGTACCTGCTGTTTATTCAGCAGGCATTTGTGCAACGGATAGCAAACCTTTCATTACAAATTCACACCTCTTCTCCACTATGTCCCTTCGACAAAGCAGACGCATTATGTTGTTTTATTTTACTTTGATAAAATTCTCCCTAGTTGAGCAATCTGTTAAGCATAGTGAGTCACTTATTCCTAGAGGTGCAGTTTCCCATTATACAGATTTATTTGTTTGGCATTCCTTTTCAGTGATTTTCTTAAACTTTCCTAGAAGTGCACAGTTTGTGGGCTTTGTGTCCTTCACAGCAATCGCTGCATGGTTTTTTCATCAACTAACAAATGTACATAGCTTATGAAACATGCAATGATCCATGAAGTAAGTAGTCCAACAAGTTTTGTGCTCCGAAATTAATGTATGTATGTGTGATGTATATATAACATGTGCACAAGTACAGAGGTCCTATTAAATACAGACTAGTAATAAAAGAAGCTGTTATGGTACAAACTGCATTTTTTTCTTTCACATTTCTGTATGTTCGTGCATACCTGGTGTTTTTACTTGCTTTTACTATCTTTGTATAGATGTATGTTTTTCATTTGGCGCACACAGACTGGCTTTTGGCATATCCAACATATTGACCCATGTGATGATCTGTTGCATTTGAGGACAATTAGGCCACATAACCTACATGCAAGATTAAAATATAAAATAGTGCATTGTATATTGTTTGCACATACAAATACAAAATTGTGTTTCTTTGTAAGCTACCTTTAGAAAGAAAATAATACAGTTGCCATTTAACATAAAACTGCAGCTGCAAATTAAAGACTTTTGACATTTAAATGCTAAATTCTATAGTTAGTATAGATATGGGTATATATAGTTTATGTGAGGGTGTGTGTATGAACGCTGGGTTTCATTTGGAGGGGTTGAACTTGATGGAGTCTTTTAGATTCTATGTTCGTCTGGTCATGATTTTGATTGAATGCAATGTCTGGCCAATGTTGATTACAATGGCTGCTTTAAATCCTATTACTTATTTGACCTAATTTTGTTTCATGTATTTGTGGCTATGGGGCAGCTATCTAGTAAAACGTGTTTTATATACACATAAAGAGTTGCAAATTGTATTACCATTTGCATCTGACTTGCTGCCCTTGTTGAAAAGCCTTTGACCCATGAGTATGCTTCTTAGCGCCAAAATCCACTCCGTGTGGCTTTAATGTGGTGTCATGTGACCAAATGGGCTTATTCTCGGCATGTGTTTATCTGCATGCCAAGAATAAACCCTCTCTGGTCTGTCTGTAGCCGTAGCAGACACCGACTGACCAAAAGTCAGAAACTGCCAGCCGGGGCAAATAGAAACAAAGTTGTACTGCAGACACTTAGGGGCAAATTTATTGTGCTGTTTTGAAAAAAAACGACGGGATAATACACCACACATCGCCAGGCTTCACTGTGTGAAAATGGCATACATTTTTTTTTTTACGTGTTTTTTCTTAGAGTGACTTCCCCTGGAAGCAATGTAAAATAACGGAATCAAATTGCGTTTTATACAGTATAATAAATATGCCCCTCAGAAATCTGTGTGAGCTAGAGGAATAGATATGAAAGCAGTTATAAAATTGCCAGTGATAATGTGTTCGTACAGGTATGGGGCCATGTTATCCTAAATGCTTGGGACCTGAGGTTTTCTGGATAGAGGAACTCTGTAATTTGGATGTCCTTTCCTTAAAGAGGAAGGAAACCTAGTCGGCGCAAACCCACCACCCCCCCTCCCATTTGTTGCCCACCCTTTCTCCTCCCCCCTGGCCTACCCGTCCCCCTGGGCAAATGCCCCTAACTTGTTACTTACCCTTCTGCGCAGGTCCAGTCCAGGGAGTTCACAGACGACATCTTCTTCCACGCGATCTTCTTCCCGCTTTGAACGGCGCATGTGCAGTAGGATCATTTTGCCGGTACGATCTACTGCGCATGCGCGTGACTTTTGGCGCATGCTCAGAAACGCCGTTCACAGCAGGAAGAAGATCGCGTGGAAGAAGATGTCGTCTGTGAACTCCCTGGACTGGACCTGCGCAGAAGGGTAAGTAACAAGTTAGGGGCATTTGCCCAGCGGGACGGGTAGGCCAGGGGGGAGGAGGGAGGGTGGGCAACAAACGGGAGGGGGGGTGAGGGGTTTGCGCCGACTAGGTTTCCTTCCCCTTTAAGTCTACTAAAAAATCATTTAAACATTAATTAAACTCAATAGGATTGTTTTGCCTCCATTAAGGATTGATTTTATTTTCAGATTGAGTACAAAGTACTGTTTATTAATACAGAGAAAAAGGAAATTTGAATTATTTGATTAAAATGCAGATTATGGGAGATGACCTTCCATGATTTAGAGCTTTCTGGATAACTGGTTTCCGGATAACAGATTCCATTCTATTATTATTCTAAAATACTTGATCCTTGATGTTTAGGGAGGGTCCACCTGTACCACCTGATATTTTCATTGTCCTCTTACAATAGGTAATAGTATAGAAGCAGGTATGCACCTTGTTATAATTTGTAATTTGAAACTTTTGCATCTCGATCTCCCAATTTATTTGACTTTCCTTAGAAAAAGGTTTTACCTCTTTATTGCTTTGGTTTGGTCGGTGTGAAATGGTTTCTCCCTTTGCTCGTGTACATGTTGCTTGTTTTATTCAGCAAGCCATTAGTTGATGATTTAGGTGTAGCACATACAGCATGGAGCCAATTGTATTTATCAGGTTAATTTTAGCCCTAGTTGCTAGGAGAGCTATTTACCTTACCCGCCTTGTGAGATGATATACTTGAAATGAGGGAAAAATGTAAATTTAATCGTGGATTGTACACTGAAAATAACTACGCCCAAAATTACAAGGCATTTTCTGCAGTATAAAAGTCATTTAGTGGTTTACAGTAACTTTCCTTGAACTGCAGAAGTGCAAGGCCCAGTGTTTCACAACTGATAATGTAAATATTTCCCACCTTTCCTTTCCAAAGTCATCAGGTTCATACAGTATGTTCAGTGACTAGAATACAAAGTACACACATTTCTGTATAGACTTTCCAGCGACTTTGTGACACAGTTCTTACCGATAGCAGTTGTCCCAGTTTAACTATTAAGTACAGGGATTGCCTGTCAGGGCAGCAACTTTGGTTGGTTTAACCTCTCCAATGGTACAGTATTTTTGGTTTTAAGATAGCAATGTTATATTCACACTACAAACACATTTTTAGACTCTTGTATCTCTAATTTTTGCTTGATTTTTGTGAGAGTACGTTTCCATTATGTTGTGCTGCTAGTTTATTGCATCCTAATGTCCCCCAATAAAGCACAAGCAGGATGCAGGTTTTAGTTTCCAATTTGCTTCTTCCACAAGACTTCAAACTTGATCTGGTGTCATGATCCCCCTTAGTGATCAGTTGCAAATGCTACTCGATAGGGTTCTAAAGTAAATTGATATTCACGGGGTGGAGGTGCCAATGTATTTAGACACTCCTGACTGCAGGTAATATAATTGCTAAGCTTAGACTGGCCTGAGGTACTATTGTAACACACAGGCAGCTGTACTAATGCCCCAGTGATTGTTTTTTTTTTATGTTCTGTATTCCCCACAGCAGAGCAAAGATTTTATTCTATTGGATATGTATGCTATGAGGACAGCACGGAGGATCTATGGGGCATTGGCAAAGATGGTGGCACTACAGGGATAGTACCTGGTGGTGTCATGTGGGTCGTGTGGCTTCATGCCGACCTCAACACACCCTTTGCAGGTCATGGGTTGAGCTTCCCGTCCACGACCTTACCCTGCCAGCTTCCTCTTTCCAGCCTTTTTTTTTCACGCTTTCCCCATCCCTTTTGTCATGTCCTTGGTGGGGCGGGTCTGTATATAGAGGGGAGGAGCCAGGTCAGGTGGGGGTTGAGTTTTTCTTGATCCACCCATCACTAGTACCCGGGCTGGTGGGTCGACAGAAGCAGACAGAAGCACACGGGTCTACGGTTAGTGATTATTTTCACTCGGGGGTGCCTATGCCATTTGTGTACCTGCAGATACAATATATACCAGTAAATATGCTTTTTATTCCTGTCCATGGAATAAGGAATAGAAAGTATGCATTGTACAAATATGATATATTTCACATTGCGCTACATAATAGGTTTTAATTGGACACATGTTATCACTAGTAGATATAAAGGCATGTTATTTACATGATGATTCTATTTTTTTCCTGTTTGTTTCTACCATGTCCAGGTTTATAATGGTATGTAGTTATCTTAAAATGAAATGATTAATCTGCTATCCCAAGTACTGAAATTCAGCTTAAAGGGGTTGTTCACCTTCAAACAACTAGTTGTTATCAGATAGATCACCAGAAATAACGACTTTTTCCAATGACTTTCTATTTTCTATGTGTCACGGTTTTTCTAATATTGAAGTATAAAGTGTCATTTCTCTCCTTCTGAAGCAGCTCTGGGAGGGGGGGTCGCCGATCCTGTAAACAGTTCTAAATTGATACATTTAGTTGATACATTTCTTATCTTTGTCCCTGCTGAGCAGAATCTCTGGGTTTCATTACAGGCAGCTGTTAGAATTGATACAATTGTTGCTAATACTCCAGAGATGCTGCTGAGAAATGTATCAACTAAATGTTGCAAAATTGTAACAGTTCAGAATCTGCACCTGGATTACTGAGCTGCCAGACTGAAACACCAGAGACAGGGACATTCAACTTTAAACTTAGATTTTGGAAAAAACGTAAAAAATAAATAATGGAAAGTAATTGGAAAAAGTCATTATTTCTAGGGAACAATCTAAAAACAACTAAATTGAAAAAAGTGTTTGGAAGGTGAACAACCCCTTTAAGCATATCCGTTCTCAAACACTTCATGTGTCATAACCATGAATGCCAGCATTAATTTGCTAGCCTGATGATTACCTTTTAATTGTAAGCTTACTTTAATGCAGATAAGACATTGATTTTGTTTAAAAACAAATGCTAAACTAAAATCATGTCCTGTTCAGTATTTGTTTTCCTGTAAAGCTCTCTGCTCTGTGTTGTGTGAGCTGAGCTCTTACTAAGTAAGTAGGTAACTGGGCCAGCAGGTTACTGGAACAATTGAGAATAAGTGAGTTCATTGACTGGCGGCTCTTACAGTGCAACAGTGTGTGCCAAATAAATCCCTTCAGGTTTGTGTGCGAAACGCAGCAGTGCTCTACTGATTCCCTCTCTGTCTGAGAAGCGGCCTGTCCCTTAGCTGACGGTTGCGTATTTGTATGAGAGAAAGAAAATGGAGAGGTGTTACTAGTTATAAAATAAGCACTGTTATAAATCCAGGGTTAGTTGTATAGAACAGTTTGTAGATATGAGAGCAGTGCAGTAGAATTGTGGGAGTGGCTAGCAAAGAATCTGGGAGTGCTCATAGAATAGAAATTCTATATTAGGATTAAGTAGGTAAAGCAAAATCTACTGAATAATCATTGGGTTCACTTACCCGTATATCACTGAAGGAAGCAACAATCCATACTGTGACCCAGATAAGAAATTTTGAAACGAAATAGTTTGTAGTAGAAAGGATATCTTTTAACAGATCTGGACTGTGTTAGTCTGTAAAATAATAATTATTGCAAGGATCCTTGCTCAGTTTTTACAGCACTGAAATGAATTCTAGAAATCTCTATAAACCCTGAGTGATCATCCATACACTAGGAGCAATGCAGAATCGCACATGTTACACCAGGAAGCCATTAGCCATACATATAATGTGTACCGAGAGAAACTATAAATATGTGCCTGCATAGATACCACTTTCTGCTATGCATAATTTTGCAGGAAACCCCTATTGTATAATAGTGGTAAATTTATTCCCCCTTGCATCATGGCTGGCATTATGAGTGCCCAGCAGCCAGATTTGGCCAGATAATTTATAGGGATCACTGACTGCCCAGCAGTCACTATAAATCTGAGTTATGGGGGCAGATTTACTAAAGCGCGAAGTAGCTAAAGCTAGCGACTTTTTGACAGCGTTGCCATCCAGAGGGACATCGCCAATTTACTAACAGGCGCAGGCGCCGATTCGCTAGCGAAACAGAACGTCACTAGCTGTCATTCGCATTCACCAGGCGGCTTTTCACTCTGGCGAACGTACGTTACTCTTCAAATTCACTAAAATGCAGATTTTACTGAACGTTACCTCTTTTGCCAGAGTTGCCTTCACCACCTCGGACCAGGTGAAGTGCTATAAAGCAACTAGATCTTCCTCAATCTTCACTTACATCATATCATGTGAGCTGAAAATGCATCAAAGTTCAAAAAACGCTGGCGTCTTTTGCATGCAATCACGTTGAAAGGAAAAGTCCTAACAAACTTTTTTTGGGGAACCATTTTTTTCCAGACATTTCCTAAAATATGGAACATTCATTTTACAGTGGGCTCATGTGTAGGGCATTATATTAACTCTCTTGTTAGTGAGTCAGCCCCATGTTCGTGGGGCTGACTCCACGAACATGGGGCTGTTAGTGAATCAGCCCCATGTTAGTGAATCAGCCCCATGTTCCATTACAAAGCAGTTGCCTTTAGTTTTTCTCCAGTCAGTAAATTGTGAAGGGTATTCAGAATGTTCACATGTTCTGAATACCCCGTTCTGCATGTACACATTGCAGCATACAGTCCAACAACCTTGGGGTTGGTTTTTTAGGCAATGTTGTTCAGTAGTCTTCTTCATTGGGAATCCTGCCAACTCTATGTACATTTCCTTAAATATATTCATTTTTCAACTTGCAAAACTATTAACAGTGTTGACATCTCTCTGTTATACCCTCTTTCCCACTGTATAACTAGTGTGTGAGCTGTTACTTTATCCTTAAATGGCTGCCTTTATACCTTCTCTATAAAATGCTATGATAGCAGCATTCAATTGGCCAGTTTCACGAATGTCAAATGAACTTTTCAGTTTTATGAATATTTTTATTTGTATAACACTTCTTATGCATGCAGCACTGTACAGCACTTCGATGTGTTTTGCCTGTATATTGTACATATGACGTAGAAGAAAAAACGGACTGTAATTCTTCTGCTAAAATTGTCTTTAGTCATTTTGGACCACCACGATGCTTCTCCATGAGTGCATATACGGTCCCATTTCTAGCCTAGCATGCCCACTCTTCTCCACTGCATTTGCAATGTTATGTGACTGCAAATGTATGGGAAGCCTACAGGCAGGTATCTGTGGAATGTTGAGGCTTAGACTGAAAGGAACATCTGAACACTAAAATCTTAGAGAATCGTGTAAGTCTGCCACGCAGATGAGAAGCATGTGTTCTGCAAAGTGCTGAATGTTAGTAGTATCCGGCACATTTATATGTATATAAATTCTGAGTGAATTATCTCAGAGCAGCAAACAACCTATAATTATCAGCATTGCATCAATCATTCTGTAAAACTATAAAACAGCATAAAATAGTTTCTGTGGTTCTCTCTCTCTTCTCTTCTGACTTCTGATTTGTTGGTCTCTTTGGGAGGCATATATGTCCTGATTAACAAAGTAACTGCTGTCTTGGCCATGGCCTTCTCCGCTCTAAGGTCTTAATTAAGGGATGCAGGGTTACCTCCAGCTGTAGATTTCTGCTCCTTTTACATATATGTCTGCATGAGACAAAATTCTACTTCTATATTGGTATCTTTATGCAGTTTAGATCTCTGTGTTGAACTGTACATTGCTACAGTCTATACTGCTTTTTAAATAGAGACTATAGGATTTTATCTATGCATGGAAAAACACCCTATATTATGGGTCAAACATATATAACTATGTACTGCAGTGGGCTACTTTCTAATTAAGCCTCATTTAGTGAAATTGGATGAAATAGTCATTCGGCATTATAGCTATTTGTATATGGCTATACTCTGTGGTTGGCTTCTCTAAGAGACAGCCACTTATTATTAGGAACTGTCCCATAGCTGTTAAAAATATGTTTTTGTACCCTTAATTGCTACAAGTTCAAAAAGCCTGCAGAGAGTTGTGCTTTAAACTTCTCAACTATTGCAGATCAAAGACAATAGTTGTCTAGCTATCAGCTGGTTGTTGTATATGTGGCTATCCCAATAACCCCCAATACATTGTACATGTTCCCTAACTTGGTTCATGGTTTGGAAAATGAAACATCTTTTCATGTTTTCTCCTGTTATATTTTGCAGGGTTGAAATTAGAAATGCTGCTGTGTCACAGAAACTTGAGCTGAAGCTTTCTTCTAATAGACCATCCTGCAACCAATTAATTTCCTGGGCTAAAGTGCTTGTAAGGTAATGTTAGTATTATTACTATGCTTATTTAAGTTCTAGAACATCAGTTCCTGCCCAGCGGAGCTTACGATCTAAGGTTCCTTTCTCATACACAAACACTGTGGTCAATTTTATCAAAAGCAAATTAAGCTTTCAGTATGTTTTTGGAGTGTGGGCGGGCACACCCAGAGAGAACTCAGACAAGCATAGGGTGACTATATATTATTTGATTCATTTCTGAAGCTGAAGATCCACGTTCAGATCATAGTAAAAAAAGAGACCCTAAAAAATTTAAAGAAAAAGGCAGCCTCAAGGCAGCCTCTAAATTGTTCAGGTTATGATTGGATGTTTATTCCTTCAGAGAGTGAAAAGTTGTGCAAACCCTGTACCGACAAGATTAAAGGGCCTGTTCCTTCTATGCAAGATTTTTTTTCTCCTGGATGAAATGAGCTATGAAGGAAACATTTCAACCATTCGACTAACCCTGTGACATCCACCTTAGCACTCCCATTTGGCATCTCAAGTTCCCCCATGTTTTCACCAAAATCATGGTGGTGGTCGCTGCTTTTTAAGGGAGAAGGCAGTGTCAGTCATTCAGTATCTCAACGATTTCCTGATAAATGCAAGATTCCCTTCTATTCTAAGACAGCATCTTTCTTTAGTTCTAGAGACGTAGCAGTACCTGGGCTGGTTAATAAACTGGGAAATGTCAGCTCTTCTTCCAACTCAGAGAATAAAATTCATAAGAATGTGGCTGGAGACACATGTAGGCAAGGTTTTTTTTTTTTGCCAGAAGAAAAACGCGAAAAAAGAAATTAAAAGTATCCTTGCTTATCCAAAGGAAGAGATCTACAATGAATCAAAATTTGGAAGCTTTGGCGCTGTTTTCTTTATCAATCAACACGTTTCCTTGGGCCAAAGGCCATGCAAAACCGCTACAAGATTTCTTGCTTCTAGTGTGGAATCAGCAAGAAGATTCACTAAACAGATGTGTAGTTCTACCTGTTCAAGTAAAAGAGTCTCTCAACTGGTTGCTTCTACCCAGAATTTTCAAAAAGAATCCAATCTTTTCCCCAAAAGCAAGCAAACATAATAACTACTGATCCAAGCAAATGCTGGGGAGCCCATCTGGATGGCTGCTACAGACAAGGCCATTGAGGTCCAAACTCACTCTCGCCACCTTCAAATGTTAGAGGCAGTCTGGAGGGCAATTATGGCCTTCAGGGATTCCATAAGGAGTCATATTCACACATCATCATCATCATCATCATCATTTATTTATATAGCGCTGTCAAGAAACGCAGTGCTTTATTGCAGTTATAGCAAACAGGGAATAAATGGTGGATAACAGACAAGGATTACAGAGTACAATAGGGTTTACAAACTAAAAGGTTAGGGTACAATTGAGACATTAGGATTATATAAACACTTTGTCATTTTTGATACAGCAATGATTAATTAAGGTACATCGAATAGGCCTCTTTAAACAGATGGGTCTTTAAGGAGCGCTTGAAAGTTTGGAAGGAAGGAGAAAGTCTGACAGTTTGTGGCAGCACATACAACATATCATCTGAGTATTATCTGAATCACAAAGGCAGCTCAAAAAGCCAGGTTCCTTGCGATCTGTCATCAAAAATGTGTTCTTGTGCCAAAACAGTCTAGAAGACTTAAGAGCAAGGCATATAAGTGGCTCCACAGATACAGTAGCAGACTTTTTAAGTCGAAGGGAAATACTACCAACATAATGGAGTCTGAATTCAGAGGTATTTCTCCAGCTCTGTGCCCTTTGGGGAACCCCAGGGATACCTCATGGCCACAAAGCAAAAATTTTCACCCTAAAGGCAAACTAGGGAGAAGTTGCGGTGGATGCTCTGATACAGCCATGGAATTTCACTTTGGCATACATCTTCCCTCCTCTAGCGATAATAGTGAAGGTACTCAGAAAGCACAAGCAGCACCATACAACAGCAATTGTAATTGCACCGACTTGGACAAGAAGAGCATGGTATGCAGAGCGGCATCATCCTTCAGGAGGATTTTGAGAAAAAATTGGCTCTGAACACACTGAAAGTTCAGATTGCGGCTTTAGGGGCCTACAGGGGTGAGTCATTGGCAGAGCAATCCTAGAAGATTTCTAAAAACTTGAGACCAAAGATGCTCTTCAAGTGTTTTCCTGCTTGGGACCTTGACATTGTATTGAAGGCCTTGCAAAATGTCCAAAGCCTCCTTCTTTCATCCTACAATAAAAACAACTTTTTTGTTGGCCATTTGCTCTGCAAGACTAGTTGGGGAACTCTAAGCTCTCTCATGCAACAAGCCTTATTTTCAAGCTCATACTTATGAACTAATTCTAAGGTCTGATCCTTCATTTTTCCCTAAAGTTACATCAGACTTTCACAGGAACTTTGAGATCCACCTGCCAACCTTTTTTTTAATATCACAGAAACCAAAGGGAGAAAGAGCTGCAGTGCTAAATGTGCATCTCCAGAGTGTCAGACCATTTTTAGTGGATAATAATCTGCTTCTTTCTTTTGCTGGTCCTAATAAAGGGAAAGCAGCTTCCAAATATACCATCTCCAGATGGATAAAACAGACAATTTCATTGGACTGGGCAAAATCTGTGTATCGCTGTTCAGCGCTGGCCCGTCCCCATCAAGACTCGCCACACTTAATTCTTAGAAAAGCGGCTTTTATTCAGCTTGCATAAGTGATAACAGGCAGTGGGTAAGTGGTGCGAACTAACGCGTTTCGTGCCCTCTCTTATTGGCACTTCATCAGAGTTCATTGGACTACCTGATGACCGATAAGGTAGTGCCAAAGGCCCATTCAACAAGTGCGATGTCAGCCTCCTGGTAGGAGAGAGCAGGTGTCACTTTGGACCAGATCTGCAAAGCTGCTTTGTGGTCAAGCTGTAAAACCTTCATAAAGCATTGCAGGCTGGACATTGATCCATCTAGGGAAGCAGCTTTTGCAAAAGCAATTATCAATTCAGCCCTCCTTTAACTCACTGATTCTTCTACTCTCTCTTAAGTGCTGCCTGTAGGGACGTGAGGGAAATAACAAATTTTATACTTCCTTCTTTCTTGTATATAATACAATTGTGTGTCAGAAAAGATAGTGTCTAGTTATTGCTTGGTAAATTCACTGCTGGGAGTTTTATAGGGTGGGGGTCACTTTAAGGGTCAGGGCACACAGGCAGATTCAGGGAGATTAGTTGCCCCGTGACAAATCTCCTTTTCTTCTGGGCGACTAATCTCCCCGAACTGCCTGGCTAAAATGTAAATTGCCGGCGAGATGGCACTCGGCGGGATTCGTTTTCCGAAGTCGCCTGAAGTTTCCTTCTGAGGCAACTTCAGGAAACAAGTGCCTTCCCCCTGGCGATTTTCATTTTAGCTGGCGGGGAGGCAGTTAGGGAAGATTAGTCGCCCAAAAGAAGAGGCGATTTATCGCCGGGCAACTAATCTCCCTGAATCCTCCTGTGTGCCCTGACCTTTAATTGGTGGGGCTAATCCTGCCTACAGGTGAGGAGTGCTTCTCCTCTCTCTCTCTTTGATTGCTGCCTTTATGACTGAGGGAAAAGGAATTTTCAGTAAGTATAAACTTTGTTATTTTTAACCATAAGAGTTTAGCCAAGTTGGCTTATTTATGCACATAATAGCGTCTGTATCTAGTAGAACTAAAGAGTCACTGTGTATCATGCATGGATACCTGTATGACAAGCTTGTGTAGCATACCATGAGGTGGAGTCAAGTTTGAAGTCTCACCTTGGCAATTAATAACCCTTTATTGCACAGCAAAACATAATCCTCTGTTACTAACTTATGTTGTACAAGTTAAATCCTTCCTGCTTTGAGTTGCTGCTATTTATACATAAAACTTGCTAATGTGCAGTTCATTATAACTGATCCCTAATCATGGTGGTATTTTATTATGACTGGCTTTCTTATCTTATCTGTCCTCTTATTAAAGGAGCTCTAAAGAAGTAAGGCAGAAAGGTTGTACATTGTGTTTTAGGATGCTATACCAGCCGAAGGCAACCACAGCCCTTTAGCAGATCTGTGCCTCCAAAGATGCCTCAGTAGCTCCCCATCTTCTTTTCTGCTGATTCACTGCATATACTCTGTGCTGCTGTCACTTACCTGAGCTTTTGTCGAATATAGAATATAAACATCACAATACAAGGCTAATAAGTAGTTCAGATTCCAGTGCAATTAGTGTCAGCTTATATGACCGGCAAACCTCAATTACTACTTGATCACTTGCGATGGCCCCTATGATTAGTTTCTCAATAGCTGCTCTGAGCACACTGGGTATGTGCGTGTCACTGATACTCCTAACAAAATCCAAGATGGTGAGCACCTGTGAAAACTGTAAAGGCCTTTAGTATATAAAATATGGCATTTCTAACCATATTCTTTTTTAGTGGTTAGTCCTCCTTTAACTGTGAGCAGGATTAAACAGACACAGCCTGATTTACTTTTTTCTTGGAGGAAAAGATAAAGCTTGCATGTTCAAGTGTCTTCAAATGCATGATATAAAGTAAATGCTCTTTCATGGTATGTAATATGTGCTGTTAGATAATTACATACTAAAACACTGCCATTTTAAGCATTAAAGGAAAACGAAACCCCCCGAACAATGTACATCTCTATTCAAATATATTGCATAAAACAGCTCATGTGTAAAACACTGCTTAATGTAAATAAACTATTCATAATAATACAATGTAAAAAAATGGAGATGTGGAAGCCTTGACGTGGTATGGTTTTGTAAACTTTGAGACAGGGGACTAGGGAATGTGCATTAAAACTAGCACTTCCATTATACTTAAATATACTATTACTTAGCCTTTAGAGTGCTTCCACATCTCCAATTTTTTTTCCATTTTTTTATATTCATAATAATATACTTTTTTAGTAGTATGTGCCATTGGGTAGTCTTAAATAGAAGATTGCCAATTAAAAAATTAGGGCCGCCCCCTAGTATCCTACGATTCACGGTGCATACACGTTAGGTGACATGAGCCAATTAACAGACAGTTCTGTCTTTTGCTTCCACACTTCTTCCTGTTACAGTTATAGTATTTCTGGTCAGGTGATCTCTGAGGCAGCACACAGACCATCACAAAATGGTAGTTCAAAGCAAGAGATGTAAAAGGGCAATATTTACTATATTTACCAGTTTGTTAAGATTCTTTAATATGCCACTTAATTTGATATAAACTATTTGTTGCTTAAGTATTCATTTTGGGGGGGTATAGTTTTCTTTTAAGTCCATCCCTTTGGCTCATATGAGACTCTGCTCACACACAAACTTAGGACACACGCACATGATGGGTTACATAGCTGAGCAATGGACAGACACACTTCTTCCTGTTACAGTTAAAACCTGTTATTTCCTGTCAGGTGATCAATGTGAGCCACAAACACAGCATCACAAAATGAGATATTTATCTTCTGGATCTCATTATTGAGACAGTACAAGTTTTTTTGTTTTTTTTTTTGTCTGCATTACGAGAAAGTTGTTTTTTTTTTTACCTATAGAACAGATGTTGTCTGCCTATCTACCTCTCTAATGAGAAGAAAGACACAACAGTTACCACAACTAATATATTTCAGCGTCTCCCTAATTTTCAACTGAATTGCTGTGTCTAGCCCCCCATACCCGTTATTAAAAATGCATTACACTAGCCGCAAACATTAGAAATGCATTGCCCCTAGCAGCAGGCCTGAAAAGTAACATACAAGAAACAGCCTGATGAGCATTTTGATCACGATTAAGCGCTTGGTCATAGGCCTTGTCAATTTACTGAGCTGCTTCCTTATGTCTCTTGAAGGACTATGGGAATGGCCCCATAGCTGTTAATTTAAGCAGCAGGGAATGTTTGCTGTCAGAGATGTCTTCTGCCTTGAAAACAAAATAATATATACCAGGTACAATTGGCTAATAAAAGAGATATGTGTTTGTTTTGCTTTGGTTTGTTTTGTGTGTTTGATCTTTAGATGTTCTAGTGTGGAGGATTAGTTGCACGCGTGATACATGATATGTGGCTTAGGGCTAGTGTTGCTCTGAAGTGTTGGAGAATGCCTGACATACTTTACCAGATTAAGTCAGGAGTTTCAAGATGCTAATTGAAGCAATATAAAGGGTGGGAAATTGAGCTGGGAGTAGCTAAGGATATTGTCTTCATTTTTATTTATTTCAGTTTTTGAAAACTCTGCTTTATTCTGCCACTCTTCAGCCTCAAATTTAATATTGGCGGTGCTGTCTTTTACAGTATTTTCTTATTTCTGTCTCTTTGCATGTTTTGTTGTGACTTCTGGCTTCCTGTGTGGTTGCTGTGGCAAAAGTCCGTAGTAACATTTAAATCAGAACTGGGAATTTGCAAGACAAAGAAATTAAATTGAAAAGAAGCTGGCCAAAATTAAAACCCAGGGCAGGCCAAAATTCATACAAATATATAGTTAACATAATCATAGTGACGTGCATGAACATTAGCGCAGTGTTTCTTGCAGTTTTCCATATAACATATTTGTATAATACACATCTGTCATCCATTTCAATACATGGCATGGATTCATTCTAAACAATTTTTTGCCTGTGTGGCTGACTTGAGTTAAACAGTGTTTTTATCAGACTACCTTAAATTCTAATTTTACTACTGATGGTTTGAAAAATCTAGTTTTTTTTTGTAACAAGCAGAGCTTTATGGAGGCAAATATTACTATATAAATAGGAAGGTTTGTTACATGTGCCCTGGTTGGGGATATGCAAGGTGCCAAATTTTAAAGGAACAGAAGTTTGCCAAAACCCCCCACAAACAAACTTCACCATGTAGTATTTAGATTTTACAAATAGACCGAGTAAATCATACATTATATATATATATATATATATATATATATATATATATATATATATATATATATATATATAATCCAAACGGTTTTGCACACTGGGATCCTTTGTAGCTTTTTTAATAAAGATAAATTTTATTCAATACATGTTAAAAGGAGGTCAACGTTTCGGTCTGTTCCTAAGACCTTTATCAAGACCAATAACACACTTAAAAACATTGTATCCATAAATAAGTAAAACCAATTAACACTCACCCAATCCCGTGCAGCCCCATGGGACATGTGATGCCCCCGGCTGGGGTGGAGCCTGCATCACATGTCCCATGGGGCTGCACGGGATTGGGTGAGTGTTAATTGGTTTTACTTATTTATGGATACAATGTTTTTAAGTGTGTTATTGGTCTTGATAAAGGTCTTAGGAACAGACCGAAACTTTGACCTCCTTTTAACATGTATTGAATAAAATTTATCTTTTTTAAAAAAGCTACAAAGGATCCCAGTGTGCACCTTACCTTTTTGGATTATATTATATATATATATATATATATATATATATATATATATATATATATATATATATATTTCTATTTCTATTTGATATATATTTTATTTATTCTGGCCCATGGATAAAGCTACATACGGTAGTTCTTGGTAGCTGATCTAAACTGACAAAGAAGCTGAAAGTACTTGACATTGAACTTGCCAGAGATTTATGTGGGTCTCACAGCTGTGACTTCCCTCACTCTTATAGCTTTTATGTACAGGCTTACGACTCACAGATGGGCTTGTGATCTGTATATAGACCATTTTTGATTCTCCCACCATATAGATGGGAGACCTACACTTATTGGAGAAGTAGGAGGGAGATGACACTTTAGCTGTAAGATAGTTAAACAGGAAACTTGCAGTTGGGAGGCCCCAGCAGAACAGATTTTTAGTCTATTTGATGCTATTGCATGTTGACGTGTCAGCACCATCTCATGACTAGGCGTCATGTGCAGCTTAACAATTAAACCTGCTCTATGTGTGCAAGTTGTTTTGTCTGGAAATTTTACTTGGCAGATTGCATGTAGTGGAGAAGGGTTTTGTGTAAAACAAGCTTTAAATGGCTGGACATCAATTGTTGACTCTTTCCAAAATATCATCATAAAATACTTGCCTTAAATTTTATTTATAAGCAGTATGCATTGTACAGTGATGAAAATACAATTCCATACATTATGTATATTAGTTTAAATGGGCTAACAATGTATGTCATTCTCTTTGCAGATACATCTACAAATGTCTCCTACGAGGCTCAAGTGTGACCTTTTCTTCTCCTTTCCATAAGCATACATAAGATGAGCTCCACTGCAGACAGGTAATTGTTAAAATAAAAGTCACACATTCTCAATTTGAAAATGTTTTGATACCATAGTTTATGGCCTTTCTGGAACAGATTTCCTACAAAAAATAATCCCCATTGTAACTTCTATTTGTCACAATTGATTTCTGTCTATGTGCTGAAGGGATGCAGAACTTTTAGCCTGACTTTTGATGTGGCAGAAAAGGACCCATGTTGGAGACTGAATGGCTATACCTGCCTTTGGGTTTATGCCACGCAAGGAGATTCTAACAGTTTACTTGAAGTTGGCTTGAAATAGTTTATATTGATTTCTATAGTGGCATGATTGAATATTTCCAATCACTTCTAACCAGCTACAAGTAGCAGCTACTGATTTCTCTCTATTTGTGACTTGCATTCATTCATTGAAAAAGGAAGTTGACTGACAATCCTGAATGTTTAGAAAGGCATTAAATGTTTTCTTTTTTCAGGCCTAGTCTATTAATTTCAGTAACTTGCTGCATATCAGTTCTGCATGCCTCACATTGACCTTGAAACATTTTTTATGTGCAATCTATATATATTTTATGGCTGATATGGTAACCTTCAAATCCTAGTGTTTCTAGCCAACTATGGATGCTGGGAACTTTACAGAACAACAGCTGTAATGCCAATATTCTGAGAGTTTCCCAACTAAGCAGTAAAAAAAATTAGTACCAGCCTGCTCTCTGTACATCAGGCTAAAACGCCTAAGTTAGCCACTTGGTATAGGCTATTTATAGTTGTGCTATATTCACTAACAGCAGTTGTGTCTTCCTGTCACAGAGATGACGGTAGTATATTTGATGGACTGGTAGAAGAAGATGACAAGGATAAAGCAAAGAGGTATGCCTTACTTGGAGTTCATATGTAGCATGGATGACTTCACCATGCTTACTAAAGAAAGACTGTTAAAATTGCTTGGTATTTAATGGGAATGAAATTAAAATTATTAAATAATTAAACTGGAAACCATTTGAATACTCTTATATGGCACAAATGTAATAATAAGAACTAATTATCATGTTAAAATGAATATTTGTAAACCGTGTACGAGTACAAAAATGTATTGCTTACTCTTGTGTACTGGAGAAAAGAATATGATGCGGACACCATCTTCAGGATTAGGGTGGCAATTAATGGACCTGCTAGAATGTTTGCGCCTCTGGAAAATTAGAAAGCCTAGTGTCACTTGTTTTGATTGCCACATATTATTCTGTTCATACTGCTGAAGCAACTTTCAGAAGACTATGGCAAGTGATTACCAGTTGAATACACAAATGCTTGGGTTTTTTGGGCTATGCTTAATTCGGAAGTAGTCTGTTAGCAGTGTTGTGGGCCTGAAAGTCCAGAATTAAACGGTTAGAATGGGTAGTTGTTTTTTGAGCAGGGCCCTCTTTACCTCTAATAGCAGTTATTGTTTTGTGTGTAATATGGTGAATGTATACACCTATTTATTGTACAGCACTATACACAATATATTGACACTATAAATATGTGATAATTTATTTGTGCAAATGAAGCAACGTTTCGGGCGTAACCAGGCCTTTATCAATGCCCCAAACGTTGCTTCATTTGCACAAATAAATTATTTTTCACTATACCGGAGTGCTGCTGAAATTTGTATTGGAATTTGAACTGGACCTGGGCAGACAGAGGCACAGCCGGCACCCTACGCTACAAAAAGCGGTGAGATTGATTGTGTAGCACTACTTTCTATGTTTATAAATATGTGATAATTATCCTTAAAACTTTTAAGTATTGTGTAGACCAGAGGCACCTAACCTATAGGCTTTGAACACATGAATGGATCCACATTTTATTTAGTGTAGATATTCAGTTAAAGGGGTAATCCACTTTATGGTTATGTAATAAATGCAATAAACGAGTCCAGATACAGTAACCCATAGCATTTACTGGTCACCTAATTAAAAGCAAACCTCTTCTCCTGTATATACTAGCAGCAAAATACTTCTAATATCCCTAATAAATACCTTGTAATAGGCATTACACTTGCTTAAAGGAAATAATCCCACATACAAACACAATAGTTAATGGAGGTGTTTTTTATTCTTGTTATTGTTTGTATTTTATTATTTTATTTGTTTTTTTTATCATTTTATTAGTTTTCTTTCTGTTTTTATTAATACAATTTATATCCTTTCAGAACAAAGAACTGGGGTTACATTGATGGCACTGTATCCTCTTGCTTTCATTGTTTTGAAATGTACATTTGTAAACAGCTGTTGGAAGAAAAAAATAAAAGAAAAACAAATATATTATTGTTTGCTCTGGTCAAAGGTAGTGCCTTTTATTGCATATGAAGGTTAGTATGGTGTAGGTCAGGAGTTTCTAATCTTTGATTTGGGACCTAGAAATGGATCTCAATGCTTTATAACCCCTTACATTGTAGAACCAAATTCCTCCCACCACCATATCCACAGTGGTAGTTGCCATAGTAGCACTAGTACAAGCACTTGTTAGACAAATGTCACTTCAAAAAATGGCAATCTGCATTTTCAGTTGACAGTCATCAATCTCAGGTGACCTGGAATTCAGCATTGAACTTCAAAGAATCGCTCGATGAGGAAACATTTGAAAACTGAGGTATATAAAGCTTCTGCTTGAACGCTTTGGGGCTAAGGGTGTAGGAAGCCTTTGGCAGAAAGCCCAGAATACTCAGAAGCTGCACTTAGATACATTTGTAACTATTTAAGATAAGTAAAGATAAAATTGTAACTAGTTAAGATAACTAAATCTCTTGGCAGAACCGAGACTTTTAGCTTAAATGGCAATTCACCTTCATAAGCAAAACTGTAATAAATAAAACTTGACCCTAAAACCTTTAGAAATGTGTTCAAACTTTCTATAGCCTGGCAAATTTTGTAAACGGATGTGTTATTTAAGGGGTGTGGCCATAAAATGGTTGTGGTCAAAAAATGTTGTCCCTTTTTCTATTTTTCAAATGTTGGGAGGTATGCTATAGATGGAGTTGTTCTAAGCAACTCTTCATTTGGTCTTCACTTATTATATATTAGCCTTCCTATTCAACCTATTTCACTCTGCAACTGACAATGAGATCTGGTTGTCACTGACCTCCTCCAAACAGCATTCAGATAATAAGGCTTCTGTTTGCTTGTCTGTCTTTTTTATTTAGTATTAGTAATTAGTATTAGTAACCACTTGTGACCTTTTTTTTCTTTTGTTTTTTTTTAACCGTCTGTTGATTTGCAGTATTGTTATAACCTGTACCTGTCTCACATGTTTGTGTTATAAGTCCCATACATAGGGCTGTGCCCACTTTTTTTTTTTTATCAAACATCAAAAATGGTGCAGTAAAATATAATTTATAAAATTATCTGAGATAATTCCCATCTCCCAAATCTCTCATGTTCTCTGCATTTCTTGTTCTGTACTATAATTACAGGAAAGTAAATACATATTTTACCTAGGGATGCATTGAATCCAAAATAAACTGTATTCCGGTGATGAGTTGGCCCCAATATTCTGTAGGGGGCACAGTATTGTGCTATATGCAAATTATATCATTTGCTTTCGCAAAACAGGAAAACAGAAATTGGCAAAAAAAAGTTCTGTCTAAAGTCACGTGGTATCATTTGGATTTGGTTTGAGCACTCAGATTTGACTGAATTCTGCAAGAAAAAGCCTGATGATGTAAGGGGATATATCCTGGTACAGGTATGGGACCTGTTATCCAGAATGCTTGGGACCTGGGGATTTCCAGATAAGGGATCCTTCATTAATTTAGATCTCCGTATCTTAACTCTACTAAAAAAATGATTTAAACATTATATAAACCAAATAAGAGCATGTTGCCTCCAATAAGGATTCATTATATTATGTTATCCAGAATGTGCGGGACCTGGGGTTTTCCTGATAACGGATCAAGTACAAGGTACTGTTTTATTATTACAGAGAAAAAGGAAATTATTTAAAAAATTTAAATTATTTGGATAAAATGGAGAAAAAGGAAATAATTTTTAAACATTTTGGATTATTTGATTAAACTGCAAGTCTATGGTAGATGGCCTTCCTGTAATTTGGAGCTTTCTGGATAACTGGTTTCTGGATAATGGATCCCATACCTGTACAAGGGTAATAGAAGGGGTAAAACACAAAAGTTAGTTTTGCTTATTTTATTTGTCACATTGAAGTGACTTCTTGGCCCCAATCTGCACTGCCTTAAACACAAAATGGACTCCTTAACTTTTGTATAAAATTGCCATTGTGTTTTTAATTGGCAAGTACTGTATCTCCTCTTCTTGTACTTTCCAGTTTAGTGTTTCTTCACCTAGGCCAGTGCTGTCTAACTTCTGTGGTACCGAGGGCCAAAGGGCCAAAATTTTACTGGCCTATGTGGTAGAGGGCCGATAATAAAAGTCAGTGTTGGCTATTCCCCCTTTTAAACCACACCCACTGTAAACCACACTCATATTACCACAAGAACTTTTAAGATCATATCCACATTAACGGTGGTAGCACACCAAAAAACCAAGTGGTTGGTGCTCACTGCAGGGAAATCCCTCATATGTGAAAATTGAAGTCATGTTAAATCCGTGGCACACACACGCAGCACTGGGCAAGCAGAGAATGGCACACACAAGCAGCACTGGGCAAGCAAAGAATGGCACACACAAGCAGCACTGGGCAAGCAAAGAATGGCACACACAAGCAGAACTGGGCAAGCAGAGAATGGCACACACAAGCAGCACTGGGCAAGCAGAGAATGGCACACACAAGCAGCACTGGGCAAGCAGAGAATGGCACACACAAGCAGCACTGGGCAAGCAGAAAATGGCACACACAAGCAGCGCTGGGCAAGCAGAGAATGGCACACACAAGCAGCATTGGGCAAGCAAAGAATGGTACACACAAGCAGCACTGGGCAAGCAGAGAATGGCACACACAAGCAGCACTGGGCAAGCAAAGACTGGTACACACAAGCAGCACTGGGCAAGCAGAGAATGGCACACACAAGCAGCACTGGGCAAGCAAAGAATGGTACACACAAGCAGCACTGGGCAAGCAGAGAATGGCACACACAAGCAGCACTGGGCAAGCAGAGAATGGCACACACAAGCAGCACTGGGCAAGCAGAGAATGGCACACACAAGCAGCACTGGGCAAGCAGAGAATGGCACACACAAGCAGCACTGGGCAAGCAGAGAATGGCACACACAAGCAGCATTGGGCAAGCAAAGAATGGCACACACAAGCAGCACTGGGCAAGCAGAGAATGGCACACACAGGCAGCACTGGGCAAGCAGAGAATGGCACACACAAGCAGCACTGGGCAAGCAGAGAATGGCACACACAAGCAGCACTGGGCAAGCAAAGAATGGCACACACAAGCAGAACTGGGCAAGCAGAGAATGGCACACACAAGCAGCACTGGGCAAGCAGAGAATGGCACACACAAGCAGCACTGGGCAAGCAGAGAATGGCACACACAAGCAGCACTGGGCAAGCAGAAAATGGCACACACAAGCAGCGCTGGGCAAGCAGAGAATGGCACACACAAGCAGCATTGGGCAAGCAAAGAATGGTACACACAAGCAGCACTGGGCAAGCAGAGAATGGCACACACAAGCAGCACTGGGCAAGCAGAGAATGGCACACACAAGCAGCACTGGGCAAGCAGAGAATGGCACACACAGGGAGGGCAGAACAGAGCAGGAGACGGGGAAACCTATCATTCTAATATGTACTACTAACAGTGACACAGTGCTGGTGCCCCATTAGCATTTTGAATAAGGTGTGAACAGGTGAACAATGTGGGCAGTTTCAGTCTGGGTCTCAGGTAGAACAGTACAGGGCTTTAGAATGTGAACAATAGAGGTGTCACAAGTGTGAACAATACAGGGGGATCACAGTTGTGAACGATACGGGGGATTAGTCTGAATTTGAGGTTTTAACAATGCAGGGGCCAGTTAATCTCTGTAGTGATACCTTTTAAATTTCACATATGGTAAGCAAACACTGCAGGTAGGTGGGGGGCCACAGAAGTGGCCCGTGGGCCGCCAGTTAGACAGCCCTGACCTAGGCCATGCTCTGCTGTATGCACCATGTATACAAGCCCTTATGGCAGCATACAAAAAATATTAAAGTTGATTGAAAATTACTAATAATATTGGGGAGACTGCAATTTATGCTCTAGCAGGGTTACAGGAGGTGTTCAGTGAGTGAACATAGGGCCAAAACAAAAAACATGGCAAGTGTTGAGCCATACTTGCAATGCAACACGCAAAGTGCAATAGTGCCCAGGATCGGCCCGATATTACCCACCTTGAAGGTGGGTATATAGGGGAGAGATCGCCAAACGATCTCTTTGTGTATGGCCACCTTAAAGGAGAAGGAAACCCTTTTACAAAAAAACCCGTACCCTCCTTCCCCCAGGCTAACTACCCCCTCCCCAGGGAAATGCTCCATACTTACCCCTCGGCGCAGATTCTTCCAGTGGAGTTCCACGCATCCATCTTGGCATCCTCTGTAAGCTGACTGGGAGGCAATTTCCGTGTAATTCCGCACATGCGCAGTTGTCGCAAACTGCTCCAACTGCGCATGCGCCGATATACTGATCCCCCAGTCACCTTACAGTGGACACAGAAGATGGATGCGTGGAACTCCGCTGGAAGAATCTGCGCAAGAGGTAAGTATGGGGCATTTCCCTGGGGGGGGGTCTACCTGGCGTGGGGGGTATGGGGTTTTTTGCAAAAGGGTTTCCTTCTCCATTAAGAGAAGCGCTGGCCGAGAGCGGCACATATGCATCCCAACCGCCCTTAGCTTGAGTGTCATTTACAAATACAAGTTAGGGCACAACCCACATCAGGCCCTGGGTTTAGCACCTGCCCTAAGGCAGAGAGAGAGAGAAAAATTGCTGAACAAGGTTCAAGTTGATAAAAATACTTTGGGCTATAATATACCCCTATAATTTGGGTATACACATTATCTCATTTTTATTCCCATACAGTTTGTAAGCTTTGTAGATTCATAGGACTGCTAATTTAAATGTTTGGGTTTTTTTTTTTGGTTTTTTTTAAGGGTGTCTCGGAACAAATCGGAGAAACGGAGAAGAGATCAGTTCAATATTCTCATTAAGGAGCTTGGGTCTATGTTGCCAGGCAATGCCAGAAGAATAGACAAATCCACAGTGCTGCAGAAAAGCATTGACTTCCTACAGAAGCATAAAGGTACGTGCGCTCTTTTTGTTCCCTGAGGGATTTTATTTCGAAATGCTATCTCAGTCTAACAGTAGCATGAAAATTAATTTTACACAATTAAATTCTTGGAGCAAACCGCATCCAAGATGCTGGATCCTTATCTACCCAGTGAGTGCTGCTAGGCAGGAAAGACACAAACAAGAAAATGCAAAGAAAAAAAAATGCACACTACCCCATATAAAATAAAATGCAAGTTTGCTTGGGTGCAGAAAACCATGGCAACCAATAAGATGTCTTGTTAATGCTACCTGCTAACTGGTTGCTATAGGGAGCAAACTGCACTATTTGTTTCTCCCCCCCCCCAACAAATCCTAAAGAATAATCTCTAACCTTGCATAATGATTCCCTGCAGAAATCAGTGCACAGTCGGATGCTAGCGAAATACGACAAGACTGGAAACCTACTTTCCTTAGTAATGAAGAATTTACTCAACTCATGCTGGAGGTAGGTGGGACTTGCAGTACTATTAAAGATAACTTATAGTTGTTAAAATAATGAAAGTAAAAGAAGGATTTTTAATTTAACCTAATAATTCATATCTTGCTGTTTTTACCTGATCCCCAAAAAACTGTATTTCACTATGTGCTGGGTGTATTGGTAATTGTATTTTACTGATTTAGTCCTTTGTCAGTTGCCAGCAACTGGATTACTTAAGGGAGCTGAATACATTTTTTTTTAGCATATTTAATTCAGCCCTGAACAAATTTATTTTGTGCCCCTAACAGAGATGTCAGGGCAGTCTGAAAAACGTATCAGGCTTTTAAAATGTTTTAAACAAAGCTTAAACATTATACGTAGTAAATATTGATTTCTTGTGGTGCAATGGGCCCAGTATATTCAATAGACAAATATCTAAACCCAACCCTGGAACACTGAAATACATTCTGACTGTGCAACAGATAAATTATGGAGCCATTTATTATAATTCTAATTTGTGGTTTTACCACGATTCAAGGTTTTTGCCACAAAAATTAAAATGTTTGAGTTTTGTTATGTTAGCAAAAAGGGCCTGCACTCCAAATAAATAGATAGACCAAGTGGTATTTGAATAGTCATATATTTATACAGTATGTTTAAAAAGAAATACATGCATAAGACAGGGAATTCCCCTTGAGAAAGGCTAAAAGCCGAAACGTCGGGGTGATTCTCCTCTCAGCGCAGGTGTATCTGCTTTCCTTTTCAAATTGCTGTTTGACAATATTTTGAGTGGTATGTACAATTGATTTTCTGTGATATCTTCTGGCATGTTTTTGCCCTGTCTTATGCATGTATTTCTTTTTAAATATATAAATATATGACTATTCAAATACCACTTGGTCTATCTATTTATTTGGAGTGCAGGCCCTTTTTGCTAATATAATTCTGTGTTTGGCCCTGTATGGGGGCTTTCTTTGGGCTTTATTTGCACCCATAAGTTAATAATATTGTATATTTGTTGTATTAGAGTGCCCTCCATCTGAGAATATTTTCTATGAGTTTTTTATGTGCCACAAACTTAAGCTTGAATGAAAAAAACTATTTGATAAATTCTACATCTATACATAATTGAGCTACAGCTATAACATGCCATAAAGAGCTGTTTGGTTACCTTTCAGGCGCTGGATGGATTTTTCCTGGCAGTTATGACAGATGGAAACATAATATATGTATCTGAAAGCGTGACCTCCTTACTTGAACACTTACCAGTAAGTAAAAGGAGACTCCAACTTTGTGAGTGACACTTGTTCGGCTGATTAAATACAGGTTAGAGATCCATTGTCCAAAAAACTCCGAATTACAGAAAGGCCGTCTGCCATAGACTCCATTTTATCCAAATAATCCAAATATTTAAAAATGATTTTTTATTCCCTGTAATATTAAAACAGTAGATTGTACTTGAACCAAACTTAGATACAATTAATCCATATTGGAAGCAAACCCAGCCTATTGGGTTTATTTAATGTTTACATGATTTTCTAGCAGACTTAAGGTACAGGTATGGGACCTGTTATCCGGGACCTGTTATCCAGAACCTGAGGTTTTCCGAATAACGGATCTTTCCATAATTTGGATCTTCATAGTCTACTAGAAAATCATTTAAACATTGAATAAACCCAATAGGCTGGGTTTGCTCACAATAAGGATGAATTATATCTTAGTTTGGATCAGGTACAAGCTACTGTTTTATTATTACAGAGAAAAAAGGAAATCGTTTATAAAAATTTGGATTATTTGGATAAAATGGAGTCTATGGGAAACAGCCATTCCGTAATTCGGAGCTTTCTAGTTAACAGGTTTCCAGATAGCGGATGCCATACCTGTATAAAGTTCCAAATTATGGAAAGATCAGTTTTCCGGAAAACCCAAGGTCCCGAACATTATGGGATAACCGGTCCCATACCTGTAATTATATTATTAGTAATAACATCGTTTTCCTTTTTTGCTGATAAAAAGGAATTGTTCCTTCCAGTCTGTTGAGCACTTTTTGGAACATATCAGTCATATTTGTTGGGCATAATAAAAATGCCTGTTATTTGCTAATGGAGATATGGACTAATGTTATCAGTTATGGGATCAGGTCAAATAACTTTTTTTTTTAATACTTGATCTTGTGATATGCCCTTTTTTTTTTTTTGCTGCTATGCACTGTTAGTTATGGCTTTTGTTTTCCTGAGTCCCGTTGTTCATTACCTAGCATGATAAATGCCAGATTGACATATTTGCTAAAGATGTAGAACTGCCAGTGTTACCCTAAGCGCAGTGAGAAGGAAATGCATTTAAAGCAATCTCTTAAGTGCCGCCACATGACTCTCTTGTGTAAACAAATCATTCATGAGTTCCAGGCACTGGAGTGTTCTGACCTTGTTATTGTGCTCTCCAATAAATTGTAATTCTCTAACCTATTTTTCTCTCCTTTTTTTTTGTTCCTGTGTCAGTCTGATCTTGTTGATCAGAGTATATTTAATTTTGTCCCCGAGGGGGAACATTCAGAAGTGTATAAAATTCTGTCTACGCGGATGTTGGAAAGTGGTTCTTTGTCATCGGAGTATCTTAAAAGTAAGTGGTTTTCCCATGCAGGTAAAATTGATTTTTTAATGGAACCTATTGGCAAAACCCTTGGTGACCAATATCATGAACATGGATGGTTAATTATTTTATTGGTGTGTTGGCTGCTTTGTATAAGCATATTGTTAATAGGGAGACTTTAGGGCCAATTAAAATATAGACATATGGTTTGTTACTTAGCAACATCTTCTCTGGTTACTTAGCAGCACTCTCAGTTTTTGGGTTCCATTGAATTGAATTTAACTCTTAGCTATAATTCATATATGGAAATGCCAACTGTCCTCATCTATAAAGCAGAAGTTGCTCTGATATTGCTAGCCTTGCTGGTGACGAATAAATGCAAATATTTAATTGCAGGAAAAATATAAATATTTTGTAATGGCCAAATTTATTTGCCAGGCATGGATTCACGTCTAATTTCTGCACTTCGCTGCCTGCGAATGTTTTCGCGAAACTGCTGTTAAAATTTGCAGTGGAAAAATTTGCTGCTACAAAAAAAAATTGTTGCGCGCAAAAATAATTGTCTCTTTGAGAATAGTTCCTTTTGGCCAGCAAGACTACATGCACAAAGCTACGTAGTAGCTAGAAGGCTGTTTCTTCAGGTTCATTAAGCCTCTTTCAATTGTGGGTGTATTATTAGGTAAATATAGTAAAGATCAGGTTATATAGTATTGTATACCTTTATATGGAACCACAAATGTACTCAAGGAGTTAACACACACACACAGTGGTATAGTTCTTATGGAACTATTGAATGAGGTCCCGCCTTGATTCTTAATATCTGTAAGGCAGAGGAGACAAACCAGTTCAAAATGGAGTGGAGAACAAGTGCATTGGTCAACCTACTATAGATACAACTATATTTACTTGTGTGCCATACTGGATTTCTTGAGAAAATACAGCAAATGTGAAAATGTTCTTGGGGCATGGACTCTACTTCTTAAAATGGAAACAGCAACGGCTGTGTGTAACATCTCTGATGTTTTGACAGCCTACTGTAAACAGTCTAAAGATCATTAGAAATCCGCTACTAAACTAGTAGCTAGTGCTAATAGGGATCTTTCTCAAGCAGCAAAGACCCAAAATACTGAGTGGCACAGATTTAATCTCTGAACCTTGAGGTGAAGGTCCTTGTGAAAATGTTGTCGAGATGATTTGATTTATGGATGCACCGAATCCAGGATTCAGTTCAAGATTCAACCAGGATTCGGCTTTTTTCAGCAGGTTTCAGCTGAATCCTTCTGCACGGCTGAACCGAATCCGAGTCCTAATTTGCATATGCAAATTAGGGACAGGGAGGGAAATCGTGTGACTTTTTAAACAAAACAAGGAAGTAAAAATGTTTTTCCCATCCCTAATTTGTATATGCAAATTCCGTTCGGTATTCGGCCGAATCTTTGGAGAAGGATTCAGGGGTTCGGCCGAATCCAAAATAGTGGATTCTGTGCATCCCTAATTTGATTATAGAAAACCCTTCTGATAGTAATGATCCTAATTCTGTTTTCGATCCTAGAAAGCATTTTGGGAGATTTTTGAGGGTTAGTTGGATGATAGAGAAAATATTGTTGTTAAAGGGATGGTTCACCTTTAAGTTAACTTTGTTTGTAACTATGTTATAGAATGTCCTATTCCTAGGAACCGTGCAATTGGTTTTCATTATCATCTATTCTGATTTCAAATGCAAGTCACTGATCCCTGCAACCAAAACAACAATTGCTCTGTGAGCTTAAAATTGTATTTGTATTCCTCATCTTTCTATCATCTGTTCATATTTCAGTGTCTCGTTCAAACCTGTCTGGTTGCTAAGGTAAACCAGACCCTAGCAGCCAAATAGCTACTAAAATTTCAAACTGAACAAAAAGCTTAGTAACTGAAAAACCAATTAATAAATAAATTAAAACCAATTGCAAATTTAATGTTTAAATCATAGTAAAAGTTAATTTAAAGGGGAACAGCCCCATTAATTGCATTTTATGAAAAGTACCTCTTCCAAACACACAAAGCCAAGCATTTTCCTATGTCAGTATATCTGTTATGTTCTAATTGTTAACATATCTTCTGCTCTATTAGCAAAAAATGAACTAGAATTCTGTTGCCACATGCTAAGAGGCACAGCCGATCCTAAAGAGCCATCAACGTACGAATTTGTAAAGTTTATTGGAAACTTCAAGTCTTTAAATAATGGTGAGTCCTACAATTTATTCCTGCAGGGAGAAACTGGCAAATGAAAAAAAATCACACCTTTCTGTAATAACTATTCCGTGTCTGTGTTCTCAATATTTCATATTATAAATATTTCTGATAGAAAAGCATATTTGTGAGAATATTTTTAAACTTGCTGATTTAATATGTCATTGTGGAAGTTCTTTGTTTAAACTATTTATCAGTAAGGAGGAATAACTGGCTTTGCTAATAGAAGCAGATGGCCAATACTATATTTTATAAATTTATACCAGTTTTTTCACCGGGATGCAAACCCTCTAAAAATGTAAGAAAACATAAATGCGCTTAGGATGCACCTTTTGCACAACGTGCTTTGATTTTTTTCACCCATTTTAAACATCTCTTTTTGTCTGATGGTTCCTGCAAGACTGAAGGATCTCTTTAAGACCAGGGGTACAAAGGTTGTGTAATGCCTTATGCACGGGTCCTCACCAATCAAAGTATTCCCTTAATAGGCTGGCTTTCCTGCTTGGGAGATACTCTAGTTGTGCTATGATGTGAAATTGAGAAGTAGCTTCCTCCAGTCCAGCAAATGGTCTCCTATAAAGAAAGTTTGGGTCATAAAGATGCCCCAATATTTTATGCTGATGCTGGAATCAAAATATTATTTGGAGAAATACAAGTACAGGTATAAGATTTCCCTAATTTGGATCACCATACCTTAAAGTCTGCTAAAAATAATTTAAACAGCAAACAAAACCAACAAAATTGTTTTGCCACCAGTATGGATTCATACAGCATACAGTTGCTATCAATGTACTGTTTTAATCTTACAGAGAATTTTTTTTAAATGAGAATTATGTGAATAAAATAGTCTATGGTAGACATCTTTTCTGGATAATGGATTATTGGTTAAGGGATCCCACCTCATTATTGAACAAAATGCATTACATAAGTATTTTGTGGCTTGTTCTATGTTCAGCTTGAAGGGAGTTAGAAATACTGCCCCACTTCCCACTACAGACTTCTGTGCCCACCCTCACGTTATCATTCGGTTCATTCTTAACGTCTTACAGATGTGGTGGTACATCTGACTCCTGAGACATGCAAATCAGGGCCCAGATTGTTATGAGTGTTCCATATGTGTTTATTTTTTTTTCCAGTGCCCAACTCTACACATAATGGATTTGATGGTGCATTACAGAGGTCTCTGCGGCCACCCTATGAAGAGAGAGTGTGCTTTGTAGCCACTGTAAGGCTAGCTACTCCACAGTTCATTAAGGTACCACTTCAGATTTATCATCTACATTATTTTCCGAATGCCCTTAGCTTGCGAGTTATTATTGGGTTGTTTGTTTGAACAATAATAAAATGAAAGAATGCTTTGTGCAGACTCCCCAAGCATTACTATCACTAATTAAGCAGATAGGAGAATTGTTTGCACCTTTAGGAACACGTAGAATAGAGAACTGCTCTGCTCTTCAATGTTACTAGTGTCTGGAAGAATATCAGCAAGAGAAGACACACTATTTATTGTTAAACTACAAATTCCAGAGGACCTGATAGCCTTTATCTGTTGTGGGAGTGTAGGAGTTGTAGTACAACAACAAATGGACGGCCATTGGTTCCCTATCATTGCTTTAGTTTAGGGCAGTATGAACTTCTTCCTGCTGGTAAATAAAAGCCTGAGGAGACCATATAGGGCATTGCACATAAGATACTTTTACACATGGAAAATAATCATTTCTTTTTTTAATTTTAAGGAAATGTGCACTGTAGAGGAATCCAATGAAGAGTTCACATCAAGGCACAGTCTGGAATGGAAGTTTCTTTTCTTGGACCACAGGTTGGTTTCTCCTTGCCTACTGAAAGATTGTTGTGCCATTTACGACACCATACACTTTTGTTTATTTTCTTGGATTTGTCAGTGGAAATATTTAGACTTGAATGTATGATTTCCGTTTGTTGTTTGGTCTTAGCCATGCCATCGTGCTGTATCTCGTAAGGGCGTTGTGCTTGAGTTGACAAGATGGCAATGGGAGTGTATAGAGGGTTATGAATTAGGATAGTTAAAATAGTTGGTCATGGGGGGGATGATTATTGATATAGGGGCGACTTTACCTCCGAAATTGCGCCAGTGACGGCTTCGCTCACATTGCAACACTTCGCCAGGCCTAGATTCGCCAGGACAACACTAAGTCACGAAAATCCAAAGGTGCGTCCAGGGTTCCGAACACTTGCGAAGTTGCGGTAGCGATAATACGATAAGCAGTTCGAAGTTACGCTAGCGATGCCTAATTAGCAATACATTACACTACACAAGCCCAGGGAACCTTAATAAAATAAAATAGAAGTGTTATAATGCCCTACACATGAGCCCCCTGTGTAGTTTATTTTCCATATGTAAGGAAATGTGGGGGAAGGAGGGAACCCCAAAAAAAAATGTAAGATCTTTTTCAGCCCATCACCCTGTAAAAAGTAAGACGCCAGCGTTTTTTGGGACTTAGAAAAATGTTTAACTTTTTTTTTGAGGAACTCCTATCGACTCTATTGCACTTCGCCTGGTCTGAGGTGACGAAGGCAAGTCTGGCGCAAGAGGTAACGTTCAGTAAAACCCGCATCTTAGTGAATTTGCGTAGTTACGTCCATTCGCCAGAGCGAAAATTCGCCTGAAGTTAGAGTGCGAAGTAGCGCTAGAGTCTATCTCCTTAGCTAGCGATTTTACGACAGCGCCGTAAGTAAATTGGCGAAGTCTGAAATGACGTCACACTGGCGAAAATTCACTTCACCCTTTAGTAAATTTGCCCCATAGACTGAAACAGCTCTTGGTCAACTAATTTGTCTCTACATTTAGAAATGGGGGCCAGTGGGCAATCTGGTTTTCATTTCAGGTGGACACTGCTGGGCTGAAATGCCTATTGAGCTCTGGTGCCAATTACTCTAGGGTTACCAACCTATTGGAAAGATTGGGAATATTTCCAAAAAAAATCCAGAATAATGAGGTCCACTGATTTAATTTCATTTAAATTCAGTCAGTGCAGCATAGCAGCTTGCATTTAGTAAATGTGTCCTTATATAATACATACAGCCATACATACATCAGTCCTAAACTAGTTCTTTTAGTCCATCTTAGATGTCAAACTAGAGCAGCATTATATAATATTGGAGACTGTTGTCTGAAACTGATGTTTTATTATTTTAGGGCCCCTCCAATCATTGGATATTTGCCTTTTGAGGTGCTAGGAACTTCTGGCTATGATTATTATCACGTGGATGACCTGGAAAACCTTGCAAAATGCCATGAACACTGTAAGTATTTCAAGTAGTCTAAAGATATCCATATAGGGCAGACATAGGCTGTTGTCTCCTTCACTACTAACCAGTGCATGGGCCCAAACCAACTTTTATATCTAATTGGGACTTCTTTATTCTCTGTGCTCCTGGTTCCCCTTGCTTCCTTCTTCATATCCTCCTGTCCCTGTGCTGTCCTCTTACTTCTTGATCCTTTCTGCCTCTGACAACCTTCTTTCTGTCTTTATTTCCCCCTGCTCCAGTTTCCTGTTTTTAATTTGGTCACTGGACAGACATTTTTAATTAATCTATGGATTGTATTTAATTAAATCCTTTTTATTTTGCCTTCTTTTTAGTAATGCAGTATGGAAAAGGCAAGTCATGCTATTACAGGTTCCTGACAAAAGGACAGCAATGGATATGGCTGCAGACGCGCTACTATATCACCTACCATCAGTGGAATTCCAGGCCAGAGTTTATAGTTTGTACGCATACTGTAGTAAGGTAAATTGACCTACACTGTTACCTTATGCAATGGGTGTAATATATATATTATATGATATAAAGGACAATTATGTATGCACGTGATAAACCAATTTGTAGTATAGCATTTTAACCATACTGCTTTACCATCTGGGCAAGTATACCAGGACAGGGCTAAATTTGACAGATCTGTGATTCAACGGCCCTCTCCTCCTCATATTGTAGTCTCTCATTCAAATCAATGCATGGTTGCTAGAGTATTTTGAACCCTCGCAAACAGAGCTTCTGAATAAAAAGCTAAAGAACGCAAAAAACATAAATAATGAAACCTGAAAACCAACTGCAAATTGTCCCCGAATATCACTCACACATCATACTAAAAGTGAACTCAAAGGTGAACAAACCCTTTGCGTTGCTGCAGCTCAGTCTGTTAGACCAAACAAATGGAACTATAGAAGGTAGCCATACTTGTAAATGGCCTCTCATACAGTATCCATCTGTTCAACTCGTGGGCTGATCTGTTGGAAAGTGTTAGCTATTGTATGGCCACATTTTTTTTGCCAGTGGATGCCACATTTTTTAAGCCTCAGAAATGGTAAGAGCATATACTTTCTTTGTTTAAGCTTCACGAAGTAGCTAGTGAGCCTTAACATCAGATTCAAACAATTGAAGACGATTTTACAGTTTTTCTTAAAATCAGGGTGAGCAGCCACTAAAATGACATACTAAGAACATCAAATTCATTGATACTTGGGTAAAGGTGCTTCAGTTTTTTGAAAATTGTTCAGTTTTTTCATGCATTTGTATAGTTTCTTCTTTCCTGCTAGCAGTTCATTTAATTGATGTTTTCCCAGATTTTACACTCCATTTCCCACATTTTTAAAACCATATTTTTGAGGAAATTATTAGCACTTACTGCCTTTGAATACGTAAAGATTAATTAACTGTAACTCATTTTGTGAATGTTACATATTTTTTCTGAAAAATGTAACCATGAATAAGTATTTAGGACTAAAAACTATTACAATCACTTACTTTTCATCATCTTTTTAAAATGAATCTGGTGAATAAAATGTAACTGCAACTTTTATGCACATGGAAAAAATATTTTTAACTACGTTTCTTTCATAGTCAAAGGGTTTGTTTTTTTTTTGTTTTTTGTTTTTACATTTGTTCTGCTGTCTTATGGTAATGGGTGTATATGGTTTTTTCAGCTATGCAGAGGTTGGAGCAGAAAGAAGACGTGAGCGGGGCAATGAAGATTCCCCTCCTGCCATAACTGCAGAAAAAGTGAGCTCCAATTTGTCATATTTTTTTTTTATATATATATATATATATATATATATATATATATATATATATATATATATATATATATATATATATATATATATATATATATATATATATATATATATATCGGACTAGTGCTGCCACAGTGGAGCTTACAATCTATAAGACTTACACTATGATACATTTTATCTAAAAACATACAGGCAGTTTAACTGGGTCTTGAGTGTGGGGGTTAAAAAAGCCAGAATACCTGGAGGAAACCTCCACAATAACGTTGAGAACAAATTCCATGCAGATGTTTTTCATGGCATTACACAATCACAGCAAGCAGGCAGGTGCCATTTTGTGGACACTGTTATTAAGACAAATTGTGCATCACCCCAAAATCTTGTGTATGCACCAGAAAGGGAAACCTAATGCCCATACACAGTGCCCTACACAATTATAGAGCATTAGGAGGGAGGGGGAATGTGTGGAGTACAGTAACATCTAGGAAGTGCTAAATGGAAAGTAATTGACTGCCCACCTCTATGCCTCAGGCATAGAGGCAGGAAAGGCAATATATGATTGACAGCTCAGATATTTAAACACCCTTAGGATGTTTTAATGAAAAAAAGAATTTGGGCTCCATGTTTAATTTGGTTTCATAGCGCTTTTTATGTGTAGGTGACAGGTCCACCTTAAGCCAGTTCAAAACCAGCTAACCGCTGAAATGCCTCAGGAGGTGCAAGATTTCCCCCCCCCCCCTTTCTAAAATGCAGAAGGCAGTCTTATACGTTGTGAAACATTGTGCTTCCCATAATGTCTTTTTTTTGTGTATATTAGAATCAGGACTCTGTCTCAGACAATCACATGAACACAGTCAGTCTGAAGGAAGCTTTGGAAAGATTTGATGACAGCCGAACGCCTTCACCGTCATCCAAAAGCTCAATTAAATCATCCTCTCACACAGCAGTTTCCGACCCATCATGTAAGATATTGTTAAGCAAACTTACTGTGTAATCGCATGTTCTCTGCTTTTTCGTCTCCTTTTTCTGGTTTCTTGATTCTGTGATTTTCCTCATTGTTTTTAAGCAAACTTGGCAAAAGCACACTTCACCTAAATATGCATCTTATATTGACATTATTTTTTAACTTTAAAATGTTTCTGCCAATAGCAACGCCAACAAAGATCCCAACAGACACAAGCACACCACCTAGACAAGCTTTAACTGGCCTTGACAAGAGGAGGTCATCAATCAGCAGCCAGGTACTGTGGCAAGAATGCAGGCCTTGTACTCACGTTTTCTTACTTCACCATGATAAAATCATTGCAGTCTGATGATAATAATAACTTATTATATGGTTTGGAGCTTTGCTGCTAATCTACAACCCACACGATCCCAACAACAGTCTGACTGTGGTTAGGATTCCTAGAGCTGTAGTATAGCAGCATATGGAAAAAATTGCACATTGAAAGTTAATGATGTAAAAACAAGAAGCTTTATGTTTTTCTCTGTTTTGACATTCCCTGTGTGTTTATGCGCACACACACAACAAATCGTGGTGTGCACAAACAATAAAAATGTGCACACGGTTTGAAATGTACACATAAAATAATTTATTTGCTCACATAGCCCAGAATGAACTAGAGGGACTGGCACAGTTCGTCATGCCATAACCCACAATGCAAAATTCCCAGAATTGCAGGCAAAGATTTGTGCTGGTAAATTTTGTGCAAATGGGCACAGCTTTCAACTTCTAGGGAAGGGTGGCACATAGGCATGACATGAGTGTACACCTGTACAGACATCAATTGCATGCAATCCAGATAGCACAAATTATAAAGCAAAGCTTGTACATGGGAAAAAAAGGTTCAGTTAATAGTGCTGCTCCAGCTGCATGGTATTCTAAAGGTGGCCATACACGGGCCGATAAAAGCTGCCAACAGACCGTGTCGGCAGCTTATTGGCCCATGTATGGGGCCCCCCGACGGGCTTCACCGATCGAGATCTGGCCCATTGCTATTCGTTAGGATCCGATCGTTGGGCCCTAGGGCCCACGATCGGATCAGCCCGGTATAGCCCACCTCAAGGTGGGCATATCGGGGAGAGATCCGCTCGTTTGACGACATCGCCAAACGAGCGGATCTCTCAGTGTATGGGCACCTTAAGCTTCTTCTCTTATCTGCTGTGTAAGTATGTGCCTTTAACCCTACTTGACTGGCTTCCTCAGTGGCAACACAGCAGTTATCTATATAAACAATAGTAGTGGTTCTAAAGCAAACACACAACTCAGTTTATATGTAAATGCATAGAAAACACTTTCATTTTTTTCTGTTACTGGTCCTTTTTAAAAAAATAAGAGACAAAGAGGCAGCCACGTGCTATAGATTTTCCTTTAAGTAGTCTGCATGAAAACTGATTTTATGTATCCAATATGTAGAGTGAAATTAGGACTCTGTTCTTTCAGTCTATGAGCTCTCAGTCAGTCAGTCAGCCTCTGTCGCAGTCAGTGATGAAGCAAACAGCATCTATTCAGCTCCAGCAAGGAATGACACAGGTGAGTATGCATTCTTGTTTGCATGGCAGTGGCCATTGTTATTGTGATATAACTACCACGATTTCCTTTGCATTTTAATGTTGGGGTTCTGTTCATTATCCAGATACAACTGTCAGCTTTCTAGTTTACAGCTGTAGTTGTCCTGCTAGGTCATTTTGAGAGTTATAGTTCAGCATGTGGACGGCTAGAGAATTACTATCTGATTTGGTAGTTACACTCTGGCGTGAGAGACATCTAGTGCTTGGTATAAAATGGATTCCCCAAAGTTAAACTGCCAGCTAAATTAACGATAGTACTGGGTTTCTTAGAAATATGCACATATTCTATTTATTTAAAGGAATTGTTCAGTGTAAAAATAAAAAGAAGTAGTAGTTCAGGCGACACTCCGGATAAATATAAAGAGGTTTATTGTATCATGGGTAACAATATCGCCTTACGCGTTTCGGGAAAGCATTCCCTTAATTGAGCATTGCCTATGATTAAGGGAATGCTTTCCCAAAACACGTAAGGCAATATTGTTACCCATGATACAATAAACCTCTTTATATTTATCCGGAGTGCCGCCTGAACTACTTCTTTGGATCTATCACAGTTGGAACGCTGGTGGCTGAGCACACTGAGCTCATAGAGCTAATTGGAGAGATTGATGCGGTGGGGTGAGTCTTAAGCAGTCACTATTTCATTGACTGTCCTTTCTAATTTTTGGACCATGTGTGGAGAGTTCCGACATTTTCGTCCGGCGGAGATCGGTCATTTGGTCGATCGGACAGGTTAAAAGATTTGTCAGCTGCGGGTAATATCTCTGCATGTATTGTCGATCGTACGATTTTCAGAGGGAGAAAAGATTTGTCGGCTGCGGGTAATATCTCTGCATGTATTGCCGATCGTACGATTTTCAGAGGGAGAAAAGATTTGTCGGCTGTGGTTAATATCTCTGTATGTATTGCCGATCGTACGATTTTCAGAGGGAGACTGTCACCAGCTTTGTGGACATAACTTTCGTACGATTGCTGTCAGGGGCAGAACATCGGCTGATCTGTTCTTTTACTACTTTATTTGATCGGAATGGTTAGTGGCAGGTCGGGAGATGGGGAAGTCCGATCATACGTTGATTTGTACGATCGGATCTTTGCGTCTGTGGCCAGCTTAAGCCAGAACGCTACTTCCTGCTTTTCAGCTCTCTTGGTTTCCACTGATTACTGCTTGGTAACCAATCAGTGACTTGAGGGGGGCCACATGGATCATATCTGTTGCTTTTGAATCTGAGCTGAATGCTGAGGATCAATTGCAAACTCAAAGAACAGTTATGTCCTATGTGCCCCCCCCCCTTTGAGTCGCTGACTAACTCAGAGTTAGAGAGCTGAAAAGCAGGAAGTAGTGTTCTGGCTATTATGTTAGACCATCCAGTCACTCCAGTCTTTATAGATGACAATTTTGGCTATGCAGGATGTACTTGTTTTACAGTCTCTGTGTCGTTAGCTCATGATCCAGGAGAGGTGGCTACTGTGTTGTTTTCCCACTGACACTGATTCAGTATTGCAAATTTAATTTGGCAGATTGTTGTTAAAAGCATTTGCACTAACAATGTATTCCATTCATTTGTTCAGCCCATGTTTCAGTTCACGGCGCAGTTTGGAGCTATGAAGCACCTGAAGGACCAGCTGGAGCAGAGAACTCGGATCATTGAAGAAAACATCCAGCGGCAGCAGGAGGAGCTGCGTAAGATTCAGGACCAGTTGCAAATGGTCCATGGGCAGGGAATCCAGGTAAGAAGCACTTTCACTTCCTGCACACGGATACAGTTACATAATTAAATTGGGTTGAAAAAAGACACAGTCCATCAAATTCAACCCCTCCAAATGAAAACCCAGCATCCACACACACACCCCTCTATACTTTTACATACATTATATAAACCCATATATATACACTAACTGGCTCCAGGTAACTGCTCTCTGAGACAAAATATTTCAGGCACTGTTTTTTTACTTGCTATGTATTTATATGTGTAGTGTTAGATATTTTGTAAATCAATGTTTGTATGTTCTGGTCATGCCAATGCTTCACTTTCTGATCAAATTTGTTTAGCCCTAGTCTGTAATTGGATAATATGACTGCTAGTCTGAATATTTTCATTTTTTTTCCCAAGATGTATTTACAGCAACCAGCACCAGGGCTAAATTTTGGGCCAGTACAGTACTCTTCTGGAAATAGCCCAAGCATTCAGCAGTTACCGCAGTTCACCATGCAAGGCCAAGTGGTCCAGACTAACCAACTTCAAGGTGTCATGAACACTGGGCATGTGGGAGCTCAGCACATAATGCAGCAGCAACAGTTACACAATACAAGCCAGGTAGTGTGAATGTTTTACTCTGTCAGTGGTTTGAAACGCTGGGGATGGTCCACCTGAGGGGACTTGGAGCAGTGGCATGGGGTGGCTCAGACTAAATGCCAATTAAGGTGGCCATAGACATAACAATTACGATCTTTCTTGGAAAAGATGTTCATTTCAATACATACGTGTAGAGCTGAAGTGAATCGTCAGATATACGATAGAATTCTAACTTTATCTGACGATTCAGCACTAACAATGGCTGATGTTTGAGTCCTTTCAAAGGCACCCAATCAAAATTTTCCGTCCAGCCCGATCGACGAGCCGACCGATATCTAAGTCTTCTGCCGATATCGGTCGGCTCTTATCCCACCATACACGCACCGAATATCATAAGAAAATTTGTTTTGTGTGATATCTTTGTGTGAGATTTGGGGTGAAAAGCCGTTTGCTTTCTCAGATACACCTGAAGCCAACTATGACTAAAGAACTGATACAGGCATATTTTCTTATATCTGTACCTAGTTTATAAACTAAGGGTGGCCCTAACTAAAAGTTGGACATTTAAGTGAGGCTTTAGATAAACGTTTGGCAACCATGAAGTGTATGGCAGAACACTGTTCCGACAGGGATGTGTCACTATTGTTGTGTTATGTATGCCAGTTATTGGCCAAGGTTTGCAAGAAACGCTGGTGTAACTAAATCATACCCAAATAAGGCCACAGTGAGCACCTGATGCTACTGCTAAAAGGAAAACTATACCCCCAAATGAATACTTGAGCGACCGTTTATATCAAATTAAGTGGCATATTCAAGAATCTTATCAAACTGATTTATATTTAATTAAATATTGCCCTTTTACATCTCTTGCCTTGAACCACTTGTGTGTTGGACCACTTGTGATGTTCTGTGTGCTGCCTCAGAGATCTCCTGACCAGAAATACTACAACTCTAACTGTAACAGGAAGAAATGTGGAAGCAAAAGACACAAATCTGTCTAATTGGCTCATGTGATCTAATATGTATGGTTTGTTGGTATGTTTGTGTGCACAGTGAATCATACAATCCCAGGGGGCGTCCCCTAAAATGGATTTTCTATTTATGATTACCCAATGGCACATACTACTAAAAGCGTATATTATTATGAAAATAGTTTATTTATATGAAGCAGGGTTTTACACATGAGCTGTTTATGCAATATCTTTTTATAGAGACCTACATTGTTTGAGGGGTATAGTTTTCCTTTAACGAGCTAGAAGTAGGCAGGGACCCGATGGGGGGGGGGGAGTGAAATTGTTCCTTAGCCAGGTTGCAAACTGAAGACTGGGGTGAAGGCAGGTCTCAAATTTGGAAGAATAATTTTAATGTAAGATTTAACAGTTTGTCATGTAAATATGTTGAAAAAAAAACAATTCACTTTTAGCAAGGCCAGCAGAACATTCATGGAGGACACAACCAGCAGACTTCACTGTCTAGCCAGACATCGGGAACTCTCACTAGTCCTTTGTACAACACGATGGTGATCTCCCAGCCACCTTCAGGTAGTATGGTACAGATGCCTTCCAACATACAGCAGAGCAACCAGGGAGCCTCTGTTACTACATTTCCTCAGGACAGGCAGATTAGGTAAGTACTGGATCATGAAATATAGACTCGGCAATGCTTGTTTTGTTGAGTTTGTGCATAGGGTCTTTAAATGATTTCAGGTGATTTTCTGGTTGCTGAAATAACATATGCAGATCCCAGTATACTAGAGAAAAGATAAAGGGGGTTTGTGTGCTTTTTTTTTTTTTTTTTTTTTTTGTTAATGTATATTGGAAAGTATTGAAATTGGTATGATCTAGTATGAACTTGTTTCTTGGTCACTTGTGTTATGCGAGGCAGTCATTAAATTCCTGATGCTTGATTCGGCATATTTTTTCTTTTTATTCAGGTTTTCTCAAGCTCAGCAAATTGTCACTAAGCTGGTGACCACTCCTATGGCTTGTGGAACAGTTATGGTCCCAAGCACAATGTTTATGGGCCCAGTGGTTACTGCCTACCCTACATTTACTACACAGCAGCAGCAACCTCAAACCTTATCATTCACCCAGCATCAACAAAATCAGCAAGACCAACAGACAGTGCCTACAATACAGCAGCCTGCTCACGCACAACTAGCCCAGCAGCCACAACAGTTTTTGCAGGTAATGTGTGCTGCCTTTTAAGATTTATTACAGACCAAGGCATTGCAGACCAATTTTGGTTGTTTTGTGGCTTACCTCTGCTGCTCCAATGTCCGTGTTCAAAATAATTTCCCCATGTCAACATCATCACTGTGCGGCTTAATATAAACCAATTTAAACCTTCTATAATTCATGGTGAACCAATCTATGCCAACTTCTGTATAAATATATGCTGATTCGTTTAGTGGAAGTACTAGGTTCCAAGGCACAAAACATGTTAAAGGGATACTGTCATGGGGAAAAAAAAAATGTTTGTCTGGGGTAAATCAGGCAATTTTGGTTATTTGCTTCCTGTCTGTCAAATGCAAATAGAGTGAAACATTTCAGGAGGGGGGTGTGTCTTTGTGAAGGTTTATAAATAAATGGTTGGTCCCAAATCAGGTAATAACTCACACAATCAGGAAGTGGCCCAGGTGCACCGCCGTGAGCCCCCAGCAAGGGATCAAACATGGAAACTGTAGAGCAGGCACTAAAATAAAGACAATCTTCCACTAGGGAATAAGAGCAATTAGTAAAATACAGCCTTATGCATTTCTGGTTACAAACTAACAGGTATATTCATCAAAGAGTGATGGTAGAGATCGCCCAGTCCGCTAGAGTAAAAGTCCGCCTCTTTCCATCCATTTCTATGGTATGTTTAGAGGCACATTTATCAAAGGGTGAACTTTCACTCATTGATAAATACCCATAGAAATGAATGGCGAGTGGCGGACTTTAACTGTAGCCTGTAGACTGTGGTGATCTCACATTTAATAAATCTACCCCTTAGACTAAGAGGGTTATTTATCAAAAATCGAAAATATCTGAGTACTTCCTGAAAACTACGACCAAATCCGCACTTTTTTTTACCCTTATTTATCAATACATTTTTCCGAAAATTTCCCATGTGGGAAAAAAAATGAGAAAAAATTGAACCGTGCGTATTTTTCAGATTTTACGCCCTGAAAACTCAGATTTTTTCGGATTTTTGCCCAAAGACCACAAAATCTTCTTGCACAAAACCCAGCGCAGATCAGGATATCTTCGGGACTTCTTCCCTTGACTTCTACATGAACTCGGCAGATTTGAGTTGAAGTACTTTTTTATTTGGACTTTTAACACCCTTGGGGGTTTAATAAATTCCGAAACATTTATTGCCTGCTCTACAGTTTCCTCGAGGGTATAACTTTTTTTAATTTATTAATTTTTAATATTTTTTTTTTTTTAGACCTCGAGGTTGGTTCATGGAAACCAGTCCACACAGCTGATTCTTTCCCCTTTCCCTGTGCAACAGAACACTTTTGCCCCATCCCACCAGCAGCAGTTATCCCATCACAGGACTGACACTATGAGTGATCCTTCCAAGGTGCAGCAACAGTAGTACCACTATGAGTCCCTTTAAACTGCTGTCTGGAAAGGAGATGACAGAATTTGGCGGAATTATGGCGTTTATAATCACTATGGATACAGCGCAATGAATGTTTGGTACGAGGCAGCAGAGCTCGCTGAGATCAGGCACCAACTGAAACTCGGCATGTGCGATGCTCTGCTGCACTACAGACTAGTCAGGCGTAGAACATAATAGACGTGCAATGCTCTAGACGATAACTCTGCTACTGGAGATGCCTTCAACAACACTAGGACAGGCCCCCGCTATATATTATATTCTTCTATTTCTGCCCTTATCCTTAGGGAATATATTGCTCTCTCTCTCTTCCACAGGGATTCAGGTTTCAATTGTAAATATCCATTCGTTTTCCTCATTGATATAAGTAATTAAGAGAGAGATTTTAATACATACACGCAGAATCACAAAAAAGTAAAACCGCTAGGCCTGTGTTAGTGATCAGAAGCTTTAGACGGGCCTAAGCTGCATTGTTAAATATGGTTCTATAATATTGTATTCCTCACAGACTTGAATACAGATCAGATAGGAATATTCATCACAATACATAAGTGACAGCAAGTTCCCATTTTGTAGCAGAAATCTGTTAAGACCTTTCACACTACACAAATCAGTCCACCCCTGATCTGAAAAGTCGCTTTGCATTTGCTTGTAGCCTGGGCTATCTCTTTAGCTGCAGCAAAACAGGTTTTACCAGTCCCCATTATTAAAGGGGTGGTTCACCTTTAAGTTAACTTTTGGTATGTTATAGAATGGCCAATTCTAAGCAACTTTTCAATTGGTCTGCATCATTTATTTTTTTTTATAGTTTTTGAATGATTTGCCTGCTTCTTCAGACTCTTTTCAGTTTTCAAATGGAGGGGGGGGGGGTCACTGACCCCCCCCCCCATCTAAAACCAAATTCTCTGTAAAGCTACAAATGTATTTTTATTGCTACTTTTTTATTACTCATCTTTCTACTCAGGGCCTTTCCTATTCCAGTCTCTTATTCATATCAGTGCATGGTTGCTGGGTAATTTGGACCCTAGCAACGAGATTGCTGAAATTGCAAACTAGAGAGCTGCTGATTAAAAAGCGAAATAATTGAAAAACCACAAATAGTAAAAAATTAAAAACAATTGTAAATTTTCTCAGAATATCACGCTCTACATCATACTAAAAGTTAAATTAAAGGTGAACAGCCCTTTAAACTAAAGCAGGGCCGAACATCCTTTGGCACTTTGTATTTTGGTCAAATCCCAATGGCCCTATCTGTGACCACCATTGAAGGATGCCGGCAGTTGTACTACAACTAAAGACCTGTAGTTTCAACAATATGCTGATGATGTTACTCTGCTCAGGACTTCTGCTTATTTTGCTTTCATTGGCACTTTTCAACTGACTTAGGAACTGACACCAAAGCAAAGCGTAAGCACTTATAGGATAAAAATGCTTCAGCTGGATTCCAGTTTCACATTCCTTTTTTTTAGGTGATAGGGCATGAGATGGTTCTTGCTATTACTGCCCGGAGCTGTTTAGCATGTTCTTTTGCTCTTGGGGAAAAAATGTTTTCTTCAAAACGCATCAGTTAATAGTGCTGCTCCAGCTGAATTCTGCACTGAAATCTGTTTCTCAAAAGAACAAACAGATTTTTTTATATTTAATTTTGAAATCTGACATATAGACATATTGTCAGTTTCCCAGCTGCCCCGAGTCATGTGACTTGTGCTCTGATAAATTTCATTCACTCTTTACTGCTGTACTACAAGTAACAGAACAATGGGAAGGTAACCAGATAGCAGCTCCCTAACATAAGATAACAGCTCCCTGGTAGATCTAAGAACAGCACTCCATAGTAAAATCCAGGTCCCACTGTGACACATTCAGTTACATTGAGTAGGAGAAACAACAGCCTGCCAGAAAGCAGTTCCATCCTAAAGTGCTGGCTCTTTCTGAAAGCACATGACTGGGCAAAATGACCTGAGATGGCGCCTACACACTAATATTACAACTAAAAAAAACACACATATTGTAGAGTGAATTATTTGCAGTGTAAACCGTGTAATTTAGAAATAAAAACTACATCATAAAAATCATGACAGAATCCCTTTAGATTTCGTATGTCATAGAATACCATATTCCCAGCAACTTTGCAATTGGTCTTTATTATTAATATTTTTTTATTTTATTTTTTGTTTTTAATTATTTGCTTTCCATTTCTGCCTCTATCCAGATTTTGGATGGGAGTCACTGACCCCAGCAGACTAAAAACTTACTTTCCAAGGCTACAATTTTATTATTGTTTTAGGACTCATCTTGCCTTTATTCAAATCACCGCCTGGTTGCTAAGGTAAAAGACCCTGGCAACAAATGTTACTGAAATGCCAAACTGGAGAGCCGCTGAATCACTGAAAAAGCATAAAAAATTAAGACCAAAGGCAAATTGTCTCAGAATATGACTCTCTACATCATACTAAAAGTTAATTTAAAGGTGAAGTGTGTGTAAATGTACTTGTGGCTGCTGACTGTGCCTATGAAAGCATTGCAGGCATCTCCAGAACCAGATGAAGTAAATATTACGTAGACTTTTTAAAAGACTGTGGGATTTGTGTGTTTCAGAAAGAGACAAAAATATCACTATTTTTTGTAAGGACATAACACTATTTTGAGGATGTTGGAAATCAGAGTCTATATTGTACAGCCGGTGTAAAATATTCTGTAAATACTGACATATATATATATAAACAGATAATATAAGGAAACAGAATTTTATATGGTGCATGGCTGTAGGCGTTAATATTTCTATAAAGTCACCCATTTTCTGAAACACATCTCCCCCACCCCACTTTTTTTTAAATACCTTGTTTACAGTTTTGTTGCCGTGTTCTCTTATTGGCTGATCGCATCATGTGGTGGGGGAACTATTGGTTAGTTTCTGAATACATTCGAAGCCTCGAGACGATGCCGTTCATCCATCCTTGCTGATTAGATCCCCGTTTTATTCCCATTGTTTTATATGTAAGCATTTGCACTTTTCTGCAGATGGTTTAAAGAAAAAAAACAAAAACCTCTTACCTCTCAAATCTTTGTCTATTTATGTCAGAAATGTTAAGCTAAAAAAGAGAAACCTTAAGAAACTACTTATTGCAAGTTCCGTTCTAGGAGTGTTTTTTTACAAAATGATATCAAATATATATATATACACAGTGTATTTTTACCATACGTACGTGTCGTCGGATCAGTGGAAAGGAAAGTGATTTGCTCTCACGAAGTGTCTCTTTTGCAGTGAATCCTCACACAAGCTTTACTGGTGTCCCGCACCACTACTGGGGCTCCCTGTTCTTGGGGTGCTCCGTGTGCTTACACCTCAGTACTAATCAAGTGCTTATTGAAAAGGAACTGTCATTGCTATAAAATGCACCCAAACTGTAGTGGATGTTCAATAAAATCTCTTCCACAAACCGCTGTTATTTCATTTGTATTTATCTTTAAGATCATTGGGGGCACGTCTATCAAATATCCTGTGTTTAGGGGACCTGTCACCCGAAACAATTATTCCAAATCCTATTTTACAACGTTGGTCAGGCAAAATGAACTTTAATTAAACTACATCAATTAAAATTAGCCACTACTAGCAGCTACAAAATGCCAAAAAATACCCTGCCATAGACAATATTGAGGGCATTATTTATCAAAGGTTGGATTTTAGTGGTTTTAGAGGTTTTTGAAACCATGACTTAAAGGGCATGTAAAGTCTAAAATAGAATAAGGCTAGAAATGCTGTATTTTGTATACTAAATATAAACATGAACTTACTGCACCACAAGCCTAATCAAACAAATGATTTATGCTTTCAAAGTTGGCTACATGGGGTCACCATCTTGTAACTTTGTTAAACATCTTTGCAAGACTAAGACTGTGCACATGCTCAGTGTGGTCTGGGCTGCTTAGGGATCGTCATAAACAAATCTGCTTGAGTTCTGCATGGCTGGGAAGTAAGGCGGGGGCTCCCCCTGCTGTTCATAAGTATGATTGTTTCCCTGCTCAGCAGTTAGGGACCGTCTGACAATTCCTATCCACAGCAGTAAATGAAGGGAGAATTTCACTGCATACAGTCAGGTTTCTTATATAAACTGTACACATTTTTCAATTAAAGTATATTGGAGATAGGTTTCTTTTTCATTAAAGAAAGTAAAAAATGGGACTTTTATTTTTTTTGCCTTTACATGCCCTTTAACTCACAGACTTTAATTTCATGACATCCAAATAAAAATAAAAAAAACTTTGTTAAAAAATACGAATGCAGGTATGGGACCTGTTATCCAGAATGCTCGGGACCTGGGATCTTTCCATAATTTGGATCTTCATACCTTAAGTCTACTTGAAAATCCTTTAAACATTAAATAAAGCACTAGTCTTGTTTTGGTTCCAATAAGGATTAATTATATTTTAGTTCAAGCAGATCAAGTACAAGCTACTGTTTTATTATTACATTTGGATTATTTGGATAAAATGAGACCATTTTAAATACGGGCATTCTGTAATTCGTAGCTTTCTAGATTAAAAAAAAAAAAAAGCTGAGTTTTTCGGAGAGTTCCTAACGAGAAAAAAAAAGTCCAAATTGATTTAACACGGTCCAACAGGATCAGAGCAGCTCCCATTGACCCCTATAGAACCTCGACAACTTGTTTTTTACACTTAATAAATCTCACATTTTTAGAACTGTTTTAAGAAAAAAATGGGAAATTTTTCAAGATTTGTGGAAAAAATTTAAATTTGTTCATAAATGGCCTGAGCATTGCTACTGCTAAGACGGGCGTAGGGGCCTATTTATGAAGCCTCTATATTTTCTGGTAAAGTTTTTTAGGGGGAAAAGTCAAATTTTTTGAGATTTATTATACCTCAAAGCTGCTAAAAATCCAAAAATACTCCATCTCAAAGCTGTCGAGGTCATGTAGAAGTCAATGGCAGATGTCCCTGACGTTATTTCTTGACGTGATCTGGACTGGTTTTCGTATGATAATCTGAAAAAGCCGTCAAATTTGCAAAAGTCGTACGATTCGAATTGTTGTACAATTTTAAGACTTTTTGAGTTTTTTTTTTTTAAATTTGTGGATGGGAATAAAGTTGACTTTGTTTTAATAAAAAAATTAGATAAATTTGAGTTTTAGTAAATACCCCCATATAAGCAAAGACAGTTATCACTATTGTCTATTTTAGAGCTGTGGCAAATAGCTGCTACTAGTTAGGGATGCAGCGAACCCACGAATCCTTCGCGAAAGATTCGGCCGAATACTGAATCGAATCCAAACCCTAATTTGCATATGCAAATTAGGGGTGGGAAGGGGAAAACATGTATTACTTCCTTGTTTTGTGACAAAAGTCACGCGATTTCCCTCCCGACCCTAATTTGCATATGCAAATTAGGATTTGGTTCGGCAGGGCGGAAGGATTCAGCCGAATCCTGCTGAAAAGGGCAGAATCCCGAACCGAATCCTGGATACGGTGCATCCCTACCACTAGTAGCTCTGTGTCCTCCCCTTACTGTGTTTTACAAGTTCATCTCAATCCGAGGTATGATATTCAAACCTTTGCATTACATGTAATCTCCAGCCGTGTTAGGAGACGGGTCACAGCTAAAAGGGGTGGTTTTTGTATCTTCTAGAATTGCTGATTCTTGGCAACGTTTCAAACCGGTCTTCATTTTTCCTTTTTTTAATTATTTTTTTAATTGTTTTCCTTCTGACTCTGGGGTGACAACCCCAACAGCCAAAAAACAATTCCTCTGTGAGGCTACAGTGTTATCCTTAGTGTAACTTTTTATTGCTTATGTTTCTAATTAGTCCCCATTACTATTCATAATCCAGTCTCCTTCAAGCCACTGCCTGGTTGCTAAGGTAGATTGGACTAGCAACCAGATAGCTGCTGAAATTCTAAACTGTAGAACTGCTGTCAAATAATTCAAAAACTGTGAATCAAAAATGAAGACTGATTGCAAATTGTCTCAGACATCATATTAAAAGTTAATACAACAGTGAACAACCTCTCGATCAAGATTTGTGTTGATGAAAATTTGACTGACATTGACCAGTCATTCATGGATCAAGCACAAATGTCTGACCTGGACTATTGATAAATGTGTCCTGTAGGGTTCTTCTTCTTCTGTCAGTGATGTTGAAAATCTGAATCGGTTTGTACAAACCACAGCCATGGCCTGCCCTCTGCAAAGGCCTCTTAAATGCTTCTAAATTGCTTAGATAATCTTGTTTTAATGAACTGCCACTTGTACTGAGCAGCAATAAAAGTTGGTGTTTTCTCTAGGAAGTTTCATGTCGGCACTAGTTCATGTTTGGCACTTGGATATTTCGTTGGGTATAAAATATAGAACATCAGGTGGACATCAAAGTGCCTGAAGAATACCTTTTTGTTGGGTGGATGGGAATGGAGTAAAAGCAAATAAAGTCTTTTTTACACGATTAAAAGGTTTTATCCATGGCTATTCTTATTTGAGTGCTTTGGTACCCACCGGGAACATTTGAGGGGATCAGCAGCATCCTGGACTTGGTTCCTCCCTCTAGGCAACATTTGGTCTTCATTTTTTATTTTGTATGTTTTTTGAATGATCAGCCTTCCTGAAAATCTCATTAACTGTCCCTGACACCAGCAACCAAAACCACATTCATCCTACTTTTCAGGTCCTCTTTCATTCTGACCTCCAAACTGCTTCACCATGGCCTGGGTAATTTAGCTTTATAAACCAGATAGTGCTTGAGCACCTTTTTTTTTTTTTTTATTAACAAAAAACATTAAAAATGGATACTAATTGCAAGTGGAGTTTTTTTTAAATATATAAAGCTTGCAAGTAATTTGTCAGGAGCAAACGTATACTCAGTACAGGTATGGGACCTGGGGTATTTCCGGATAACAGATCTTTCCATAATTTGGATCTTTATAACTTTAGTCTATTAAAAAATCATGTTTTGCTTCCAATAAGTATTAATGATATGTTAGTTTGGATCAAGTACAAGGTACTGTTTTATTATTACAGAGAAAAAGGAAATCCTTTTTAAAAATTTGGATAAAACGGAGTCTATGGGAGACCTCCTTTGCCTAATTTGGGGTTTTCTAGATAACGGGTTTCCGGATAATGGATCCCATACCTGTAATAGTAGATATAGATTCAATAGACCATTTAAAAACCAAGTTAAAAGCTTGTCTAATGTACAATAGCTGGCAGGTGAGCGTTTACAACTGTGCATCCCCTGCAGGTAGGGTTGCCAAGTGGCCGGTATTTTACGGGCCTGGCTGGTAAAAATGATGGTTGATCCCAATGTTATTAATAGAGAAAAAGGATAAATATATAGGAAGGCTGGTATTTTTTTCCAGAAAAGGTGGAAACTCTACCTGCAGGTTAAGGGGGCACGGAGCTCTGTAATCCAGCATCAAATGGAGAGCCACAGCATGGAATATACTCACAGCATGGAATATACTCACAGCATGGAATATACTCACAGCATGGAATATCATGCAACAACACAGGAATTCTTTATTTATTTTTTCTCTGACAGTTGGTTCAGCAATTGTCATACAATTGAGACAGAGGAAGCTTAATGTTGTAGTATTTTTGTCCATTGCCACACATGTGACTGCATTTCAAGCGCACGTGTGTACTTCGTTAGTGAATTTATTGCGCATGTCAGTGCCGCCGCTGAGATTGTCTGAAGGGAGAGGGACTGCTGTACGATGTAGCGTTGCTGCTTGGAATGCAGTTTGGCTCGGGGGTGACAACAGGCGATGGCTGAGATAATTTTACAGTAGGAAAAGGTCACATAGCATCGTGCTTACCTGCCTTTCTCATATAGTAACATGTCTCAAGGGGTTTAGTTCTCCTTTAAGAGGATGAAATCAGAATAGATCCAGTTATTATTATTGTCTCTTTTCCATTAAATGATCAGAAAGGAAAATGGGGGGGGAGGGGCAGTGTGTGGCAGTTCTAATAACCTAATGCAACTAGACTGCAGAATACCATTCAATACCAAACATCGGACTGCTGTGGAATACTAGAATTTGACTACACCTGTTTTGACATTATTTTGTATACTGTAGATTTATTTGCAAACATCTTCTGGGTTTCAGTCCCATTGAAGGAAGGGGTACATATACAAGCTGGCACATTGAGGGCTTCTTTCCTTCTCAATTATCAAAGGATATGTAGCATGGTAGTGTATGTGGTAAGTTGCCATTTCTCTAACTCTACTTCTACTACGTTCCCTCTCTCTCTGTTGAAGTTCCTCAAGGCTCTGTCTTAGATCCTCTGCTGTTTTCCCTCTATACTAATTCACTAGGAAAACGTATTCAGTCATTTGGATTTCAGTATCACCTTTATGCTGATGACACTCAACTCTACTTGTCTACTCCTGACCTCTCTCCCTCTGTCCTTTCCCAAGTTACAGACTGTCTCTCTGCTGTCTCCTCCTGGGTGTCACAGCACCACCTGAAACTGAATCTTTTCAAAACAGAAACTCATATTTCCTCCAAGATCTTCCCCCGTCCTTCAGATCTCACTCACCGTAAACAACAACACCTTTCCCTCGACCACACAGGCATGCTGCTAGGAATTATCTTAGACTCTCATCTGTCCAGTTAACTCTCACAAGTCCAGTTGATTTGACTTATTTCTACAGACATTTGGCAGCATCTTGGGTGATAAATGATCGTATTTTGGATATGTTCCTTAGGTGGAAGTGACATGATTTAATAAGTGACTGGATATGAGGAGTGAAGGACAGGGCAGAATCTAGGATAACCCCAAGGCCTGGGGAGACGGAGTGGAATTTTTAACTATGATAGATACTTTTGGGATGTTACGGGTGTTAGTGGGGGAAAGAGAACATTTCTGTTTTAGAAAGGTTCAATTTAAGGTAGCGTTGTGACATCCAGGTAGAGATAGTGGACAGGCAAGAGGAGACCTGAGTTAAGAGCTCTGGATTGAGATCAGGAGAGGGGAGAGTTCTGAGTATCACCAGTATAGAGATGGTATTGGAAACTATGAGTTTATTAGTTTGCAGAGGGAGGAAGTATAGAGAGATAATAATAAGGGACCCAGGACAGAGCCTTGAGGAACCCCAACATAAAGAGGTGGGGGAGAAGATGCTTCTCCATTGTAGGAGTGAGGAACACCAACATAAATAGGTAGGGGAGAAGATGCTACTCCATTGTAGGAGACACTGAAGGAATGATTAGTAGGTAAGAAGGAACCAGGACAGGACGTGTCATGAAGACCAAGCGAATGGAAGGACTGGAGAAGAGGAGGATGGTCCACAGTGTCAAATGCAGCCGAGAAATCAAGAATTATTAGTAGTGAGAAGTGCTTGTTGGCTTTTGCCGTTAAAGGTCATTAGTTAGTCAAGTCAGGGCAGTTTCGGTGGAGTGTTGTTGCTTAAAACCAGATTGTAGGGGGTCCAGTAGGTTATTGTCAGAGAGGAATGAGCTTAGTCTTTTGTAAACTAGACGCTCAAATAGTTTAGAGATGAAAGGTAGCAGAGAGATATATCGAAGGTTATCAAGATTAGAGGGCTCAACAGAGGGATTTTTCAGAATGGGGGTGACAAGAGCATGTTTTATTTTAAAGATTCCAGTTGAGAGTGAGAAATTAAGGCTTTGATTAGACAGGAATTGGTATTGTGGAGAAGTTATGGAATGGGATCAATTGGGCAGGTAGAAGGGTGAGATGAAGCCAAAAGTTTTGAGACTTCCTCATTAATGACAGGGAAGAAGGAGGACAGAAGCGACTGGGGAGTATGGAGGGAGGGTGGTGGAAGTCTAGGGGGGGGTTTACTTCTGATGGTGTGAATTTTGTTTTGAAGTGCTCAGCAATATTTAAGCAGAGACAGATGTGCATGGAAAGAATGCAGAAGGGGAAAGAAGAGTGTAAAAGCAGAGAAAAGTTGTGCAAGTTTTTTTTTTTTTTTTAGAAAGGGAGTTCATGAGTGTAGTAAAGTATGTGTGTTTGGCTAGGGAAAAGCTTGTGTTATAGGAGTGCAGGGCAGATTTGTAGCTCCAGAATTCTGAGTGGGATTTGATCCAGTGACGCTCAAGTGCACTTGAATGTCTTTGTAAAACTTTTGTATGAGCAGTATGCCAAGGTTGAAGCAGTTTGGGTCTAGTGCATTTAGTGGCAGGAGCAAGCTCATTAAGGGCAGTGGTGAGTTTGCTATAGTAGACAAAAGTAGCCACATTAGGACAAGAGATGGCTGAGATATTAGAGTGAAGAGAGTCAAAGGAAGAAGAGAGATGTGACACGTCTAGAGCTTGCAAGTCATGGTAGATACATGTTTGGGGAACAGGAGAAAGGGCCTAATAATTAAAATTGGTGATGAAATAGTCATGTATAGCAGTGAGTTTGTTGCAAACGGATCAGGCGTTTCAGAGAGCACAGGAAAGATTAACTGGGTTCTTGGGTAGAGGGATAAGACTTTGGAATTTACACCGAAGGGAAGGAGACCATGGCCGTGACATAACTGGGATGGGGTAAGGGCCAGGGTTGGGGGAAATCTCCCCAGCTCCCAGCAATATGTTACATAATCTGCAACAGTTTATCTTTTACATTCTGTGATACTACTCCAGCCCATTATCTGGGTAACTACAATAACCCATGATCAAGGCCTTGTGTAGATGATCCGACTCATGCCCATAGACTGGCCTTGCTATGAGAGTGTGGCACTAAATATCTGTATGAATCCAGTGTGAATGGAATATGTGTTTAGCAGGGAATCTGTATGAGCCAGTGTGCAAGAAGCTCAGCAGCCCAAGAAGTCACGTAGATCCTCATTTTGCATCAATAGCAGATCTCGAAAAATCACTTACCTATGTGATAAGGTTTTGGTGTTTCATACAAATGAAAGTATTGCACATCTTTTACAAATGACCACAACACTGCCGCTCACTTAAAAATAGTTTTAATAATTTACAACCATTTTCCCCCCTCAAAGTATCAGCAAAAAAAGGTTCTTCAATTAACAAAGCCTTTGGAATGGCACGCTATAAGACATAATTCATTCATAAATCGTATTATTGTAACACTTTAAAGGGCAATGTAAACATGTCCAGGTCTAGTAACCCATGGTACCCAATCAGCAGGAAGCATTTACAGATTACCTGTTGGAAACATCCAAAAGGCTGTGGTGTGATACTAGACCTGGCACAGACTTTGTGACCTTTGTGACATTACCCCAGTTACAGCCATTCCAGCTGCCTCCATAGACTGAAAAAAAAGTGTTATCATAAACCCTGTGACAAAAGGATATTGATGAGGATAAAGCTAAGGTCACCCCAATATGACATTGTGCAACCCTGTTTCTCGTAGGCGAGCCTGTGCTACAGCCATTGTATATTTAAAAAAGAAAATTGAGGAAGAAGTCAGAAATCGAATGCAACTGGTTGCGCCTTTATCAAGTAATGGATGTGTCCTCCTTACACAGACATGTCACCTCAGTGATCCACATACATTTACCTGCCACATTATAGTGTCTTCTTTCAGCAATTACATCCCATGCAGAAGTTGCTCACCTATAATAATAATAATAATAAGTCATCTTTCTTCACGTTCAGACATTTGGTTTAACGGATTAAAGGGTAACTAACCACTTCAGAAGTATTCTAAGATCTGCAGCTCAGTCCAGCTGGCATCAGTCAACTCAAAATGCAGAAAATATTACCAGTAAGGAAGTAACAAGCGTTCCTTCATGGTGCTGCCCTCCTCCTCTACATTTTACCCGCTCCTCTCTAAGGTTGTTGTGTGGTTTTGTTTTGTAGAACAAGCAAACAATCTTGTTCATTGGGAGAATGCATCAGACACACAAAACCCTAAGGCATTTCAGTAGCACAAACCCAAAAAAGAATCCATCAGCGCAGAATTGGTGCAAAACCAAACAATACAGAAAATAACTATTTTATACAAATACATTTCATATACCTTTACTCTCAGTATAAGCCATAGAAGTTCATTTCAAGAAGCAATAAATGCCCGGGAGGAGCAAACCAGACATAAAAGCCTTTTTCCCCTGAATACAAGTAGGAAAGCGGAATACTTTTCTGTAATACTAAGGGAATAGAACAGCTGTTTAAGGTCACAGAACAGTGAATGTGATTGTAACAGAATAATCTCACTAAAGGCACAATGACCGTTAATTTGTCTCTAGTCCTATAATACACTGGGCAAATCTATACGTATGGCAGTACCTATGGCAGCCAGCTGTAGGTGGACCATTGGAAGAAAAAATGTAATTGGTTGCCATGAGTTACTGCCAAGGTGTAAATTTGTCCAGTGTTAATAAATAAGGTCCCCCACATGCAGAGAAACATTTCACCACCTGAGCTGCCTGCCGTAGACATCAATGTGCGTGTTCAAATTGAACTGAAGAAAAAGAGGCCTTAAGACTAACTATGGAATATTCCAAATTTAAAGGAAAGGGGTGTACAGTCCCACCCACACAGGAAGCCTTGTTGTGATTTCATTGCTCTAAGTCCAATAGCTTATTTCAACCAATCATCTAGGAGGCCAAATTGCACCATTTTGATCATTTTTCCTGCACATTACAGAGTGAATACAACAAGGCCAGCGAAATACAATGTACTGTTGCAGGACTATATCTTCCTAAATGCTTCCACGGGCCAGCACAAGATGGGTGCAAGGGTGGGTAGTCCTCCAACAGCTGGAATAGGCTACTTCAGGTTAGATTAATATTTCTTCATAGGTTTCAACACTCGGAAAGGTTTAAGTTCCTATTTCCTCACAGTATGAAGGTAACTAACATCTATCTTAAAGAAAGAATGATGGAATAAAGTATGGACATTACATCCTTACTCCTATATCCAATACTGACAGCTTTCCAAAGATTGCCAAGTCCAATACGAATCAAGTTCATAATCTGTTAGGGAGGAGGGTCTCTGAATGACTAAAATCTGACAGTCCTAAAAAAACAAAAAATCCCCCTCCTAAATAAGATGGTTACATAAAGACTCCAAAAATAGTCTCCGAGATTGAGCAGTTCTGTATAGTTAGAGCTACATTCTAGCTACAATTTGTACATTATATACAGCAGTACAGTACAAAAGGGAGCAGCCATCCACAGTGCGACGTCGTTAAAATCCAGAATCTGGACTGATAAATAGTGCAGAGAAAGCAAATAGCAGGAACACAATGCCTCCGATGATCGTCACTGAAAAACAGGATTCAATATGTCTTATTATATAGACATTATGGAAAGGATAACACAAAATTAGGAACAGCAAATCACAGAGTAGTAGTAGTAGTACTGAGTAGTACAGAGTGAAATGTATTCAATTTTTCTTTCAGTAAAGGTATAGGATTCTATTATATGAAAACATGTAGTTCAGAAATAAGACAATGCCATTGCCCATAGTGTCCTATAGAAACATACTGTAATGTTTGACTAATTTTGTATTCTTAATCGTTTTAGTAGCCTTAAAGGAACAGTTACACCAACAACTGAAAGTGTTTCAAAATAATGACAATATTATGTAGTGTTGCACTACACTGGTAAAACTGATGTGTTTGCTTCAGAAACAAAGAAGTTTATATAAACAAGCTGCTGTGTAGCCATGTGGGCAGCCATTCCAAAGGTGGCTATACACGGGCCGATAAAAGCTGACGACAGACCGTGTCGGCAGCTTATTGGCCCGTGTATGGGGCCCCCCGACGGGCTTCACCGATCCAGATTCGGCCAGATCTCGATCGGATGGGACAAAAAATCCAGTCGGATCGCGGCCGCATCTATTCGTTGATGCGGTCCCGCGATCCGACCACCCGTTAGGCATCGTTAGGATCCGATCGTTGGACCATAGGGCCCACGATCGGATCAGCCCGATATTGCCCACCTCAAGGTGGGCATATTGGAGGGAAATCCGCTTGTTTGGCGACATCGCCAAACGAGCGGATCTCTCCATGTATGGCCACCTTTATCTAAAAAAGGAGAAAAGGCACAAGATGCACAGCAGAAAACAGATAAGCTCTGTAGTATACAATGAGATTCTTCAGAACGTATCTGTTATCAACTGTGTACTGTAATGTGCTTGAATGGCTGCCCCTATGGCTACACAGCTGCTTGTTTATATAAACTATAGTTTTGTTTCTGAAGCAAACCCACCAGTTTGATCAATGCAGACCAACAGGACATGATATTGTCATTTCTTTTAAACAGTTTAATTTTTTGGTGTTACTGTTCCTTTAATCCTTTGTGTCAGGAGGCACTTGGGTCAGTTGATGACTTTGTGTTGCAGCTGGAAACCAGAAAATGTTAAATACCAAGGCACTGGCACTGAAATCCCTGTGTGATAATGTTGTAGAATTTGCAGGGAGTTGCAGAGAGTGAAATACTGAGACAATCTGCTATTGGCTTTTACTTCTATCATTTGTGGTTTGTGAATTAGCCATTCTATAACATACTATGGGGCACATTTACTAAAAGGCGAAGTGACTAACGATGGCGATGATTCGCCAGCGTGACGTCATTTCGTTACTTTGCCGATTTACTAATGGGTGCAGGCGTCACTTTGCTAGTGAAGGAGATAGATGCTAGCGTTGCTTCGCACTCTAACGCCTGGCGAATTTTCGCTCTATCGAATGGACGTAACTCCACAAATTCACTAAGATGCGAATTATACTGAACGTTACATCATTCGCCAGATTTGCCTTCGCCAGCTCAGACCAGGCAAAGTGCATAGGACTTCTTCAATTTTTGGTGCTAAATTTTTCAAGTCCGAAAAAACGCTGGCATCTTTTTCCTTTTTTCAGAGTGATTAACTGCAAAGGTCCGTAAAAATTTTTTTTTTTGGGGTAACCGGGTTCCCCTCTCCATTTTCCAACATATGGAACATAAACTATACAGTAGGCTCATGTGTTCCTTGGACTTGTGTAATGTAATGTATTTGCTTTACTTTATCATTTCCTGCCGTATGCAAATTAGGCAACGATAATACATCTTCGCTTTGATTGCCAAAGTAGCGATAGCGAAAATTTGCCAGAATTCGGAGCCCTGGACGCAACTTTGCATCCTAGTAAATTAGTGTTGTCTGAGCAAATTTTCACCTGGCGAAGTTAAGCGATGAGTGTGAAGCCGTCGCTGGCGAATTTTCGCAGCTTGGTAAATTTACCCTTATGAGTTAATGCATAGATGAACCACTCCTTTAAAATCAATGGTGTTAGAAGGGTTGAAGGTGGTGTTTACTGTTGCATAAAATTTAGTAAGGCCTTCCACAGCACTAAACATGGTTATGGATATATGGCTTAACTCTCATTCTTTCATTCAGGAATATGCAAAGCAGTAAAAAAACATTCAAAACTACTGTACAAATGGCAGATAATGGAAAATACAGCTGTAAAACATCCCTAACAAGAGTTTCACTTACCAGTCCTAACCGAGATTTTCTGTGCTATCATTCTTCCTCCAATAACCGCTAAACCAGTGCATAAGCAATGGCCAATTGTACCCCCCACAGCAACACCAAAAGGATCCTGTAGAGCAAGAAAAACAAGGAGGTATCAATTGAAAAAGTAATTCATTACTATAACTGCCAAGAGACCGTTGTCCTGCAATTATCTATAGTAGCTCTCTAAGGCAAGGAGACAATATACAGTATAATACAATTATCCATAATGCTGTTATTCAGCAGCATTTTCAATGCTCTCTAATCATTGATCAGGGTAGGACATTGTTCCGAAATCCATTTACTAACCTTCTAATAATACAACCTGTGAAAGTTTAGGGATCCTATCCAACACACACAGTCTGCAATACAGGTATGGGACCTGTTATCCAGAATGCTCGGGACCTGGGGTTTTCCGGGTAACAGATCTTTCCGTAATTTGGGTCTTCATGCCTTAAGTCTACTAGAAATTCATTTAAATATTAAATAAACCGAATAGGCTGATTTTGTTTCCAGTAAGGATTAATTATATCTTAGTTGGGATCAAGTACAAGCTTCTGTTTTATTATTACAGAGAAAAAGGAAATCATTTTTAAAAATTTGGATTATTTGGATAAAATGGAGTCTATGGGAGACAGCCATTCCGTAATTCGGAGCTTTCTGGATATCGGGTTTCCGGATAAGGGATCCTATACCTGTACTAGCAAAGTTCATAAGCAGATTTCTCAAGACATTTCTCAGAATGGCTGTGCACTTACCTCTCTGGCTGCAAGAACGATGGTTGTGAGTTGTGAGCGATCTCCCCACTCGGCCAAGAAAGTCAGTGTGAAAGCTTGGACAAAAATTGGGGATATACACGGCATCCACCTTTTCTTGGGCACTGTTGGCCCAGCGCCGGTTTCCATATCCCCGGTCCCATTTAGCAGTTTTGTTCTTTGAAGCTAAAAAGGGAATACAATGGATTAGAATAGAACATGAAATAAATGTAACAGCGGATGGGAAGAGGGTGCTAGTTGTAGATAAACTGATATAGTACTATCTTACTGGAGACACAGAAAGACTAATAGTCTGGCAAGTGAAAATGGTGGCAAAGACGGCGGCAAACCAAGAAATGCTATAGGTTGCTCCAGTCTCAAATGTATCTTGACAGCGCTATATAAATAAATGATGAGGATGAACAGCTTCACTGAACAATTAATGCAGCAGGACCACTGCTCTTGAAGAATCTTAAATAAACAGTAACACAAAGGAATGACAATATAATGTACTGTTGCCCTGCACTTGTACAACTGGCGTTTTTGCTTCAAAAAGACTACTATAGTTTATATGAACAAGGTGCTGTGTAGCCCTTGGAGCAGCCATTCAAGCACAGGATACACAGTAGATAAGTGCAGAGGAATCCCATTGTATGCTACACATCTTATCTGTTATTTGCTGTGTATCCTGTGCCTTTTCTCCCTTTTCATCTTTGAATGGCTGCCCCCATGGCTACACAGCAACGTATTTACTGTAAACTATAGTTGTGTTTCTGAAGCAAACACACCAGTTTTACCATAGCAGAGCAATACTGCATTATATTTCCATTACTTCAAGACACTTTTCTGTTTTATAGTGTCACTGTTCCTTTAAGTACAACTGCTGTTTTATTCAGCAGTATACTAATCTAGCGTTACCCCATTTGTTTATAGAGAGGAAAGAATATCAGCTAGCAATGTATTTATATTCCTTTTCAGTTCTATGTTGTATTGTTTTGTTCCTAAATCACATCTATAGTGAACTGCCAAACTTGCTAGAAACTAGCCAAACTTGTTTTTAGAAACTAGAAGCATGCATGGAGGAATTCCTCACTAGCAAGGTGTTGCTAGTGGTGTTGGCCACAACATAACCTGTACATAGTGCTATGATCAGACATTTGGATATCGGATAACTTTTGCCTTGGAAATGCCACTGTGGGGGATGATGTAAATAATTGTACCCAACTTTTATGTAAGTGCCAAATTCTGTGTAACTGCTCTCTTGTTTACATTTTCTTTGTTTCTGTAAAATGAAAACCTTTACAAAAATAAAAAAGTAAACTTCTACACACTTACTGCAGTCACTTTAGCATTAAGTTTGGAGCATAGGACTCTCTGTGGTCTTTGTAGCCTCCATTTTGTATCAGGATGAATACAGTGCATTTGTGTATTAAAAAGGGATGAAATTTGTGTTCTGTCTACTCCACACTGTACCAAAGATCTGGACTATCCAACTAAGGCAGGGATGGATGTGACCTTCAAGGGTTTTTATTGGCTCAGCCATGAGCAAGATCTCCACAGGCCTCTTTGTATAACATCACTGTGTAATAATAAAACTGACCTCAAGCATGTGACATAGCAGAAAACTGACCTACAGCATGGAACGACATGTGCAGCACTTTGCCAGATAAGAACACGGTTTATTTGATCAGTCAAACCTACTTAGAGGATGTAAAAAAAAACCCCATAAAATTGCTTTTTTTAGCACTTTTCTTTCATTTTCTAATTTTAAACATTTAGGGCAGATTTATTACGATTTGAGTTGTTTTTTTCCATGGCAATTCGAGTTGTATTTTTTTGGTCAAAACTCACATTTTCAGGCTAAAAAAAACCTTGAATATTTGACATTTATTATACCTCGACCCTGGAAATAGATTGAATCCGAAAATACACCATCTAAAACCTGTCGAGATTCTGTAGACGTCAATGGCAGAGGTCCCTGGAACTATTTGAAGAAGTTAACAGCCTGCTTGATGTTTGCGTTTTTTTCTTGGGTTTTGGCCAAACTCGAACTCAACTAGAACTCGCAGAATCAGGTTTTTGACATTCGCGTTTTTTTAAGTGAGGTACCATTTGAGTTTCGAGGTCAAAAAAAACAAAAAAAAAAAAAAACCTTTAACATTTGACCATTGATAAATCCACCCCTAAGAGATATTAGCAGCTTTTGGCAATGTAGTTCTCTTTATTATTGAGTTGACAGCCTGTGAAACTGTGCCAGGCTGAAGGGCCACAACTAGGGGTAGGCAGAATATCTGATTGCAATTCCAGTGTTGGTAGTACAGCATTGCAAGTGAGCAAGCAGGGTCATGCACTTGGTTCTGCATCCACTTTATTCTGGCTGTCAGTGCAGCTTTGAGATGCTCCAAAAGGCAAAAAGCACCTGCCTAGTCTACTGTACAGCTCTCTGTGTACAAGTAACATTATATAAATCAAAATATACATACCCACTCGATTAAACTAGGGGGCTGCTTATCCCTTTAACAGTCCTCAAAGTACTGGTGTGCAAACAGTCCATTCTGCAGCATAAAGTTGCTCTTATCATTCAGTCAAAAATAAAAAACCTCTCAAAGGATACGTAAACCTTTAAAATAAGTTGAAATTGACGAGGGGGCTATTCTAAGCACTTCTACAGTGTACATTTATTATTTTTTTTCTTTTAATTCCAAGATATTAAAGGATACATGTACTGTTAATAAGAATGAATTGTTACAACAGTGCCACCTCTGGTCATTTTCCCACCAGTCTGACCACCAAGTAGTCGAAGAACGAAAGAGGCTGATCTGATGTTCTTCTGCTTAGGAAAGATGTGAGAAAAGTTATCTGAGGTTTCTTTTTTTTTCCTAAGCAGAAGAACATCATCAGAGCAGCCTCTTTCTTTTCTCCAAACAACTTCCTTTGACTACTTGGTGGTCAGACTGGTGGGAAAATTACCTGCAGGTGGGGCTGTTGTGACAAAATTCATTCAGAATAACAGCACGTGTATCCTTTAATATCTTGGAATTAAAAGAAAATAAATAATGAATGTACATTTCAGAAGTGCTTAGAATAGCCCCCTCATCAATTTTACAGTCACTTATTTTTAAGGTTTACTCGTCCTTTAAGAGCAGGGTTTCTGTCCACTTTAAATCAGTACAGGGGATGCATGCAAGATCTACAACTTACTTCTTCATCTTTTCTCTTGATTTCTGCTTGAACTTCTTCCAGCTCTTCCTGGCCTTCATCTGGGCTCATCTTTAATCCCTCCCGAAGCATTCGGAGACCGAATATTGCAAACAACGCAGTCGACACATAATACGTATAGACTCTGGGAATAACAGTAGTGGCGTACCCAAACAAAACTGAAAGACCAAAGTCAACATGTGAGTTCTTGAAGAAAAAAGAACATAAAAAAAAACTATTTAAGTGAACACATCACTGAAGCACTTAGCAATATATCCACACAAACAGGCTTTTTGTTCATTTGTATACAGGAATCTTGGGAAGGAAAACCAGTTTCTCTACTAAAACAGTGTTCTCCCTAGAAAATAAATTGGTGGACGGGGAAAAAAAACAAAAAAACTGTGTGCCTCTCCCACCCTAATAGAACGGTATCTGCAGAAACCGGTAGGACTGTGTTCTTTTGCAAATATCCCTGCTGACTTCTAAAAGAAGAATTATAATAAAGTGCAAGAGGTGGGGCTACAGGGAAACCAGGTGATCTGCCAGGCAAAAAGGCCCATGGGAGAACACTGTAAAATGTAAACTTTCATGGAATGCCCTCCAGGCTAAATATTACTGGCATGGCAGTTGCTGTTAACTGATGCATGAGAGTCATTTAGAAGATACATACGTGGAGTTTATTCCACAACTCTAAAAGAAACTATGGATATAAAAAATACAGCTATATATCCAGTATATGACACATCCATTATACACATAGGTAATCTGTTACTTTTACAGGAGCGTAAAGACTCTTTAATATGATGACTTACAGTAAGGGGAGTATTATTCACATATAAAACTTATAGTTCTGTAGTTAAAGCTTTCTGAGAAATTATGCTGTTCCCCATTGGGATCTAAAGTGTTCACTCATTGTACAAGTACTATACACACACACACTTGCTTTTTTTGTATTGTAAACACTGCTAGATATTGCTCCAAAACACAGGTGAAATGTGCCTGCTCACCTGATAAGCATGTCATGAGTCCCAGGGCAAGCATGGCTCCAGCCAGTACAATGAGCCGATTATACCTCATTGCCATTATGGCTGCTATAAAGAAGGTCTTGTCTCCAAGCTCCGACACAATAATGACTGAGATAGCAGCCACGAAGGCATGGATAAATCCAAGATTGGTAGTAGAGGAGAGCTCCATGTTGTTGGAGAGGACCGCTGGAATCTCAGTAAGCATTTTCTGTGGGGTTAAGAGACATAATGGATTATGAAACCATATAATAACCCTTGAGACGAGTTTAATCTTATACACCAGAGATCAGCATGGGGAAGTTCCTATTTTATATTCATACAGTGAGCATGTACAGTAGACTGTGAACCCATTAATAACATTTTGCATAAGGAACGCAAATGTTCTCTGCAAAGAAGCAGCATTTCAATATTCTTGTATTGCACATTTTCAATTATTTGTTAAGTTATTTGCAAATGAAATCACTATAGAATGAATATCTGTCCGTGTACCATGGAATTAACAGACTCTATATTCCACAATGCCTCGAACACTTCAGTGACTCCCTTAATTTGCAGACATGTCAATTATTATTTATTATTATTATTATTATTAAACAGTATTTTTAGAGTGCCAACATAATATGCAGCGCTGTAAAATTAATGTGCTTATACAAAGAAATCACATGAATTACATACATATAACATACAGAGTTACATATAGGGATGCAGTGAATCCAGGATTCAGTTCGGGATTTGGCCTTTTTCAGCAGGATTCGGATTTGGCCAAATCCTTCTGCCTGGCCAAACCAAATCCTAATTTGCAAATGCAAATTAGGGGCAGGGAGGGAAATCACATTACTTTTTGTCACAAAACAAGGAAGTAAAAAATGTTTTCCCCTTCCCACCTCTAATTTGCATATGCAAATTAGGATTCGGTTCGGTATTCGGGGGTTCGGCCGAATCCAAAATAGTGGATTTGGTGCATCCCCAATTATATATATAACAACCAGTACCGGTACAAAAGGTGAGGAGGGCCCTGTGCAAAAGAGCTTACAATCTAAAGGGGAAGGAAATGAGACACAAGGTGGCGGTAGTGGGACAAAATAAGCAGGTGAGAGATGTAGCATATGGTATTGCATTTGGTAGTTAAGCAGATTGAGGTGTGTTTTTTAAGTATCTTTTAAGAGATCTTTTGAAAGCAGAATGTTTGGGAGGAAGTCAGACAGACTATGGGAGAGAATTCCAAAGGAGGGGTGAAGCCCTTACAAAGTCTTGAATATGACCGTGAGAAGGTAATGAGAGAAGAGTTGAGGAGCAGGTCAACAGAGGAGCGTAGTAAGCGGCTGGGTGTGTATCTAGAGATTAGTTCAGAGATGTAGGGTGGGGCAGAGTTATGAAGTGCTTTGAATGTCAGGGTCATTAGTTATTCTGAAAGGTAGTGGAAGCCAGTGCAGGGATTGGTATTATGTAACTGATTATACACTGTGCCACTCCTATGATAACCCCATGACTGCCATTCGGGCTTCAGAAACATGAGACCACAGACCTCACAAAGGCACTGAATATTGACACTGACATCAATAAGTTTAAATACATTCACAGATTATGCGGCAGATTTATCAACGATCCACTGTGGAAGCCTCCTGGCTCGCTCATTATGCGCACGTGTGACATCATAAACAGGTACATAATTGGCAATCTGGAGCGGCCCACGGGTGCTCTCTCCAGGGGAAGGTGGCATAGTGCTGAAAGGGGTTATCTTTTTCAAAAAATAGTATTGCTCCCCCCTGCAATCAAAGTGTGTGCTCTATTAGCCTGCACTTCTGGTGGGGGAAACAATACTCCCCAATAGTTGTCTTTTAATTTGATTTAGAACAGACAAGTGCATGTTTGTTCACATTCAAACCCTTTTTTTTAGTTCAGTGGTTTCCATTTCATATTTTTTTTACCACTGTTCAAAAATGTAAGTGTAAAGTTTAATTTTTCGCCTTCTTATGTCTTTCTAAAGCAGTACTGGGGTGGGGGGGTCACCAACTCTGTAACTGTTCTGAATTAAAACATTTCTTATCTTTGTCCCTGCTGAACAGAATCCCTGGGTTTCATTACAATCAGCAGAATTGATACAATAGTTGCTAATATTCCCACAGATGCTGCTGAGAAATGTATCAACTAATGTAGCAAATTGTAACAGTTCAGAATCTGCACCTGAATTACTGAGCTGCCAGACAAACACCAGGAAGAGACAAGGAAGTCAGGAACGTTAAACTTTAATTTTGGAAAAATTGTCAAAAATAAAATCTAGAAAGCAACTGAAAAAAGTATTTATTTCTGGTGAACAATCTGAACTAATAAACTTTAAAAAGTGCTTGGAAGGTGAACAAAGCCTTTAACTACAGCGACAGGGAATAAAACCTGTTGTAGTTACTTCCATCTATTTCCCCATAGACACTAGTATAATATATATTAGAATACAATAATATAATATATTAAATATATTGATAATGGGTTGAGTGCAGAGGACTCATATGTATTTTGTGGTCACAGCCTCATTGCACCCCCGCCTAATGGTTTTAAAAATTAGTGGTGAGCACAACTTTCCCTTGTTTGTTATAGTTATACAGGAGCAGTGACCAGCTCCATGTTGTAGCTCCCACCCCCTCCAACTATAGTCAGGTGATCCCACTGGTGTCTAATAAAAGGGCAGCCAAGTTTGGGAGTTTTACTTTGAAAGCAGCAAGTGAGTTGCAGGTAAAACTTAGTCCCTTTGTAAAATGTATAATGAAGCAATAGAATTCTTAATGAATCAGATGAAAATTAAGCGTAGGACTGGCCAGATATGGGATGACTGACGTAGTTGGCCAGCTTAAATATATTGCAATATATGGGAGTGTTTTTATACAGGTCATGGAACTCAGGTAACTTCTAATATCCTCATATTTTGCAACAGGGGTTACTTTATTTATTATAACAAGTTTCAGTGAGTCATGTGACAGAAATGACATCACTACTCACCGTTTATAAGGATATTATTTACAGGATATTCATGGCTTTTGTGTATTATATATATATATATATATATATATATATATATATATACACACACACACACACACACACACATAATCAGGAGCTGCCATACATCTTAACAGAGAATTTTCATTGAGTTGTGACTCTCCAAACAAGCATCAGTCACCTATAGCAGTGGCCATTGCTTGTTCTCTAATAAATGCCACATAAGAAGTGTATTGCAGAACTAGTGACAACGGGCCGATTCAATGAAACTTGTACATTTACTTGTGATGTACACGTGACCCCTGTCTCCTGTGACTCTAACACAAAGGGCTGCGAGTGAAGAAAACTATTAGTAGCGGCCAGTGTGGTGCCCGGGAAGAGAAGATAGAAGGTGGAGGGTATGAGATATCCCCAGCCCCGGGGGTCAGTAGCCGCAGCAGATCATATCGACACCGCCCAACAATACCGGTTTTTTCGTGGTACAGCCCCGATCTTCTTAATACAGTCCGCAATCGCTGCTTAAACGTCCCGCAACGCCGCCGATATCCAGCTCCTCGGCTCCAGCCGGACAGCTAAACCCGACGTCACAGGCCTCATCTCGCGAGAGTGTGACGTCAGGACTACACGCGTATAAGCGCAGTGACGCGGCACTAAGCCACATTAGGCTGTGAGGAAATAGCTCAGCGTTGCGCAATTATTAACAGCCAACAAGAGACATTTGTATGTGGAGGGCACGGCAGGCACTTTGGTTTTTCTTGTGCTGTCAGAGCCTCTTCAACCAATCTGACTTAAAGTCGCAGCTTTTTTTGCAAACTAGGGTCAGGTGGCGTCATCTTCTCAGGTTTTCTTTGTACTTCAAGATTTATCACACAATGGCTGGATTAGGGGGGCGACAATGAGTGAAATTCACCAAAAGTAAAGTTATGATAAAGACACACAGGGGTTCAAATTGGCTTGCTGACACACCCAGGCTGAAAATCAGTCTCTACATGAGCATTAGCCTAGTCTGCCTGCTGCACCTATTGCCACCTGGCCCCTATTTTACCTGCCCGGCCTGTAAAAATGATGGCTGATCCCAATGTTATTAATAGGGAAAAAAGATAAATATATAGGAAGGGCAGTATTTTTTTCCAGAAAAGGCGCAAAAACCCTCCCCCATGGCCTACCCGTCCCGCTGGGCAAATGCCCCTAACTTGTTACTTACCCTTCTGCGCAGGTCCAGTCCAGGGAGTTCACCGACGACATCTTCTTCCACGCGATCTTCTTCCTGCTTTGACCGGCGCATGCGCCAAAAGTACATTGTGACTTTTGGCGCATGCACAGTAGGTCTGTACCGTCGAAATGCTCCTACTGCGCATGCGCCAAAACGCCGTTCAAAGCAGGAAGATCGCGTGGAAGAAGATGGCGCCTGTGAACTCCATGGACTGCACCTGCGCAGAAGGGTAACAAGTTAGAGACATTTGCCCAGCGGGAGGTGTAGGCCAGGGGGGAGGAGGGAGGGTGGGCAACACACGGGAGGGTTTTTGTGGCAACTAGGTTTCCTTCCCCTTTAAGGGCTGTGATTGGCTGATAGCCCCTATGACATAGGGGCTATCAGATAGCCAATCACAGCCCATACTATGTGGACTGACAGACTACAGGAGGCTCTGTTTGGCAGTACACCTGGTTTTTATGCAACCAAAACTTGCCTCCAAGCCTGGAATTTAAAAATAAGCGACTGCTTTAAGGCCACCAGGAGCAACATCCAAGGAGTTTATGAGCAACATGTTGCTTATGAGCCACTGGTTAGGGATCATTGGTTTAGAACATGGTTTAAAATGGACCAAAAGTAACTTTTGGCTTTTCATTTATTAGGGACAACATATTCTCTGATTTGAGAGATTATAAAATGAAATGTATTAGCTCCTTTGTTCATAGTGGGGTCAGTGCATTTTCTTTGTGTAAAACAAATGACAAAAAGGGGTAAATACAATAACTGAAACTTCCCAAAAGTAATCGAGTTTTTATGCACTTTTTTTTTTTTTGGCTTAGGAAGGTCCAAGTGTTTTATGTGAGAGTTTTGGACAGATTTTTCGCAATTTAGGGACAAAAAAGGGGCTAATTTAAGAGAAGACAACAGATGAAATATACCAACAGTATTATTACGTTTTTAAGCTTTCATATTGTGACGTCATGTTATTGTGACTTGGAAGTAGGCTGTGAAATCTCTGAACTGGGAGTAACAGGGTATTGACCTTGTGATTGGCCAGAGTCTGGGAGAGGGGGTAGTCAGGGAAACTACAATATCATGCGTGAGTGACTGTTAGAATTTTGATGCCATATTGCCATATGAAGACAAACACCCTATTGATGCATTTTTAAACAATTAAAGGCAGTGATATTTTGAATGCATTTTTTGTGTCCCCGGTCTCTTCTCTGCATAAGAAACCTGCTTTCCTCCCATTATAAAAGCTAATCTTCCCACATTGCTTACATAAAATTTTGTACTTGATGAAAATTCTTAATATTGCTTATCTCATCATGTGCCAGTTCTCGAAGTTGCCAGAAAGACATCTCATCCCAAGGGCTGATGAACTTTGTAATACAGATATAACAGCATTCTTCATTTCCCCGGGAACTTTCTGCCTCCATCAGGACTTATGCCACAAGAGGCTAAGGATGTGGCACCAGTGCTCTGCTATACCTTCACTCAAATCAAAGAATGTTGAAATGTATGGCATCACTCACTAGTGCCAGCTCAGCATCAATAGTAACGGCATAAACCAGATTAAAAAGGCCTGCATGATGCAAAGCGATTGGTGAGAGTTTAAGAATATCAATAACAAGATATGACATGAGTATGCAACCAAAGGGTACTGAATACACACCTGGACCCAATATGGGTTACACAGTGCAACACCTCTATGCTTAATGGTCATGATTAGAGCAATTCTGTGAATAAATATGGTTTACAAGGCAGTTAATCATTTAAATACTTCTGCACTGTTGTTCAGCTATAAAAACTTTACAGGGACAAACATATCTTTACACTCAAATTTAGTCTTTGGAATTGGTGCCTTAAAGGTAATCTACACACAAAAAAAAAAAAAAATTTAATAAATCAGTTAATAGTGCTGCTCCATTGCTGAAATCCATTTCTCAAAAGAGCAAACAGATTTTTTTTATATTCAATTTTGAAATCTGACATGGGGCTAGACATGGTCAATTTCCCAGCTGCCCAAGTCATGTGACTTGTGCTCTGATAAACTTCAACCACTTTTTACTGCTGTACTGTAAGTTGGAGTGATACCCCCCCCCCCTTCCTTCCCCCCCAGCAGCCAAACAAAAGAACAATGGGAAGGTAACCAGATAACAGCTCCCTAACACAAGATAACAGCTGCCTGGTAGATCTAAGAACAACACTCAATAGTAAAAACCCATGTCCCACTGAGACACATTCAGTTACATTGAGAAGGAAAAACAGCAGCCTGCCAGAAAGCATTTCTCTCCTAAAGTGCAGGCACAAGTCACATGACCAGGGGCAGCTGGGAAATTGACAAAATGTCTAGCCCCATGTCAGATTTCAATATTGAATATAAAAAAAATCTGTTTGCTCTTTTGAGAAATGGATTTCAGTGCAGAATTCTGCTAGAGTAGCACTATTAACTGATGTGTTTTGAAAAAAACATGTTTTCCGATGACAGGATCCCTTAAACTATGCCCTTCCATATTGGGAACTATTGCAAAAATTGTCATTTAAGCTTTGTGTCATGGAAATATGAGAATAATACAATAATCAGGTTATTTTACATTATCCCCCCTCTCCACAATCTGTCCCTCTGCATATCGCATTGTGTCGGAGTTGAAGCGCCATTTTATTTTTTTTTTACCAAACTGTAAATTAAAGTCTCCAACTCCTGCATGTAGAGAGACTGACTGCTGAGACAGGGAGAGTAAAGAGTAACAAATTATTTTAGAAAAAAAAAAGCATTTCAATTAGATGAAGCATATATTGAGCATTTAGTTTTGTAATAGTTTACCCTAGGGTTTCTGACTGTTAATCCAAAGCCTGATATTACTGTAAACATGTACATATCACAGAAAGCTGCAAAAGCAGACAACGAATGCATAAGTGCTCAAATAAACCCTCTGAGTAAGTTTAACTCAATTGTTTTTGGGGGTTTAGATCCCCTTTAAAGTAAATGTATATAGCAATATGTGCATTTTTGAGAGGCCGGTTCGTAAGATAGTTGAAGGATAGTATTCTTACATGTAAATAAGAAAAGAATGCACACACCAATAAACTGCATATTCTTTTCATTGTCATATCAAGGATAAATACATTTAGCTCAGCACCAAAGAAAGCAAGAGAGATAGATACATGGCAAAGTATAATATTTAAAATATAAATGGAATGAAAGCGTTCCTGTGAATAGGATAGGAATCAAACTTTTCATGATAAAACTCATGACATAAAACTGCAGCTAATGCCTGGCTAAACAAAACATATAAAACAACAAGCCACCATATAGTGTTCAGAGGTCCAAAAACAACTGCGATGGACAGGTATATCAAGAGCTCTGCCAAGTAATGAGGGCAGGACACTTTCTCAAACCAGTCTCCAGTAGGTATGGCATAGTTCAGATGCATTATGGTACCTGCAATTTTTAAAAGAGACGGCATAATTATCAGCCAGAAAAGGTTAGTTGACATACAGGCAATTTAATATACAAGTGTTATATATGGAAGCCAATGTCAGGGACTCAGGGACTGTTTTTTACAATCCAGGGCTATATATAGGTCCATGGCCGCCATCAGAGGGGGGCACAGGGGTACAACGGTTTCGGGCCCAGGCCTGAAGGGGGGCCTGGCTGTGCTGCAGATTTCGAATCAGCTGGGCCCTCCTTACGTAATGCACCATGGAACTGGCGAATTCCCTAAAAGACCCGAAGCCACAAAAGAAACGGAAGAAGAACCTAAGGTAAGTTCCACTGAACAGCAATGTTTTGTTTTTTATTAAACCTCTGGTGACCAATGTTGTTTTTAAAATATTCTATGGGGCCCCTGACCATTAATGTTTCTTTTTAAGCTTTTAAGGGGCCCCTGACCACCAATGTTTTCACAAAAACTTATGGGGGACCCTGGCCGCAAATGTTTTTTTTTTTTCTTCAATTTATAGGGGGAAGGGAGGCCCTGGCCACCAATTTTTTTAACTTGTCGGGGGGCCCTGACCACCAATATTGTTTTAATTTTTTTTATGCGGGTTCTGGCGCCAATGTTTTTTTGTAACCTATAGAGGGGTCCTGACACAAATTGTTGTTTTTTCTTAACTTATAGGGGAGCCCTAACCACCACCTGATGTCTGTATGGACTTTTTACTGTGGTGTTGGCGGGATATGGGGTTGGGCTTGTGGGCTGGGACCCAGAAAATGTTGCTGTACGGGGCCCCTTGATTTCAAATGGTGTCCACACCACTTCTAGGGAAACACCACAAACAAGGTGGGCTAAACTGTTCTGATCCAACTAACCAGCACATGGAGTTCCAGGTCATAAAGGTGCAACTGGTTTCTGCTTTGGAACTTGTGATTTGGATTTTAGGCTTCACTTGCTTTACTATGTGACCAAATAACATCTGTTTTAAGTATTCATTTGCATGTGACTGGTGTGCCACCTCCCACATATACCAGCATTTGCCTGTTTATTTTCCCACTGCTTCATCTCATGGTCCTACAACCTTGTGATTATAGATACTGTGCCTTAAAAGTAATGTATCTGTTCTGCCTCTACAGACAAATATACCTGTATGACAAAAGGGGTTTATATTGATCATACAGTAAAAAAAAAACAATTACTAGTTGAGTCCTCAAGAATCTGTGCCATGAAATTGCCATGGAGCTGCCACTTTTTTGCCAAGTGTTAGCAGTACTTTTGTTCTTTTTTTTTTAGCAGTACTTGTGGATATCCCTTTTATATGGGCTAACCATATCCACCTCTTAACATGCATTTTCCCTTTTCTATGACCTTATCTTCCACTGTAATTTTTACTGCTCATTTGCCCCATGTCCAATTTCCCTTAAACTTCATTCCATCCTCTGCACCATTGCAGGTGATATAAAGAATTGACACATTTCATAAAAACACACCTGATGCACTTTTCCTCAGATTGGCAAGAATGCAATGACATCTGTACTGGTGTAGAGAAGCCCAGATGTAGAGGGTCAGTCCGAGGATATGGTACCAGTGACCCTGCGGCAGGAGATCATCCAGGGAGACTGGCGGAAACAAAAAATTTAAGCATACTTTTTAATATGGCAATGCTTACTAGAATTCCACCCCCCCTCCGAATTATATATTATAATATAATGTATTGACAAAGTATATGACAGTGTATGACAATTGGTTTCCTAGGCAGTTACTGTTATTTTGGACTGATAAGTACAAGGGGGTCTTACCAACACAACAAGCAAGCCAATCAGGAAACCGTTTACATATCTAATTGTCCAAATTCCATGTGATGAACAGCTATGCACACAATGCTCTCTACAAAATATTACAGCATTGAGACTGTTTCATGAGTCATTTTTCATGGCACTGTATAACAGATTGGTTTAGCTTTATTGTCTTCTTTTTAACACTCATACCAATATAAAAAAAGCAATCCTAGTCGACTAATTACTGCAAACAGTGAAAAGAATAAATACACATTTTGCCCTCAGTGTAAATCAGATTAGTACTCTATTAGAAAAGGGAAATGGTGAGTATAAGTAAGTGCACTTCCACCACCAGCTTTTCCTTTGTCCTAAAAAAGGAATGTATCCCAAATGGGGAGTAGAAATGTACCTAAACAATCATTCTTTCCGTATTGTTAAAAAATAAGAATACTAGTCATACGGTTAAATGGAGGTGAATTTACACTAGCACCCTTACTATAACAGAAGATGGTAAGCACCAGTCAAGTTATACTAGCAACCTTTCCTTATTACTAGAAGAATAACCAGGCTACTGAAAAAAAAATCATTATGCACATAAGTAATCAAAAAAAGATAAAAGTACATATTAAATATAGCTTTGTAATATTCTTAAAGAAAGTAAAATCTGATTATAATCTCTTACCTGATACCCTGTTCTGGTGCTTCTGTTCCGTAAAAACCTTTTGTTCCAGTCCAGGCAGGCACATGTGCAGTTAAAGCCGGACTTTGATGCGGAAATCTGTCTCTCACTTTAGTGCACATGTGCCTACCTGGACCAGAAGTAGCCAAAGAAGATGGCAACAAATTAACGTGTGCAGAAATACCCCAAGGCAGTTTTCTGTTAACTGGAGTACCAGCCCAGGGTACCAGGTAAGCAATTATAATTACTGGGGGCGCCAACATTTGGCACTCCCCAGTGATTTCAACTTTATCCCAAAAACCTAGCTGTACACTACATATGAACACATATGTCCTGCTACTGGTACAGCTGAAAGTTGGGCTTATAAACATTATCTGAAGAGATTATTGTGGACTTGGAAGTCCCTCTGCTTTCCAAAGTGGATGTTGCACAGATTCTTTGGAAAGCAGAGAGACTTTAAGTCCCAGAATCGATCACTTTACAATGAAACAAAATATAGGTGGGGTTGCATTACATTATGTGTGTAAAGGTGGCCATACACAGGAACATTTTGTCAGGTGAAACAACCAATTTTTGTGAGAATCCAATAAAATCGCCTACTTATTGTTGCATTGATGGAGTGCAAAGGAAGCGATTGTTCCAACCACATCATCCCAACAATCACTCGGACACATTTAAAAAGTTTTATTGCGAAACAAAGAAATCACTGCTCTTTATTTTATTATGACTATGAAGATTTTCATTCATCCAGGTCATGGTATATCTAATATAAGTAATTTAAAAAAAAATTCTTTATTTTATTTTTTTTAAAGGCTTCTTGTTTCTGCTTATGGTCAGGCAGCAGTTGGTTAATATATGCATGATCTTGCAGCCAACACAACAAAGATACAACATAAGTCTCCTCACATATCTTTATCATCAATGGAAATCTGTCCATGTATGGCCAACTTAAGACCAGTAACATATTTTTTTTTTTAATTTGTTTCTACTTAACGAAAAAAAACCCCACCAAGACCGTTTTAACTTTTAATTCTCAAAATTTTTATTAAGAAATTACTTACCGATTCTCTGCTTGCGCCAGGGCAACGATCCATTGTGCGACGCTCGATTTCTTCTCTTTATAGGAGATTGCCAGGGAGGAGAAATCGAGCGCCGCATGATGGATTGTCGCCCTGTCGCCGTTTCTGAAGAGGAGCGCAAGCATAGAATCAGTAAGTAATTTCTTAATAAAGACTTTGCGAATTTAAAGTTAAAACTGCCTTTGTGGGTTTTTTTTTCGTTAAGTAGAAACAATTTACTGGTCCTTAAAGGGGTTGTTCACCTTCAAACAACTAGTTGTTATCAGATAGATCACCAGAAATAACGACTTTTTCCAATGACTTTCTATTTTCTATGTGTCACGGTTTTTCTAATATTGAAGTATAAAGTGTCATTTCTCTCCTTCTGAAGCAGCTCTGGGAGGGGGGGTCGCCGATCCTGTAAACAGTTCTAAATTGATACATTTAGTTGATACATTTCTTATCTTTGTCCCTGCTGAGCAGAATCTCTGGGTTTCATTACAGGCAGCTGTTAGAATTGATACAATTGTTGCTAATACTCCAGAGATGCTGCTGAGAAATGTATCAACTAAATGTTGCAAAATTGTAACAGTTCAGAATCTGCACCTGGATTACTGAGCTGCCAGACTGAAACACCAGAGACAGGGACATTCAACTTTAAACTTAGATTTTGGAAAAAACGTAAAAAATAAATAATGGAAAGTAATTGGAAAAAGTCATTATTTCTAGGGAACAATCTAAAAACAACTAAATTGAAAAAAGTGTTTGGAAGGTGAACAACCCCTTTAAGGGACTTTGGGAAACTGCTCATAGAATTAGGTTGGTTTGTGTAGAAAAAAAATAAGCCCAGCTGAATGAGCTCATGTCAAAAAGTGGGGTATGATTTTCCTTTAATGTTAAGCTTTGCCCCACTTTTGTAATATACCTGTAGTCATACAATCATTTTAGAATAGCACTGGCAAGCAAACACTCCCTGGCAAATATTGGGGGTTTTTTTTCAAATAGAACTTGGCATTTTGTTTGCATGAATAAACATTTGCATATGCAATGTAAATAAAGGAAGGTTTTCCTGTTTCACTGAAACTATTCAGCGCCTAATGTTACGCATTAGAGAGAATAGTTTAATGTTATCGTTCAGTGCTGAGAAATGGCATTAAAAAAATTTCAATGACAGCTGACTAGATTTAGATTGATATGTTAGGAAAAGTGTGTGAGCGAGTCACATGACTGGGGGCAGCTGGTAAACTGACAATATGTCTAGCCTCATGTAAGGTTTCAAAATTACATATAACAATATCTGTTTGCTCTTTTGAAAAATGGATTTCAGTGCAGAAGTCTGCTGGAGCAGCACTATTAACTGATGTGTTTTGAAAAAAACAAACAAAAACATGTTTTCCCATGACAGTATCCCTTTAAAGATGCAACAACAAAAAATAAACAAACATATACGCACCAGTCTGTGTGTCCAGCGAGCAATAGCTAAGTACAGTGATCCCAATCAAGATATAATATCCCAGGCCAAAGCAGTACTGCACAAAGTGAATGGTCCCATTGGAGAAGACACTCACAAACAGGCACTCGAGCAATCTCCGCAGGCTGTGCAACCACAACAGAGCAAGAGCCAGAACAGCTGAAAGTTCTCTATCTGTACAAATGTAAAATGTTTGTCCAATTAACATTTAAATGTGTGCAATTGAAGGGACAGTTTACACCTAAACACACATTAGCACATTAAATAGGACCTATGCTAAAATGACATTCGGTCTATTGTTTTCATTTAAAAATAAATAACTACAGTATTTTCATAATTATCAAAATAATTAAAATGTAATGTACGATTACTCTGCACTGGTAAAATGGTGTGTTTGCTTTATAAAGAAAGGAGAAAAGGTACAGGTTACATAGCAGAAAACAAATAAAACACCATTGTATTGGACAGGGCTCATCTGTTATGTGCTGTGTATCCTGTGCCTTTTCTCATTTTTTCCAGCTTGAATGACTGCCCCCATGGCTACACAGTAGCTTATTTATATAAACTATAGTAGTCTTTCCGAAACACACGGCTATTACCAGTGTATGCTAACAGTATATTACTTTACAACACTTTAATTTTTTGGTGTAATTGTTCCTTTAAAGGAACAGTAACACCAAAAAATGTAAGTGTTTTAAAGTAATGAAAATATCATGTACTGTTGCCCTGCATTGGTAAAACTGATGTGTTTGCTTCAGAAACACTACTATAGTTCATATAAACAAGCTGCTGTGGAGCAATGGCGGAAATTGAAAAACGGCTATATGGCACAGGATAACTAATGGATAACAGATAACACCATTAGACAGACAGAGCTTATTTGCTATCTGCTGTGTAACCTGAGCCTTTTCTGGTTTGAATGGCTGCCCCCATGGCTACACAGCAGCTTATTTATATAAACTATAGTAGTGTTTCTTAAGCAAACACACCAGTTTTACCAGTGCAGGGCAACACTGCATTATATTTTTATTACTTTAAAACACTTTCATTTTTTGACGTTACTGTTCCTTTAAGCCATGGGCACATAGAGTGCTGGCTCTGCTGTTCTCAGCCTACGTATTATTTTTAAGCCGAGAGCAGTGTTTTCTTACTTCCATTCTGTTTTGTGTGATTGCATGCTTCTCTACACATGCTGAAAGCATCAGAACCATTGCTCTGTGTGTGTCCATAGCCTTAAACAAACAAAGCTCTCCCTTTACCTAAGCAGCAGTCTTTGAGAAGATCATGATCATGGGCTTCTAAGTAGATTGGTAATTAGCTTTATCTGCTCCTTTAAAGATCACTGGAAGTACTAAAGTAAAAAATGGCTTTGTATTCTAGAAAACATAGACATTTCTTAATTAATCATAAGCCAAAAACATTTTTCAGCACAAGCCCTATTTATTCAGCTAATTTCACTGGGTAGTGCCAGTATTAATTTTAAAAATAATTAAATAGCATAGAAGTGCATGCCCCCATGCTGGCTGATGAGCCTGTTTTCTCAGACGAACTGCACCCATAAGCAGCTGCTGGAACAAATCTACTGCAAAACAGACTGAGGTGGGCACAATTACACTCGGCACAATTATGCTGGGGCTAGTAATGTGTGGGTCCGGGTTTATCCCGACCCGCACCAGACCCTATCCCGCCCTACCTCAGCCCGCATCTGACTTCCGGGTTCCTTTTACAGACCCGCGCCAACCCACCCTGCCGATCACATCATAAAAGGGGCGGGCGAGCAGGCGGGCGGCCAGGGCCGGATTTACATAGAAGGCGCCCCTAGGCCCACTGCCGTCCATATTCCCTGCCCCCTCACCTTTATTCGTGCAAATTTTCATCATCATAGGGACTGGAGTAATGGGGATTGGAGTACTGGGAATTTAAGAAATGATTGAATCTCCAGCACATCCCCAGTGTTCTTGAACCGATGTGGGTGTGGTTGGGCAGCATGCCAGCCCCCAAAAATCCTGCCACCCTAGGCCCGGGTCTTGGTGGCCTTTCCACAAATCTGGGCCTGCGCGTGGCTGTAAAGCCCGGAAATCATTTGCTGGCATTTGAAGGCGGCGGGCGGGGAGAGCAGGAGAAGAGCTCAACCCGTACCTGCGAAGAGTAGTGCGAGGTCGGCCTGAACCCGCAGGTATCGGGCCGGCCCGCACATCACTAGCTCAGGCAGAATGCTTAATTGTGGGTAATAAAACATGACTAAAGGCCCCTTCAAGTTGTATATATAGCCAGGTCTGGACTGAGAATCAAAATAGGCCCTGGCTTTTTATGTGCAAAGAGGCCCAAACATCCCTCCACCAACCCAATTAATAGTGACTGCCTATGGCAATTTACAGCAGCAGCCCGTCTGGCATTTGCCATAACCCACAGCCAGTCCGGGCCTGTATATATCCATAAAGAAAGAACCAGAGTTGTCAGAGCAGTCCCACACGAATCACTCACCCAGGATCTGTGGTTCTGATCCAGCACGGAGGAAGCGAAGAACTACCTGTATCCATTCTGGAACCGGAACACTCTGAAAGAGTAAGCGATGGAGGATCCACAGAAGAAACCCATTCCAGATCAGAGAGACGCAATAAAAATGCCAGAAGCACCTGATGAGAAATAAAACATAGCCAGTGTATGCACCTTCTCCGCACATGCGCATTGGGTACATTCAGCTACTGCTGCTGCTGCTGGGACAGGGAGAGCAACTGAGAGCAGAGTCAGTCTTTGGTTAATGAGGAAACGGATCATCTTCACCAGACAGGATCCCACTTACCTCTTAGGGATATCAAACCACTGGAGCCATGCGGGGCGCTGCCGGCCGACTTTAGTCTTCCCATAGCGAATGAGATCATGGAAAACGCTGCACAAAAGGGAGCGCCCGCAGTCACAGCCTCGTAGCAGGTATAAGAGCAGAGCGCTAAGGAAAGCGACATCCAGCACCAGCCACACTAGTGCCAGCAGGCTCACTCCTGGCGGAAGCAGCTGCACCAGCAGCATGTTATACCATGTGTCATCCTCTCTGCCAGTGAGCAGCCGTCTGCCCAGAGACCACGCCCACATAGAGGGCGGGGGATAGTCCTGTCCTAAATAAAGTATTAGCTGGCTGTACTCTGCTGCCCCCTCCTGGTAAACAAGATGAATTGGACACTGGAAATTAGCCATTTGTAACGATGACACAGAGCTGCTGATTATTATTATTATTATCATCATCATCATCATCATTATGCAAAGCAAATGCTTCCTGTGCTTAGTAACTTGGGAAGCAATATTCAGTATGATAAGCTTCATATATTCTGTGAATTCTGTGCCTGGAGCTTTCTGTACATATGATGAGACTTTTCTGCTTCTGGATGGAAATTGCTGTTGTCTGGCAAATAAACTGGAACAATGCTTTTCCCTTTATATACTATACTATTCTGCCGTGCAAAACTACATTTGCTGAAAAAACTGTAAAAACCTCTGTAAAATAAATTTGATCAAGTTGTAAGTTTTGTTACGCAATGCGAACGCTAGGTTTGCCACTTATTGTACACTGTTTCAGACCTTTACAAGTAAGTTCCGGCTGCAGGCCCAGATTTGTGGAAAGGCCACCTAGGGTTGCCACCTGGCCGGTATTTTACTGGTCTGGCCGGTAAAAATGATGGTTGATCCCAACGTTATTAATAGGAAAAAAAGAATAATTTATAGGAAGGCCGGTATTTTTTTCCAGAAAAGGTGGCAACCCTAAGGCCACCTAGGCCTGGGCCTAGGGTGGCAGGATTTTTGGGGGGGCAGCATGCTGCCCAACCACACCCACATTGGTTCAAAAGCACTGGGGATGCGCTGGAGATACAATCATTTTTTAAATTCCCATGCGCCAATCCCCATTGCTCCGGTCCAGATGATGAAAATTTGCACAAATAAAGGGGAGGGGACAGGGGCGACGAACGTAGCCTAGGGGTGTCCACTACGTAAATCCGGCCCTGACCGGCTGAAGTTGCTGAAAGAAAAAGCTCTTTAAAGTAGGGATGCAACGAATCCACTATTTTGAATTCGGCTGAACCGAATCCGAAGGGGAAAATTTATATCCTTCCTTGTTTTGGGACAAAAAGTCACGCGATTTCCCTCCCCACCCCTAATTTGCATATGATTTAGAAAAAAGGCCGAATCCCGAATCGCAGATTTGGTGCATCCCTACTTTAAAGCAGACCTGTCACACAGACATAAAAAGCTGTATAATAAAAGTCCTTTTCAAATTAAACATGCAATCCAAATTCTTTTTTTTTTATTAAAGTATTCATAGCTGTTGTAAACTCATTTAAAAATCTCCACTTTCAATCAAATATTGCCTGCCCCTCCTCTATGCCTAAATATAATAATAATAATAACAGGGCAGACAATTACTTTCACTTTCCATTCAGCACCTAATTGATGTCACTGCTCTCCCCACATTACATACTGTAATAAAGTTGGAATAAACAGCTTCAAAGCAGTATTTTTCAAAAGGGTTGTACCCGAAACATGTAGTGTTTTGCACTGCTAATAAAAGAAACACATGCAGTTTGAAAATACTGCTTTGAAGCTGTTTATTCCAACTTTATTACAGTATCTTATACCTTTTGGGAGTGTGACACAGGCTCCTAGGAATTCACAGCGATACACTTTTTGAACTTATACGCTGGAACCAGCAATTTGTCTCACTCTCCTCACATTACCCCTGTTCTCTTTACCATGTAATTGTGTAACCAGGGCATGGGGATGGACATCAGGGCCTCCATTCTGGTGCACAAACAAGATTTTGAGATGATGCAAGACTTGCCTTAATAACAGTGTCCACAAAATGGCTCCTGCCTGCTTGTTATAATTATGAGTTCCCAGACCGAAGGAAACAAGATTCAAATAATTTATACAGTGTAATTAAAGTTTATTTTCCTTGACAAACATGATTAAATAAGATTTGCAAATTTTTTTTCTGGTGACCGGTCCCCTTTAATAATTGCACAATTTTAATGCCATTTTTTACACAGCAATGCCTAGAGACTTATTATGCTGTTTTTTACACCACGTAATAAATATGCCCCTAGGTGTGCATCATGTGTGTGCTGCAAAGGGCAGTCTGGGCAGGTTCACACAGTGCACAAGTAACAATTTTAATTTGTCAGTGCCACATTCAGTCAATGCAGTTTCCCTGTTTACCAGGTTTAGCACAAGAAATAACAAAAGCTGTACTTTTTGTGTGTGATTAAAACAATAGGCAAAATGTATATTCAGCACAAGCCCTATTGATTGCAGTCATGTTAAAGAAGGGGTATTCATTTAAGAAAATGGAGAGCACCAAAATCAGGAATATCTGTCTGGCGTGTATCTGAATGCTTCATTTGTCAGTAGCAGAGACACCTATGATGATGACAGTTCCAGTATGGAGAACAAGAGCTGTTGTAGGACAGTATATACGTTGTAGTTCCACTATGTGGTGCTTGCTAAAAACCCCAGGCCTGTGCTGCTTTCTGCTAACAGGAGCACCAGCCCAGGGCATCAGGTTTACAATCACTGGTGGGCGGATACATTGACTGTCAGATGTAGAGGCATGAACAAACTACACCATCCGACTTTATCTGATCCGACTTTACATTCTAGCTATAGGGGGATCAGATTTCATAGCATCCTACAAATCTTGTGCTGTTGTGTGGTGTAACACGATCAGATAAGCTTTAGTGGTCAGACAAGATGGATCTGCCTTTAAATGTTATGTTTTTATCCCCAACTTAAATGCCTCAATATTACTCAGTTTGAAGCTAGAGACTCTCATTACTCGCATATCATGGGAGCACTGCTATTATTATATATTATTGGTAGACATCATAGTAGGTTGGAAAGCCATGATTTTATGCAAATTAAAGGGGTTGTTTGCCTTCATAACATAATAGGGGTTGCACAAATTTCCCCTCAGTCAGTTGTATGTAAAACCCCATTCAAGGTACACTCCTTGCACTTCTGTATAGTTGCGGCTGAGTTTCTCTAGCCTCCTGTACTGAATCTAGTTCTTCTGCACCAATTGCTACTGCCACTTCAGACTGGCTAGCTCCAAGGGTTCCCTTAGCACCTTCGCATTTAAAGAATAGGACATACACATCACTTTTACAGTGAACACCAGGCATTTTTAAAAATATGTTTCTCATACATTTTCAGCTGCTGTATGTAAAGTGATAGTGCTTGGGAATATTTTGTAATGTGCCTCATTGGGAACCAGTAACATTGGTTGTGGTCCTTTTGTGGTTCCGAGCAAAATGTCTTTGAATGTCTACTGATGAGCAAACTTGCAGTGTCTTGCTTTGTAGAATATTTTGCGAAACCACAAAATTGTTAGCGAAGTTCCTCTCCCCTATGTAATAGTTTTTGGGGCAGCTAAACAGAACCATAATGTATGAAAAACTTATTTCATCCCTAAGGGCTTTGTATTGGGAAAGGTATTCCCAGAAATTTTGTAGGAGACCTTCTGGCTGCGTAATGGTGGCTAGCATTATTATTGTGGATGTTTGGAGTGTGTACATCCCTAACTCCATGATTTAAAGCAGTTGGGTTTTTGGGTAGAAAGTTCCTGATTCACCAACCTAGGCGGGCTGTCCTCTGGTACCCTGCCTGGGAATGTGGTTCAGCTTTGGGTCGATCCCTCCCTGCCACTCTCGCTGATCTAGCTAATTTGTTCCCATTACCTGGTTGATCCGCCCCTGGAGTGATATCACGTCTGGTTCATGGTGATGTCACTTCTGATCACACAGGTCCACAGGTCAGGTGGTGAGTAAATCCTTGAGTGTGTGAGTTGGGTAGTGGGTCTGGGTAGAGGGTATAGCAGGGTGGCGGGTGCAAATCAATGGGTCTGGGGCACAGGTCTGCCCAACTGGACCAATGCAGGACTCTACCAAGAAGGCCTTTGAATAATCAATCAAAGAAGTATAGTTGATTTATAGAACATGCTGCTGTGCCCGGAACAAGCCAATTATTGTGGGTGCAGTTACCATGGGTGCTGGTGCAGGGAGAGGTTTAGTGGTCAAGATCTCAAGGATGTAGGTTTTGAGTGGAACAGGGATCCAAGTTTTTTCTCTTGGAGGGATGCCACCTATGATTACTTCCTTGTACTGCTACTGGATGTATTTTATAAGAATATTTGGTTGGAAATGTTAGGACGCCCACATGAGACTTGAGCTGTATAACTAGATATGGATGCATTTGCAAAACAAATTCTTGTTGTGTTGAATTAGCTTTTTATAAATTAATTAATTAGGGAGAAAGATTTCTACACTGATTGTAATTTATTACACAATCAGTTAGGGATGGATTCATTGGTGTTCATTTTCATTAGTGCTGGATGTGGTTACCTACTCAACCACCACACTGGTGCATGTGCAGTTACAAAACAGTTACAACTTATGTGTTTCTGAAGATCCTGCATGAGAGATGTACCCCACTCAGCACTAACCACCACATTATGCAGCAGGTGTCCAGTGGTAGGCTGGGGGCAAGCCTAAAAACACAGCCATAGTTCAATTATTTGAGTGAATTACATGTAAATATGTTTCACTTTGAACGTATTTGTAAGTTTTAATCCATTAAACCCAGAGATGTGCCTCCTTGCTAATTAAAGCGATCCTTATCCACAAAAAAAGTGTGCCCAGATTTTATTTACTGGAACCAGAAAAATGTCAGAACAAGAGTTAACCAATAACCCTGCAACCATCGCAGACTGGACTAAAATGTTTAACCAGGCTTAACTGTACAGGCAGACTAAATACATCTGCAAATGTTGTGCAAAAACAGTAGATGAACAGCTGGCTAGTGCTGAGCGAATCTCTCCTGTTTTATTTTGTTGGAAAATTAGTGAAACTGAAAAAATTCCTAAAATGGCGAAAAATTTGAAAAACGCATTGAAGTCAATGGGCGTCAAAAATAATTTTTTACGTGCGATAATTTTTCTTGCTCCAAATGTATTAAAGTCAATGGGTGTTTTTTGTTATGGCACCTTCTGGTCCAAATGCATTAACGTCAACGCGCTTTTTTCCTATGGCGACTTTTTTTTTTCCACTGCAAATTTTTGCCACAGTTTCGCGGAAAAATTTGCACATGGCGAAATGCATAATTTCAATGCAGAAATCTGCATTTCAATGCAGATCCATGGCTAGCGAAAAAATTTTCTCATCGCTGCGGCCAGCCAGTTGCAGCACAGTTACGCAAAAAAATATTGCGTTCTGCCTGTATCTGGATATTGTGAGTGGGTGCTTCTACATGTTACCAGCAGGCCGTATTTATACACTGAGGGCTAGTGCTTAGGGTGGCAACTTTAGGTGGGCAGCCATCAGATGCTTATATTATAGATTAATTTTGGCCCAGTTATAATTCATTGATTTGTGATATTCACTACTGGTGTGTAATACCTTGACCACAGGGTCAGCAGAGGATTTATGGGATTCCACAGGTTTGTGAGGAAGGATTAGTCAGGGATTTGTCACTCAGTTCCTTTCACAAATTGTGTGTTGATGTAATCTTTGTTGGTGGTACAATAACCCTGTGTGTGTGACAATTTAGGGGCACAGTAATGTCTGTCAGCCTCTACATTTTCATTTGTTACTTTTCTGTCACTTAAGTCTCTGTGCAACATAAACCCAAATACGTTCTTGGTGGCAATGCAAAGACTGTTAGTATCTCCATCCGCAGGTTTATTGTAAGCCTTTCACACCTGTAAGGAAGTTGTCAAGGTGCTGTCAACTGCTAACATTTTCTCTTTGCACCTTGAGCTGTATTTATGGGTTGAAGTGTATTCAACAGAGAATATTATCTTTGTGGACGTGGATTGTTTTCTGGTGCTAAATTTGCAGAAACTAATACATGTTCCCCAAGTAACATGTACTGATTTGGTTAAAAAAGTAGGTTGCCTTTAACTTATTTTGTATAGCCACGTGTAGGACCCTCATGCGAGAATGCTCCAGTGTTGGAAATCTGGTTTGGATAATGATCCCCATTGGCACGTGTGATGTGTTTTCAGCCAAGCATAAATAGGGTGCTGCTTCTAATCAGTTGTTTGGGGTTAATCTTCTGTTCAACGCATTGGGAGGATGCCCAACCCAGGGGAGGGGGTGCTATGCTGCAAGACTGTGGGTCAAGAAATAGTCTAGGAAAGAAGTTTATCACAGTACGATATCATGCAGCTTCCACACTGGGATTGTGATTTACATTACTGTAAGCTTTTTTTTTTTTTTTTTTTTTTTTTGTACATGTAGCTTTTCTGACCATAGGAAAGCAGAATTAACACATTTAGAATATGACCACTAGAGGGAGCACTTATTGCTGCTTATGCGTATAACCTGCATGACCTGCAGCCAGGGGCATAACTACAGAGGAAGCAGACCCTGTGGCTACAGGGGGCCCAGGAGGTATAGGGGCCCCATGAGGCTCTAATTCATATACAATTTCAATAAATATTGGTAAAACATGTCAACTTATAGACATTTTCAGGGCCTGAAAAATAATTTGCTGTGGGACCCACTGATATCTAGTTACACCACTGCCTACAGCATACAGATCTTTAGAAAAACTACTATGTTTCTAACCATTTTCGCAAGGCAGAAATATTACTAAATTTGTAAGATGTATATGAATTCATATATTTATAAAGTAACTGATTTCAATATTGTATCCTTTTTCTATTATAAAAACATCATCCATATTTGAGTACACAGAAGTCATATATATTGCACATTGTTTGAACCAGTGAATATGTTGGTTACAATTTAAAAATAAGAACATATTTAGCCACACTTGCAACACACAGACTTCATACCTAGATATAAGGTGCCAGACAGTGCACCCCAATCACTGTCCATTAAACAACAAGTCCTGCCCATTTATGGGTCAGTGATTTGGAACAGTTCTTTGAAACGTAACACTTTTCTGGTTTATGCAGATGCTTATGGACCACCGAACTGTGGGCTGTCATTTCACTAGGTGGTGCTATAGTATTTTACTTTCTGAAAGAAGTTTATTAAATGTTTTAGGAAGGATGTGGGATTTTAGAACATGACACCAGGAAGGGATTTGGGCCAAATAATACGCAAGGAGCAGATAAATAGATTAGTAGATGTGACTAGTTGACAGAAGTTATGTTGCAGACATTTCTGAATCAAATGATATTAGAATCTACAGTTGAACAACATTTTATTAATGTTAGATATACTGATGTATGGCTTCAAGATGACCACATGTACATCAAACTAAATTCTATGATTCTTATCAACAGAATATATTTTCCCTTTAGAATTATCTTTTCCAGGCTTGTATTCTAAAAAGCAAAATTCTGTGTCCAAATTCTGGCACTTCTGCCCTGGTCTGTGTATATCACCCCTTATGTGTATGTTTCCAAAAAAAAAATACCAGAAAAGCAACAAATTCAGCTTTTTAAGTCTTCTAGGCATAATAGTCTTAATTAATTTTCTTCATTAGCCATACAGTACATATGAAAGACCTTGTGCGACTCATTCTGATAAATTTCTTGTCATATACTGTATCAGCGAAGATAAATTTATATTCCCTTAAAGGAGATGGAAACCCTTTTGGCGCAAAACCCCTCCCTCCCATAGGCCCCCCTCCCTTCTCCCCTCCTCCGCCCCGGCCTACCTTCCCCCCCCGGGCAAATGCCCCTAACTTGTTAGTCACCCCTCCATGTAGGTCCTCTCTTGCTGAGTTCATGAGCGCCATCTTCGTCTGAGCGCTCTTCTTTATGTACTGATTGGCGTTTGACGGTGCATGCGCATGCACCCAAATTTCATGAAGTTTCCAATTTCTTTTTTCGTAACTTCTTGACTTTCGGTGCATGCGCAGTAGATCCAACCGGAAAATGCCTCCTACTGCGCATGTGCCGCCAAATGCAGGAAGAAGAGCGATCGGACGAAGATGGCGCCCGTGAACTTGGCAAGAGAGGACCTGCATGGAGGGGTGACTAACAAGTTAGGGGCATTTGCCCGGGGGGGGGAGGTAGGCCGACGTGGAGGAGGGAGGGGGGCCTACGGGGGGAGGGGGAAAGTGTTTTTGCAGTGAAAGGGTTTCCTTCTCCTTTAAAGGAACAGTTCAGTGTAAAAATAAAAACTGGGTAAATAGATAGGCTGTGCAAAATAAGAAATGTTTCTAATATAGTTAGTTAGCCAAAAATGTAATATATAAAGGCTGGAGTGAGCAGATTTCTAACATAACAGAACAGAACACTACTTCCTGCTTTTCAGCTCTCTAACGCTGAGATAGTCAGTGACTTTAAGGGGGCCCACATGGGACATAAATGTTCAGTGAGTTTACAATTGATCCTCAGCATTCAGCTCAGATTCAAAAGCAACAGATATGACCCATGTGGCCCTCCCTCAAGTTACTGATTGGTTACTGCCCAGTGGAAACCAAGAGAGCTGCAAAGCTGGAAGTAGTGTTCTGGCTATTATGTTACACATCCTGTCACTCCAGCCTTTATAGATTATATTTTTGACTAACTAACAAGAAACATTTTTTATTTTGCACAACCTATCTATTTACCCAGTTTTTATTTTTGTGCTGACCCAGAGAATAAAAGGGGTACTTCATTACCTGGAAAACATTATTAACATACTACATTAACAGTAAACAGTTTGGAAACAAACTAAACCAAAATGTGTTTCTGTTTTGCAGTTTGATCAAATAAAGCTGCCCAGGAATGATACATTTGTGGCACATTGTTGTCAATTACAAATCCCATCCTTTTCTTCTGCTATCCATTCCTGAGTGAAGCTTACTTCAGCTAAAGGGCACATATGGGATAATCCTATATCGAGGGCTGTTCAAGCAAACTGACAAAATGCCACATGCATTAAATAGTTACAAATAGAGCACTGTCTAGTTTATTCTTGGACAGATGTATGAAAGCAACAATGCAATATCCTCAAGGTAAACTCAACCTGACTTGAAAGTGTTGGTACTTTTGGGTCAAGTCCTGTAGTTCTACTGAGTTAATGTTGAATTCAGAGAGGTACTAAATTCTATCCAAGCTATTTGAAAAGTTTTTAATGACTCCAAAGACCTATTAACTCATTCGTTAAAGTTGTGCTTACAGTGGTCAAGGGCATTTATAGCTCATTAGTTTGACAATGGTAGATATATATATTTAAAAGATTTTTTTTTAAATTGTAGGCAAGTGGGCTTTTTATGCAGAGAAGAGAGAGTGACACAACAAATGCATGAAAATAGGACTTTGCCTTTACTTTATTTAACTGAAAAACACTTAAACAAGGTACTTGTCTTCATATGGCATCAAAATATAACTGTAGATTGTCTCTCCCAGGCTCTGGGTAATCACAACGTTAGCACTTTGTTACTTACAGTTCAGAGATCACTTCTCTCTGTCAGGCCACACAGCCTACATCCAAGTCAATGTCACTGCTGCTTTTTCTTCCAAACACGTCCTCCCTCCTGGTGCAGTCACAGGCCCCTTGGTACTTGCTTTTTCTCTCAAGCTCAGGCACTCTCTGTCTCAGGCACTACATGCCCCTTGGTTTTCTCTCAGGCCTAATCTCACACACCGGGAACAGCCAGAATCCCCAGGTATTGCGCACACCCCTTTTACCCCTATAGACACAAGAGCCTCTTACACAAGAGCCATGAATATCCCATAAATGATGTCCTTATAAATGGCGCTTAGTGTTGTAATTTCTTTAACACGACTCACTGAAACTTGTGAATTATAACACATAATGCAAACCCTGTTGTAAAATAAAAGGATATTAGAAGTCAACTCCCTGTATGACCTGTATAAAAGCACACGGCCATGGAACTCATCAGTGACTTATAATATGTTTATATTTTAAAATAGAAGGTACATTGTTCACTATATTTGCACCAGGTCATTTTGTAGTTATTTACCAGATAACCAGATATGCTTTCTCTAATGAACCCAAAATATTAGAATACCATCCTGAAAGAAACATTACTATATCAAATATATCAAATAAACAAAGTGGCAGGCTCAGAAACCTATGTAAAAATCTGCCAGTCTGTGAGTAGTAGTATTAATATTCTATTTTTTTCTGTTACTGTTTTGTAACCTACCGTTTTCTGTTGAACCTGTTTGGTCACAGTATTTCTTCTTACCAGCAACTAGCCCCTCTTTCACTGTATTATCCCTTACAAATAACCAACCAAGGGCACAGACTTGCTATAAAAGGAGGTATACTTAATGCAGGCAATACCTATATTTTGCAGCCACATGTGTTCCTATACATTAGCAGGTGGGCAATCTTCTTTGGTCTGGGTCTGCAACTTTTACCTTTTACTCATTCTGCAAGATGTTTTTATTTTTATTACAGTCAGGTTTTCTCTAGTTGTGCAGACCATCATTAGAATATCCTTTAGTAAATGGAGCAGAACTGTACATGACCAATTTAGTCAGAAATCACCCTAGATTTGCAACCCTATTATGCAGGCTGCACAGCAGATGGGTGTTTTAACAGGCATGTACTAGTAATCTGTATAGTTTGGCAAATGTTACAAACCGCTATACACTAGCACTTTTTTATTTGACCTATTGGTAGAAGTTTGGACTTAAGCATACTTACAATGAACCTCGGGTTCAGGTATGACTGACAAGCATGGACAGTAACATAACTGCAAGTGCAATATGTACACCAGGCCCTCCACCTTTGTGCCACCCCACCCTCCTTACCAATAAAGCAGATTCCTGCATGGTGAGTGTGCTGCAACATTACGGAGTCCTCCTTGTGGGCCATAGCTCATGGTTATTTACTGCCCTGTCTTCATGCATTGGTTATCTCTGCATTTAGTCAATTATTTTACCAATTTAAAACTGCAAAATTAACTGACCTTCTTCTTTATAAATTCCCTGTTCCATTTGCCAACAGCTTCCTCTTACTAATTGGTCTGTTTATTGCTGTTTCCTCCTCCTCCTCCTTATATGACAAAAAAGCCTCTGTTTGTGCTTTTTTTATGTTTAGCACTTAATGGTGGGAATTTTCTATTAGCTTTGCTATCTATTACGGGAAATGTATTGCCCACATTATTAAATAAAAGTTTTTTTGTTAACCTCAATAGAGAAAATATGATTAATCTCAGAAATAGTGTCCTTGCTTCTAGAGATAAAAGCTCTGCTGGAGATTGCCTGGATGAGTGACAAGAGCCAAGGAAGTGATTATTTTGGAGGTAATGAAGGAAACAAGCAGAGGGTCTCCTGTGAGGAACAGAAACAAGGCTAAAAATAGGGAAATGTGTCCCACATGTATATAAATAGAAGACTGGAAAAAACAATAGGGGCCCATGGAGTTACTGATTTACGAAAGCTTGTGAAAAGACTCAGCAATATAATACCCGAGTAGAGGCTAAATTAATGTAAAAGAGGTGCTGGTTTCAAGGAAACTACCCATAATTCTCTTGCACTAGGTAGACATATGAACAAGGTGGTAACTTTGCCACCTGATTCATTGGAAGGACACTAAGCATGGTTATGTTGCATTTAAAGACGTTTTGCATTATTCACAGGTTTAAAAAAAACATAACACTTCTCAAACCCTGACAGAATACATCTGCTATGTAAAAATGAAATCAGCCAGTGGGCAGATGAGAAAACACAATATATATATATATATATATATATATATATATATATTTATTTATTTTAATTTTTTTTAATTAATTTATTTTTAATTTATTTATGTTTTCCGAAACCCAGAGTCGACCATGTTATGACCAGGTGTTATGATCAAGTGGTTTATATATTCAGCTTGAGATATGGGAAATGGAACTTTTCAGCACTGTAGCACATTTTGACAACAACATCTTGTGGTGTACAATCATGATGATGTTAATTCACTCTTTGTTTTGATTTCCCATTTCTGTTGGTAACATTCTGGCCAAGTATCTTTTGTTAAAGTTGTAATAAATATATTATTTATAATTAAAGAACACAATATATTTTCATGACTAATAAAGTATAAATTTGGGAATAGGCGTAGGGTGATTTCTATAATTAATAAATACTGTATAAAAAATTGGAGCTTAGTGCTGGCAGACACAAGGCAGGTCCTGTCCTAACCACCTAGTACAGGGCTCAGTTGTGGCATGTTCCTGACTTCTGAATGATACAACAGTTAGGGGATGATTGGGCTAGTGGATTGCCTACTAGTGGGTTGACTATTTACCTCCTCCTGCTCGCTCCTCATGAATACAGTACTACTGTACAGCAATTCTACGCAGGGCTGCCAACATGGTGGAGAGGGGGGACTTTTGTTCTGGGTCCAGTGCAATCTTTATCCGAAGATGGGTCAGCCACGTTATGAAAGTTACACAAATTGCACAAATTGCATAAAAAGTTACGACAAATGCACATAACTTCCACAAAAACTACATTGACTTGCCTAGAAACTTATGTAACTTACAAAGAAATTGAATACAAACCTTAACTTGCATATCAAGCAATGAAAGTGCAAAGAAGCATGACAGGGGTGACAGAGCTAAATTCCACTGACCACCAATGAGTTCAAATTCCACTGCCTATGATTAAGTGTTGGTGACACGAAACGCGTCAGGCTGTGGACACAATAAATCTTTTTCACTTTTGAACATTTGCCCGGTGGAAGTTTGCCTTATTGAGTGCCTGCTCCATATTGGTTTCGTCGTTAAAATTCCACTGTCCCCAATGAACTGACTGACTTATTAGCACATTAATAAACTATTTTATTAACTGATTATATAAACTGCTTAACACATCAGCTGTTTATATTGGGATCTAGTTACTGAATTATATGAGTGTCTCTTACATGAACTTCTCAGCAGTGGAATGACTAGTCATTGGCCCCTAAACATACACAATTTACATTACTTTGAACTTACATTCTTCCATATGTTCTTCTTGTGTTACTTACGTATGAAGCATTGACAATGTAAAGCAGCACAATAGGGGCAGGCAGGTAGGTAGGTTTAAATTTAGGGCAAATTCCACTGACCCCCCCCCCCCAATGAACTGACTGTTAACAAATTCATGCATGGAACTATTTATATGAACTGCTTATTATAGAGTAACCTCAACTGTTTATATTGAGATCTACTGTATTTACTAAATTACAAGAATGTCTCCTACGTGACTAGTTTCCTGGAATGACTAGTTATTGGCTCCCTTACTGCAAGATCACTGGGCAAGACATTTTCTATGAACATATATTGCAGCTGCTTATCAGTCCTATTGGCCCCCTGTAATTCATGCTCCCCCCCCAGCAGTTGCAGTGTCTACTTCCTTTATAATTACACCCTGCTTTTCAGTAAAATGATTGGTGAGTAGCTGTGGTTAAAAAAAAATACATCCAACATGTTCAACCTATTGCCCCAACAAAGCCTACCTACCTGCTAGTTGTTCATTTGTGGGGCATGGACAAAAATCTCAGTACAGCTTGTACAGTTAAAATCAATTGATGGCCTAATGCAATGAACAAAATACACACAAGATGATTTTGCTGCCATATCTGGGCATTCAGCATTCAATGTGGAAACACAATAAAAAAAAAAGCCCTGGATTTTTCTCCAACTATATTAACTATAACTTTTACATTTAACAGAATATAAAGTTTTTTCCTACATTTATTTAAAGAGAACAAAAGCTTATGTGTAAAGAACTTTTGGAGGCATATCTATGCAATTGTTTGTTTTCGGTTAATCAACAGAATTCAGAGAGATGGATTTTGCTGTTTAAAAAAACATGAAGATAACCTGCGTAAGGCACTGGTGTTTTCAAGCCTAGAAGGACATATTACGTAGATTGTTTTAGAAACAATTCTGGGGGAAGACAAAACAGAGAACAATATCATTAAGAGATTAGAGAAACATGCCAGGGATTCAATCCACACACAACTCAGAAGAATAGAGGGAAATTGATTCAGATGCCAAGGAAGATACCAGAGATGGGTAGAAGAGCACACATGTCATTAAGGCACAAAACTCCCCTTGTACAAGAACGTAAATATATATAATAGAAATTTTTATTTTACATTGGATTCAAATATATATAAAACATTCTGGCATCAATTAAAACTAACAGTTGCTCTCTTTTTTTATGTGTTGTTACCCACATTGCAAACTCCATTGGGTAGGACCTCCTTCCTCTTTACTGTAATTGTATATTTTTCTTTTTGTTTATGCTGTATTATTGTATTGATCTTGTCTGTTCATTAATGAATAGCACAGCTCTGTGTATAAAATACCACTAAATATATTACAATATATTTACCAACATGTATGAAGACCAGTCATCCCTCCATGAATTCGTGTCAGCACCACAGCAGTATAAGGTATTCTTCAAACCTTGTGTATAATGTTTCACACAGGTGCCTTCTGTCTGATATTTTTAAAAGGCCCAATGATATATAAAGACAAATACAAAAAGTTTTGAAAAGCAATATAAATATTCGAATATACAACCCGGAAAGTCATAATAAAAACATGTATCGAACTTCTACTGTTTCAGGCAACAGCATGCAAACAGAAATAATGTAAATTGCCCTTGCACTCCCATAAAATACAGTTCAAGCTAGATGGTATGCAAAAAAGTTTTTTTTATATCAAAATCATATCATTTTACAAAAACTAGTATAAGTGTATACACATATAAACATACCATCAAAATACTGGCGCACAGTGTTGTAAAGAAAAAAGCAGACATGTTGGAAAAAAGAGAATATTTCAGAACAAAGTCCTCTTTCAAGGGGATTCAGCGTGCAAACAGTGCATGACTCAGCTGAGATGATGTACTTCTGTCCCTGGTGCAAGTGCAGAAGACTTAAGCTTAGCTGGCTATAGACGCAAAGATCCGATTGTACAAATCGAGGATTATTGGACCGTGTGTGGAGAGTCCCGCCATTTTTCGCCCGGTGGAGATCGGTCGTTTGGTCAATCGGACAGGTTAAAAGATTTCTGTCGGCTGCGGGTAATATCTCTCCACGTATTGCTGATCATACGATTTTCAGTGGAAGACTGTCACTAGCTTTGGTCAGACATAACTTTCATACGATTGCTGTCAGGGGCAGAACATCGGCTGATCTGTTCTTTTACTACTTTATTTGATCTGAATGGTTAGTGGCAGGTCGGGAGATGGGGAAGTCCGTTCGTTCGAGGATTCGAACGATCGGATCTTTGCATCTATGGCCAGCTTTAGGGGGTTATTTATTAAAGTCTGAATTTCTCAATATTTTCTGCTACAAACTCTGATCAAATCCGCTCGGGTTTTTTACGCTTATTCATTATTACATTTTCCCGAAATTTTGCTTTGCAGGAAAAAATCCGATATTTCGCGATTTTTTCGGATTTTTCCATCCGATTTTAACGAAAACTCTGGGGTATTGCATGAAACCCAGCACACATCATAAAATCATTGGGACTTCTCCCGTTGACTTATATGCAACCTCGACAGGTCTGAGAAGCCAGATTTTCAGATTCAGACTTTTCCATCCTTGGGGTTTAATAAATTGCGAAAAATACGTAATCTTTTAAAAGTCTGATTTTATGGAAAAAAAAATCACGAATTTTTCATGATTTTTGCATTCGGAGTTCAGTAAATAACCCCCTAGGTGTGCAAAATCATACCCTTAATGCTCCTTCATACTGGATTTGTGGCAGGACATACAGTGACTACTCTTTGTACAGTACAGCAGTGGGGTGCAAGAAAGCCCTATCCTTATTTTGGGGAAAAATCTCAGTGGGGTCCACTTTTGGAGTGTAAAGACCTATGGCTTCTCTGCAAAGGGCAGGGTGCAAATGTGCAAACACATGGCAGTTTGTGCTTATTCCTTTCACTTTGGACCCTACCCTGCACTTTAAACTTTAAAACTGTAAAACTTGTTCTAATCCTATTTTTATTGTTTGTCAAACTTTTTGTCTTCCTCCTATGGGTCCTGGGTATTTTTCCATCACTGCACCCCCTGCCAGTGCCTGATCCCACTGATCCAGTTCAAACCATTGCACCCCACATTTCCCGCCTGGCAAATCATGTTTTTGTCTGTTGAAAAGCAATACAATAACGTGTGTAATGAATTTTCAAAGAAAATGGCTAACCTTGTTATAACCTAGTTATAGAATGCTTCTATCTTAGTAAAACAACAGGATACTTAGCAGCATTTCTGTTATTTTTTATTCCAAGGTCATTGGCTGAACATCCCCCGCAGTAAGTCCAACCACAAATGTTTATTCTTCTAAATATGGTGCTGTGTGATAAATATTATTCGGATTCCAGAAGCTTTGAATTATATAACTCTTTGCTGTAGATAGCAGGCTTACAGGGAAATTGCAACTGGCAATTACTGTTTCCCAAAAGTCATATTGATTCCAGTACACTGGGCAGGTTTTATAAACGGCAACAAGAGTTTTGTTTGAAATATAGATGTGATATTTAGGAGCAATTTGGGGTATTTCCACACAAACGTGTATAGTATCCATGTGACATTGTTCATATCTAATATTCTTTCTGATAATTCAGGAATTCAATGAGGCTGGAGTGACTTCTCCAGGACACAAGCATTGGCAAGAACATATAGAGATTGTTGGATGCCCATATGTCAGAATCCCTCTCTCATCCTTACTGGGTTGGGGTGGGGTAAAGGAGTATGAGACATGACTTTTGACTTAACCAGTTGACAGATTACAGAACTTTATTCATTGATATTCCTCAATGAAATTGTGGATTATTCTTATCATTGTATTTAGGAGAACTCACTCTGGTTAGTACGCTAGCTTTTTATTACCCTATAGAATTATTTTCGATAAATTTACTTATTGGCTGCAGGACTAATCTTTGAGTGGAACCTTTCTACTACTGACTGAACACTTCCATATTAATATGAGTAGAACTTCATAATCACTTTTGCATTCATACCTCCCAACTGCCCTGTTTTCTGCAGGACAGTCCCGATTTTGACAGCTCAGCTCCCAGTCCTGGGTTTCTTACTGAAATGTCCCAACTTTCTCCTGCCCTGATGCCAGAAAAAGATACAATGTTACTGAAACTTTGGCAGAGAGCACAGAACACTCAGCAGTTGTACAGTTGTAACAATTTAAGATAAGCAAAGATACAATTGAAAATATTTGAGATAAGCAGGTCTCTTGGGAGAACTGAGACTAGCAGCTTAAATGGCAATTCACTTTCATTAGCAAAACTGTTATAACACATAAAACATTGCACTAAAATTCCCAAAATTGTGTACAAATTTTCATAACTTACCAAATGTCGTAAAATGGATGTGGTAATTAGGGGATGTGGCCATAAAATGGGCATAGTCAAAAGAATTTGGCGCATTACACAAGGCAAAACTTTTCGTCTCTCTTTCCACTGTTTGAATGTTGGGAGGTATGTGTATCTGATAAGGTATGATATGTCAGGAGATTCCACACCACGACATTGTACAATTATTATCTTCAGTTGTCCAAAAAATGAGTTGTTTTGTACCTATGTCTTGTTTATACCTTCAAGAATTGGCAATACCAGTTATACTTTACTGTGCAGATGTATATTCTCAGGATTTCCAGAGTGTGTTATTTTGTTGAACTGCAACGTTTCTAGTCCAGTAACATGGAGAGGGTTTTCTTGATTTGAATAGCATATTGCTGTCTATAAGGCTACTAGGATTTTAAAAATATCTGTGAATCCCTGGTGAAAGTCAATGTGAGGAGGCATAACGTAACACTTTACATAATAGCTTTTTAATTCCATTCACATTCAAAGTGGGTGGAAAAAATCTCCAGTGCAAGATAAGATACAAGCAGGTACTCCAAGCAACCCCAAGCAATGAGTTATCTAAACCCCTGCCATTCATATCCTCATTGTGACTTCACCTAACACCACTAAAGTCTTTGTACCCTTTTCACGGTGGTTTAAAGTGTCCTCTACACCTTGTCCTCATATCCCTTATAGTAAACATTGATGATACTCACTTGTCACTCATTACAGAGACACAATGAGGGATCATTAAATTAAAGGCCCTTTCACCATGATCAAAGCTGCTTCCATTCTATTAAGGTATTAGTAAGGAGCCGCTACATCACGATTCACTCAGGTAAAGAGATGGATTGGGAGATAACTCAAGCTAATCAATAATAAGTGCTGTTAACATTTAAAAAGACACTGCTGCAAATAAGATATACAATAAAAGCTAATTGTATTTACCTGTTTATATAGTGAATATACAACCCATATAGTAAAATAAGCATGTTATAAGTCACCTTGAAGTTCCATGACCATATGAAGACACAAGCCCAAAGGCTGAGTGCTTTCATACAGACTATGGAACTCCAAGGTGACTTATAATATCCCAATTTTTAAAACAGGGTACATTATCTAATACACAAGTTTCAGCCACGTGACACAAATTATATCTCTAAGCACCTATTATACTGGATGAAATCAGGAAGCACCATTTATAAAGAAAACAGTTACAGGATATTTATGGCTCCTATGTTTATGGTGCCAAATAAACAGTAGACAATGCCTTAAATCCGAGTAAAGAATATATATATATATATATATATATATATATATATATATATATATATATATATATATATATATATATATATAGATATAATCAAACATATGAACTCTGAACCAGTCTTTTGTTGATGTGGGTGCAGGGTCAAAGCATTTATGTAATGTTCAAATGGACCCGCATTTAAAGATTGGTGAAACATCAGTGTTTTATTCTTCAAACTTGTGCATCCAACGTTTCGGTCCACATTAGGGTCTTTATCAAGGACAAAAAAGCATTTTTAAACTTTAAAAGGTCCAAGAACCCCAAAATACTGACAAAAATGTTTGGTATGTTAAGGTTACATTTTTTTGTTGTATGTCTCCTTGCTAAAGGTCACAAGTGGTAAGCAAAAAATCAAAACATTGGGCTACTAAACAAATTATTTTCTCTTTAAGAAAAGACCTGCTTAGTGCTATACTTTAGAACTTTTTATTATTAGCAACCAGGCAGTTAACTTGCTGTATAGGGCGCTCAACGCTGCTCACTATATACACATACCTGATGAAGGGGCACGGACCCAAAACACTGTGTGGTTTTGGCAGAATAAAAATGTAGGTGCTAGTCCCCCTAGGATTGGCTTCGTGTGCCAGTAGCCTTTCCTTTCATTGATGCTTTGGATGGTATGCATACATTATTGAGGCCTGGGTGTGCACATGGTAATATGTGACTGTATACACACACTCTCAAACATAATTATTAATTTATTTATGTACATACACGCATATCAAATGTGAATATATTCTGTAAAAGCACACTGGCAAACACAGATGGTGCTACTTTCATACTGTCATACTGCCATCTTCACTGCTTTTCCTGGAATCCCATGTTGCTGTCCAGGACCAGCACCAGTGTAATACAGGCAAACTAGTAGGAGTTAGTACTCTACACAGAAAGTTCTTGATCCTCTGTTCCACCCTTGTTCCTCTGTCTTTCGCTTGGCGTTGATGCATCTGTTGCTTTATGATTGAGACTTAGGCACAAAGCTCAGTGTGATAAGGGGAAAGATTGTACTTTCCTGTACTTCCACTAGACTTTGCTAGCTATGCAGTACACCCTTATTGTACCTGCAAAATCACACCAGACTGTTCCACCCAAATAACCCTTATAATGACCCAGATGCTACTTGTACCATTTACAAACAGATTGCTTGCCCCATTACAGCATTCCCCATGGTTGTGGACCCAGACAGTGGGGTCTACTGTACAGTAGTCCCCGGCCAAGGCGCTGTGAAGATACGGGATAACCATTTGTATGTTGCTTCTCTTTCTCTCTTGTCTATTGAAGTTTCCTTCCCTTTCTCTCATACAAATGATACAGACTAGGGATGTAGCGAACTGCCGATCTGGTGTTCGCGAACGCCGTTCGCGAACACCGGCAAAAAATGCGAACGTTCGCGGACAGTTCGCGAACTTCGAACACCCGCTAACGATCGAAGGATTTTAATCCTTCGATCGAAGGATTTTCATTCTAATCGAACGATCGAAGCCATTCGATCGAATGCTTTTCATTGAATCGAATGCTTACAATCGTTCGAACGAATGGAAATCGTTCGATTTTAGCGGTCGAAGGAATTCGAATGGTCGAATGGTCGAATGACTTGTATTCGAATCGAACGCGAACTCAAAATGCGAACGTTCCCAAACGTTCGCGAACATTCGGCGGACGCGAACGGTCGAAGTTCGCGCGAACTAGTTCGCAGCAGAACAGTTCGCTACATCCCTAATACAGACCCAGGGTCAGCAAAGGAAAGAAAACTGAGAGGATTATTTACTAACATTCAAACAGCATAGTTTCCCCCTCTTTAGGGGGCAAATTTATGAAAATGTGAGTTTATAGCTTAAATAAAAACTCACCCATGTTCTATTCATTCCTATGGGATTTTTATAGTAAAAGTTAGAACTCTTCATTTGATAAATAAGGTTCTAAAAATCCCATAGGAATGAATAGAACATGGGTGAGTTTTTATTTATTAAGCTATAAACTCACATTGCTTTGTTAAAAGTATTTGTGGGATTTATTGGACATCAAAAAAATCAAAACTTCGCTGTTGCAGACTAGCAGCAAAACAACTATCTTCATATAAATGAACTCAATAATGTTAGAAAACGAGCTCTTTGGTGTAATGTTTTATTAAATGGGTTACGTAGATTCTTACAATAAACATCAGTGCATTGTCAGACGTTTAAATCAATGATGTGTTTTTGAATGTCATGTCTTTGCAGTGGTAATTGGTATCTCTGTTCTATTGGTGCCATTTGTGTCTATCCCACTGAGTATTGGGCATTGCTCTTTCAATTAGTGTGAATAACTGAGAGGCCATTGCAATGACCGGGTGTCGGTAGCTAGAGACCTGCATTGACAATAATGCTGTAAAGTCGTGAACTTTGCAATGGAGACTTTCTCCTCTTCATAAAAACCAAGAACACTGAGCAGCATTAACTGCTTTCATGTTGTATCTTTATTTTTCCTTGGGGAAATGCTACTACAATTGATCTCCTTTCAAGCCTACACGAGCTGCCAATGCAAATAACGTCTTAATAAAGATGAAAAGACTGAGGTTCCAATGGCGCAAATGGAAACCGACACCTAGATTGCCTTTTGTGGTTTCTTAATGACTTGTTGTTGTGGCTATCAGCCCAGTGCCATTAAAAGCATGAGTACCAGGTAGTTATATTATATGGCTGTTGACATGCCACAAGGAATTAGGATACACAGAGACAAAATGTAATTACACAAGACTGGTTAAAAACTCACTTTAAGTGCTGACATCTCATATAAGGTTGATTTATGAGAAGGTTCAACAGTTATAGCCAGCCTATTAATGAAAATATAATATGACATGCAGGAAACTTTTAGTAGCTATTATATTCCTAATGGGAGATTGAATTTAGCCTTGAAATTGCTACAAAGTATTAGCACTCATGTTAGTAAAAGTTCCTGACTCATCAGCCGACTAAGCATCCCATAGTATCAATTAAAGACAATAATAAATGACTGGCTCACTGATATTTATACAGTTTAAAAATGTAATAAATTAATAATTGTACCACCTTTCAGTATTATATCTAAAGATTTTAAATCCACGTATTGGCTCAGACCAACAAAATAATTCCAATAATGGAAAATATAACCTTAACAAACACAAAGTGGAATTAAAAGTTGATATCCTTTAATTTATACACACATATAACTAATCAGTGACTGGCCATTCTACTAGTTCATAAAAGCAAATAAAAAATCAATACACAATTGAATAAATAGATTAGGAGACCCTGAAAATTCATATACACTTTTGACCATAATTCGCTCACAACTCATATCATTCAAAATAAGAATAGGAAAGTTAATTTCTAATTTAATTAGATTTTTTACTTGTTTTTGTGTTTATAGTTATATGTGTGTATAAATTAAAGGATATCCGCTTTTAATTTCACTTTGGGGCCCATTCACAAAATAGTTTGAATTTCGAAAGTTTTTTTTTGGCTACTTCGACCATCGAATTGGCTACTTCGACTACGACCTTCGACTTCAAATCGAACAATTCGAACTAAAAATCGTTTGAATATTCAACGATTCGATAATCGAAGTACTGTCTCTTTAAAAAAAACTTTCGACCCCCTAGTTCGCCACCTAAAACCTACCGAGGCCTATGTTAGCCTATGGGGAAGGTCCCCATAGGCTTTACAAGGTTTTTCTGGTCTAAGGATAATCCTTCAATCGATGGATTAAAATCCTTCGAATCGTTTGATTATTCCTTCGATCATTCGATCAAACGAATTGTGCTAAATCCTTCGACTTCGATATTCGAAGTCGAAGGATTTCAATTCGGCAGTCGAATATCGAGGGTTAATTAACCCTCGATATTCAACCCTAGGTAAATGTGCCCCTTTGTGTTTGTTAAAAATGTAATAAGACAGCAAGTTAATATTTCTTTCTATTACTGTTATGTTTTCAAATACAAATAGATCTTTGTGTAATCATGGAGCTCTATGGCAATACAGTTAATGCTGAGCATTTACATTTAAAGAGGTGGTTCACCTTTAAGTTAACTTTTGGTATGATGTAGAGAGTGATATTCTGAGACAATTTGCAATTGGTCTTCATTTTGTAATTTTTGTGGTTTTTGAGTTATTAAGCTTTTTTTTCAGAAACTCCCCGGCTTGCAATTTCAGATATTTGGTTGGTAGGGTCTAAATTACACCAAGAGGGGTGTACCGTAATATTTTGGCACCCCCAGTGACTTATTTTTTATTGTTCTTTTATAGATTCAGGTGGAATGAATATAATTTTCTTGTACCTGACTTGGGGGCAGTTTTATCATAATTCAAATGTATAAGGATTGCAGCACTCCAGTTTTGTGTTAAAACCGCCTTTATTACAAGTGTAGCATAGCGAGGTTTCGGACACAGGAGGTCCTTTTTCAAGCTAACAAAGTATCATTAGCATTTCCTTTTATACCCATATCAGCTAGTGGCCATCACCAAGAATTACATGTATTAACTCATCCATATCCCATGGTTTGCATATAGTCCATACATAATTGGGTATCAATTACATATACTAGACATTTTGTAACATATAATTTCATTGATTTCAACATTATATTTTATCATGACAAAAAAAGAGTTTATAAGACAGTCTATTTATTTCTGTAATTCCTGCGTGTTCAACGGGATTCTAGAGAATAAAGAGTACAATATAATTAAAACCAATTTAAAATTAATAAACTTAAAATAATTAAAAACAATCTGTTTTATTCTATATCACTGCACTGAGTTCATATTCTTTATTCATTCCTTTAGGAGCTAAAGTCTCCAATCTACAGGTCCAAGCTGCTTCACATTTAAGTAGTAGTTTAACTCTATTTCCCCTCTCCTGGGTTTGAGAATCTGTTGTAATACTTGGAAACGTAATTGAGCTACAGAATGACCAGCTTCAGAGAAATGGCTCGCTACAGGGCTGTGTTTCACCTTTCTTCTAATATCAGACTTATGTTCTTCTATCACCCTGTGAAGAAAAATTCTGAATGTACAAAGTGTGCTGGATAATTGCTGTGATGGCAGTTTTATCACATACAGATACCAAGCGAATGGTTGTCAGGCTTGTCAGATTTACCAATGTAAGAAATGCCCAGCTCTGCTTTTGAGCTCCAGCACCCTGTTAAGCAGAATGGTATTTGGTTTTTCAAGGCAACCAAACACATGATGATAAATTTTCACATGTATCTTTCTTGATAAAGGTGTGAGTTTGTTAAATCCATTTTGATAAATGTGCAGAATATCAAACTCGATCCTTCAATAATATCTAATCTTTGCTTTACTTATTGATTTAAAGGAGGTCAACAAATGAGTGGATCTCTCCCCAATATGCCCACCTTGAGGTTATTGGGCTGATGCAATAGTGGGCCCTAGGGCCCAACGATCGGATCACAGCAAGGAGAATACAAGCCGTCAGAGCGAGAACTGATGCGGTCCTCGATCCAACAGGATTTTTAAACCTGGCCCAATTTTCATACAGATAACGATTGGGGGATGCATCATACACTTCCCAATAAGCTGCCAACCTAGTCTGTTGCGGCAGCTTATATCGGTCCATGTATGGGGAGCTTAAAGCTTCATATCGGCTCGTTTGGTGAAGCCTCCAAAAGAGCAGATCTTTGCGGATTTGGATACCTACAATCCTGTAACAAAAATTGTGTAAATAGCTTCTTCAAAATGTTTTTGAGAGCTTGGCCAAATTGGCCGATTCCACTGTTTGTCCCCCTGTTCAAATATTGGATCATAACAGGCAGCAATGCAGGAATGTTGGGAGAGAGGACTGTCTCAGTGTACAGTGTCAAAGGGGATTTTTAAACTTTCCGATACATCTCAGTCAGAAATCTATCAGGCCAGCCACCAGCGTGGGCCCATACACAGGCAGATAAGCTACAAACTTGGTCTGAAGGGACACAGGCTTAAATCTGCCCGTGCACGGCAAGCTTACGTTGATGTTTTGGTTCTATTTTCCTTGAATCCCAATGCATGAACAGGAAACTTCCCATGAGCATGTAAATGTTGACAGAAAAAGTCCAAAAAGCCATTACAGCTTAAAAGACATATCCTAACATATACGTAGGACTTAAACTATTTCTGAAAGATTGTATTTCCAGCAGGAAACAATATTAGATCATGACTCTATTATTATTTCTTCTGAATGCCAAAGCACAAAGAGTCATCACTAGCTCATATTTACATGTATTTATCACTAGGTAATCCACCTGTATTTGTTCTTTTTTGATAAATGTCACATACAAATAAAACAGTTTTGTATATTTACATTCCAATGCTGCTTTTCATGATCACTGCTAGTCTGAGTGTGTTTTTATTCTGATTTCTTGAAAAGTTGTGTGATCATAAATAGAATTCCGAGGAGCTCATCTCCCACTACACCCAAGCCTGCCCCCCCACCGTTATGCGTATATATTATTATATTATTCTTTAATAGAGTAGGTCTTAAACTGTAAGGCCGGTTTAATGGATAACATTTACAAATAAGATACAGGTATGGGACCTGTTATCCAGATTGCTCGGGACTTGGGGTTTTCCAGAAGGAAATGAATCTTTCTATAATTTGCATCTCCATACTTTATGTCTGCTAAAAATAATTTAAACATTAATTAAACCCAATAGGCTTCTTTTGTCTCCAGTAAGGATTAATTATATTTTAGTTGGAATCAAGTACAAAGAAGAAGTAGGTTTTAAAATCTTTAAAATCTTTAAATTTAGATTAAAATGGACTCTATGGGTGATGGTCTTCCCATAGTTCTGAGCTTTGTGGATTACGGATCCCATACCTGTATAGTATTTGCTTTTGAAATCAAATTATATTATGGCAAAGAGATATTAAATATACAAGATTTTTACGCCAGGCTCAAAGCCCATTAGGTGTAAACTTCCATTTGCTTTTATTTAACCCTAGCAAATGTTTGTAATTCAGAGTCTTCTGTAATGGCTGTTTTAACAATTTGAATCGCTGGAATTCATCAAGTTTTCTAGTTAAACCCTCTGGAAAAAACATCATGAAGGCTATTAACATCTTCAAATGGTTCAAGGGACCTCTGCCATTGACTTCTACATGACTCGTTTTAGGTTTTATTTTAGATTTTCGAGTTGGGGTATAATAAATCTTGATTAAGGTGGACGGTGGACCTGTCATCCAGACACAAAAATCTGTATAATAAAAGTCATTTTCAAATTAAACATGAAATCCAACTTCTATATTTTAGTAAACCATTCATAGCTTTTGTAAGCTCATTTAAAAATCTCAAATAATGTCTGCCACTCCTCTATGCCATGGTCATAAAGGCGGGGCAGACAATTACTTTCACTTTCCATTCAGCACTTCCTAGATGTCACTGCGCTCCCCACATTCCCTCGTTCTCGTCACCCCATTCTGGTGCACAAACAAGATTCTGAGATGATGCAAGGATTGTCTTAATAACAGTGTCCACAAAATGGCTCCTGCCTGCTTGTTATAATTATGATTTCCCAGACTGAAGAAAACAAGATCCAAGTAATTTATATTGTGTAATTAAAGTTCATTTTGCTTGACTAATGTGATAAAATAGGGTTTTGAATATTTTTCTTGGGTAACGGGTCCCCTTTAAAAAAAACTTGAAAAATCTATTTTTGACTCAAAAATAACTTGAATTTTTCACAGAAAACACAAATCAAACCTTAATAAGTCTGCCCCTTCATGTATATATCTATTTATTGTACAATGCTGACAATTATTTTGGTGTTTAAAATATGTTATGAATAATAATAATGGCGTCTTTTCTAGGAACAGGTAGGTTTCCATTGTGTGGCTGACCTCACTGAGTTTTGTCCTTGCTGTGATACAGCACTTTAATGCTCATAGTACTTTTTCAACCACAGAGGCCTGTAAGAGACTATAAAAGGGGCGAGATTTCTTCAGTCACCTCTGTCAGGTCAAAGGGCCAAATAAACACTTCCCTGCAGCTGCTGCTACATCTGGCACATAACCAAGACCCTAAATGTAAAATTAGCAGATAAGCATGTCAAAATATATATTCGTTGCCTATTATCATTATCACTCCAGTGTATGTGACCTTGTAGCAAAACTGGTAATTAGTGCCTAATTAGTTATATGGAAAAAACATAATTTTGAAGGACATTGGGGTCATATATGAATGGAGTGCTGAATATTTCCTCCACTTTTCTTGCACAGTGCACCAGGCCAGGTGTAGTTGCAAATATGGCTGAGTATGCAAGTGTGACCATATACCACATGATATAGTATACAAGAATAAGGCACTCCAGCAAGAATTAACTGCTCAAAAGTGTTTATTGCCACACAATGTTTTTCTAACCTGTGGGGCTCTTTGCCAAGTGCACACTTCACAGAGAGTCTCATAAGCTCAAAATGTGTTGAATGACACTTTTGAGCAGTTAATTCTTACTGGAGTGCCTTATTCTTGTATACTTTAATTTTTAGATACATATGCACCCAGGGATGGAGGTATACACAAGAATATTGGCAAAAAAAATTCCTTCATAGAATTCAAGAGAAGTCAATTTTACTCTTTTTCTGAAAATATTCCACTTTTCTTCCTACAGTATTTGTGTCATTATTTCTCCTTCTTCTTCCTTTGTGTATAATGGAATGATGATTGTATACAATATGTACTGGGGTCACTTATTGTTCCCTTTATGCATTAGGGATCACTGCCACTAATCTGGTTGTATAAGAGATGTGACTGTGAGGCATCATTTAAGTGTATGGCAGGGTGCAAAGTACCAAAAACCAGGTGTCATTTTCCATGTGTTTTACTCTTTTTGTCCTGCCATGTACCTTGACCGATTCCTGTAGGTGTTATAAATTTGAAAACTACTTTCCCTCCACCCCCATGAATACAATACTCCACGGCATTCTTGAGGGGCTGCCGAGGGGAGGCACTAAATCCATCTATAATATTAAAATAACCAATTCAATCGAAAAGTCTTTTTGATTCGTGAAATGCAAGATTTCTATACAAGTTAACAATACAAAATTTAAGTCTCCCCATAACTTTGGTGTAACACACAAACCATAGACCTCACTTCTTATTAATATTCTGTGGTGGGTGACAGAGCCAAACGTGTGCTTTACTGGGTAAGTACCTAACTCTACACAGGAAAGTCAGCGAAGAGAGGAAGAAGCCATCAGTTTGCAGCCTATCAGGTACAATCAGGCCCAGGAAAGAATCAATCAAAAACTGATAAGGGAAGACACTAGACCTTTAACATACATGACATGTTTCACCTGTTTCAAGAGTACATTTATTTTCCAAGTAACAGCTGAACCAGAGTAGCTTGCTACTGTTCATGTTCCATCTGGATTGTCTTTATCTGATTAGGCTTATTACACATGGGGTAGACTTTGGGCATTTGGTCTACCAAAGCTTCAAAATTGCCCCTTGCTGCCTCCTGTATAATTAAATGTTAAATACCTGTAAATGTCAGCACTGGCAATTGCCAATCTGAAAAGGAACACTAGGGCAATGGCATACAGATGTTTTGCCTGATGTGTTTTTTTAGTATCCTATGTGATAGAGCCATGTGTTTGTATAAGCAATTGCCAAATTGAAACATGTAAATAAGAAATGTTATGTGCCTTTATGCTATATTGTGTATTTAGAGACAAAAACACTAAAGCCTATAATATGTGTAAGATACTTGCAAAGTATCTTGACACAATCTTGACAAACTGGCAATCTGGGCAGCTAAGTGGCAAATGAGAAATGTTGATAAATGTAAAGTCATGCACTGTAAAAATATCCAAGCCACTTATACCCTTGATGGGACTGCACTAGGCAAATCCATTATGGAAAAGGACCTTGGCTGTAGCAAGCAATGGCAAGCAGCAGCATCAAGGGCAAATAAGGTCTTCAGCTGTATTAAAAGGTGCATTGATTTGCGGGAGGAGGGGGTCATTCTTCCACTGTATAGAGCACTGGTAAGGCCCCATCTAGAATATGCCGTACAATTTTGGTCTCCATCACTCAAACAGGACATTATTGTATTAGAGAGGGTACAGAGAAGGGCAACTAAGCTGGTAAAGGGTATGGAAAATCTTAGCTATGAGGAAAGACTGGCCAAATTGGGGATGTTCACGCTGGAGAAGAGGCGCTTAAGGGGATATATGATAACTATGTATAAATATATAAGGGGATCATATAATAATCTCACTTATGCTTTATTTACCAGTAGGTCTTTCCAGCTGACACAAGGTCACCCATTCCGTTTAGAAGAAAAGAGGTTCCACCTAAATATTCGGAAGTGGTTTTTTACAGTGAGAGCTGTGAAGATGTGGAATTCTCTCCCTGAATCAGTTGTACAGGCTGATACATTAGATAGCTTTAAGAAGGGATTGGATGGCTTTTTAGCAAGTGAGGGAATCCAGGATTATGGGAGATAGCTCATAGTACAAGTTGATCCATGGAATAGTCTGATTGCCATTTTGGAGTCAGGAAGGAATTTTTTCCCCCTTTTGAGGCAAATTGGAGAGGCTTCAGATGGTTTTTTTTGCCTTCCTCTGGATCAACTAGCAGTTAGGTAGATTAAAAAAAAATTAAAAGGTTGAACTTGATGGACGTGTGTCTTTTTTCAACCTTACTTACTATGCTACTTTTAATTAAATATGTTTATTCTCAACCCCAAGCCAGACCACAGCTTTGTGACTGCACTTTATCAGTGTTCCCCCCAGACACATTGACAAGTAAGTGATTTGCCAAGTACTGTGAATAAGTGCATAAGTGGAGCCTTAGGGACAAAGTGGAGCATAGTGCTTGTACATGGCGTGATATCAAGTGTCTTACCCCGGCACTTACACAAACAAATGCCTGCCTGTTGCCCATGATTATTTTGTCCTTGTTAAAAGCCACTTTGAATTCCCCCATAATACCATGAGGCATTAGACAAGTGTTCCAAAATTCATAGGAACCTGCTGAAGGATTATAACCAGATTACTGGGTTTACTATTTGTTGTGACAATATTATGGTTTGCGCCATGACATAAAGGAACATTTAAGAAGATTAAAGACTAAAGCCTTGTTTCCTTTGTCGGGTCGGATGCTAAAAACAGCTCTAAACAATGCCAAATGGAATGAGAATATCCATTTTTCAAAGAGGTTGTAAATACACAAATCCAATTTTGCCTTAAAGTAAATATATAATGATGTCCTTCTATTCTGTCCAGTATACATCAAATATGGCTATAATAAAGGGCCTATTTATTGTTTTTCAATTTAATTATGATAGTAGATTTATGCCAGCATCATAAATTATATAATGGGTATATATATATATATATATATATATATATGTGTATTTGTTTATGTGAATGCTTCTTTCCCACCTCATCGCCAGCAGGTTTGCTATGGGGAGGTTTTATGCTCATACTGTAAACAATGCATTTTGAAAAATGACACGATTAAGAAACAAAAATCAATGAAATCCAGATATTTCTGCATATTCAAAGTTGTGGAAATTGACTAATTCTATTTTTTTTTCCTTTTGGTCTTGTAAACTCATCCGAAGAATAAAATAAAAATGATCAAACTGAATTATTTGTCTAATTGTATCCTCCTGGGATGCAAATCATAAAACTGTAGAAGTGCTAGATTCTCTGTAATACATTTACCATATCCCACATGCAGCAGGGATAGACAACCTCAGAAGCCACCATATCCTTCACTGAGACCAATCTGCAATAAAAATGTCCCTTTCTCATTTGTTATTGTAGTACGGCACTACTATTATATTGTAAATACTTTCTGTTTACAGAGGGTACACAGATGGCTATATATACAGTGTTGGACTGGCCCACCGGGATACCAGGAAAACACCCGGTGGGCCCAGGTGTCAGTGGCCCTCATGCTGCTAAACTTTTGGCCCATTTCATGGTCATTCCCTATTTCTATGAGAACAAAGTGGCTAAATAGGTGGAATAATAGATTATAGTATGTAAAGAATAGATACTAGGAGAATAGAGGTTGAGTAAGGAGAGGAAGAAAATAGTATTGAGGGTGGGCCCCTGGTCTAAGGTTTTTTGGTGAGCCCTTGGTGTCCCAGTCCGACACTGTATATATATACTGTGTGTGTATCTATCTATATATATATATATATATATATATATATATATATATATATATATATATATATATATATACATAATTTTTTTTTTTATTTTTTTTTTATTGCCAGGATGAAGGTAGAGAAGAAGCCAAGGCTACGAGATTGGGGGAAAGCCAATATCCAACCTACTATCCTCTATCTTTGGAATTCTAGCTTCCTGCACTTCAGGAAAAACCAGTGAGATGCTGAACATTGGAGCTGGTTAAGCAGTCATGACAGAGATACTACAATGGTAATTATATATCAGAATAACAGTAACTATACAGCGCTATGGTCAATAGTTTATAAAGCACTAACAGTATCCATAACAGCATCCAAAATACTTATGATTGCTATGTCACTACCAGGATTGGATATTGGATTGCTCTAACAAGTAAGTAAATGTAAGTAAAGTCTCCAATGGTGGGCTCCACAATTATGGATGGTTTAACTATACTATATATACTATTTCCTGTACAAGGTGTATAGACATCTCTGATGACTTCAAGGCAATAACCATAGTTACCCTTTGGCCTGGCATATCTGTTTGCTTAATAAACCATTGGTCATACATGCAAAAAGGATTAAAAAGTTACCTCCTGGTGAAGCCCTAAGATAACATAACCTTTTGATAAATTAACCAAAGCAGTGTTGCCACCTTGTTTCAAAATAGCAATGTGTACACCTTCAATCAAACACAGTATGGCCGTGTCATTATCTACATCCACATGGGCTGTGAAGAGGTTTATTCCACCTGACAACATGGTACTCTTTGGTGACATTCAGAAAAACGTTCTTGATTGATAACTACTTACAATTAGTAATTGCTTTATCTGTCAGTTTTGTGTAGGTTAAATTGATTTATAGGCGAGCAGGAAACCTTTACCCGTGATAGTCTCTGTCGATAACTTGTTGAACCTGCATAATTGTGTTTTTCTTACCGCAAGGAAGCATCTAATGAAGTTTCCAGTATCGTTCTTTAGGTCAAAAGTGTGCTATATTATTAACCATGTGGGGTGTAGAGTAGCAGAAGATGGATTTTTGACAATCTTCACCCACAGGAACAGAAAGAACCATAGTTTCCTTTTGGCTTTAGGTATACTTAGATAGGATGGCCCTCCAGGAAGAGCTTTGTTGTACTTAATGACAATGGTAAAGTGTGTCTGTTTGTTTTACATAATGTGTTGAAGAACAAATTAGGGAACTTAATTAGGTTACTCAGGAACCAAGCTTTGCATGTCATAGCAGGAAGATGGAAAGAGCTATCTGGGTGGTCATTAATTTTGATATTTCATCAGGTATCAACTGTTACTTTGATTTATTATTTCAATGGCACAATTCTATATCATCAGAGCCCCAGAATTTACATTTTTAATTCATTTATTTGTATATTTGTATGCACTTTGTTGATCTACACTTAGACCATAGACGTAACAATTGCGATCTTTCCTGCGACCATTGGTTTTTTTGTTTTCAATACAGACATGTTAGAGCTGAGCTATGAAGTGTCATTTTTGGGTTTTGGTTGCTTCACTTTAGTGTGAAGCTGCAGTGTTCCGCTGGGTTGTTTTTACTACATAGGTACTAAATTGCACCACTGCAGTTACCAATGAAATTTTAGTTTTGATAAGTCCAATTAGAAAATGAAAGCAAAGATCTGATTGGCTGCTACGGCAAGTGCAATCAAGCACTCATACAGTAGGGTAATGGTACAATTAGCCCGCAATGACAAGAAATGACAATCCCACGAGAAAATATGTAACTGAGATTCCAAAAGAGGTACAGTTAATCAGGGAAGGGGACTTGAATTAAATACACTTTTTTATGCTACTTTTCAGGGCTGAAACTAGGAGTTTGCAAAAGAGGCACATGCTTTGAGTGCAACGGGGGGGGGGCACTGGGTACATATCTCTTCCGCCTACCCCTAGTTTCAACCCATCTTAAAGTCCTGATGATTCAAGAGGGAGGGTGGTGCAGATGCTTGCCTTAGAAACAATCTTAGGTCTGGCACTGCTGTTTTGTCATTGGCCTTATTTATCTTTTAAGGGTGGTAGTAAACTTATATCCTGTAAATTAAGAACAAAATAGTTTATGTACTTCAACAGATTTTCAGGTTCCAAATGAAATTTGTACAGGTTCTCGCTTTCCTTGAAATAATGATATAACAATAAATCATAGCTGCGTAACTTTATAGCACTATGTTCTCAATGATGATAATGATCCTTTGCTTTAAATTAAATTGTTGACAAAGGATTTAAAAAAAAAAGAATGAAGCAAACAACCTGATTAACATGAATAATATAGTGAATAAAGTACCCCCTCTTGTAAAATATAAGGATATTATAAGTTACCGAGGAGTTTCATGACCATATAAAAACACGAGGCCGAAGGCCGAGTGTTTTTATACAGGTCATGGAACTCCGAGGTAACTTATAATATCCTCATATTTTACAATTGGGGGTACTTTATTTATTATAATACACAAATTTTAGTGAGTCATGTGACAGAAATTACATCACTACTCACCGTTTATAACTGATGACATCACTACTCACCGTTTATAAGGATATCATTTACAAGATATTCATGGCTTTTGTGTATTATATATATATAATCATCATTTACAGAGCTGTCACAATATTAGTCTTGTATCAGTTTGTTTTTGCTTTCCATATGCAAAAACAGGATTTAGGGGCAAAAATCAGTGTTTTGTTAGTAGGATACTGTCGGCAGAATTATAAACACAAAATGATATAATATAAATCATGCCACTGTAGTTAATCACTGATTAAATCGCATGTTGCAATTAAACAGATACTTTACTGTTTATTTGCTTTACTGTTTATTTTGCACCTCTAATTTCAATTATTTTGTTCAGAAGAAAAAAAACTCCAAAGAACTTCTTCTTCAACATGACAGCTGCATCAATAGAAAAATAAGATGAAAAATTTTAATCAACTTGTATATTTTGTGTTTAAATACACAGCCTGTCCAGACTGTTAGGATTTGCCCCCTATGGAGCAAGACACATGTGAAAGTGTCAAACAAACAGTGGCTTAATCTTCCATGCTGTGTCCCAATGCAGTTTTTTGAGTCAGCCTCTTTAGACAGTAGCAGAGAGGCACCCCAAGATGCAAGAGTCACAGTGATCTAAATTGCAAGTTGTAGGTGGTGAGATTTTTCTCTTCATTCTGCTCTTTGGCTGCTTCTCTTCCTCGGGTCCTTGCAGTGGCCTTTGGCTTGATTTGGTGGCTTTTGGCTCCTTTCATTGCTGCTTCGGCAACTCAAGGGGCCCAACTAATCTGGGAAGTGCAGCATGGCCAGGCCCCCCTTAAAGCTTAAAAACCATGGGGCCCAGTACAGCTGGACCCCCCTAATGGCGGCCATGGTCATAGGCATTCATATATCTAAAGGCACTAAAACCACATAGTTTTCTGAAATAAATGCTTCTGGGGCTTATTCTTGCAGTTGGCTTGTGCAGGCTTAAAATCCACTTTTTTAGTGCATATATGTGGCATTTGTAGATCTGGAAAAAAAGGGACCACAGTTGCCTCTCTCAGTTTCTCTCTCCTATGTTCAGATTATTTTTTCAGTTTAGTGTCCAAACAAATGAATCAATACTGGCCATGCTAATTTTCTAAAGGTGCCCATAAATGCATTGATTTGGTGGGTTAGTTTGGCCAATTGTGACCTTACTCCCATTCTACATGTGTGATACCTCCCAAAAAACTGCTGGTTGATTGCCCATACTGAGAATTCCATCTGCTGATGCATCTTGGAGCATAAATATTTTTCTATTAGGTCGGCCACCTTATAGTCCTTGCTTGACTTGTTTAACTTGCACCCCACTTTTAGTACATCTAAGGGAATAGGATCCAGAACTTTTGGCATCTGTACTGCTGAAAATCGCCTCTTTGAAGCAAAATTTCCCAAGGAAATTGGTACTGTGCATGAAAATCAATGGTATATATGTGAAGAACTGGTACTGACTTAGTTTTACCATAAACATTTATATGACTGAATCACATATCCTCTTGCCAATGGAAAACTAAAATAAAAGGAAATGACTACAACTTCTTATTAACAACAGAATTTATGTGCTCCTGCTAGCAAATTCTGGTGTAAATACTCAAACTACACTGAGGTTTCTCAGTTATGTTCCCATAAATGTCTTGTGAGTCATCAGGGGCTTCCCTTGAATTGACCATGGCTCTCGGGGCCCCATATTTCCTGAATTCTTATCACGGCATTCCATAAACTCTGGGAGTAGCTGTGTTTCTCTAAAAACAATTGCTCACTATCAGCTGCCTTTTCTTCTGCCTGATAACACAGTCGCTAACCAGCTGCAAGAAATACACATGATAAAGGGGGCAGTTGGAACACTTGTCTACAGTGGAACATTTTTTTTACAGGTCTGCAGGAGAAAGTGCAATGGTATTTATAATCTCTTCTGTTATGTCATAACACATAGTAAAGTGGTCTTTGTGAACTTTTTCCTTAAACATAATATATCACCAGCTGTGGAAGACTCTAGTGCACAGTATTTTTAACATTTACACCATGTAAATTGTCATATACTTTTTTTAATGGTTGTAGGTAATGGTTCTAGAAAATGTAATACAGTTAAATTTATCATGACAAATAACAATTTCAATACATTTGTTGATGTTTTGATTAAGTATTAGCTAAACAGACCTAAAATATATTTTCTTAATTAAAATAATGATTTAAATTGTATAGTTGCTAAAGAAAAGTTCAGGTTCTGGCTTCCTCCAAATTACAATGTTTACACAGTACATCTCCACCCCCCAATGAACACCAAAAGTGGAAGAAAAGACACAAGAAGGGTCATTTTTAAACGCTGGGAAAATTTGCACATGGGCAGTGTCACATGGCATCCAATTAGATGTTCTGAAAAATGCTCATCTCTGTGGGTTGCTATGGGTAATTGCACAGGTGAAAATTTGCCCAGTTTATATAAATTGTCTATATGGTAAGGCAGGAAAAGGAGCAATAGTAATGATAAATTACCATTAGGGCAATAAGATTTGTGGTTTCCTGGGGGCCCAGGAGTGTAGACAGTAGGTGGGGGCAGAACATAGATTGCTCATGGGTGGAGCTGGGAAGATTGGGGGAGGGGCGGAACTCCATTCAGGGCCTTTACATAAATAATCTGCCATTGGTAGGGTTGCCACTGGCCTAGCCTGAAAATCACCTGCTAGGGCCAGTATTAAAAATTTACCGACAATGTTATAACCCTCTTCCTAAATGTATCCCTCTGAAGCACATTTTATTTAAGCTCTCCAGGACCAGCACCTCCCCACAGACTCCGACGCACAAATCTTCGCCGCCTGGCACGCCCATTCCCACGTTGGCATGCCCACTCCCCCTGTGATGTCACGACCGCCCTCGCTCGAAACTGACCTGTATGTTTGGGGGTAAGGGTGGCAACCAAATTAGGGGGGGTAGTGATGGGCGAATTTATTCACCAGACGCAAATTTCCCGAGAGATTAGTGAAACGCCGAAAAATTAGAGCAACGGCGTTGGCGTCTCGTTTTTGACGCCAGCAAATTTTCGCAGCCATTTTGCGAATTTATTCACCGACAGCGAATCACGCAAATTTGCGTCTGGTGAATAAATTCGCCCATCACTAGTGGGGTGGGGGTCAGGAGATGAAAAAGAGATGAAATGAGAACATATAAGCAAAGGAGGATGAAGATAAAGGATATCTTGAGAAATGCATCTAGATAGGTGTCACACTGGTGTGTATTTTTCTGGGGGTGTTATATTTTTGTTCAGTATCCCTCATATTCTGTGTTATATGTCAATTAGTCTTTAAGTTTAACTTTTATAAACTTCTGTTTTAACTTCATTTGTGCAAGCATGTTTAACATATAGACAATGTTTCCTCACTTACAATTATATCATTAGTGTCCTTGATTTAGCAGAGATGACTATTGAGACTTCCTTCTCCTAACTAAGGACTTACTCTTGTTACTTGGTGTGTTTTTCTTTCATGAGAAGATTATTTAGGTATAATGCAGGAAGCAGCAGGCTAATCAGTCTGGGATAGGGGCCATTAAGATACAGGGACTAGAGATCAGTCCCGTGCACAAGGCCGCTCCAGGCTCAAGAGAAGATATGCCTCTCATTATGCACCCAGGGAAATATTTTCTGTTTAACTCCCATGTGAAAAACAAAGTGATCACAAGAAGAAAAACAGTAACGTCTGTCTGTAATACGCTTGTTTCCAACTATAAAGCATAAGGGGTGCACGCTCTCATTTCCTGACCAACTCCTTATTCAGTTTAAAACACACAATACGTCACAAGCTCTTTAAAGCTGGAATCAAAGATAACAAGCATAATAAATGGAAAAACAGGCCTTCATAAAGTTAGTGTGCCAACATATTCTGCATCCTGTGAGTATGTTTTTGTTGCTCCAACAAAGCCTCATTCCCTGGAAGCTACCATCACCTAGAGATATACAGGGATGTTATTTACTTGCATTTCCAAGAAAGCTAGACCATGCCCAGACTAAGATTCTAAATACACACTGGCATTTCATGTACCCTAAAACAACCAAGACAAAGTACTGGTCTTGTTTGTTGTCTGTTATTTCAACCTTGTCCAATACCCATATACTGTAATCCATGCCATTGTAGTCCTGGTCATCAAGTAGACAACTACCCCATGCACCTTCTCCTGTAGCAGTAATATCTAGCGCCTGGGCCCTTGTCACCATCCAGCTATTATGAATTACAACTCCAAGCATTCAGCTGGATGATCATTTCTTTACAGCTGTAGGATCTAAAGCAGAAAAGTGCAGTATCAGGTGCATGAAAGGGATGGCCAAAACCTACTGAAACTAAACATGCAGTGACCCAGACACAGTTGCACTGGCATGAATGGTTATTAAGAGTTAGTTAAAGGTAACACAGTAAGTGCAAAGGCTTGTGCCTTTTCCTTACCTAACTGCACATCTCTTATCTCTTATATCTAAGGGCATGATGTTAGAAGCAGTGCTTTGGCACAGGGGACAGCAACTAAATTATCCTTTATGCAAAATAATAGGGATCACTGCATGCAAAATACTTTACATGCTGAAATCAGGCTGAATAGAGGAACAATGCCTTCTTCTACATTTTCCAGGTGATCTCCATTGCTCCACAAAGCAGTATGTCTAGCATTACCCTAACTTCATATAAGTTAAATAAATACACATGTCTATTGAGTTCAACCTTTTAAGGCTATAAATAACCTACCCAACTGCTAGTTGATCCAGAGGGAGGCAAAAAACTCATCCAAAGCCTCTCTAATCTGAATCCAGTCCCTAGATCAACTTTGTACTAAGAGCTATTTTCAATAATGCTGTACAGTATTTCCTGACTTGCTAAAAAAACATCCAACCTCTACCAAATGCAACTGATTCAGGGAGAGAATTCCAAAACACCACTGCTCTCACTGTAAGAAAACATTTCTGAATATTAAGATGGAACCTCCTTTCTTTTAATCCGAATGGATGTCCTTGTGTCTGTTGCAAGGACCTACTGATAAATAAATATTATTACATGATCCACATATACATTTATACATTGTTATCATATCCCTCTTAAACATTTCTTCTCTAGTTTAAACAATCCTAACGTGGCCAGTCTTTCTTTAAAACAGAGACTTTCCATACCCTTTGCCCATAGTTGCCCTTCTTAGGACTCTCTCTATTAATATCCTGTTTGAGCGCTGGTTACCAACTGTTACTTATAAAACCGCAATTTCACGATAGCGCTGGCTACGGCTTGAAAGAGGCTCAGCTATCTTTGTGTGTGGCCTTCTTCTCCCAGATTCCTTTCACCTGCAGAAGCAATGCAAATCAGCAGGCCAGGATAAGCTTGTTATGATGACTTTCCAAGCTGACATAACAGCAATCTGAAGACACATGTCACATCACCTGCAGGACACACGTTCTCTTCCAACAGTAGAACTGCTCAGTGCCAGAGAAGTCGCCTGTCTAAGCATCCTCCATGTCATTAAGGAAAGAAAAATATTAATTAACAAAAATAGTGCTGGAAGCCAATTTTAGCACTACCAAAGTATAGTAAGTGCAATAGAAAACGAAGATCATAAAGAAGGGATATACTCACAGTTCACCCCAGTCTATTGGTGCATGTATATACAGTATAACAACCGCAAAGAGTTATGAGTTTACCTCCAAAAATAAAGCATGGTAGTTATTACAAGTACATTTATTAGGACATTACAGGGCCTACCGTGTTTTGTGCCTTTTGCGGCACTTACTCATAGGCTGGAAAATAATTAAGATAAGTAAAATTTAAGACAAAAGCAGAGTGAGCTTGGCCGATTTGCCATGTACAGCCAACGTGTCAATCATAATCAGATCAGCTCGGAATTAATGAAAAATATAAAATCATTATTTTTCCATAATATATAAAATTTGAACAAGAAAAAAAAGCATACAACCATTTAAATAATAAATTGGGAAGTACAAAACTACACTGGGAAACAAATCCACATGCCATCAGTTAGGGGTAAGTACCATAGTTGCAATAAGTCTCCTCTAGGCTTAATTATCTATTTCCCTTCACTATATTGGCACAAAAGTCTTCTAATACTTCTGTTTGATAATATATCTTTACATTTAATTCGAATGCAAAAGATTTTAAACAGTAAATATTGTAGTGAAATGCCTGCCAGAAAATAAATGTGTGTTGATTTGTTACGGCAACATTCGCTGATTATGGTTTCTTGAGATAAAGTGTAAAAGCACTTTTGGTTACAAAGAACACAAAGGAAACAAGACAAGCAGTTAATAAATGAGATGTAGGGGATATATGTCAGGTCTATCTAATAAAGTAATAATAATAATAATATAGTTCACAGTTATGAATCTGTTGCAACCTCCATTTATTGTTCCATGCAAACTGAACAGTGTAACAATCACACGACTAAGTGGGGCCATTAGTTTCTCTAGGAGTGTGGTGACAGCACACCCATCAATAACACTAAGCCTAGCTGTTAGTAAAGGGCCCTGCTTGGAAATTAGACAATAATGCATTAATATCTAAGGGGCCGATTCACTAAGCTCGAGTGAAGGATTCGAATGAAAAATACTTCGAATTTCGAAGTATTTTTTTGGTACTTCGACCATCGAATTGGTTAAATTCGTTCGAATTCGAACGAAATCGAACGAATCGAACGAAAAATCGTTCGACTATTCGACCATTCGATAGTCGAAGTACTTGCCCTTTAAAAAAAACTTCGACCCCCTACTTCGGCAGGTAAAACCTACCGAAGTCAATGTTAGCCTATGGGGAAGGTCCCCATAGGTTTGCTAATCTTTTTTTGATCGAAGGATTTTCCTTCGATCGTTGAATTAAAATCGTTCGAATCGTTCGATTCGAACGATTTAATCGTTCGATCGAACGAAAAATCCTTCGATCGATCGATCGCAGGATTAGCGCTAAATCCTTCGACTTCGATATTCGAAGTCGAAGGATTTCAATTCGAGGGTCGAATTTCGAAGTATTTTTAACTTCGAAATTCGACCCTTAGTGAATCTGCCCCTAAATGTTTAGTTTTAGATAAGAGGCCATTGTTAGAAGTGATACATAAAATAAAAAACATCTTGAAAAAATAGAAGAAAACGTATAAATAAAAAGTGTAGAGAAACATTGTATTGAAGTACTAAACAGCCTAACATGAAGTACTATAAACTATTATTAAAGATGTCCACTTGAGTCTGTTTCAGGAAGGTTTACACAGTACCAACATACGATCATTTATCACTCAAGAAGCTGCCAAAATTCTTATTCACTCTCTCGTCATATCAAGTCTAGACTACTGTAACTCTCTTTTAATTGGCCTTCCCCTCCAGAGACTGTCACCTCTCCTGTCCATAATGAACACTGCCGCGAGGCTCATAAACCTCAGCAACCGCTCCTCCTCTGCCATGCCATTCTGCCAATCCCTACACTGGCTTCCACTGCCTTTCAGAATAAAATTCAAATTAATGACCCTAACATTCAAGGCACTTCATAACTCTGCCCCACCCTACATCTCTGAACTCATCTCTATATACTCACCCAACCGCTTACTACACTCCTCTACCGACTTGCTACTCAACTCTTCTCTCATTACCTCCTCAAATGCTCGCATTCAAGACTTTGCAAGGGCTGCGCCCCTACTCTGGAATTCTATTGCACGGTCTGTCCGACTTTCTCCCAACCTTTCTGCTTTCAAAAGATCTCTTAAAACGCACTTCTTTAGAGAAGCCTACCCTCGTGCTGCTTAACTACCAAGTTAAATACCACATACAGTACTACATCTCTCACTCGCTTAATTCTGATCCTTTCCTCTGCCACACATTGTGTCTTATTCCCTTCACTTTAGATTGTAAGCTCTTTTGCACAGGGCCTTCCTCACCTTTTGTACTGGTATTGGTTGTGATATATGTAACTCCATATTTTCAATGTACGGAATTAGTGTGATTTAGTTGTATAAACACATTTACTTTACAGCACTGCGAAAAAATGCTAGCGCTATATAAATAAATGTTAATAATAATAATACCCTTAGGGCATTATGGCTTGGCACACTGCCAGCCTCAAGAATGAAAATCGAGAGGGGCTTCCTGGGGTGACAAGGTTTCCCCATGTTTTTAGCATGAATTTTAAAACCTTGGTACTTTGACTGCTCATAATTTGTCCATAATTTTCATTATCTAGGGTGGAACCTTAAATTTTAATTTTAATTCTAGACATAAAGTATAGGTCTTATAGGTCCACATGTTAAACCAGACAATGAGAAAGCGGTATTCATGGCAACACAAGCTTTGGTGTATGTAGGTGAGCACCAATAGTAACCTTCAGATAAAGCCAAGAAAGGGTTATGTACTACATGTACATTTGATGAATCACTCTATCTCAACTGATTGTTCTCTGGAAACAACTAAATATGCATGGCAGAAATAGCCCATAATGCATGTCTCTACCCAATCTCATATTCAAACAAAATAACAAAATGGGATTTGTTTTTGTATTTCTGGGAAAATGCAAGGTGCAGATCTTCCTAGTTCTTCCTAGGACTAAACAGTTGGATGTAACATTCTCACATCATTTCTGTAACTTTTGTCTTACTTATAATTGCTTGCGCGCTAAAAGAAAGTGAGTGTTTCAAATGTCACGTATCCTACAACCCAGTGAACTTAATGTGAGGAAATCATTTCCACCACCTCCTTTCCTGTTTTTTGCTTGTGTTTTATAATATCTGCAGGATTTAAAGGTTGAATCTCACATGCTTTCTTGGTTTAATAAAATCATTAATATTAATATTATATATATATATATGAAACAATGCATTATTCAATCTGGGGTTCATTTTCAGCTAATGATAGTGGCTAACAGCTCACTTTCCTGTTTCTGTGCCAAAATCTGCTCCATGTGTGCTTACAGTCTGAACCCATGCATGTCAGGTCACACATATAGAGGGGATGGAAGGAAGAGGATTGATATCTCCACTGCAATGTATATCAACCGCATGCCATTTGCCTTAAGGTTAAATAATGTTTTCCATCTGATGACATCTGTGCTCTGAATCATATGCAGTGGTGGCAGACAAAGGTCCACTCAGAAACACTTTCGGAGCTATACGTAACTGCCTTAGGCAGTTTTTCATAGATAACTGTGGATAGTGGTGGTCCAAACGCCCCATGGGCTAAATGAGATTAGTGAAAAAGAATGAATACCTTGGTAAATCTAAACAAGCTACCATTTTTCATGATAATTGTACTCTCTATCTATTTTTGTTTTGGAATATGTGTTATAAATAGGTTATATAATCCTGCATGCTGCTGATATGTGATAACTAGTAGCAACAGGGAGTTAATGATAGTCCCCACCCCATAAAATCCTCTGGTTAATCATTGATGAACATGGAAACTCAGTGGAGCATTTTCCAGAATAGCATCTATCCACCATGAGGGACATGAAAAGGGTTAAAAACAAAACTATAACAAAAACAAGTCTGTAGGTATAACTGAATATTGATGGAAATATGACAAATACATTCCAACCACTTAATTAATATAGTATAAACGTTTCACTATAACCATCACTTCTGTGGGTGCTGTAGGATCCTTGAAAAAGATACCAATGAGTGACCAAAACACTGGATTCACAATGTGATGTAAAATAAAAACTTTCATAAATTTGATTGATCCACAGAGCCCAATCATTTGATGCTGGTGCAGGTATGCAAGTACCTTTGTAAATAGTGTTTCAAGGGATGCACTTTTACTTGAATTTGTAAATGAATCCTTACTGTATGTATTGGGCCATTAAATAGTCCCTCGGTGCATAGGCCAGGCTCCTTCAAACCTTCATTAAGTGATCTGAGCTTTAAACTATTCTTATATATAACTGAATAATAAAGTCTAATCTTAAGAATTTTGGTAACATAAAACAATGTGTGTGTAAGTATTCAATCCCCATGATTCTATATTATGTGCAGCAAGCTTCAAATATTCAGGGTATGTACTGGGTTGGGGTGATTTTTGACTTCTTTTTTTAGGCAGATTTGCTCCAGGATTTTCAGGTTTGTCTGAAGATATGTATATGGTATTGTAGTGCTCAACTAGTGCCACAGATTCTGAATTGGACCTTTGTAGGATAATCAAATTTTCTTTTTCGTCTTGAGCCACTTCAGTGTTCTTGAGCCACAGTGTCTGGCATATAAACTCTTCCACTAATACAGTTACAATGGCAATTTTCTGGAATATGAGTTTCTAGATAAGTACTCCTTACCGGTAAGAAAATACTGAATCTCAATATGGCAGAGACACACGCTGCTATTTCAGGAGATTTGTCACCCAGCGACAAATCACTTCTTCTACCGATCTGCCTTCCCACCAGCGATTTACATTCTAGCTGGTGGGATGGCACTCAGATCGCTTTGGCTTTCCAAAGTCGCCCGAAGTTTCATTGTGAGGCAACCTTGGGTACCTTTGGAAAACAAAGCGTTCCAAATGCTATCCCAGCATTGGCGATTTACATTCTAGAGTGCGGGAAGGTAGTTTGTTGCCTGAAGAAGAAGCGATGTGTCGCTGGGCGACAAATCTCCCAAAATAGCAGTGAGTGTCTCTGCCCTTATGGTATAAACTATCCGAAGGAGTCACTACTTCCTGCCCCAGCATATAATGCAGCACTATTTGCACACCCAGGAAGAAAGGCTTAAATTCTGTCAGACAATCTAATCTTATCAGTACACAAGTGTCTGTCATGGCCCAATCACTAGCTTTTAGCAAAGGATGTGTTGACAGTTTTAGTTACATCAGCATCCCACCCTTTAACTCATTCTATTTTATTGTAAGTTAAAAAAAATATGGCGAGTAAATTCAAAAGTGAAATTCTATAATTTTCAACCACGTACACTTTCCTGTTCCCTGTTACAGGGAACAGTCTAAGCTTCTCTGTGTCTACGTGGTTCTGAATTTATTAAAGGAATTATTTTTTTAGAAATGGTTATTCTGCACAGGGAGCTTTAGGGGAGCTGTGATACATATTGCTCTAATGAGTGTGTAGTGTTTTTGCATTTCATCCAATGAAATGGGTCCCTCCAGTGGTAACACTGTTGAGAAAAACAAATACTTGAATCTACCAACCAGTCCACTGGGCAGATTTGTTGTTTGAGATTTATTAATACATTACAGTATTTGGGCAGCCTGCTATGCCAGCCACCTTGTCACCTTAGGCTGTGACCTTTGTGGTATTTCCCCAAATCTGGGTCTGTACAAAAGGCCAGATAACACTTTTGTCTAGTAGTAGAACTAAATGCAAGTTAGAGGCACTTATTACCTCCAGCTGTAGCCTAACCTTGTGCCAAGACAGGGAATTGTTAGATTAAATGTCCAGGTTGTACAGATCAACTGTGATTGGGTTGCAGGATTGTCTGTTGAAAATTCCCTCCAGTCTGCGGTGCCATACATTCCAGGATGGCGGAACAGTATGGATGAATTTTGCCAAATTGCTCAACATATTCTTTCATATTGGGCTATTCATTACCTGTAAGTGTACTGCAGTATCTTACTATTTTCTCTTATCGAATGTTATGCTTCCGCTGATAAGTATTTTTCACACTATATTAAAAAAATATATTTTTAAATAAAAGATGGCTGAAAAACATATTTACATTTTTTTTCTCTTGTTTTCACCTTGTAGACAGAGTTCCCCTAGAATACAGAGTGGAAAAAGATTAGATATTAGCTTCAATTGGGCTTAACCTCCAGGCGTGACAAGATAACATCTACTAAGAAGATAAAGCCATTTATCAGGTAATGTATACATTCAAATGTTTAAAGCAAATGCATGGCCGTTCCTTACATGTTCTATTATCGTCTAAAACTATTGTGAAACTGAGAAGTGACACTGACAATGTCAGTTGCGTTATTGTTGCTTGACAACACTTTCAATTTGCACTCTCCTTTGGAGCCAAAGACTTATCTATCATAAAGGACCTTTCATGTAAAGATCAAGGGAAAGAAAAGAAATTCATTCTCACTCACTTTCTGCTTATTTTTTGTGCACCATGGGCACGCGCTTCCTATATTTAATTGCATGTTAAAAAAAAGTGATAACACAAACACACAGTATATGTGTTATTAGCCGCAGGTGGCTCTAAAGCTGGCCATGTAAAGCTGGCCATAGACGCAAAGATCTGATCGTACGAATCAAGAATTCGTATGATTTTCGGACCGTGTGTGGAGAGTCCTAACATTTTTCGTCCAGCGGAGATCGGTCGCTTGGTCGATCGGACAGGTTAAAAGATTTCTGTCGGCTGCGGGTAATATCTCTGCATGTGTTGCCGATCGTACGATATTCAGGGGGAGACTGTCACTAGATTTCGTCGGACATAACTTTCGTACGATTGCTGTCAGGAGCAGAACATCGGCTGATCTGTTCTTTTGTACTTTATTTGATCGGAATGGTTAGTGGCAGGTCGGGAGATGGGAAAGTCTGATCGTACGATGATTCATATGATCGGATCTTTGCATCTATGGCCAGCTTAAGTCCTGGTTAGATTAGTCAGTTAGCCTGGCTGTATATTCATATGCTTATCCCGTAAGAGGGAGATGTGAAAGTTTCAACAGACTGGGAATAAAGATACATGAGCATACAATACAATCATTCAGGCCATTGGCTTGTATGAATGCAACAGCAGTATTTGGACACTGCCAGGTCCAATTTGTGCAATTGCCCACATTGTACAATATTGATTTTTTTGTAAACCAGTTGGATACATTCAAAGCTGGCCAGTGTATAGCTACTTTTAGGGTAAAGCTACATTTTGATCAGATTTTGTGGGTCAGATTTCATCTGATCTTGCAATCCAGCACCATATTGGACACCCATTCTAGGATGCTACAAAATCTGATCCCCATATAGCTGGAATGTAAATTCGGATCACATAAAGTCAGATGGTGCATCCAACATTCAATGTATTTCAATAAATAAAATAAGTCTGGCAGACTCCATCAAATTATATCTTGTCGGATTAAGCATTCGCATCTAACAGAAATTTGCCTTGTAGTTTACACGTCAACTTTTTCTCATTATACAGTATATCTTGAATCACACGACTACACACGGCATGTTGAATGTGTTTTGTCGATCCAAAACCATCCTACGAAAACGCTTGTGTGACAGGAAGTAATGGAGTATCATCCAAATACCTTTGCTTGCCTCCTCATCTGGCACTGGTTAAAATGGTTGGTTAAATGTCTGTGTCGTGACGGTCGATTCCTCAGGATATCCTAATGCTTACCCTATAGTGCTGCTCTTGGCAAGTTCAGCAGCTGCAAAGGCAAAAAGTCAGGAAATGTGGAATTAGAAACAGAGAGTATCCTTTCTTTTTGTCATTTGTACATAGAAAGAGGAAGGTCAAGTGCTGTACAAACAAGCCTACAGACTGTTTTCTATTTAATTGTTGCTATTAATTTTCTTTTAATGTATCTCTAGTGCATAAGTACAAATTTAAAAAAATAATAATAATAAAAAAAAAAAAATATATATATATATATATATATATATATATATATATATATATATATAAACCTCCTGTAACATCCCTTGTGAGTGAAACACTGTCTACTTATCCCCATTTTCAGAGCAAAATAGAAGGTGACCTTTGGCTGCTTTTCAGCAAATAATGCCACACAACACTGACCGTTCTGAAACATTATCCTACCAGGTTTTTATTGGGTCGCCCTCCATCATGGGTTTCCGCACAACCTAAACTGTGATGCTTTCCTCTAATCTTAATTTACCCCCAGTTCTGGCACAAGAACTCTTAAATGGTTCCAACCCGAAAATTTGAATCGTATTAGATTCATACAAATCAAGTTTTTCTCAGAAAAAAAACCTTGAGGGGCACATTTACTAATGGTCGAAGTGAATTTTTGAATGAAAAAACTTTGAATTTCAAAGTATTTTTTGGGTACTTCGACCATCAGATAGGCCAAATTCGACTTCGATTCGAATTGAAAATACTTTGAATATTCAAAAATCGAAGTACTGTCTCTTTAAAAAACTTTGACTTCGACACCTTAAACCTGCCGAATTGCTATGTTAGCCTATGGGGACCTCCTAGAACCTATAGCCAAAATTTGGCTAAGTTTTAAAAAGTCTAAGAATTTTTTTTGAAAATCAATCAATTGATTAAATCATTCGAAACGTTCGATTCAAACAATTTCTACGATCGATCGATTTTAATTCGACCGAAAACGGGCAAAAAAATTCAAAAACAGAAGTTTACTATTGAATTTGGCCAATTCGATGGTCGAATTTCAAGTTTTTTTACTTCGAAATTCGACCCTTGATAAATGTGCCCCTGAATGTCAGGAAGGCTATTAACATCTCCAAATGGCTTAACTGACCTTATAGTCGGCAGGTTTTATTTGGCGAATATCCAAATTAGGACTGTTTCCATGGTCGAGGTGTGATAAATCTCACATTTAAATTTACATTCAAATAAGGGAATTAAGATTTGAATGTGTGAATTTCAAATTCGAATGTACTATTCGCTCCTTGATAAATCTGCCCCTAAATATTGATTGAATTTGGAACAGTATTTCGCAACGATACATGTTTTTACAAATTATTGGAACTTAAATTGAGTGAAACTGAAAATACATGAGGCATAGGTGAGTAGAAGAGGATGAAGAATCAGTGAATTATGTTTTCGAGTCAGTGAGCATGAGCAAATCTTTTGTCAATGGCATTTTATCTCTTTGACCTTAGACTCTATTCAGCTCCCTAAGGTCTGTCAATTAATCTCTATTTTGACCTAATAAAAGTCATTTGTTGAGGGACGTTTTTTTAGCTGTGTCCCCTGGGTACCTTGGTCTATAGCCTATGACATCTGAAGGTTACTGGTTTAAGCTCTCTGGTTTAGATTTGGAAGCAAAAATGTAGTTGGTTCAAGGACAATGATGTTTTAATATTTTAATGTTGTTGCTTGACAACTTTAAATCATTAGTTGAGGTTAATATAACACATTTTCATCCCACATTAAAGACAATGTGATGAAGGGTTCAACAATTTTCTGCTTAGTCTTGAAGCTCATAACAAAAATCCCTGATGATCTTTTCACTACATTTTTGAATAGCAACTGAAAAATCAGAATTGGACTTATTTATTCATGCTAAATATGATTTGTTGTTAGGTTAAGTTTGAGGTTAATTTTTACTTTTCATATCTCATAAGCTCTCTGGTTAAGCACACAGCTTTCTCTGTAAGATTAACTAAGGCTACTGCCAAAATTCTTATACAGCCTCCAATATTCATCTTGACAAATTCCTAAAAACTGGCTTCCAATTATCATCTCTGCAGTACTTTCCAAAGACAACATGTAGGATTACCTTATTTTGCAAAATGTAGCATATTAACTAGAATCTATAAAAAAAACCAAAACAAATATATTCAACTGAACTGCCATAAATGTTTTCTCTTCATATATCACTAGACATTTCTTGCACCCACCCTAAAACTCTCCACCCAATTACCCTACATGCTAATAGCCTTCATCTTAGTACATGTTTTCACAAATTATCCTCTGTATAAAATTTACTGAATCGAGCCGATAAAGAAAAAACAAGCACAATAACTCCAAGCCGAAAGTATGTTAGGCTTTATTCCGTAACCTATATCTAATGTACCTTACTGTTATTAGCACCACATCATATAGGACTCAGGCCAGCAGCTGGTTTATGAGAGCAGACACTAAAACCCTTTATAGTGACCTACTGTATACTTCTCAACAATATTTTTCTACTCAGGATTTATGATGTTAGTTCTCCCACCAAGTATGTACTTGATGTGAGAGATGAAAAGAAGATTTGACTGGGGCAGAGATTTCTCCTTAAGTAAAGAGAATATTATGGTCATATGATCTACAGAAAACTTGGCATAAGAACACAAAAACAAAGCAGCTTTCCAAAAAGTCTTCCATATTGAAGGGATTCAAGTGCTTGTTTAAAGGGGTTGTTTACCTTCCAAAACTTTTTGTTGTTTTTAGACTCTGGCGTATTAGCAACTATTGGATCAATTCTAATAGCTGCCTGTAATGAAACCCAAAGATTCTGCTCAGCACGGACAAAGATAAGAAATGTATCAACTAAATGTATCAATTTAGAATTACAGGGTCGGTGCCCCCCCCCCCAGAGCTGCTTCAAAAGGTGAAAAATGACACTTTATACTTCAATATTAGAAAAACGGTCACACATAGAAAATAGAAAGTCATCGGAAAAAGTTGTTATTTCTGGTGATCTATCTGAAACCAACTAGTTGTTTGAAGGTGAATAACCCCTTTGGTAACTTCATGTATCCCCCTTAGTTCATACACAACTGTGATGAGGGCCGCCATCAGGGGGTCACAGGGGGGACAGTCCTCCCGGGCCCGGGCGATTATTAACTGTAAGGGGGGCCTGGCCGCACCGCACTGAACTGATTTGCACATTTGCAGCTCCCGCACACAGACCTCCAGCGCCGGGGAATTCAGGGCAGTCCTGCAATCAGTGCTGTGCGCTCCTGCAGCAGCCAGACACAGCCACTTACTATTGACTGCGGGTAGCCAATCAGGATTTGGGCGCCTAATCTCTGTCCAATCAGATCATGAGCACAGACTCATCATGCAACACGAGGGGACTCTACCGTTAGTGATACGAACACTCTATGGTACAGGTGTAACTAATCAAAAGATCATGCTGCAATCGCAGGATTTACAGAAGGCAATGTCAAAGTAGTGATAAGTAGTCGCACTTTTAATATTCTTATGCAACCGGGGTAGCATTGTACGTTCAATAGATATCGGCAGTGGCGTAACTACTTCCCAAGGGGCAGTGTGAAAACTTCCCTGAAACCTCTATCAACCCTGAGTAAAAAATGTGTGCTAGTCAGCTCTGCCTCGGTCTCGCCACCCCACCGTGTCTCTCTTATTCCATCTAGACGCCACCTCTTTCCCACACCGTTTCCTCATCCTCCCCCATCTCTCTCTCCTGCACGTCTCTCCCATCCCTGGTCATTGAGTTCCCCGAGTCCCGACATAAATTGCGATCGTCTTATCTGAGGCCAGTGATCTGAACTGATGTCCTGTCAGTGTCTGCCCCCCCCCTCCCCGCAGCTGTTGCTGGGAAATGTCTGTAAGTTATGTTTATCATTCCTGCAAATCTGTAGCTGAACTGAACCATCGGGTGCTGTAAGGAAGCTGGTATAATTAAATCATCGGGAACTGTAAGGAGATTTTTTAACACCCAGATTAATGTTAGAAAAGTTGCAAACTCTTTGGATTACATATAAAACTACTACCACCATGCGGGCCCCTGACCACCAATGTGGGCCCCCTGAGCCACCAATGCGGGCCCCCTGAGCCACCATGTGGGCCCCTGAACCCCATGCAGGGCCCCTGAGCCACCATGTGGCCCCCTGAACCCCCATGCGGGCACCTAACCCTTTCTGGTTGATACCAAAGAGCTACATTTGTGGCCTTTGTACTGGGGGGGCGTGGTTAGGGGAGGCGTGGTGAGGGAGGCCCAGAAAATTTTGTTGTGTGGGGCCCCGTGATTTCTGATGGCGGCCCTGACTGTGATGTTTTCAGCCACCTTTTTCTCTTTGTTTAGAGTATTTTGTTAAGTTCAGCATTATATAATACATATTTATTACCTTTCCTCAAAAGCCCTGCAAAAAAACCTTAAAGGGCAAGTCAATTCCAAAATAAAAATTTGCCTAATAGAAGAAATAATAATTCTAAGCAGCTTTCGAGTATGCATTTTTAAAAAAGCAGGTCTGTTAATCATCTGGCTTGCCTTACATTGTATCAACAGTCTGACAAACACTGCTTTCAGAAGTATTACATATACAAATAACTTAACAACTATAGAATTGCTTTTAATAAATATACATTGCAAAGTTGCTTAGAATTGTGGGTTTTTTTTTATTTGGAATTTTTTTTAGGGGGTTGACATTCCCTTTAAGGTAATTTTGAATGAAAATATCATGGGTGAATGTCATGATGGATTTTTAAAAGTGAAGTACACTGCATTCAGATCATTCCTATGTGTTACTGGCCCTTTAATTTGATTGTGGAAATACAGTCCATGAGGCCATGATAGTTTAAACAGTCTACAAAATCTGCCCTCTGTGTTTTTTTGTCATTTCCACAGCTTTGGCCTCTTGGTAAAGCAAAGGTAAAAATAGCCCGGAAGGTTCAGTTAGATTCAATACTGTGACTTCTGGTTGTCATCACGGTTCTTTCCTAAAAACACAGTGTTGTTGGGTTTTCTTATTGCATGGAACTGAAAAGGTGGCGAATGATGATGCCACCAGTTTGTTTTGACCACCAAAGATGTTTGCAAACAAACAGACAATACTCACACACTGTTACCCGGACTCTGATGCACTTTCTAGAAACTGCTGTAACATTCCTTGTCCAAGGCAAAGACTGAAGTGTAGGCTGCCGCCCTTCAAAAAACACAAACTCTAATAAACAGACAATGGTTTCTGTGCCATTTTATTTGCTGGGTATGTATGCCAGTGGGAATAAGCTGCTTTCTGCACCTTGTATGTGTTTTCACTTATCAACCTGGTAGTAAACACACAGAGTGGATTTCAGAGTGAAAATACATATTTCAGTGTTTCTGCACCAAAATTCACTCTGTGTGTTCACTAACAGAATTAGGATCAGCACATACAAGGTGCAGAAGTTAATGGATCAGCTTTTTATTCCACTGGCATGTATAAAATGGACCTGTGTGCCATTAGCCTATTGCCCTGGAAAAATTACAAAATGTATTTATTTCTTTTTTTGCTAAATTTGCCATGCAGGTAATTATGCCCTAGCAGCCACGATTCACATCATTGGAATTAATAAACGCCAACAACATAGAGTAGCTTGTTTTACCTTTTGATTTAATAAAATGATTTGAGGATTTTGTTAATATTTAAAAAAAATTTTTATTATATTACAGGGCCTGCCATGCATACCATGAAATGAAAATATGAGCGATAAGCAGTTCAGATGTCAGATGTGCTTGGTAGGAGCCTAAAGTAAAGGTACATGAGCCTATAAGAGCTTACGACTTGGTACTTCTGGAGCAGATAGACAACTTATTGGCCCATGTATGCGGCCTACCCGACTAATATCTATCCAGAAATCAGACAGATATCAATCAGGAAGGTATAAAAATTCCATCAGGGCGAGGATCACATTGCCTTGACGATATGGACCTCGTCTCAAGAGCTTGCATTGCTAACAGTGTGATACGATTATTCTCTTGGAGACTGCTCCTATTTGGAAGAACTTGTATCATTCCAGGGATCTTTATTACTTGAATGTTAATGGGATATTTAAAAAATCCAATAAAATAATCTACATTTTCTGCCTTTTGATGTCATATTGTACTCATATTTGTGAAGGCTATGCATGCTAGAGTTGTGTAACCAAAGCCACAATGACCAATCTCAGTAAATTGCTGCATAATATATTAGCATTACATACAGAATAATATGATTATATATTTTAAAACAAACATTTACAGAAGTTGTTTATTTTGCCTTAGTACGTTTTCTTATCTCAGTCACTGTGCACAATGTGTTTTGTTTGAGTTATCCCTGGTGGTTTAAAAAAAGTCCAGTCATTTTAGATCCAGCCATTTGTTTTCTGCCTTGGGGTGATCATTAACCATAACTTTAATTAGGGATTAACAATTTGGAATGGTATTAATACACAAAATGACGTTCAAAGAACATGAGCACATTCAAACACACTCTAAGGAATGGTCACTTTTATTGATGAGCGAAATTTTTGCTCAAGATTTGTGAAAATGATGCCCATAGACACTAATGGGTGAAAAAATGTTGTCACGCATAAAAAAAATGTTGTTGCTCATAGAGTTTAATGCAATAAATGTGATTTAAACTGCTGGGAATTATTCAGTATTGTTATAAAGATATCTAGGACCTCACTCATAAAATGTGAGGAAACCTAACCATCTGATCACACAGATTTTAAGTAATCATATTCTGCAGTGTCATACATAAATTATAACCGATTGATGCTAAAATCATTAAAGTAAAATATGGACTAAAACATGCCATGAGCACTATAATACAATGTTGGGGAGAACTTTAAGTAAGAGACATCTAAAATAATCCACATGAAAAATGCTATAAAAGCAACCAAACTACTCTTCAGTGTCTGTGCAAAATGCAAATAAAATACCACAAACGACACATATACTGTAATTATATTTACTAAAAATAAGTTTGGAGCCACTTTGGCAAATGGCTCTTTTTGGTTTTAAACAGTAATGTTGGGGGGGGGGGGTAACAGCAAAGCATTTCATGTTATTGCTGTTTCTGTATTTGTCTTTTACAAACATTTGAGCCATATTGCATAAATTCCTTAATATATATGTTCTATTGTTGTGGCTTGTGTATGCTGTCCTATAATAAATGTGTGAGTGCTGTACTGACCTACCTAGCTGGAAGTCTGCTGGCCCAGAACCTATCCCATGTCTTTATCTTTATATGCTTTGGCCAATATTCTATTAAAAGAAAAACATCCCTCACCACCAAAGATGATGCAGGGCAGAAGAGTGCCCAGATATAGGAATGCCTTCCCATATTTGTTTTATTTTTGCTTTTTTTTCCTCATTGAGTATGCATTTGGCACAGACTGTGTGTTTTCCCTGGCATATACTCTGCTTCAGTAGTGTCATTTTGTACTTTTCTTACCTTAAAAAAATACATAACTTTATTTTTAATGTTATATGGAGATGATGTGGCTTCCAAGTGGAGAGATACTATTTTACATGTGATATCACACCCTGAGGAAATTGCATAGTGTTCCAAAAATATAAAAAGCTAAATTGAGTTAGAATAAGCTCAGAACTGCCAACTTTATTTACTTTAATACAGTATGTGGATTCCCATAGCAAAATTCTGGATGTGACAGAGTTTATAAAGTCCATAAAGCTGCCATGTATGGGGCCCTCCATCGGTCTTCCCCAATTGATATCTGTCAGAAAATCATGCTGATATTGATCGAACAGGTTTAAAAATCCCAGCAGTCCTTGCTCTGATAGCTTGTATCTCTGTCATTGTGATGTGATCGTTGGGCCCTGGAGTCCAACATTGGATCAGCCTGATATTGCTCACTTCACGTTGCAGGGGGGATCTGCCAATGAGGTTGGCATCGCCAGCTAGGTTTCCAGGGGTGGCAAAAAGCCACTCCTGGTGCCTTTAAGAGCTGAATTTCCGTTTTTTAAACCCGAAATTCAGCTTTACTAGGGCGAGAGAGCGCAATTGTGCCCTCCGCACTAGCGTTGCTGCCTGCCCCCGGAAATGGATTCGGGCTGGGGGGGGGGGAGCATTACTGGAGCCGCCTCAGGCGGCAATATACACAGGAATGGCGCTGTCAAGGTTGGCATATTGGTGAAAGATCTGCTTATTTGTAAACCTCGCCAAACAAGCAAATCTTTTAATGTATGGCCAGCTTAACTTATATTTAGTGTTCTATTAAAGCAGGTCATCTGGATTGGTTTCTATTTTCTTTCGATAATAATCTTTGGAAAGGTTGAATGGTTGAAGTGGAGGTTATAGTCAACTGATTTTTTTATGGCAAAAAGTTTTTTACTGGAGTTATTAATGAACACTGATAAACTTGTAGGAATAGTGGAATGAATCTGAACTATGAATTAATAAACTGGTTGCTGCATATGTATTGATGTTTTAAGTACCTATTTATTTTTGTAGTATAGGCTGGCAAGCCCAGTGTTGGACTGGAGGGTCAGAGGCCCACTGGGTTTTTACACGGTGTCCCGTAAGCCCAGTACAAATCTCTGGCCTAGCCACAATTTTATGCATGTGTACTTAATAAACTGGAAATAGAAAGCACATTCATTTGACATTTATGTTTTTGGGAGTTGTAGTTTAAACACCGAAAATCCATGCCCTTGCTAAAGCTGCCAGCATACAGCTAGTAATTACAAACTACACTTACAAAGCATTACTCAGCTTTCTTACACCCTTTCTGCCTGAAACTTTTTATGTGGGGTGATACTCTGAGCTCTGGGCTAGGGCAATTGTTCCAGCCTGACCCCTAAAATAGCTCTGAGAATATGCAATTGGTGCAGGTTGCTCAACCTGTGAATACTGTCAGGCCTGGATTCCAGGCTGAGGCACAATCTGCCATTGTTTTTGCACTTTGCACCCTGCCCTGCACTACTCTAAATTTCTTCAGGTCTCTGAGAATTACAGAAACCTGCTTTCCGCCCCATGAATACAGTGCTACCTGCATTCAGCAGTGCTGTATTCATGATTGGTGTGTGAAGAGACATAGGCATCCTTCTTCTCATTCGGAGCCCTGTACTTACCACCCTGCCTTTTGCGTCCCTTTATTCTTTAGTACTTGCATCTGAGGTTATAATAAGAGTGGTTGTTTAACTTTGACCCCAGACACAAATACTAGACCACTAGGGCTCATTTAAAAAGCACTTGCATCTGGGGTCTGGCAGCACTCTGCCCTTAGTGCTGGACTGGAGTAAGCATGCCAGCCCTCCCTACAGGGTTGCCAGATTGGCGGGTTACCAGGTTTATAGCCAAATTGGGCTATTTTTAAAACTAATTTTTAAAAGCGGGCAATTTTTTTATGCAAATTGACGTGACATCAGAGTTCAAGTGATGGCAGCCAGGCCTGCCCCACTGACCCAGCTCCTATTTTGCTGTACTGGATAGTGGTGCTGGAGGAATCTGCTTGACTGCCCAATAACAGTGCTACCCTCCGGACTCCCGGAAGCCCTGCTTTGGTTTCAACTGCCAGTCTCTGTGAATGTGTTACCTGTATAAGGTATGGAAAATGGAATTGGCAAATGAGGGCTGGCTGTGGGACTAACGGAATGCTTCTGTGCCACTGCGTCTGGCGAGTCCGGACATGGAAAAGACCCTACTTGTATTGCAATTGGGTTCAGTCTGGTATACGAGCTGAGCAAGTAGTCTAAAGTAGTCTGTGTGATACCTTTCATACCCTTATTGTTTTACTTTATTTTATTAAGATTTTTCAGTGTATGAATTGGGATATTTTTGGGCTACCTTTAAAATGGCTTTTGGATACTTTTTGGCTATTTTTTTTATAGTCTTTGGTTGGTTTTGAAATGTAAACCCGACTCCCTAATTTGTGCAAGGTAGGCAGGGTCAGACTGGGGGACCCGGGGCTCACCGGGGCTTCTGCCTCAGGCCCCCCCTCCGGACCCCGGGGGATGCTGCCTCAACTGCTCCGGACGCGCAAGAGTGCACTTGCGCATGCTGCTTTTTTTTGCTGCAAGGAAGAAAACCAGGGTGCTTATATGGGCCAGTGGGGCCCATTGGGTTTTTTCCCGGTGTCCCACCGGCCCAGTCCGACCTCGAAGGTAGGGAATGGGAGAGGGGAAGTGTATATGCGGCCTGCCCTCACCCCATGACTACAGTCTAAACTGTATTCATGTGGCACACACAGGTCTCTGAAGACATCATTTTGCCATAAGAATAGTGACTTGGCACAAACTGCTATATCTCGTGCTGGTGTGGTCGATCCTTTTGTGCCAGTTTGTTGGCACATGTGCTGCAAGTTGCAAGGAGGAGCTTCATTCAGCCCAGTAGAAAACAGTTTTTGCTTCAGGAATGGGCAGCACTTCTATGAATGATCAGGCCCTGATTTGTGGAAAGGCCACCTAGTCCTGGGCCTAGGGCAGCAGGATTTTAGGGGGGTGGCTCCAACCATACCCACATTGGTTAAAAAACACTGGGGATGCGGTGGAGATATAATAATTTTTTAAATTTCCAGTGCGCCAATGAAATATTTGTAGGGACAGGGGCGACGAACGGCAGTGGGCCTAGGGGCTCCTGGATGTAAATCCAGCCCTGCGAATGAATATATATAGTGAATAAAGTACCCGCTCTTGTAAAATATAAGGAAATTATAAGTTACTGAGGAGGTAACTTCTAATATCCTCATATTTTGCAACTGGGGGTACTTTATTTATTATAATACACAAGTTTCAGTGAGTCATGTGACAGAAATGACATCATAACTCAACATTTATAACTGATGACATCAGAAGTCACCGTTTAGAAGGATATAATTTACAAGATATTCATGGCTTTTGTGTATATATATATATATATATATATATATAATGTATTAATTACTGAAATGAAGTGCTCACATTCTCCTCACAATTTATTTTGAACTTTCGTACATACACCCCGAGGCGTAAAATGACGTGTACTGCTGTTGGGTATGAAGGTCTGTGACCACTGATAAAAATAAAGAGGGATTATTGAGGGGTTTGAAAGACACCCCCGATATAGATACAGAGAAGAGCAGCGAAACAGACACAAGCAAACGACTCGCTGGAAATCCGAGAGGAAGGGCGGGAATTTGGCAGTGTGAGGGCGTGGCTTGCGATGCAAGTTGTGAAGGTGCCGCTATGTAGAGAGCACAGGCTTCATGTGAAGCGCTGGAGTTACATCCTCTGTGTGAGCATCTCCGGGATTTCTATCGCAGAGACCTGTCAGTGTTGCTGCTGCTGCCTCTTCCCTCCTCCTGAGCGCTGCCTTCGGGGCCCTTAATCTCATCACAGTCCATGTCTGTAGCATCACTGGCTGCTGCCCTCGTATCTTGCTGCCAATCGCTGGGACACTGCTGTCTGTCCTGGACTAAACGTCAACATGGAGGCTGTGCTGCTGGGCTGCCTGTCTCCGCTGCTGCTGCTGGCCTCACTCATCATGGCTTCAGGTAACCACTGGAAATAGTGACAAATAGTTGCCTTTTCCACTCCTTGTCCATAGACAGTTGCTAGTCCCATTGTTTTAATTGGGAAGTGCAGACTGGGAGCTCTCCTGTATGTTCTACTGCTACTTCTCTATATAGATATTCTGCTCCTTCTTGTCTTGCTTCCCACTGGCACAAATAAAGCCTCAAATCATCCTTAGGTCACATGTATTCAGTGAAACCTCCATTTTACATCCCCTGATTTTAAGTTTTCCCTCTGTTTACCTTGTTGTTTTTTGGTGCCACCGATATATTATGCTTAATACATTTCCCTCATTTTACATTTTCCTGGATTTTACGCCAGATTTTTTCTGGTCCCCTGAAAAGAGTAAAATGGGGGTTGTACTGTAATACAACTATGACTTGTATGAGGCATTCCTCGATCTACATGAATGTTTGTGGAAACAGGGCTCTTTCATTTACTAAAGACATAAAAATACTAAAAAGGCAAAGATGTGCCAGCGAAAGGTGTAAAATAATCACATCGTTGCTCTTTTTTTTCTTCTAGAGACAAAGAGAAATTAGAATCAAAATATAGCTCTGTTAATATACCTGCCACTTTATCTTATTCCCTCCAGATATAAGCAGAGACATATCCTAGTTCTGTTACGTTATCATTCTCCTTACAGAATGTGTGCCCCTTAGTATTAACATATTCATGTAAATAATAGTCGCTCTGTAATGCTGACAAATATATAATCAGAGGAAAACCATAAGGGCAGAGACACGCTCAGATTCAGGGGGGATTAAGTCGCCCGGCGACAAATCTCTTCTTCTTTGGGACCACGAATCTCCCTGAACTGCCTCCCACCGGATAGATTCGCCGGCAGGATGGCACTAGGAGAAATTTGTTTTCCAAAGCACTCCAAGTACCATCCCGCCGACGATTTAGATTCTAGTCAGCGGGAGGCATTTCGGGGAGATTAGTCGCCCCAAAGAAGAGGCGATTTAACACCGGGCGACTTAATCCCCCTCAGAATCTGAGCGTGTGTCTCTGCCCTACGTCTCAGTTTGGGTGGTACTTTCACATACCTTTACACAATACATGCTGTCATTATATTTATCTATACTGTATATCTATATGTACCTCTATCTATTATATATATTTATATACCTGGGGCAGATTTATCAAAATTATAAGATTAGAACTCACCACAAAAAAAAAATTCACTCATCACTTTGTAATCATTCCTATGGGATTTTTAGAATTGCATTTATCAAATGGTGAACTCTAACTTTCACCCATTGATCAATATGATTCTAAAAATCCAGCAGGCATGAATAGAAAGTCAATTAATTGATTTTGATAGATCTGCCCCTTAGTGATGACCCTGAAAAGTATATAACATAGGCATAATGAACACTCTGCTTTAAATTCTAAGTAGGGATGCACCGAATCCACTATTTTGGATTCGGCTGAACCCCCGAATCCTTCATGAAGGATTCGGCCGAATACCGAAAAACAAATGCTCTGTGGGTGGGAAGGGGAAAACATATTTTACTTCCTTGTTTTGTGACAAAAAGTCACATTATTTCCCTCCTCTCTCCTAATTTGCATATGCAAATTCGGATTTCGGCCGGGCAGAATGATTCGGCCGAATCCTGCTGAAAAAGGCCGAACCGAATCCTGGATTCAGTGCATCCCTAATTACAAGGATCTAAGTCATGTTATGTTAAAAAAAAAAAATATATATATATATATATATATATATATATATATATATATATATATATATATATATATGAGAAAGGGGTTGTTCACCTTTAAAATAACTTTTAGTATAATGTAGAGAGTGATAATCTGAGACAACTTGCAGCTGGTTTTCATTTTTTACTATATGTGGTTGTTGAGTTATTTTGCTTTTTATTCAGCAGCTCTCCAGTTTGCAATTTCAGCTGTCTGGTTGCTAAGGTCCAAATTACCCTAGCAATCATGACTCATGCATTGATTTGAATAAAGCTGAGTCATAAAGAGTAGCGATAACAATATATGTATAGCCTTACAGAGCATTTGTTTTTAGAAGGGGTCGGTGGCCCCCATTTGAAAGCTGAAACTAGTCAGAAAAAGAAGGCAAATAACTAAAAAAACTGTAAAAAGAAAAAATGAAGCCCAATTGAAAAGTTGCTTAGAATTAGCCCCCCTATAACATACCATAATTAACCTTAAGGTGAATAAACCCTTTAAAATCAGGGCTTTCTGACATGGAAACAATAAAGAAATCACAGAGTATTTGCTGTACAGTCTGTTATGGTATGAAACAATACATGGATGAGACCTCATGGAACATGTGCATCCTCAGTTGCAGCTTATCTGGGGACCCATCGGCATGTTGCGTAACATTTTGGGAACATTTAGGAAAATCTGTTCACATGTGAGTTTACAAATTAACAGAGGAAGTGATTGTGAAACAAGATGAAATTAAAAAGCCAGATATGATGGGGCCTATTTATCAAAGGGTGAAATATTGATTGCCGCTATTCTCTATACACTTGTATGGAAGGAGCAAATGTATGTACTAGAGGTGATTTCAGCTGTAGCAGGGACCTGCTATTAAGGGTGCTCTTCTTTATACAAGTATGGAACCTATTATACAGAATACTTGGGACCTGGGGTTTTCCGGAGGGATCTTTATACATTAAAGGGGTGGTTCACCTTTAAGTTAACTTTTAGTATGTTATAGAATGCCCAATTCTAAGCAACTTTGTAATTGTTCTTCATTATTTATTTTTGTATAGTTTATGGGTTATTTGCCTTTTTCTTTGGATTCTTTTCAGCTTTCAAATGGGGGTCACTGACCCCATCTAAAAACAAATGCTCTGTAAGGCTACACATTTATTATTATTGCTACTTTTTATTACTCGTCTTTTTATTCAGGTCCTCTCCTATTCATATTCCTGTAACTTATTCAAATCAGACCATGGTTGCTAGGGGAATTTGCAACCAGATTGCTGAAATTGCAAACGGGAGAGTTGCTGAATAAAAAGCTAAATAACTCAAAAACCACAAATAATAAAATATGAAAACCAATTGCAAATTGGCTCTATGTCATACTAAAAGTTAATCTGAAGGTAAACAACCCCTTTAGGTCTGCTTGAAATTAATTTAAATAAACCCAATATGATCGTTTTGCCTCTAATAAGGATTAATTCTATCTTAGTTGGGATCAAGTACAAGGTACTACTTCTTTATTACAGAGAAAAAAATCTGAATTATTTAAATAAAATGGAGTCTATGGGAGATGGGCTTCCCTTAATTCAGAGCTTTCTGGATAATAGGTTTCCAGATAACGGGTCTCATACCTTTAGTAGCCAAATACATACTTACCCCTGGTTAGACACGTATAGGCTTCTGTGTGTTTGTGGCACACACAGACATAATAACACAACAACACAGGAAATCCGTTTAGTTAGGAGCAAAGTGATGTATCTATTCAGATGTTAGACATCGTGTTTCTAGGTTGATGTTACGGAGGGGTGAGATCACAATGAAAATGAACATTCTTTACTGTGTCCTATTGTCAGACCTTGAAGCTGGCAGAAAAACAGGATCTCCACCCTACAATTGTTAATTACTTTGCCTTGCCTTTTAACCCGGGACCATCTGCCCATTCTTCCTGTTATGTCAAACTGTACTCTGAACACTTCTCAAGAACTGCACAGTATTTAAATCTCTTGATGTAAAATGTTGTACATTTATGGTTTTCTGCAGACTTTCCAAGCTTAAGTGCTAAGAAAGACCACCTTGTCATAGCTGCGGATGAAACATTAAATATTACATGCAGGTATGTTTGTATGTATGGATTTCTGTTGAAAAAATAATTTGTGGCCTAATTTGCAAAGTCAAAACAATGTGATGCAGGCAACTTGCTTTTTTAACTTTATTTTTATTGTTTGTGATTGTAGAATTTCTATCTTGTTGGTGGGATGTAAGTTTTAGTGAGGCATTATGGGGCAAATTTACTAACCTCCGAAAATTCGCCATCAACGGCTTCGCTCACAGCGCAACACTTCGCCAGACGTAGATTCGACAGGACAACACTAATTCACTAAAATCCGAAGTTGCATCCAGGGCACCGAACGCTGGCAAAGTTGCGCTAGCGTTACTGCGCCAAGCAAAGCGAAGTTGCGCTAGCGTTGCCTAAAGTTCAATGGACGTATATGTTGCAGCAAATACATTACACTACACAAGCCCAGGGAAACCTTAATAAAATAAAATAAAGTTGTTATATTGCCCTACACATGAGCCCAGTGTATAGTTTATGTGCCATATGTTAGGAAATGTAGGGGGAAGGCATTTACCCCAAAAAAATGTACGATCTTTTGCAGCCTATCACCCTGAAAAAAGGAAAAGACGCCAGCGTTTTTTGGGACTTAGAAAAATGTTCAACTATTTTTTGAGAAACTCCTATCTACTCTATTGCACTTCGCCTAGTCTGAGGTGGTGAAGGCAAGTCTGGCGCAAGAGGTAACGTTCAGTAAAATCCGCATCTTAGTGAATTTGCGTAGTTACGTCCATTCGCCAGAGAATGCAAATTCGCCTGGCGTAAGTATAGCTAGAGTCTATCTCCTTCGCTAGGGAAGTTACGCCAGCCGACCATTAGTAAATCGGTGAAGTTCCAAAATGACGTCACGCTAGCAAATTTTTAGCGTTAGTCACTTCGCCCTTTAGTAAATTTGCCCCTATGTGTGAACCTTGTGCCTGCATTCCACGCCGGTGTAAAAATTCAGAACAGGGAGGAAGGATTCTGTGTGGCCACAGCCCCCCCCCATAACGTCCCCGCTTCTGATGCCTATGACCCAGCCAATCAAAGACAGCATTGATTTTTGATTAGAAGACATGAAGGAAGCCACAAAGACTGCAGAACTGTGCTGCTACTTTTTAATTACACAACATGTTTCGTATCACATGGTCCCTTTCTCAAGTTTCCAAAACACTGTCGTGTAATTAAAAAGTAGCAGCACAGTTCTGCAGTCTTTGTGGCTTCCTTGTGTCTTCTAATTCATGATTTCCTTGGTCTTTGCGGTGTGACCTTCAGGAGTTGAGCCTATTATACAATCAACGTAAGGAATGTGCTGAAGAGAGTCTACAACAGGATTGATTTTTTGAGCCTAGATTATATTTAGTGTAAATCATTTTTAGGCAGGCACCACTCCGGAACACCAAAAGTTAGTAGAATCCAGGAGCCCAAAACTTAAATAATACAAAAATCTTTATTTTACATTATGTATAAAAATAAAAGCCTTACGCGTTTCGTGTGCCAAGGACACTTACGGTAATCAAAGGCTCTCCCCTGTTTCCAATAAAAGCATTCTATGGTTGTTAGAAAATGAAACTGAACATCTTCACAACAAAAAATTTAATCTAGGTATTACTTTAAATATAAAGAAACAATAAAAAACGACATGCAAATCGGTAATGAATGATGCATCGCTGGGGCAATGATTCATTTCCCATATGTACCAACGAGGTTCCGCTTCAGGAAGGATTCATCAGTTTCTGGGATATCCGCACCCGGGCCATTATTGACCTCTGCTCCAATATATGAAATGTATAGATGTTTCAATAGTCAAAACTAGTGATGGGCGAATTTGTCCCGTTTTCCTCGAAATTCGCGAAACTGGCGAAAAATTTGCGAAATATAGATTTTGACGCCGGCGACGATTCTCCGGTGTCAAAATGGGAGCCGGCTCCCATGAAAGTCAATGGATGTCCGTTTATCGTCGATGGCGTTAAAATTGGTGCCGGCGTTGAAAAAACATTGCCGCCGGCGCAGATAAAACTTTAACGGCAGCGGCAAACCCGCCATCAACGTCATTTTTCACCAGCAAATTTTTGCAGCACATTCGCGAATTTATTCGCCGGTGTCTATTCGCCACCTAAAACCTGCCGAATTAAGGTTTAAGTGGGGAGACGTCCAGGGATCAATTTGGAGTTGTTTGCAGCCCTCCTGACATTCGAGTTTTTTTCAGAGAAAAAAACCTTGAATCGAGTTTTTTAAATTCGAATCGAATTCGATTCGAGTTTTCAGGTCGATTTAATCCATCCAAGTGTGAAAAATTCAATTTTTTTTAAATAAAGTTCGATTGTTTGCATTTTGAGTTTTGGAGTTTAGGGGAGTTTTTAAAAACTCGCATGAATTTGAAATTCGACCTTTGATATTGTAAAATATTGGGGATTTATTTAATAAAGATAAGTTCAAACTGGAAAATATCTAATGATCCATTTTTGTTTGTAGGGGACTGAGACCGCTGAATTGGAGCTGGCCAATAAACCACAGCAGTATAAATAACCGCTTATCAGTCAGTGAGTGCAGTGAGAGCTCCTACTGTCTGACTCTGACTCTTACCAAGGTCGTAGCCAATGATAGTGGCATTTACAAGTGCGGCTATGAAGACAGTAATGCTACAACCAGTGTTCGAGTCTTTATTCTGGGTAAGTGTATATTAATTGTGTCTGCTTATAGTATTGTATATGTACTATAGATACAGCTACATTATTAAACCCAAAATAAAACATAATTCTAAGCAACTTTCCCATGTATATTATTACAAATTTTCGAATATAAGTAATATGTATATGTATTGTTATTGAAAGCAGTGTCTGTCCCTTTCTACTTTCTGTCCTGATGTCTCAGACTGTTGATATAATGTAAGACCTGATTAAGAGACCTGTCTTTGCTGGGGAACCAAGACTTTTGCAACATTGATTAAAAAGTAACAAGCAGGAGTTAAGCAAATGCTGCTTTCAATAGTAAATGTTTTTACACATAACTTTAAAAGCACTGCAAATTATTAATAAATGTATATTGGAAATTTGCTTAGAATTATGTTTTCTTGCATTAGGCACATTTTTATTATTTTCTTGGCTAGTGTTTATCTACTTAAATTGGAAGTTTACTTTTTTGGAAATATCTTTTCAACTACTATTTTGGCAGCAGAGACTTAGTTTAAAATATCACTCAATTTCTTTAATCTTTAAAGAGGTTGTGTTGACCTTTAAATTATATATATATTTTTGAAAAAACAAGTCCATGTTATCAGCCTTGTCAAGTACTGCAGGCAAATTTTGGATAATTTTATTAATTACAGTCAGGGCATGCAGGGAGTTTGTTGTTACAATATACCAGTAAATTAATTGGTTCTGGATTCAATTGACCATAGTGTGTGTGACTGTAATAGAGACTTGTATCCTCCCATGGGCACAGACTGATGTGAATGATAGTGATGATCAAATCTGTCCCTTTCGCTTCCCCGAAAAATTTGTGAAAGTGAGAATTGCGAAACAGTGAAATTTTGCAAAACGCATTGTCAATGGGCGTTTTTACGCACACCAAATTTTTACTCGTGCAACAATTTTTCTTGCTCCAAGTGCATTAAAGTCAATGGGCGTTTTTTTTTAAGGTGACTTTTTTGTCCTGATGCATTAAAGTCAATGTACATTTTTTCCTATGGCGACTTTTTTGTCTTAATGCATTAAAGTCAATGGATGTTTTTTCTTATGAGCGTTCTTTCGCTGCAAATTTTCGCTGCAGTTTTCTGAAAATATTTGCACATGGCCAAATTTGGAATTTTGCCGCAAATGATGTACACTAATAATAATGATTCTCAAGACTCATTACACCCATGTCTAAGTAATATTTTTTTCTGTTTTTCAGATAAAAGATCTCCCTTTGTGCCTTCAATAAGTGAACAACTTCTTGCTATTTATATCACGGAGAATAAAACTGTGACAATCCCATGCTTGGCCTCTAAACCAGATCTGAATGTCACACTGTCTGCGGTAAGAGACAGAAAAACTTGGGGGCAAAGAAAATAGGTTGGAGTGTTCCTCTGTAATCCTATGTAAAATATTTTACTTATTTATCATGCTATATCAGTGAATCTCCAATTGGTTATACTGTTATATTTTTTCAGAAATACCCAAATTCCACATTTCATCCCGATGGTATTAGAATACACTGGGATCACAAAAAGGGATTTACCATATTAAGCGAATTATTGAAGACTGTGAGCTGGGTCTCTTGTGAAACCATACTGAATGGAGAGGTCTACAGGTCACCGGCTTATTTTGTACTTGTTGTAGGTAAGAAGCTTGTTTATTAATGCGTTTGTACTCTTTCCATAAAATGATTGTTTGTTAAATATTATCAGAATGTGCCAGCACAATAGGGGGGATTGTTTTACTTTTGTATTCAAAAATATGTCCTGAAAAGGCATTCAATTTTATTTGTTTATAGCTTAATGATACAGTGCAGCATTCTGCTGGGTGCAAGGATTGCTCCAATATAGATGCAGTTTATGCCCCATTTGTAAAGTTGCATCAACTTCTTTATGATCTCCTCACAGGCCCTTAATATACATGCAAACTATAGCTTATTATCTCTGCGATTTTCTTCAGGTTTTAAGATCTACAGCCTGTCCATGAATCCCCATCCTCGGGTACAGCTGGCGGTTGGAGAGAAGCTAGCTCTAACATGCACTGCTCGCACTCCTTTAAATGTGGGGGTTGACTTTAAATGGGACTATCCTGCAATAATGGTAAGCGCATCAGTCCTTCACTTACATTATTTATGAGATATTACACTTACAATGTCATGAAATTATATTCATTTAAACTTAAACTCTCATCCTAGGATGCAAGAGTCAAAACAAAAGGGCACAGAAAAGAACTTCACAGGGAACTGGAGTTTTCAGGGATCTTTATCATAGACTCTGTGACACTGAAAGACAGAGGCAACTACAGCTGCACAGCATACACAGGCCTCATGTCAAGGACCAGCAGTACAACTGTGATTGTACATGGTAAGGCTATGCCAGTAGTCTTCATCCTATACCTTGCAATCTTTTATACACACTAATCATAGCCAGTTGGGCAGCTAATAGGGGGCAACAATGTACCATTCTGGCCACATGATTCATCAGGCCCCGATAAATGTTTGAGATATAGGACTGTCCCTCAGCTCAGTTAGGCATTGTGCAAGTTGACCGCACATGTGGATAGCCCTCACATATAGACAATTTATCATATAGTTAAGTAGGACATGGTATGGCAAATGATTAGCTGTCAGTGGGCCAAGTGTGTGATGGAAGATTTCCGCATTGTCTTGATGTATTAAGGAAAATAAAAGTACTTATATAGCACTTTTTTCCTGTGCCATTTGTGAATCCTTAAGGAACAGAAACATCAAAAAATAAAAGTGTTTTAAATTAATAATTAAGTTAGAAACTTTGTTTCTTTTTCTGCCTGTTCAGGGCAGTGAAAAATGGTACTTTCCAGTACAAATGAGGGACTGCATGTTGGGCTGTCAAAAGGCACTGTCCCTCTAAAAATGCTCTATTTTTACCACAAAAATATTTGTATTTACAGAGAAGCCCTTCATAACCCTCGATAAAACCATGAACTCTGTCATTGTATCCAAGGTTGGGCGATCAGTGAGAATCCCTGTAAAGTACACAGCATACCCTACTCCTGATGTACAATGGTGAGGCTATTACATTATTTCTTATTGTGGGATTAATGAGTTATTGAACGTCACACTGAAACCTTTTTATGCCATTTTAGGTTTAAGAATGGGAAACAGCTGCCTCATCATATTGTAAAAATGGAAAACAGTTTATTAATCAATGCCACCTCTGAAGAGGATACTGGGAATTACACTGTCGTTCTTAGAAATGTTCAGACAAAGCATCATGAAAGCCATACCTTCCAACTGGCTGTACAAGGTGAGTTTGATTCTAATGTCAACTGCTGTGATAAGAAAGACTTATATCGCTTATGAGAAATGCACATGAAGGGTGCATATATTTTAGGGCTTGTTAGGTTGTGGATATTCTTACAAACAAATTAAACCAACAATAAGTCAAGAGAGAGAGGATTTCTTTAAGTTTCTTTAGGTTATCTTTAAATGCTGACATTGCATTTTGTTTTGCAGTGCCACCAAAGATATATGAGAAGGCTGTGCCTGCCCCCCTGGATTCTTACAAGTACGGCAATCCTTATATTTTAACCTGCACGGCATCTGGAATTCCTACCCCTGTCAGTATAAAGTGGGAGTGGCAGCTGGAAGAAGAGTGTTCTTTTTCTTCACGGTAAGTGGGTTACATTTTCCTTACACTTGATTTTGCTGCAGTTAAAGGGGTAACTTTTTGTATGTTATAGAATGCTCAATTCTATGTTACTTTGTAATTTTTCTTCATTATTTATTTGTTTCTAGTTTTTGAGTTATTTGCCTTTTTCTTTGGATTCTTCTCAGCTTTCAAAAAACAAATGCTCTGTAAGGCTACACATTTATTATTATTGCTACTTTTTATTACTCATCTTTCTATTCAGGTCCTCTCCTATTCATATTCCAGTCTCTTATTCAAATCAGACCATGGTTGCTAGGCTAATTTGGAACCTAGCAACCTGATTGCTGAAACTGCAAACGGGAGAGCTGCTGAATAAAAAGCGAAATAACTCAGAAACCACAAATAATAAAAACCAATTGCAAATTGTCTCAGAATATCATGCTCTATGTCATATTAAAAGTTAATTTGAAGGTGAACAACCCCTTTAAGGGGAAATTATAACCTTGCTATTACTAAGGCTTATCTTCAAGGACCCAACCTATTTCCCACATATGCTTCATAATTATCTGGCCAATCCCCGACCAGACATTTGTTGGGCACAGTGTCAAGAGAGCAGCAGAATGCTGGCATTAGAATCCCTTACCTTACCTATAACAAATGCAGGGTAAATGGCTGACCTGGTCACGGCATCTCTAGATGTGTTTTTTTCATTCACACACCGATGCATTTGTTGTGCAGACATAATCAAGTTTTTGGTGCTGTGTTTTCTTTTATCTGTGTGAAAGGCCATTTGAGAGGAAGTGTGCCGATTGATGTGCACATTGATAGGGATCCCACACAACTTCCCTTATCAGGCCTTTGCACAAATTCAGACTTCCTGTCACAGGGGCCAGAATATTCCGCTTTCCTGTTGTTGTTTTTTTGGATGACTTCCTCTAGCCTCTTCCTCTAGAGTACTTCCTACCATCCCAAAGAAACCTCCATAAAGATCACACAGATTCCTGTCACTCTTTTTTTTCTGGTCCACATGAAAAAAATTATGAATGAACATTGTTATTAAATTGAAGTCTTGCCAACCACCCCCCTGGACATATTGGAAATGACTTAACATGCAAATGAAGTTAATCACCCCAGGCCTCAGAGCAACTGGTGTAAGCATTAGAAAGCATAGACATTCATATGGCCCTCAAGATGTTGCTGAATTCAACTTAAAGCTGCAGGGTTACACTGGGAGTTGTATTTTCATTAACAGCTAGAGGGATACACTGTAAGTAATGGGCACCACCTACGCAAAGTTTTTGTATATGTATTTAGCACAATTTGTAGCCCTTTGGAAGGCTCTTTATTGGACTCTGATATCTTCTGTTTTTTTAGTCAATACGATATTGGGAAAAACCCATACACGTGTGCAAGCTGGAGGGATATTTCTGTGAAAAACGGCGGAAATGTGATTGAAACCGATGAAACTCACACAGATGTTATAGAAGGCAAAGTAAAGGTGAGAATACACACACACACCTATTTACAATGTTCCTAGCATGAGCTTGCCCACTCACCACAGACAGCAGTAGCATCAATTTATAGCAACTAGGAGTTTGCCTTTATAGAATTGCCAAGCTCACCTCTAATGTGCTGTAAGCTAGTTTGAATGCTTTATAAGAATTTGAATAATAATACTGAATGCTTCATGGGCTGTTTCTTTTGTTTTATCAGACTGTGAGTAAGCTGGTCATTCGTTCTGCCAGAGTATCTTCTCTGTACAGATGCTCGGCCACTAACCAAGTGGGAGAGGACGAGCATGTGATCTCTTTCCATGTCACCAGTAAGTGTGGGTATAGTGGGCAGAGTAAATCCTGCAGTAGGTATATACAGCATGTGACTTTCATTATAGTTAAACTACAACATCTTTGACTATTGTTACATAAATATTCAGTGGTGACCTGCAAAGCTGTTTGATAAGAATGTCACATACCTTTCAGTTCTGCACTCCCTGTGTCCTAAGCCAACCACTAGATACCTGCAGGTGCTGAGGTTGTCTTTTACAAAGACTTGCAGCTTTGATGCTAAAGGTATGGGATCTGTTATCCGGAAACCCGTTATCCAGAAATTATGGAAAAGCAGTCTCCGGTAGACTAAATTTTATCCAAAAAATCCAAAATTTTATAAATTATTTCCTTTTTCTCTGTAATAACAAAACAGTACCTTGTACTTGATCCAAACTCAGATATAATTAATCCTTATTGAAAGCAGAACCAACGCATTGTTTTTTTTTTTTTTTAAGTTTTCATGATTTTCTATTAGATTTAAGGTATGAAGATCCAAATTATAGAAAGATCCGTTATCTGGAAAGCCCCAGGTCCCGAGCATTCTGGGTAATAGGTCCCATACCTGTACTGCTTTCTATATCTATAGCTTTTCTGATATTTGTTTTTAGTATTTAAACTGTAGCATAAGTCAACAAACCTATAAAACAATAAAAAATAACTGTCTTTTTTGTTTTGTTTTCACTGTTTTTCAGGAGGCCTAGAAATTGACATGCACCCTAACAGGAAGCTGACTGAGCGAGACAATGTAACTCTCATATGCACAGCAGACAAATTTACTTATGGGAATATCACGTGGTTCAAACTTAGCCCCAGCACAGCGGAAAAGCACCGTATGGGATGGCCAATACCAGTGTGCAAAAACCTTGTTGGCCTGGTCACAAAGCATGCCACAATTACAAATACCAATAGAGACAACGTCACCTCGGCTCTAATCCTGCATAACATCTCAATGCGGGAACAAGGCAACTATGTGTGTGTTGCTCAAGATAAAAAGACCCAAAAGAAATATTGCTTGGTCAGACACATTAGTATACAAGGTATGTAACGTTAAAAAAAAAGTCTCATTAAAACTGTGATTTTTTTTATTTCAATACTGTTTCAATAATAACACAAAGACTGATATGTCTCTCCTGTGTTATCGATACACAGCACAGAAAGTTCCCTTTATCCACCATGACCTGAAGAACCAAACTAGAAATATCAGTGAAACGGTGGTAGTGAAGTGTCAGGCCTCTGGAAATCCTGATCCGAAAATCCTTTGGTTTAAGGATGAGGACAACCTTGTAGAAGACTCAGGTGATGGTCTAATAATAATACAATATGGGGAAGATTTCATAATTATACTGTGGTCATTTTATATACACATTTATTTACTGCCATAAAAATTGCCTAAAAGTCATATTTTCACTGTATCATCTTTCTAAATGTCAGGCTTTTGGTAAGCAACCTGAGATCCTCCCCTTAGTACATGACAAAAACTGAATTACATTTTTATCTGTTTAGGCATTATTTTAAAAGATGCCAATAGGACTTTGACCATCCAAAGAGTTAGGAAGGAAGATGAAGGCATCTATTCTTGCAGGGCTTGTAATGACTTGGGATGCACAAAGTCAGAAATGTACTTCACTGTAAATGGTAAGTGTGGATTATGACATATCCCTATTGTCTAGTACAGATTTTCTGGAGATCTTAAACTATCGCAAGAGCTTGCACTGGACCCCTCTATAGTGGTTTACCCTCCCCCCCGCATCATGCTGTTTTCCACTTACTGCCAAAAATCCCAGTGTACCGTCAACCTAACTTTCTCAATACTACATCCTCTAGAACAGTGATCCCCAACCAGTAGCTCGTGAACAACATGTTGCTCTTCAACCCCTTAGATGTTGCTCCCAGTTGCCTCCAAGCAGGTGCTTCTTTTTCAATTCCAGGCTTAAAGGCAAGCTTTAGTTGCATAAAAACATGTATACTGCCAAACAGAACCTCCTGTTGGCTGCAAGTCCACATAGGGGCTACCAATTCCCAATCACAGCCCTTAATTGGAAGCCCAGGATATTTTTTTGAATGCTTGTGTTGCTCTCCCACATTATTTTATACTTGAGTATGGCTCATGGGTAAAAAAAAGGTTGGGGACCGCTGCTCTAGAAAATATTTAGCTGGGTGTAGTGCAGACACCGCCTGATACCAAATTTTACCTGTGTGTGAATTAAGGGAAATTAAAGTCTTTACACAAAGTTTAAACATTTTGTGATAATCCTTTAGAGAGAATGTTTGGTAAGTATCATGTGTACACATTTCCAATTAGTTCCTGCTTGAGAGAAGAGAGAGCCTGGCTAGCAGCGGGCTGTCAGATGTTGCTGGGGGAATGGGAACTTCTAACCAGTACAGAAAATATAATATTAACTACTACAATATTTTAATTGTAAAGTAGCTTATTCTAAAGGATTCTAACAGAACATCTAACTGTGTGGGAGGCTATTTATTATGTCTCCTCAATAATGAAGCATGATTGGGGAATGTACAGTTCCCATAACACAGCTGTGACATGAGCAGTCAAACGTTCAATTGTCTCTCCGTAGGCACAGACGAGAAAACAAATCTGGAGCTCATTATTCTGGTTGGCACCGGAATCATTGCCATGTTTTTTTGGGTGCTTCTCGTAATCATCCTCCGGACCGTAAAAAGGGTAATAAAAGTTTTCCTACTGTGCCATTTGTATTTGTCTGGCATGACAAATGAAATCTGACTGAGGGGCTTTTGTGTTCCTCATTCTCATTGTCCTCATATCAACAGACACATTTTTTCCTTTTCGTACCAGAAAACCTCTGCATGGTTTGCTAAGAATGAAGTCATTTCAGTTTAATTGTGATTGCCCATAGAAACATTCTTGACGATTCTCTGCCTGAATTAGTCAGATACATTAATTATGAACCAACGGCCATTGCTTTGGATGCACTTGTGACTGTATGTCTGAGTGATAATGGCTTCTGAGGTCACCACTACAGTTAGTCACCCTGTCCAGTTTAATAATGTGATGTCAAGCTGATGTGTCCAAAATTACTCTTTTTCAGCCCATTGAAGGGGACCTTAAGGCCGGCTATTTGTCCATCATTATGGACCCTAGTGAAGTTCCTTTAGAAGAACAGTGTGAGCGACTTTCTTATGATGCCAGCAAGTGGGAGTTTTCAAGAGATCGTCTTAAATTAGGTGCATTTTTACACTGCATAAATATTTATACTATGTGATTTTGCATTAAAGTAATGTAGTGTTTATAAGGAGGTATTCCTTATGTTTTTAAAGGACATTGATAATACTCTTTGCAAATTCATTTTACTGAATCGTTCTATTTGCATTCACACACTATGCAGTTTTTTGCTTATTTCACCATCTATTTTAAATCTATTAAAAAATAGAATCTTGTTAAATGTTTTATCCTTCTCTTCTAGGGAAGCCACTTGGTCGTGGGGCGTTTGGGCAAGTCTTGGAAGCTGATGCATTTGGAATAGACAAAAGTGGTACCTGCAAAACTGTGGCAGTAAAAATGCTGAAAGGTAAGTACCTTTATATTATTTGTCTATCTTACTGAAACTGAGTACAAGAGACAAGAGAAGGAAACATACAGGAAGAACGCCAGTTCTTATATTATATATTTATACGAAATTTATTTTTATGTGAATTAAAAGCTATGCCGCACAGTTCAAGACAGTGTTACCATTTAAATATGATTGTAAAATGATAGTAATCAATGTAAGTTTCTTTAAATAAGGGGATATTAAAGGGTCAATAAAGCCAACTGAAACTGGGTTCTCTGAATCTCTCCCATTTAAACCAGCCTTTTGTCACGTGTGTTAGAGCCTGCCTGTGCACCAAAACATACCGCACATATAGAGGTCTATTTATCATGCTGTGTAAAAAGTGGAGTGACGCATTACTGGTGATTTTGTTAATAGAAACCAATCAGATCATTGCTTTTGCTTTCTAACTGGTGAAATCTAATTGCTGATTTGTTTCTCTGGGCAACATCACCGGTAATGTGTCACTCCACTTTTTACACAGCATTATAAATAGGCCTCTTAGTGTAGAAGATAGTTTAAGCTCCACTGGGCTCTATCTTATGCATTCTCCACTCAGTGTGGAACAAGCTATACAAGAGAGAAGCAAAAGTCCATTTTCCAAACGTTCTAAAAGATTCAAATGTTTTTCCTGTTATATCATTCACAGAAGGGGCTACCACCAGCGAACACAGTGCATTGATGTCAGAGCTGAAGATTCTGAGCCATATTGGTCACCATCTAAATGTCGTTAACCTGCTTGGAGCTTGCACCAAACCTGGAGGTAAGGAACAGTTTAGTGGCTGAGTATTGACTTTTCAAACTCATACACTTAAGTAGCACCAGTGAACGCTTCTCATGTAAAACAAGGGCCAGTTATGTCAAACGTATGATGGCTGCCGTAGGCAATAACTTTGGAGGGCCGCATTTAGCCCTTTACCCCTTTGGGCCTTCAGTTGGACAACCCTGCACTGAAGTTTGTAGGTAACTGTTTGTATTCAAAACATTTTTCTTTCTTTTAGGTCCATTAATGGTGATTGTGGAATACTGTAAAAACGGAAATCTTTCTGCTTATTTAAGAAGCAAAAGAAGTGAATTTGTGTTATACAAGGTACATTGTCTATTAAGAGTCCCTTGATATAGGTGTCTGCTAACCATATACCTCCTATAATTCCACTCACATTAGCATGGCGTTTTGACTTCGTCTTTCCAACCATTTAATCATAGGAAGACCTGGCTGAACAAATACTAATTGCTGTCAGAAACTAAGCTGTTCTTGTCATCTTGCTTTTAAATCTAAATTTTATGCTGTAGAGTGTTGTTGATAGAGAGGATTATCTTATACAAGAGGTTTTGCAGGTCTCAAACTGATACGGAGAGGAAGTCTGCATGCTTGACCACCCTTCTGGCAAATGCCCACCGGCTGTGTCAAGTATCACATTTCTTGTACACTCCAGATCTCCACCCATCCCTTTTTAAATAGTTCAGTCTGCACTTTTTATTTTTGTGAGTAAATTTAGGAACTTGGCAGTTAATAGCATAAGATATTGTGGGTTCTATTATCTGGTATTTGTGGATTTACCACTAAGCTTGGAAAGACTAAGTACAGTAATATTAAAAAAATTATGTTAATGACTGCATTTTATGCCCTAGGAATTGAGGTATTTCTAAATGGGCGGATGATTCAAATCAGTGCTCCCATCTAAATATTAACCGTGGTTTTAATTTCAGCCGAAAACTCCACGCTACAGGAAACAGCATTATGTTGAAGTTTCAAGAGACCTTAAGAGGCGCTTAGATAGTATTGCAAGTAGCCAAAGCTCAGCCAGCTCTGGGTTTGCAGAAGAGAAATCTCTCAGTGACGTTGAGGAAGAAGACACTGAAGGTTTGTATTATGGTCCTCCGCCTTGTAAAACTCATAATAAAAAAAGTGATATTTCCAGCCAAAATTCCAGACCTACCATTGCTTTTTGGAGGTCCTTAGGGTGGCAGTTTCAACAGACTATTATGCCTCCCTAATTTTGTATCCAAACTCAGCATAATTTTATCCAGAAAAAAATCAGCTGATGCCTTCATTGGTACTGAAGGTGTAACTCAACAGCAACTGATTATAATATCAGTATAGGAGTTAAATATCTTGCTGGCATAGCACGGGGCCTGTGGAAAAGTATATTCATCCTTCTGGTGCTGCTGAAGGCCATCAATATACAAAATACCTGAAGCTTGCAGTTTCAGCTGATAGATCCGAGCTCTAAATTTCTATTAGAACTGTACCTGTGCTTTATGATTACTGTTTATTAGAAATTTGCCTAGATTTCTTTCATTATGCAAAACAATTGGTTGGATAGAAGTCTGCTTTATATCAGGCTACTGAAAAATATTATTTGAATGCTTCTATGAAGATAAATGTTTATGCTTGAGGCCTTCAGCTGTTCTATCTTCTGGTATACAGTTTCTGAAGACACATGCAAGACTCCTTTGTGTATGGAAGATTTAATATCTTACAGCTTCCAGGTGGCCAAAGGCATGGAATACATGGCGTCACGTAAGGTAAGGAACAATATAAAGCTCATATATCTCAACAGTGCCATACCTATATATTTATGGAAAAATCATACGTTACCCTAAACCATATGCCTACAGTAGTTTATTTACACCATAGTTGTTTTTTAATTTACATAATAATATCACAACTACTTAGCAGTAAGAGATGTAATGAGTTATGTGTTTCTTGCTCACAGTGCATACACCGTGACTTAGCAGCCCGCAATATACTCCTGGCTGAAAATAACGTGGTAAAAATCTGCGACTTTGGTCTGGCACGAGATGTCTACAAAGACGCCGATTATGTGAGAAAAGGAGATGTAAGTGGATATGCTTTGTTTGTGTTACAAGAAAACATTGTTTTAGCTGCTGCCACTTCTTTCATTGATTTTCTTCTCTTTCTTTTTCCATGGGTAGGCTCGGCTCCCTTTGAAGTGGATGGCACCAGAAACCATCTTTGACAGGGTATACACTACACAGAGTGATGTTTGGTCGTTCGGAGTACTACTTTGGGAAATCTTTTCCTTAGGTGAGTCACATCCTTAAATGGATTAAAATATTTAGTGATTTAGCAGTCATGCAGGAAATCCTGTCTTGATATGAGCTCTAAATAAAGGTAAGTGTCTCATGGCGATAGGAAATTGCAAGAATATATATAATGCCCCATTAAATAGTATCTGCAAGCTAATTTATTGCACCAATACTTAAATATTTAAATCTGAATCTCTTTCGGTCATATTTCTGTAGGAGCCTCGCCCTATCCTGGAGTGCAAATTGATGAAGACTTCTGCAGACGCTTAAAAGAGGGAACAAGAATGAGGGCGCCGGAATATGCAACAGTGGAAATGTAAGGAAGGGGAACCAACTGCCTCATCTACTTGCTTTGTTTTTACAATTTTTGTATCACTAGATATTCACTTCCTTTGTTCTCCTGGTGCTAGATATCAGACAATGCTGGACTGCTGGCATGGAGATCCACAACAAAGGCCTGTCTTTTCTGAACTAGTAGAGCATTTAGGAAATGTGTTGCAAGCCAGTGCGCATCAGGTAAGTCGATACATGGCATATTGTGTACAGTTTGGTTTATGGCATTCTAAACATTTCTTCCATTATAAACGTTGACCTGAAAGTGTATCTTTAACCTACCAATTTGTGTTGAGCAAAAATTTGCTACCCGTCTGCTTCAGAGCAACTCAGCACACCCTATTGATTGCTATTTACTGGCAGTATGTAGGGTTCAGCTTGATTAACACTTCAAAAAGCTAAATGCTCAGGTGCCCTAGCTCTTTATGAATAAGGGTGTAGCAGTGCTGATATTGTGTAGAGATCAGCTTGATTACAGTGAACAAAAAACCCAGGGTTTTCTAAGCCTTTAAGATTAAGGGTGTAGGGGTTTCAACAAAGCCCTCTTATTGGTATTCACACTGGTGCCATACATTGTACTTGTAGGTATCCAAATAAATTTGGTCAAGCCAAATGCAGTCAAGTTGGTGTATGCCTAGCATATAGGAACAGTAAAGGGTAATGGATTACCATTGCAATTCATATATCATAACTTCCTTGGTTACTTAAACTTACTTAAACATGTTTTAGTTGTAAGCATAGTTGTCAACAACATTCTGTTTATATTATGGAATCCTTTATTTTCAAGGACGGAAAAGACTATATTCCACTCACAGTATCTTTAAACATTGAAGATGATTCTGGAGTCTCTATGCCAACTTCACCTGTTTCCTGCATGGAGGAAGAGGAAGTTTGCGATGCAAAATTCCATTATGATAACACAGCTGGATTAAGGTACTATCCTATATATAGTATACACATCATCCATCACACAGCATTCCACTTAACAACTGGTTTGACATTTTTTCATGTGTACACGAAAACACAGAATTAAGGTCCATTTTGTATTAGCAGTAATATTGTCTTGTGCTTTCTACTGCCGTCTCTTTCACATGCAATATTTTTCTTGCTTTGATCATGGTGAGTAATATGGGTTTTATGGTAAGTCGTGCATCCCAGAACCCTTTGCAGATGAGTTAACAGCTCATTAGTCAATTTAAAATGCTTCCTGTGATTCCATGTGAACAAATGTTCAGCTGACTGAAAGTGTAGAATCTATGGCACTAGCATTATGGTCTTTTTATGGGACTGTTGCATGGCACTAAAAGGTTAAATATGTTAAGAACATAGACATGGTAGGTCAGACACAGAAAGCTTGCACAAATGTATCCTTTATCTGCTTCCTTCCTGTCATGTGGTGTGTGCCGTGGAATTATTTAGAGAGTAAATCTGGCCTTTGTATAGAACAGTCAGATTTTGACAAAACTTCTTATCATTTCTAACAGTATAGTATTTTTTGCAGGTTTCTTCACAGCAGCAGCAAGAGACACAGCCGCCCTGTTAGTGTCAAGACATTTGAGGACATTCCTGTAGAGCCTGTGGTTAAATCCATTCAAGAAGTAAGCCTGTCTCTCCCCTCTTTCCTTACTCATTACTTGGCCACTATGTGCCATGCCTCAAGGACAGCAACAGATATCATGCATAAGAAACTTTAGGGGGAATCTTATATGCTTCGTTAGCACAAAAAATGTCCACAAAGACACTTGTGAATGTTAGAGACCATGTAAGCACCATTTTTGACTGATTAAGACCTCAACGACTTCCTCGCAAATTTTTGAAAATTCGCAGTTTATGTAACAAAATTTCACAATTGCAAAGCATTTTTTGTGACAACATTTTTACCGAAACTCCAGAGCAGATGTTAAAGGTTCACAGTGGGCAATTAATATTCGCAATGCAATTAAAGCCTAACAAAAAATATTACATTGCGACAGGTGACTTTTTATTTGCAAAGTTTTGCTCTTTGCAAATTGTATTACATTTCTCCCTTTGTGTCTATGCTGCTCCATACTGCCTATGGGCACAAACAGGGTCGAACTGGGGGGCCCAGGGCTCACCGGGGCCCCCCTGTGCCCCCCATGATGCATCGGCTTGGCGTATGTGCACATGCGATGGCACGCCGTGTTTGTGCACATGTGCCGGTGCACTGTGTGCGCGCATGCGATGGTGCACGCTTTCGCAAATGTTTTTGAGGCATTAAGATGCTAAAATATGTGCTGATCTGGGTCGGCGGGGCCCACAAGAGCCGGGCCCACTGGATTTTTTTACGGTGTCCCACTGGTCCAGTCCGACCTGGGCACAAACTTTTACATATAAAAGGTATGTCAATTAATATTTGCTTTAAAAATGTGTTTCTTATTTTAGGAGAACCAGACAGATAGTGGAATGATTCTGGCATCAGAAGAACTGAAGACACTGCAGATCAAAGCAGACCAAACACAGTTTTTTAGGTATGTAAAATCAAATATTAAAAAAACAATTTTATATATATATATTAATTGTTAACACTTTAGCTTTTAAAACAGGTTTGCATGGAGAAACTGCTCCTGATTACATTGTTGCTCCCTGTTGTAACTGGTCTATCGGTTTAGTATAATTTTTCATACTATTCTTTTTTTAGTATTTTGATGCCCAGTAAAAGCAAGGAGTCAGTTACATCTGAGACGTCAAACCAAACTAGCGACTACCAGTCCGGATACCATTCCGATGATACGGAGGCAGCTACAGATTCTAATGAAAAGACACAACTACTCAAAAGAATTTCATCATCGGACACTTGCCAACCAGACATCATTTGCCATAAAACTGTTCTCCAGTTAAGCACAGATGTTTAAATGTGGTGGCATGATGGTGCCTTTATGCAAAAAAAGCTTTCCTAGGAGCTATGAACAATCTAGTCATCTTGTGCACTACTCTTAAATACTATTTTTTCAACTTCTTCCAACAGGAAGCCTCCAGAAAATATTAAAGGACAAATGTATGCTTCTGTGGATCTACCCAAAAATTAGGAATGGATTCTATATGACAGTGCCTTAAACAAAATATATATTTTATATCATTCTGAAAGCAGGGTATGGATCTTCTGGAGCCGTGTTTCTTGTTTTGACATTAAGAGGGTTATTTACTAAAACGCAAATGAATCTAATTTTTCTATTAAAACAAAGTCGACCAAACTCCCTTCCACGAATTGAACTCATTGATCAATAATTGTTTCTCGAAAAACGTTGCGACAAAATTGAGTGTCATTACGTATCGTCAAATTGACACCTCAAAAAATGTATCAACGAAACCTCGTCTTCGATTATCGGACTCTTCGATTATCGGACTCTTCGATTATCGGACTCTTCGATTATCGGACGAAAACCACCGGATTATTCAGCCCAGATCACGATGTCAAGAAACAACTTCAAGGACACCTGCCATTGACTTCTACATGACCTCAACAGGTTTGAAATGGAGTATTTTCGAATTTAGATTTTTAGCAGCTTTGGTTTATAATAAATCTCTAAAAAATTAAAGGTTTTTTTTCCCACTAAAAATTCTAATTTTCCCCTTAAAAAACCTTGACCAGAAAAATTTGAAGTTTAATAAATGGGCCCCCAATTGTCTGCCATTGAGTCGTTGGAGACTAAAAGGGTAACTCGTGAAAGTATTAAGATTCTGACCATTTCTTCAATGCAGTGTTTATTGCAAGGCATTCTGTTTGCCCATAGATTTATCTTAGAAATACCAAATCACCCAGATCTTCACCTTCATCTTGAGCTGTGAAAAATTAAGTTGATGCTGCAAAATTTCAAATACAGTTGTGCCTTGGAGACATGAAAAGCAAATAATGATATGTGGTGTTATCATTGCTTCATACTAGGTCCTGGCAACCAGACATTTTATTATATCAGTTATGGATTGATATAGTTACTAGATAATGGATAATAACAAGCATAACTTGTGTACCATGGGCATATGATTCTTTACAATTTGCCTTAATTATTTGCCTCTTTGCATTTATATTACTTCCTCTTCACAATAAAATGCACTATTGTCCTTAGGCAGGAATCAAACAGTGGCTAATTTATTGTTAAAAATGTAGAATTAAATACTGCACCATTTATACGATGACCTGGCCTCTTGGGGCATATTGATTGTAATGCAGAAGTGATGTCAAACCTGCTTTAGCAACCATGTAAAATGAAAATGCTGTTTAGTTTGCCGGAAATTATAACAGTACAGGTAAGGGATCCATAATCTGGAAACCTGTTATCCAGAAAGCTCCGAATTACAGAATGGCCATCTCCCATAGACTCCATTTTATCCAAATAATCCAAATTTTTAAAAATGATTTCCTTTTTCTCTGTAATAATAAAACAGTACCTTGTACTTGATCCCAACTAAGATATAATGAATCCTTATTGGAAGCAAAACCAGCCTATTGGGTTTATTTAATGTTTACATGATTTTCTAGTAGACTTAAGGTATGAAGAACCAAATTATGGAAAGATCCATTATCTGCGAGCATTCTGGATAACAGGTCCCATACCTGTATTAAAGTTGCTTTTTATTTCACTTTTACAGAAAACACGGGGATACCAGGTAGTTTCTAGATCATTACAACATGTATCAAGGCTTGCTAAACAATCCAGCGGCACAAATGCTAATTTAGTTTCAATCCGTTCATTTTGCAGAGCTGAAACATAATTTTGCATATTTCTGGTGCATTATAGTGAAAATAGATGTAATATATATATATAATTATTTATATTAGTAAAAGGTTTTATATGTGTATAAATAATAAACAATATAAAGTTCTAATTTTATATAATTTTTTTTTTATAATGATTTCCAGTTGTGCCACTTAGCCATTTCTTTCCAGTTATGGAAGCAAATGTTTTAGTATGATGTAAACCATTGAAATATTTTATTATAACAAGTCATTCTGTGCAGAATTTCATTGCTGTGTGTTAGATAAGCTAAGTCTTAAATACATTAAGTTGTAACATGCAATTCAGATGAGAGTGCCCCCCCCTGCTGTTACTGAGCATTCCTTACTCAGAATATTTAGCATGGTATTACAGGTATGGGATCTGTTATCCAGAAACCAATTATCCAGAAAGCTCCGAAATACAGGAAGACTGTCTCCCATAGACTCCATTATTAAAATTTTTAAATACGATTTTCTTTTTCTCTGTCGTAATTAAACAGTACCTTATACAATATAATTCTACTGGATTTAATTGATATTTAAATTATTTTTTGATATTTAAATTATGGAAAGATCTTTTATTTGGAAAACCCCAGGTCCCAAGTATTCTGGATAACATGTCCCATACATTTAAGGGGTAAGTCCGAATGTATCTCAATATTTTCTGAAAAAAACTTAGACCAAATCCGCACAGGTTTTTTTTGCCTTATTTAATAATACACTTTCCCGAAAATGTTGTTTGCGGGAAAAAAACTGAAAAAATTTATGAAAAATACAAATTTTCTGATTTTTTGCCTGAAAACCCCAAAATCTTCGGTTTATTGCATGAAACCCAGCCCAGATCAAAAAATCTTTGGGACTTCTCCCATTGACTAATATGCAAACTCGCAGTTCTGAGATGGTGGATTTTCGGATTCTGACTTTTTCCATCCTCGGGGTATAATAAAAATTATTTTATTTTTCCACTAAGAATTTGGCTTTTAAAAAAAAATGAATTTTTCGGTTTTTGGCATTCGGAGTTTAGTAAATAACCCCCTTAGTTGTACAGTATTTCCTTCACAGTTGGAGTGCTGAACGTTGAACATCACCCTCACTAAATGTCTTTCAAGGAATATCAACAATATTTTACCATTTCTGCCCTTCCATACCAAGGACATGATAACTTAGTGATGGCTCTTTGTCCGTTGTTCTCTCTTTTCGGGGCACCAGCAGCCTGAATTCCCAGCCCAACAGGCTGAAGTTGTTCTGCTGAGCACTTCTGTAGAGAAAATCTATTAGCTCACATTTTGGTGCTCTTCAGTGCAGTTTGGGGGGGCTGTAATCCCCAAAAGAGGGAGCCCAGGACATCAGGTCTTGGGGGTGGCACAGCTGAAATTGTAGAGGAGCTTCAGTTCTCGGTGTCCCTTTAGATGTGTAAACTTGCTGTTGTATATATTTGAAAAAATGTAATTCAATTATTAAACTATTTTTACAAGAAAATACAGTGTCTGGTCTTTAAGTTTTTTTCCTGAAAACACAACACTTGTAGGGGCAGTCATTAAAAAAAACTAGGGATGCACCAAATCCAGGATTCGGTTCGGTATTCGGCCAGGATTCGGCCATATTCAGCAGGATTCAGATTCGGCCGAATTCTTGGCCGAACCGAATCCTTAAAATCATGTGACTTTTTGTCACAAAACAAGGAAGTAAAGAATGTTTTGCCGCGCAACTCTCTTTTTCCCTCGCTGATTTGCATGTGCAAATTAGGGTTCGGTATTAGGCCGAATCTTTCACAAAGGATTCGGGGGTTCGCCGAATCCAAAAAAGTGGATTCGGTGCATCCCTAAAAAAAACTACAATTAGGGGCAGATTTATCAAGGGTCGAATTAAAAATTCGAGTTTTGAGTTCATTTTAGTGTAATTCCATTAGGGAATAGTCCAAATTCTATGTGAGGTTAAAAAAAATCAAATTTCGAAATTTATCATGTACTGTCCCTTTACGAATTCGAATTTGACTAGTCGTCATCTAAAACCTGCCAACTTGGTGTTTTAGCCTATGGGGGACCTCCTGGAATCAATCAATCCTAGTCATTTGGTGGACTTTTGAAAAATTCAGAATTCTTTTATGGCCCCCATTACTGCATCCTTGGGTACAATTGCTTTTCATGCAAATATAATTGTCAGGACTCCCCTTGGTGCCTCCTATATTACTGGCGCCACTATTGCAGCTGAGCCTGATATTTTTTCATCTTTAAAAGACCGGCATCTTTTTGAAAATCGGTTGTGAAACATTCCACTGTCACTCAAAACTCTACCACTAGCATTCTGGTACTGGTATGGGATCTATTATCCAGAATGTTCAGGAACTGAGGCTTTTCGTGATTTGGATCTTCATACCTTAAGTCTACTAGAAAATCATTTACAACATTAAATAAACCCAATAGGCTGGTTTGCTTCCAATAAGGATTAATTATATCTTAGTTCTGGTCAAGTACAAGGTACTGCTTTATTATTACAGGGAAAAAGGAAATCATTTTTAAAAATGTGTATTTTTGGATAGAATGGAGTCTATGGGAGATGGACATTCCGTAATTCTGAGCTTTCTGGATAACAGGTTTCCGGATAACAGATCCCATACTTGTACATTTAAGAAGCTTACAGAAGAGGCAGCATATCCTACTTTTTCAACATGAGTGCAATGAATAGGACTTGTGCTGAACATCATTTTTGCCTATTGTTTTAATCGCAAAAAAACCTATGGTTATTGTTATTTATTGTACTTAACGGCAAACAGGCGGAATCGAAGCGACTCCATATTTGGTCAATATAAAATAGATGTTTAGATTACAGTGCACGGATTATCTCCTACATAATGAATTTGGGGAGCTGGCAATGTTCTTTGCCTCAAATTAGTCACCCGACAAGCTGGCATCTTCTTTATCTTCTGGTTCCAACTCATGGGCTTGAACTTTCTCTGTACATGAAGGTGAGTAAACGAGAAAGCATTCATCAGAGCTTGCCCTCCCGGAAACGTAAGTGAACACAATGCGATGCCTCACAAGGAAGAGGAAATGGGAGAATGTCTGACAGATGTGACTCCTGATAAAAACAATTTTCTCAGCGAGATGAAAATATTTTAGTCCTTTCAGTAGTTGGAGGAATAGATGAAGATTTAGGTGTCCATTCCCTGTGCACTAGAATACTGACAGCAGGAACCATTTTTTCTAAAAAAAAAAAAAAAAAAAAAAAAACATTGTCAGATTGGATTTTTTACACAAAATCCATAAAATACATGATTTTTAACTTGCGCCTTGGACTTTGGTTATGGTTGTGCAAATAGTCACTTGTACCTACTAGTGATGGACGAATTTGACCCATTTCGAATCGCCATGTATTTGGACAATTCGCTGGCATCAAAGTTTAACCATTATCATAATAACATACTTTTTTAGTAGTATGTGCCATTGGGTAATCATAAATAGAAAATTGCCATTTTAAAAAATAAGGGCCGCCCCCTGAGATCGTACGATTCACTGTGCACACATACAAACCACATGTAAGGTCACATGGGCCAATTAAAATGAGGAAGTAAAAGATGTTTTCCCATTCCCACCTCTAATTTGCATATGTAAATTAGGATTTGGATTCAGTTTGGTATTTGGCCAAATCTTGCACAAAGGATTCGGGGGTTCGGCCGAATCCAAAATAGTGGATTCGCTGCATCCCTACTATTCATTCTGCACTTTCTTAGATTTCACTGACCTCCCTACATTCCCCCTCCATCCTCACCATCTAACTGTGTAACCAGTGCATGGGCATGGGCATCAGGTATCCCATTCTGGCACATGAACAAGATTTTGGCATGATGAAAAGCTTATCTTTACAAAATGGCTGCTGCCTATTTGCTGTGATGGAGAATGCCAAGACTGAAAGAAACATTTTTTAAATAATTTATAAATTGTAAGTAAAGTTGATTTTGCTTGACTAACATTATAAAATAGGATTTGGAATTATTTCTTAGCATGATAGGTTTCCTTTAAGGCTTGCTTAAGGGGAAAAACTGTTTGCATTAATACTATACTATACTTTTTAACCTGAGTAACCAGTCTTATTTGTAGTGTAGTCCAGGTAGGGGATCCCTTATCCAGAAACCCTTTATCCAGAAAGCTCAAAATTATGTACAGGCTGTCCCCCACATACTCCATTTAAATCTAATGGTTTACATTTTTAAAAAAGATTTCCCTTTTCTCTGTTAGAATAAAACAGTAACTTGTTCTTGATCCAAACTAATATATAATTAATCCTTATTCAAAGCAAAACTAAAGTCTATTGGGTTTATGTTTACAGGATTTCTAGTAGACTTAAGGTATGAGGTTCCAGGATTTCAAGGTAGACTTAAGGTATGAAGATCCATTATCCAGAGATCCCCAGGTCCCAAGCATTCTGGATAACAGTTCCCATACCTGTAGTACTAAGTTAAATTGATGTAAAATATACAGTAGTAAACCTAGTCATGTATTTAGAGACCCTTATATATTTAGGGCCAGATTTGTGTATTATTCTTTATATAGCATCAACATATTCCATAGCACTTTGCAGAGATTATATATACTATATATATAAACTATATATTTAGATCATTCACATCTTTCTCTGCCCCAGTCTAAGGTCCCTTGTTAACCATGTTTCTTTTTACGTGTAACAGTATTCCTTTTACAAGGACATAGGTTTTTTTTATCGGGTAAAAAATAAATACAATTTTAGAGCTGCCATTCTCTTGCCTATTTTGCTCTATATCCAGGGAAAGGAAGCAGCTGGCCACTTGGGAAGCTAAATATTGGATCAAAATGGTAGGGATTTATGGCATTTAGTTCACACGGAAGTCTAATAAAAGCTTTGCTTCTCCCCACCTATTCTTGGAGTCCTAGCACCTTCTTGACTATTGTGTTTAGTATTCCTTTTGTTTCACAAACAATAAACCATTTATTTATGCTACAAAATCCTGCTGCACTTGGGAGCTACATGGAGGAGGGGTTTAATGCATTTGACAAGCCTGTTATTGTTTTAAAATATAAGGATTTTTTTAGCCTAAACCTCAAAGGATTGTTCAATGCATGGTCTTCTTTATTCGTTTACGTTATGCAAAATAAAAAGGGGTAATGCCTACAGTTTAAAGAAGGATTGAATTATTGAAGTTTTATGTGATTAAAATAGTAAAAAAAACTTAACTCAGAGTCTGATATTAATGTTACTTCAAATCTAGAATTCTTTGGGAGAATGGACCTTGCTGCTTTCAGACGAGCAAGCTTAAGGCAAGAAGAGATACTTTAATGCATGTAATTTACACTTGGGGTTAAGACAAATGGTACCCTTAGTTGGTCACCAGCATCTCAATGCAATATAAATGCTGATGGCGTCATCTGTTAACCGGATTTCATGATGAGTGTGATCACATTAATTTAGCTAGTAAGATTATTATTATTGTTGGGCATTATCATTGGCCAAAACTGGAACCCCCAACTTGTCAGACAGACCATTTAAAGGGGTTGTTCAGCTTTAAATGAACTTTAAGTATGATGTAGAGAGTAATATTCTGAGACAATTTGCAGTTGGTTTTCAGTTTTTATTATTTGTGGTTTTTGAGTTATTTCGCTTTTTAATCAGCAGCTCTCTAGTTTGTAATTTCAGCAATCTGGTTGCTAGGGTTCAAACTACCCTAGCAACTGCTTTGACTAAGAGACTGAAATATAAGTGTCTGTGAGATACGAAACGTGTAAGAATGTGCCTTAATGTACCAAATAAACTGCATTCTTCCTTTTACACATCTGTCTGAGTGCCTGCTCCACTGCAATAGTTTTGATCCGCTCCCTCAGCTGAAGGCTCAGGGTAGTGCACTGGACCTCTTGCAATACTTGATGAGTTAACAATTTTTAGACCTTCTTCTTTTGATATACCTAAATAAAAATAATAAGGAAAACAATACCAATGTATATCTTTGTAACCCTCCACACATACACATAAATCTTTGCTTCCTTTACAAGCAAAGCAAAGATTTGCAGCAGTCCAAAAAATATATGGTCAAGGTGCCTTGTGGGCAAAATATATGACTTTTATGTAACTCATTACCCCCAGTTCTTATATCCTTTAAAGGAGAAGTAAAGTCGTTTACCACTTGTGGGTGCCAAATGTTAGGCACCCCCAAATGAATGTATGTACTGCCCTGAAACCTTGGGCTGGTGCTCCTATCAGCAGAAAACTGCACCGGCCCGGGGTTATCCCAGCGAGCACCAGGGAGCGCTTCTCTTCCGGCTTCTTCTTTCTTCTCGCGCCTGCGCTTGCTCATTAGAGTGAAAAGCCAAACTTTAACTAAAAAGACAGCTTTTTAATTCTCATGCGCATGTGTCTGCCCTTAAAAATTTTAAGAAAGAAGAAGCCGAAGTAGAAGTGCTCCGTAGTGCTCGCTGGAATAACCCCGGGCTGGTGCAGTTTTCTGCTGATAGGAGCACCGGCCCGGGGTTTCAGGTAAGTAAATACATTCACTTGGGGGCAGGTCCGGACTGAGAATTAAAATCCTCGGTGTACCTGGCATTTCAGATTCACAGAGTCCCAATCAGTCCACACAGAGGCCCAAACAGCCCCCACCAGCCCACTAAATACTGACTTTCTATGGCACCTTATAGCAGCCCCTCTGGCATTTGCCAGAACCCACAGATTGCCAGTCCGGGCCTGCTTGGGGGTGGCATCCCCAAGTGCTAAACAACTTTCCTTCTCCTTTAATTAACATGATACAAGTTAGTCATATGACACTCATGCACATCAATAATGCAGAAATACCTAGAATACAACGTAAAGTTTCATGAACTATGGTAGGCTGCCTTGAAATTTCCTGTTTGATGTTGGCCAACCAAATACACCCTACAGTAGAAAGTACTAAAGAGGCAGTAGTGAAAGGAGAGAGAATAGAAAAGGAAAAAAAAGTACAGACTAAACCAATATCAGTGTAAGTGCAAAGTTTAAGGCTAAATGATTTATGATGGCAGGAAAGGAGAATTCCAGTAGTGAAATCCAATCTAGAGAGCTGAGCTATCCTGGGTGATCTCTGAGCCCATAGAAAAAATGAAGATTGATTTCTTCTTGTTGTATAATGAATCATTCATTGTGGCAACATAAGACAGGGCCAGTAGTCCAACAGTGATACCAAAACATCTGCATTTTATCCCCTTCATTAACCACCAGTCGCCCTCATTGCTCCCTGCTCGGAATGATAAAGGTTAAAGGAGTCACTTGTGCCTTTTGGTGCACTTTCATTGCATTGTAAACATTAAAAGACACAAAGATGGATCATCTTCATTGCTCCTCCTGAGGTCTAGGATACCATGAACATATCACTAGAACTTATCCCTTTATTTCCATATTTCTCTTTGACAGTTACCAAAAATAACCCCAAGGCTGTGAAGCTTCTTCACCATGGCTCAATATAATATAACACAGTCAGCGCTTTCTGTTTTCATGTTAAGCCACGTCAAACTGTCATTCCATTTTATGGACTCCCTTTTTTGTTGACTAAAAGTTATTTTAAAGAGCATAACTAGTTCTAGAGCAGGAGGTCAGACCCACAGGTTTCATTGCTGTTTGCTGACTACTCAAATAATCCTTTATTCCGTCCCAGAGGAGCAGAGCGTTTCACAGCAAAGTGTCATGCTGAAGGTTCTTGTGAAAACAAAGTGCTTACTAAAAAGCCTTTGAACAGAACATGGCCCTCTTGAGGGTATTGTGTAAGGAATTTGATATGGTATCTGAGATAAATGACCCAATCTGTGTTAATTAGGGTCATATTCAAACCATTTTTATTAGTTTTAAATAGTCACCAATACAACAGTTACAACTACTGCTCACCTTTCCTAAGCAACTGGCTCATTGGTTCTCTGGCACGGTAAAGCTTAATAAAGGAGCCCCTACTAATGAACATACATAGTAACATAGTCATTTAGGATAAAAAAAGATACATGTCAGTTAAGTTTAACCTTTTTGTCTAATTGTATTATTGTAGTGTATCCTGTTTGTTCGAATTACACGTATGAGACCTGTTATCCAGCATGCTCGGGACTGGGGTTTTCCAGATAACGCACATTTAGGGGCACATTTACTTAGCTCGAGTGAAGGAATAGAATAAAAAAAACGTCGAATTTCGAAGTGTTTTTTTGGATACTTCGACCATCGAATTGGCTACTTCGATCTTCGACTACGAACTAAAAATAGTTCGACTATTCGACCATTCGATAGTCAAAGTACTGTCTCTTTAAAAAAAACTTCGACCCCCTACTTTGCACCTAAAACCGAACCTCAATGTTAGCCTATGGGGAAGGTCCCAATAGGCTTTCTAAGTTTTTTTCGTTCGATTCGCAGGATTTAATCGTTCGATCTAACGAATTGCGGTAAATCCTTCGACTTCGATATTCAAAGTCGAAGGATTTAACTTCGATAGTCGAATATCGAGGGTTAATTAACCCACGATATTCGACCATAAGTAAATCTGCCCCTTAAGTCTACTAAAAATTATTTAAACATTAAATAAATTGTTTTGTCACCAATAAGGATTAATTATATTTTAGTTGGGATTAAGTACAAGATTCTGTTTTATTATTACAGAGAAAAAAATAATTCATTATTTGGATAAAATTGAGTCTATGGGAGACAGCCTTTCCTTAATTTTGAGCTTTCTGGATAAACGATCCCATACCTGTATTTATTGTTCTACCCCACAAGTAGTGTCTAACTGCTAGTTGATTCAGAGAAAGGTGAAAAACCCACCTTTTGTATACACACAATGTAGCAACGTCCGAAAAGATTGTTTAATATACAGAAAATGAAAGTGAATTAAACTCCCCATCATTGTACTGTCTGCTGAACTGCCACTTGTACACATCTAGTCCCACATAATTTATATACTGTATAGGAGATTGGTTCTTTCCACAAATAGATTGTTGTGCAACTCAAAAAATAATATAGTGTAGTACAGTGATCCCCAACCAGTAGCTCGTGAGCAACATGTTGCTCTCCAACCCCTTGGATGTTGCTCCCTGAGGCTTCAAAGCAGGTGCTTATTTTTGAATTCCAGGCTTGGGGGCAAGTTTTGGTTGTATAAAAGCCAAGTGTATTGCCAAACAGAGACTCAATTTAGGTTGACAATCCATATAGGGCTTCCAAATGGCCAATCACAGCACTTATTTGGCATCCAAAGAACATTTTTCATGCTTGTGTTGCTCCCCAACTCCTTTTACTTCTGAATGTTGCTCACAGGTTCAAAAGGTTGGGGATACCTGGTGTAGTATATATAAATAAATTATTTCACATGTGCTATTCGTGACTTTCATGTGCTAGATTACATCCAAGATTTGTTGCGTGCCACCAGGCCCAGACTGGCAATCTGTGGGTTTTGGCAAATGCCAGAGGGGCTGCTATAAGGTCCCATAGAAAGTCAGTATTTAGTGGGCTGGTGGGGACTGTTTGGGCCTCTGTGTACCTGAAATGCCAGGGCCTATTTTAATTCTCAGTCCGGACCTGCGTGCCACCTTAAAACAAATATATCCCGTGAGATACAGTCCCCTAAAAACAAAGGGTATTTTTGATACACCCGTGGTTTCTGGTTGTAGTTCGACAAGAGCCCACATTCTGGTTCCTAGTGAGTCTGGCAGGCGATCATACTTACAAGCGGTAAGTTTGTAAAGGACATTGATAGTTACATAGTTACATAGTTAAATTGGGTTGCAAAAAGACAAAGTCCATCAAGTTCAACCCCTCCAAATGAAAACCCAGCATCCATACACATACCCCTCCCTACTTTTAATTAAATTCTATATACCCATATCTATGCTAACTATAGAGTTTAGTATCACAATAGCCTTTGATATTATGTCTGTCCAAGAAACCATCCAAGCCATTCTTAAAGGCATTAACTGAATCAGCCATCACAACATCACCCGGCAGTGCATTCCACAACCTCACTGTCCTGACTGTGAAGAACCCCCTACGTTGCTTCAAATGAAAGTTCTTTTCTTCTAGTCTAAAGGGGTGGCCTCTGGTACGGTGATCCACTTTATGGGTAAAAAGGTCCCCTGCTATTTGTCTATAATGTCCTCTAATGTACTTGTAAAGTGTAATCATGTCCCCTCGCAAGCGCCTTTTTTCCAGAGAAAACAACCCCAACCTTGACAGTCTACCCTCATAATTTAAGTCTTCCATCCCTCTAACCAATTTAGTTGCACTTAGTCTCTGCACTCTCTCCAGCTCATTTATATCCCTCTTAAGGACTGGAGTCCAAAACTGCACTGCATACTCCAGATGAGGCCTTACCAGGGACCTATAAAGAGGCATAATTATGTTTTCATCCCTTGAGTTAATGCCCTTTTTTATGCAAGACAGAACTTTATTTGCTTTAGTAGCCACAGAATGACACTGCCCAGAATTAGACAACTTGTTATCTACAAAGACCCCTAGATCCTTCTCATTTAAGGAAACTCCCAACACACTGCCATTTAGTGTATAACTTGCATTTATATTATTTTTGCCAATAAGTGATAAGCTTTCTGGTTCAACTTCTAATCTTCTTGCATCCTTAGTGGGTAAAATTAAGCAACGTGTGGAAGCGTTTATACAGTTTTAATAAATAAATAAAATTACACTCGGCGGGGCGTGGTCTGCATGGAGACCGGATAGGCAGCACAGGCCGCACGCTCCGGTACAAGGGAGCTATATACTGCCGATAATCTGAGCCCACCTGCGCTATCCACGCTTTTACCGGACGGGTGAAGCTCCCGGGATACCCGCCGCAGCCTTCAATGGTGAGGAGAAGCAGGCGCAATCACTCCGTGCGCAACTCAGTGTCTCCCCGCGTCATGGCTAATAAAGATGGCGCCGAGCGCCATGCGGCGCGCCAAGCCCCAGACGACCTGCAGGGTCCTGCAGGAGCTGCTGCGGGGAAGCTAGCTCGTTTTGCTAGGGATCCACTGCCACAGCCTTCACCAGCAGGTATGTCCAACGCTGGCAGCATCATAGTGGAGAACACAGCCATAGAGCCTAATACAGATGCACTCCCCTCCCCTGTAATCCCACAACCTCTTGCTGAGCCTACCCTAACAGAAGTCCTGCATGCTATAACTTCGAACCACACTGCTCTGGTTGGAAAGATAGATGAACTCAGGACAGACTTTGCTATTCTGAAACATGATGTGCAAAAATTAAGGGAAAGAACGGGGGAGGTGGAACGAAGGGTCAGTGATATAGAGGATTACACAACACCTCTGCCTAACAGGATACTGGCCACAGAAAAGCAAATAGCGTTGTTGGAAAACAAAGCAGATGATTTGGAGAATCGCCTGAGAAGGAATAACATAAGGATCCTGGGCCTCCCTGAGAGGGTAGAGGGTAATGCCACAGAAAATTTTGTTGAAAAATGGCTGGCTGACACGTTTACCCGTACCACTTTTTCTTCAGCCTTCGTGGTGGAGAGGGCACACAGGGTACCGGGCAGACCACCTCCACCGGGGGCCCCTCCACGCCCTTTAATTGCCCGTCTTCTGAATTACCGTGACAGGGATTCGGCTCTACAGGCGGCTAGGAGAGCAGGAGAAATACTTTTTGAAAACCACAGAATTTCACTTTATCCAGATTTCTCTTCAGAGATTAGGAAACAGAGAGCTAAGTTCAATGAAGCCAAGCTGCAACTCAGACAACGACAAATCCCATATGCCATGATGTTTCCGGCGCGATTGAGAGTAACAGACAAAGGCAAAGCCAGTTTCTTCACTACACCGGAGGAGGTCATCAATTGGCTGGAGATGAGGCCCCGGCAGTCTCCACGGAGGGAGTAAGGAGCTTCGTTATTCTGCTTCGAGTTGACTCGACACGTGTTTACTCTTAGGATTACAACGTGGTTGTGGCTGTTGTGGACTGTATGCTGGTTTTCTTTTTCACACTGACTGTATCAGAAGGAACTGCTCCGGACAGGTAACAAAATGGTATATTTTGTAAAGCAGGACAGCTATTCATTGATTCTTTCATCCCTGAGCGGAAGCGACAGGCCCAATGACATTTCAGTGCGCCCAGTAAGGTCGAAGTGTGCACACGAACCCCCCCTTCACAGTTCAACTTATTTCAATTAGGGGTTAAGGACAAACTCACTCTCACAAGGTTATGGAGTGGGTGGGGTGGGAATGGGTAAGGGTTAAAGTTATGGGGAATGGTATAGTTAATTTTTACGGTGTCTTGCGATTCATATCCTATTGTGATTTAATGTCAATGCGCAGTTTTTTTTTCACTGTGTCTTCAACCGATTCTGTTACATTTCCTATCTGTAGGACTGATGGCTACCATTAGCATAATGTCATGGAATGTTAGGGGTATGGGGGATGGGATAAAACGCAGACTGGTTTTCGATTTTGTTAGAAGATACAAACCTCAGATAATTTTTCTTCAGGAGACTCATCTGGTGGGTACTAAGCTGTCATCCCTGAAAAAACCCTGGGTTGGCTCACTGTATCACTCGTATTTTTCCAGTTACTCTAGGGGAGTATCTATCTTGTTGGCCAAAACCTGCCCTCTAACGGTGGAGAAAGTAATTTCTGATAAACATGGTAGATTTATCTTCTTACACGGAAATGTATTTGGCAAGAAATTTAACCTAGCGAACATATATGCCCCCCCCCCGCCTACGGAGGAATTTTTTACTGCAGTGACTGACACAATGTTACGTTTGCCCATAGCGCCATTTCTCCTTATGGGTGATTTTAATTCGATAGCTGATGCTGCACTGGACAAACTGCATCCTCCCCGTGTTTTCTCAGGGCATTTCAACAGGTGGGTCTCCTCCATTAGTTTGGTGGATCTATGGAGAGTACGTAATCCTGCGATCAAACAGTTTACGTGTTACTCCCCTGGCTCCAACAGCATGTCAAGAATTGATCTAGCTCTGGGTTGTCCTGAGATGAATAAATGGGTCAAAAAGGTTGAGATACTTACAAGGGGCATCTCAGATCACTCCCCCCTGTTACTTACTTTTACGTACTCACAAGCTCCCGTGGATAGAATATGGCGGCTGAGCCCCTATTGGGCAAAGCATACTCATTTAAATGAAATTATTGCTACTAGTATATCGAATTTTTTGGCTGTGAATGGTGACGAAACCCCCCCAAATGTAAAATGGGATGCTTTCAAAGCCTATATTAGGGGTGAATTTATTAGCAATATTGCAGCCCTCACGAAAATAGCACAAGCGGATATAGCCCAAAAAACTGAAACAGCTCAGGTTAATGAAGCGTCCTATGTCAATTATCCTACAAACCAATCGTTTCAGAAATGGCAGGCTAGTCTGAATGCCTTGAAAATTGCCCAAGTGGAGCTTACAAGAAAACATATGCTATATCAGAAAGGTAATATCTTTGAGCATGGGGATAAAAATGGGAAGCTACTTGCACTGATAGCGAGAGAGGACACATCCAACATGGTAATACCAGCTGTACGGCTATCAGATGGTACGGTAGTATCTTCAGTTGAAGAAGTAAATCAGAGATTTATGGATTTCTATGCTGACTTATATAGCCCCAAAATAAACACCACCCCAGAAGAAATAAGAGAGTACTTACGTGACTTGTCTATACCTAATTTGACTGAGCAACTTTCTTTGGAGCTAGCTGGTAACATCACGCTAACAGAGGTTGAGACGGCCATAGCTTCATTCCCAGCCGGAAAAACTCCGGGTACTGATGGATTACCAATGGAGTGGTACAAGCAGCATGTTAAGCTGCTTGCGCCTATCCTGACAGATTTATACAATGGGGTACAAAAGGGGGTTCCGTTGCCAACCTCGATGAGGGAATCTTTGATAATCTTATTGTTAAAACCTGGTAAGGACCCGTTAGAATGTAATTCATACAGGCCCATTGCACTCCTTAATGCAGATGCAAAAATCTTAGCGAAAGTCCTGGCAACACGCTTGGCGCCCATCCTCTCTGCCCTAATTTCCCCTGATCAGACAGGTTTTATGCCTGGCCGTTCCACGGATATAAACATCAGGAGACTGTTCACAAATATTTCCATTACACACGATAACTCAGGCAGTAGACTGATTGCCTCTTTAGATAACGAAAAGGCCTTTGATTCCGTTGAATGGGAATATCTGTGGGCCACGTTGGGTAGGGTTGGCATCCCCTCTTCGTACATTGGCTGGATTAGAGCTTTATATCACTTACCTGTGGCAAAAATCCGTACCAATAATAAATTGTCCACTCCATTCCCGATCCTTAGAGGTACTAGACAGGGCTGTCCTCTTTCTCCGCTATTGTTTGCACTAGCCATGGAACCTATGGCCTGCCGGATCAGGTCCTCCCAGGTAATTGAAGGGCTGAAACTTGGGGATCTATCTGAGGTCATTTCCATGTATGCGGATGACACTCTATTGTATTTACCAAACCCTCACCTGGCATTGTCAACAGCTCTAGCCATAATAAACGACCATACTAACTATTCTGGACTCAGGATTAACTGGTCTAAGTCTGTACTCTTTCCTGTAGACCCTCTCCCTCCGGGTACTCCCCAAAGGACTCTGGGACTTAACTGGGTGTCCACCTTCAAATATCTTGGGATTTGGATCCATGCTGATCTAACTAAATTCACGGAACTTAATATTCTGCCTCAAATAAGATTCATGGAACAGAAAAGGCATGCATGGGCGAATCTGCCGCTGTCTCTAATTGGTAGAATAAATCTACTCAAAATGGTGATATTGCCGAAATTAACTTATATATTTCGACAATCTCCCATGAGAATTCCACACACGATCTTCTCTAAATTGAAAAGCCTCTCGCTTATGCTGTACTGGAACAATACTACCCCCAGATTAGCTCTTTCCACTTTACAACTTCCAACCCGACAGGGAGGTTTAGCAGCCCCCAATCTTTTCCTTTATTACTTGGCAACACAGTTGGTGGTTGTGAGGAATTGGGCCATTTCTGATGACTCAAATGCGTCCGTCATCCTTGAAGCTAAACTGGCAGGGTCCTTTGAAGGTTTAAAGAATCTACCGTATCGTGGTGCCTCTTACAATATTGCGATCTCCCCCCTGATGAAAGAAACCATAAAGGCCTGGCAGCTGGTTCTTCGATATTTTCCTAAACTTCAACATCAATGCTCTAGCTTTACCCCACTATGGTGTAACCCCTATTTAAAGCAGCTAGAGTTAATTCCAGACCCTCAGCTTTGGGCAAGATATAACATAAAATACCTGTCTAATGTCATAGCAGATGGTAAACTTCTTGGTTTTCAAGCTCTGAAGGAAATGTATACCTTGCCGAATACTATGTTCTTCAGATATCTGCAATTAAGACATGCTTTTATAACTCAGTTTCGGAGTGAATCTGTAGACATTACACTGACTGGCTTGGAGACTGGGATACATAAGCAGGTGTTAGGCAAGCCATTATCATATTTTTATGCACAATTGCAGGATGCTAGGAGTATCCCACTTAATAAACTTCGAACAAAATGGCAAAGTGACATCCCTGAGCTAACACAGGAAAACTGGGATGAATCCCTTAATTTCATCTTTGAGGGAGTGATTAGCAGTAAAGACAGAATGACACAAATCAATTACCTGCATAGAGTGTACTTTACCCCACATCGTCTGCATACAATAAATCCGGCCCTTAGCTCGGAGTGCCCCAGATGTCAGCACTCGCCTGCGGATTTTTTCCATATGGTGTGGGTCTGCCCTGTGATCCAAACGTACTGGAGGGCAGTTGTGCAACTCATTACAGCAAAAACTGATATCTTTGTTCCATTTGAGCCCAGAGTACTTTTATTGAGTCAGGTAGAAGATGTATCTCCGAGGAGGGCACACTGTTCACTAATCTCTATACTCTGTATGTATGCTAAAAAATTGATTGCGCTAAACTGGAAATCTAGGGGGGGTCCCAGGGTTCATGACTGGGAGCAGCTAGTGGACAAATCTTTACCAATGTACAAACTTACATATATGAAAAGGGGCTGCCCTGAGAAATTTGATAAGGTGTGGGGTTTGTGGATTGAACAGGACCCTGAGCTAGTCCCACCTTGACTCACTAACTGAACACACTGTGTTCCCAATGTCCTCTGCCTGTATAATAAAATTCAGGGGCAGCTGACAATGTCACGGGACCGTCTGCTGACTTACTATTTTTTCATTGGGGGAATATTAACAAGTATTGTGGATATTATCACGTGACTATCGGGTGGGTTAGGAACAGATTTATATTGTTTTAACGGTGACAAGTTTGGAAGGAATAAAGGTTGTTGTAAGGTTATGGATACACTGTGATTACCTAGGAATGCTGAGATAGAACTGTAGTATAATGACATTCAAGGTTATGATAAGGATCCGAAGAATCTCACAGACACCATGTTTTTGCTTTTGTTGTTTAAGTTTTAATTTTAAAACAAAAATGTTTACATGATACAAATAGTATGGAACAAACATTGTATTTATGTCTGATGTGTTCACTGACTGTACAATAAGTTTCAATAAAAAGAATTGTTAAAAAAAAAAAAAAATAAAATTACACTCACAAACGTTTCTTCAGTAAAATCGTTTTAACAATAACAATACAGTGCATTCGTGTATTATTCCGAGTTCTTTGGCATCTTTTGCAGTTCAACGCGCTTTCCTCGGACCTGTGGCTGCCGCTTCCGCACTCCTGTGTCACCGCTGACGCGTTTCGCCCGACTGGCTTCTTCCAGTGAGTGATGTCCTTACTTCCGGATGGTAGCTTCTTTCACCCACAAAGTTTCAAATTTCAAAACTTTATTGTTCCCAGAGTATTTGTCTCTCGCAATAAGTTTATATCTTAGAAACGATCCGTTTACACTGTTGCAAAATAACATCCTACATACAACACATTGTAATATAAACCCTAAGGTTAAAGTCAACATTTAGGCGGTGGGGGGACAAAGATTTTAGCCTATGAATCCACCAACTTTCTTTTCGCAATGTATTACTCACCATTACTGGCCAGAGGCTGAATTTTCGAATTCATGTGAATTTTTTTTCTAGTCTAAAACATTTGACTATACTTGAAATTCGAATGGTAATGTTACAGACTTGAAAACTCCAATCGAATTAGACTAAACTCGAATCAAGTTTTTTCATTGGGAAAAACTCGAATGTCATGAAGGCTATTAACCTCTTCAAATGGGTCACTAGACCTCTACCATTGACTTCTACATGAACTCGGCAGGTTTTAGGTGGCTAATAGTCAAATTTGAATTGTTCCCAGGGTAAAGGTTTGATATACAGTATCTCGGATTTGAATCGAGTCTGGATTATTCCCAAATCGAATTTGCGAGTTTTAAATATTTGAAAATTCGAATTTACTATTTGACCCTTGATAAATCTGCCCCCTAATTTTAAACCCAATAACAAGAATTTTTAATTCAATGAAATGGGCAGATTATAAAACAATCTCATAAAATGTTATTTTGTAAAGAGAACAGCTTTTGAGTATATATACACCAATATACCATTCAGGGTTAAAGTGAGTGGACCATGATTGCGTTTGTTCAGAACATTTTTTGGCCGACTGATGTTACTTTAAGGATCATCTTTCTGTAAGATAACAAGCACGGCATAAACTCACTTCTACTTTTGTTTTTCCTGCAAAGTGTGAGGACGTGTCTTCGATGGCCATAAAGTCCCAATTTCATGCATATTAGGTTGTTGTCACAGAATCCCCTGAACTGTGCAAAGAGGTTAAAGGACAAACAATCCTTCTAGGCTTACTTATTTTCTAATAGCCAAGGAATAATTGAGCTGAAACTGAGATAATCAAAACAGATTTATAAAAAGTCTCAACTAGTGTTCAGTACCTAGTGCTAATCTGTGTCCTCGATATTATTGTGAGAACATTAATCCATTCAATCAACTATTGAAGTTGCAATGCTAACCTTAAATAAAATGTCTATTTATAAAACTTCACAAATGTGTACTATGGAAAAGTATGTGAAGTGGTAAAATGTTACGGAAATCCCATTATTTCAATAGCATTTCATTTACTTATTAATGTAATGTAGTAAAGTATCAGTGACTCTCATTCCCCCCCAAAATGTTCTTCATCTGCATATAGAAAATGATGAACGGTACAAGAGGATATTGCAGAGGAATTCCATTATTTACTGTATAAATAAAGCACAGTGATTAAAAGGTATGGAACCTATAATCCAAAATGCTCGGGATCTGGGGTTTTCTGGATAAGGGATCTTTCTGTAATTTGGATCTCTATACCTTAAAAATCATTAAATGTTACATAAACCCAATAGGCTGTTTTTTTGCTTCCAATTAGGATATAATTTTAGTTAAGATCAAATACAAGCTGCTGTTTTATTATTACAGAGAAAATTATAATTCAGAGCTTTCTGGATAACAGATCCTATATTTGTATATACCTGAGAGGTCTTTTTCATTTGTAATAAAGCTTCTCACTTATATATAGTCCAGTCATACAATGATTTATTTATGACAGGGATGCGAGAAGTTAGAATAAAATTGAGATCAAATAATTTTGAGGATGATAAAATTGAGGATGAGTTCATGTAAAAAAAATGTCCCACTTTAAGTAGGTAAGTGAGTCTCTGCAGGAGAGAAACTGGGTTACAAAACACGGCACAGAAACATTGGATCAGAATAATCAGTTCATTGTTTTTTTCTGAAGAATGATGTGTATCTGAACTTAATGAATCAGATTCATTAAGTTTGAACTCACACTTTGAAAGTGTTGCAACCCCACTTTAGTCATGCTAAAGTGCTGAATTCATTCAGTTTTAAAGGGTTGCTCACCTTCCAAAACTTTTTTCAGTTCAAATGTTTTCAGATTGGTCACTTTTACTTTAAGACTTTTGCAATAGCTTTCCGTCTTTTATTTCTTTTACTATTTTTCAAAATTGTCAATTAAGGGGTTATTTACTAAACCACAAATTTATCTGGTTGGACTTTTTGTGGCAAAAACTAAAATATTTTTTGTGGGAAAAAAACAAAGTTTTTGAGATTTATTATACCTGATGCTACAAATGGCCAGAATCCAAAAATCCGCCATCTCAAACCTGTCGAAGACATGTATAAGTTAATGGGATATGCCCAATTGGAAGTTATACTGGTTTGCGCTGGGTTTAGCCCGGTAATCCAAAATTTTTGGGGATTTTGGGCAAAACCCTGAAAAAAATCAAGCGATTCAAGAAAAAATAAGTCAGAAAAATAGTATGGTTCATGTTTTCTCTTGATTTTCTCTATGATTTTATTCTAGTTATTTCATTAATAAATAAGAAAAATCGGGGATGGGATTTCGGTCGAACTTTTTAAATTTAAATTATGAGATAAATTTGGAATTTAGTAAACCCCCTTAAAGCTGAATGTTCCCAGTCTGAATGTTTCAGTCTGGGAGCTCAGTGATCCAGGTGCAGATTCTGAGCTGATACAATTTGCTGCATTTGTTGATACATTTCTCAGCAGTATCTGTGGAATATTAGCAACTATTGTATCAATTATTATTATATTATTATTCTAACAGCTGCCTGTAATGGAACTCAGGGATTCTGCTCAGTAGGGACAAAGATAAGAAATGGATCAACTAAATCAGCGCTCCCTAACCTTTTATGGTCCGGGGACCAGTGTTGAGCCAAATGTTTTTGCAAGGACTGGGGGGTCGGGGGTTCAGGGGTCGGAAGGTGTCGCGTCCAATTCGTTAATTGGTCGCTAGGCTTAGCGGCCGAGTTCAAGTCAGTCTCTGGCCCGCTTCTGGGCCGCGGCCCAACAGTTGGGGACTCCTGAACTAATTGTATCAATTTTGAACAGTTACAGAGTAGAGAACTGCTTCAGAAAGACATAAGAAGGTAAAAAATGAAACCTTCCACTTTAATATTAGAAAAACAGTCACAAATAGAAATTAGAAAGTCATTGAAAAAAGTCTTTATTTCTGGTGAACTATCTGAAACCAACTGAACTGTGGAAAGTGTTGGTGAACAATTCCTGACTACATCTTGGCACAAATAAAACCGATTTTGCAAATACTTATCCTTAGTTATTTCCAAGACAGTTCTCAGCAATAAGCACAGCAATGCAAAGAAGGGTGTGAACATTAAGGCTGCCGGATGTCATCGCTGTCACTATTTTGGCTAAATCCAGGAAGCACTTCATAATATTGCGTCCATTTCCTGTTGTTTGTTATTTCCTAAATATTTCCAAAGGATAGGAAATGCTTGCTTATTTAAATTTAGATTTCCATGCTTCCAATTTGTCTCTGCAATTTAAGAACTACAGTGTTAGTGGGGAAAAAATATGTCTCGCTTGTATGTATTTAATAGGATCATTTTGCTTTCAGCTGAGATACAAAATTGCATTGGCTAGGGAATAACAATAGGATATGGTTTGGCAAAAGGAGGTTCATGGTTATTGTAGGGTGTAAGAATAGAATATTTTGTTACCTAAAACCCACGACGAGATAATAGGACTCCTCTGTGCTGCTCTTGTATTGTATTGAATACTGATTTTAGTTTTCCTTCTTCTTTCAAGTCTTTCTCACAAGTTATTGTCGGAGTGATATATTTTATAATCATTAGAAGGTTTATTACGTTTCTCATGTAGGTTACCATTTTATATTGTTCCCTTCTATCAGAAGCCAAGGCATTCTCATATTGGAATATGATTCCTAGTTGAGGGCTGTACTGTTACCCTAAACTTTTACATTTCTGTTTACAAATATGTCCTTATTCTGTTTTTGCTTTGATTCTTTTTCCTTCCTCCTGCTATAAAGGCAGTTCTTATTCTCCCACCCTCTCATCCAGGCCCAGACTGGCAATCTGTGGGTTCCGGCAAATGCCAGAGGGGCTGCTATAAGGTCCCATAGAAAGTCAGTATTTAGTGGGCTGGTGGGGGCTGCTTGGGCCTCTGTGTACCTGAAATGCCAGGGCCTATTTTAATTCTCAGTCCGGACCTGCTCTCATCCACCCGGTTCCCCAAGACATTCTGTCTGCCAATAGACAAACTACTAGCACACATCCCATTATGATATATGATTTTCTTTCAAGATTGCAGCTCCAAAGCCAGTGATATTTGGCCATGGTCAACATCGGCCTCCTACTACCTACTGCATAGTTAGAATACATAGAAAAACAAAAGTACTATGGGTCAAATGCAGAGACAGGACACCACAGAAATCCCCAAGTATGAGATATTGGACACACACACATACTCTGTGGTAAACTCCAGCATGCCCAATTTACTTCTAAACTCCTAAACTTTTAAATAGAATATATGGTATTTTTAAGTAAGGGTTTAACCCAAAACCATTTAAGGTGAATAAAGTTTTTTCAGCATAAACACTGTTATAAAAAGTAAGAGCAAGAGAGCAAGATAAATAAGAATAAACACATGCAGTTGACTTCCCAGCATGCTCTTGGAAATTCCTGACTTAAATGCACAAGAGGCAGTCAGGAGGGATTTGTTTGTTAAAAGATATTCCTGCTGTGGAATTACAAGAAGCGTTTGTATCCGACAGGGAAGAGCAGCGGGTAGAAGCACGTACTACAATTTGTTTTCAACTGTTTGACATTTAGCAAATAACGTATATAAACGCATGCCTAATATCAAAGTGAAGCTGCTTACTCTTAGGAGGTGACGCCATATATATCATAACAGACACACAAAAGAGGGTTAGGAACAAGATGAGCCCCAAGCCAACAAGTATTGATTATTTTCATATGGAAATTCTATATAGGAACAACTGCTGGACTGTGCTGGAACAATCTACTCACCCTGCAACATGCATGTTCTGTAGTCATTAGCCATGTACCATATGCACATCATCTGAGCACCCAAGAATGAAATAAATAAATAGTTTCAGAATTAATGGATTCAATTGTTCCCGAAAGAACATTACAAAAACATTTAGTTCTGAAAAAGTCACTTGTATTTGCATGAAGACAGTAGTGTAACTAGATGTTACTGGGCCCCTCAGCAAATTAATTTTAGGGCCCCCAGAGGTTGTCCTTTTTTACCAATATATGTTGAAATTGCTTTTTATTTGGGCCTCATGAGGCCCCTTGTACCTCCTGGGCTCCTCAGCAGCCGCAGGGTCTGCTTCCTCTGTAGTTATGCCCCTGTTTATGGAAGTATATGGTACTCTTCTGGCAGAATGTCTACTATAGAGCGACACACTGCAGCTTTATTTTGTTTATGGCAGGGATTCTACGTTGTACATACATGTTTCGTTTTTGAAACAAACATAGAAAATTCAGTGTCTGAACTAGATATTACTGGGCCCCACAGCAAATTATTACTCAGGCCCCCAAAATATCTAGAGGTTTACCTCTTTTACCAATGTTTATTGAAATTGTAAATAAATTATGGAGTCCCTATTCCTCCTGCAGCCACAGGGTCTGCTTCCTTTGTAGTTATGTCCTGAATAGAAATGTATATAATCTCTAATGTGACAGAAAATTAGCCAGCGGTATTTAAATGTGTGCCAAAATTTAAATGAGATCACATACCATAGGAGATAAAAGTATCCATTAATTCCATGAAGATCCATCAAATTCAACGTAAGCAAAAGCGCTGACATACAAAAGTGCATTCGAAAATGTGAACACTAGAAACAAATGAATGTTAAATTGCTCAGCTAGCTCCTCTGAGCACATTTGCAACTTACAATCATCAGTTTTTAATCTTTAGTGTGTTCAAAATAGTGACAGTTTGTTACGTTGCTAATATTATGAATCTGGCACAACAGCACCACCTTCTGTTTATTTTGGCAGACTGGACACAGGCAGTAGAAAGTTTAATCAGCAGGTGTGATGTTTTTCAAATTCAAATTTCGAGCACAATCGGTATGTTTTTGTTTTTTTAGCCAAAATGCAGCTTTTTACTCCTGGATTCCAGTGTAATTGTGGGATAGGCCTGATGCAATTAGGGAGCCTTCATATTGATATCAATGGATGCAACTGTGCCACTGTGTCATTTTGGCGTTTACTGCGAGAGTCTGTGACCCATTTTTTTCTGTGGCAATGCTATCTATTGTGCCACTATGCTTAGCAAATTACTAGTATAAAGCATATATAGTATATATCAATATATAAATCAATATCGACTCCAGCTACTCCTACCCCATTATCACTGGCCAGTAAATTACATATCATCTCTCAGTTTGCCAAATAGAAATTCTTTATCTCATCTCATGATTCATCTCTATCCTTTTGGTTAATTACACGATTCTAAAGTGCAGACTATTACATTTATAATAAAAATGCTGATCTGCAATATAACTGTTTAATTCTATATTTACAAGCACACTACGAATAATGACAGTGTTACTGCCATGGATCTGTTTGCTTGTAGGCACTTTTGGCTTTCTATATAGATAAAATACCATAATTAGAGTGTCATCTAGTGTTAGAAAGGTGGTTTAGCACTTACAAAAATTGTAAAGTAAAACATCAGTGCTTTGAATGTTAGGACTCCCATGAAAAGGATTTCTGAGGAGGAGACCCTCATTGCCATGCAAAGGAGGGGGAATTCATGGAAGGAAAGCCAGCACGTCCATTTGAAAGCTGCAAAGAGTCAGAAGAAAAAGGCAAATAACTATAAAACTATAAAAAAATAAATATTGAAAACCAATTGAAAAGTTGCTTAGAAGTGGCCGATCTAAAACATAATAAAAGTTACCTTAAAGGTGATCCACCCCTTTAAGTTCAACCATTTAAACCCATATATAACCTGCTTAACTGCTAGTTGATCCAGAGAAAGGCAAAAATACCGTCTCCAATTAGCCTCGGAGGGGGGGAAATTTCTTTCCTTACTCCAAGATAGAGTCCTGTGTGGAACCAATTTCTAAGACCCGGATTCAACCCGAATACGGAACCTGCAGCCTGCGACCCAAACCGCAACCCGCATATTTACCCACTTTGATCTGCTACCCGACCCAGACCCGCAACTGCCTTATCCACAACCCGACCCGCAAACCCAACGACCATCATCAAACAGGAAGTGGTGTTGCTGCAAACCGGAAGTGACATCATCGAAAGGACTCTACTCCAAGAATGCAATTGGACTAGTCCCTGGATCAACTTGCACTATGAGCTATCTTCCATAATCTGGTATTCTCCCACTTGCTAAAAAGCCATCCAACCCCTTCTTAAAGCTATCTAATGTATCAGCCAGTACAACTGATTCAGGGAGAGAATTCCACATCTTCACAGCTCACTGTAAAAAAACCCTTGTAGCACACCCTTGGGTGAAGCCAATATGTATGAATAGGTAACTGCATATACTGTAATGTATAAAGCAACTGTAATGCTGTATGAACTCCCCTGTAACAGTCCAATATGATTTGTGCACGTTGGGACCCTTTGGTATTAGTCCTCACCAAATCAATGTCTATTAGTGCTGTTCCTTTAGTTTGTTGGCCAGCAGTATAACTCTTGCCACTTAAACACCATCCTTCCTGGTTAGGAATCACTTGGCAGATGATATAGTTCAGCAACAGCAGGGTTAACTCCTATGGATTAATACGTTTCACAGTTCCCAATAAGATAGGGTGTTGGAAGTTTACTCAGTCTGTGCTCCTAGAACACTGGATCACTTGAGTAGCAGATATGAGCAGATATTGAGATGATGCAGCAGCTCTGTCCTCCAGCAGTGTTATCACCTGGACCTCTGTGCAGCCTTCCAGCTTGGGACTTTCTCAACAAACTGTCAGACAGCTTTCCTGGGTTCAGGATCTCTGCAGGTGTCTCTCTCTCTCTCTCTCTCTCTTTCTCTCTCTCTCTGTCAGATCTCTCTCCCCAAAGCAGGAGACACACAGCAGTCCGAAGTTCCCTGCTGTCCCACAGCTCTCTCCTTTACCCCCCAGTCCTAGGGCAGTCCCCTCCTCTAAAGCATTTTGCCCCCTTTCTTCTCATTGGTAGTTGCCAGGCCCATGCAGGGTCCTGAGCTCTGTTGCATGCTGGGGAATGTAGTCCTGTTACTGTCCTTGCAAACTCAATACAAATCCAGGCTTTTTATTGTGGTGAGTTGCTGTTTATATGTCATGCTTAATTAGGGGTGTTACACCATTCCTAATATTTGGTGGAACCTCCTTTCTTCTAATTGGAATGGGTGCCCTCACATAGTAACACAGCACCTCTTAGTATCCCAATCCCATTTCCCAAAATTCCTTTATGTGAATCAAGAAGCAGGAATGATTTAGCTCACAGTATCAACTATAGGTAGTTTGTAAAGTTCTGTATAATTTGCTGAAATGCAAACCAGGCAAACATATATCACCTGTAGTTTGATTACCAGACACTAGAGAGCATCATAGATTTAGATTTAGTGCGCCACAATATGGAGTTATGCGGTAAAAGCTCAGCATAGGGCATTGTTGCTGGTTCTTTTTGAAATTATGTTAACTGTGCAACTGGGTAAAGCTGAGAAGCGGAGTGCCACCCAATCTACTATATAAAAAAACAGCGAAACAGCGTTCAACGGACATTGATTACAGGTAATGCTAAAATGCACATAAAATATAAAACAAGTTAGGGACCGCCATTCGGGGTTTACCTTGACGTGGTATGGTGGCTTATCAATTTTATGATCATAACTTTGTAACAAAATAACCCCTGTTTTGGGTACATATGCAATAGCATTTATTATACTTATATATACTTTAAAGCCTTTAGAGTGCTCCCACAACCCCCCTGTTTTGATATTGTATATATATATATATATATATATATATATATATATATATATATATATATATATAATATCAAAACAGGGGGGTTGTGGGAGCACTCTAAAGGCTTTAAAGTATATATATATATATAAGTATAATAAATGCTATTGCATATGTACCCAAATAAGGGTTATTTTGTTACAAAGTTATGATCATAAAATTGATAAGCCACCATACCACGTCAAGGTAAACCCCGAATGGCGGTCCCTAACTTGTTTTATTTTTTATGTGCATTCTAGCATTACCTGTAATCAATGTCCATTGAACGCTGTTTTTTCACTGAGGGCCCTCAGTGAAAAAACAGCGTTCAATGGACATTGATTACCAGGCCCGGATTTGCGGCAAGGCCGCATAGGCCCGGGCCTAGGGCGGCAAAAAAATAGGGGCGGCATGCCGCCCAGCCGCATTATGGGGACGCGTGCGTCCCCATTCATTTACAGCAGCTGCACCGGCGCGCTGGGAAAGTGAGGTGAGGTGGGCGCTAGGACCGCGTGGCCGCCTGGTCGGACCGCGCGGCCTAGGGGCGCGCCTCAGTGAAATCCTTTCTGAACCATATAAGTATCTTGGTTGCTTTTTTGAGGAGTGCATATATATCCTTGTTTATTTAAGCTTATTATTGCCACTAATCTGCAGAGTCTCATTTTCAACAAACTATACTAATATATAGAATTAACGCTGCTTTCATGCACTGAAATAGGGTCAGCATAAGACTGGGGGGGGGGGGGTCTGGCTCGACGCCCTCCCCCAATGTGCCTCTGGCTCAACCAAAAATCTCCACGGGCCCCCCCACAAATCCCTACAGCAATAGCATCAAAATACATGCATTATATGTAAAAATCATGTTTCTACAAGTATATATAAAAGAAACAGTGACAAGCAAACAATATTTGAAACTATATACATTTGTATATGGAATATACTGTATAAGAAACTTGTAAGATGCTATTCCAATAAAGACTTTGATTGGTGTGGTTGAGTTCACCATAAATATCAAAAATACAAAGGAACTGTAAAGAGCCTATATATATAATATATAATTACCACTAATTTTTAAAAACATTAAGCGGGGTTCAATGAGGTTGTGAAATTCACATAGACAAATACAAGAGTCCTCTGCACTCAACCCATTATCAGTATATTAAGGACATTGACATATTTTGTGCCTTAAGCTACTAATAAATGCCTTACCTTAACAAGGAACCTTAATATATTGAATATAATATATTGATAATGGGTTGAGTGCAGAGGACTCTTGTATTTGTCTATATGTATTTTGTGGTCACACCCTCATTGCACCCCCGCCTAATGTTTTTAAAAATTACTGGTGGGCACAACTTTTCCTTTTTTTTGTTAAGAGTGCAGTGACCAGCTCCATGTTGTAGCTCCCACCCTTTCAACTATAGTCAGGTGATCCCACTGGTGGCCAATGAAAGAGCAACCAAGTTTTGGAGTTTTAATTTGAAAGCAGCGAGTAAGTTGCAGGTAAAACTCTGTCCCTTTATAAAATGTTTAATGAAACAATAGAATTCTTAATGAATCAGATGCAAGTTGAGTTTAGGACTGGCCATACCTGGGATGTTGGCCTTCTTAAATATATTGCAATATATGGACAAACAATCCATGTTTTGTTTAAAGGGTAAGGCATTTATTAGGAGCTTAAGGCACAAAATGTCTCAATGTCCTTAATATATTATGTGAAAGATTTTTTGTATGGGATTTAGAGTTTTATTTACCCTAAACTGGTAAAATCCAATACAAACAATCTTTCACATAATCCTAAAGAATCAATGGATCCTATGATTAAGGGTGCCAGAGCCTGAACCTCTTTTTAAGAAAACCAATAAAGACGACTATTTTAACATTTCTTGAGTACGGGCTGCTGTCCATAATTGTAGGTAACACTTCACTCATCCCTGGGCACTACCCACAGTGTTCTTGCATTCCTACTCACATGCCAGTGTTAGCTTGTGTTTATCTGTTTTATTTCAAATCTGGGGCTGGTTATCCATTTCCCATATGTAAGGATAATGCTGTGCTCTGTGGCTACACTGCCATCTGTCTTTGTGACTTGGAAAGTGGGAGCCTTTCTAAAAGTGAAATGGGTGAACATTTTGCTTTTAGAAACAGTAAGAAGACCAATAAGACCAATTGCAACTTCCATATCTCCATTGGGATATAAAAAAAGTGAACACTTAAACCCAGAAAATTGTTTTATTGTTTTATTTTAAATATTGATCTTTAATCAACATTTCTTGTTTGTGTTTTGTAAAATGTCAAAAACTTCCACTAGATGTCCCCCTTCCTCCTTTTGTCCATGATACATACACATATATGTATTTATTTAAGAGAAAAATACTCCCAGCATTTAATACTTAATACTTACGGCATTATAAAAGCAGTTTGCATTTGGAAAATGCTTTCATTTGTGTAGGTCACTCAGCACAACTGAGTACACAACCAGCTGACCTCAACAGAAATCAAAGGACACAATATCTCTGTTGTATGTGCATGACCAAACACTGATCCTATTTTCCGTCCTCTTACAGTCTAAAGCAAACTTGTATGGAAAGTGCTAATGCGAATAAGGTGAATAAGTGCAGAAACAATTTCAGCAGTCCCAAAAAAAAACAAAACATGGACAGGCAATTAATCGGAGTGTAGCTATTCTTTAATTATTAAATGATGTTTAGTTCTTCTGCGTGATACACACAAGACATAATTAAAGGGGGTGGTTCAACTTTAAGCTAACGTTTAGTTTTTTTTATTATAGTTTTTGAATTATTTGACTTTTTCTTCTGACTCTTTCCAGCTTTCCAATGGGGGTCACTGACCCCATCTAAAAACAAATGCTCTGTAAGGCTACACATTTAGGGGGTTAAGTCAGAATGCTAAAAACTCGAAAAATTCTAGTTTTTTACTATAAAATCCGAATTTTTGTGGGGAAAAATCTAAATGTTTTCGAGATTTATTATACCCCGAGGCTGTGAAAAGTCAGAATCTGAAAATCCGCCATCTCAGACCTGCCGAGGTTGTTTATAAGTCAGTGGGATAGGTCCCTATACTATTTGGAAGTTTCTGTGGTCTGCAGTGGAATTACCCTGAAATAGTGGGGATTTTTGGGGTTATTCCAGTGCAGACCACTGAAACTTCCAAATAGGATAATTGTACAATTTGGGAAAAACCTCTGAAAAATCATTCAATTTGGGTTTTTGCCCAGCTTTATCGAGTTTTCTCCCGGTCCAATTATATCAAGCTTTTTTTTAATAATAAATAAGGTCACATCGTGGATTTTAGTTTGGTCAGACTTTTTTATTTTAAAAAATCAGAAATAGAGGGGTAGAGAAGTCTAGAAATCCTTCTATACATCAGTGATGCCACAACTGTTGATATGATATTGTTTAGATTTTTTTGTCCCTAATTTCCTACAAAGGATTACAACAGGATTTGTCATTAGTACTAATGGGAAAAATACAAACCTGAGTATGGCATGTCTATATTGTTACTATTTACACATTACAAGATTACAACATGTTACATTTGCATACATTTTTATGAATAATAAAATGAAACTTGATTGTCACCTATATATATATATATATATATATATATATATATATATATATATATATGGTGTTTACCTGTGTGTGAATATCTATATTACCGGTAATACCCAAAAACATTTCAATAATATTGATATCTATTTCAACACTTGAACGGAAACATTCTATTCTTACCATTTCCATGAGGTTAAAAATAAGTGTGAGCCAGGCCCAGACTGTGTAAGTACAGTAATAGTCTTTTTCACTTTACCCTTCCTGCTTCTGAATAAAATGACAAGCTGTCAGCCCATTGTTACCCAATATTTACTATAGCTCCTCAGGAGTCGCTTGTCAGCTGCTGAGATGTTAAATAATCTTGCCTTGCCTCCCTGTACCGTCTTATTATGGTTTATAATTATACTCAGCTTTCCTAAAGATGATGCATTTTTCTGGCAGTTAGAAGAAAAACAACGTTCGGGTGCACCTAATGCTATTTATAATTGACTCAGTTCTGCTCTACTGCTTTGCACTTCAGATGACATTAAATCTATAAAAATAAACTCTGTGTAATCCTCCTACTTTACTAGTTTGGTCAACCACTTTCACCAATCATTGCTCGTGACCATTATGGAGCTAGAATATTGTGGTTTAAAATTTCTTTAGCTAGCTATTTGCTTTTAATTCTACTTCTCTCGTGTTATTGTTAAATTATATAATACAAATAGACTAGAATAGGAGACAGATTTAGCTTTTTTCAGAGAATATATTAAAAAAGTTCCGTAAGTATTTGGAATTGTTCGATGTATCGACAACAAAAATGAAAAAAACACATGCCTTTTACAGTATGGCTGCCCCTTCGCTTTGTTCATTTAAATGGAAAAAGGGTATTTGACATGTACAAACTGATTGTAAAATTCAGAAATGTGTCCCCATTAGACACATAGAAAATGCCCCCCAGCCTCAAAACGACAAGATTATAGTACGGGAGAAAGCTCTATATCCATTTAGACATCAGGATTCTTTCATATTAAATAAAACAAATGCAAAAATCTGAATGAATAACAAAAGGCTTAATCATTGCTACAGCCTGGACTATAAATACCTTTGCCCACCTTGCATTCCTTTGATGCTCCCCATCTCTCATTGAGAGATATTCAAGGTGTGCCAAACCAGAAAAACAACTGGAGACCCCCCAGCAGGGAGGGGATCACATTAACCTTCCTGATTTCCCATTTCCTGCTGCCCTTTAATGTTTGCCCATGAATAGTTTTGTCTTTATATATTTGGCCCACACCTCTTTGCTTCACTCCAGGAGTTTTTCCATCTGGTGAGGCTAATATAACTCTGTAGGCAACTAATAATAGATTCACAAGATAAAGGACAGTTGGGAGCAGCGAAGTTAATGACCATTGCCTAAATTATTGGTTTATTTATTTCAAAGCAAACTGCGTGCTTAGTCAATTCTAACTCTACAGTGCAGGTGGCACTTTGTTAAATGTGGACCTTTGGTTTTGTTTTAAATAAAAAAAAATCTGGTACAGGTATGGAACCTATTATCCAGAATGGGGTTTTCTGGATAACGGGTCTTTCTGTAATTTGGATCTTTTTACCTAAACCTAATAGGCTGGTTTTGCTTCCAATAAGGATTAATTATATCTTGGATCAAGTACAAGGTCCTGTTATATTATTACAGAGAAAAAGGAAATCATTTTAAGAAATTGGGATTATTTGATTATAATGAAGTCTATGGGAGACAGCCTTTTCAGTAATTTGGAACTTTCTGGATAACGGGTTTCCTGATAACAGATCCCATACCTGTGTCTGTTTAGCTGATGGCACAATTTCAACTAAACCAAATGTAAACAAATAAGTAGGGTGGAAAAGCTGCAGATGATGGTTCTGTGCCTGCCCAAGGCAACCATAGCCCTTTAGCAGTAAAGATCTGCGTCTCCAAAGATACCCCAGTAGCTCCCCATCTTCTTTTCTGCTGATTCACTGCACATGCTCTGTGCTACTGTCACTAACTGAGTCTAGGGACCTTCTCACAATATACTGAATATATAAATATTTATATATATAATATAAATGTCAGGTGGTACATGGTAGCTCAGAAACAGCACAATTAGAATCAGAGTTTAATAATCACCCCTGAGCATCGGCTTCTAAGGTGAACTCAATTTCTGCTTGATCATTTGCAAAACTCCTAAGCTTCGCTTCTCAACTACTGCACTGAGCATGTGCAGTGTCACTGACACTTCTAGCAGGATCCAAGATAGGGAGTTCCAATGCTGAGTTTTGGCCAGATACCAGTCTGGTAGATATGTCAGAGTGCCACATACACAGGCAGATAAGCTGCCAACACAAGCAAACAAGCTTACAATCTAGGAAACCACATGCTCAATTCATCTATATTAAGATATGTATATGTATATATGCACCTCTGTCTCTCCTAGGAGACCGCTCAGCCTCCCCTCCTATAGCAGCTCCAGCTCCTCTTCAGGGGTGCTCAGTCCGCAGCGTCCCCACCGCTTAACTCAAACTGTGCCAAAGGAATGGACGGCACTCCACTTGAAGAGGAAAAAAGTCTTTATTGCAAGCTAAAACAGGGATCAAAGGCCCTACGCGTTTCGGGATACAATCCCTTAATCATAGGCAATGCCTATGATTAAGGGATTGTATCCCGAAACGCGTAGGGCCTTTGATCCCTGTTTTAGCTTGCAATAAAGACTTTTTTCCTCTTCAAGTGGAGTGCCGTCCATTCGTTTGGCACAGTTTATGTATATATGCAGATGCATGTGCCAGATTAATAGCATCCACATAAGAACTAAACCAGTACAAACAGTAGGATATCTCTGCACGCTGCTTAAAGAAGGTATAGAATGTTTTTTTTAACTTTATCAAAATAGATTTATTGCTATCATTTGAGCTGTTATAACCATACCTTCTCAGTGTGCAGAGTTATTATACTTTTTGGTTGTATAAAACTTGCAACTGACAGAATATGGATGTTGATTAAAGGGGTTGTTCACCTTTAAGCTTACTTTTAGTATGATGTAGAACGTGATATTCTGAGACCATTTGCATTTGGTTTTCATTTTTTAATATTTGTGGTTTTTATGTTGTTTAGCTTTTTATTCAGCAGCTCTATAGTTTTCCATTTCAGCGATCTGGTTGCTAGGGTCCATCTTACCCTAACAACCATGCATTGATTTGAGGGCCTGAATAGAAAGTGGAGTATTAAACGTAGCAATAACAATTAATTTGTAGCCTTACAGAGCCTTGTTTTTGCTGGGGTCAGTGACCCCCATTTGAAAGCTAGAACGAGGCAAAAGTGCAAGGCAATTAACTCAAAAACGATAAAGCATATATAATGAAGACCAACTGAAAAGTTGCTAGGATTTGGAAATTCTTCAACATTCTGAAAGTTATCTCAAAGGTGAACCACCCCTTTAAATGCATGGAACTGCAGCTTTACTGTATAAATCTCTGTAAAGCTGTATATCTGTACTGAATTTATTTATATTGAAATGGAAAAAGTTGTTAACCAGAGCATTTCTGTGTACAAGTTGGAGACATTTTTCTAGCTTGCATGAATAAGTGGATTTTCTGGTAATCGTTGCAGTAATACCTGCCATATAGAATCCCGGCCGTAAAACAAATGCATGTGCAAATCCCTGTTTGCCTGTGCCCTTCCTCTCTTTTTGATATGTATTAAGGCATCTTTATTATTAATTAATCGGTTTCTCTTTTAGAAGCAAATATGCAATGGCATATCAAACTGTTCTATTTATGGCTGTCCAATTGAAGGTCCAGGCCCCCTCCTTGTAGCCCAGGGTCTGCTTCCTCTACAGTTATATTATTATAATACACAAAAGCCATGAATATCTTGTAACTTATATCCTTATAAACGGTGAGTTCTGATGTCATCAGTTATAAACGGAGAGTTCTGATGTCATTTCTGTCACATGACTCACTGAAACTTGTGTATTATAATAAATAAAGTACCCCCAGTTGCAAAATATGAGAATATTAGAAGTTACCTCGGAGTTCCATGACCTGTATAAAAACACTCGTGAAACTCCTTGGTAACTTATAATATCCTTATATTTTACAAGAGGGGGTACTTTATTCACTACACATTCTGTAATGTATTGTACCAACTAAAAGATATTAATTTTAATTCTTCTTTGTGCTTTTTGAAGGTTTTTATATTTCATATTTGGAATTTTTTGGAATTTTTTTGGTTTGGGCCAGCAACATGCAGAATTAAAATATATTGAATAATACTGAAAGGGGGTACATTTCTAAACATTTTTCCTCTATAGTTATGATAGTGTTTGCATAAGTACAATAACTCGGAACAACCAGAAACTAACTTTCCTTGGCCCGTGCAATTAAGCTTTGTACCTTTGGGTAGATATCCACATGTTTTCTGCACAATAAAGACTAGAATATTGGGCAGCTGACTATGCCCAATGGTATCCAAGCTGAAAAGGACAGGTCCAAAATGCAGTCATCTGATTAACTTGCTGTTGCACAAAGAAGCAGATAAGATAGAAATTCCATTCATCTGTTCTGGCCAGTGATCTTATATACATACATCCATATGTCTAAACTGAACACATAATAGATTTTCAGGTTAAGTTGCACCAGCGCAGTTGCAAAAAGCAACCAATCTCCAATAGGTTTTGATCAGTCTACTAAAACTGTTGGCAGGATGTTAGAAAATAAAAGATCTGATTGAATGTAATGGGTAACTGCACAGGAGCAAAGTGTTTTGTTGGGTCAGGAATAAAATGTTATATGGTAGAGTGAATTATTTGTAATGTAAGCAGTGTAATTTAGAAATAAAACTACACCATAAAAATCATGACAGAATCACTTTATGTTCCCTAATTTAACATCTGAATAAGATTTAACACGTAGAAATTAAGAGCAATGTGTTTAGAACACACACTCAGCACTAGTATGAAGAGAGCTTGTCCAGACAGTGGGAAGTCTCACCTAACAATAACGTTGGCATAATTACCTTAGAATAAAGCTTTATACTAATTTGCCTTGCATATTTGCTGCTTTAATGTGTTATGGACTTCTGGGGGCAATTTAAACATATGTAAATGGTAGTTGTGTCACAAGAGTAATAAATAAGGAAAGGATTCCTGCACTGAACTTGTGTTTCATTGATTTGCAAATATTCTCCCATGTCATAACATCATCCAGTTTCACTAAACCCATAAATGCCCCATACACCTGCCATAAAAGCCCCTAGCAAATGCTAAATATCTTTTTTACTCTATGTAACAGCCATATAAATTAGAGGCCATCTCCCATACACGCCATTTTATCCAAACAATCCAAATTTTGAATTTTGAAAAATGATTTCCTTTTCCTCTGTAATAATAATACAGTACCTTGTACTACATCCAAACTACAGGTGGGCATACACGTAGAGATCTGCTCGTATGGTGATTTCGCCAAACGAGCCTATCTCTCTCCGCTATGGCCACATTGAGGTGGCCAATGTTGGCCTGATCATAATGCAGTCAATACGGCCAGTCGGATTGCGGGACTGCATCAACGCTCAGATGCAACTGACGGGATTTTTAACCCTGCCTGATCTACATCTGGCCAACTTTCGGGCAGATATCGATTGGGGAAGCCCGTCACAGGGCCCCAGACACAATAAGTTGCCGGCTCGTTCTGTCAGCAGCTTTTATTGGCCCATGTATGACCAGCTTTAGATATAATTAAGCCTTATTTGTGGGAAAACAATCCGATTGGGTTTATTTAATGAGTACTTTATTTTATAGTAGACTTAGGGGCAGATTTACATAGGGTCGAATATCGAGGGTTAATTAACCCTCGATATTTGTCGAATGTAAATCCTTCGGCTTCGAATATCGAAGTCGAAGGATTTAGCGCAAATAGTTCGATCAAACGATTTCTCGTTCGATTCAACAGATTTTAATCCATCGATCGAACGATTAACTTTGACCTAAAAAAACATTAGAAAGCCAATGGGGACCTTCCCCATAGGCTAACATTGACTTCGGTAGGTTTTAGGTGGCGAACTAGGGGATCGAAGGTTTTTTTAAAGAGACAGTACTTCGACTATCAAATGGTCGAATAGTCAAACGGTTTTTAGTTCAGATAGTTCGATTCGAAGTCGTAGTCGTAGGTCGAAGTAGCCCATTCGATGGTCGAAGTAGCCAAAAAATTCGAAGTTTTTTTTATTCTATTCCTTCACTCGAGCTAAGTAAATGGGCCCCTTAAGGTATGAATTACACAAAGATCTGTTATCTGTGAAACCCCCAGGTCCTGAACATTCTGGGTAACATGTCCTATACCTGTATATAAAGTATATGAAAACTGGACGATGCAGGGCCACTATAGTGAATATTCACAAACGAGGTGTTAGTTGAAAAATGTAGAACTGAATTAAAATGTTAATTTTCACCAGAAAATGGCTGACAAAATCATCAGCATTATCATATTCATGATTTATTTATATAGGGCCAGATATATAAATGTATTATTAATATTTTAATGTCCAGTGTTTTTAGCATCCTAAATCTCCATATAACAGAAAGATCCATTACCCCAAACGATAGATCCTATACCTGTTTATAAATTAAAAAGAAAGAGTAGTAGAAGCAGTATTTAGAATTTTTCTCATTTTCACATAAAAGCTATTGGGTGGATTAACCGCCGTAATTTAATATTTGAACAAGAGATTAAAAGTAATGAGCTTTTTAGAGAACGTGCATTGAGAGCTAGCAGAGATAGAGCTTCTCCCAACAATAGGAAGAGTCACTAAGGTTGGTCTAATTACCTTAAAACCTTGCTTAGTGCATTTTTTCTGCAGATGGGACAAATTTTGCTTTAATTTGTTTTTATGGACCTCTGGGGAGAATTTATACAGATGTAAATGTTGGTTTTGTCACAACAGTAATAAATAAGTAAATACATCAATAACTTCATAAACTCAGGTTGTATTTCATTGGTTTGCAAATATTCCCCTGTGTCATACCTACACATTACACAGTAAACCCATAAATCCCTCTTTCATGTGCCATATCAACGGTAGCAATAGCAATTCCAGAATGGGCAAAAATACAGTAATCTGTCTTCACAGATTCACGGTTCTAAAGATACCTTAGGATACTGTCTAAGCTCCCGCAGCCTCAGAAGGAACCAATTTTCAAATATTTAATTGTACAATCAATGAAATGCATTTATAAGCATAAGTAATAAATACTGTCACGTTGTAATGTTTACACCCTCCTACAATTAACATGGTCTCACCAGCTGTACTTCCCAGAATCCCTCTCTATAGAGGGAGGACTGAAGGATAAAAGTCCAGGTAACCTGATTCCTTAAAAGGAATCAATCACCCAAAAAAAAATATTCCAAATCCTATTTTATCACGTTACTCAAGCAAAATAAACTTTAATTACACTATGTAAATAATTTGAATCTTGTTTCCTACGGTCTAGGAATTCATAATTATAGCAAGGAGGCAGGAGCCATTTTGTGGACACTGTTATTAAGACAAGCCTTGCATCATCTCAAAATCTTGTTTGTGCACCAGAATGGGGGACCTGATGTCCATCCCCATGTACTGGCTACACAATTAAATGGTAGAGAGAGTGACGGAATGTGGGGAGTGCACTGACAACAATTAAGTGCTGAATGGAAAGTGAAAGTAATTGCATGCCCTGTTTTAAGGCATAGAGGTGTGACAAGCAATATTTTATTAAAAGCCGAGATTTTTAAATGAGTTTACAACAGCTATGAATGCTGTAATAAAAAAGAAGTTGGAATTCATGTTTAATTTTGAAAATTACATTTATTATACAGCTTTTTATGTTATTATACAGCTTTTTTTTTATTAAGGTTTTATATTTAACTACTGGGGTTTTATTTTTTATTGTTTTTTTTTCTGTCTTGGGTGCTAAATAGCAACGTTTGGTGTGCTAGTTTGCGTACAGAAAGTTTCTCACAACCTGCTTTACTTTGCAGTTCGTTTTCCCTCAGTTTGAGGGGGTGGGGTTTGATTAGTTGCACCTGAACAGACTGTATAATTAGAACCCCTGGGACTCCAGTGGAGCTGTTCTTAAGTGTTTGCTCTTTAAGTGGGGGATCTGTAAGTGGAGTTACAAACACAGGAGTTAAGTGGGGGATCTGTAAGTGGAGTTACAAAACACAGGAGTTTCAAACTAAAGGAGGTTCAAACTAGGTCAAAAGTTTGTTCTAAACCCTAATTTATTTACCGTATTCCTGTTTTGACCTGTAACTGGGATAATGAGTGCTAGCAAGATTGAAGGTCTGACTCGGTGCACAATTTTCATGTATGCAGATTTGGAACAAGAGATCCAAAATGCTTACCCCTGTGGTGATTGTGAGCAAATTGCCACTTTGGAGGCTCGAGTTAGAGCACTAGAGCAACAAATTGCAACACTGCGGTCGATTGACAATCTTGAAAGGAGTCTTTTGCTCACTGAGCAGGACCTAGCGGGGTCAGTTAGTTTGGGGGGAACAGAGCAGCAGCAGGATGTTGAGGCAGCTAGCTGGGTGACAGTTAGAAAATCTAAGGTGGGCAAAAGGAAAATGGAGGCTGATACATCGCAACAAATTTGCCAGATTATGTGATGATGATGGGAGTATGAACTCTGGATTGGCAATTCTAGATGGGGCTGATCTCTCTTACAGCCGGGAGATCAGTTTCTTTAGTAGTGGTGGGGAGGAGAGTAGAGTCAGGCCTAAGCAGATTGTGGTTGTAGGGGAAAGTGGATAGGGTAATCTGCCGTCTGGATCGCTACAACCGAACAGGTTGCTGTCTACCTGGTGCCAGGGTTCGGCATGTGGTTGATCGGATAGACAAATTATTGGGTGGTCCTGGGCATGACCCAGCTGTCTTAGTGCATATTGGTACTAATGACAAAATAAATGGTAGATGGAAGACCTTAAAGAATGATTTCAGGAATCTAGGCTCTAAGATCAAGGAAAGGTCTTCCAGTGTCATCTTTTCTGAAATTTTGCCTGTGCCACGTGCAAGTTTAGGAAAACAGCAGGAGTTTAGGGAGCTAAATGAGTGGCTCAAGTCTTGGTGTAGGAAGGAAGGGTTTGTGTTCCTAGAGCACTGGGCTGATTTTTCCTTGGGGTACAACCTATACAGTAGTGATGGTTTGCACCTCAATGGTGCTAGGGGAAAGAATGGCTAAGAGGTTGGAGGAGTGTTTAAACTAGGCAAGGGGGGGCGGGTGAGATAAAGAATTATGGGGAAGCTAGGGTAGATGGGGCAGTGGGATTAGTAAGGGGTCATGGGGGAGGAGTGATGGGGGCATACAGTTTACCAGCTAACGAGGTCTCTCTGTTACAAGGAAAACAGAATAATACTAACAACATATAATTCTCCACTAAGTAATGCAAATTCCAAAAGTAAAAGTAGTAACCTCCACTGTATGCTGGCAAATGCACGGAGTTGTCAGGAAAAATGGGAGACCTAGAATTAATTGCATGCTCTAAAAATTATGATATAATTGGTATCACTGAGACCTGGTGGGATGAAACATGTGACTGGATTGTGAATTTAAATGGTTACACCCTTTTTAGGAGGGACAGAGGGATTAAAAAGGGTGGAGGAGTGTGTTTGTATGTAAAGCCAGAATTAAAGCCATGTACTAAAGAAATAACCATAGCTGGAACTGGTGAGGGTGAAGAATCCTTCTGGGTAGAGATTTTGACTGGGCAAAAGGTTATAAAAAGAATTTTCATTGGTGTATGCTATAAACCACCTCGTATAAGTGTCGAGTATGAAGCCCAGCTACTCTTGCAGATACAACCGGCTTCACAGCTGGATCAAGTTCTTGCTATGGGTGACTTCAATTATCCAGACATTGACTAGGGTAATGGGGCTTGAAAAAGGGCCAAATGAGGCCTGAAACGTTGCGGTAATGCCCGTCACTTGACCAATAAAGGCGTTTTAACTTCAACAACATTTGTGGTGCTGTTCATACCGTTCCTGGGGTAATGGGGTTGCAAAGACAGAAAAAGCTTTTAAGGCTTTCAAGTTAGCTGGGACAGCCGAATCATTTATAAGATACAAGGAGGCCAATAAATCATGCAAAGAAGCTATAAGGCAAGCTAAAATTGATATAGAAAAGGATATTGCAGCAAGCAGTAAAAAAAATCCAAAATATTTTTTTAAATATGTTAATAGTAAAAAAATGAAGCAGGAAGGAGTGGGACCTTTACTATCAGAGGGGGGGTCAGCTGGTTGATGAAAACAAAATAAAAGCGCAGATTCTGAACTCATATTTTTCATCTTTCTACGCAAATGAGGAACCAGTTAATGAAGGTTTCCTTCTTAATAGTCCTAATTCTAGTAATACAACTAATGATGCATGGTTCACATATGATGAAATTCAAAAGAGACTAGAACATGTTAAGATTAACAAAGGTCTGGGGCCAGATGGTATTCATCCCAGGGTACTTAGCGAGCTTAGCTCTGTGATTGCCAAACCTCTTAATTTTTCAAGATTCATTGAGATCTGGCATAGTGCCGAGAGACTGGTGAATTGCTAATGTGGTGCCTCTATTCCAAAAAGGATCCCGTTCTCAGTCTCAAAACTAAAGGCCAGTTAGTCTGACGTCAGTGGTAGGAAAGCTTTTCAAAGGGTTAATAAAGGATAAGATACTGGACTTCATAGCAAATCATAATACTATGAGTTTGTGCCAGCATGGTTTTATGCGTAATAGATCTTGCCAGACTAACTTAATTTCTTTTTATGAGAAGGTAAGCAGGAACCTCGATTCTGGGATGGCAGTGGATGTGATTTACTTAGACTTTGCTAAAGCATTTGTCACAGTGCCACACAAAAGGTTACTGGTTAAATTAAGGAATGTTGGCCTGGAACATAATATTTGTACCTGGATAGAGAACTGGCTAAAAGATAGACTACAAAGAGTGGTGGTAAATGGAACATTTTCTAATTGGACCAGTGTTGTTAGTGGAGTACCACAGGGCTCTGTACTAGGTCCCTTGCTTTTCAACTTGTTTATTAATGACCTGGAGGTGGGCATTGAAAGTACTATTTCTATTTTTGCAGATGATACTAAATTGTGCAGAACTATAGGTTCCATGCAGGATGCTGCCACTTTGCAGAGTTAATTTTCTAAGTCGGAATACTGGGCAGCAAACTGGAAAATGAGGTTCAATGTTGATAAATGCAAGGTTATGCACTTTGGCAAAAATAATATAAATGCAAGTTATACACTAAATGGCAGTGTGTTGGGAGTTTCCTTAAATGAGAAGGATCTAGGGCTCTTTGTAGATAACACGTTGTCTAATTCTGGGCAGTGTCATTCTGTGGCTACTAAAGCAAATAAAGTTCTGTCTTGCATAAAAAAAGGGCATTAACTCAAGGGATGGAACCATAATTATGCCTCTTTATAGATCCCAGGTAAGGCCTCATCTGGAGTATGCAGTGCAGTTTTGGACTCCAGTCCTTAAGAGGGATATAAATGAGCTGGAGAGAGTGCAGAGACTAAGTGCAACTAAATTGGTTAGAGGGATGGAAGACAAATTATGAGGGTAGACTGTCAAGGTTGGGGTTGTTTTCTCTGGAAAAAAGGCACTTGCGAGGGGACGTGATTACACTTTACAAGTACATTAGAGGACATTATAGACAAATAGCAGGGGACCTTTTTACCCATAAAGTGGATCACCTCTACCAGAGGCCTCCCCTTTAGACTAGAAGAAAAGAACTTTCATTTGAAGCAACTTAGGGGGTTCTTCACAGTCAGGACAGTGAGGTTGTGGAATGCACTGCTGGGTGATGTTGTGATGCTGATTCAGTTAATGCCTTTAAGTGTGGCTTGGATGATTTCTTGGACAGACATACCGTAAATACCCGAGTATAAGCCGAGTTTTTCAGCATCCAAAATGTGCTGAAAAAGTCTACCTCGGCTTATACTCGGGTCAGCGGTACCCAACCCGAGTTGCTGAGATTGCAGTCACTTTTAATCATTCCTATACCAACAGTACACTTGGGGAGAGACTGCAATATCCCACAATGCCCTCTGTTGGTTATATGAAAGAATAACAGTGCGCCCTCTGTTGGTTATATGAAAGAATAACAGTGACTGCAATATCACACAGCGCCATCTGTTGGTTATATGAAAGAATAACAGTGACTGCAATATCACACAGCGCCATCTGTTGGTTGTATGAAAGAATAGCAGTGCGCCCTCTGTTGGTTATATGAAAGATTAACAGTGACTGCAATATCACACAGCGCCATCTGTTGGTTGTATGAAAGAATAACAATGCGCCCTCTGTTGGTTATATTAAAGAATAACAGTGACTGCAATATCACACAGCACCCTCTGTTGGTTATATGAAAGAATAACAGTGCACCCTCTGTTGGTTATATGAAAGAATAACAGTGACTGCAATATCACACAGCACCCTCTGTTGGTTATATGAAAGAATAACAGTGACTGCAATATCACACAGCACCCTCTGTTGGTTATATGAAAGAATAACAGTGACTGCAATATCACACAGCACCCTCTGTTGGTTATATGAAAGAATAACAGTGACTGCAATATCACACAGCGCCATCTGTTGGTTATATGAAAGAAAAACAGTGACTGCAATATCACACAGCGCCATCTGTTGGTTATATGAAAGAACAGTGACTGCAATATCACACAGCGCCATTTGTTGGTTATATGGAAGAATAACAGTGACTGCAATATCACACAGTGCCCTCTGTTGGTTATATGAAAGATTAACAGTGACTGCAATATCACACAGCACCCTCTGTTGGTTATATGAAAGAATAACAGTGACTGCAATATCACACAGCGCCCTCTGTTGGTTATACGAAAGATTAACAGTGATGGCAATATCAAACAGCACCCTCTGCACATGGTAGTGGGACAGAGGGACAATGCACACAGTAATCCGTTTGGCAATTCTCTGTCGCTTTGGCAAAATGTGCGCTGCTGGGAGACAGGGCTGTAGTTGTGTCTAGGCTTATACTAGAGTCAATAAGTTTTCCCAGTTTTCGTAGGTAAAATTAGGTACCTCGGTTTATACTCGGGTCGGCTTATACTCGAGTATATACGGTAATATCAAAGGCTATTGTGATACTAAACTCTATAGTTAGTAAAGATATGGGTATATAGAATTTATGTGAGAGTAGGGAGGGGTGTGTATGGGTTTTCATTTGGAGGGGTTGAACTTGATGGACTTTGTCTTTTTTCAACCCAATTTAACTATGTAACTATGTAAAAAAAGAAATTGGATTTCATGTTTAATTTTGAAAATTCCATTTATTATACAGCTTTTTATGTCTGGGTGACAAGTCCCTTTAACTCTGGCACTTTGTATGCTCATGTATATAGTTCACATATTGTCTGGAAGATTTCTTGACATCTGCTAAAATCTATTCAATTCTATGTTCCATCCCAATGATTTGGAACCCAGCTAATTGCTCTTTCCCCCATGTGATATGTACAAATATCTTTAGATGCAGATTCAGCTCCTGGGACGGATCATTGTCCCTTCATTATCTACAGTGAACTGCAAGCTCAGCTAAAGGAAACAGTGAGCTGGTTATTAGCATAACTTTGACTATGGCTGGTACTCAGTCATTTCTAGAGAATGAGCATTATAGCTATTAATGTCCTTGCAGGCTTTGTAATTAGGCCTCAGTCACACAGGAGTTTAAGGGAGCTCCAAGTGCCCTGCGGCAAATTGCAAGGATGATGTTTTCACTGTTTCATAAGGAGTAGTTAACTTGGATGCTTTCAGAAGTTGTAGTACTGGGGAGATCCTTTTGTTCAGCAATAACTACTGGGACTAGTGTACTAACTAGAGCTGTTCCTGCCATGATGTGAGGACCCGTTCCACTAACACTCAGCAATCAATGAGATTTTGCTCACAAGCAAAAGGTCACTTAATGCTAACCTTCTGACTGGTTGTTCTGAGTTACTAGAACTGGGGAATACTTTGCACCTGATTTTTTATTTTTCAACATCAAGACCAAAAAAGTTTAAAACAAGTCTAGTAAGCAAGAGTAACCAATACTGCATTTAGACTGGAATATTGAACACTGATTAGTTGCCATAGGTTCTTATTTGTATTTTTGTGTTAACCCAAGCTGCCCCTTTGTAGCCTCCTGTTGGGTGTTGAACTGGGAAGCCAGGGGCAAGAAAACTGTATACCACTGCCCCACTCTCCAAATTAATCTTCCTTCTGTTTTCACTCACCTTCATTTCTTCTCTTCATGTCCTATTATCCATTCTTCTTACATTTCTTTCATTTTCTTATGCAGAGTTGGGGAATGAACATGGTACAGACACATAATGGTTGGGTGAGTTGGAGGATCCACTAACACCCGGACCCATTAGGAGTCTTCCTGGAAGCAAGGAGAGCCAGTTTGACAATGCCATTTTAACATTCAAACAGGGTCGGAATGGGCCATCAGGACACCAGAAAAAAACCTAGTAGGCCCAGATGACCCAGACCCACTCCCCATCTGAAGACTTGTGTGGCACTGCCCTCTGACCTTCCACCCGGCATCGAGTAGCGTGTGGGGGGGGTCAGAAGGGAGTTGTAGTTGGGGCAAGGCCGGGGGGAGGGGGAAGCCTGAAGCAGCAGCGCTGGTGGGCCCTGGACCCCCCAGTCTGATGCTGCATGCAATTACTTTCATATCTTGTTCTTAATGTGTAGTAGTAAAGATCATTGAAATGCAACTTTTCCCTATAGAGTTTATATTCTGTATTGAAGTGTATGACTATATATTATTTCTGGCCATGGAAACCTGCTATTTAGAGTAGTTATATGGCAGGGTAGTGAGGACATTTGCATTGGGTCCCACCACCAGAGGACTCTTACATTTGTTGGGTATTTTTAGTACATAAATTAGGTATGCTGAGTCTGTGGCCCAAAGGCTATTGGGGGTGCTATAAGTTGTAAACTCAATTTGAGGTTTTCATTTACATAATTAAGACTGGGGGCCCAATTCTTTCTACTTTACCTGGTGCCCATTTTTTTTTCTAATTTCAGCCCTGATTTAAGAAACAAATGCACATTCATAATTATATTAAACCAACAAATTACACACCAAACGATTCCACCTGCATGTAAAGGATGTTATTTACTTCTGATTTTATTTTCTTCTCAATAACAAGTGCATCCTACTTATTGTCTCGGTCACTGTGCAACTTTGCTGAGGATCAAGTTCATTGATAAAAACTAAAGGGTCTGAGGTCAGCACTCAAGACAAACAACAGCTGCACAGGAAAAGGGAAGCCAGTGACCATCTCTGACTGATGCCCGTGCGTATCCCTTCCACGAATCAGACTTGTGCAAGTCAGTATGCTAATGGCGCCAACAGGAAAGGAGCTTGTGGAAAAATAACTGTGCAGAACAATTGTGTGAACCAAATTCCTCACCCTAATTATTAAGCATCTGCTCCTTGAAGTCAAAAGCTCCCTGTCTAATGTTACTGTGCACAAAATGTATTATTCCTAATCGGCATGTGAGGTCACAAGTTCTACTCAGTGATATAGTGATTATAGTCCAAAATAAAAGGTATAATATATATTATAAATATATATATATATATATATATATATATATATATATATATATATATATATATATATATATATATATATATATATATATATATATATATATATATTATCTAGTGTTTAGAAAGTGGTAGCAAATTTCACAACTCTGTACTATAATATTATGGACTAATTTACCAATACAGGTATGGGATCTATTATCCAGAATGTCTGGGACCTGTGGTTTTCCAGGTAATTTAATTTCATTTGGATCAACATACCTACTAAACATCATATGAACATGAAATAAACCCAGTAGGGATGTTTTGCCACCAATATTGATTTATACAGCTTAGTTTCCATCAAGTACAAGGTTTCAGGTATGGGAGCTGTTATCCAGGATGCTTGGGACCTGAGATTTTTCAAATAAGGGATCTTTCTGTAATTTGGAGCTTCATCTCTTAAGGCTATTAAAATAAGTAGCCTCGAGTAAGAATTAATTACAAGATACTGTTTTATTATCACAGAGGAAAAAGAAAATTATTTGAATGATTTGATTAAAATGGAATTTGCGGGAGATGGCCCTCCTGTAATTCTGAGCTTTCTGGATAACGGGTTTCCGGATAACAGATCCCATAGCTGTATTTGTATTGATTTTTATTCACTTAAAGTTTTCTCTGTTACCACCAATTGATAGCAATGCAGGAAATTAGTAGTAGGGATAAAAAGAGTGCCCATAAGGGACTATTGTGCGCTGAACTCTAACGCGCATAGGAAAGAACTGAATTTCTTGAAGAAGTCATTTTAATTCAGACAAAGGGGCACACCCCCAAAAGTAGTGTACAGTTTGTCAGATACAATAAAGCTTTAGGGGTTTACTCTGTGGTTCAGCTATTCTCTGCTTTCCTTTACCAAGGATGCCTATCCCCCCCCCCTGTGTCCTGAGTGAATACCTTGGAGAGAGGTAGGGAGTTCCCATGATTACCTTATGCTTTGAAGCATCTTAGAAAGCTTCATGGGGCTTAACTAACTGACTTATACTCAAAGGATGGATCCCAAATCTAGTGATAATCAGGGAAACCACTAAAACACCTCACTGGAGCTTTGTGTGTTATTTGCTTTATTAGCCATAACTATTTCATTCTTGGTCCTTACACTTGCTATTAGTGATGTGCGGGATGTTCCAAAACCTGCAGTGATCCTAAGGTTGACTACCAGTTGGGTTGAAATTTGGCTAACCATTGCAGGTTAGGGTGGCTTCAGGTCAGACTGGAGAAATACACTCCTCCACTGCAACCAAAGGTTCCATGTCTTTGGAACTAGAGGCGTGCACAGATGTAGTATAGAGAACATGATGACTGCTTTATGGGTTGGGTGTGGGTTCTACAATGGTAACATTTTGTGGGTTCGGGTCAGCTGCAGGTAGGGTTGCCACCTTTTCTGGAAAAAACTACCGTCCTTCCTATAAATGTATTTTTTTTCCTATTAATAACATTGAGTCCAGCCATCATTTTTACTGGCCAGGCCAGTAAAATACCGGCCAGGTGGCAACCCTAGTTGCATTTTAAGGCTTTGCGGGTTTGGGTCAGGTACAGGTTAAGGGTTTGCGGGTTAGGGTCGGGTGCGGGTATGTGGGTCAGGTACTAGGTTATGGGTTTGCGTGTTAGGATCGGGTGCCGGTCAAGGCTTTGCGGGTTAGGGTCGGTTGCAGGTTAAGGGTTTGCGGGTTAGGGTTGGGTGCGGGTTAAGCGTTTGTGGGTCAGGTGCTAGGTTAAGGGTTTGCTGGGTCAGGATCTAATGCTGGTTAAGGCTTTGCAGGTTAGGGTCAGGTGCAGGTTAAGGGTTTGTGGGTTAGGATCGGGTGCCAGTTAAGGCTTTGCGGGTTAGGCCAGGTGCAGGTTAAGGTTTTGCTGGGTACGGTCTGGTGCGGGTTAAGGGTTTGCAGATTAGGGTTGGGCTGAGTTTTTCCTGACCCGTACATCACTAGTGGCTATGTTTTGAGATGTTGTAAAGTACAGGGCAAGACTAGTTCTGGTTTGTCTTGTAAACAAAACTTTAAATGCTTTTTAATTCTGATGTAAGTGGCTGTTTGCCACACTGAACAGGAAAGGACTGGATCCAAGCTGCATTCTGTCAGATATTTAGATTTCTATAGACTACTGGCAATTGAGGCAATGGGGCAACAAAATAAATACTTTCATGTGAAATTAAATTCATGTGTCCATCTTTTTAACTCTTAGCTGTGTATGGATTTAAATTGATAGGGGTATGGAGGAAATATTTGTTCTTGAAATTTTGCAATATTCACACATATAGTAACTAAATCAATGGATCCCATGTAAAGCAGGTCAGGATGTATGGCATGGAATCTGGGAAAGCTCAGATAAAAGCTGGGTTGGCATTGGCTCACTGAATATAAATGAGTAGCTTCGGAACAGACTGCAACTGGGAGGGAGCGATTGTAAACACAGATGTTTTGAATGGAAGCCTGTACGGGACGTGCGCACAATAAGCTCTATAGTAACGCACGTGTATTGTTTGTTATCTTTCTCTCCAGCTGTGAATAGCATCATGGAAATTCATTCACAAAGTAAATCAACCAAAGTAAATGATGTTTTATGTTAAAGAATGTGTGAATACAATATACGGCTACAGAGCATTCCATCAATATCTATCTAGGGGGAAATAATTTCTAATAACCCCAAGATCACAGATACTAATAAAATTATTAGGTTGTATATCAATATTCTGTGATGTTCTCAGTCAAGCTAAGGCTACAAAATTCAACTGAAAGGGACTTTGTAGTATGTGAACTTAAGTCCCCAGCTGGGCATTTGTGAATAAACCCTTTGCCGTGTAATTATGCTCTAAGTAAAGAGGATTTGTAGAGAAATAGTAGGGTGACTAGTGTTAGAGGAAGCACTGTAGGTTTGTGGAAGTGATGCAGAGAAGAAGGCAATTACTAATATTAAGAACAGGGTGGTGTTGGTTTGGTGAGATTATATAACAGATGGGGGGAAATAGTACAGCATCTTGAGCATAGACTTTTATCAGGAAAATTGAGTAAAGTCTTACATGGCAGCCTTGTAACATCTGCAAACAAATGTCCAAAAATCACCAGAAATCACACAGAAATCTTTCTGTGACTCTGAGCTGGGCACTGTAGAGATATCATTCTTGCAACCAATGGGCCATCAATGATAATTCCTCTTTCAAATTTAATTTTATAGATATGCTAAGATTTCTTTCATTATTTTGCACGTTTATAATGAACACACACAGTACTGTACCTGTTCTCTTTCAGGAATATCAGTCCTCTGGAGTCAGAGTCAGCAGTGCACTGAATATAAACAGCCAGACAGATACCGTTTTATTAGCAATTACATTTACTGTTAACTTTAACTTCAAAACCCAAAAATGTATTTCTATTGAAAAGTGGCTTAGAAATACAGTTAATTTTACTAGGCAAAAAATAGTTTTTGGGGGAGGGAACCATTTAAAATTTCCAGTGACAGGTAAAGGCATGATCAATAAGTCAGCTGGCTTCAGTGCTCTTGCGATTTTGGAAAGGCGGGCAGCTACCATATCAATATGGTGACCCATCGCCGCGTCAAAAGAATGGGGCGTTCAAAGCTACCCTAAGGAGCCCGTGCCAGTGATTCCACAACTGTCAGGTTCTTTGCCACTGCCATTCATACCAATAATTATGTTAGCCCCCTATACTCATAGCTCTGTGCAGAAACAGGGAGCAGTAATAGCGATGAAATTTACCCCCCGAATCGCACCCGCCTCAAGTTGCATCATAGGCAGTGACTTACCTGCTTACCCCTAGTTCTGACCAAATGGTTTGATGAAGTAAGATCAGTTCTAATGATCATCTCTGAATGTATCTACCTGTAAATAAATGTGGGTTAATGTATCATAGCACTACACAAGGGTCAATAAATGATAAATATTAACTTCTCCTTATGGACACAGAACCAGTGGTGTAACTATAGCCCCCTTTTCCCCAGCTGCACGTCGGCACGGGGCGGATAGTGGGTCTGGACAGGGGTCTGGCCGGGGAGTGGGCAGGATCTGGGAGGGAGGTGGCAGGGGGCAGAGGCAGAAAGTGGGCGGAAGGATGGGGGATCGGAGTGCGCTGCGCCCCTCTGAAGATTTTTTTGTAGGGGGGCCCAGCGCACTCTAGTTATGCCACTTCACCGAACCAAAACAATACCAATGTACTATTTTTCAGATGGATAAACTGTTGTAATTACTTATACAAGTACTTATTCCTTTAATGTCCTCTTTTCACAGCAAAGCTATGTAGCAATCTTAATCTAAATTTTTCTATAAACTGTTTATGGTTTCTTTCTGGATTCCACAAAATTATGGTAACAACTAATTTGTTTGTGTTTCAGTTTGTCCAAACACAGCAATGCCTGGATAAATAAAATACATTTCAAATGATAAGTCCTATACGTTTGCTGATTTGCTGCAGATAATGCATTATTTGAGACTTTTTTCATCCTATGATTTAGATCTTTGCCCTCTGCGGCGTACAGGGGTGATTCACAGCAATGCAAACCCTAATTTCCATATGCTAAGAGTACTGTTAGAGATTTTTTACTTCCTTGTTTGTGTGATGAAAAGTCGTGTGATTTTAAAGGGCATGTAAAGGCAAAAAAATAAAATCCCATTTTTACTTTCTTTAATGAAAAAGAAACCTATCTCCAATATACTTTAATTAAAAAATTTGTACCGTTTTTATAAGAAACCTGACTCTATGCAGTGAAATTCTCCCTTCATTTACTGCTGTGGATAGGAATTGTCAGACAGTCCCTAACTGCTGAGCAGGGAAACAATCATACTAATGAACAGCAGGGGGAGCCCCTGCCTTACTTCATGTGCACAGTCTTAGTCTTGCAAATATGTATAACAAAGTTACAAGATGGTGACCCCCTATAGCCAACTTTGAAAGCATAAATAATTTGTTTGATTAGGCTTGTGGTGCAGTAAGTTCATGTTTATATTTCGTATACAAAATACAGCATTTCTAGTCTTCAGCTGGCCATAGACGCAAAGATCCGATCGTACAAATCATCGTACGATTGGACTTTCCCATCTCCGGACCTGCCACTAACCATTTAGATTAATTAAAGTAGAAAAGAACAGATGAGCCGATGTTCTGCCCCTGACAGCAATCGTACGAAAGTTATGTCCGACAAAAGCTGGTGACAGTCTCCCACTGAAAATCGTGCGATCGGCAATACATGCAGAGATATTACCCGCAGCCGACAGAAATCTTTTAATCTGTCCGATCGACCAAACGACCGATCTCCACCGGACGAAAAATGACGAGAGCTTTATTCTATTTTAGACTTTACATGCCCTTTAAGGATTCATATTTGGTTCAGCCAGGCTGAATCCGAATCCTGCTGAAAAAGGCAGAATTCTGAACCAAATCCTGGATTTAATGCATTCCTGAAAGTGAGTAAACTTGGTTTATATGGAGCTGCTTTAATCCTATGATCACACGTGCCTACAACAGCCAATCAACTGCTATTAAATTCAACTCTAAACCAAAGACAAACACAATAGGAATCTTAAAATTGTCATGCAATACATATCAGGTGGGGAAAGTGAATAACATGTCATACGTGTATGCTATTGCTTTGAAACAACATGTGTCACTCATGATGACCTCCCCAGGGGTTCGCCAGAAAAAATATTTTTACTGGGGGGGTCCAGGCCAATAAAGTTACACTTGTAATTGTCAACATTTCTTCTTAGTAATGTGGTAAATACATAACTATGTCCTGAATTTCATTTACACATAGCAGAAAACTTGTTTTTTCTTGCCAAATGCCTACCAAACATGGTTCAAGCACTGTTCTGCTTTCTTAACAGATTATATAATAACATAAACATCGACAAATGGTGAATTTTAATGGGCTTGCTGCCATACCGAGTGTGTTGACACTTGACTGTTTATCACGGCTGATTGCACCAATCTCAGCAAAGTTAATAAAACATTTGTTTTTTCCCCCAAGCAATTCTGTAAACTGTTTATAGTTTTAGTTTTACAAGAAACTCTTATTTCCAAAACATTGTAATTTATATTTTTACACAAACGCTTCTCCTTAGAAATAAAGTTTTCAATTAACTTGACTGTTTTTACAGACTGAGTGGAAGCGAGACCTTTGCATATGTCTATACATATATATAAATATAATAAATATATACTGTGTATACATATAACATCAATTCCATTTACTTCTAAACTCAGTAGGGGTCATTTGTTCAATGCCTGATGCAAGTTCAAGAGCACTAAGGGCTACAAAATTCCTGTCTTAAGCTGACCATACATTTAACAAGGTTGCCCTGATGTGGCCGGTTTGTGTGCAAGTTTATTTCAAATGTCACCTTTGAGTTGGCAAATGGCTGGAGATTCCACCACGCAATACTAAGATTTGAGAAAAAGACAACAAAAGTTCAACAAAACCACACAATTAACATTACACCCATCTAAGATGTGGCGCACCCCGACAATAGTTTGATTGTATGAATAAGTTAAAATGATAATGACACATTCCTATCATTATCACTGACCCCCTATTTTGCAGCACCCCTGAACCTACCCCCAGTGCAGGATTACTTAAAGTTCCAATAACACACTGCATTCCATCACTGCATTCTACAGACAACCGGATTTGCCACTCTAGGCTGAAGGCGGCATGATCTTCTATCAACTGGAGTTCTGTTTACATTTCATCTCCTCACTACAAGAGGATCACGCTACACTTGGTCCAGCATGACTGGCAGATACTTACAGTATTAGAATGATTTGTGTTATTATACAAGGAAGGAAATAATTTCCCGTTTTACTTCATTGACACTACCCCTGGGGAGGGATGGAAAGGAGAAATGAATTAAAGAAAATCAATCAAATAAAATTCATCTTCTTCCTCTTTTAGTACACGCTAAGATTCCAGGGAGATTAGTCGCCCAGCGACAAATCTCCTCTTCCCTCGGGCGACTAATCTCCCCGAAATGCCTTCCTGCTGGCAAGAATGTGTATCGCCGGCAGAATGGCACTCGGATCGCTCTGGTTTTTCGTAAGTAAGGCATTTTAGGGAGATTAGTTAAAGAAGAGGAGGTTTTTCGCTGGGTGACTAATCTCCCCGGAATCTTAGCATGTGCCACCACCCTTACAGCTGCAGGTCACTGACTATTTTTCTGTGAGGCTACAATTTCATTGTTACTGCTAATTATATTTATTGTTACTTGTATTGTAATTGTTTTGTTGTTACTTCTTCTTCTAGGCTCTCATTCAAGCCCCTGCCTGGTTGCTAGGGTAAACAGGACCCTAGCAATGAAATAGCTGCTGAAATGCCACAATGGAGAGCTGCTGCACAAAAACCATAAGAATTCCTAAATAACAAAAAAAACAAAGACCAATTGCAAAGGTATTTAAAGGTAAGATAATTAGAACTATTTAGAACAACCCAAAGATCTTGTGAAATATTTTTTCTGTTAATTTGCCCATATCAGGCCAAATATGAAATGTTTTGATTATTTAGTATTATTTTCATGGCATAGCTCTCGGCACTGGCGTAACTATAGAGAAAGCAGACCCATAGGTTGCAAGAGGCTCAGGAGAAAAACCCCTTCCCCTGCTGCTCTCCTATTTACTACTGCGTTAGTGTCTGGGGAGTAGGAGGGCATTCGGGTGGGTGATGCTGTGCACTGCAGGCCCCTCTGACGGGTTTTTTTTAGGGGGGCCTGGCTTGTTTTAGTTACACCACTGGTTCTCAGTAAACATTAATTGCAGCAAATACTACAGTATATTGTAAGCTCTATGGGGCAGAGACCTGCTTCCTCTTGTGTGTTAAGACTAAACCTTGAATATAAATGTATTTCTGCATTTATTTATATTCTATTATTATATTGATCCCTGTTTGACATCGGATATGGCAGTGGAGTAGCCTTAAACACAGGCAAAAAAAAGGTAGTGAATTCAGGTCTAAGGACTCAGCTATACAGTCGCAGGACACACAAATCAGCAAAATGACAGCAGAACATAGAGCGCAACAAAAGTTTATTGAGGACTTTCGTTTTCTGATAAAACTAGATTAACATTTTTAAAGAGTTTTATTTTTGATTTTGAGTAATAGAATATGTAAGATAAGGAGCTAAACTAATGCAAACCAAGCAAAGATTTAATTGCATGGAAACGTTCACTAAAATAATTGAAATATTAGGCTGCTTGAACAAAAATAGCTAATAGTTGGAAGGCAATACTGTACTGACATACTGTATACTCTCTCATAAGGAAAAACCCAGCATTCAACTTTTAATATAAATATTTCAGTGACAGGTGTTTAAAATTGAGGTATCTGGGACTCATAAATAATAACCTTTAAAAAGGAATGTAAAATAGGTTCTACAGTACATGCCATTTAGACCAGAAATAAAGATTCTTAAATCCTTAAATCCTGTAACTGAAAATACTTTGCATTCTTCTAAAATAACGAGGTTTAAAAAAAAAAATACATGTATATATATATATATATATATATATATATATATATATATATATATATATATATATATATGGATGGGAAGACACTCATGAATAGAAATCATAAATCATACAAAATATAGTCTGTACTTTAGGAACAACTTTGATAGGTATATATGTATATGTGAAAATTCGTGTTTTTTTTTTTTAAAAAAATTGACTTTTAAAAAAATCACAAATTTTTTGGAATTTATTAAACCCCGAGGGCTAAAAAGCCAGAATATAAAAACACGGCATCTCAAACTGGTTGAGGTTGCATAAACGTCGATGGGAACAGTCCCATTGATTTTTGGTTGTGTCGGGGGTTTCGGGCAATTTCACTATGTTTTCAGAGCTTTCGGGTGAAAACAAATTCACGAAAAAAAATCAGGAAAATCTGAGCTTTTCCTGCAAAAGCATATTTTCTGGAAAATGTAATAATAAATAAGCGCTAAAAACCCGAGCGGGTTAGATCGGAGTTTGTATCAGCCGATATTGAGATAAATTCAGACCTTGATAAATAACCCCCTAAGTGTATGGATAAATTAGATTTTTCCCATTTATATTGTTATTGCTGACTTGTGTCACTCCAAGTAAGGATATCGGACCATGCAGGCCCGGACTGGCAATCTGTGGGTTTTGGCAAATGCCAGAGGGGCTGCTATAAGGTCCCATAGAAAGTCACTATTTAGTGGGCTGGTGGGACTGTTTGGGCCTCTGTGTGGGCTGATTGGGCCTCTGTCCGGACCTGTGACCACTGCAAATTAGTGTCTCCCCCCCTGAAATTCTGGGGGTCATGGCAAGTATATTGCCAGAGATACCCTTCCACTACCTGTGCAACACTGTGCTTCAGCCTAATTTAGGCGGTAGGCATCTAGACAGACATTCTCAGCACCAGTGAAGCCATAATTGTAAATTACATTCATGGAAGGGGATGAACAAGATTATCTCCACACACCTCATCAGGAATACTTCCAGCTCGTGTTGGTCCTTAACCAGCAGCACACACATTTCTGCTGCTGCATAAAGAATACTAGCACGATGGCTATATTAAATACTTGCATCTTGCTTTTCAGGTCTTCAAGGGGCAATATTGTAGGCTGGCAAAAGGGCCCTGCCAATCGTTGCAATGATATTTGTGGATGGGAAACTGCAAGTGCAGAGATCAAAATGCCCATGCATTCAAATGTATCGACCTGCTCGATCAGTTCATATCAGAGACGAATTTTAATTTGTTTGCCATCATTGACATGATCTTGGGTTTTATTGCATAAAAGATATTGCATAAAACAGCTCATATATAAAACCCTGCTTAATGTAAATAATCAATTATCATAATAATATACTTTCTTAGTAGTATGTGCCATTGGGTAATCCTTAATAGAAAATTGCCCTTTTAAAAAAAAATTAGGGGCCGCCTCCTGAGATTGTAGAATTCACGGTGCACACAAACAAAACAAACATGTTAGGTCACAAAATTACTCTGACTCTGACATGAGCCAATTAACAGACAGAGTTCTGTCTTTTGCTTCCTCACTTCTTCCTGTTACAGTTACAGTTGTAGTATTTCTGGTCAGGTGATCTCTGAGGCAGCACACAGACCATCACAAAATGGTGGTTCAAGGCAAGAGATGTAAAAGGACAATATTTACTTAAATATATATTCCAGTTTGGTAAGATTCTGTAATATGCCACTTAATATGATAAACTATATGTAGCTTAAGTATTCATTTTGGGGGTAAAGTTTTCTTTTAACCGTGCAAGGGCTGCCATAATAAAAGGAAACAAATGAGTCCCGTTGAATACTGCCAAAGGCACTCTATAAATCAATAGGTGCTGCAATAATTTTGCTTTTCCTAGAATATGTGGCCTTAAAAAATGTATTACCCCTGCATTGTCTGTAGGTGCACTCTGACACCGGAAGAAGGAGTTATCCATCTAAAGACAAGGGGCTGATTACCAGACCAAATTTGCCCATGACGTCTCCTCAAGCCAGACTTGACCAATCATTCCATCAGTGTTCCATGTCTAATCAAAAACTAAAATCTTTAAAATAGGAAAGAGAAAATGTTTTACGTTTTCTGGGATTTCTGTTTTATACTGTATTAAAGGAGAACTAAACTCTAAAAATGAATATGCCCAAAAATCACATATTTTATATACTGAACTTATTGCACCAGCCTAAAGCTTTAACTTCTCAATATCAGCGATGATCCAGGACTTCAAACTTGTCACAGGGGGTCACCATCTTGGAAAGTGTCTGTGACACTCACATGCCCAGTGGGCTCTGAGCAGCTGTTGAGAAGCTAAGCTTAGGGGTCGTCACTAATTATCAAGCAGAAAATGAGGTTGGCCTGTAATATAAACTGATGCTACAGGGCTGATTATTAAATTTTGTTGCACTGGTTTCTGTGCTGACATGTAGTAAGTATCTGTATTAATTGTTAATCAGCCATATATTGTGACATATATACTATATATATTTATATATATATACTATATATATAGTATATATATATATACTATATATATAGTATATATATATATATATATATATATATATATACAGATGCACAATATAAATATTGTGCATCAGTCCCTAAAAAGACAGCAGCACAGAGCATGTGAATCAACAGAAAAGAAGATGGGGAGCTACTGGGGCATCTTTGAAGACACAGAGCTGTGGTTGCTTTGGGCTGGTACAGATGGTCAAAACATAATGTACAACATTTCTAGCTACTTCTTTAGCTCTCCTTTAAGTCTCACAGTCTCACAGTCAGAAATACTTGTTAAAAAAACCAAAAGAATTGGTTCAATAAAAGGGAGGTGAATGCAGTGTACAGGATAAGTAATTCTGCATGAGTGGTAAACCTCTTGGTAACCTGTAGATGTTCTTTGAGGCAGATTTACAGCTACTGGTGCTAACTTGCACAAGAGTTAATGGCAAATTCCTTATTGGCTGGTACAGGTAGCTACACTTGAGCAAATTAGAAATTAGCCTCTGTATGTAAAACACTGTGCATTGTTAAGCAAGGTGAATAAAAGTGTTAGACAAAGCTGTTGTATTACAGCGGGTGTCAAAATGTGACCCCTGCCGCAAAACAGTTGTAAAATATCTAGGTTAAAAGCCTGTCCTATGAAGTAATAACAGATGTAAAGAGTAAGTTTATATGTAAATATTGCATTATTTATATAGTAACAATGATAAGTAAATATAAAATGCTGCTTGTGTTCACAGCTTAAGGTAAGAATCCAGAAATCTGCAGCAGAGCAAATAGTGAAAGGTAGAAGATAGTTGAAAATAAATGTGATATGCTTTTCACTTGTCTTTTAGTGCAAGGTGATATATTAAATTCTTGATATGTATTGTGTAGTTGTATAGTATTGTATGATGTGTGTTCATGTTGTGTCTTTAAATAGCAAGCAACACTGTATGCATACAATAGTTCATCTCTGGAAAACATGTGTGTAAAGTGGCTGCCAGTTTAGGCATTTATTGTTTACTTTGGGCAGATCACGGTTACTCTCCTGACTCAAAGCATTTTGAGCTGAAATCTGCAGAAAAGAGAGGAGGCTACTGTCAGTGGTTGGGTGGAAATCGGGCACTGGAGTTCGGCGAGTGGTTTTCAGCCCTTCATGTGGCCCTAGCCTAACTCTTATACTAGATAGTCTTCACTTAGGCTAGGGCCACACGGGGGCCAAAATCTTTGCTGAAATCCGCTGCCCAATTTCTGCCCAACTGCTGGCAGTACCATCCCTGTCTTTTCGGATTTTCGTCTCAAAATGCAGAGACTTGTGGTTCTTAACAGCAATCCACTGAGTCTGTTTGAGCCGAAAATATCAATATTTCTGAATGTGGAAAATAGAGGATGCAACTGCCAACAGTTGGATGGAAATGTGGCAGTGAATTTCAGAGAACCCTGAGTGGCACTTTATGGTATCCACTTGTCCTCACTTGGTCTCTCCCTCATGCTTACTTCCTCAGTGCACACTCCTTACTGGGGCTACTTACTCCAAGCTTTGAACTACATTCACCTTACTTCACTGAGGGGTCCCAAGAGATAAATAATTACTTATAAAGGGATAATTAGTCCTCGTGAGGAAACTTCGGGCGACTTGGCATTTCGGGAAGATTAGTTGCCCAATGTTGTGAATATTTGTCACTGGGTAACAAATCTCCCTGTCTGCCACCAGGGCCCCACCAGGGCCCACCACCCATAGGGGCAAATTTACTTACCTTCGAAGTTGCGCCAGCATTGACTTCGCCGCACTTCGCCGCATTTCGCCAATACGAAGTTTCGCCAGGGCGCCGCTAATTCACTAAAATCCGAAGTTGCGCTCAGGCAGATGAAAGGTAGCGAAGTTGCGCTACTGTTAATTCGTCAAGCAAATCGAAGTTACGCTAGAGATGCCTAATTTGCATACGGTGCCAAGTTAAAGTACAATGGACGTATATGTAGCAGCAAATACATTACACTACATAAGCCTGGGAAAGCTTCATAAAATAAAATAAAGTTGTTATTTAGCCCTACACATGTGCCCACTGTATAGTTTAGGTGCCATATGTTAGGAAATGTAGGGGGAAGGAGGGTACTTCAACTTTTTTTGAAGCAATCCCTATCTACTCTATTGCACTTCGCCTGGTCTGAGGTGGTGAAGGCAAGTCTGGCGCAAGAGGTAACGTTCAGTAAAATGCGCAAGTTAGTGAATTAGCGTAGTAACATCCCTTCGCCATAGCGCAACTTTGCCTGGCGTAAGGGTGCGAAGTAGCGCTAGAGCAGGTCCACTTCGCTAGCGAATTTATGCCAGTACCCATTAGTAAATCGGCAAAGTAACGAAATTAGTGAATTTGACCCATAATGTTTCAAGAATTAACCTGAAACTAGTGGAAACAATCGACCACTCCTACTATTCTATTCCAGGGAAACACTATCCTGAGCAATCACTATCCTGAGAGGCAGGCTCCATCCCATTCCCCTGGGAAAACTAACATACAATACAGAAATATATCACACTACATATTATAGAAATATCCACTTTGGCAGCCATACTGTATGTCTTTAGGGTAAGGGAAGTTGTCAACATGCCGTGTTGCTTCTCTCAAACATTTTAAAATATTGTTCTGAGTTTTTCCTTAAGGGACCACCTCACAAACCCCCTGGAGCAACCAGATCCTCTTCTCAATTTCAAAACATGTTTATAAATATGTGTAGCCTCTGCTGTAATGACATGTGTAAATAAAGATTTGGGCTCTGTGTTCCCGTGGAATATCATAGTCATGATTCAGGCAATTGCTGCATCATTAGACGCAATCATTGCAGTTCTGGAAACATTATTATTATACATAATGTATGTTTACTACTTTATAGTTTTCAGTTCAGCTGCCATTCTCCTCATTCTTCTTCATTCATTCTCCTCATTCTTGGTCATCTTCCTCAGGCTAAGCAGACTATACAAAATACAGACAAAAGGAAACAGGCACTGTCACTCATAATGACCAACCAATAATTTAGCTGCAGAGAGAATAGTCAAAGCAAACTTCTGATTGGTTGATGTGGGTATAACTGGGTTTTTCTGCACATCCTATATTACTTAACCATAGGACTGACACTTTGGAGGTATCCATTGTGTATAAACAGATCTTTATAAAGAGTCACAGCATGCTGCATGTCAATAATTATTGCAGTATTATGGCTCCATGTGGGATTATACAAAGTTTTAGGTAAATTAATTATTCATGATGTCAATTTTCCAGTTGTTGTCTGTTATAATTTAAATGTGGTATAAAAAAAAGGCCCTTGAAGAAATACATTTCTCAGTCAGTCTTTGCAGCAGCACACTCAGGACCTCCACAGAAAACCACCAAATCAGGTTAAAAGGATATTTATTTTATTTATGCATCTGATATACAAGCAAGTGTCCGAGGTCTCATGCGTTTCGTGTCTTCGCACTTCCTCAGAGACCTGTGAGGCTGCACCCGGGTCAGGATACCGATTTGGAAAGCGATTCATCTACTGTGCATTATCTAAAACTTTTACCGAGGAGACTGCTCTCGATCTTAAGCGCAGGGTTTGGGCGCTTAACCAATAGATGTAACTGGTGAGCAGTAAGAAGGATTTTTAATTTAAGCTTGCCTTCTTGTGCCAGTAATTACTTGGTTATCAAGAAAATCCCTTTTGCTATTTTGGGTGCTAGAAATACTGTTGGGCCGTTGGGCGTGACTTCCATTCCTTGGTGCCTCATTTAGTGCTGGTGGTGAGATACCAATACCATTACTGTACTTATTATAGACCTCAAAAAGCTTCCTTAAGTCAGCACCTTGACTAATATAAAGTATTTGTCCTATGGCACGCTTAAATAATTATATAACGGACCTATGTTTTTTATTCTTATCCTGACTTGTGAAATGTTCAAGTCAAGTTCAAATAAAAGGATCCCTGACACAAGGTACAGAGCAACTTGATAGCAAGAGATCCAGTAAATCTGCCCGTTAGTATTAGTTGCATGTAAATACTTCTCCTCTGAAATTATGGGGCCAAAGCCTGTTATTTATCCCCTCTGTTTTAGTTCAGCAGGGTGCTTTAAAGGCTAATCTATGGACATTACCACGACTAATGTCAGAATGGCGGCCTGATATAGTGTTTGATGTTAGTGAGCAAATGGTCTATTGAATTCAGCCTAGCATCCATTATAAGCAGCCAAATAGTGATGCACAGTATTAGCCAATCAGCCTCCACATGCCAATTTTCTTCTAAAATCTTGCCAGTAACCCAGGGGGTCAGGGAAAACATAGGGAAGATATATAAAGGTCACCAGGCCTGGACTGGGATCCAAAATATACCCAAGTATTTGAAGTATTTGGAGGCTCAAACAGACCCCCACAGGCCCACTGAATAGTGAGTGTATATGGCATCTTACGACAACCCCTGTGGCATTTGCCAGAATCCACAGATTGCTAGTCCATGCCTGGAGGTCATGTACACTAAGAAGTGCACAATTGCATGATAGGATTTTCAAACCACCTGAAGCTGAAGCTGTTTCATGCTGCTTTTTCTAGAGGTGTCCAATGCAGTGATGGGGCACATAATAGTGGCCAATCAGGAACAATAGGTGGTTGGAACAACAGATTTTCCATCCAGTGTTCAGTCCAGCGTGCAGCATCCAGGGGGTGCAAATGGTCCTACAATGAGCACTAAGGGGTGTCCCCATGGGTAAAGACTGACTCCTAAGAGGCTGGAATATGAATAGGAGAGGCCTGAATAGAAAGATGAGTAATAAAAAGCATCGATGCCAATATATAAAAATATGTAGTCTTACAGAGCATTTGTTTTTCAGATTGGGTCAGTGACCCCCATTTGAAAGCAGGAAACAGTCAGAGGAAAAAGCTAATAATTCAAAAACAGAAAAAATGAAGGCCAATTGAAAAGTTGCTGAGAATTAGCCATTCTATAACATACTAAAAGTTAACTTAAAAGTAAACCACACCTTTAAACTACAGCTCAGTTTGCTTAACACCTGGAAACCCTCCTACCTGCAACATGCGCTTAGCCTACATCTCCCTAAGATCCTGCTGCCAATCTAACATAGCAAGTGGCACGTCTCTGAGATAAGTCACTGCCTTCATGAGTCCTTCCCTCTTCTCACATGTGATTAATCCCAGTGATTCCCATGTCTGATGCATCTTACCCCCTGCCCAGTAATTTGTCCATTATTCTACAACCTTCTCAACCCTGGCACCAGACAAACAAAACACTGTTCCAGATGTAGGGTTGTGGGACAACTACATGCTTTCTAGGAATTGGATGCCCCATTATCATGACCTGTCTTGCTTTCCTAACAATCACCTCCCCCCCGTACTTGGACAGTTTAATGTAAGGGTTCTATAAAGGTTAGCCAGCTCTGAGCTGTATTCCCCAGCACCTTCACTCAAAATGGCAAATATGTTGAGGTGGAATAGCTATGGACCAGCCATCTTGCCCTTCCATTCCATCTTTCTTCTGCTACTGTAATAAATCCTCCACTCTTTTCACCTCAGCTCCTCCATCTTCATGCCTCACCTGTGCTCAGTACAAAGTCTATCTCACAGGACTGAGATACCCTAATGCATCCAGCTACCCCTCTAGATTCTCTAGCAGATTTGGTTCGTACCTTTTTTTCGTTTTAAACATTTTTATTTGGTTCTTACTGCCTTTTAACACTTATTGACATGCAGCAATTATTTCACTACTTGCAACACTCGTTGTGCAAAGCTTAGGTGAGGTTTCAACCCCAATAGAGTGAGGTTTGGAACATTCATGTGATTATGTTATAGTTCCCCTCTATGTTTCTAAATATGACTGCTATTGTGACTGTGGTAAAAAGTCCACATTTCTATTTTGGATTCTGCTACTGAATGTTCTCATCAGGGCCCTTGGTGGTGCTTGATTTATTAGTACGGTTATAAAAAACAGTACATTTATAATACTTTGTGGTAAAGAGCTTAGTGAAATATTCAAATAACTATACCTTGCTGTGTACAGTAGCTATATCAAAAAATATACTTACATACACAAATGTAGGCATACTTTTTTTATACTTTAGCAGGGATGTGTAATGGGCAAATCATACATAGGATAACTATATATAAATATAAAAAGGGACCCTACAACAAACCCTCTAATATTTTAATCCCCAGTAGGTCCTTCTAGCAGACACTAGAGGGCAGATTCACTAAAAGGCGAATTGTCGCCAGCGACCGCTTCCAATGACCCAATGACCTCTCATACATGTAGACATTGTTTAACAGTGTTAAAGACACTGGGCAAACTGGAAGCATTTATAGATCCTGCCCACTCGAGATCATTGCCTGAACAAAGGCTATCTAGATCTTAGCTTGGGAAAGTCAGGATGTTCCAGCAATTGAATTAATGGTTTTGAGTTTTGGCTTGTCTGACCTTGCTCTTGCATTTCCCCCTGGTACAGCAGTGATTATCTGTGTATGACCCAACCTGTGACGCACAGATAATATCGTACAAAACTAATTTTTGTATTATATTCGGTGCGTGTATTGTTGGAAATGAGCCGACCTATATTGGCAGAAGATTTGGATATCGGTCGGCTCATCGATCGGGCTGGATGGAAAACATCGGCCATTGTTAGTGCTGAATGGTCAGATACAGGTAGAATTCTATTGTTTATACCTGTATATCTGACGATTCAGCTTTACACATGTGAGTTGAAATGAACATTACGTCTATGGCCACCTTAACTATGTCCTTGTTAAACCCTGGTACCCCGGTATCTGTGTGTGACCCGACCTGATCACGTTCTGTTTTCATTGTGTGTTCTAAACTGTGTGCCTGACTTGTGCTTTTTTGTTCTGCACTCTGTACTCGATTAATGTTGCTGAACTGTGTATCTCTGCTAAAGGGTGGTCTTGGCTTTCCACTCTGTCTTGCATCCCTTCAGCTTAATACATTGTTGCTGAGGTTGGCACAAATACACTTTTTTAGTGTACAATAATTATTCTACTGTATTCAGTGCCATTTTTAGTGATCTGTTAACATCTGAATTCCCAGCCACTGGGATTCATATTCTCAACTACATAACATGCATGCCACAAACAGTTTGCAGAAGTCGACCCGTAATCACTTGACCCGTGAGTCCTGCGGGTTTTGGGCTGGCCCGCATATCACTACTGTGAATGTAGGTTGTAGGTCGAGGGCAATTGTATATATATATATTTATATACAGAGAGAGAAAGGCAAGAATTATTTTATTCTATATCCCCCCTAAGGGGTTTCTGTATTGTAGTCTGTTTAGTGGTGTATCTAGGATGTAGGACCACCAGAAACTTGTTTGAGCATATTTGTGGTTAGTACTGGAAAGGTGTAATTATGGTATAATGCCATAATCAGTTTTGGCCCAGACTCTGTTAGAGGGGCCAAAACTGGAGGGATCTGACCATTTGTCAATTTATATACCTTTGCATCAAAATAATCTTTATTCAAGGTAGGTCAGACGTAAGGTCTAACACTTTTTGTCTTGAATTTTAGAGGAAAAACAACAGACTATGAATGTTAAACCTTTTAAATTCCCTAGTGACTCAACAAAAGACTATAGAAGAAAGAGCAAACTTCAATACTGCCGCAATATTTCCAGGATACCTTTGGTTCCTTGATGTTACTGGGCCACAGTGTAGCTGTATCTGTACAAGTGGAAGTATTCGTTCCTGATTCTCACTAAAGCATTTTAGCTCAAAGGCGCAGCATATTAAATGTTGGGGGGTTACAACACACAACTTGACAATGGGAAGTGGCACCAAGTAACTGCAATTGTTGCCTGGAACTAGTTTGCTGCTGGTTGTGCAGCCAAAATGCCTTGTGTGCCGTAGCCTTTAGGCAGCACCCAATGTTGTAAGGATTACTTACACTTTGCATGAAATCAGATACACAAAACCATGGCTAGTGAAACAGAGTTAGCAGGCATTTCATAATGAGGTGCTCAACGACTCTTAATCCAAATAATCACAGATTGCATTTCCCTGCATCATAATGCTATAGACTGTTTTACTTGCTTTACCTGTTTGGCTAGCATTTGTTTGGGACCTATCAAGCAGCAAATGCATCATCTCCTTTCAGCTGAGCTGAACCTTTGCACTTTCATTCTGTAATACCAAGTTCGGAGTCTCCTTACAGTGCAAACAGAAAATAGCTTCCACGGATGTCATTTTCCAGCACCTATATAATTTAAGATTTAAGTAAAAAAACATTAAAACAAGCAGTAATGCTGAAAATGAGAATTCTTTATTTGAGCAGGTATGCAATTTTTTTTCTAATATATAATACTTCACTCCTGGATTTTATAGCAGCATATTTGCTGTCAGCCCTGATATGTTCCGTCATCTTTTATCTGCTCTTCTTTAAACAAAGCCCCACCCAATCTATTGAGTTCAGTGGAACTTCAGATTAAACATTCTCATAAACTGCCCCAAAAACCCATGCAGAAAACTACAAGGTATTCTTAAAGGGAAACTGTCATGGGAAAACATGTTTTCTTCAAAACACATCAGTTAATAGTGCTGCTCCAGCAGAATTCTGCATTGAAATCCGTTTTTTTTTTTTCAAAAGAGCAATCAGATTTTTTTTTAATTTAATTTTGAAATCTGACATGGGGCTAGACATATTGTGAGTTTTAAGCAAACCCCAATTTACCAACCTTTTTTCCAGTAATCCCCACCCCCATTTTGAGATTAAAAGTATGGGGCAGTTGGATGTTATAGAACATGCAACAAAACTTTTACTTTTCTTCCATAATTTATAGCAGCAAAGTACAGTTGATTAGAATTAAGGGATTGGTGTGTATTGCAAACATACATTGATTGCCCTTTTGGTAGAATAGTAACTGCTGAGCAATGAAAAGTTGCAAGGGAAAGAATCCACTTGCTTAGGAAATGTCTATGCAATAGAAACGACACCTGAGCAATTATTTGTTATTCGTAGAAAACTGTTTAACAGGGCAAATTGAGCATCTCAAATGAGCTAGAGAATAAAAACATAGGGTTCAGCTAAGCACTTCTACAGAAAGCTATGCTTGTGCAAACACATGCCTCATCCAGGTGCCAATTGAACTACAGCAGTCCTGTTGTGATACTTTCAAGGGGGATTAGATGTATCATGTTTATTATGACAACACACCAACCTTTTCTTATGACGGTAGAATGAGCTGACATAGTACATTTTTATCCTGTTACTATGTGCGGTTTTGTTCTACGCTCTTCTTAAAGCTGAATTTAATGAATTAAATCGGCATATCAGTGGGTTCTGCTACAATGAGAAATAATAGTGTATGTAGTAACCTGCAAGTTTGATGTTGCTCAGATTCCCATAGCAACTTTTACTAGTGTGGTTACAATAATTCAGCACCTTTCTATTGCCATGGACTATTGGCGCACGAAATACAAAAAGTAGCTTTTTCTGTCATCTATTGCACACCAACATTTTCACTTTGCTTTATAAACTATGGAACTGTAGCCCATTTATATTAAAAATCAATTCCTGCTGATGGAAGAAATATGACATTATATTTATTGTATAAATAACTGAATATAACAGAGGAAGCAGCACTCCTCACCCCCCTATCCTGGAGACTCATCTAATTATATAACCAGATCACTAGTGTTCACATGCAACCCTGGTGATATTCTGGACAAGAGAGTAGCATGGTTACTGCCTTTATCCCAGATGTATGTTTAGGGAAAACAACAGGGGACATTCGCTTTAGCTAAATAGATATTGTTGTCCATTTGGACAGAATTTTCAGCAGCCTCCAGTTTATGTGCCGTCTCATATTTTGATATCATATCATTAGCTCATGGCCAGCATTGACTCAATCATGTATATTTTTGTACATATGTTTCAATGAGATAAGAACTATCTGTTCATAGCAGGCAGGTGCATTATAAAAGGATTCAGAGTAATATCAAGTTTGATGCTATGGGTCAAGAATGCTACTACTTACATTTGGTTGGTTGTCATCCTGATACTTGTCTGGTCCATCAAATTCAGGAAATTAACAAATTTAAACCCTGTAGGGAGCTCCCATGCTAAGAACTAGCCTAATTTACAGGAAACCCAAATGGCATCTGTTTCTTCATGAATCTTTTTGTCTTCTGATGGGCTGAGTTAGAAATTCAGAGGGACTATAGAAGCTTAGCATAATCAGCCATTATCTATAAATGTTACACTGTACTGCAGTTACAATGGAGAGATGTGCCATAACATTCAAGTTCCACCCTTTCAGTGGAATCCCATTGTATTGCTATAAGAAATCCATGCAAACCTAAAAGAACAACATGTACATGACACATTTTACAACCAGCTGGCTTTTCGGGTAAAACAAAATTCACATTAACTTTCAAGTGTTTGCAAGTAAGTATTGACAGGTTTTAATCATTCTTATATACAGATGTTTTTTTATTGGCAAGTTAGTATTTTTATTCCTAGTGGGAGTCTTCAAGGTGTATTCCTTGCCATCAAATAGAAGAAGACACTGTGAGTAATTGCACCAGGCTTCCCAGTTTGTCCCACTAATATTGGATTACTTTATTGTCTGCAGGTACGTGCCAGAAGCATAAAGGACTAGAATCCTGCCTTAAAGGAGAGGGAGATGTTTACATTGATACAGTAGAGCAGGGGTGCCCAAAAAGTAGCTTGGGATCTACCAGTAGACCTTTAGCTGGTGATCAGTAGATCTCTAGACATTGCCAAAAAAACAGCTTTTCTAAATCACCCTATTTCATTCGATATTTATTATGTTAAGGTTATATGAGAAATTGTTCTTTGTTAAAAATAGCAATATACATTTTCTCAAAAATCAATATAACATTTTAAGTAATATTTTCCATGAAAAAGAATGCTAACAATGTTTAATGGCTGTAGATCATAATTGGACAACATCACTAAAAGTATTAGTAAAGTATGGGCACTCCTGCAGTAGAGGAATTAGGAACTGTGTCTTTTAATCTCAGGACCCCTCTCCGTAATACCCCTGCAATACCCCCTGTATCACACTGCCCTTTTAAGTCAGGGACCGCTTTTATATGCATTTCAGTTATGAGCTATGTGATGTTTTTTCTCCATTTGGGCACTTTGAGCAGTGTGCTTTTAAGCAGCCAAAAAGGTGCAGTGCTCAAAGCATTAAAAACCATCCCATTTACCCTTAAAGTGCTGTGTCATTTGGGGAAAAGAGATAACATTTTGAAATGGTAAATAAAGGTATGGGAAGAATATTGGATAGTAATTCACACACTTGAAGTTATGCCTATTAAAATTAAGGGAGTGGGTATTAGGCATGGGATCAACTATTTTCTCTTCTACACCTTCACGGAGCAGGGCACCCATTAATGAAAAATAAGGAGGTAGGTGCCATGAAGAGGGCTTCAGATTACTTTTAGGATATAAATGGGAGAGGTTTTTAAGAGTTATTTATGACACTTTATTTATATACCACAGACACTTTGAGATATTGGTCAGACTGTGTAAAATTTCCTGTGACCCGAGGACCGCGTAAAGCTATGTATGCTCTACCTTTTTGCATAATACAGCTATGAGATCCCTTACGGAATGGTCATCTCCCATAGACTCCATTTTTCTCTGTAATAATAAAACAGTAGCTTGTACTTGATCCCAACCAAGATGTAATTAATCCTTATTGGAAGCAAAACCAGCCTATTGGGTTTATTTAAAGTTTACATCATTTTCTAGTAGACCTAAGGAAACTACTGAAAGATACACTATCCAGAAAACCCCAGGTCCCGAGCATTCTGGATAGCAGGTCCCATACCTCTACTATTATTGCCTCCAAACAACAGGAAGTGGGCCACATGTGGCCCTTGAGTTATGGATATCTAGTTTAAAGTAAAAAATGAAAATCAATACAAACAGGTTCATTGAAAAAAAAAACACACACACATTTTATTTTTATGTGTAAACAGATTCTGTTAAAAAGTTAAAAGAGAAAACGTTTTGGTTAAATTTCAGCATGGGAACAAGGAAGCCTGGCAGTACCCTAGATAAGATGTAGAGATACAGTATTCTGGTTTTCAGCTGCGGTTGATCAGGATGCTGCAGGCTCTGCCACTCAGCACTTATTTCACTTAAAGGCAAAGCAATTGTTTTTTCTAGTTACTTGCTGTTTCATATGAATAGTATCAGTGTTAAAAACGTCAATAATACATTACTTGCAAGAACTCCAATAGAGACGCCGAATACTAATTTAGTATTATAGAAACAATTAACCATTATTTCTAGGTTGTGATAAGAACACATTTTTGGGACCATGGTTTTCTCCATATAATCCTATAGCCTGTTGGATAAAACATTTCTTTTCAAATCCAAATACAGCAGTTTTTGGCAGTAAAGCAGCTTGAACTTTCAGGGTCCACTCGCTTGAGAATTAAAGGGCCATTGTACACTTGCAGAGTTGTGTAGAGAACAGAGATATAGCATCATTTTTTAGTACTGTCCATTCTAACACAAATCACCATTTTATTTTACCCACAGAGCAGATTCTTTTCCAGAACTTTAGTGCCACTGTAGATGTAGGCTGTGAGCATTACAACTGATGTTTGATACACTGATACGGTGTTGGACTGAGACAACTGGGGCCCACCCAAAATCTTTGACCAGGGGCCCACCAATTAATCTTAGACCAGTGGCCCATCCTTTCTCTCCTTTCTTTCTCTCCTCAGTCAAACTCTATTCTACTAGTCTCTTTTCTTTACATACTATAATCTATTATTCCATCTATTTAGCCTCTTCATTTTCATAAAAATAGGGAATGGCCATGAAATAGGCCAAATGTTTAGCAGCATGAGGGCCCACTGACCTGGGCCACCAGGACTTTTCCTGGTATCCCGGTGGGCCAGTCCGACACTGCACTGATATAGTATGTAGGCAAATGGAAGGACACACTTTCCACAGGATTTGTGTTACAATTGCATTGGTATTAATGTAGCATTAAGTCAGGACCCCCTAGTGGAACCTTCGATCCCTTGGATCAATATGACTGCTTGCGTTTATTAATCAGAACATGCTGGGTGGGTGGTAGGAGCACTCATAGGTGTAAGTACAGATGTGTATGACATCAATGCATGCTCAATATTATATCCATTGTAATGTAGTCGCAAATAAGACTGAGTGGGTTATAAGAGGTGATAGTCAAGGCTGTGTCCAGCCTACCAGAGACAATTGCATCTTAGGCTAGAAATAGGGTCATTTATGGTGGTATACAGTGTTATTAATTGGCTAACCTTTAACTGGTGCACTGTGCTTAAGGAGGAGGGGCCCTTCTGACTCTATAACTTTTTACGTGTCACAAATGTTAGAATCTACAGGACCGGCCCTTCATTTACGGAGCGGCCGTGTTGAACTACCGATATTATGCTTCCATTGTTCTTGCAGCAATAGAGTTAAGGTGTTTAATCACGCTAATGCATGCTGTTGGTGTACTGCTCTGTAATATATGGACGGAAGAATGCTTTTGTCCTTTATGCTCCACTAATTCTCTCCTCTGTCTATATGAAAAGCACGTAGAGAGAACCCACTGATTGCTTATAAATATTAAAACTTTGGTCCCAGATGCCTTATGACCTTTGTGTGTGTGATGACCAACAAAAAAAAAGTTTAAGCAAGGATGATTTTGCTCCTCTACCTTATTTCCATTTTCTAGATGTTCATAGTTTCCAAGTCAGCATGCACTGTATTTGGGATTTACCTCTCTCATAGACTAGTATCTCACCTCTGTCTGTGGCTTTTTATAAATATTTTTAGTGCTGTGTGTGAATACACTAGATAAATTATAGACATTTAGATAGATAGATAGATAGATGATAGATAGATAGATAGATAGAGTAGATAGATAGATAGAGTAGATAGATAATAGATAGACAGCCAGATAGATGATAGATAGATAGATAGATAGATAGATAGATAGATGATAAAAAGCTAGATAGATAGATAGATATATAGATGATAGATATATAGATAGATCGATAGATAGATAGATAGATAGATAGATAGAGTAGATAGATAATAGATAGACAGCCAGATAGATGATAGATAGCGTCTGCTAGGAAAGGACAGATGCTGTGCCTAAACTATGGACTGAATTAACAAGAGCCTATCCTATCCATGATGGGTCCGTCAACAGAAAATTCCCCTGCTTCACCCTTTTCTTCAGCTGGTTTATCAAAACGGCGCTCACGAGGTGGCCGTCTGTCTGACTGCCTCCGGTCAACTGGCTTTCCTTCACCCTGCAATGATTGAGGCGGTTGTTGTTGTTGCAGTTGCTGCTGCTGCGATGGCTGCTGCTGTTGCTGATCAGGTCTCCGACCAACTCTCCTAACGCCTTCCTTCTTGAGTGGGACAGGTGCCGGGCTCTCATCAGGCAGACGATTCTTCCTTTCTTTCTGCAACTCCTTCTTGGACTGTTTGGCGGCCTGTGCTGCCGTCTTGCCGGTTCCCTGGCCCGGTCCCCCTGAGCCCTGCTTCTTCTTTTTCTCGGCAGCCTTCAACACCTCGAAGGGGTCGGACTCATCATCAAATAGCTGGTCGAACCGATTGGTTACGACGCAGCCGAAGCCTTCCTGCATGTGACCGTGCATGATGGCCCCTTAAGAGGTGGATGTTCCTCCGATTCTACGAGGCCTGGAGCCTAGAGCTTTCCCACTCTCTGTTGGAGTTCCTCAAGGCTCTGTTCTTGGCCCCCTGCTGTTCTCGCTCTATACAACTTCACTAGGAAAACTTATTCAGTCATTTGGACTTCAGTATCACCTTTATGCTGATGACACCCAACTCTACTTGTCTACTCCTGATCTTCCTAATTCTGTCCTTTCCCAAGTCACAGACTGTCTCTCTGCTGTCTCCTCCTGGATGTCACAGCGCCACCTGAAACTGAACCTTTCTAAAACAGAACTCATTATATTTCCTCCAAGATCTTCCCCTGTACCTCAGATATCACTCACCGTAAACAACACCACCTTTCATTCCACCACACAGGCACGCTGCCTAGGAGTCATCTTAGACTCTCATCTGTCTTTTTCACCACACATTCAAACACTTGCAAAATCTTGCCGTATTCAACTGCACAACATTGCTAGAATACGACCCTATCTCAGTTCTGAATCAACTAAAACACTGATTCAGTCTCTCATCATCTCCCGCCTTGATTACTTACTCCTCACAGGTATTCCAACAAGTCACCTTTCACAACTCCAATCTGTTCTAAACGTGGCCGCTAGACTCATTCATCTAGCTCGCCGCTCAACATCAGCTGCTCCCATATGTATGTCCCTTCACTGGCTCCCAATCTCTTCTAGAATCATATTCAAATTACTTACACTCACATTCAAGGCCCTTAATACTGAAACCCCTCCCTATATTTCATCTCTAATCTCCAAATACACTCCTTCACGAAAGCTACGCTCTGCTTCTGATCTTCTCCTCACTTCTCCTCTGATCACTTCTGCCCATTCTCGTCTACAAGACTTCTCTCTGGCTTCTGCTTTACTCTGGAACTTTCTGCCACAAGCTGTCAGACTTTCTCCTTCTTTCCAAACTTTCAAGCGCTCCTTAAAGACCCATCTGTTTAAAGAGGCTTATTCGATGTACCTTAATTAATCATTGCTGTATCAAAAATGACAAAGTGTTTATATAATCCTAATGTCTCAATTGTACCCTAACCTTTTAGTTTGTAAACTCTAATCTCTAGGTCCTTCTAACCCTATTGTATTCTGTAATCCTTGTTTGTTATCCACCATTTATTCCCTGTTTGCTATAACTGCAGTAAAGCACTGTGTATCTTGACAGCGCTATATAAATAAATGATGATAGATAGATGATATATGATAGAAATGGTTTTTATGATTTGCAAGTCATATTAGCCTCTAAATCTTACTTTATAATATAGGAATATATAGAGTAACCAAATTAAAAAAGTTAAAAAAGTCATTGGCAAATATTATGCTGCAGTAGGAATAAAAGAAGTTTGCCAGTCTACTAAATATTTATATATGACACAGGTTACTATTATATTTTAAATGTAATTGTTTTTCAGTTTATAACAAATGATACACAAGGAAGACATAAATATGTATTAGGTCCTATGGTAATCTATCAATCCTAAAACAAGCCTAGAATTAAGGAAGGGAAGCCCTAACTGGCTACAGTTATCATTAGAATCACAGATAAGAAAAAAGTAAAATCATGTCCTCAGAAGGTTATCACAAGGTTATCATAAGATTGTTGCTTGTCTCCCATCTAACTTCTGCTGTAATGCATTCACTAAGGGGCCGATTTATTAAATGTTGAGTTGTTTTTAACCTGAAAAATTCCAGTTTTCAAGGGTATTTCCTTGTGAGGCAACTTTGGGCAACTTCTGCGGGCGACTAATCTAAGCATGTGCCCTGACCCTTAAAGGGATACTGTCATCAGAAAACATGTTTTTTTCAAAACACATCAGTTAATAGTGCTACTCCAGCAGACTTCTGCACTGAAAACCATTTCTCAAAAGAGCAAACAGATTTTTTTCATATTCAATTTTGAAATCTGACACGGGGCTCGACATTTTGTCAATTTCCCAGCTTCCCCTGGTCATGTGACTTGTGCTTGCATTTTAGGAGAGAAATGCTTTCTGGCAGGCTGCTGTTTTTCCTTCTCAATGTAACTCAATGTGTCTCAGTGGGACATGGGTTTTTACTATTGAGTGTTGTTCTTAGATCTACCAGGCAGCTGTTATCTTGTGTTAGGGAGCTGCTATCTGGTTACCTTCCCATTGTTCTTTTGTTTGGCTGCTGGGGGGGGGGAGAAAGGGAGGAGGGTGATATCACTCCAACTTGCAGTACAGCAGTAAAGAGTGATTGAAGTTTATCAGAGCACAAGTCACATGACTTGGGGCAGCTGGGAAATTGACAATATGTCTAGCCCCATGTCAGATTTCAAAATTGAATATAAAAAAATCTGTTTGCTCTTTTGAGAAATGGATTTCAGTGCAGAATTCTGCTGGAGCAGCACTATTAACTAATTCATTTTGAAAAAATTTTTTTTCCCATGACAGTATCCCTTTAAGGATTCTCGCATTATTACATTAACATGAAACGTATCTTCCATACTTGTTTCATACAACCATTTACATTCCAAGGCATCAGCTTAAAGTGACCACATTAATCTGTACGGCCTGCCTTGTGGAATAACCACGGTCCGACAAATGCTGTAATACAAGGAGACTGTCTGAGTGGTAAGCTCACAGGCTCTTCCCAAGGCTCTCAATCTAGTATGAGACTATATTACCAGATGAAACCCCCGGAGGCTGTCATTATGGCACCGTAAAAGGAAACCAATGCTCAACAATACAGAATAAGCAATGAGGATAGAGCAGATGGTACTCACTGATCCTTTCTAGCAAAATAAAATGAAATTTATGACAATAATGAACTTAATATCCAAAAACAATGAGGAGTTTTCAACTCTGGAATGTGCTGAAAAAAGGGAAAAGAGAGAGAGGATGAGCAGGGGAGAGAGAGAGAGAGAGAGAGAGAGTACCTCCATCCAACTTTTAACTTTTTTCCCAAAACAGGATCTGTCATTCAAGAAACCACCAATTCAGTGAATACAAATACTCAGACCATATGTATAATATGTTTTGGGGTTTATAATAATAATTATTTTTAGAGCGCGGACATATTGTGCAGTGCTGTAAATATGGTTGCCACCTTTTCGTGAAAAAAATACCGGCCTTCCTATATATTTATCTTTTTTCCCTATTAATAACATTGGGATCAATCATAATTTTTACTGGCCAGGCCGGTAAAATACCAGCCAGGTGGCAACCCTAGCTGTAAAATAAATGTGTTTATACAAAGAAATCACATGAATTACATGCATAAACCATACAGCGCTACATACATAACGACCAGTACCGGTATAAAAGGTGAGGAAGGCCCTGTGCAAAAGAGCTTACAATCTAAAGGTGAAGGGTTGATTAGTTGGGATATTTTATCAATTTGGTGGTGTCTTTGTTTTTTGTCACCCCTATAGGACCAGTTGGAGGAGTGAGTGGGTCTTTAGCTTGTGTGAATTTGAATAGTGATTGTTTTTTTTTTTAAATACTGTATCATTCAAATAAAACTGAAGGTCGGAAGCCCCTGCTCCTTGTGCTCTTCAACTTCTCCACCTCCCAATGACGCAATAACCCTTTTTATTAAAAATGTTTTTCTAAGTATCTCTTTTCTAATAGAAATATTAAAGGGGTAGTTCACCTTTGAGTGGGGCTTACAAAACTGAATATTAGGTAAGGGTGCTAGGCCATATACCACCTCTCCATTTAAAGGGCAACTAAAGTCTAAAATAGAATAATGTTAGAAATGCTGTATTTTGTATACTAAATATAAACATGAACTTACTGCACCAGCAGCCTAATAAGACAAATGATTTATGCTTTCAAAGTTGGCGCAGGGGGCTGTCATCTTGTAACTTTGTTAGACATTTCTGCATTATCAAGACTCGCACATGCTCAGTGTAGTCTGGGCTTCAGTTGGGAGGTTAAGCTTAGGGATCGTCATAAATTATCAAAACAGCACTAGTCAAATATTATCTGCCATAGAAGCCAATACAGCAAGACTGATTAATAATCAGAATTTAAAGACTGCACTGAGTCTCTGGATACAAATTTCTACAGGGAATCCAACAATGCTGCTCGAGTTCTGGGAAGTAAGGTGGGGTGCTCCCCCTGCCATTTGAAAGTATGATCGTTTACTTGCAAAGCAGTTAGGGACCGTCTGACAATTCCTATCCACAGCAGTAAAAGAAGGGGGAATTTCACTGCATACAGTCAGATTTATTATAAAAACAGTAGACATTTTTTAATTAAAGTATATTGGAGATAGATTTCTTTTTCATTAAAGAAAGTAAAAATGGGATTTTATATTTTTGCCTTTACATCCCCTTTAAGTATCCCTTATACTTTATGAAATACTCTACATACTTTACAAAAAAAAACAATATATAAACATATGGTATACTTTAGAAATTGAATGTTCAGTTTAATGAAGAACAAAATGTAACACGCACCACTCAGCAATAGTAAAAGATTATTGGGCAGAATAAGAATTACCCCAATGTTTTAGCACAAGCCTTTGGAATTCATCATAAACTCTTATACACAAGTATAAACAGGTGTGAGATGCTTTATCTAGAAAACCGTTATCCAGAAAGCTCTGAAATTAAGGAAAGGCCGTCTCCCATAGACTCCATTTTATCCAAACAATACAAATTTTTAAAAATAATTTACTTTTTCTCTGTAATAATAAAACAGTACCTTGTACTTGATCCAAAGTAAGATATAATTAATCCTTATGGAAGCAAAACAATCCTGTTGGCTTTTTTGAACGTTTATATGATTTTCTTGTAGACTTCAGGTATGAAGATCCAAATTATGGAAAGCTCTCTTATCCGGAAATCCCCAGTTCCAGAGCATTCTGGATAACAGGTCCGATACCTCTAATTATATATTTATATAATTTAATCAAAATTCCTTTTTTATGCTTCTATAAGATGTTTATAATTCCAGTTCCAATTTATGTCTTATGGACATAAGACGTAATTTAGTACAATTATGGTCAAGCAAAGTATTTTGCAGTCATTGCTTAAAACATACCATTCCTTACAAGTCCTTTCACCTCCATATAGTTGTGCTGAGTACTTATTCGTTATAAAAAATGCACTTAAGTGTGCCTATTGGCGTAGAGGTACTCTGGAATGGTAGCTCTAGGGTTCCCCCAATGACTTTTGTCAACTGACAAAGCAAACTTGAGCCTAAAGAATTGGGTGCAGATTTCACTTGGACACAGAGAAATTGCCTTTGATTTGCAATAAAGAGCAATCAGGCAAACAGTAGCTTAACACTTCCATTTTATGTATGTCAATAGTTTATCCTGGGGCCATGCATGCAATTAAACTGCTCTTACTCATTCTGGCTTAATATTTTAGGTTACTCGCCATCAGATCCAAACCTGGTTTTATTATAAAGTGCAAAAACATAAAAAAAAAATCTATCCCAACACTTATTTTTGCCACGTTACACAGGAGTATATGGTCAATGCTTGCCAGAGTAAAATGTCAACCAATGAATCTTTTCTTAACTGGAAAATAGATTCATTATTGATGATTAGATCATGCATATGATGTGATAATTGCTTTTGAAACTGTGCAGCCAAACCATTGTTCATACAAATGGATATGTGCTGGTAGAGGGAAGGCTGGGGGGAACGTTGTTGGCAGATAAAACAATCCTTAATTATTGATAGCTGTCAGCAACTGGTATGAACCCACTTAGGAGCAATAACAATCAGAGACAGCACATCACCAGGGCCTAGGTACACTCTAGAGGCATTTGCCGAAAGGCAAAATAACTTTTTTCCTAAATTATTTTATACAGTAAATGTAAATGTGAGCCTGTGTATAGACCTACCTGTGATGTCCTACAGCAGTGGTTGTAAGGCTTTTTCAGTTGAAGCCCCCCTTTGAAGGTCCAAACTTTGATCAGGGCCCTTCTTATTTTGTAACAAATTTACAGATATAGATGGTGTAACTGATACAGTTCCAGGAATATTTAGGAAATCAAATCAGGTTCTACACCAAACCTCGGGTTAGTTTCAAGTTGGACTTTTAGGCATACAAAAGACAACACATAGGCATTCTCACAAGATCTTACCCTAAAAGGCCTTCAGACTGAGTCTTCCTGCAACTTATCCAAGCTCCCACCTCCTGGGGTCAACCCCTGTATTTTGGAACCACTGTTCTTGAGGATTGCTCACTAGCATGCCCTGGCTGCCTGGATACAGCAATGGATCTCTTTAATGACTAAATTACAATGACTCAGTTGCCTGTCTAGCTCCCACCCTTAGAGTTATATCACACGAGCCATTTTGATTACAGTTATCCTCACAATGGAAATAGTATCTATTATTGAACCACATCATCATCTAAATAGGGAAGGGTTGGATGCAATATTGGACCAAAAAAAAGAGGCTTGTATCCACAATATGTGAAGGAAGATATCTTCTCTGCTGGAAGTATGTGGCTTATTGCAAAGAGCAGCACTCTAAAGTATGGGCATCTCCATTACAGGCATGGACTGAGATTTAAAATAGGCCCTGACATTTCAGGTACACAGAGGCCCAAACAGGCCCCCCACCAGCCCAATATATAGTGACATTTGCCAGAATCCACAGATTGCCAGTCCGGGCCTGTCCATTACTGTAATGCTCATTCCCATAGACTATGGGAAGTAGCTATTTTTTATGTTCATTGCTTACTGGTATGTGTTTGTAATATATAAGTTATTTGCAGGAAGCATATTTCTGGCACAGGAAGAAGGAGGGCCTGGCTATTCTGGCCATGTCTAAGTCAGCATTCCCCAACCTTTTTTTACGTGTGAGATACAAGCAAATGTAAAAAGAGTTGAGGAGCAAAGCAAGCATGAAAAAAGTCCCTGGGGATGCCAAGTAAGGGCTGTGATTGACTATTATCCCTTATGTGGACTGGCAGCATATAGGAAGGTCTGTTTGGCAGTAAATTAGATTTTTGTGCAACCAAAACTTGCCTCCAAGTCTGGAATTCAAAAATTAAGCACCCACTTTGAAGCTACTGAGTGCAACATCCAAGGGGTTGCTTGTAAGCCACTGTTGGGGATCACTGGTCTGAGTGAAGGGTAGCAGTCTCTTGCTTGGGAAAGGTAGACCTGAAAAGAGTCCTATCTCCATTGGATATATAGACATGCTTCTGAGTAAGACCCCAAAGTAAAGTCAGACTGGTTGTAAAACCATTGTTCAATAAAGTAAATTATTTCCTTGGAAGCAATCCTTCCATTCATAGGAGTATAGGAGTCCTAATATTTCATAACTTTAACAAGTAAATGCCACCTAGCCCAATAGTGCAAAGGTAAAAACAGGCCCAGTAAAGTTAAGGTTCCCATAAACCCAGCTGTAACCTCCCCCCATTTGACAAATGATTTATTAAGCATATGTTTTCTGTGCATGTAGAAAGAAATGCCTGACAAGCCTTTATTACCTTTTGCAAATGTTTGGGCCATATATTATTCCTGGCCAGTGTCTCTGCTTGTGAGAAATCTTGTAGCATGAGGATAATGTTCCAGAATCCCAGGGCTAGAGCAAAAGCTAAAATTGGATAATTTGGTATCGATTTACAAGGGTTAACTCAATAATAAGGCAAATATTGCATTCAATTGCAGTGCTAAAAGTAAGGTGTAGGGAAGGTTATTTAAGAGATAATGGAAGTCAATTTCAGCAACAAGATACCTTCTTTATAGTTTCATGTGAAAAACGTAAAAAACAACAGAAATTGAATCTATATACTGTAAATTACCTAATGGACTGTGGATTTCCATAGGTATATGCATTATCCACTCAGACGCCAAACGTATTTGCACACAGGATATTTCATTTTTCTTGGATTTCAGGTGAATTTTTATTCTTTTGCATGTTTGAATTCCTTTGACCCTTTTCTTTTATGCATGTACAGTATAATGATTACTGAACCATTTCTATTTTGTTAGATTTAGCAGCTTTAAATTGTACTTTGAAAATCCTTTCTCATTATTTAAATGTAGTCACTTTTAGTTCCATGTAACACGATTTAACGGTATGGTCAGAAATCCCATAATTTTCTGGATTGAAATTCTTATGATAGGTATGGGATCCTTTATCAAGAAAACCCATTATGCAGAAAGCTCTGAATTACGGGAAGGCCATCTCATGTATAGTCTATATTAAGCGTATATTATTACTTAACAAAAACAGAGGGATGAATGTTTCACCATTCATCACTTTAGTGCTGCTAAGTAGCTGTACATTGGTATAATATAGGAGAAGCCTATTTTGATGGAAAGTTTTTATCCCAAAATTATAATGTGTCTAGTAAAAGAAAACATAATTCTAAGCAACTTTCCAATATACATGTATCAACAATTTTCAGTGCTTTTAATATATTTGTAAAACAATTGCTATTGAAAGCAGCATTTTCTTAACTCTTGATTGTCCTTATAGGAGAACTATAAAGAAAATGAAAATGTAATATAAGCTTCAGCATACCAAAATAAGAAACTTTCTACGGTAAATACAATCAATGAAATATTCAGTATAGTTTCTGAAATAATCAAGTTTACCGTATCTTCACTATCCCTCTCTCAGCATCTGTCTCTCATCATTCTCTCTTCATGCAGGAGTTGGGTGTCTGATTTTGAATGACAGTTAGATCCAATATATCTTATAGGGGTGCTTTCTTTTGCCTAGAAGATGTATTAGAGCTCACTCTATTAAAATCACCAGACATCATGTCTCTCTACATGCAGAATTTGTGCAAAAGGCAAACATTTTGTTAGATTTTCTTTGTACTGGAATCAGTTATATGAATGAACTGTGATACATCTGCTAAGAAAGGAAGCCTCCCTATAAGATATATTGGATCTCTAGAATATGCCGTACAGTTTTGGTCTCCATCACTCAAACAGGACATTATTGTATTAGAGAGGGTACAGAGAAGGGCAACTAAGCTGGTAAAAGGTATTGAATATCTTAGCTATGAGGAAAGATTGGCCAAATTGGAGATGTTCACGCTGGAGAAGAGGCGCTTAAGGGGTGATATGATGACTATGTATAAATATATAAGGGGATCATATAATAATCTCTCTAATGCTTTATTTACCAGTAGGTCTTTCCAGCTGACACGAGGTCACCCATTCCGATTAGAAGAAAAGAGGTTCCGCCTAAATATTCGGAAGGGGTTTTTTACAGTGAGAGCTGTGAAGATGTGGAATTCTCTACCTGGATCAGTTGTACAGGCTGATACATTAGATAGCTTTAAGAAGGGGTTGGATGGCTTTTTAGCAAGTGAGGGAATACAGGGTTATGGAAGATAGCTCATAGTACAAGTTGATCCAGGGACTAGTCCGATTGCCATTTTGGAGTCAGGAAGGAATTTTTCCCCCTCTAAGGCAAATTGGAGAGGCTTCAGATGGTTTTTTTTGCCTTCCTCTGGATCAACTGGCAGATAGGTAGTTATAAAAAAAAAAAAAAAAAAAAGTTTGAACTCGATGGACGTGTCTTTTTTCAACCTTACTTACTATGTTACTATGATCTAACTGTCAATGACAAAATGTGACACCCAACTGCTGCATGAAGGCAGAATGAAAAGAAACAGATTCTGAGAGAGGGATAGTGAAGATAAACTTGATTATTTCAGAAACTATGCAGAATATTTAATTGATTGTATCTCTAAAGTTTCTTATTTCTGTATGATGAAGTTTATATAAAATTTTTATTTTCGTGATAGTTCCCCTTTAATCATAGTTTTTTTTAACAGGAGTGCCCCCTGGTTTGTGACTGAGAGGAGCTACGTGCCTGCCCCACCCCCTTTTGTGATGTCAGAGATGGATAGTACATGCACGGGTCTATAAATAGAGCTCCCGCATAGGGTCAGATAGGGTTTGGGTTGGGAGGGATCAGGTGTGGGTCCTATTTTGGACAACTTGCACATCACAGCAAGACAGGTCTGTTAATCAGCTGACTTGTCTCACATTGTATCAACAGTCTGAGCCATCAGGACAGAGAATAGAAAGGGACAAAAACTGCTTTCAATAGCAATACATATACAGATAACTTAAAAAACATAGAAACATTGACATTGCCTTTAAAAAGCAGAATTCCTATTCTCTATTTTTGCACCAAATTTATTATACAAAGTGCGAGTGGTTTTGCCTCTCAAGCTCTGCTCTTGATGAGTTAATTTGTTGGAAACAAAGAGTATTTGTGAAGCCAATTACAACCGCATCCATACACAAAATTAAGACATTTCCTGAATCATGCTGTCAGCAAGTGGCCCATTTTTCAATGCATAAATTATTCTTCATAGTTCAAAAAGGAATTTGTGGGAATGATAATTTTACGCGACCTTTATAAATAAATTTGACCGTTTACAAAGGGGCCTGATGTAGCCACAACACATGATCATCACATGCAGTCGCGGGAAGACTTGCCATATTTCAAGTAATGATTCAAAGAAGATCTGTTTTCATTTGGAAAAAGAAGCAAACTACCGGAGGCTATTCTGAAGTTCTTTTACTGGAATAACAGTGCAATTTCGTAGTTCTGGCAGCCACGTAAGTAGTAAATGAAGGAAATGGTGACTGACAGTTTAAGTATTCCAAGTCGGAATGCATTATGTAATAGTGTCGTTTAACATCCTCTAGCAATTGTTGGTCATGTTCCAACTCATTGGTCTGTTCCTGTTGTTCTGCAAACATGAGGCTTTATATACCTGCACGTGTTTTGCCACAGATGAGCACAATATGTCCTCCAGGATAAAAGTACTAAACTTTGCCAAACATGGCCCTGGTCTGGTGAGCGAGCATTGGCCCTTGTATTTTCTACATGTCCTATAGCAAGCAGCAAACAGGCTTCCCAGCTTAGGTAGCAGCTGATGCAGAACCAGCCTTGTGCCATCAAAATATGAAGCAGGGCCTATGCCAGCCCTGTTGCCCCCTGGAGTGCCAATCAGTATGAACACCCCACGCTAGTTCATTCTTTTTCCTACATGGCAAGAGAACAGCTTTTTAGGAATTCCCTGTGTTACGGTAACTTCTCAGCCTCTCTCACAAGAGCTTTTATAATGATGCTCATTTACTCACGAATTAAGTCGCTTAGATTCTCCGACCAATTACAACTTCATGGGCCATGAAGGGGAGAAAGGCATGATATCCCAGGATATAGGAGATGCCCTTTTATCACTATAGTGTATATGGTATTTTGTCAACCAACCCCAGAGTAAAAGAGCATAGGAAAAAATTAGGTGAAGTTTTAACCAATTGAGATGCAGAAAAATGATGCATGGATTTGGCACTCTAATCAATTTTGTCACTTTACTGCGAGGCAGAGACTGTTACTTTATTAAAATTGATTTGAAAAATATGCTAAACAATAATAATATCTCCTAATTTATTTAACTGCATAGGTATTGCATCCATTACTTACGTGTCTACCTATAGAAGTGATCCCCAACCGGTGGCTTGTGAGGAACATGCTGCTCTCCAAACCCTTGGATGTTGCTCCCAGTGACCTTAAAGCAGGTGCTTATTTTTCAATTCCTGGCGTGATTGCAAGCTTTAATTGCATAAAAAACAATGTGTACTGTGAATTCAAGCCTAGTGTAGGCTGCCAGTCTACATAGAGGCTACCAATAGCTGGTCACAGCTCATATTTGGTAACCGCAGGAATTTTTTGCACGCTTGTGTTGCTCTCCAAATTTTTTTTAACTCCAAATTTGCCTCACAGGTAAAAAAGTTTGGGGGACCACTGACCTATAGAAACAGCCAGAAGAAATACCATCTGCATCCAGGAAATATAGGAATGGTATTCATTAAGCTAGAATCGGTTGGTAGATTAATGTAAGAACGGAATTAACCAAAAACTGGGTCAACAAGTGTGAATGACAAGGAAGGCACTGAGTTATTAATTAGAGTAGAAATCTGCCAACCCAAGAGCTAGGAATATGAACAAACAATCATAAAAAATATTTCAACCGTAAGCTTTAAAGGGGAAGTATACTGCTTATTTGACATAAGCTGAATGAACAAGGCTTGTGGTAAACATACTTTTTGCCTACTGTTTTAATTAATTAAGGGTAAGGGCACACGCTAAGATTCGGGGAGATTTAATCGACCCAATCGACAAACTGCCTCCCGCTGGCTAGAATGTAAATTGCAGGCGGGATGGCACTCGGAGCGCTTAGTTTTCCGAAGTCACCTGAAGTTTCCTCATGAGGCAACTTCAGGCGACTTCTGAAAAACGAAATGCACCGATTGCCATCCTGCCGTCGATTTACATTCTAGCCAGCGGGAGGCAGTTCGGGGAGATTAGTCGTCCCGAAGAAGAGGAGATTTGTCGCTGGGCGACTAATCTCCCCGAATCTGAGCCTGTGTCTCTACCCTAAAAGTCTTTGTTTCTTGTAATTTGTTGCTAAAAAGGACAACGGAGATTGAAGCTACTCCATGTTTGGTCCTTGCAGTGCAGACAATTAGACAATCCTGATAGCAGGAGTCCATTATCCAGGGGATTATGGATGTTCTGGCTCTAATTAGCTACTTTGCAAGGACTATACATAGATTATCTTCAATTTCCCTGTTTAGCTACGTAATAAAAAAAAAAACATAGATTAAAACAATAGACAAAAAGAATAATCAGCACAAGTCCTTTATTGATTGGACTCATGCTAAACAAAGGGGTATACTGGCCCATTAAGTAATGGTCCTGGATCTAAAAGTACAGGTATAAGACCTGTTATCCAGAATGCTCAGGACCTTGGGTTTTCCAGGTAAAGGGTCTTTCTGTAATTTGGATCTCCATACCTTGGGGCAAATTCACTAAGCGCCGAAGCGCCGAACGCTAGCGTCAATTCGCTAGCGTTGGGCATTTTTGTTACTTCGCAAATTCACTAACGAACGCTGGCGTAGATTCGCTAGTGTTACTTCGCACCCTTACGCCTGGCGAATTTTCGCTACGGACGTAACTACGCAAATTCACTAACGCGCGCAGTGTACTGAACGCTACCTTTTACGCTAGACTTCCTTCGCCACCTCAGACCAGGCGAAGCGCAATAGAGTAGATAGGGATTGCTTCCAAAAAAGTTCAAATTTTTTCTAAGTCCCAAAAAACGCTGGCGTGTTTTCTATATTATGGGTGATAGGCTGAAAAAGATCGAAAAAATTTTTGGGGCTCCCCTCCTTCCCTCCTACATTTCCTGACTCATGGCAACTTACCTAGACAGTGGGCACATGTGTAGGGCAAAATAAAAATGTTATTTGATGTTTTGAAGGTTTCCCAGGCATTTGTAGTGATTCTACGTATTCCTCCATTGAAATTTGAATTTGGCGCCGTATGCAAATTAACCTTCGCTAGCGTAACTTCGCTTCACTTAGCGAATCAACGCTAGCGCAACTTCGCAACCTTACGCTACCCCTGTGCGCAACTTCAGATTTTAGTGAATTTGCGAAGCGCTGGCGAAACTACGCCTGGCGAAGTGTGGCGAAGTGCGGCGAAGTTGCGCCTGGTGCAACTACGAATCTTAGTGAATTTGCCCCCTTATGTCTACTAAAAAATTATTTAAACTTTAATTTAACTCAGTAAGATTGGTTTGCCTCCAATAAGGATCATTATATCTTAGTTGGGATCAAGTACTGTTTTCATATTACTGGAAAAAAGAAAATCAATTTAAAAAAATTTAATTGTTTGATAAAAATTTGCAAAGAGCAGACTAAGTTAATATGTGAAAACACATTTAGGGCATTTTCATTTCCAGTCTATTAAAGGGATGCTATATTGCGAGTTATAAACATTTTCTCTCTAAATAAAGCTATGCACTTCTAAATGTAATACTCATTTTTGTACCCATAAATAGATAAGACTTCTATGATGTTTTCCTGTTGCTAAATGTAGCTTTAATTAATTCTGATCTATTCTGACTATATTTCTACTAGTACAACTGGGATATTGTTTTGGTTGTTTATTGCTAAATGCAAGATCCCCACACCATGTGCTGAAGTGTGTCGTGAGAGTAACGGTTAGAACACTCTATCTTGTTTTTGTGGTTATTCCTTGTCTTGTGCTCTGTTCAAGATATTATACTAAATAACTCCCATGCCACAAACCACAGTGTAGTTAGGGGTCAAGCTCATAAAACATTTGTGCTCCTGTTGTGAAATCACCTTGTAGAACAAGAGCAGAGAACGGCTACACAGGATGCCTGGCTGTTATTTAGATTTGTGGCTCTTGCTTCTTTGCTAAACACAAAACACTGTGAAATGTGTGAAATGTTGGAGAAGAACGTTAAGGTACCAACGAGAGACAAGACAGTAGAGATCATCATGATACACTTTAACAATATGGAATTATTTATCCTTTTCTCCTCCCTATCAAAGAGAGTATAGTGACAAACCTTGTCATTTTACATTTACACATTTTGTACTTCATTTTTCCAAAACTTAAAAAACACAGCTTGTACATGAAGGACCAGAATACATAATGCAAATAATAAGATGGTTATGGGAGTGTCACGGTCGGCACCCTAAACCAGAACTAATGCCAAGCTCCCTGGTCTCGGCTCGGCTTCACCAGTAGTGTGACCGCCTTTGGCTTCGGGAGGAGCCCTCAGCGTACTCAGATGCCACCTGGACTTTTCGAGAGGAGCAAAGCGAGGAGTTCTGGCAAGCAAAGGGGCACGACTGTTGTAAAAGTCAGTTAGGCCAATGGTCTCGGTACAAATGGAACAGGCAAGAGAATCGTCAGACAGGCAGGGTCGAGGCAGGCAGATATCGAGAATCGTCAGGCAGGCAAGGGTCAAACCGGGTTGTCAATCAAGGGATTTAGCAGGAAGAGTTGTCGAAGGCAGGCAGAGGTCAGGTTCCAGAGATCAGAATAGTCAAACAGGCAGGCAGGGATCAAAACAGATAATCAGGATCAGATTTCAAACGGAATAGCAAAGCTAACAGCACCAGGAACAAATCCTATCACGGGCACAGTAAAAAACTAGAGATCGCTTTATATACCATTTGAATTTTGCGCCACTGCGCGCTGACGTCATCACGTCAGCGCACATGCGCATAAAATACAGGAAGAGGCGCTCTAACTAACCGGCGCTTGCTGAAACGGTTTAATGCGGCGAGCGTCCTCGCCGAGGGGGCGGCAGGCGTCCCTGCCGTCCCCCCACTAGACCACCAGGGTAAGATTTTCTCACAGGGAGCAATTACATGAATTATAGGAGCACAACATCCAACTACAAATATGTGCTGTTTTTATGCAGAATATTGCTCTTCTTTTTTTGTTTCATATGGGCTAAATATATATGTATATATACACACAATTAGGCCCATAAATATTTGGACAGAGACAACTTTTTTCTAGTTTTGGTTCTGTACATTACCACAATGAATTTTAATGAAACAACTCAGATGCAGTTGAACTGCAGACTTTCAGCTTTAATTCAGTGGGTTGAACAAAAAGATTGCATAAAAATGTGAGGAACTATCACTTCATTTCAGGGGCTCAAAAGTAATTGGACACTGACTCAAAGTCTATTTCATGGGCAGGTGTGGGCAATTCCTTTGTTATGTCATTATCCATGAAGCAGATAAAAGCCCTGGAGTTGATTTGAGGGGGGTGCTTTTATGTGGAAGATTTTGCTGTGGACAGACAACATGCGGTCAAAGGAGCTCTCCATGCAGGTGAAACAAGCCATCCTTAAGCTGCAAAAACAGAAAAAAAACATCTGAGAAATTGCTACAATATTAGGAGTCGCAAAATCTACAGGTTGGTACATCCTGAGAAAGAAAGAAACATTGTGAACTCAGCAACGCAAAAAGAGCTGGACATCCACGGAAGACAACAGTGGTGGATGATTTCAGAATCATTTCCTTGGTGAAGAGAAACTGCTTCACAACAGCCAAACAAGTGAACAACACTGTATTGATATCCAAGTCCAATAAAGGCTTTTTAAGAAAAAATACGCTTTGGATGGTGCTGTGATTCCGTTTCTGCATTGATATCCAAGTCTACCATAAAGAGAAGACTGCATGCAAGTAAATACAGAGGGTGCACTGCAAGGTACAAGCCACTCATAAGCATCAAGAACAGAAAGGCTACATTGGACTTTGCTAAAAAACATCTAAAAGAGCCAGCACAGTTCTGGAAAAACGTTCTTTGGATAGATAAAACCAAGATCAACCTCTACCAGAATGATGGCAAGAAAAAAAGTACGGAGAAGGTGTGGAACAGCTCTTGATCCAAAGCATACCCCATCTCTATAAAACATTTGGGAGGCAGTGTGATGGCTTGGGTGTGCATGGCTGCCAGTGGCACTGGGACACTAGTGTTTATCCATCATGTGACACAGGACAGCAAAGGGGGTTCAAATGAACATTTTATTTTCAGTTTTTTAATTTGTCCAATTACGTTTAAGCCCCTGTGATTGTGTTAAAAAAAGGTTTTAGTTCCTCACATTTTTATGCAATCTTTTTGTTCATCCCACTGAATTAAAAGCTGAAAGTCTGCAGTTCAACTGAATCTGAGTTGTTTCATTTACCAAAACTAGAAAAAAGATGTCTCTGTCCAAATATTTAGGGACCTTACTGTATATATATATATATATATATATATATATATATATATATATATATATATATATATATATATACACAATATCAAAACAGGAGGGTTGTGGGAGCACTCTAAAGGCTTTAAAGTATATATATAAGTATAATAAATGCTATTGCATATGTACCCAAAACAGGGGTTATTTTGTTACAAAGTTATGATCATAAAATTGATAAGCCACCATACCACGTCAAGGTAAACCCCGAATGGCGGTCCCTAACTTATTTTATTTTTTATGTGCATTTTAGCATTACCTGTAATCAATGTCTGTTGAACGCTGTTTTTTCACTGAGGGCTAAACCCTCCTGTTTTGATATTGTATATTTAGCCGGAAGCTGTGGCATAGCTTCAGTGGTTGTAGCACCCCATACCCCCCTTTAAACTAGTGGTGATCTTATGCTTTTAAAATTGGGCGTTTGTTTTGGGAATATCTCTCCTTTAATAGCCTGATTGCTGGCTGGGGAGGTTTTAGCCCTCAGTGAAAAAACAGCGTTCAACAGACATTGATTACAGGTAATGCTAGAATGCACATAAAAAATAAAACAAGTTAGGGACCGCCATTCGGGGTTTACCTTGACGTGGTATGGTGGCTTATCAATTTTATGATCATAACTTTGTAACAAAATAACCCCTGTTTTGGGTACATATGCAATAGCATTTATTATACTTATATATATACTTTAAAGCCTTTAGAGTGCTCCCACAACCCTCCTGTTTTGATATTTTATATATATATATATATAGAATCAGAATAAGAAACCCACCAACACATGACAGGAAGGCCAGAGAGATTAGTCACTTTTGCCTTGAGTATGCAATGTGGCTGTGTGCAAAAAAAGAACAGTGGCTGGACATGTTCTTATATAACCATTAAATGGATTTTTTAATGGCATTTCCTGTAATCTGCAATCTTAATAAACAATGGGTTACAAAGTTTTTTTCTGCTTTAATGGCTTTCCAAACTTGCATACACATTGGAATCGTAATAAATACAAGCATGGGATCCGTTATCTGGAAACCTGTTATCCAGAAAGCTCCAAATTACGGTATGGACAACTCCCATAGACTCCATATTATCCCAATGATCCAATTTTTAAAAAATGATTTCCAGTACCTTGTACTTGATCCAAACTGAGATATAATTAATCCTTATTGGAATCAAAACCAGCCTATTGGGGTTGTTTAATGTTTACATGATTTTCAAGAAGACTTAAAGTATGAAGATCCAAAGTATGGAAATATCTTTTATCAAAGTAACCCCAGGTCCTGAGCATTCTAGATAACAGGTCCCATACCTGTATCTCTTGACATTGGCATGTTTATGTTTGCAAACCTGCACATATTTGGGATCAGCACCCTATCCTTTAAAATGGGATAAAGGCAAATGTGTGCCCAGCTGCTTCATGAAACCACATAAAAAAAGTATGAAAAGAAACAATGTTGACTCAATGTGGAGGAAAAAACTACACAAGTTGCTAAGAGATAGGAAACTCCTCCTTAAATTGTCTCAAAGCAGCTTGACATAGCTATTGGGTCAGAGATAGGCAAACAAAAGGAAAGGGCCGCACTAGCTCACCGCTCTCCCAGAGGGCTTAAAGGAGAACTAAACCCCCTTTAGGCAAAAGTCCCCACTGCCCCCCTAACTGCACAGTGCTACAACAGATTATGTGTCCCCTGCAGAAGAGCGCAGCGTAGCTCACGGGCGCCATCTTTGTCTGTTCGGAATTCTTCATGGTTTCTTACTTCCCATTCTGCAATTTACATACTTTCGCTGCATAACGAACTGGAAGATTGATATAAGTGTGCATGCTTGATACGCCCCTCCCTTCATAAAGAATACCGTCTGTCATGATTTTTATGATGTCTTTTTTATTTCTAAATTACACTGTTTGCACTGCAAATAATTCACTCTACCATATAAAATGTCATTCCTAAACCAGCAGGTGTATTTCTTTTATTTGTAATATTGGTGTGTAGGCGCCATCTCAGGTCATTTTGCCTGGTCATGTGCTTTCAGAAAGAGCCAGCACTTAAGGATGGAACTGCTTTCTGGCAGGCTGTTGTTTCACTACTCAATGTAACTGAATGTGTCGCAGTGGGACCTGTGGGACATATTGTCAGTTTCCCAGCTGCCCTCAGTCATGTGACTTGTGCTCTGATAAACTTACTGCTGTACTGCAAGTTGGAGTGATATCACCCCCCCCAAGCATCTTAATGGGAAGGTAAACAGATATCAGCTCCCCAACACAAGATAACAGCTGCCTGGTAGATCTAAGACCAGCACTCAATAGTAAAATACAAGTCCCACTGAGACTGATTCAGTTACATTAAGTAGGAGAAATAACAGCCTGCCAGAAAGTAGTTCCATCCTAAAGTGCAGGCACAAGTCACATGACTGGGGCAGCTGGAAAACTGACAATTTGTCTAGCCCCATGTCAGATTTCAAAATTGAATATAAAAAAACCTGTTTGCTCTTTTGAGAAATGGGTTTCAGTGCAGAATTCTGCTGGAGCAGCACTATTAACTTATGCGTTTTGAAAAAACATGTTTTCCCATGACAGTATCCCTTTAAATTCAAACCACCAGCCCTTGGTGGCTGTACACATTTACATTTGGTGAGGCAATTTGAGTAATTTCAAGTTTATTGCCTAGGCACGAATTTTACTTGGATTATATTAGGTTATTATATTGGTGTCGTTTAAAAAAGACCAAACTGAAAATTAGATTTTGTCTTTTGACCCATGGAACTACTTCATGTCTTCATCTATCCAAATATTCCATAAGGAATGAATACTCGCTGTACATACAACACAACACCATCACCTTCAAAGTTCAAACATTTATTACTTTAAAATGCTTCAACAAATCAAGCAACTAATGCAAGATGCCATAGACTTGCAACACGTAATACACATATTTACATACATAGAAAAATACTTCTGAGAGGCGTTGGGGACTTTGCAAACAAATTATTGCTACATGTTTAGTATTTACAAAAAAAAAAAAAAAATTAAACACGACAAAAAGACTTTTAACATCCAGTCACAGTAAAAAAAAAAACACAAAAAACCTGTAGAATTGTAACAAAAATATACAAAAATATATTACATCTTGAAACCATTAAAATAAAAAGTGTCCAACTAAGTGCACCCAAAGTACCTCCGTTGTGTGCATAAATTGTTTATTCAACAATAACATTGCAAACATGATACAGTGGATTTTTTTTTTAACTTTACCCAATTGCTGCAGTGGGGACAACCAATGCAACAAAGAGGTAAATATAATTATTTTTATTTGAACAGGAATACAGAAAAGGCACAACAGCAAAGACAAGTCCAGTGCAAATGCAAAACTGAGATGTTGCTTTATAACATCTCTCTAGAGCAAGGTGTGTATATAGCCTACAAGTGGCTGCCATTCAGTAACAGCCGCAATGCTGCACCTCTGCTCTACAATAATACAATCCAAGATGGCTATAAGGACAGTAAGGCTGATGCCACAAGAGCATCCTATTTGCCCTGCATATGTATAATAAAAATGCTTTTCCCAAGGCAGAAGTGATGGTGACTGACTGATCACAGCTAATACAGGTATGGGACCTATTATCCAGAATGCTCAAGACCTGGGGCTTTCCAGAATAACTGATCTTTCTGTAATTTGGATCTTCATGCCTTAAATCTAATCATGAGAACATTAAATAAACCCTATAGACTGGTTCTGCTTTTAATAAGAATTAATTATATCTTAGTTTGGATCAATACGAGGTACTGTTTTGTTATTACAGAGAAAAAAAAGGAAATTATTTTTAAAAATGTTTAATTCTTTGGATAAAATGGAGTCTATGGGGAACGGCCTTTCTGTAATTCCGAACTTTGTGTATAACGGGATTCCGGATAACGTATCCCATACCTGTACCAGCATATTATCTACTCCATGTGGAATTAGCCTAAAAAGCAGTACAAGACCCTCAAAGCATTTTTCCCTGTGTCAGTGCATTGAACAGCCGTATGATTTCCTATGTACCACAGCCTTATACAGCTGTCCTGTGCTCCTGCAGTGCCAGCCTAAAGCATGGACAGAAAAATAGATCCTCTGTACCATTTAAAATATTAAAAAAAACTTTATGGAAATATGTACTAAGGAAATGTTTTCCCCTTATGCTTAGTAGTAAGTATTCACAGAAATCAGTTGTGGCTTTGCACATGTAAGTGGCTTCATGGGTTGCTGCATGTGCACAGGAAAATATACAATAGCCCAATGCAATGACTAGCTCAGTGGCAAATATTTTAGTAACCTGCTTTTAAGGTGCATTATTAGTGAGTACTATATGTGGCTCAACGCTGGCTGTGGCTTTCAAATGGAAGATAAGGCTCCTCACGCATATTCAGGTGAAGTTTAACAAAAGCTGCTTTTTTCAGCATCTTCCATGAGTACTCGGTGTGTACATGGGAGGGTTGACATCTAGGGGCAGATCTATCAAGGGAAGAAGTGAATTCGAGGGAATTTTGGAAGTAAAAAAATTTTTTGGATAAAAAGTAATTTTTTGGATACTTCGACTATCGAAAAGGATTTACTTCAAATTCGATTCGAAGTAAAATAGTTCGAATATTCGATAATCGAAGTACTGACTTTCGATCGCTGAAATAATTCGAAACGTTAGATTCGAACGATTTTAATTCGATCGATTGCCAAATTTGCTGAAAAAACTTCAAATTCGATATTCGAATTCAAAGTATTAAAATTCGATGGTCGAATTTCGAAGTATTTTCAACTTCAAAATTCGACCCTTGATAAATCTGCCCCCTAGTATAGTTATATACCCAGTTTTTCAGTCCCCAAAATCTAAATGTTAGTTGTTTTATAGCCATTTTAGTTTCACCTTGCTCTCCTCAGAATGAATGTTCATAAAGCAGCATTCAAACAACAGCATTCTGCTACTATTGGCAGATACACTATATACACAACAGTGAATCTAAGGTGGTCAGTAGGTGCCTGAATAGCATTCGCCAGTATAGATCACAGCCACAAAATCCTAAGAAAATAGTCAAAATATAATCTAATTGCAGGTTCTGCTTAACTCCAAGCATGCTTCAGATGGAAATCCCTGATATAACCCAATCCTTTTGAAACACAAACAAAAATGTTGTTGCTTTTTTTTTTTTAGATTTTGAGGAAAGCTACATTCAAGACAAAACATGCTAAAATTAGCTTTTTTTCATTGCAACCTGTATTTGAACATGAGTATTCCATTCTGATCAAGCCTACAAAGCTGAAATGAACATTGCTCAGAATGTCTTGCAGCATTGGGAAAAAAGCTCAAACATTTATAAACAATCTCGCTGCAGTACCAAGTCTACTTATTGTACATATCATTGATGTAAGTGCTTGCAAATGACAAATAAATACTAAAGTGAAGACAAATCAAATGGGATATCCCATTCCAACTATACAGACATGAACATGAATGGTTCTACAGCTTTGTATGAAGAGAAAACCCAGTTTGAAGGCCTCAGATGCAAGATCTACTTGTAAGGTGGAGCCTAAGAAACAAGATATCCATACAGGATTAAGCCTCGGACTCAATGTCTGCGTTTACAGTTCACAGTCTTCTTTCCATATTGAGTATTTCACAAGGTTTTCTCCAAATAGCTTCCAAAACAATTGGCTCCAGTAAAGAGAAACAGCTTATTCTATATCTTTGCCCAGTGCGAGAACCTTGTTGACCAAAGCATTGTATTGCACAAAAAGCAAAATATAACAAAAATCAAATCTTTTCAGATGAGAACATATAAAGTATATTCACTGTAACCACAGAGACATCTCTGCATCTTCTGAACATGAAAGCAGGCAAAGGATTTTCATGGGTGCTTGTGTCCTCAGAACAGTATAATAACCAAACAACAGTGAAAGTTCTTTCTTTCAGTGAACGCAGTGGCTCTTTGTGCTGTAATCAGATCCATGACCATAACGTTTTTTAGTCATTTCATGATAAGAAGCACAGGAAAATTGCAGTCAGGTGAAAAGATATCCCTTGCCTTGTGTGCTCGCTTATGCAGATTCAGCGGTCGCTGTTCGTTAACAATGGTTGAGAAGAGGTGCTGCTCCCCACGGAGTTTATTCTTACTGCATGGTCCAGTGGCACATGACTTACAGGGTAAGGTAGAGGGGTCTGCTAGGAACAAACAGATATTAAAAATTAGCTGTGCTCCAAGTGACAATAGCATCTCTTTACATATGATCTTCGAAGATGCAAAGCTCCATGCACTGGCCAACCAGGCACTTTCTAGCATTCTATTTCCTGGTGTCATGAGTCAATGGCTTAAAGTGGACCTGTGTATGGTGTATAAACAAGATTCTGAGATGATACAAGTCTTGTCTTAATATCAGTGTCCACAAAATGGCTCCTGCCTGCTTGTTATAATTATGAATTCCCAGACTCAAGGAAACAAGATTCAAATAATTTATATAGTGTAATTAAAGTTAATTTTGCTTGACTAATGTGATAAAATAGGATTTTGAATAATTTTTTTTGGGTGACGGGTCCCCTTTAATGGGAACCTTAAAGGGGACCTGTCACGCTAAGAAATAATTTAATAATAATAATATATTTAAATATTGGTTGCAGTTAAGGTGGTTACCAACCACCTTATCTTATTATCAAATACTTTTCTCTATGACTAAAAGAGATCATGAATACAGCCACTTACATTTCCCTTGCTGTCCGACAGCTGCTGTTCCACCATCTGTACGATTTGCTTGAAGGTTGGTCGTTTTAATGGATCCGAATTCCAACAACTTCTCATTATTTCATACCTGCAAAAAGTTTTGTTTGGCATTAGAAATATGTACATGTAGTGCACATCAGGCACTTGCCTTTTTGTTTATTCAGCTGCCAATGAAAAGAATCCCTACTGAACCAAAATGAACACATTTCTTACATTTCAAGAGGAGCACATTCTGGGCTCATCATTCGGTATCCATCTTTGATCATCTTGTAGAACTTGGAGTCCACTGGGATTCGAGGGTAAGGGCTGCTCCCTGTAAGCCAAATAGTAAAAGGTAAGTTAGTGATAGATTGAAGATAACACAAATATTAATATTATAGAAGAATATACTAGCACAACATCAGACTGTCAACAGATCACCATCCAGTTTACTTTCTTATTAAAAAAAGAAGTTTGAACTTGATGGCTCCATGTCTTTTTTCAGCATCACTATGTAACTATGTAAATCCAGTTCAGCAACAGCTTGTGGGTAAGGTGCTGTCTGACCTTGGTTTATAGCTAGCCAGTCCGCCAGCAGTACTTACCAAGTGAAAAGATCTCCCAGAGAAGGATTCCGTAAGACCACACATCACTCTCAAATGTATAGACACAATGAAAGATGCTCTCAGGAGCCATCCACTTCACTGGAAGTCGAGCCTAGAGAAACAAGGGACATATTTAAGATTCTGATCTGAAATCTAGCAGATACGAAATTCATAACTTATGCTATAAACTTTAGCCATGTTTCAGCCGTCTCTTCACCATCACAGGTGATGTTGCCCATAGCAACCAATCAGATCTTTGCTTTTGTTTTTTTTAACTTTTAGGCGACATCATCTTATTGCTATGGGCAACATGTTTTTCTCCAATGTTTTACACGGCATAATAAATAGGCCCCTCAATGTATGTTTTTGTGGGTTTATAAAATTCCATCTCCTGAGTCTTTCTATACATTTTCCGAATAAGAAAAAGCCTTCTATTACTTTCAATAAACACATAAAGAAAAGAATTTCCATGCAAAGAGAAATGTGTATCAGGTCAAGACCAAAAAACGTGCCATTTTTTTCTTCGCTGTGTTTGCTGGCATAACATTTTCCCTAACTGCTCCTGGATATTTACATAAGAAATTAAACACACATTCAATTATTCTTTCTTTCAAGGCGTAAAGCCCAGTATTGTGTTTGCCAACATTATGACTTCACAGAGACCATTATCTTGTTTAACACATAGATTCCAGTTTTACTATATCCTTTGAATTGGTATTAAGTTTAGGAAAATCAATAGGCTTTTTTTTCTTCATGAAAATGTACACTACATCTAATATTTCCATTACAGACAACAAAAAAAATCAACTAATAGGTGTAATTTTTTTTTCTTACCAAGAAACATCCCATTATATCACCCAACCATTATCTGCATTACAAGAGACGGTCTCCTGATGAGATTTGCACTCTTCCCAATGCACTCTAAGTCAATTTCAATGTGCTTAGAATCACTAACGAAATTACACCTGCTCATACTTACATTTCCCTTCACCACATAATTTGAGTCATTTCTGATGTCTCGTGCAAGTCCAAAGTCGCAAATTTTTGTTATCCGGCCGTGAGTGAGGAGGATGTTTCTTGCAGCAAGGTCTCGATGAATGCACTATGAAGAAAATAAGATTTTTATAAATTTCTGTTTACTGGAAACATAACAGCTCAGTTTCCTGTAAAAGAAGAGTTACTCTTTATAAATGAGCCCACCCAAAGGGTTCTGTAGCCATAACTGAGGAATGGGAATTCTGTCTGTTTTCTTTTGCAATAAAAAATAACTGCATACAGCAGGACAAAAACAGTTTATTCTACTGCAGGGTAAAAGTGGTAGTTATTTTTTATTGTTCTTTGGCAATATGACATCAGCAGCAATGTATAACATTTTGTTATGCAGATCCTTCAAGTTATCATAGGCTAATGACACAGGGGACCATTTTGACTGCTCCTGTTATCAGGCTGAAAACATTAGTGGTTGAAAGGACCCAATGAACCTATCTAAGTTCCCACTGTAAACTACGGTAAATATGGTGCCTGAAGCACATGCAGTAAAAAGCATCTGCTTCAGAAAAGAGGTCTTAAAGGAGAAGGAAAGGCTAAAATTAAGTAAGCTTTACCAGAAATGTCTATATAAATACACTAGTAAACCCTCAAAGTAAGGGTCTGAGTCCTCTGTCAAAAGAAACACAAGATTTCTTTCCTTCTATTGTGTACACATGGGCTTCTGTATCAGACTTCCTGTTTTCAGCATTAACCTTCAGGGCTAGGGCTTGAGCATGCTCAGTTTGTTCCTCTCTCCCCCTCCCTTCCTCCCTGTTGTAATCTGAGCCCAGAGCTATGAGTGAGCAGGGAGAGATTCAGGTAGGAAGTGATGTCACACCAAGCTAATATGGCAGCTGCTATCCTAAACAAATAGAGAGAGCTTCTAGAGCTGTTTACTCAGGTATGGTAAAGCATTCTGCTGAATAAATATAGTGTTATAGCTTACACTATTGTGGCTAATCTATTGTAATAATAAAATGCTTTGGCAAGTTTCCTTCTCCTTTAATGTCTGTCACCAGCAAATGTATGTCAGGCACTATATATCTCAAAGTATATTATGGGCAGTGGAAATAGGCAGATATGGGTAATGCACGATTGCTTCTGAGAACTTATAAAAAGCTCTGTGATTTTTAACTTAAATCCAAATACTCACATTTTTAGAAGCAAGGAAATTCATCCCCTGTGCAACTTGATATGAAAAGTTTATCAGATCTTCTGTATCCAAAGCTAAATCATCCTCTTCGGGAATTGACACGGACACGTCCTGATCCCCAAATGAACCTATTAGATGTCAAATATTAATAGACAGAAATGTGAAATGTAATTTTTTCTATCACTTAAGAACATACACAAGGTGTGGAATTTATATGGGCATATATATGGGCTCCAGCCACATACAGCTGCATCTTTAAATGAATGGTATGCAAGGTACGGCATACAAAACATAGTTAAAACCTGATTCATCTGTATGTAAAAGGTAATGACAAATGCTATTTAGTCTAATGGCACACATAAGCTTCCAATATACATGTGCATCTCCTTGTCTGCAGCAGATTGTACATACATACATGGCAATAATAATACTTCTATTATCAAATTCAATAAGGTGTAACCCTATGCTTTAAGTCAATGATCTATGCTAATATTTGCCATTATCTGTTAGTCTGTTTAATTGTAACCTACCAGATCTCCTTTTGTCGGTCTTTGTGGGGACAACATAAGACACAGCTGGCTTCATATCTATGTATTCACTCATTCCTTCACTGCAGAACAAGAGGAAGGATTAGATTCCAAACACTGTCACTGTTTACAGTCCCACAAATAAAGAAACCACGAACAAAGAAAAGGATACGAATTGTTTTATCTGGCAGGGAAACATATCACAATGCCCGTCAATATACATTAGTCTGTTACAGGATGCAAAACTAATTGCGGGGGCTGATTGCTTGTACCGTTAAGGAAAAAACATACTGCCGTTCACCACTAGCATCAACAGGGTTAATGCAATGATGCATTTTTTTCCTCTTGCCTAGGCCTTTTCGGTCTCTGCTATTTTAATGCAAAATGCCATATGTCGGGGAGCTTACAAAATGTTATCCACAGAAGGTAAAACCATTAGATTCTGATAGCAAGAGGAAGGATCAAGTGATGAACAATACACAGGGTCTCAAGGGAAATTTTAATCAAGTGTGGTTTTTAGTTGGCCCTCCTACTACAACTGCCGTCTTCTAGTCCATGTATACTTTTCTTACCAGCCCATATCCCTTGTATTAAGGAGATTCTTGTAAAGTGCTGCTTCTGAGTTATCTTCAAATTTCGGACATATAAACGAATCCCGCTTCCTCCTCAGATAATTCAAGAGGTCTCCATAACAGCAGTATTCGGTAATGACCAATGTTGGTCCTGAAAAACAAAATGCCAATGTATTGTTTTGAAGATGTAATGGAAAGTCGCAATTGTTATCTAAAATGACGTCTTTGCGAATGTTTAGCACTGCTCCCAATGTAAAGCCATTCGCTGGCAAATATTACATTCCGCCAAGCAAAGGTTTAGCGTTAACACCTGCTCTGGAATTTTGTCAAATGCTTTGTCCCAAAAACGCTTTGTGATTGCGAAATTTTATTACATACACTGCGAATGTTGGTAAAAGCCATTTGATCAGAAACTTTGAGATGAAGTCATTGAGGTCTATAATCAGTCAAAAAGGACACAAACAAGGTCAATAACATTCACAAGCGTCTTTGCGCAGGATTTTTTCACTAGTGAATCATATTACGTTCCCTTAACTTTCTAAGATGCTTCTTTTTTAATGAACAAATGATGCTTATTTAAAGTCTTTGCTTTCAAAGCTGGAGCATTTTCAGACTTTGTTGAATTATGATGCAAGCTAGAGAGTTCAGCTCAACATGGCAGAACTCGTGGCACCAAACTAAATACTAATATTTTATGTGCATCCCGATGTGATATACATTGTATATACAGCACAGGGAATGTTCACACTTTAGGCCTATTTTATACTACAGCCACCTTCAAGTGCTTTAATACCTGTACCTGTTAACTAAATGCTCAGATCTTACAATGAAGTACCACCTTGATTGTACTCTCTTAATGATTCTGGTTGCAATTATGAAAAGAGCAAATGTGACGTGCAAAGTTTGCCCTAGCTCTAATAATACAAGCAATAAGCAAGTAGCATTAAGTTGTCTTAATATGAATCTGATTGTAACAGCAGTGAATGGTATGGCAGCTGAGTTTGGAACAGGTGAAGCAGCACACTCACTTAACCCACCCTCTGCTGGATAGCCTGGTGCTCAGTGTAGGAGGATATGGCAACCTCCAGTAGGTCAACGAAAGAGGAAACACTAGTACTCAAGGCAATGAAATGCATGGTTACCCCTTGCTTTTAATCAGTTCGGATGTGCAATGTTTCGGGGCAAGCCCCTTTATCCTCTTTCGATGGCCAGCTGAGTTACCAGTACAAAACCTAAGCAAAACCAAACTAGCAGGCCGTTACCTGATTTGGCCACCAACACGGTTTTCTAAATTGGGATGATTTGACTGGTCCCTGTGCTACCAAAAAGACTACCATAAAGGAGACCCACTGAGAAAGGATAGTCAACGTGTCTACACGGTCATTTTGCAATGGACCACTATGATTGATAGCTTCTTGCCCATAGAAATAAACTGCCAACTTGGTCTGGAGGGGTCCAGTCGGCAGTTTTTATAGGCCCATTAAGGGCCACTTTTAAGGAAACCTAGTCAATGGATATCTGTAAAGAGATTCTTTTTATTTACCTCCAACTGTGCAGGCACCTAGAAGATTCACAATGTTTTTGTGATGGCCAAGATAGCTTAAAACCTTCAGTTCTGACATCAGAGCTTCCCTCTCCGTGGAATGGGCACTTGCTGTAACAAGGAGAGTACATATGAGCCACAGTAAGGAAATGAAATTAGTCAACTGATAAAACAACAAAATGAAAAAACAAAGATACATACGCTTGAGCATTTTAACTGCAACAGTGAGCCTGCTGTCTTCTTTAAGTAGGCCGTATGCTGTAGCTTCGACCACTTTTCCAAATGCTCCAGCGCCAAGGATTTTACCTGTACACAAAAAGATGTATAAGAAGAATGACTCAAGGTGCTTCCTTAACTAAAATTAGATATTTTATTTAAGCTACAACGGCAAATCCAGCACCAGAACATATGCATTACATTTTCACACAAACAAGGTTCAGGGCATGTCCCATAATAATTGGAGGCACATTTATCAATGGTCGAATTTCGAATTATTGTGAATTTTTAAAAACTAATTTTTTAAACTCGAAAAAACTTGAATTGAATTTGGTTCGAGTTTTTTTCGGAGAATGTTTGCAAGGCTGCAAACTGGACCTCTCCCACTGACTTAAACAGCAATTCAGCAGGTTTTAGTTTCGAATTGTTGAATTTGAGTTCTTATAGCTCGAAAATCTAATTCGAGTTTTCTAAAAAATTAAAATTTTCAATTCGACACTTGATAAATCTGCCCCTTAATATTCTAGATAAGGGATTTTCAGGCCCTTGAGTCCAAGCTCACCCTTGTGGTTCAACAACTGGTCAGGGACCACCTTAGCTCATAATCAAGTTATAGATGTACAAGAATACTGTTGTATTAGTCCTCCTTCTATAACTCTGTGAATATGTAGGTCAGTACATGTAATTCCCCAAATATCAACAGTACTTGGCATCTATAAAAACAAATAAGCCTTAATGCTAAATACTACTCAACCTGACCTTGCTGTAGTATAGTTTTTGGGTTGGTAGTGCCCAACACCATTGAATGCTTTCTCTCACATGTCAGACCCAAAAAGTCTGTTAATCTCTGGTGCAATTTAGGGCTCATCCAACCTATGCTTCCTGCTGAAACTCAGCAAACGGTGGCTTACACTAGCATTAATTATATAAAGTAAATCCACACTGGCTATGGTTGATTTAATAATGAACAAAGAACATTGAACTGACCAAAGCAGAGCCTGTCTCTGGGGAATTCCCATTTGTTATCATAAGGAAGCTGTGTGGGGTCAATATAAACATAGTTGTTTCCGTTGATTTCTTCCACAACCTTCCACTGTATTTCGTACTTTGGCTTCTGTAATTAAATAATGCAAACAGGTGTATCAATTCATGTCTGTAGATTTAAAGCCGAATCAAATGAAGGAAAGCAAAACTGAGTAATAACCATACCTGCAAATATTTATACATGAGGACAGCAACAGCAATGCACATTAATCCCGCCGCAGCTATAAATCCAATCAGCAACGGGGTAAACAGAGTGTGGGTACGAAGTTTCTCTATGGGGGAAAAGACGTAATTAGCACATTTCCAGTTAATGGAGTAATTCGTCTAAAAAATGTACTTTTACTAGTGTGAGAACTGAAGCAATAAAGCACGTTTAAAATTGCCCTGTATTTGTCACTGCTTGTGGCTTTCAGTTTATTTGCACTTTTGTTCTACATGTTTCCAGTTTAAAGTAGTATGTGTTTGATGTTTTTGAGTGATATTTTTTTTTATTCTAGGTTTTTGTTTTTTTATTCAGGATCTCCCATATTACAGTTTGTAACAATAACTGCTGAGCCTCAGAACATTACCTTTAATTTATATATATTTATATATATAAAATAAAATAAAACCCTTATCTAGGTCATTTTCAAGCTTAAAGATGATTCATATAAGATAAGAATATTCATATAAAATGTGGTTAACTGAAACACAATAGGGCTCTCTTACAAAGGGATAGATAGGCACGAGTGCAAGAAAGCACTTGCACCTAGCTCTTCCAAAAGTGAGATCTGTAAGGGATCTGCCATAAGCCTTGCATATCCCAGGGCTCCAAGCTTCTGCATTCTGAATGATAAACAGTATAAGCATGTGCCAAGGAACATCTATGTGACACCTGCCCCCCATATGCTGCTCAATGCAACCAGCACCTCAAACAGAGAAAGGTGCAATGAGTTGAGAATAACAAATGAGGCCTAATTTGTAACATTTTGAGTAGTTCCGACCAGATTCAAGTATTGTGTTGACAATACCTTTGATGGCAAAACTGAATACTGAGTAAGCGCTCTCCACCTCGTTGGACGCGACACACTGCACAGTGCCATTTTTCTTAAGATTATTGACGTCAATTGTACTTTCCACTACTATGCGCCCGAGGGATGAATTTTCTTGGATAAATTTTTCATTTACAGGTGAAAGCGGCGGATAGTCAGTGCATCTGAAGGAAAACATGAGTAAACATAAGTACAGTAGAGTACAATGAGATTCTCAAGTAATCTAAAAATTATATGCACACAGAAACCAAAAAACAGAGCAAAAAAGGCAGGGGTGGAGAGACATATAGGAACAACTCAATGAGTTAATGGATTTGATTTACCTTTGCTCACTTCCCGGGCAAAAATACCACTGAATAGCGGGAACAGGGAATCCCGTTGCTACACACTGTAACGTGCCTTCACTAGTTCTCTCAGCAATGAGGATTTCAGGCCTTGCTGCCGGAAAGAGAAAGAACAGTACGGCCGTTAGCCACTCAATAAAATGCAAATCTTTAATAAAGACGGATGAAAAAAAAAACTTACTTTTTACTTGGATATTGAAGCTGACAGAAGCATCATCATCAGAATTTGTGGTATAGAAGGTATAAACGCCTTTCTCTGTTCCTTTTAAGCGAATCAAATGCAGCTCACTAACGTACCTGTCACAGGGAAGAACAGTTGGTGGTTTAGTAATTAAAAACTCATTTGCCTGGGGGGGTATGCAAGTCAGGCTGGTCTAGGTGAACCCTTCTACTGCCTGCACAATCCTAAGCATTATTGTAAAAGAAAACAGGTAAAGTGTTGCCATAGAAGTGTTAATCAAACAGAGAAAAAGAATAGAGAAACAATGTGCTCGCCCAGGTGCATTCTGTTAATCACCTATTATTAACCCCCACTGCCAACATTTACACGTGTATTTTGCATGCAAATCATCAACTCCACAATGAATCAATGGTATGCGGCTACACGAGAGGTTATTGTAAGGTTACCAGATCACCTCTGTACATGACAACACATTACAATGACCTGGCAAAAGCTTAGGTTGAAATGAATGCAAGCCCAGAATTAGACATTCCCTGCCCCTAGGGGTGATCTGCAACGTTTAGATTATTGCTGCTGTTACAACTTTCTTACCTGTTGTTGCCTTCGTCTTTGGTCGCAACATAATGGTCTGAAGTATTTAGAAGTGTTTCATTGAAATAAGTCCAAACTCCGTCATCTGGATGGGGATATGCATCAATATAAACCTTAAGGACAAGGTTGTCTCCGGCATTAACACTGATTGTTGTGTTCTCCAGGACAGTCAGATTGACATATCCAACGTCTGGTGAGAGTGGAGAAAAATTCAATGCTGAAGTAGTCTTATATTATTCCTGCATAAGTTCCAATCTATGAGGCTAAGTGATATTGCATAAGCTTAACCCACCAACTGTGGCTATAAACATAGAAAATAGGGTGAAGTTATGTAGGTTGGATCACTAAGGTGGCAGCACTGCACTGACTGTAGCTGAAAGAAATAGAGCCCAAACTAATCATATCATTTGAAAATGTACCTAATGAGCTCATATATACAGAACCCATACTATCACACCCATGAGCCCAAAAGTGCTGCACTTTTCAGGGCAAATGTCTTATCTGCGACTTCCTTTTGCATTAAATCCATAGATGCAAAACCTCTCTGTTCTTTCTATAAATTATTTATAAATCATTTATAAATTAAACATACAAACTAGAATTTTTTTTCATAAGATGTCCAGAGTACAATATTATATCTAATGCAGGGTTGTGTAGCACTCCCCCAAGCAAGAGAAATATGGAAGGGCTAACACATGTTGAGCATGTGGACCAAAAGCATTAATTACAGGCTAATGTACATGAATATGTCACATCCAGAAGCATACCTATGACATCTAAGGTGAACGTGGCATTCACTTGGCCAATAGCGTTTTCTGCTTGACAGGTGAATGTTCTGGATTCACTGTAGGGAACACCATCGCTCTTCAGAGTCAAGTTATAACTGAAGACGTTGGATGATCGGAAATTGGCCTGTTTTGTAACCCCCTGTTAAAGAATGACAGATTAGAGCGTTTAATGAAGTATCTTGAACCTTACAGTTTTCCTTCTGCCTTGATAGAGGTGGGATAAAAGACTAATAACAGTAAAATAACAGTTAAATATATCTATCAGACATTTGCCATTTATTTCTGCACCCCTGCAAATTTGCCGCTATGAAGGGGTACGTGTACAAAATGCTCATATTCATTCTCTGATATTAAAGACCAAGCATTCCTGTTTTATTGGAATATTCTAACTGGAGGGAACTACATCACTATGTCATTATGGGCAAACAAAAGGAACATAATGAAACTGTCTATAGATGGGAAACTGTAAATGATGCTGCAGGGAATTCTATGCAAGGAAGGAAGGAAGAAAGGGCAAACTTTAGAGTGCGTAAATCGAAATGTGTATATTTTCATAACAGACAGAGTGAGAGGAAGTCAACAAATATTTATATCATTGGAAAAAGAGTGTGGTATGATAATACAGCACATAGAAGCATAAGAAACCCCTTTGGTCTAAGTGAGAGGTGACTAAACTCTGCCCATTCTTCACTGGGAATAAAATTCAACCAGTATGACACAAACATTATGGTGGAAAATGTTTTAAAAATTATTTTTTCTTCACAATGCTGCCAAAATTAATTGAGGAGTAGTCCTAAAGAATCAGTCTTTAATATATGGCGCCCTCGCTACTGCTGAACTACAACTTTTAGTGGCCTGAGGATTACTGTTGGCTTTCCCTGGGCTGCTGGGAGATGTAGTCCAACAACAGCAGGAGAGTCACAGGTTGCTCTAGAGCAGGGGTCCCCAACATTTTTTACCCGTGAGCCACATTCAACTGTAAAAAGAGTTGGGGAGCAACACAAGCATGAAAAAGTCCCTTGGGATGTAATGAATGTGGTTAGCTTTTTAGTAGCCCCTATGTGGACTGGCAACCTACAGGAGGCTCTGATTGGCACTATACTTAGTTTTTATACAATTAAAACTTGCTTCCAAGCCTGGGATTCAAAAATTAGCACCTGGTTTGAGCACACTGAGAGCAACATCCAAGGTGATTGAAGAGCAACATGTTGCTCACGAGATACTGGTTGGGGATCACTGCTCTAGAGCAAAGGCAGGTGCTTAGTGACCTGTGACCTGCACACCAAAAGGTTTTGTGATACAGTCTGCACGGCAAGAGGCTGCATTACCTTTAACCCTGACAGAAATACACAACCAGTGCTCCCTAACAACACATTCAGTGCAAGGAAACACAAGTTACCATGACGCAGTACACAGAACTTCATAGAAACAACCTTGCTTTCTGAAAACTGCATTCCCCTAAATGCTGGAACAGGGGAAAGGGAGGGACAGGACCCTAGGCAATGGGAGGCGGTCGTCTGTCAGTATAATAACTTAATAACATACCCGTGCCAAAGTAAAGAGCAACTTTTATTAAAGAAAATGATAAATATTTGACTGTGCCAAACTGATGAAATTGATGAATAATGACAAATATAGTTGTGGCGTTAAACCCCTGGAGAATAATTTAGTAGTTTTATTGTAGACATAGCAGCCATTGTGTGTGTGTACTAGTTCCCATGTGATAAAGTCATTTATGGGCAGGCACAACAGGGGAATGTAGAATTAATTTGCATGTAAATAAACGGTGGCGCTACCTGCGCACCCGGTGTGGGTTCAGCCCAGAGGTCTGACAACCACTGGTTTAGGGAATATGACAATGTCACCCTACAGACAGTGTAATGGTCACATGGATAAAGCTCACTTGAAACACCATACTCTACATTTGGGGCTCTCTCTGTCCTATTGACTATGAAAGTAAACTGGAATAATTTTGGTGGAACATATCCTGCACACAATAAAGCATTTCCCATAGTTAATGGTCTATTGAAGAGGAAATAAACAGGAGATAAACACTACGGGGCAGATTTACATATGGTCAAATATATAAGGTTAATTAACCCTCGATATTCGACTGCCGAATGTAAATCCTTTGACTTCAAATATCGAAGGATTTACAGCAATTAGTTCAATCAAATGAAAAAACGAACGATTCGAAGGATTTTAATCCATCGATCGAACCATTTTTCTACGACCAAAAAAACATAGGAAAGGACCTTCCCCATAGGCTAACATTGCACCTCGGTGGGTTTTAGGTGGCGAAGTAGGGGGTCGAAGTTTTTTTTTTTAAGAGACAGTACTTCGACTATCGAATGGTCGAATATTCGAACGATTTTTAGTTCGAAACGTTCGATTCGTAGTCGTAGTCGAAGTAGCCAATTCGATAGTCGAAGTAGAAAAAAACCCATTCGAAATTCGAAGTTTTTGTTATTCTATTCCTTCACTCGAGCAAAGTAAATGTGCCCCCACAGGTTTCCTAGATATCAGCCACCCCCTCTCTAAATATCTTATGGTTATTTAATATTGGCAGGGTGTGTGTTAATGTATAGTTTTCCAACGAAGGGCCTCTGTTCAAGATAAAAACCATACATAACAGAACACTTAAGAGCACAGGTTTTGTTTATGTTGTGGGTGATACCTATTTTATATCCTTCGTGATCGTATATCAGTGAAAAAGACAAATACATTCATGCGTACATTGTTTGCAAAGGTTGCCACACTATTTCCGCCATTCCCTTAAGGTGAACTGTAACATGTCATTTCCACAGCTCTTGACCATTTCGTTTCACCGCTTAGTCACAAGTGAAGCAGTCTCACAAACTGGTTTTATTACATGACCAAAAAACTGCCATTAATGTGAACAAACTGATGCCAAAATCTGCAAATATCTATTAGATTGTAAATGCGAATGGCACTCTAGTTCTATGTAATGTGAATGCTTGATGTACTGTATAGGTATACCCTTCTTTTGTCCAGTGCTCAGGAATACGTTACTGCTTTATATGTATATATACTATAATGTAATGTAATAATGTAAATATTAAATCTGTCAATCACTCAACAGAACAGAAAGTTACAATATTTTCATGGTTTTTAATGCCAACACTGTGCTTACCTCTTTGACATCCAACCACTGAGCTTTTACAGTACTAAAGACATCCAGTACTGCACAGGTGACTTCAAACGGTTCTCCAGTCTTGACAAGTTGTCTGGATTTGCTCAGAAATACAGTTGGTACTTTTTTGGGTACTGTAAACAAAAAATAAACAAATACATGAAATTTTGAAGGCCCTACGCTTGAGAACACCATCTCAGCTAAAGGTAGAAAATAATTATGATCAGATCAACCACCTAAGCCCAAACGGGGTAAAATCTGTTTGCTTGACAGCATAGGCACATGAAAAAGTTTTACAATGTTAGCTTTTGTTGAACTATGCTTCCCAATAATGATGCATGGTGCACGTTGTATCTTTAAATCAGTGGGAGAACTTTAAACTTATAACTGCATTGCCCAGGTGAATGTAGTCTCGTGTTGATCAGCTCGCCCCAATGTACCAACCCTACATTCTTTAACTGGTCAAATGTGTCCTCCCATGGGTGGAAAAAGAGGGCACGGGGGGGAGGGGTATGGCCCATCCATAACCAACATAACAATATAAACAAGTTGCCTTATTTTCTTTAAACACTTCTTTCTGATTCTGATTTAGGGCAAGATATATTGTGTTTTGTAAAGCATGCACTGTTACAATGAAAATGCAAATATTAATGTAGAACAATCATGGCAAAAAATAACTGCAGGATGGAACCATTATTAGCAAAGACATGTCTTTTTCAGTACATTCCATAAAGCTTTTTGTCCAAAGGGGGGGACAGAATAATTTTTAAAGCAGCCCTAAGAATTGATTTAGCTTCATTATGAATGAAGACATATTGTTTGCTTATTAAATTCAATGTTTTGACAAGAGAATTAGATCCAGCCTCATTTGCAGTTATCTACCCACAGAAAGATAGAGGCTACTCCATCTGCCTGTTACAAGTGGGGGTAGATAGAGTTGTACTCCTGGGAGGAATTTGGCATCATTAGTGCCGGGGGTCGTGTGTTAATGGATAAGGCACTGCTACAGCTGGAGCTAAAATCATGACTTCATTTAGTGGAGTGAAAGAAAAGTAATTTTCTCCGTGCCTTGGGAAAAGCACTGCTCATTACTGTTCGAGGCATGTTGGATATGACATGCTTTAAAAGACTTACCATGCTTGCCATTTAGTGAGCAGAAACATTTTTACGTTTTGTCAACAGCTCTATTTAAATACTGGAGGAGCCACTTGACATTATGCTGGATCGTAACTGAATAAAACATGCCAAAAAATTGCACGGTGGCCAGACGATCTGACCTATATACTTGCACCCCAGATATCAGTTGGAACATTAATCGGCAGGTTTAAAAATGCCAGTTTTTAAAGCACCATAACTGCCCCAGCTTTTCTTCACCTCTTACAGTTTTGATCACTTGGACTTTTGTCTTAAACAAACAAAATAACAGAAAGGTGTCCCCATCGTGTATGGCTGCTCGCATGGTATCGGTCAATTTGTCAGTTGGATGGCCACCTGGAGGCCCAAGGGTTGAATGTGACCCGTCAAAAATTTTTTAAGGCCAACAGTCTGATCGAGGGTTAAATATACTTTATTATACTACATCATCATTTCCAAGTAATCTGAACCTCGAATATGCTCTAATAGACATAATCAGCCCATGACATGTAATAAGTTGGACAGCCTGCCTTAGAGGATGTGCCAGAGTAAAGCTGCCTTTAGTGGCATCAAGTTCATATTATAAACATCTGGTGGACAGCACCAAATCTTTAATCATATCATTCAAGGCAATGTGGCAAGCCACTCATTTTCTTTTGCGCTACTTGATAGCTCAGTATTTTTTGCCCTTATTTACAAACTTAATCAAACACAGATAAAAGAGGCACAATGCATTGGTAAATGCATCTTAAGTGTGTTCTGAGCACCTTCATAATGTACACAACATGCAAACCCCTTTTGGCGACTCCTCCATAGCCATAAAAAAATACTACATAAAAGACAATATAAGATTTTGTATCTCAATCACCTGGCTTTACATGAATAGAGAATGTGCTGCTTTTCTTCACTGTCCCACTTTTATTTCCAGAACATACATAGCAACCATCAAAGGCCAGTTGCACTGTTTTGATAGTGATCCCAGCCTCGATGTCTGTTGTGAAGGTAAAATTCTCTTGCAAAGGAGAACCATCACACTTCTCTATAGCAATATCCATGTCTGGATCAGTAGGAAAACACATGCCAACTGTGTCAGCTCCTTCTGTTACATCGATAAACGGGATATCAAGAAAAGGCCTTGCAGGATCTGAAATAAGCACAAAAGTTTGTTTTAAAATGCATTGGCCCAGGTCCATGATATATGAATGAATATACTGCTAGCAGATCAAATATTGTGGCACATGCAAAATTGTCTCTATAGGAAAATGAATGCCATCAGACCTTGTTCCCTATAAATGCCTAATTTTATATATGTTTTTTTGTGGTTTAACCTCCATCGATGGAAGTTAGTCCAAATTTTACTGTACAAAGTCTTGTAGAACAGTTTGGCATAAAGGGGGCAGAATTACCCTGCTCTTCAATATGACATTATTGAAAGTGAACTCATAATTGTATGGGTTGACTTTGTCATACTTCAAATAATTACATATAATGGGTAAATCAGTTGTGAACTATTCTGCTGAAGTAGAGTGTATGTTACCAAAAAATAATATATGCATACAGTTTATCTGTTCCTTATAATAAACATAAATCAAGTGGTTTGATCTTTGACATGGAACCCAATGAATGACTTACCCTTCACAAAGAGAGAGACTGAGGTATTTTCTTGCGTCTCTGTATTTGTGCATATATATCTTCCAATGTGCCTGAGATCTGCTTTAATAATGACGAAGAACTGATCAGTTTCACTATTGTTAAGTGGACGGCTTTTTAAATCTCGTGGTTTCTTCATAAGGCCTGACTTCTGAAAAGCCAATGTTACTAAATGAGCATCTCTGCATTCCAACGAAACCTTATCACCAACATTCACAGTGACTCTGTCTTCCCCGTCATTAATTTTAGGAACTGCATCCCCTAGAGAAAAAAATGAAACAGAAAAAAGAACATATGATTTCGTAGTCCAACGAGTTAATTAGAAAATTATGAGTACAGTATAGAAAATTGCCTGCTGGTGTTGGTCAAGGCATTGCTGGAGGAATTATGAAAGAACCCATTTTGATGGACGTATACAATGAGCTATTCATTGCTTTTACAAGTGAATCGCCACATTTGGGAAAATTAAATTGAGTTTTACAGAATAATTTCACAGAACATTTTTGAAAAGTTACATAAATACATTTCTTTACAGGGAAGACACAAATAGGGGGTAGAGACATACTCTGAAGTGTTGACTTAATGCCCTCTGCCTGAAGTTGTTTAGTTCAAAGAATTTGTTGGTCACTGTCATTGTTAATGCTTAACTGCTGTTGGCTCAGTTTTTGTAGCTAAATTATTTGATAGGTCAGGACCCTAAAGTAGTCTTCTATTTTTTACCATGAGCCCTGTGTTACAGTATATCCTTTCATTACTTGAAGAAAGAGTTTCAACACATTTCCCTGATTTTACATTTTCCCGAATTGTACATGATTTTTTCCTGGTCCCTAAAAAGACGTAAAATGGTGGTTCTACTGTATAACAAAGAAACAAAATAAAATACATTATATTTTTTAAAGACCTATTTCTTTTTAAAAAAAAGTTATTTCGTTTCTATTGACCGGGGATTAAAAATGAGTGTGGACCTGGAAATCACATTTTTGTATCTTGTAGTTCACGGCTAATTTACTAACAGCTGGTCAGCCTTCATGTTTCTAAGATCAGTATTCCTTGGTGTCCAAATGTCACAGAAAAAAAGGTTTCAGAATGTAGAAAACTTCCAAAGGTCGCATGGCTCAAGAGTGAAAGATAAATATTGCCAAGAGACAAAGAGCAGACACATATGGATTCTTGGATGTGACAGACACTAATCCTATCTGGTTACGTACTCTGACCATTTCAGTCATCCTCTTACAACTTACATGTAACATATTTTAAGGGGCAGAGTAAATTATAAGAGAGAGAGAGAGAGAAAAGAGACAGATAGTAGAGAGCAGGGTATTAAGTAAAATTCACCTATACACTACGCTCAAGATTTGGTTTGATGGGGGACTTCATTGTGACTGCCATTAACACTGCTTTGGTTCCCCCTGGTTTCTGCCAACAGAAGAGCTGGCAGAGACATCCACAGCAGTGGCCTGGAAGGGCTTACATACTGATATGCCTCCTTCCAACCTAAGCAAACATTTAATAGGAGGTGCTTGTCTTACAGAGCTTGGGAAAATCTACTTGTGTTCAGGCAAAAGTCAGTTGCATAAAGGTAAATACTTAAAACACTTGGTGGTGGTGGTGGTGCATTCCTGTTCATTCCAATGGAAGGATTGTAAACAAATTGCAAACTTTATTAAAAAAAAATGCATTGTAACATATATCATAAAAAATTTTTTTTAGGAGTCCATTTCTGCTTCTTGGTGTCTGCACATCTAAAACATTTCAGGCATTCACATACAAAAAAAAAAGATTATATAAAACACATAAAGTGCTTTGCACTAGCCTCTTGGTAGGGATAAAAGAGAGAGAGTACATAAGACTTCTAAGCAAAGGGCTATATGTGACCACAGTTAAGGACAGATAAGACTTGTCTTTTAACTACAGGCTAAGTGTGAAGGACATTTTTCTCTGGGTTTATAGTTAATATATGGTTTACTTTCACAGCCCTTCTAATAATAAAATAAGTTGTATTTCTCAATCATATACATTTTATGAAAGCTGCACAGCTATAGTAGGAAAGTCCAAGCCTACGTCACAGCACTATTTAATTTTGTACTCAGTCAACAAAAGAGGTTATAAGACCTAACAAGTGTCATGTACAGACAACACAAAAAACATCCCTTTTACCTGCCTTTGTATCGTTTCAGTCCATTGCACTCATTCAGTGTTTCTAGAATGCATTGACAATGGACTTTAAAACCCTGCAAGACCTGTAAGGCAGTGTCATTCCCCTCGTGGGTCTGGCATGTTGCCTGCTCAGTAAACGGCCCCAGAACAATGGAGGATGTACAGTGGATATATATTTGCCTGTTTCCAGTTTCAGAACTTGAGAGGAAGAGGCAAGCACAATTAAACAGTCAATTAAGTGTAAACGCGACTAACTAGAAATGCAAATTAAACACGCAAACGTATTGTGAATCATTTAAAGGGGAAACAAATAATAAAAGTGGTGACTCTCTATGCTATTTTGATAAATAATCCTACATATTACTGTATTACTGTAGATAGTAATAGAGTAAAATTAAAGTGTTTTAAGGTAATGAAAATAAAATGTTGTGTTGCCCTGCTCAGGTACAACTGGTGTGTTTGCTTCAGAAACACTACTATAGTTCATATAAACAAGCTGCTGTGTAGCAATGGCACAGGTTTAATAGTAGATAACACCAGAGCTTATCTGCTTTATAACCTGACTCTTTTCTACTTTGAATGGCCATTGCTACACAGCAGCTTATTTATATAAGAATAGTAGTGATTCTGAAGCAAACACAGCAGTTTTACCAGTGCAGGGCAACACTACATTATATTTTTATTACTTACTTATTTTTAATGTTACGGTTCCTTTAACCTGTTCTATTGATGCCCTCCCTCAGTAGTTTTACCTCAATAGATTTTTATATAAAACGGAAAATCACATTTTTAATTGAAATGCTTTTATACAGTTGAATTAGCCATACAAGGAATACAAGAAAAAGAAAAACAATTTGCCCTAGTTTTCAGGGCTTGCTTTAATTGTTGAGTACTCGTAACACAGAATAAAGCAGAAACGCAGCGGGTCTGTCTGAAACACGGCAGCTGCGGAGAGATTAGCAAACTTCATATCAGTTTCAACACAGATACATTTCTTTACACAGTTGGGAAAAATCACACCAACTAGTTTGATAGAACTAAAAAAACATGTTTGTATGTTTGTAATGCAGATTTACTGAAGCTCTGTGTCTTTTACTCCTCATGAAAATATTAAACTCAACACTGAAAAGCTGAAAAACTATACACTGTAAAATTTCTCATACTTCTGAAAAGTCACACACTCAACAGGTGTTTTAAACCCGTAATAACCATTAGTGTTTATTGTAATGTAATCTGATCCGAAGCATCAGGCCCCTTAATGGCATATCTCAATCCAAAATCCGTTGTTAAAATAATCTCCAAAATATCCAGTTACTCATAATTCTCTTTGTGTTGAAAAAAAAATTCACTCTGGGGGGTCCGCTCATGTTTTTGATTTTTCATTCTTGTCCTGACTTTTATGTCATAAACATCTCTTTGCTTTAGAGGGGTGGCTACACAATAAAATACAACCATAGACAGCATAAACTGGGATAACAACAAAAGTAGGGCAAACAACATGATTTTATGAACACAGTGTCCTGGTAAACACTTATTAGTAGCACAATTTGCTTTTGTATAACGGAATAAGATCCTAGGACAGGGCTTCTTAATTTTTTTTTTGAGGACACCCTTGGGACCCATAAAACTGTTTTAAACCAAGTCACTAGGTTGTAGCACAGGATTCTACGGAACCATGCTGTTCTCTCTGTGACCATCCATAAATAAGCAGTGTAAATGAGCCACCAGTAAACTTTTTTAACAATGCCCCCTTTTTGGTTTGTGTTGCAAAGTTTGACAAATGAGTTCAATTATGACATTTATTTCAAACCTATAGGCGTATATGACTTGAATGTTGTATATTAAACAGACAGAATGTAATCAGTGTAAAGTTGGGTTAGCTTTATTCTCCAACACACACAAATGACTAAAGTCTGCCAAGCATGGATGTACTCTAATATAAGTAATACCCTATGCATTAGTACCGGTGGCAACACAACAGCCTGCTAGTGTGCATCTATTTCATGATGAGTGTCATTAGAACATCTTCTGTATTGATGAGCAGAGCAGAAGTAAATAGCTTTCTACCACTTCAACAAATGCCAAGAGGAAAAGAAAATCAATCGTCTAAAGGACACTGGATTTGGAGAATAATTCAGCATGTCTTTCTATCACGTAAGTATAGGCATAGTGGCAACATTACAAGAGGGTTTACAAGGGATGTGTTATAATATATCAGTTAATCAATACCTAGCAACAGGCACATCTGCTTGGCTGGTTATTCATCAATTACAGCCCTAGATGAGTATGTGGTTAGGATGATATAAGGATAATAATGATAGTCAACAGCAAGGCAAACATTAAAGGGTTCAATTTTTACAGCAGTGCTGCTCTACACACAAACTGTCCCATATAAGTAGTAGAGAATAACATTCACTTATGGACAAACACAGAAACATCATTGTGATCATATATATAGGAGAAGAATATAAAGTAATATGAATGTCTCTAAGGAATTATGTGACTAAAGGCTCTAAGGTTTATATACGTCATGGAACTGAAGTTGGAATTCTGTAGGGGATATAAATGCACTCAACATAGGGCATACTGCTTTTATATCACTGATTTCCAAACTATGGGTCTGACCCCCATGGGGGGACGTGGTGGTCTTAGCCTGACATCCAGTTGGGATAACAACTGGGGAGAATGGCCATTTGCTCCTCCAGATACACCTGAAAGCCCAGCTTAAAAGTCAATTAAGGAGATATTTGGGCTGAATATGTATTTGCTGTCCTAGATATACTTAAAAGTAAGACTAATGACAGATAAACTGATAGAGCTTGAACTGAAAGAGCTTGGCAATCATTGCTTGATTGATTCAAGGTAGTGACTTGAAGACTTCTCATACCCTTATATTACATTATGGGTACATCATCTGTAGACAGTTATGTTCCGGTTAATGTTAACTCTATTAGCCATGCTGCAACATGAAGAACAAAACTGCTTGGTGAAATCTTAAAAAGTGATACTGACACTAAAAAACTACTTTTTAAAATATGAATGTACATTAAAAGTTACCTATAGGTCATGTTGATAGTTTTTTGCCGAGAGGTTTGTTCATGTAAGTTATTGTTAGTTGAAGTTTCTAAACCTGACTGTTTTGCCAACCTGACTGTCCCATCTCAGCCTGTCAGTAGCTTTCAAAGGCAATAATATGATAGATGTAAAAAAGAGTTTAATTTCTGGTGTCAGTATCACTTTAAAAGGAGTATTGGTGAATCCCTGAGGAGTGTTGAACTTGATTCTGCCCCATTATCTCTCTGTTAATATAATGCCATAAGTGTTACTGATGTTTGAAGTCTGCCACACATCCATCTTCCTGTCAAATGAAAGGATTTACCTCTCATAATTGCTTTGCTCACCTGGTCCTGTCAGCATCAAAGGCACAACAACAAGAACAACAAAGAGACTCAACCAAAAAAACTGCAGCCCACAACCTCATAGTAGGGACATGACTGCAATATGTTAAAAAACAAACGTGTAACCTGTGAAACAAAAGCAAACACCATTTTCTACTTTGTTAATTTAATAAAAGTGGTAGAGGTTGTTCCAGCCCTAGTAACCCATAGCAACTAATCAGATGTATGATTTTATACAGGTGACCAGGTAATGCTACCTGGTTATTGACTGCTGTTGTTTACTAAACCCAATGCTAAGTTTAATACAAGTAAAGTTTCTTTTAACTACAACAAGTGGCAGCAGTGGTCAAAAAGCCATTTAAAACCATAAACCAATCTCTGCCTCAGCAAAGAGAAGAAAAACATTAGTAAACAAGCATGTGAGCGACACACATCATTAAAGTGCAAAGAGAACATTACTCTGTGTTTGCTGTGTTTATTTGCTAAGGAACACTGATAAAGATTCTGTTTACACACACAAAATGTGATTTTCTTTTTTTACAACTCGCTAATTCTATTTATATTAGAAAACAAAGCATGGTTTCTAATCATTAGAGTAATAATAAAGATGAGAACTGAGAGCAGAAAAAGCATACGTCTTTAGCCTAGGGCCAGATGATAGGCTGGGCTTCCAGGTGTATCTAGGACAACAAAAAAAGCAAAAAGAGCTAGCCACACCACTTGGGAACCACTAAGTGTCAGGCCACACAGGGCGTTTTGGGGAGATTTGGTTGCCTGGCAACTTATCGCCCGTGAGGCAATTTCGGAAAACGAATCGCCGCGTGTGATATGCGCCAGCATTTTTTCCATTTTAGCCGGCGCAGATTCAGGGAAGGCGTTTGGGGAGATTGGTTGCCGCAAAAACGAGCCGATTAGTCACCAGGCGACCAAATCTCCCCAAATCCCCCTATGTGGACTAACCCTTAGACCAGTGATGCCCAACCAGTAGCTCGTGAGCAACATGTTGCTCTCCCACCCCTTGGATGTTGCTCTCAGTGACCTCAAAGCAGGAGCTTATTTTTGAATTCCAGGCTTGGAAACAAGTTTTAATTGCATAAAAACTAAGTATACTGGCAATTAGAGTCTCCTAAGTATCCTGCCAGTTGTTCACTCATGAACCAAAGCTTCTGCATTCTCTTTATCACACACAACAAAGGCAGCTGAGCTTATCTGTAAAGCCACATTGGGCTTGGGTTACTCATTCCTGTAGGACACACCTGAAGATGTGCTCAGACTTTTGAAAATGACCAACCTTGAATACCGAATATAGCAACTCTACTTCTTTCAAAGGTTTTTTTATAGAACAGTGTGTAACCTGTAAGAATATTTTTTCTCACAGCAGGCAGATTTTTGACATGCAAAATACTATTGCTTGCACAGAACAAAAAGGAAAACACAAACACAAAGCAAAGAAAGCACATTGGCAAACACAAGCCAGTGTCACTGAAGCCACTCTGTCAAATACAGAAATACGTAGATATGACCATAGTTATTCAAATCAGAAAATAGAATATTGCATACCTGTGTGTTTGAATAGATTCAATGCTCTGTAGAGGCTTATTTACCTATTAGCGCAAATGAAAACAGTTCCCACAGTGGTCACATTAACATGTAAAGTAATGCCTATTACTATACATACAAATAAACTGCTTGCGATTTCAGCTTTGCTTGGGGTGAAAAATATACTGTAACAAAAATTTCAATAAAACATATTGAAATGGGTGGGTTACATGATCCATATTAATACAGTGAATTTTAATTTTGCAACAAAACATTATAATTAAAGTGCCATAGGTAATTAATTCTGTATCTTCGGGTTCCAATGCAGAATCCCAGACTCAGGATGGTTCCATTAAATAAATTTGAACAGAAACTGTTGATATCTGCATGGTCCAACAAGATGATACCCACATATGATGATACAAGTTTAGAAATAGAACATATTAGGCTTATAGAATATGGGGCTCATTTACTGACACCAGGCAAACTGGCACCTGGGGGTGTAACTATGTAACCTATTGTAATAATATTTTTCTTTATTGTTGGCTGAATAGATCTGACATCTAATTGGTGCATTGTTAATGCCCAGGTTAGTTAATGAGCCCCAGATTTAGGAGCCCTAACAAACAGCTTCCATTATATTCTATGGAATGGTACTAACAGAGAGTAAAGGGATTCATGTTGGCCTTAAAGTGGCTCATATCTGAAGTACAAGTTTATCCGATTCCTATAACAATTACGGTAAATTTAACATTCCAGAAAAGGATGCCCAATTAAACCAAATGAAAGACATTTCCCTCATAATGAGCTTAAGTACTAATTTAGTAGAGAGGGGAGGAAAGCCTCTGCAGGATGTTATGAATGCTTCACTTCCCGATATCTCTTCTAGAAGGAAACTGGTCAAGTTCCGTATAAATGCCCCTTCCCGAAAAAAAAATTAAACTTGAATGTTAAAAGCAGAGAAAGTGATTTTCAGGCGGCTATATATTTTTTTCAATTAGACTTCGCCTCCAAGTCTTTAAAGGGGAATTCCAGCTTCCAAACCAAAATTTGATAAAGAGGTCAACATAACACAGAAACCCCTGCTATACCCATCACAGTTACCTGTTTCTTCAAAAAGTATAAATAAATGCCATTTTCTGTGCTGCAACCCAGCTGTTTAACAGTTCTCTTTCTGCATCATTTGAAATCCTGGCAGGGAAGGAGGGACTAAACACTGATGTTACAAATTGTAACAACTTCTCCACAGTTTACAGACAGCATGCAGGAACTGCATAACCCAAAATGCATTGCACTGTGATGTTCCTTTCCTTATTGAAATCACGTGTGCAGGGAATTGTGGGGTTTGGAGGATGCAGTCTAAGGACAGCTGGCTGTTGATACAAAGTAACAGTAGCGGCCAGCTCAGCAAAGTAGTCAGACAGATCAGCAGAAGAGCAGGGGGCTAGGCTTAGGGAAATGTCAGAAGAGATGGGTAGTCTCATGTAATCAGTTTCAAAGCAAAACAATCCTATAGCGGAAACACAAGAATGTATGGTGTGGGGGCACGTGTCCCAGATAGCTAGGAAACCAGCTAGCCACGGCTCAACCACACAGGCAGGAAATGACTGCGCTTTCCCTTCTCATCAAACCTGCAGCTCAAATTCCCACCAATCACATGAAAGAGAGGCATGACAAATCCCTGCTAATGTACTGGGTTGGGGGGAGACCACTCTTTTTGTCAGCACATCAATTACTCACTATACACATAAGGTACAAGTATATACTTTTATGAGGCATTCATAATTCATCACAGGGATCAAATCAACAAAATCACAGGATAAGATTACACAACAGAAGCCGTTACATGGGCCCCTTCACTATACTTGATAAGGTCCCTTTTGTAAAACAATGGATTTGGGGAAAACATTCAAAAGGCTACAAAACAACTGTTTCCTCAGAACAAACAGGGGAAATATAAGATGTCATTAGAATGTGTACAAACAATCTCGGCCACGTGGTAATACACAAGTGGACACCTGCATGAACCAACAGAGGATGCACCAAACTCTGACTTCCAGCTGAGGCCGGAACTCCCAGCATCCCATGAGTGCAGCTGGGTGTCTGATCCAATAGTTTCCATTCATGCTCCAAAAAAACATACAGACAGTTTAAATGGCTCAGGTATAGTAGGAAGAGATGGTGCTTATAGTAACAGTGGGATAATAGTCGCTGGGAAGGGACTGCCCACAGCAGGTATAATAGGGAGAGATGGTGCCTATAGTAACAGTGGGGATAATGGTATCTGGGAAGGGACTGTGGATGTGGGATAGCAGGTTTAGTAGGGAGAGGTGGTGGCTACAGCAGCAGTGGAGATAACTGTGGCTATGGGATACTAGTACTTTTATAGCTGTGTTGTAGAATTTACAATATCTGGCAGTTAAAGGGTTGAACAAATACTGCACTGATTTAACTTTAAACTGTGCATACTTGTTTTTTTTGCAAGAATAAGCTCATGTACTCTAACTAGTGTTTGTCTACTCCTTAGCATTTACTACATTATAAACCTTGCCTATGTTAATTTTTTGTACAATCATGAGCCATAAATCCATTTCGCACCCTGATACTGGATATAAAGGAGCTATATATATTCTTTAAACAATTAAAAATGTATAACAATTAAAATGTATAATAAAGTGTGCATCTGATATAACCACAAGAGATCAGCTTAATTCAAGCTCTTAAACAGCCCTCTTCATAACAAGCAGTAATTTAAGCCATTAAATGTAAATGCCTTAAGCATCAACAGTAAGCAATCAATAAACCATAAAACAGTCGGAAGTTCTTAGCAGGTATCTAGCAGAGTGCTGGTCTATTAGCAGTTAAATAATAAAACTTTTCTCATTTACTCCCTGACCCCAATTTTAGTTAAGAATGATAAGCGGTCTCTGCAATGCACACACAAACAAAATCCTCCTTCTTGATTACTACTACTTGTATAATGCTGCATTGTACTGAACCAACTAGTTCCAGTTAAGAATTTGTTGATAAGAGGAAAGATTAAACAACACATTCTTCCTACAGGTATGGGATGCCAGGGAGCTGGTGTTTTCCATATAATGGATCTTTCTAATTTGTATTTTCATACCTTAAGGCAGGGGTCAGCAATCTTTACTATCAAAAGAGCCATTTTGCCCCTCTCCCACTAAAGAAAAATAGTCTGGAGCCACAAAACATAACACAGCTTATAAACTTTTTTAACCTTTTTTTAATTTTAACTGTTACAATAACAGAATACAACAAATAGAAGTGCATTGTGTATATGCAGGGCTACTTTGAAATAAATTAAACACTGAATAGCCCTATTAAATGTTAGTGTTCTCATCTATTTAATGTGACTTCTGTTTCTGAAGCTCCATGCTGATCTTCCTTCTCTTGTCTCGAGTGTGTGACCGCTGTAAGGACCATGATGAATCATCTTGCTGCGGCTCGGTCTTGCCTGTCACTCCTGGGACGTCTATACAGCCCTTGTCCCGGCTGGCGAATGCCTGAGAGTGCTTACCGCGGTCCCACACTCCAGAAGCCACCAGCAGGTGCGAGGGCTGTAAATACAACCTGACAGGCAAAGCCGCAAGACTGAGCCGCAGCAAGTAGGATGAAGAGCCGCATGCGGCTCTAGAGCCACAGGTTCCCTACCCCTGCCTTAAGGCTACTAGAAAATAATGTAAACAATAAAAAATCCAATAGGCTGGTTTTGCCTCTAATAAAGATTAATTATATCTTAGTTTGGTCCAACTACCAGGTAAGGTTTTATTATTACAGAGAAAGGAATTTGGATTATCTGGATAAAATGGAGTCTAAGAGAGATGGCCTTTCCTTAATTTGGAGCTTTCTGGATAACCGGTTTCTGGATAACAGATCCTATACCTGTACTATATAACCAAATTAAAACTGTTCTAGATTTGTGCAAAGAGATCCTATACATAACTCGGCACTACTTAAATAACCTCACTGTTATATTTTAGAAAATTAAAGGAAATGGAAAGCCAAAGAGTTACCAATAAGTCATCCATGACAGCTTTGGCTGCCACCCCCTGTACAGTTTTTAAATCCCGCTCGGCTATTGCTTTTATTATCTGGTACTGAATTGTAGAGCCGCCATCTATGATGGCTTGGTACAACAGAGGTCTGCTGTCCTGGAATGCACATAAGGTGCACTGGTGGTTATTTTTCATTTAAATATGATGTCTATTAGAGCCCCTATTTCATACTGAGCGACAATCCTCTACTAGAGCAGCAGTCTCCAATCGGAATTAGTATTTTAGCAAAATAGCACTCCATTTTAAAAATTACATTTTACATAATTTTCTTGCAAAACTTTATTAGTATAACTGCACAGAGGCCATGCAAACCAGGAAAATAAACCCATGTCCATAATTCTCATGAATTCAAAATGCAAAGTCCTGCTTACAGATCACCTTCCATGTGTTTATAATAGTGAATACTGTAGTACTATGTCAGGCTCACAGGTACGTCTCTTTCAGCACACTTATATTTTTACACATGGATAAGAGAGGAGATTTGAAGAGCAAAAACATTTAGCCCATATCACGTTTATTGATTTTTTTTCTTTTAGGGTCAGGGCATACAGGCAGATTCTGGGAGATTAGACGCCCGGCGACAAATCTCCTCTTCTTCAGGGTGACTAATCTCCCCGAAGTGCCTCCCCTGCCTTCCCGCAAGCTAAAATGTAAATCGCCAGCAGGATAGCACTCGGTACGATTCGTTTTCCGAAGTCGCCCGAAGTTTCCTCATGAGGCAACTTCGGGCGACTTCAGAAAACGAATCGCGCCCAGTGCCATCCCGCCGGCGTTTTTCATTTTAGCCGGTGCGAAGGCAGTTCGGGGAGATTAGTTGCCCTGAAGAAGAGGAGATTTGCCGCCGGGCGACTAATCTCCCAGAATCTGCCTGTGTGCCCTGACCCTTAGGAGGGGAAAGGTCTAATGTTAAACAAGAGGAGACCCACGGACAATGCAGGAGAGTTAGGGGCCATAACTGATAAAGGAAACTACATATGTCAGGGATGACTAACCTCTTGCCCTGCATCTAGAAGAGTTGTTATGGAACCTCTAGCAAAACTACACCCTACATAGCCCCTAACATTCAACAACATATTTGATTGCAGCAAGCATTTTAATTTCTTCAATGTATTGGGCACTGGGGCTGGAGTTGCATGAAATACAGTCACATACTGGCTGCCAACTCAGGTCACCTTGCTGCTTATTGACCAGCCCCACCAGTAATGTTTTATACCAATGTTATTAATAGGGGAAAATGTTAGCAGAGATAGGAAGGCCAGCATTTTTTCCAGAAAAGGTGACTTATCTATCTACCTATGTATAGCAATGTTAAGGGCCACAGATTATTTCTCCCAAAACTGTGATTTTGGGTCACTTGCCTGCTGCCAAGAAGAGCTCTTTTAGCATACTGGTACAGTCTCTGTATGTGCTTCTATCCACTGAATGGGGTCTGTTTCCAAAACAAGTTTACAAGTGCTTCTAATGCTTGGGCAATCATGCTTGATTTATATAAGCACCCCAGATGAACAGGGACACAAACTAGTTTTTCTGTATATGGAGGAGGTTAAGTTTAAGGATTGTTGCAGTTCTCCCAAAACTGGGGGGTAAATCTATATCATTTTGCCATATTTCATACAAAGTTCCCTAAGTGAGGGGTTGGGGAAACACTTCAGCCCAACAAATTGGACAACTGCTGCAGACTGTACCGATTTCTGTACAGCCATGAACTATGCATTAGTATTTAATTTTTAAGTTAGCCATGCAGAATATGTATTTAATATATGTTTGTTTGTGCACCACTAATTGCAAATACCATGTGCAGAATTACACTGTGAAAATGCTGTACATATATTGATTATAACCAGTTATTTCAAAATTGGAAATGGATACAAACAGGTTTTGCACCAGCAAAACCAGTACCCCCCACTAGATCCCTGCAAAGGACCAATAGAGAGGCTTGTTTTGTTGAACACTGTCTCATATCTTGTGTCCTGTATCCCTAACAACACAATCAGGGCACTTATTTTCAACAGCAGCACAAAAGACCGGGTTTAGGTTTCACCAAAGTCTTCTTTCACTTCCACGGCAACCAAAATACTGCAGAACAACAATAAAATTCACTATCCGTCCGACCTACTTGATGTCTGTATGACCTGTATTAGCAGAATGTGCAAAATAACAGCAATTTCTTATGTTGACAACATTAGTTGACGGCTCAGCATAAAAAGGAATAACAGACTATGGGTTAATTGGAAAAAGCATGTCTTTAAGATTTTATAGCACCAGGGATAGGAAGCTTTGCTCCTCTGGCTACTGGCAAACTACAACTCCCCAATTCAACAACATAAGGTGCAAATGAATGAAGTCACTGGAAAAATATGGACTCTCAAGCACAAATGACCCCACAACCAGCACCAGATGCATCACAGCAGAAAGTCACATAAAAGTTAAATTCTAACTTGGAATCATGATGAAATTCTCATCACATTGAGCACTGAGATGACCCAACTGCTCTCCAGGACTCATTGTTTATAAATTGTATCCATTCTGCTGCCTATCAGCCAAAAATAAAAGCATCAGCTCTTGCACCCTGTAGCCAACAAGAGCACAAAAGGATCCAGAATGAACCCACATTTTAAAGGGGAACTGCACCCACTTATTAAGTTGGGGAACTCATTTTTCTGTGGCTGGCTAGAAAACCAGATAAATATTTATTTAACACAGATACAATTGAAAATACATATTTGTGGAGATGCCACACTAGTTGTGGCAAGTATATGAAAATTGCGTAATACTGAACAAGTCGCACCGATATAAATAAGACAAACGTTTTAACTCCAGATTTCTCATCCCATCGCTGCATAAACTACACCTAGTACAAAGCGTTGGATCCCGGAATGCCACAGGTGTCTGTATATCAGGGAGAGATGCGACAGCGTCTAAACTACAGCTGGAAAGTCGCGGCGCAATCCCAGCCGGACACAGACAGGTTGTGCATCTCTGCCAAATGGCTGATTGTACCCACCCAGCCCCGTGTCTGACCTGTGTAAGGAAGAAGGAAAAGCAGCATCAACAGGTAAGTCCAGCTCATTGTGATCGTAAAGGATGGAAAGTGGCTCATTGTAGCGCAGCTCCGCGCTGTAGCCTCTCTCGCTCTAAACTTGCTCTGAGCTCAAGCCAGTCTGCAAGGTACTATATAGTTAGTGTGCTCCTGCCGCTACGCCACGCCTCTCTGCCTGGGAAACCCCTCCCCTCGCTTCTTATCCTGCCCCTTTTCTACTAATGTTTGCCGTCGAGGTTTGTTTTTGTGTTACGGCGCGTGTAGTGGGAAGGGTGTATTATCCAACTCTACGTACAGCCCTGTAGTAATTACGTTTTATTGTAGGATTGTAACCCTCAATCATCACAGTCCTAATTCTTTCATTAGTAAGCCTATATATACTGTATTTATATATATGGAATATATAGTTGTAATTAAGCCGCATGCCCAATTAATTAATCGCCTTACATTTCACTTCCGCTTGTGAAAATATGTCTACAGCATTTTATCAGTCCTAGAGCTCCAGAACATAAAACAAACACTGTAAAGTCAGAGACACGCTCAAATTCGGGGAGATTAGTCGTCTAGCGACAAATTGCCTCTTCTTCAGGCGACTAATCTCCCCGAACTGCCTTCCCGCCTGCTACAATGTAAATCCGGGTGGGATGGCACTCGGAGCGCTTCGTTTTCCAAAGTTTCCCTGTGAGGCAACTTCTGGCGACTTTGGAAAACAAAGCGCTCTGAGTGCCATCCTGTCGGCAATTTACATTCTAGCTGGCAGGAAGGCAATTCGGAGAGATTAGTCGCCCACGAAGAAGAGAAGATTTCGCCGGGCAACTAATCTCCCAGAATCTGATAGAGTGTCTCTGCCCTCACCCGGCCAGGGGCGCACTGCCAATGAGGCGAGTTGAGAAACTTGCCTCAGGCGGCACGCCGGACAGGTTTCCAGGGGCGGCAAAAAGCCCCTGGAAACATTAATAATGTGAGAGAGAGCAGTTGCGTTCTCCGCATTAGTGTTCCTGTCTCCCCTCCCAACATGTAAGCTGACGAGGGGGGGTAGCATTGCAGGAGCCGCCTCAGGCAGCGCTTTACTTAGAATCGGCCCTGCTGCCTGCAAAGATGCGATTTATCGCCGATCGACTAAATCTCCCCGAATCTGAGTGTGTGTCCCTGCCCTAAGTGAGTGTCAGATTGACATTAATTCCTATGGGCAGCCATGGGTGTGAAAGGTTTAGGGAGCCTACAGCTAAATCATTTTAGGGTCCCCCAACTTCGACTACATGATCTATTTCACAAAAGTACATAGTATGGTGAGCCTGTATTTTTTCTAGAAACTTAGTTAACCCTACTAGGGCCAAATAGGGCCATCACACTGTTCATTCGTATGAACACAATTTTGTATCAACTCTGACCTGAGCACACCGTTTTTAAAAACTGTTCATACAAGGTTAAAATGTGTGCGGAAAGGAATTTTTTTGCACACACAGCTGAGAAGGAATTAGAGGGAACATGTGCCAGTAGGGCAGACTCCATGGCACTGTGGAAGGCTGGCAGAGCTAGGTGGTTTTATAAAGTTTTGTGGTGTTTCGAGCACGTTGTGCCACACTGTCCCTTTTTGTGCACAAAGTTTCTATCACCTTGTGCACACTTTGTGCACTTTGAACACTATCACTATGGTAACATTATATGCACAATCCAGCAAGTTTCTCCAGTTTCACCCACTAGTGAGCTAACATGCCAGGAGAAAATAACTGGCCTTGTGGTTGCTATATAAAGGGCACTTGTTGGGCAAAAATATTATCCCCAACCAAACGTGCGTGCCCACACTCCGGTTGCGGGTAACAGTAGTTTTTTTGTTTTTTTTTAAAAATTGCCCCCCGCCAGCAGTAGGCCACCCACACCAGAAGGGAGCTCCCAGTACGAGCATCCATGTTGGGGCACACTCATGCGCATTATGAGCGAATGCTGTAACTTGCTCATTACGACATGGCCACTCACACTGTGAGCCCCCTCACAATGCAAGTGTTCTAGCACTGGCAGGGGGCAATTTAAATTAAAAAAATCTACATTTACCCCCAACCAGAGAGCAGTCTCTATTAGCCGGTACCTTTTGTTGGGTATAATATTTTTGCTCAACAGGTGCCCTTTAAGCAATCTGGCTTGGGTCCAAATTACCCTACCAACCATACAATGATTTGAATAAGAGACTTTAGTATGAATAGCAGCAGGCCATAATCGGAAGATTATTAATAGAAATTAGCAGTAACAATACATTTATAGCCTTACAGAGCATTTGTTTTTAGATGGGGTCTGTGGCCCCCATTTGAAAGCTGAAAAGAGTCAGAAGACAAATAATTCAAAAACTATAAAATAAGAAAAAATGAAGGCCAACTGAAAAGTTGCTTAGAATTAGCCATTCTATAACAAAGTAAAAGTTAACTTAAAGGTGAACCACCCCTTTAAAGCTACTCATGCTGTTTGTTTGTTTGCTTACTAGCCAGCATAGCTGATTAGGATGAAAAATGCCCACGGTAAGCTCCTGCATTTCTCCATTCTCTTGCAAATATTTTCAGGTGGAATAGCACTAATACCTGCACTTCTGAGTGTTTCAAATTCATGAGAAGGCTGGAGGTGATCACTGCGCTTGGCATCATCCTAAAGAGATTGGGTTATCACGTTGGATGCGACGGAAACAAGGTAAGTAATGGCAGTGTCGGATCGTGTCGCATTGTGCAGCGTCTGCATCTGACAGTCGCGTCGCATCAACAATGCGACACGATGCGACAATTGAATTACTTACCTTATTTCCCTTGTATCCGACGTGACGGAAGTTAGAAGCGCGAAGCCTGAAACGTGCCTGCTCAGGATCACAGTATTGCTGCATTACTTCATCAAAGCCCACCTAGGGTTGCCACCTGATGTGAACATATTAATTAATATTAATGCAATTGACAGGGACAAAAATGAAAAACTTTGCAGGCAAAAAACAAAAGCAGTGGGACAGATACAGTAAATCTGCACTTGAATGGGGGGAGATAAGGTGGGTGATGTGAAAAAGAAGAGGGAAAGTGAGGAGGCCTTTGTTTTATTTTACAGACATACCATCTGTAGCCCCTCTAGGATCTTCTATGGGTACAGGCTTCCTTTGTGTTTAATTATTTAAGTATTTTACTTTTCCTGCTCACTGCAAAGCATGATACTGCTAATTATCAAAGTTACAACATATTTCTACTGTCACAATTAGAAATTAGAGATTTGTCTCATTTGCAGTGCAATATGACGTAGACGTTTGGGGGAGAACTAAAAGGGTTAGAGGGGTGATCTGTATCTGTAAAATAAAGCCAGAGTCGTTGTAACTTTCCCTCTTCTTTCCCTCATCTCCCACCTTATCTCCCCCCACATTCAAGTGCAGATTTACGTGCCCCACTGCTTTTTGTTTTGGCCTCCCTGATATGATGTCTCTGAGACACAAGAGTCCTAAGGGGGACGTCTCTCCCCCTCGGATTCCCGCTCTGTGCTTGTATTTTGGCTCTGTGCAACTGAACGGTCGGTTTGTGCTGAAGTAGGGACACAAAGCTCAGCTGATATCTCCTGCTGTACTAACAAAAGCCTCCCCAAAGCAAACACTAGTCAGGCTCGTTAGCTAAAGCTAATCGTCTCTCTGGTGCATACATACAGTAGTTGTGTGTAGCCTGTAACTCACATTGGCACTAGAGGAATATTTGCAGCTCACCTTTAATTCAGAATGTCCTATTTTTTAGCAAATTTTCAGTTTTCATTTCATTTTATTAATACTTTATTTGAACTCTTTGCTTCCCTCCTTTACCCTTTTCCAGATAACAGTTAAAAATCTGGTTGTTATATTCTGACCAAAAAAAATATTCTTGTGCTTAAATTTTACATTTATTTTACCATATATATGGTATAAAGCCTTATTTATTTCACACAGATAGAACGTAAAAAGGCAATTACAATTGGGCACATGGCAAAGTTATTTAAGGGGTGGTTCACCTTAAGGGGGGCGGCAGACAGGGAGATTAGTTGCCCAGCGACAAATCTTCTCTACTGCGGGCGACTAATCTCCCCAAATGCCTTCCCACCGGGAAGAGTACGAAACGCCGGCAGGATGGCATACAAATCGTTTCGGAATTCTGAAGTGGCCTCACGAGGAAACTTCAGGCAACTTCGGAAAATCAAAGTGATTTGTTTGCCATCCCGCCGGCAATTTGTATTCTTTCCGGCGGGAACGCATTTCGGGGAGATTAGTCGCCCACAGTTAGGGTTGCCACCTGTCCAGTTTTGATCCGAACAGCCAGGTAATTTGAAGGCCTGCCCAGGTCAAAACTTCCTGCACAGTTTTCCAAATTAGGAAAACCGGGCAGGATTCCCCATGATTGACATGCCAATCGCTGCATCATAGCCACGCCCCTGACATAACGGCCTGCCCCCACTGCATCACGACCCCACCTCCTGCCCGGTCTCCACCGGCAGAAAAGGTGGCAACCCTACCCGCAGTAGAGAAGATTTGTCCCTGGGCGACTAATCTCCCTGTCTGCCAACACCCTTAACTTTTAGTATGTTATAGAATTTTTTATGGTTTTTGAATTTTCTTTTTTATAGTTTTTGAATTTTTTGTCTTCTTTTGATGCAGTTCTAGCTTTCACTGACCCCATCTATGAAACAAATGCTCCGTAAGACTTACAATTTATTGCTATTGCTACTTTCTATTATTCATCTTTCTATTGAGGCCCTTTCCTTTTCATATTCCAGTCTCTTATTCAAATCAGTTCATGGTTGCTTGACTTACTTGGACCCTAGCAACCAAATTGCTGAAACTGCAAACTGGAGAGCTGCTGAATCAATAGCTAAATAACTCAAAATCCACAAATGATAAAAAATGAAAACCAGTTACAAATATTTGTCTCTACATCATATTACAAGTTAATTAAAAAGTGGACAACCCCTTTAAAGGGCACCTGTGGTCAAAAAATATTATCCCTAACCAAAGGTGCGGGCTAATAGAGCCTGCACTCCAGTTAAAGCAGCTTTTTAAAGATTGGCCCATGCCAGAAAGCTCCCCAGGAGGGAGCTTTCGGTGCAAGCGGCCATGTTCGTCAGAGTGCATACGCATAACTCGCTTATGATGTCATGTGCATAATGAGCAAGTTGCAGCATTTGCTCATTATGCGCATATGTGTGCCCCAACATGGCTGCTTGCGCTGGGAGCTTTCTTCAGGGTGGGTGGCCTAGTGCTGAAGGGGGCAATTTTTAGAAGAGAACTACTGTTACCCCCAACCGGAGTACGGGCTCTATTAGCCTGCACCTTTGGTTGAGGATAATATTTTTTGGCAACAAGTGGCCTTTAACCATGCAAGGCTCCTGGCTAAATTGTTATAAAAGTATTTCATGTAAACATTAAATAAACCCAATAGGCTGATTTTACTTCCAATAAGGATAATAATTATATCTTAGTTGGGATCAACTACAATTTTTATCGTTATAGTTAGGGTTTCTGGTTAAAACCTGTATCACATACTGTTTCTAGGAAAAACAGCTAATCTAACATCTAATTACATATCTAATGACATTTGTGCATTGCACCTATGCAGCTTGCATCACAAAAGGCAACCGCTTGCATTTCTTCACTAAACAAGGTCGTATGGGAAATTGAAGAACGTAACCTTTTTACCGCTGTAGGGCCTTTGAAATACCATACAAAATGCAAGTCAGGTTACATATTAGCTGCTTCATAAAAAATGATGAAATCATTAAAACAGCATTATATGTACTGAAAAGATTGCCTTTACAAAGAAGCTTTTTAATCAAAGGGCATTTCTTTTTAATATCAAATCATGTTTCGTATATAATTTTTAGTTTTAGAACGCTTGATTAAAGGGATAGAAATTTGCACTATTACCGGTATATGGCAGTTGAAGTATTCCTAACAGCCAACATTGTTACTGAACACTTACCAATTATTCCCTTTCTGATATGTGTTTAGGGGTTACATGTGTATTGGTGCAATCTGAACCTATTGCTTCTGGGCTCCACAGCAAAATCTTTTAGAAGCCAATAGCTCCTCAATAAACTGGGGAAGATATGTGTAGCACACAGGACCGCCATCAGGGAAGACAGTCGTCCCGGGACTGGCAGAATTTAAAGGGATACTGTCATGGGAAAAACTGAAATCCATTTCTCAAAAGAGCAAACAGATTTTTTTTATATTCAATTTGGAAATCTGGGGCTAGACATTTTGTCAATTTCCCAGCTGCCCCAAGTCATGTGAGAGAGCGGGGGAGAGAGCGGAGAGCTTGGTAACTTGGGAAAATCAGGGGAGTTGTCACCTCTGTAAACCCAAGCTTGTTGACTCCTTGCTGACTCACATAGACAGAATTGACAGCTGCAGGGTCATTTTGTAAACACTGTATCAGGTGTTTGGGACCTTGATGTATCTGCACCATGCTTATAATTTTAATGCCAGTTTAGTCATAAGAAACAACACTTATCCCTTCAAGCCAGTGTTCAACATGCAGCCCTTCAAATACAATTCCAGCATAAAACTATGCACGGGCTATAATAGCTACTCATTTGGAACATTTGCCAAACCAGAAGATCTTTACCCAGTTTGGCCACCAACAACATTATCAAACTCTGGGTGATGCAATCATTTGGTCCCTGGACCAACAATCATAACAGGGGCCTAGGGAGATGACCACATAAATATGTTCCTCACCTGGTAAATTACAAACCTGCCCAATAAATATTTGGCTAATTTTCAGCCATATATTTTGTGGGCAGTTGTAGACACAGTTCATTAAGCTATAGGCCCTTATAATGTTTCAGTGGATGCTGGAAGTTGTAGATGAGCAAAACGTGTAAAGCTGAAAGTTTCCCAGCCTTGCTTTAAACATTTCCTTTTTTTGCAGACTATGCTTAGAGGCAAGTCCAGTACCTTCTAAGAACCTGACACGGATGCATTTTGATCTGGCATATTGTTTACCTCTGCCCTGGACTGTAATTGTGGCTAATGTCAGAAACACAATATATGACAGCAACAAATCTGGATTAAAGCAAGGGCTGCTGGTTAATGTGTCTGTTACAGATCAGTGGTTATAAATTACTTTCACAAAAGAGCCGCTTTGTTGGATATGCAAAATCCTGACTCCACAGAGGTGGCCACATTTTGCTGTTGGGGTGTAACAATAGAGGCTGCAGCTGCTCAGGGGCCCAGAATCTTGGTGGGGATCTTGACTCATGCACCATTTCAGTATAAGTGTGCAAGTCAGATCATCTTATCAAACGTTTGGAGACTGTAAAAAGATTTACTGTAGTGCCTTTAGCTACACCACTGTTTGCTGCAATTTAATACATTTTATGGAAACACTATAAACATGTGCCATTCAGAAAGGGTTTGGAGCACATTAATGCTGAGTAGGCAAGAATCTGTGGGAAAGAAAAAGTTCATGCATGCCCAGTTCAGTCACTCACCAATCAGAAAGCTGCATTCTACTGCTCAGTCAATCAAAACAGATTTATAATAAAACAGAGAATAACAGTAAACTGCTTTTAAATTATATTATAACAAGTGTGGCAATACATAGGAAGTTAGTGGGTTCCCTAAAATTTCCATATAGCGTTTAGATTGTCCATACTTGGTAGCAAGCCCTGACTAACAATCTGGATTCTGGCAAATGCCAAATGCCAGAGAGGTTCCTATAAGCTGCCCTAGATGGGTGCTTTTTATTGGGCACTTGTGGTGCTGGTTACGCATTTGTGTAATTAAAATGCCAGAGCTTGTTTTGTATCTCAGTCTGATATGGTCTAAAAATTATGGAAATATCCATTATCCAGAAAACCCCAGGTTCCTAGCATTCTGAATAACAGGTCCCATACCTGTATCTATAGTAATAAGTCAAATCAACTGGGCTTGCTCTATTTTTTTATTTACCAAAACAACGTCTGCTTAACTTTATTAAGGAATACACTTTCATTATCTCAGCAATGAAAAATGCTTTGAGTTCCTTTCAAGTTTCACTTATAGCAAAGAAAATATAATCTTAAAACAAGGATTGCAGCTTCAACCAAAAGAGATTCTGGCTTTAAAGTTGTGTGTCTGACCAATCACATCAAAGCATTTTCTCACTGCTGAGAAGTTCAAAGTTTATTGCTTAATATAGCCAAGCAAGCATTGTTTTTTATTTTTGTTTTTTAAAAAAAAAACAATATGCAATTATAATTTGTAGTGTAGTTTATGGAAAATAGTTGTAGATATCACATGAACAATTTTGGCAGCTTCCACAATGACAGATGTGTGTTCTGTTGTACTGTATTCCATTTAGTAATGTAATAGAATGCATTAGATCAGTTATCACCAACCAGTAGCTCGTGAGCACCATGTTGCCCTCCATCCCCTTGGATGTTGCTCCCAGTGGCCTCAAAGCAGGTGCTTATTTTTGAATTCCAGTCTTGGAGGCAAGCTTTGCTTGTATAAAAACCAGGTGCACTGCCAAACAGAGCCTCGATGTAGGTTGACAATACACATAGGGGCTACCAAATTGCCAATCACAGCACTTATTTGGCAGCCCAAGAACATTTTTCATGCATGTGTTGCTCCCCAACTCCTTTTACTTCTGAATGTTGCTCACAGGTCCAAAAGGTTGGGGGTCACTGCATTAGATCCCCACAGGCAGACTGCAAAGGATTCTAAAGTCAGACAGACAGACCAGCACAGTGTTCACTTAACAGTGCAAACCTCTTTACCCCTGTGCTGTTTACATGCTAGATTACATGTAGTTTTGGATTGAGGTGCAGATTGACTTTGTAGAATCTTTCTGAGACCCTGCAGCCTGCTTATCTTTCGCAATACATTTTAAATCTGTCTTTTCCCTGACCCCAACAGAGACCTAAGTTAACTCTTCCCTATCTATCTCATGATCTGGCTTTTCCTGAGTATTTTCCTGAGTATTTACTCTAAAGAACATTAGAACATTGCTGGGTATATATTAAAAACACATACCAGAACTTGTAAATGTAGTAAACAGTTAATGCTGTGCTGTGGAAGGATGGCCCACCACCCAGACCAAGGCCCACTGTGGATTTTCCTTGGTACCCAAAATGCCAGCCCAGCCAGGCGTCACTTATAATTATTACTTATCTTTTTATTCTTACAGAACTGGAGTATGGAAGGCATCAGAAAGAAAGGACCAAACTAATGGGTCGCTTTATGCATGTGGGGGAGCTGGCCTGCTACAGGGGTGACTTTAGCAGAGAATAGAATTTCTCAAAAGTGACAAATTCCCATACTAGGCAAGATGCAGCAGAAGGAAATGTGCCCCTAAACTTTTTGAACGGCAAGGTGTGTTTTAAATTAACAAAAGCTTTTCTGCATGCTCACCCACTAAACTTTACCAGGGTCATGTTCCATATTATATGACCATTATTCTGTTTTTGATAGGCAACACACTATATGCAGGAATGTACTCATGGCTTTTCTGTGTGATCAATAGAATTACTCTGTTTGTTTATTACATACCAACTTTAATCAATATCAGTTCACTAGTTTTAAGGGCCATTATGGTAGGATTGACATTTGATGACAAATGTTTCGCATTCTTGTGGACTAAAATTCAAGGTTAAAAAGCTGTAGCTGAAGCAAGTTGATCTTGTAGTTTCTCATGACATTTTTGATACTATTTACAGGGCTGTGAGAAGACATATGGAAGCTCCTACTCATATTAACAAATACAAATATGCAGATAATTAATGCTCTGTCAATATGATTTACTATTCTGCTCCGCTATTACATTAAATTATGGTACATACTCATGTTTATACTGCTCTTTAAAAAAAGCCTTTGAACTGCATTCAGAGTATCATTAATCTTACAGTCTTGTGACTCTGCTATAAAATATGTTTCAAAGCTTTCTGTTTTTTTTTTTACAGAAATGACAGACACAAAAATATATCTACAGGTACCTTATCTGCTTGTTCCCAAGAGTCACTATGGTAAAAGCTAACCTGAACTCTCTAATATTACCTGAAGGGGGAGCCACTGATTGGCACACCCTAATGATTAGTTCTAGCCATCAGAAGGCAGCACTTATAGCAAGTGTTTGAGTTGTAAGTAAGATTTATATTTCTAATAATGTGCTCTGGGTTCTGGGACACTAATTTCCAGCCTGATATTTTGGCATTCCTGAGCACCTTTTTTGTTGGTCTACAGGGGTCCACAACCTATTTTATCCACAAGCCACGTTCAGATGTAAAAAGAGTTAGGGAGCAATGCAATCATAAAATATTCCTGGGTGGTTTGAAATAAATGTTGTGATTGGCTATTTGGTAGACTTCATGTGGACTGGCAACTACAAGAGGCTCTGTTTTGCAGTACACCTGTTTTTTATGTAACCACAATTTGCCTGATTAGCCTCCAAACCAGAAATTCAAAAATAAGAACCTGCTTTTAGGCCACTAAACAAGGAAGCACCTAAGTAAAGAACAGTCGGTATTCTAAAATCAAATAGTTATTAACTTTTATACAATAAGTATAGTTATAATAATGATAAAAGAGAACACATAAAAGTCCTAAATTGAAGTACCGGAAAGCCTGCACTAGTTGTTCTGTAATGTATGAAGAAGACTTGGCCACTGTTTACTTTGGTTAGAGTTAGATTAGACTTAATAAGAAAGAAATACTGTTCACTGTACATCTCATCCATGCTCTGGCATTTAATTTTTCAGCCAATTAGCAGGCGAGCATATATTCCTCACATTTACATTTTTCAGCCAATTAGCAGGCGAGCATATATTCCTCACATTTTACACAGTAAGTAGGTGGGATGGAGACTCAGTTGTGTAGGTATTTTCTGAATTATAGATCCCTCCAATGTCTGCAAGGAAGGCTGAGCGCAAATTGAGTGTACAATGCATACCGACCATATTCTCGGGTTTGTATATCTGACTGCATTCAACAAGACACCTGTTGCTAAATGATGGCAGTCATGCAATAACAAGAACGCTACAAACCTAAGACATGTATGAATACGTCCAATTACCAGTGCAACACCTTTGTTATCTTAGAGTCATTCCAAGATAGCACTTAATTCTAGCTCAGCTTCCTGTCTTTGACCCTCCTTTGCTCTTTTGATTTGTTGCTATTTTCAGATTATACATTTCTTCCTACTTTCAGTTTGTATAGATCAGCTGATCCTGAACCTGGTGAGCATTTTGATAATGTTTCTGATTTTACTACAGTCCTCCAGTTCTAACATTAGTAGAGTTGCTCCTACTGCTTTCAGGTTCTATATGTTGAACATTTATTGTTATCTACTAAATTAATTGTGCATTCTTTCCCCATCTCCAAACCCTTATTACTTTTATTAAAAAATACATGATTTGATCATGTCATGTGCTTGACTTCCAAGCAGATTGATAGAGAATGCAATTAAATTCACAAAAATAAATCCCAAGCAGAAATAACCAGGCCATCCAGAAGCGGTGTTGGACTGGGACACCAAGGACCCACCAGCCTTTAAACAGTCCTAAACCCTTTCATTCTTACTGTCAATGTAAAAGATGAAAATAGCATAGAACGTACAGTTTTTTTTACCACTAGGTGCCAGTTCGCTGAAGTCTATTTTATTCATAGTGATTTCACAGCAGCCAGAGTGGCTGTTTTCAAAAAGAACATTGAGGATCAATTCTATGTGAGCAGCTGTGCTCTCCTGTGTGTTGTGTTTATTACATTATTGCTACTATAGTACACACTTTCTTTAAGCACAGAGAATACAGGTAGACTGCATAGCACTGAGAGATAGTGTGCAAGCAGAACATCTCCATTCCTGTTCTGTTTACAGCAATTATATATGGTTGTTTGAGGAACCAGAAAAATTGCATGTACTCAGGCAAGCCAGTCCAACACTGTCTAGAAGGGTCCTGCTTGACTTGCTAATTAGTAGAAAAAGGAGAAGTCAAATGAATGTGTTTGAGTTTGTTTGGTGAGAAGCAGTACAATATGAATGTGATGCAAATAGATACCTGTTATCATGCACATATTAATTAGTACACTTGTTTCTGAAGTCATTATTTGAAGTCATGTAGGACCAGTAAAAAAGCCTATATGGTTACCAAAAGTACATGGAGGTCTATATGTACAGTACATGCCTCTCAAACCTTTAGGTGTAAGGAGCTGCCATCTAATGAAAATAAAACATGTAGGTGTTACATCACAGTAATACAGACATGCTGTGATCAGTTCACCATCTTTATGTCACATACAGAGACTAGCTTTCCAGTCTCCTCCCACTATTCCCACTTAGAGAAACAAACCCTTAAATAAAAAAAACCCTACCCTACATAGACCCCCTCCCTCCTCCCCCCCAGCCTAGCTGCCCCCCAGGGCAAAAGCCCCTAACTCTTTACTTCCCACTTAGAGAAACAAACCCTTAAATAAAAAAAACCCTACCCTACATAGACCCCCTCCCTCCTCCCCTCCAGCCTAGCTGCCCCCCAGGGCAAAAGCCCCTAACTCTTTACTTACCCCTCCGTACAGATATTATAGTGAAAGCTTGGGGCCCTAGTGTTTTCCTTTTAAGGGATCTTTCTGGATCACCATACCTGACGTCAGTTAAGTATTGAATAAACCCAATACTATTTTTCCCACTAATATGGATGGATGCAGACTACTTTAATTATAGTCAAGTACAATGTGCAATTTTATTATAAAAGAAAAAAAGTAAATAATTTTTTAAAGTTAGAATTGAATGATTGAATGTAAGTGGCTTGAGTGGTTTTAGATTCTCATAGGGTTGCAAAAGGTGTAGATAGCAAAGGTGGGCAAAGATTTTCTCGTTGGATCCAGAAATGTCTAGTTCCCCCTCTTTGTGCATAGGCACACTACAGTATATGTAAATAAAAGGAAAGTTGAGAACACACAGTAACTTATTCCTTAAGGCAGTACTTGTTCAAATTTCTTCTGCCACAATAAAAAAAATAAAAAGGGTTGTAACTGTGTATTTTAATCCATGTTTGGCTCACTGGCATCTCATTGTTTCTTCAAGAGATCAGCTGAGTTCTATTGATACAAAGCATTTCCCCGTGACTTGCAAATATGTTAGCATACATTTGTAATCTCTCCATGTGTCTTACGTGCTGTCAAAAATCTAGGCTCTATGCACAATATATACAAACAAAATAAACAGGCAAACCTTCCACAATACAAGTGTCTTTGGTGATGGTGGTTTTCCAGTAGATGTAGAGGTGAATGCATCTGTTAGAAAAATAAGCTAGCGCTGACAATGAAAACACTGGCTTTAAAATTCCATAGTATAGTTTCTTAACTGAATAACCCTTAGACAATGCTTGTTTCAGAATTACAAGTACAAAAGAAATTTTGATGTTTCTTGTCATATTTTCAGGGCAATAACCTGGAACATTACGTTATATTTACATTACCTATGGGTCACAAGCAGGGCTGCCATTAGAAATCACAGGGTCCCATACAACAACATTTTCTGGGGCCCCACCGACCACCCACCCCAGCACCCAAGCCCCACCCCAGATCCCACCCACACCATAGTTAAAAGACCACTCAGACATCAGCGCTAAAAACGGTAATCCCCCCCACAAGCCATTGATGGTGAGGGCCCCCTTATAAGTTTAAAAAAAACCTGTGGCACCAGGGCCCCCCATAAAAGTTTTTAAAAAAACATTTGTGGTTAGGGCCCCCCTATAAGTTAAAAAAAACTTTGGCGCCAGGGCCCCCCATAAAAGTATTTTTATAAAAAAAAAATATTGGTGCCAGGGCCCCATAAAAGTTTTTAAAAAATCATTGGTGGTCAGAGCCCCCATACGTTAAAAAGAAAATGTTGGTGCCAGGGCCCCCCATAAAAGTTTTTTTTTTTTTTAAAAACATTGGTATTAGGGCCCCCCTTACAAGTTAAAAAGAAAATTGGGCCCCCAAAAATATTTTTTTAAAAAACTTTGTTGGCAAGGGCCTATAGAGTATTAAAATAATATATTGGTGGCCAGGGGTTTAATAAAAACAAAAAACCAAAAAACACATTGGTGTTCAGAAGAACTGAACTCTTGGCTTCAGGACTTCAACATCGGCTATTTTCGTGGCTGCGGGACTTCATCTTTGGCTCCTTTTGTGGATTCGGGTCTTTTTGCAGCTTTGGCTCTTCGGGTGTGGAACAGGTGTGGAACAGGTGTGGAACAGGTGTGGAACGGCTTTGGTGCTGTTAAGGGGGGCCCGGCTATTTCGAAAAGTGCAGCACAACCAGGCCCCCCTTTAGGCCTGGGCACAGTACAACAGTACACCCTGTGCCCCCCTGATGGTGGCCCTGGTCACAAGCCTTACAAGCCCTTTTGCGGAATTCACTTCCTGCTGCTTACTGACTTTTGTGTTTGAATGGCAGGCTCAGGTGTCTGAGCCCAGCATCAGACTGTGGGTCTGGGGCCCACCAGGTTGCCGTGTCAGGGGACCCCATACCTCCCAGGCCCCCATGGTTGGGTCCAGCTTTAAGCTGTCTAAGCCCTGAAACAGAGCGCAGAAACTAGTGGCAATTTGAATCTTAATGCAGTGTGTAAAGGGCAAAATATGGCTGACAGATGCACACTGCATTAACTCTGTTCAAACTGCCACAGGTCTAGAGAAACATCTAGGGTCTAATATCATACTGGATGCCTACAAGCCTCTGAAAAGGAGTGCAGAGACCGGTGACAATACTAGAAAGACAGAACACACTGTTCTTTGTGGTAAATGACCCTTTATATAGCTAGCCTAGTGTTTTTTGTGTTTACAACTGGCAACTCATTTACTGAAAATGTAGACAAGTTAAATCCTCAGACTGTATGGCCAATTAGCAGTTGATTAACATGTCTGCATACAATCCTATGCAGTCTGCAGCAAGCATTTACATGAATTGCGAGTAATTCACACAGTATGGGGATCAACTGGTAATCTTCTCAGTGTTAAGATTTTAGATACACTTGTGTTCCTGAAGCCATTGCAGAGGTAGTAGTTAATAAACATATACCTAAAGCTTTCTAGTCTAACGTCTAATCTGCCTAATCTTCATAGTGGCCTTATTACATCAGTGTCTAATGGGATAATTATGTATTGAGTAGAACATTTGTCTTGCAAACATTTACCCTTCGGTTAATTATTATCCAAAAATATGACAGCCGGTCTCCAGTTGTTGAATAGCTACACTTGTTTAGTAGCAGTGTTGTGGCATGGTTCATTGGGCTTATCCTCAGTTACGTTATTTGCATGTTTACAGATCTTGTTAGTAAGATCCTATTGTATTACCATTTCCAGGTATGGGTCCTGTATCCAGAAAGCTGGGGACTGGGGTTTCCTGGATTTCTGGGGCTTTCCATTATTTGGATCTTCCTACCTTAATTGGGTTGTTCACCTTTGAATGAACTTTTAGTATGATGTAGACAGATAGTGATATTTTTATTATTTGTGTTTTTTTTCAGCTGCTCTCCAGTTTGCAGTTTTAGCAAGCTGGTAGCTAGGGTCCAAATTACCCTAGCAACCATTCATTGATTTGAATAAAAGACTAGAATATGAATAGGAGATGGCCTGAATAGAAAGATGATTAATAAAAAGCAGCAATAAAAATAAATGTGTAGCCTTACAGAGCATTTGTTGCTTACAATTAGCAATTCTTTAACATACTAAAAGTTAATTTAAAGGTGAACCGCCCCTTTAAGTTTACTAGAAAATCATGTAAAGATTAAATAGGATTGTTTTGCTTCTAATAAGGCTTCATTATATTTTAGTTTGGATCAAGTACAAGGTACTGTTTTATTATTACAGAAGAGAAGAAGGAAATTGTTTTTAAAAATTTGGATTAATTGGATAAAATGGAGTTTATGGGAGGCGGTCTTTCCATAATTTGGAGCTTTCTGGATAATGGGTTTCCGGATAACAGATCCCAAGTATTACCTTATCCAAAGTCTTTGATATTTCTATGTACAGTATAACATATCATACAACATACCTTCACTACTTTTATATTGTGTGAAAAGTTGCAGCAAAATGCTGAAGAATCTGGTGTAACAGTCTTAAACCTACAGCACAGTGGGCATTTTCTGAGTGACATAACGCAGAAACTATGCCTGAGAAAACTGAGAAAAATGTTTAAGTTTATCTTTAAATAAGAAAGAAAGAAAGAAAGAAAGAAAGAAAGAAAGAAAGCAATTTCCCATATCAAAACTTTTCCCCCCTCTTTTAAATGTCTCCTGTCTATTTTACCGAATACTTGAGGGCAGATTTATCAAGGGTCGAATTTCGAAGTAGAAAAAACTTCGAAATTCGACCATCGAATAGAATCCTCCGACATTCGAATTCAAGGATTTTATACATCGTACGATCATATTCCGAACGATTTTTCCCCCAAAAAATCCTTTGACTTAAAAAAACATAGCAAAATACAAAGGAGGTCCCCCATAGGCTAAACACCAATTCGGCAGGTTTAAGTTGGCGAAGTATTGAAGTCGAAGTTTTTTTAAAGAGACAGTACTTCGATTATCGAATGGTCGAATAGTCGAACGATTTTTACTTTGATTCAAAGTCAAAGTAAATTCAAAGTCGTATTATCCTATTCGATGGTCGAAGTATCCAAAAAATTACTTCGAATTTCAAATTTTTTTACTTAGAAAATTCCCTCAAATTCACATCGACCCTTGATAAATCTGCCCCAACAACTGCAGTTTGTTTAAGCATTAATTAAAGAGAATTGCTGATGACCTATCAGCTTCACAGAGGAAGGGCATAATAATGTACATAGATGTTTTCTTTGGCCCAGGAATACATAGGATTAACCAGGAATATTTAGAAGAAACTAGACAGTGTGGCCACAGGAAGGGGGAATCTGGGAGATGTTATCACACTCTTTACCAATAGAATCTGTTAATTAGGTATTATCTACTGGTTATTCAGCATTTCAACATACTGTAATTTGCATTATGTAATCCTAATTTAATGCTTGAGGTACTAATGTTGTGGTCTAGCAATCCTGTTTGTCTCCCCTGGATTAAAAAGTTATTTGTTTTTTAATACATGTAGAAACTGACAATTGCTTAGTTACAAGACCACAGTCCATCAAGTTCAACCCCTCCTAATGAAACCCAGCATCCATACACACACGCCCACACCGACCCCTTCATACACTCACATTAACTGCACATACCAATATCCTTTAATGTACTTATACAATTTACTCTAATGTACTTAGTACCGTAGTATGGATGCATTGATGATAAGTTGTTACCATTCATATTCTTTAGGGTCCCACATGGACAGTCTACCCAATGTGCAACCCCTCTAAAGACAACTGTCCACACATTTCTATTAAAAAAGAAAATGACTTTGCAGATGCTGAGATAGGCACCTCTCATAATAGTTTGTACAACTCGAAAGGCTGTCAGTTTCACAATTTTGGCAAATTTAGCCTTTGTTGCCTCTAGCTCATTTGCACTATATTTCCCAGCATCCCCAAGCAGCCAGGCTGCTGCTCATACTAAAACCATGATTAGATGTTACTATTTTGTTATTTTACATCTCAAGGTTGATTATATTGATGATTATTATTAAAGTGCTATTGAAATAATGGGATCTAAGTGACATTTTACGATTTTATTGAAATTTTCATTACTACGCAGACAACTTTCTTACTATCCCTAGCCCTATTTACCAAACCATACGCCAACATCATTCATAATAGCAAATTGCAGAACACATCAGAAATTGCCCTGGAATTCTGGGGAAAACACTGGATTGTGGGTAAAACACATGCCGACTGGTGTCAATTTTTGCACTTTAAGGGGCAGATTTATCAAGGAGCGAAGTGAAAGTTAGAATTTGCGAATTCGAATTGTAGAGTTTTTTTTTTATGGCCAAAATGGTCAAATTCGACTAGGGAGTTATTAAAATTCAATTCGAGTTTTTTAAAAAATTCAAATTCTATTTTTGAGACCTATCATACACTGACCCTTTAAGAACTTGAATTTGACTTTTCGCTACCTTAAACCTGCCGTATTGCTGTTTTAGCCTATGGAAGATGTCCTGGGATCAATTTGGAGTTGTTTGCAGCCTTCCTGACATGCAAGTTTTTTTCAAGTTTGTGGGTTGATCCTATTACCCGACTTTGAAAAATTTGATTTTTTTAAATAAATTTCGATTGGTCAAATTTCAAGTTCATGGGAGTTTATGGGAGTCTTAAATAGCTCCTATGAACTTGAAATACAACCCTTGGTAAATCTGCCCCTTAATATTGCACTTGTGTTTGTAAATGCGTCTTGTGTCTTTTGGCTAGGACAATGCCCCCTTATCTTTTTAGGATTCCCCAAATCTGCAGATCATTTTACCCCACTAAGGCCCTACATCTTTGGGCCTTCATGTAGTCACTGGCTCTGCTGTTCGTATTGTGACCCTCTGTTCAAGGCAATTTAGTTTGTTACACAAAATATTTACCTTAGAGAAATCTCTCAATAAGTGCACAGTTCTATTTAAGTCCCATTTATGCAATCTGCCAGCAGGCACACAGCACTGTCACATGAAATCTAAAACCTCTTTTTAACCCAAATAGCATCTTAAAAATAAAAACATTTTGCAACAGGTTAAGAAGTTGTTTCCACAAAATAGCCCCATCAAGTAAGTATGGTACTAAACTAAATTTCAGTTTCTTTAAGGTTAAAATTTTTTCTAGATCTTTTCAGGCCCATGTACCTGCCTTCAGTTAAGGTGGCCATAGACGCACCTATAATATCGTACCAAACCAATTTTCGTACAATATTCAGTGCGGTGCGATGCATGTATGGTGGGAGATGAGCCGACTGATATCAGCAGAAGACTTGCATATCAGACACCTTTGAAGACACCCAAACATTGGCCTCTGTTAGTGCAGAATCATCTGATAAAGGTAGAATTCGATTGTTTCTACCTGTATATTGGACAATTCAGCTCTAACGCGTCTGTATTAAAAACAACTGATCTTAATTGTTGCATTTATGGTCACCTTTAGTCATAGTCACACAGCCTGCTGACTCTTCTGTCGAACAAAGAAAGGGTAAGAATTCCCTAAATATTTCCTCCACTTGACCCGGGATCCTGGGTCTGTATATGTCTTTAGACGTCTTTAGATGTCTTTAGAATGTCTTTAAACATTCCACTTTAGTTTTCGATTCTTAATATGGAGTCAAAGCTGTTTCTTATAGCAACCCTAAAATGTAAAGTCTTCTCATATAGCTGTATGGATTTATGACAATTTAGTGGAAAAAATGTAATACAGTATAAAAATTATACAGTGCCCAAGGAATATAAGATAAACCCACTGCAAAGCTTTATAAACTGAGATATTAACATAATATGGTGTCAGGAAAGCTGTGGGTCTTATGTTTACATTTTATCAATGTTGGAGATAGCAGAATTGTGTTTTTTAAATAACTTGTTGTGCAACTAGAGGACATTTATTTGCAATGTGTTAAGTATACCGAAGTGAAATAGTTAGGCTCATTTCTAATCGGTCTCTCTAGTTTAACACTGTTGACATTATGTTTGTTCCTATCAGCAAGAGATATACAGAGATATACAGGCAAACCTACGTCACAAATAATTAGTTTGTCATTGGAGCATGGAAGCTGTGTCCTATGTGGAGATTCCACAACCTGCTTTGTTTTATTACACAGTTGCTTGAAAAAAACCTGCCATTGCTTAACATCTGCTTAGCAAATTGGCATAAAACAGGTGCATGCCACTCCTCTTTGATACACGGACGGTTTATAGCCATCTATAGATAACACCTGCTAGTTTGGAATATTGGGAGACCAGCTTAACTGCATTTGCCACAATTAGTCATATATTTACATATTTGCAATACCTGGTTTCATTCCAGACTCCCTTTTGCAATGGCATTCATGATGTGTTGGGGCTTTTAAAGGATGGTTAAGGTCCCATGAGAGTTCTCAAAGAGACACCAGGCACTTGCATCCATAGATTTTTCACCCAGTGCAAGTGTGTGCATTGCAGCTTTGGTATGAGACAAGTCTGTAGATGGTTTCATGCATAACACATAAGTGCACTTGAGGAATAGGCAGGAACATACCAGCTGTTATTCCACAACCATAGTCAGCTCTTTATGTTTCTTCAGTAAACCTTTAGCATTGTACTAGACAAACTAATGGTTTGCCTATATTACTGCAGATTTATAACCAGATAAAGCTTTCAACTGTGGTGATTCCAATGGGGAGCTAAAGCAACTAGCTGTATAACTGATAATAACTGATAAGGCCCAATGAAGATTGGATTAGAAAATTCAGTCTAGCTAGCACAATGGACAGACAATAATTTTGCAGTGATATTTATGCCAGGGCTCATGGTTCTATCCACTATACTTTTATTTAAGAGTACCTGCTTTACATTACTACACATAATAAAGCTACAGAGGGAAGAGGTAGTGGATGGAAAAGGTGAGAGGGGTAAGGAAAGTGGAGTTCACTGGTCTGAAACTTAATTTTCCCACAAACATGAAGTGAGGGGAGGATGGGGGGGTTAGAGGGGTTACAACCCCCTTTTTCCTCAAGGCTGTCATTGATGTTGCAGTTATGAAGCAAGCCATGGACCAGCCTGCAGCAATCTCAGTTCCTCCTCTAAATACAGCTTAAACCAGACCATGTTCCACCACAAAGTAAACCATTTTTGGTGCAAAAAGGGGTTGAATACCCCCTGCAAGCTCATGGGAAGGTGGTAGTTGGAGATTTTTCCCCCCTTTCTCCAGGCATGGCGCAGCTGTATTTCAAGCACCACTGTTATTGGCCCAGGATGAGGTTGTGCAGCAGTCAAGGGGTTAACCGAGGTCCGCGACTGGTGGAGGGCCATGTAGAGGGGTATATAAAGGGTGCCAAGTAAGTTATCTGCCTCTTTGATCTTCAGTGTAGCTCCTTGAAGAAAAATTGTCACAACTTGTACAGCCGGCTGCAGCGCACGTGACCTACCGGGAGGGCCCTGCGGGGATGTGGACCCTGGCCCAGTTGCACCCCTGCTCCCCCGGTAGTTACGCCACTGCCATAGGCCACAGTTTATCTCACTTGAAAACTCCATTGAAGTCCATGGGAAAAAACTGGAATTGAATTTGAAGAAAAGTTTTTCCTCCTCGAATTGCATCTCTTCCATAAGTTTTCACATGATAAACCAGGGGATATCCTTTTCTCACTGAATTGAATCTGACCTATACTGTATTACTGGCTATTTATAAGGATAGATCTAAATGTTAATACTTACAATCTCAATTACTTCTTATACAAGATAATAGTGTTTCAGTTTAAGAAAATGACCGTTGTCTTTCTTTACTAGGTTTTATTGACAATAAAACAACCCTACAACTTGTCATATTTCAATTAGTGAAGCTTATTTTCTGTTGTAGCTGCTAAATTACATATGTTGAGAAAAACGAGGAGGAAAAGTTAACCCTTGAGGTTGCACCACCCCATCCAGGAGCCCAGACACCCACGGAACAAGGTTAAAACTTAAAGGGGAAGGAAACCTAGTCAGCACAAACCCCCCACCCCCCTCCCGTTTGTTGCCCACCCTCCCTCCTCCCCCCTGGGCAAATGCCCCTAACTTGTTACTTACCCTTCTGCGCAGGTCCAGTCCAGGGAGTTCAAAGCAGGAAGAAGATCGCGTGGAAGAAGATGTCGTCGGTGAACTCCCTGGACTGGACCTGCGCAGAAGGGTAAGTAACAAGTTAGGGGCATTTGCCCAGCTGGACGGGTAGGCCAAGGGGAAGGAGGGAGGGTGGGCAACACACGGGAGGGGGGGAGGGTTTTTGCGCCAACTAGGTTTCCTTCCCCTTTAACTTTTACTGCTAATTGATTAAAAAATATCGGTCCAGAAAAGCATTTAAAACCAAGTTAGACAGACACAGGGAGGCAATGAACCCTGATCAGGCAAAGCGAAATTCACCACCCCTGGGTCAAATGCAACGCTAATGTATAGAGTCTGTAGTGAGCCACTCCAGTTTGCACTGAGTAGCTGCGTGGTGTAATACACAATTACGGTGCTTGCATAAAGCAAAAGCAAAACAAGGGTCTCACAAACTGTGAGCAATATGAGTGACCTCTCAGTTATCCCCTTGTTACATCCACCACCCAATAATTCATGGTCTTGAACAGGTCCGTCACCTATTCACCATCAAACATACCCCCTCCGTTGCTAGCGAGGAATTGCTATGTCTAGGTGGCATCAAAAGTTGACCCACTGATTAATAATACAGAGTCTATGGCTGTGCTTTGTCGGCGTCAGTTTAAGCTACCCAGGCAGTGGTTCTGTCGATCGCCCACCCCTTCACCCACAGAGATTCCCTCCCATTCGTGGAGCAAAGCGGTGACCTGAAAGATTATTGGTGATTATTTTGATGCCACCTAGACATAGCAATTCCTTGCTAGCAACAGGGGGGGTATGTTTGATGGTGAATAGGTGACGGACCTGTTCAAGACCATGAATTATTGGGTGGTGGATGTAACAAGGGGATAACTGAGAGGTCACTCATATTGCTCACAGTTTGTGAGACCCTTGTTTTGGTTTTTGCTTTATGCAAGCACCGTAATTGTGTATTACACCACGCCATTGTAGCTACTCAGTGCAAACTGGAGTGGCTCACTACAGACTCTATACATTAGTGTTGCATTTGACCCAGGGGTGGTGAATTTCGCTTTGCCTGATCAGGGTTCATTGCCTCCCTGTGTCTAACTTGGTTTTAAATGCTTTTCTGGACCAATATTTTTTAATCAATTAGCAGTAAAAGTTAAGTTTTAACCTTGTTCCATGGGTGTCTGGGCTCCTGGATGGGGTGGTGCAACCTTAAGGGTTAACTTTTCCTCCTCCTTTTTCTCAATATTTATCTCCTTAACCCTGCACACCATCCGCTGGATTTCTCAATTGATGGGTGGTGCTCCCTTATCTTGTCCGTGATTATAAATGACATATGTGCATTTACCCATAACAACAAACAAGATCTTCCTTTTCTTGATTACTCTTAACTAATATTAATAATGTATTATTAAAAACCTTCATTATAATGAAAATACAAATAAAAAAAACATAATAATACCAGCAGCATAAAAATCAGATGGCCACCAGGGCATAGCTACTAAAAATGCAACCCCTTTCCTCTATGGGAATAGACACACAAATACGTTCTAGCTGAGCTTTTGCTTGTAAATGCTGCAGTTTTCCAAGTGACAAGTTGGTGACGTAGGTGAATATAGACTTTGCATCAAATTGTGATGAACTGAAATGGCAAAAAAAAAAAATATGCAAAGAGCAATGAAATGGCAAACTGTGTTTTATTTGCACTTTGCACCCTTTGCTCTGTAATGTAAATGATCCCTTAAATATTTCTCTTATGGCTAGAGTATATTCTAAATCCAGAATTTAGAATATAAATTCTGGATTTAGAATATAGAATTTAGAATTTTTTACAGGATTTATAAGTAAAGGATTCTAATGCTATCCCTGGGGCTCTAAGAAGCATAAATATACAGTATGCCCCATGTACTTATCGATTTCAACTCTGCTCACCTTCTCTGTAAATTGCACTTAAAAATCCAGTTTAAAGGGCAGATCTTAGTTTGCATGAGTGCAAGGGATCCCTAAGCTTTTCACCCAAATCCTGCCCACATATATATGCAACACTGGCTTTGCTGTTGGTGCTGCATATAACAACCAGTGCATTCCTTTGCATTCTATTTTGTGTTGCACTTATAAGCATAACCAGGGAATACCAAGGTGCAAAGTTCTGTCATGTTTTGTGTCTGTTTTTTTTAACCTTTACACCGGACCCCCACCATACAACGGATCACAATGTGTACACTGAAGATTTGTGGCCTCAGTTATGATTAGAGTTGCCATCTTTTCCGGAAAAAAATACCGGCCTTCCTATATATTTATAATTTTTCCTTATTAATAACATTGGGATCAACCATCATTTTTACCGGCCAGACCAGTAAAATACCGGCCAGGTGGCAACCCTAGTTATGATCACACGATTTTAGAGCACTGGGCAAATTTTGTTTACAAATAAGGCAAATTAGGTTTGCAATTGGTTTTAGAATTTTGTGGTATAATTAGTCCAAAATAGATTTGGTAAATCCCTATTTATAGAGATTATCTGCCTGCATACATTACCTCTGGGTTCCTCAATTCCACTGAAATCTTCCCAGAGTTAACTAAATAAAAATGTAGTGTTTTCTATCAGCAGCTGAAATACTACAGCAGCTCAGTATTCCAAGAAAAATATCCTGGACTTGTGGAAATTCTAAATATTGCCTGACATTCGTTAATTTCTTCTACATTGTTTCCAGTCCTGCGCCAGTAAGAGTAAACGTGTCACTTTTCACATACAGTGTTGAATACAACTATCTACATAAAGGAGCCTAATTTCTTCCTGAGAATAACTCAAGAGCAAATACTATACACAACAGCTATTAAACCGCAGCCTGTTTAGCGTTCAGTCTGTTTGCTGAGTAAATATTTGCACAATATACTCAGACTCATTTAAGATTTCAGTTTCAGTTGTAATTATCTTCTATACAGTTTATACTCTGATGCATAAAAGGACTGCTTACAATGAACACTATTAAATTCATTAGACAGAGGTGAATTGCGTGTGGGTTCTATGGTTGAATTAGCATCGAATTAATGGCCGGAGCCGAGTTAGTGTAAATAAATGATACATTAGCGCAGAATTGATAAAGGTCATTTTTTTTCTGGTTGAATATGAATATGACAGTTGAACAAAATAGTGAATTTATATGGGATCATACAGAAGATCATCTGGGATTTGCCAGAACTCACAGATTAGGTACCTTTAATTAATGATCCTTAATTGGTGCAACATGTATGTCAATAGTGTGACAGCACCTGCATTATTTTTAAATGACTCTAGATTTTGACTGGTTACTAAAGCATTTTTTTTACTTTTCCCAATTTGTACTTCTGAAGTGACGAAAATCATTCAACCAATAGACAAGGTTGTTGCAAATTTGTCATAAATTCAGCTGAAATTTTTTGACACACCTGTATGAAATTTATGCTCACATGAGAATTTCACGTAGGTAAAATTGACACGAAAAACAGCAAATAAAGGAAAAAAAAATATTTTTTTATTGCTTTACAAATAAATGTATGAAGAAAAGAGCGTTTGTTTCCCTGGCAAGATAAAGTGAAACGGCTACATTTTTTTCATGTCAAACATTTAAATCTGCCCCCATCATGCATCCAGTCCAACCCTTCTTTAAGTCCTAAATGTGTGCTATGCCTTTTGTCATACCATTGAAAATAGTTGATTCATAGCCCAGATAACACAGTGTAACTTATGATTAGTTATGACGCAACACAATTAAAATTGCGTTCTCACTGGAAAAGTGGCACTTGGGAACTGATAGATAACACTTTATAAATAAACATATGTGGATAGAACAAGAAGTTACCCATTAAGATAAGTAGAAAATATCTCAAGCTTACAAAGGTATTATAGCGTAGCTTTCTGCCACGAGTAAATAAAATGGTTGGATTTGCTGCTTTGGAAAGTTATGAGAGCATAGGGGGTTGGATAAAAAAATATGAAATTTTCAAGACATTTTGTAGAATATTTTCAGCTTAATACTAATTAATATATGTTTTCTGTATTTCCACCTCTAAACTGCTGTTTTTCTTTTTTCTTCATAGGCAGTAGTGCCTTTCAATTAGACTTGCAAACAGATGCAATTTGCAAAGGGATTCCTGCATTCATTCCATATCACAAGCTTCACAAGAATTCTGTGCATCTTCTGTCACAGACAATCTCAAATTATGAGCTTCTTATCTAGAGGACATGGCCAGCATTATAATACAAAGGTGATGGAGGTGTATTGGACTTGTACTTAGGTGTAACACAGGCCTAACCTCCAAAATTGCCCTTTACTGGACACCACGTGGGAAGCAAAGGAGAGTCTGGACTATAGTGCCATGGCAACATACAGTTAAAGCAAAACTTAAAGGGATACTGTCATGGGAAAAAAAATTTTTCTCAAAATGAATCAGTTAATAGTGCTGCTCCGGCAGAATTCTGCACTGAAATCCATTTCTCAAAAGAGCAAACAGATTTTTTTATATTCAATTTTTGAAATCTGACATGGGGCTAGACATTTTGTCAATTTCCCAGCTGCCACATGTCATGTGACTTGTGAGAGAAATGCTTTCTGGCAGGCTGCTGTTTTTCCTTCTCAATGTAACTGAATGTGTCCCAGTGGGACATGGGTTTTTACTATTGAGTGTTGTTCTTAGATCTACTAGGCAGCTGTTATCTTGTGTTAGGGAGCTGCTATCTGGTTACATTCCCATTGTTCTGTTGTTAGGCTGCTGGGGGGAGGAAAGGGAGGGGGTGATATCACTCCAACTTGCAGTACAGCAGTAAAGAGTGATTGAAGTTTATCAGAGCACAAGTCACATGACATGGGGCAGCTGGGAAATTGACAAAATGTCTAGGCCCATGTCAGATTTCAAAATTGAATGTAAAAAAATCTGTTTGCTCTTTTGAGAAATGGATTTCAGTGCAGAATTCTGCTGGAGCAGCACTATTAACTGATTCATTTTGAAAACATTTCTTTTTCCCATGAGAATATCCCTTTATGAACTTGCAACAAGTAGTTATCAAACTGGCCAAAGACAGACAGGAGTGGAAAGCATTTGTTTCCGCTTTATACATAGGGGAAAAAATACTGGCCTTCCTATATATTTAGGGTTGCCACCTGGCCGGTAAAAATGATGGGATCAACCATCATTTTTACCGGCCAGGTGGCAACCCTACATAAATGAGTTAGGGTTGCCACCTAGCTGGTATTTGACTAGCCAGTAAAAATGATGCTTGATGCCAATGTTATTAATACAGAAAAAATAAAAAAATAAAGGCTGGAATTTTTATTTTGAAAAAAGGAAGCGACCCTAACGTCAGTGGGCATAATAAGCGATTACGATACCTGTATTTTAGACCCTGGTCATTGTTATGTGTACACAACTGCCTTTGGCATTGTTCCCATTAAAAGGCACAATAGGAGCATTGGTGCTGAACCTAAGACAATTAAATCAGTGGTTGCCAAACTTTTTCAGTTCAAATCCCCCTTGAAAGTCCAACCAACCTTTGGTCAGGCCCCCCCTAATGGGTATAGATATAGGAATATACCTGTGTATCAGTCATAGGGCCAAAGTCAATTCAGCGAGAAAAAGATTTATCATGTGAAAAGGCATGGACGAAATTCGATTGGGAAACTTATCTTGCAGTTTATCACAGGAAAACTCAATTGAAGTCTATGGGAAAAGACTGAATTTGGAGAAATGTTTTTTCTCCTCAAGTCGAATAACATCCATGAATTTTCATGTAATAAACCAGGAGATAACCTTTTCTCACCGAATTGAATCTGGTCCACAGTTTCATGAACATCTAGGACAGCAAATAGGTTTTCACAAATGGCCAATCTCCCCAATTCTTTCCAGGCTTTTACCCCAGGAAGGCCTGGCCCATAGTTTTTTCTGTATTGATTGGCTTTCCCCTGGCCTGATTCCCTGATAGCTGGGGGAATCTCCTGTGTTCTTTTGCTTCCTCTCTACGTGACTTCTTTCTGCAAACCAAGGGGTTAGTTCCCTAATGTACTTGTAAGTGACAGATAGTAAGATTTTTACATAAACAGGAAAGAAATAACTGGTAAAACTTCATTTTCATTTAATTTATGGTGCTATTGGGCCTTTACAAAAAGTATACAAAAGCTATATGTACCACTACGCCCTGATTTCTTATCTTTGTTACCCTGTTAGAAATCCTATTATGTATATTTGTATGATCTTTTTCAGAATATCCATGATGCCTTGCAAGCTGGTGGAATGTAAATATTTACTTAACAACTTTATCTTGATGTCTGGGTTCTCAGATCTGAGAGCAAGTAGTCATTTGAGAGCACTGAGGTTGAAGTGGGATTTTGGTGTTGCAATTATCCAGTCACCTTAAACAGCTAAATTACTTTGTTATTCCAGAGATGTCAAACTGCATTCCAGGGGTTATTTATAAAACTTATAAACTTATTTTTTAACTTTAATATTAATGCTGTCATTTGGGCACTGCTGTGCAAGCTGATCACTACTTGGGTGATCTGACTGGTTGGCCTATGTGGGTCAGTATATACCACTGGTGTAGTACTGACTGGTATGAGCCTAAGGGGCAAATTTACTAAGCGGCGAAAATTCACCAGCGATGGCTTCGCAGGCAGTGCAACACTTTGCCAGGCGAAAATTCGCTCAGACAACGCTAATTCACTAACATGCATAGTTGCGTCCAGGGCGCCGGACGCTGGCGAAGTTGCACTAGCGTTAATTCAGCAAGTAAAGTGAAGTTGGCTAATTTGCATACGGCGGGAAGTTAAAGTTGAATGGACGTATATGTCCAAATACTTACATTACATTACACAAGTCCAGGCAACCTTAATAAAAGAAAATAGAGTTGTTATAATGCCTTACACAAGAGCCCAGTGTATAGTTTATGTGCCATATGTTAGGAAATGTAGGGGGGAAGCCAGTTACCCCAAAAAATGTTTATGCTCTTTTGCAGCCTATCACCCTGAAAAAAGGAGACGACGCCAGCGTTTTTTGGGACTTTTGGGAATTTTCAACTAAATTTTGAGGAAGTCCTATCTACTCTATTGCACTTCATCTGGTCTCAGGTGGCGAAGGCAAGTCTGGCGCAAAAGTTAGCGTTCAGTAAAATCTGCATCTTAGTGAATTTGCGCAGTTACGTCCTTTTGCCAGAGCGCAACTCACCTGTCGATTGAGTGTGAATGAGCACCAGCGTCAGTCTCTTTCGCTAGCTAAATTATGCCTGTGCCCGTTAGTAAATCGGCAAAGTTCCAAAATGATGCCAGTGTTAGTCACTTCACCCTTTAGTAAATTTGCCCCTATGTGCTGTGTAACTGTGAAGAGACCTGGTACTAGTAAGAGGAAGACTTGAAAAAAAATACGCAATGAAAGAAGAATGACTTAATGGGTAAAAATTGGGAATAACAGCAGCTACCGTATATGTTTCTATGTGTAATTGGAAAGGCAAGTCTGTAACACAGGCTAATGATCAGGGCAACAATACTGTGTAACAGGCAAAAGGTCTGTGATGGTGCCAGACACAAGTTTGTGTAACAAGTGAGGGGCCAGTATATAATATCAGGGTAGAAATGGCTTCAGGACAACTGGAACATGGAGTAAAAAATTGGGCCAAAAGAACTTAATGATCCAGCTCAGGATATTTCTTGTCCTAACTCAATGTATTTGTTGATAGGGCAAAAATGTGTTTCTTACCATAATCATGCCTTCTTCAGAATACTTAACCAGGTCAGTAATCTTAAATTAAAATGGTAAAATACTAAGATAAGAAACTTTTTGAGAAAAAAATGACTAATAGAATCATGCAGCACTTTTCTGGAAAATGTCTCTGGAGGTGAGTACTGTCATTTTTGGCCCCCATTTTTGGCAGTGTTTGCGCATCATATAGTAGGAATTTGTCGCACTTGTATATGATAGGGGTGCAATCATAGGGATAAATATGTGCTTGGGGATGAAGAAGTTCATCAATGCGGGTACTGACTGCTGAGCAATTTTAATGTATATTTGCATTGAGTTACCCTGACACAGTAAGAAATGTATATTTTAAGACACAATCGCTATATTTTTTTCCACAGTGCACTGGTTTTCTCAAAATTCATTGTGCAAACAATGCAGGCGTTGAATTGGACACAGTTGTGTCTGACTCAATGGGCCGGGTGTAACTGTGCCCGATTCTTCAAAATGGACACAACTACGTGTGTGCTTTATTGTAGATTGGACACTGTTATGCAGAATATTTTCTCACTCTGTCTGGCATCAGTTTCAACGTTGAGAATGACATCTGTGCTCGATTCTTTAGCCGCAAGTCAATAGACGCAGGGGCCCACTTACTGAGGGTCGAAGTGAATTTTCGAATTAAAAAACTCCGAATTTCGAAGTCATTTTTGGGTACTTCGACCATCGAATAGGCCAAAATTCGATTGAAAAACTTCGACTTCGAAAATCGAAGTACTGTCTCTTTAAAAAACTTCAACTTCGACACTTCAACACTTCGCCACCTTAAACCTGCCGAATTGCTGTTTAGCCTATGGGGGACCTCCTATAAACTTTGACTACGTTTTGAGTAGTCAAAGTATTTTTTTGTAAAATCGTTGGAAACTTTCGATTCGATCGATCGAACGATTTTTACTTCGATCGAAAAAATACTTTGACTATCAAAGTATCAAATTCTATGGGCGAATTTCAAAGTTTTTTAACTTCGAAATTCGACCCTTAGTAAATCTGCCCCGCAGTGTGCTGAGGGAACCCTGAAGCTACAACCTGGTCAGGAGGTGCCAGTAGCTCCAGGGTTTGCACAATGCTGTGAGGCAAAAGGCGCAGTAGTTTGGAACAGAATCAGACTGCTCACCATTGAGCTCAACTATACAGAGGACCAAGAAAGTTTTTAATGACAGACCTAGACTTGGAAGTTAAAAGGTCCTGCAGTCTGTGCCAGGCTAGTCCAGGTGCAAGAAAGTAATGTAATAAAAGTAGCAAAGTTCACACCAGGTCTAGTAGCCCATAGTATTTACACTGGTTACCTGATTGGTTGCTATGGGTCAGATCTGGTTACAGGTAGATAGCGCTTGGACACCCTGGAACCCCAAAACTAGATTACCTGCTGCACAGCTCTTGGAGGGATCAGCACCCTTTCATCTAAACTGGAATTAAAGGAGAAATCACTAGCACACAAGCATAGTGCTGGCATGGCAAGCACTTGTAGTTTTATTGCTGACAGTTATGGGGGGTGTTTTTGTTGGGATTTTTTTGTCAAGCATCATACCTTTGTCATACTAGATTTGGTGCAAAGTTGTGAATTCTCTTATATTATCACATACATGAAAAGACAGTGCTTAAATTTCATGTAGCAGTTTCTAGGGCCTGTTTTCACAGACTCTGCACACCCTGTATTTAGGCCCCAGTATCTAACCAGTCCAGTTACCCAGGTTTGGCCTAGCAAACTTATCTAACCCTGTAATCCCCTGACACACCTTCCATGCTCCCTTCCTTTATGGGGCCCCTCTACTGTGTGGTTTAAACTGACAGTACATTCATCATACATAAACACACAAAAGTCTCATTATCATATGAATGTGTCTAGCTGCGATAGGCCAGACATTTCAAGGATATACTCCTGTCCTCTCTGTTCTTTCAGGTCATGGCATAACTTGCTATTGAGAGCATGGTAGAAAAATAGTGGCAATGAGTGGAGCAGTGGAAAAATTGCCAGGGTGGCCTGTGCTTTGGTAGGCACCATGTGCACACTGTTTTAATTGCCGCTGATTTGCTGCAAACATCTGCATTAGGCTGTCAACCCAGTTATTCCAAGCAACCAAAACTATAAAACATTGTGCATCTATAAAAACATAGATCCAGAGCATTGCTTAATGATTGGCTGTTTGTTAGCTCCACCCATGTGGGCCTCCAGTCTCCAGCTTGGAAATGCATCCATCTGACTTTAAGATTTGTCTCCCAATAAGGAATTAAAAAGTAATTTCACTTACACAAGGTGTACTACAGGTAAGGCCAAAAAACCCCTATGTCCCTCCTACAGCCACCAGCGTGTACCTTTGTCAATTGCATTATTTCTTCATGCTGCAGGGGGTCAGGAAGGAGCAACGGCTCTGGCAGCCACAGGGAGTGGATGTGGGCTGGTGGGGCCCACTGGTGCTGCATACCTTTTGGAAATATAAAGAGGGACAAAAAGATTTGGTAAGCAGAGCAAAACATTTTTGACCATGCCCATTTGTGTGGCCACATCCCCTAATTACCATGCCCATTTTACAAAATTTGGCAGGTTATGAAAGTTTGAACACATTTCTGTTGGTTATTACAGTTTTACTGACAAAGGTGAATTGCCCTTTAAGCTGCAAATCAGTTTCCCCAAGAGATCTGCTTATCTTAAATTGTTACAAAAGTATCTAAGAATATATTCTGGGCTCTCTGCCAAAAACCAATTAAGTTAAAAACTTTGTATCTTTTTCTGGCTGTTCATTTCAGTAACAAACCCGGGACTGAGGGTTGAGCTCTCAAAATTGGGACTATCCCAGAAACAACAGTTGAGAGGTATGGAGCTGGGGTCCCACGGGGTTTTTTTCCCTTCCCCAGTCAAACATGCTGGTATCAATTGGGTGGCAGGTTGTTGTCAACTTATATTCCTACAGGTGGATGTTTTTTTGTGGGTTTTGTGGCATTCTCTTGTAATGATATCAAATGCTGTTTTTTGTGAGTAGATTGTGAGATTATTGCTAAATGTGTAATAAGAGTAAGTGGTAGTTTTAAGTAGGTACATGCTGTACGTGGGTTAAAAAAAGACATCCATCAAGTTCAACCTTTTAAGCCTATATAAAATCTGCTAGTTGATCCAGAGGAAGGCAAAAAACCCAATTTGAAGCCTCTACAATTTGCCTCAGAGGGGAAAAAATTCACTCCTGACTCCAAAATGGCAATCGGATTAGTCCCTGGATCAACTTGTACTATGAGCTATCTCCCATAACCCTGTATTCCCTCACTTGCTAAAAAGCTATCCAACCCCTTCTTAAAGCTATCTAATGTATCAGCCTGTACAACTGATTCAGGGAGAGAATTCCACATCTTCACAGCTCTCACTCTAAAAACCCCTTCCGAATATTTCATTTGGTGCCAATAAGCAGGTCCAAATCCACTATACCCTACTGCAGGGCATTTATGGGCAGTGATTAAAGGGCCACTTTCTTTGATGGGCTTCACAGCCGCATTGTAGCTCTTTTAAACTGATTACAACATCCTTCTAACCCTCCAAATAAAGCACACAAACAGAAAGTTTTTTGTTCAAACCAAAAATAAATCAAGTTTCAACAATCTGAAAGAGATTAAATTTTTTTAATAAAACAAAACAGTTTGCATTATTCTCTTCTTTTTCTTCACCCCAGTATGCCATTATTATAGTTAGCTTGTCACCCCAGTGAATAACGCCGTTTGTTCTATTCATTCCTCATTCCTCAGATCTTTTCTCATCTTTTTACATGGATGTGATAATTATCATGCAATTATTTGTCAACTTGTGAAGTCATCCATCGGCAGTTTCATGTGACCTCCTCAATGACGTGCTAATAAATCTACACAAAGAGCGACTTAGTTACAGAATCTGCTTGCCTGTGGGGACACAACGAGAGCGCCCTGCTGCAGTATTTCTGAAATTTTAGGAAGACGTACCCCACGGCTGACATCTGAGAATTTTGCTGGTGTCAACTTTTAATATGAGGTCAGATGTACAGAATATGAAAAGACAGCACGTGAAACCAAATACGCAGTTGAGTTCATTGTTAGTTTTCATGTTACACATTCAGCGTGTTATAATTCTCATTCATTTAAACTTCAGGGGATAATTAGTTTTTTTTTCTTAAAGAGACCCAGTCAACAAAATACATTTTGTGTATATGCCTGGAAACAATATGGCTCATGGACTAATGCAAAAACAACATGTCAGGCACAAAAAAGAGCAACAATCCTCATGTTGTTGCCCACAATCAATGAGCAATTCATTGTTTCAAGAAATGGTTGGGCGCCTTTTTAAAGGGGGTAGTTCACCTTCAAATTATCTTTCGTATGATTTAGACAGTGATATTTTGAGTCAATCTGCAACTGGTCTTCTTTTTAAGTTTTTTTGTATTTTGAATGATTTGGCTTTTTATTCTGCAGCTCTCCAGTTTGACATTTTAGAAGCTATCTGGTTGCTAGGGTCAAATTTACAGGTAATGTTTTGAATAAAAGAATGGAGAATGAAGAGGAAAAGGCTTGAATAGAAAGATAAACAAATAAAAAGTACTGTTACAATAACTTTGTAGCTTCACAGAGTAATATGTTTTTTGGCTGACGGGTCAGGGAACCACTTTTGAAAGCTGCAAAGAGGCAGAAGAAGAAGAAGGCAAATATTTCTAAAACCATGTAACTATAAGAATCAAATTCCAAATGAAAAAGAATACTATTTGACTGGCATTAATACTTCCCATTTTAAGGCAAGCTAAAAGCAGCTGGAGAGGTTATTTTTCTAGGGTTGCCACCCGGCCGGTATTTTACCGGCCTAGCCGGTAAAACACCTGCCAAGGCCGGGGCCGGTATTACAAATTTACCGGCAATGTAGCTGCCGGTAAATTTGTAATACCCTTCAAAAAGAGCCCTCGGCCTGCCCCTAATCCCCTGTAACTTACCTTTTCTCCTCATTCTATGGTTCTCCGCGATGTGGCCCGTCCCTTTTGGAATCACACCCCGCCCCTTTTGACGTCACGGCCCGCCACTTTTGTTCGGCCCCTCAAGTCTATGGTTCTCCACGATGTGCCCCACCCCTTTTGACATCACTGTCCTGCCCCTTTTGACGTCACAGCCCGCCCCTTTTGTTCAGCCCCCCCACCAGCCGGTAAAAAACATAAGAAAAGGTGGCAACCCTATCTTTATCACCTAAAAGTTAAGGAGGAGTTATAAGAGTGAAATGCTGAACTTGACTTGTTTGCATCTCTTTCATTTGTCTGGATGGGATCTCATTAATTATAGGGCCCACTGGATTATTAGCATTAATGAGAATGCAAAGTCTATGTATAACTTCACCCCCATCATACGCTATAGTACAGCTATGGGATCCATTATCCAGAAACCTGTTATCCAGAAAGCTCCAAATTACAAGAAGGACATTTGCCATAGACTCTGTTTTAATCAAATAATTCAAATGTTTAAAATTCCTTTTTCTTTTTCTCGGTAATAATAAAACAGTACCTTGTACTTAATCCCAACTAAGATATAACTAATCCTATTGTCTTTAATTAATGTTTAAATGATTTTTATCAGACTTTAAAGTATGAAGATCCAAATTAGGGATGCACCAAAACACTAGTTTAAGATTCCGCCGAATCCAGAATCCTTTGCAAAAGATTCTGCCGAATATACCCAACCAAATCCGAACCCTTATTTGCATATGTAAATTTGTGAAACAAGGGGGAGGGGAAGGGAATAAAAGCAAATTTGACTTCCTTATTTGTGTGATGAAAATTCAAGTGATTTTTTTGGATTTGGCTTCGGTTGTGCCAGGCACTTGTATTCGTCAGAATCCGAATCCTGCTGAAAAGGCCAAATCCTGGCCAAATCCGGAACCACATCCAGGATTCGTTCCATCCCTAATCCAAATTACAGAAATACCCCTTATCTGGAAAAGAGAGATGCACTTGAGAAGGACCATAAATAACACAATTTCTCATATCAAATAAATGTGCATTGCTGAATGTGAAATCTAGGATTCCTTCTTAGAATAAAATATAAACAATAACTGATTTTATTGTAAAACTTGTTTATTGAGATTATTTATTTTGCTCTCTACTGTTGTATTCTTTCTAATTAGATTAGTGAAGTTGGTTATAGAAAGATGATTGATTTTACAAATCAATTTTAATTTCAGAGAATTCTGTGAACAATTCATTTTATGACTCTGCTTCTATAATAGGGATCGGTGTTTATGTATTTAGCAGATTTGCTGATGATTTAATTAAAAAACATTCTCATAATGTAACCTTTAATTTCATAATAAGAAACCAATCTAAATGACAATAAAGCTAAGTTTGCAATCTAAGTAAATTAATCTGTCATTGCAATAAAAATACACCAAACTGTAGGGCTGGTTGTAAAAATCCTGTTTCACAAAATGCAGATTATTTATTTTTTTTATACCAGACTTCATATTTTTTATTTTGTATTTGTGAACTCGTTCAACTGAGCAGATTTTTTCTTGTCGCATACAAGTCACTGTGCTGCTGACCACATACATGGAAGGGGCAATTGTACAGGTATGTTATCCATTATCTGGAAACCCTTTATCCAGAAAGCTCTGCATTATGGCAAGGCCATCTCCCTAGACTCCATTTTATCCAAATAATCCAAATTTTTCAAAACGATTTCCTTTTTCTCTGTAATAATGAAACAGTTCCTTGTACTTGATCTCAACTAAGTCCAAATTACGGAAAGATATATTCTCTAGAAAACTCCAGGTCCCATGCATTCTGGATAACAGGTCCCCTACCTTGTGAAAAACGGCTGGAGAGAGGGATGTGTCCTAAGAATAGCTCTTAAGGTTTTCCCACTGTGACTAGTCTTTGCAAAGTGAAACACTGTGGGGCAGATTCCTGTCCCCAATGGAACAATTGATTCTGATTGATCCATAACAACATTGGCATTTATTATTGAAAATATTGATTCAGAACTATTTCATCTGAATTGTTCAAATGGTGTTAATCACCTATAATAACACATCTGCTTCTACAGGAAAGTTGATTTGATTAATATTGATACTAAAAGACAAAATTGGCCATTGCCTTATATAGTAATCAATAGCTCAAACCCCTACTTCTTATAAAAGTCTGAGATATCACTTTTCCTAAGGCTTGGGCAGGTAGGTTGATTTTATTTGACTCAACACATAAGCCTATTGGAGTGATGATTGTAAAAGGCTAATGCATTCAACCGTTGAGCAATCTCATCTTATACTGAATAGGGATGTAGCGAACGTCGGAAAAAAAGTTCGCGAACATATTCGCGAACTTGCGTCAAAAATGCGAACGGTTCGCGAACGTCGCGAACCCCATAGACTTCAATGGGAAGGCGAATTTTAAAAGCTAGAAAAGACATTTCTGGCCAGAAAAATGATTTTAAAGTTGTTTAAAGGGTGCAACGACCTGGACAGTGGCATGCCAGAGGGGGATCAAGGGCAAAAATGTATCTGAAAAATCCATTGTTGACACAGCGCTGAGTTTTGTGCTGTAAAGGGCAGAAATCACACTTCGTCACTCAGGTGGTGTTTCTGGAGACGGTATTATTATTGATATTTAGACAGAATGTGAACAAGCTCACACAGCTAGATGGTTGTTGTTTGAAGAACACACTGGGCAAATAATGCCTGCAAGTGCACTACTATTGGTGCACTACTATGAAGAACAGCAACAGCACTGTACACGTTAAAGAACAGTAAGATAAGTAAAAGAAAAAAAAAATATATGTATATTAAAAAAAAAAAATTTCTTGGGTTGCTGCTGCTGAACTACTAGGAGCAGCACAGCAGCACACCAGTCCCACTCCCCAACACAGCTAGACTAATAGCACTGGGCTGTTAAAGTAGCAAAGTAAAACAACAAAAAAGAAAATAAAAGCAGTCCTTACAAGGACTATTGGGTTATTACAGCAGTCAGCAGATGAGATCAGAAGAGATCAGTGCCCACAGCAGGCAGCTACATACAGAGCACTGCAGTAGAAGGTAGATTACTAGCCAGCAAAGCTACCTAAGCTAAAATGTCCCTCAAATCCCTGCAGACTTCTGTCCCTCCAATACAGAGCAGTATCAAGTAGATTACTAGCCAGCAAAGTTACTATCAACTGTCCCTCAAAGAAATCAGTGAAATCAGTAACAGCTCTCTCCCTACACTAGCTCTTGCAAGCACACACAGGCAGAATGAAAAAACGCTGCAGGGCTTCAGTTTATATATGGAAGGGGAGTGGTCCAGGGGGTGTGGGGGTGGTCCAGGAGGGAGAGCTTCCTGATTGGCTGCCATGTATCTGCTGGTCTGGGGTGAGAGGTCAAAAAAAAGCGCCAGGTAAGGCGAACCCAAAATGGCGAACGTCGCGCGACGTTCGCGAACATTCGGCGAGCGCGAACAGTCGATGTTCGCGCGAACAAGTTCGCCGGCGAACAGTCCGCGACATCCCTAATACTGAACAACAATTCATTCTTTGATAAATCAGCCCTTGTATGTGCTACCTACTTCTACCTATGGGATTGTCCCTGCCATAAGGTATAGTGTAAGCCTTGTCACAATTGCACTTGGCTAATAACTCATGGGGGGATGTGCCAAGGCTGGAAGTAGGGGTAGGCAGAAGAGGCACGTGCCTAGGGTGCAAAGTTTAAGGAGGCTCCGGGCACTTACCTCTTCCAACCACTTACCCCTAGTCCAGACACTCTTCCACACACTATGTGCACTCTCTGGCTCCCCCTTCTGATGTCAGCGTGTGACATAGCATGCGCATGCGTGACGTCGGTACGCTAAGGAGGGGACAAGGTGGTCGACCGGGTTGCCTAGGGCACCCAACTCTGGGGAGTGCCCTGCTAACTTAGTAGCATGGGGCCCCGTGATTACTGATAACAGCCCTGCCTATAGGTAGTGCAAACTTTGCATCAAACTGCACTACTGCAATCATATGTAGTATATGTAAATGTACATGGGAAGATCTGCAGTAAGAAATGTACCAATCATTCGAAAGCACAGGTAAGTATTTCCAAGGGACAAATCGTGATTGTGGTGGTTCCGTTTTTGTTCTTTTTTTGTTTAATTTAGTGGAATAATAATAAAGCACTTGGCATCTTTTTTAATAACAAATTATGTGTCAGCCTTAAACCCAAAACATATGCAGAGACATCACCCGCCAAACAGGAGTCTGTATTGTTAAAGCCCCACGCAAGCTAAAGGGATTGTCACGGTACAGAAAGACATTAGGAACATAAGCTGTTTAAGTTGGCCAATTAACAGAAATTAGATTCCATAGTGTGAAGGCAAGCTGGCACCTGGATTGGCATATGTTGGATTTAATGTTGCACACTGAAAAGGCAGTTATGCCTGCTAGCTCTTTTGCAAGGCCAGAAATATAAGTTATTAGACTATATCATATCCCACTGCTTGTGTGTGCTATTTCAACAAAGTCTTAAAATATAGATATGAAATCCTTGTTGTTTGCTGCAAATGATATATATATATATATATATATATATATATATATATATATATATATATATATACAATATCAAAACAGGGGGGTTGTGGGAGCACTCTAAAGGCTTTAAAGTATATATATAAGTATAATAAATGCTATTGCATATGTACCCAAACAGGGGTTATTTTGTTACAAAGTTATGATCATAAAATTGATAAGCCACCATACCACGTCAAGGTAAACCCCAAATGGCGGTCCCTAACTTGTTTTATATTTTATGTGCATTTTAGCATTACCTGTAATCAATGTCCATTGATCAATGCCCTTAGTGAAAAAACAGCGTTCAACGGGACATTGATTACAGGTAATGCTAAAATGCACATAAAATATAAAACAAGTTAGGGACCGCCATTCGGGGTTTACCTTGACGTGGTATGGTGGCTTATCAATTTTATGATCATAACTTTGTAACAAAATAACCCTGTTTTGGGGTACATATGCAATAGCATTTATTATACTTATATATACTTTAAAGCCTTTAGAGTGCTCCCACAACCCCCCTGTTTTGATATTGTATATTTAGCCAGGAGCTGTGGCATAGCTTCAGTGGTTGTAGCACCCCATACCCCCCCTTTAAACTAGTGGTGATCCTATGCTTTTAAAATTGGGCGTTTGTTTTGGGAATATCTCTCCTTTAAAAGCCTGATTGCTGGCTGGGGAGGATTTAGCCCTTAGTGAAAAAACAGCGTTCAACGGACATTGATTACAGGTAATGCTAAAATGCACATAAAATATAAAACAAGTTAGGGACCGCCATTCGGGGTTTACCTTGACGTGGTATGGTGGCTTATCAATTTTATGATCATAACTTTGTAACAAAATAACCCCTGTTTTGGGTACATATGCAATAGCATTTATTATACTTATATATACTTTAAAGCCTTTAGAGTGCTCCCACAACCCCCCTGTTTTGATATTATATATATATATATATATATATATATATATAAATTCCACTGACAAAGGTGCACACCAGGATTTTTCCGTTTAAAACTCCATATTTATTAAATAAATTTAAAACAGGAAACCGGTTCCTGTTTTAAATTCATTTAATAAAAATGGAGTTTTAAACTGAAAAATCCTGGTGTGCACCTTTGTCAGTGGAATTTGGATAATGCAGCTATTTTCAGCGTAGCACCCAGGTATGTGATCTAATCATTGGAGTCTCTCATGGATGGTGTGCGTTAGGACTTTGAATGTGTATATATATATATATATATATATATATATATATATATATATATATATATATATATATATGTTTAGAAAGTACCCTCACGCTTCCCAAATTCTTCTTATGGTAGGTGCTTGGTCAAAATTTCATATAAGATTATTCAAGAAGGAGCAGCACTCCGTATTGTCAAATACCAAGTGTTTATTATCACATCACTGTGCATCCAACTTTTCGGCCCCCACTTGGGCCTTTATCAAAGATAAAGGCCCCAGTGGGGGCCAAAACGTTGGATGCACAGTGATGTTATAATAGACTCAAGGATAAAGGCCCCATATATATACATGTGGGAGTTAGGACTCTTACACACGGGCGTTTTTTATGCGCGACCCTGCATTGTGCTTTCTTCCGTTCAGCCGCAGGGGAGCGCAGGAGTAGGCACACTCAATTAATGTGAAGGGGGCTGTTCTCACACAGACGCATGTTTGCATCAAACGCAGGTGAAATGCAACATGCTGCATCCCACCTGCGTTTGGTGCTTACATCTGCGTCTACTCCTGCACTCCCCTGCAGCTGAATGGAAGAAAGCGCAACGCAGGGGAGCGCACGAAAAAACATCCGTGTGTAAGATCCCTAAAAGACACTGCTCTTTCCATTCATTGGCTGATGTAACCTAGCTTTTGTCTAGAATGTTAGTATGTTATTGAATGACATTTAAATTCAATTTAATCAGTACAGCCTTCCCAGCCGGATTTTGTTGTTGTGTCCCAGAATTTTCATATGAAGAAAAAAACAATTCCTAAATTGAAATATATGTAATAAATATCCAGACCAGTTTACTCTCCTTTTAACAGGTATTCAGCCCCATCAAATTGGACGTTAGGAAGCTGTGATATATTGGAAAATATACATAGACCCATTATGGTTTATACGTATGTTTGTATTTGTGTGCTGTGGAACACGTAACTGAAACTGTCAGCAAAAAGACTTCCATGTAACTAAAAACTTAAAGAATAAAATTACACATTGCTTCTCTTAACTACGTTACACAACTAACACACATCCTGCACACACATGCCACTCATCAGGCTGATTTCCTCTACACAACATGCTTGCTTCCTATTCATGGAACTCATGTGCAGGGGCTGGGCAGTTCTGAGCTGACAGTTGGTGATGATGGAAGAAAGGGAGGAAAAGAGACCCAGAAATTGATATTAAAACCAGCATAACTTCAAGATAACTGATGATTTTGTTTAAAAAAAAAATAGAAAATCATGCAGAGGGTATTAGTGAATGGCTGGTTAGTGGTTTCAAAAAGCTGTCATATAGCAATAAGAATGGTTTATGATTGGACAATGAGAAGCTCTGTTATGGGCCCTATATAGAATATATAGAATATAGAATTTTTGAAGGCTGAGGCTCTGATGCATAGTTTAGGATTGGGCATGAGGAAGAGGTGCAGTTCATTTCTTTCAGACTATAGTTCATCTATGGAATCATAGCTGTGTTGTCACTGCCGCTGTAACTGAGGAGAGTACATATGGCTTTCATTGTCTGTATCATTTTTTAATGTTTCTAACTTGAACTTTTGGCAGGGTCTACTTGATGGACATGTGTCATTTTCCAACCTTTTCTATTAAAAACTATGTCAAATATTTAAAATGACTTGTTTGACCTGAGATCAGTGTATAACTATACTATTTTGCTTTGATAACCCCATAATTCTATGAAATTTTTTTAAAACCAGTACTAGGCATGGTGTGCAAACCCTAAATTGTGCCCTGACACATAGTGCATGGTTAGCTGAAATAGAATACAATAGGCAAAGCTTTAGCAGCAGTTTGCACATAGCCTGTATATAGAGATACCATAAAACGATGTCAGCTGAGATCTCCACAGATTGTATGGTATAGTGGCCCATAAAGAGATGTTCTCAGGACTCATGCCAATAGCTGTGCATTCAGCTTATCACTAGTGTTCACAGGTAAGAGTGTCACAAAAAAATTAATTTTGTTTGTAAGCTCTAGTCTACAGGGCAGGGACCTCCATCCTCTTGTCTCCTTGTCATTAAGCTCTCTTTATTGTAGCTGTACTTTGTATTTATTTGTATTGAATTTTGTACTTATTTGTGTTTACTATTGTAATGCCCCTCTGTTCTAATAATTTACTGTTCCACTGTACAATGCTTCGCTCTCCAGTTGCGCTACATGAAATATACAAAGATAAAAAAAAATATATACATAGCAGTCAGTAATTCTGCAAGATAAGGAATTTACTGGGCTCTGAATTTGTGATTTCTGCCAACAATGTACACATCAGCACCTTCACTTAAAAGTCAGTTAATTATTCTGTCTCTAACCAATGGCACCGAGTTCAGCCCTTTCACAGAAAGGTCACTCTCCCACCTTCATCTCTAATTATATATTACCTGGTGCCTAACTTGTCTGAAGTAACTGCAACCTTTTATGTATACCAGTTGTACAGGTTTGTCTTTTCATGTCACTGTTTGCCATGTTATAAGGGAGACATTTAAGGGGCATATTTATTAACATTGGAGACAAACATCACCAGTTGCCCATAGCAACCAATCAGATCTTTGCTTTTGTTTTCTAACTTGTAGGTGACTGTTAACATCTAATTGTTGATTGGTTGCTATGGACAACATCGCCGAGGATGTGTGTCTCCAATGTTACTAAATACACCCCATAGAGTTTTATATAACTAACGGTACAGGTATGGGGATCCATTAATTGGAAACGCGTCATCCAGAAAGTGCCAAATGACAGGAATACCATCTCCTATAGACTTAATTATAAATCAAATAATTTAAATTTTTAAAAATGATTTCCTTTTTCACTGTAATAATAAAACAGTACCTTGTACTTGATCCCAACTAATATATTAAGTCCATATAGGTGTCAAAACCATTCTATTGGGTTTAATGAATTTTTTAATTATTTTTTGGTAGACGTAAGGCATGAAGATATAAATTACTGAAAAATCCCTTATCCGGAAAACCCCAGATCCCGAGCATCGTGGATAACAGGTCCCATACCTGTATATATTATAAAGTATGATCATACTTAGTAATGTTTATTGATGTTTTAAACAACCACAATGAAGTTGTAATGTCTCTGTAATATCTCTAGGAATTCATTTATGCATAAAGGTCATCAATTTCTTGTATGCTGTGCCAGGGAGCTCATTACTCTCTGCCTCCCATTGTTATTATTCTTATATTTTTTATACAATTTGCCTCTTTCCACAAACGTCACACGGATCTGTTTTATCTGATAGACCTTCAGTAACATTATATAGAGCATGTTTCTCATTGTTTCTCAACTAAACTAGGATTTGAATGATATAAAAGTGACCAGCAAATCGTATAAATGTATATAATACCAGAAATAAATGCATCTCAGATCTCACTTTGATTATAATTCACATTCATTACCACTAAGGCCTTGAGCAGACTGGAGACTTCTGCACATCAACAAGTCACTGATCTTCATTCCTGGTTTATGGTCAGTAGAGGAACCAAACTGTTGAGTGATGACAGCACCCTGGTAGTTTACATTAAAACTTTTGAGAGTCTTCCAGTGATATCGGTGATGTTATTGGAGTTTCTTCCACTTGACTATCCTTAATAGGCCATCTCCCACAGGCTAAATTTTAATCAAATAATTGAGCTTTTAAAAATGTTTTATTTTCTCTATAGTAAAAAAACAAAATAAAACCTTGTACTTTTTCCTAACTAATATAATATAATTAATCATAATAATTCTGTAGGCAAAACATTCCAATGGGGTTTACTTAAAGTGATACTGACACTAAAAATCTACTTTTTAAAATATGAATGTACATTAAAAGTTACCTTTAGGTCATGTTGTTTTTTGCTGAGAGGTTTGCTTTTGTAAGTAATTGTTAGTTAAAGTTCCTAAACCTGACTGTTTTGTCAACCTGACTGTCCCTTCTCAAACTGACTCCTGCTGCATAAATATGGCAGCCCTCTCAATGATCGACACAGGGAGTCAGATAGGTAATCAGTAGCGTAACTAGAGGGGGGCGGGCCCTGGTGCGTGATGCGCAGCCTGGCCCCCTCCGTACGGCCGAATTTTCCTTGGCGCACAGGCTGCCGGGGGGGCCCTGAGGGGGTGCGGGCCCTGGCACGCTCGCACCCCCTGCTCCCCCGGTAGTTCCGCCACTGTAGGTAATGGAAAAGCATCAGGCCAATACTTTATAGCAAAATTATAAGTAGCATGTAAAACCAATATTATGATAGATGCAAAAAAGGTTTAATTTCTGGTGTCAGACAGTATCTTTTTAATATTTAAATGACTTTTTGTGATTAACTCAATAGGAAAAAATATGTTTGGCACAAGCCCTATCCATAGTTCTCAATTAAAACAAAGGGTATAGTGGTCCTTTAAGATTTCAGCACAGTTTTACATTTTTAGAGTTAAAGGTTTCAGCTACAGATTAAAGATTATTAAAGTAATTTTAGTGTACTGTTGCATGTGTATTCCCTGTCATTCACGTAGAATGTTACAGCTAAATTACGTGTGTGTGACTTCTCAACTCCATCTACTACTTATAAACCTTCAGTCACACAGGGGCATTAGTAGCATCATCTGACCTTTAACCGTAGTTCCTCAGCCATTTGCTTTAGTCCATCACAGTGAGAAGATGTAACCTCAGTCTAATGTGCAATTACGCGCTTGTAGAAAAAGCTGTCTTCTATATCTACGCCAAAGAGAGAAGTATATAAAGAGAAAAACATAATAAAGTATTTATATTAGCTTAGAGAGCAACATGTATAGCTAGTATTGACAGACCTGGAAAATATGTTTCTTATCTGCTGAGAACATAAATGTCGATGTATAGCATTACATGCATTCAATGCAATCAGTGCTTGACAAAGGTTCTTACCAGGGAACCATCAAGGTAAGATAAATTTTGATCAGCCTATTAAACTTGAACGGGAACTCAATTTTAAAGTTGGTCTTACTACTGAAGTCTATGATCACGAGCGCAGTATTTTCCTCCTAAATAGAAAGCATTTTCAATTTTGCCTCAGCATTTTAACTTCTGAGTTGTGGTACCAAACATCATGTTCCATGTTTCTAAGGCTACCTGGCAAAGCAACAGAATATGCAGAAATGACCTTCTTTCCCTACATCTTCTTCAGGAAAATTTCTGCAATTTCTCCTGCATGAGGCACCAGCCCCAATGGTGGCTCCCAACCCCATGCTACAAAAGGGTCAAGGATGGGCCACATCTTTAGTGTTGAGAAGACAATGTCCCTCATGGAAAAAAATGTCACATCTCTGGGGGAGCTGGACTCGAGGCCACTTAGGAGACATTTAGGAAGAATTTCTATTTTCTCCCTTTGAAGAATGCCTATTTTCTACCTTTGAAAGCCCAGTTTGAAGGTCAGATACAATGATATTTGGTGGTGAATACTTATACTTAGATATTCAGTTCTATGCCTGCGTGGTTCATAGAGTCATGTCTTCATAAGTCAGTCACCTTGTTATGAACTAAGGGTGGCCCTGGACAAATGAAGTGTCTCAAAGAACGGCTAAAAAAAAGCCTGGAAACTACTGCCCTACAACATCCCATAGCAGAGGTATTTTAGATTAGAACATTTCCAACATCTTAACCATAGCCCCCAAAACTATTGATCAGCTGCCAAGTAACAACACCAATTTTTTAACAAAAAAACACAGTAGACACAAATACAGACTAGAGTTAACATGACAAAACCTTATGAACCTTATATCGTGATGTACAAAAATCTATTTTTTTTCTGTCGAGTCCATCATTTGAACAGCTGGTAGTATTTGTCTTTTTGGTTAAGGAATGTTTCAAGAAAACGACAATAATTCATTTACATCAGTTTTATGATAAGTAGAGTGTCATGTATCATGTCTGGAAATGTTTAGTGAGTGATGAGCAACTCTTATAAGCTCCAGGCAACTCATTTTACAAATCTGTGTCACAGCTGGATGTGGATCCCCATGTCACCAAGAGGTAGACTTTACAGTAAAGGGCCTATATATGGCTATTCAGCTGTTGGCTGAACTAAAATTTCTAGGAACCCAAACATCCTTTGGGAAGACTGACAGAAATGACATCAGAACTTACCGTTTATAACTGATGACATCAGAACTCACCGTTTATAAGGATATAATTTACAAGATATTTATGGCTTTTGTGTATTATATACTAATATCATATTACTCTATTATTGCCATGTTGGCCTTCTATACCTATTATCTATCATCTTTCCTACTCGCAGCTTCTGTTCTTTGGGCCTCCATCTATGGATGCAGCCATGGGCATTAGCCACAATGTATACACTTTAGGGACAGCTCTGTTGCCCCATATGAAACAAGTCAGCATACATTGAAAGGCTTTCCAGTCACACTGTTGCAGGATTTCACTTGATTAGGTAATTAAAGGAATACTTATAAATAAACCATAAACTTCACCTTTACGTCATCTTTTTGTATGTTATAAAATGGCCCATTCTTTTCGTTTTTTTATTTATTATAATTTTTGAGTTTTTTGCCTTCTTTTTATGACTCTTTCCAGCTGTCAAATGGGAGTCAGTGACCCCAGCAGCCACAAAACAGTTGTTGTGTAAGGCTACAATTTTATTGTTATTGTCATTTTTTTTTTTTGTATGTATATGTATTTTTTTTGTATAGCTCTCCTTGAGGGCAAAGCACTGTACATCTAAACAATAAATTAGTAGAACAAACAGAGGTGATTGCAATAGTGAGTACAAAAATACAATACAAATAAATATAATTATAGTTACAATACAGATTAAATGCTTAGTGTCAAGGAGACAAAAACCATGACAGTCTCCCTTTCTTCATTAACATTCTATTCAGGGCCTATCCTATTAATTTCCCAGTCTCACAATTCACACCTTACCCTGGTTGCTGAGATAACTTGGACCTTAACAACCAGATTGCTGCTAAAATTCTAAACTGGAGCGCTGCTAAACAAAACGGGAAATAATTAAAAAAATGAACAGTAAAAGAGGAAGACCAATTACTATATACCTCATTGTAAAAGTTCCTATGTGGGTGACCCACCCCTTTAAAAATATGTTTATTTTAAAAATACATTTCGGCAGGGTTGGAACAACATTTATCATGGCACAGCATATATTATTATTTGTAATGGAATTTAGTTGACAGTCATAAAAATGCCTGAACTGTATGCAATACCTTTAGCATTCTCCTATTCCACTGTGACCTGTTTGACACCCTGTTGAAAAGCTGTGTCTTTAAGGCAGTTACATGTCAACTCCAACTTTGTGCTAATATCTCAGTAATTAATTTACTGTACTGGGAGCCTGGGAAAGTCTTACCTTGTGTGTTTCCTGCCCAAAATTTGTATTCTTCAAATTTTGCAAAAAGCTTGTAAGCACAAGCCATGTACCCTCTAGTGACCAAGCAAATGGATGAAATATCATCTTGTCACACCTCAGGGTGATATTTTTTTAAAAAAAACATCTTTTGTATTTATATATAGTGAGGAAATATAAAGATATTTAGAATACCTAAATCTGTACTTCAGGGAAAGGCTGAAAAGTTGCTGCTATTAAATTACAAAGCGTTTCAGCTACTGCTGTTTCCAGATTTCAGTTTTCTGTAGGATATCAATCAATGGTTGTTGTTTTCTTCTGGTTCCCAGGGTCCCTCTGTTACTCATTTGAACTTTTCGTTCAGATTTTTTTTTTCCTGCCACGTAAGTTGTGAGTTACAAATAGGAGACTCTGAGGGATCAGAGACTATTAAATAAAAGATCCAAGGTAAGCAGAGCTGGATTTGTCCTGAATAATTATTGAGTATTAGCACACTGCCTAAAAAGTGTTTTACTGGAAAACCACATTTTTTGTAGGACCATGTTTATAGATCCCATTTACACTTTTGAATTTTGAATTGAGAACTAAATGCAGAGAAGGTATTTATTTTATCTAGGTATCAGCCAGCATATTATTAGGACCCCTTTGGATCTATAACAGTAAATTACTGGAATAAGTTCTGCATCCTTTTAGCTATTAAAACATTATTTTAAAGTCATTTAAATGGTGCAATAGCTGCTTCATTTTGTTACCATATCCTTACCTGGTATTGTGGAAATATAAGAGCATGTATTTAAGAAATGTCCCTGGCTGTGCTACATGAGTCAGATTTGGTGCCAGGTGTTCTTTAGAATTTGTTTGTAAACCCATCAGGACCTGAGACTTTGTTAAGTGGAAGTTTTGCAATAACTTGTAATGATTCTATATCTGTTATTGGCACTGGTTGTTGTTGTCAGAGCCAGACCAAGTTGTACTGGCTCCCAAGGTCTGATGTCCCTTGCTGAAATTTGAGAAAGGGCCATGCCCGAAACATGTTGTGTGATTTGTAGTCAATAATAAAATGTTTTAGCAGTATCTGCTTCTATGAGTGCTCTCCTCTAACTACTATTTTATGTCCCTTGCTGAAGTATTAGTATGTTGGGCATTTCTGAACCACTGGTACGTCTGGACTGAGAATTAAAATAGGCCCTGGCATTTCAGGTATACATAGGCCCAATCACACAGAGGAAATACACAAGGGGGGTTGTGGGAGCACCCGCATTGCTAAGTAAAAATATATATAAGTATAAGGGAAGTGCTACTGGCATATCCAAATGGGTCAGTGCACATTCCCTGGGCCCCTGTCTAAGTAATTCAGTAGATATGCAAATGCATGTGTTAACAAAGACAGGGGTTTTTAGTTGCAAAGTTATGATCATAAAGTTGAAAAGCCACCATACCACGTCAAGGTAAACCCCATATGGCGGTCCCTAACTTGTTTACCTACCAGTCATAGTATTGAGGATCCTGTGTCTCTCTGCATAATAGCAATAGTAAAGTAAAAAGTAAATGTCTGCTGAACCTTGGTTTCTGGAGGGCTATATCCTCCCCCGCTGCTGAATTGCAGCTTTTAAGAGAGAGTGATTGCCCAAACCAACGCCCATTTTTGACAAAAATGTATAAATATGGTGCAGTTAAAAGCATAGGGCCACTATTAATTAATAGGGGTGGGTATGGGGGGTGCTACAAGCCACAAGAAGCTTAGCCAAAGCTACAGGCTGTATATCACATATCACACAGAGGCCCAAACAGCCCCCACCAGCCCACTAAACACTGACTTTCTATGGGACTTTTTAGCAGCCCCTCTGGCATTTGCCAGAACCTACAGATTGCCAGTCCAGGCCAGGGACCCACAAGTACTATACATGTATCTCAAAAGCTTTTAATACAAATAGCAATGTTCCTATTTTAGGGTTTCTGTCCCTTTAACACACCGCACACACAAATAAACTGATCAGCTGCCAAGGTTAGGCTCAATGACAGAAGTTATGTTTTTTCTAGTCTAAATCATTTTCAATGAAACACAGTAACCTTCGTATATAATATTAACCAGACTTTTTCCTCTATGAAATATTATTCATGTTCTTGAAGGCAACTCTGCTTTTAACGGGAGCAACCTAACTAACAAATAAATAAGTCGATTTCATGTAAATATTTTAATGACGTGACCATAATGTTTGCTTTTAGCTCCCACTTCCCCCTCATGCCGTGTAATGTGTTTGCATTTAGCTCAGTCAGTGGCACCAAATGGAATGTTCTATAATTTGTGGGAGGGGGAGACAGGCTTGTGCCATGCTGTGACAAAAGACACACGGAAAGAATATTGAGAGCTAAAGTCCCATTTTGAACACGAGACACAACGTTTGAATCAAAATGTGTCTGATGTACCTCACTGCTCATGTAATCATCAGTAAATAAGGTTTCAAGCTTGCCGTATCCGCAGCAAACTTTTTCTTCAATATTGAGGCAGTTTACTGAATCAGGGTGGTGCCCATCTCAGCATATATACAAATCATAACTCCTAAAGTACCCCAGCCCTCTGGGTGATACCTTAGGGTTTCCACCTTATTTTGTGGCTAAAACGGGCAGGGGCGGGCCTGTGACATAGGGGGTGGGCTGGTGATGTTGGGGGGCAGGACAGGTGATGTGGGGAGGCGGGCAGGTGTCAGCAGGGGTGGGACTTATGACGTGGTGATCAGCGATTGGCTCCATGTCATTCACTTAAATGTCCTGTCTGGTTTTCGAAATTAGGACCTGCGCAGCCCTTCCAAAAACTGGGCTGCCCGCGTGAAATCCGGACAGGTGGCAACCCTACGCTACCTTCACACTTGGTAGGTTCTCTCCCAAGGCAAATTGCTTGGCCTTCAATTACCTTTGATCACTTGCCAAAAGCTTTACTGAACACATTTGTTTGTACAGGTATGGGACCTATTGTCCCGGATCTGTGGGTTTTCTGGATAAGGGATCTTTCCGTAATTTAGATACCTCAAGTCTACTAAAAAAATTATTTAAAATGTAATTAAACCCACCACCACCTTTAAGGATAAATTATATCTTAGTTGGGATCAAGTACAACAATAATGGTTTATTATTACAAAGAAAAAGGAAATTATTTTTAAAAATCTGAATTGTTTGATTAAGTCTATAGAAAATAGGCTGTGATTTGGAGCTTCCTGTATTCAAGAGGCTTTCGGATAGTGGATCGCATACCTGTACTGTATCAATGGCACAGAATTACACATTTGTGATCTCTATTTTTTTTTGAATCTGACACAGGTCCCTTAAACATTCTGTTCACGATCCTAATTCTACCAACAGCATTCAGCAGGTGGAGAACACTATGAGAAGGCAACATAGGTCAAAAGCATATTCTGTATATCACTGGAATCCTTTAGGTCTGCCCTGAGGCAAAGTATTCATGTTTCCTAAGTCACACAGGTGAAGGTGAGACAAGTTGCTTCAATGTTGTACTCTTTTTCTCAGCACATAAGAGAAGCATTGTTTCAGTCTACCCTCATCATTAAGTTATCAGCGCTGTAATTACCAGGGGTGATTTAGCAGGGCAGTGGGGGCTTGAGCAAGAAAACTGCATGCGTCTACACTAAAAAATAAAAATCATCGGACACAGAAATCAGCAGATGTTCTAATATAACAGATATACAGTCTGTATGGCATTAAAGAATATAGGCAGATATCGTAACCCTGTGTACCACGCTAAACTGATGCCACTGATATCAATGGCAATGATTCATTAAATGCACATTGATGAGAACTTATATCATGTAAAATAGAAAGCACCCTGTGGTTATATCCCATACCCTTACCATTTCCTCTTCTCATTACTCTCACAGCTAGAAGAGGAACTGACTTAGGATAAGAACTCTCTGCATGACTGCCATCTTCTCTTTTATAGATTTATTAGAAACACCACAGAAAATTGTCTAGACAGATAAATTGCTTTATTTGTGAATGTAGGAAGAAAGGTACGCTACTTTATATCTGAAATGAGCTTATACGGACACAAAAAAAGTTGTAACGAGCCTTGTTTGATTATTGAGTTTAAAGTGGATGCCGTACAACAGGAGTGTCCATACTTTACTAATGCAGGGTCAACTCTAAGGGGCCCATTTACTTAGCTCGAGTGCAGGAATAGAATAAAAAAAACTTTGAATTTCGAATGTTTTAATGGCTACTTCGACCATCAAATTGGCTACTTCGACCTTCGACTACGGTCGACTAAAAATCGTTCGACTATTCGACCATTCGATAGTCGAAGTACTGTCTCTTTAAAAAAAACTTCGACCCCCTAGTTCGCCACCTAAAACCTACCGAAGTCACTGTTAGCCTATGGGGAAGGTCCCTATAGGCTTTGCAAGCTTTTTTTGGTCGAAGAAAAATCATTCGACTGATGGATTAAAATCCTTTGAGCGAACGATTCGAAGGATTTAATCGTTCAATCGAATTAATTTTCGTTCGTTCGAGTGAATTACGCTAAATCCTTCGGCTTCGATATTCGAAGTCGAAGGATTTCCATTCGGCAGTCGGATATCGAGGGTTAATTAACCCTCGATATTCGACCATAAGTAAATTTGCCCCTTTGTTGTCCCATTATGATCTACATCCATAAAAGCATTGTTAGCATTCTGTTACATGAAAAATATGACTTAAATATTATATTGATTTATGAGAGAATTTATATTGCTATATTTAAAAAAACAACTATTTCTTATGAAACCTTAACATAATAAATATCTGAATGAAAAGAATGAAACAGGAGGGTGATTTAGACAAGCTGTTTTTTTACAGTGTCTTGAGATCTACTGATCACCAACTAAATGTCTACTGGTAGATCCTGATCTACCTTTTGGGCACCCCTGCAGCACACAGTTGAATACTCAGGCCCACATTGTGCTTTTATATTTTAGTTTTTTCTGTGTGCACATGAGCTGTTTCTAGTGATGGACATACAAAAGGTGGATATATGTTCTCTACGCTTTATGCATTGGAACTGATATATTGCTTGAACAATGTTGTGGGAGCTTCATGTTGGGCAGGCTTGTTTTGGCATATTCTTTAAATAAATGAAGGTTTTAATATTTTATTCTGATGTTATGCAATTTCTAATGTAATTATATGATTGTGATTTATATTTCGTAATAGATAGATCAAATTATGTGAAGAAACCAAGATGCCATGCCTTGTGTGGGGCTGAGGAATATGGGTACAATTTATAAGAGGGCTCAGGTTTGCACACTTGGCATTAGGAGCCTTAGTAGAGGCCCAAATGCTTCCCAAAGGGAAGGTTACATAAGGAAATTGCAATCTGTAAGGCATTGCTCCCTTTCCAGAGGCAGCTTCTGATGTCACAAGCAACACTAGGAGGGTTATTTATCAACGTCTCAGTATCGGCTGCTACAAACACCGATCTAAGCCGCTCAGGTTTTTAACGCTTATTTATTATTACATTTTCCCGAAAATTACCTTTGCGGGAAAAGCTACTATTTTCACGATTTTTTCGTGAATTTCCCCAGAAAACATACGAATTTTTCGAATTTTCACCCGAAAGTTCCGAAAACATTGTGAAATTGCCCGAAACCCCCGTCACAACCAAAAATCAATGGGACTGTTCCCACTGACTTTTATGCAACCTCGACAGGTTTGAGATGCCGTGTTTTTATATTCTGGCTTTTTAGCCCTCGGGATTTAATAAATTCCGAAAAATTTGTGATTTTGTTAAAAGCCTATTATAACACAAAAAATCACGAATTTCGGAGAATTTCGGGTATTCAGAGCTTAGTAAATAACCCCCTAGGCATCCATTTACTAAACCGCGATAAAATTATGTGCATAAATTGTAGCCAAAATTATCGCCATATGTGTTATCGCAAAGTTTATCAAATGGTGGATAAATATAAATTTGAAAATTTTCTGGAGCAAAGAAAGGTTTTATGAGGAAGTTCCTTGCTAAGAAACTTCAGGCGACTTTGGAAAACGAATCAACACTAAACTCCCCGAAATGCAAGAATCCAAGCACCGACGGGAAGGCATTTCGGGGGGATTAGTCGCCAGCAGTAGCAAAGATTTGTTGCTTGTTGACTAATCTCCCTGTGTGTCACCACCCTAAAGAGAAAAAGGAAATCATTTTAAAAATTTAAATTATTTGATTAAAATGGGAAATGACATTCACATAATTCGTAGCTTTCTGGAAAGCGGGCCTGGATAACAGATCCCATACCTGTATATTTGTAGCAGTGAATAAAGTTCTTTGGTCTAACTAATATATTAGTGAGGAGCACAATTTACCCTTTTATAACACTTTGCAAAAAAATGGTCACTCCTCTGCAGTGATCGCCCATTTTTCCATTTCTTGGGTGGTGCTCTGTTACGTATATTGCACATAATAGTCTGTTTGATAAAAATGACAAGTATTCCAGTGATATCACCACTTCAAAAGAAAATCATTTCTTCCCGAAGCACATGATCAGATATTAAACGCAAATAAAAGTTTCTTTAGCTTTGAAAAGCTTCCTTTCTTCTCCAGTCCAGTTAATTCAGCCACGGTCACTTTATAAAAATACTAACAGCAATTATTAATGTCCAGTCACTCACACAATGCTGTATTGATGGTTTGTTAAATTTATCTTACAGTCGTGGTTGGCTGACGGATAGTTATCCCAACAAGAACCCCAACCAGCTGTCTAAAGTTGCTTTGGGGACACCTCACCTCTAAACTCCAATCATTTCTGTCTTTGCCCTGCAGTCAGAAAGCTGCTTCTTATCTTAATAATTCTCCATTCTTCTGTGTGGACATTATTAGATGGAGATTCTGGCATAGGATAATAAATGGAGCATTATAGGTAGTCAGAAGCAACATTCAGTAGAACAGCAGCTTCTTTGGGTTTCAGTGGACCAGTCTTACTTAAAAGATGTAAGCTTGGCACTTTTGGATAGGGTAGCAGGACATATTTGGGAGATGGAGGTAGCAATATTAAGGAGGGCATTATTATTAGTATTAGTAGTGAGTGGAGCAGCCCTAAGCATAGGAATCAGAAACCATTGGATATTGCATTCAGTACCTGGTGTCAGGAATAGCATCACTCTTCGGGGTTACATAAAATTGTAAAAAATGGAAAGTACAAAATCTGGACGCAAATCACACAAAATGCAGCATTTTCCCCAGAATAACAGCATCATTGTGGGTGGCTTCTAAAATTAACTGCATGTGATTCACAAATACAGATGCAAATAACCATAAAATGCCCAATGGTAAAATGCACACAAGCTGAGGTGCAGTTTTCTTGTGCAAATGTCATGGGATTGTGCTAGCACCACAAATAACAGATTTCAAGAGTGATTCACTGTTGTGTTGGTTTGTATCCATTTATGTGATATACACTTCCACTTGCATTCTTAAATAGGGATGCACTGAATCCAGGATTCAGTTCAGGATTTAGCCAGGATTCGGCCTTTTTCAGCAGGATTTGGATTCGTACGAATCCTTTTGCCGGGCAAACCGAATTGTAATTTGCATATGCAAAGTAGGGGAAAATCGCATGACTTTTTGTCACAATACAAGGAAGTAAAAATGTTTTCCCCTTCCCACCCCTAATTTGCATATGCAAATTACTATTCAGATTTGGTTTGGTATTCAGCCGAATCTTTCGCAAAGGATTCGGGGGTTTGGCCGAATCCAAAATAGTGGATTTGGTGCATCCCTATTCTTAAAGGAAAACTATACCCCCCAAACAATGTAGGTCTCTATAAAAAGATATTGCATAAAACAGCTCATATGTAAAACCCTGCTTCATGTAAATAAACCATTTTCATAATAATATACTTTTTTAGTAGTATGTGCCACTGGTAATTATAAATAGAAAATGCCCATTTTAAAAAATAAGGGCAGCCCCCTGGGATCATACGATTCACTGTGCAGTTAGGTCACATGAGCCAATTAAAAGACAGAGTTGTGTCTTTTGCTTCAACACTTCTTCCTGTTACAGTTAGAGTTGTAGTATTTCTGGTCAGGTGATCTCTGAGGCAGCACCCAGACCAACACAAAATGGTGGTTCAAGGCAAGAGATGTAAAAGGACAATATTTACTTAAATATACCGGTTTGGTAAGATTCTTTAATATGCCACTTAATATGATATAAACTATCTGTTGCTTAAATATTCATTTTGGGGGTATCATTTTCCTTTAAATGAGCCCCTTGTACTGTTAAATGGGTGTTTAACTTTTCAGTTGTCCTTCATTTTTTTTCTTTTTTATAGTTTTAAAAGAACAAATGCTCTGTAAGTCTACAAACGTATAATTATTACTCATTTCTCTATTCAGGCCTCTCCTATTCATATTCCAGTCTCTTATTCAAATTATTGCATGGTTACTAGGGTAATTTGGACTGAATTTGGGCTGAAATAGCAAACTGGAGAGCTGCTTAATTAAATGATAAATAATTCATAAACCACAAATAATAAAACACAAAACCAATTGCAAATTTTCTCAGAACATCATTCTCTACATCATACTAAATGTTAATTTAGAGTTGAATAGCCCCTTTAAGATAGCATGCCTTGGGTTTCTTGTTATATTATAACAGTTGGTTTATAGAGGGGCCCAGTAGCCATATAACTCAAATGTAAAGCTAATTTGACTTCCTCTTTAAGATCTCGATCCCCGTGAACTGTTTACATGGCGGCTTTTAAGCTGCTGGGGTTTTATCATCCATCTTTGTGCTGGGTTAGTCACTGACGTTCCAGCCTTAATCTCGATTAGGGTCAAATGAAGTTATGATCCAAGCAGGCACGCTAACCCATTGCATAGCCTGATGAATCATTCACGCTGTCTAGTGTTTTTAAGCCTCTAAATGCAATGATAAATATTCTGTGATCAGTGATTATATGGTCTATCATATGATGCTCCATAGGTTGCTGGCATTCAGACAGTCAGGATGGTGAGCATGTCTCCTAATCTGTTTTCTGATTCTTATGTTCTATATCAAACTAAGCCAATATGGTAAATATACAAAATGTATTTCTGCATGTGATTTAACACTTTCAGGGCCATCTCTCACTGCTCTTGTCATGCCACATGTTACCAGTAAACATGGCAGCAAAGCACAGACCAAAGAAATATTATGCTAGTGCTATGATAGTTTTACCCCAGCACTCCAGAGCTGAGACTCTTTTAAACAGAATTTTTACCATTGTCAATTCCTATCATAGACAACTAGAATCATCACAAACATGTCACACGTGTGCATCTGTTCCCTGGCCATCCATGAGCAAGAGTGCAATAGTTGCAGTGAGTCCAGATGGAGAAAGGCCGTAGCTACATAATACCAGAAAATCTTATAGTGAGACATAAGCCTAAATAATCATGGAACTAAATATGATGTAAGTCACATTTACAACTATTTCATGACACACTTTAGGCTTTGATCAATGCAGTGGAATGCTGTGTCTCACTGGGTACTGCAAGAAGCACCTGACAAGTGATTGTCACCTCCAAATTCCCTAAGGCAATTATCACATGACAAAAGCTACTTAGGACACCAGCGGCGATCATTGGAATTTTGACTGCCATTGCTGAGCGTAAACCAAAACAGTATGTGTACTTTAGGCATGTTACAGGAGTTCAAATAAATTGTAATCGTTTAACTGAGACTGTGGAACAATTGTCCAAGAACTGATAGATTGTTGGTACAGGTATGGGAGCTGTTATTCAAAATGCTCAGGACCTTGGGTTTGCTGGAGAACAGATCTAATTTGGATCTTCATACCATAGGGTCAGGACACACAGACAGCAACTTCAAGCTTGCAAATGGCATTGTGTTGTTAGCATTGTGCACTACAGAACTGTGCCCCTTCCTTTCCTGTACAGGTATGGGATGCATTATCTGGAAACCAGTTATAGAGAAAGCTACAAATTGCGGGAAGGCCATCACCAATAGATTCCATTTTAATCGAATAATCCAAAATTTCAAAAATGATTTCCTCCTTATATATTAATAAAACCATATCTTGTCTTTGATCCCAACTAACATATAATTAATCCTAATTGGAGGCAAAACCAACTGATTGGGTTTGTTTAATGTTTATATGATTTTCTAGTAAACTTAAGGGTAAGGCCAGACGAGGAGATTCGGGGAGATTTTGTCGCCTGGCGACTTATCGCCACGTCTTTTGCGTGACTATCTCCCCGAACTGCCTCAGCGTCTTTTCCCCATAGGCTACAGCGCAAAATCGCCTGCGCTAATGCACACGCGGCGATGCCTCACTGAGGCAACTTTAGGCGACTATTGAAAACGCATCGCCGCGTGTGCATTAGCGCAGGCGATTTTGCGCTGTAGCCTATGGGGAAAAGACGCTGAGGCAGTTCGGGGAGATAGTCACGCAAAAGACGTGGCGATAAGTCGCCAGGCGACAAAATCTCCCCGAATCTCCTCGTCTGGCCTTACCCTTAAGTTTACTAGAAAATCATATAAACATTAAACAAACCCAATCAGTTGGTTTTGCCTCCAATTAGGATTAATTATATGTTAGTTGGGATCAAAGACAAGATATGGTTTTATTAATAGATAAGGAGGAAATCATTTTTGAAATTTTGGATTATTCGATTAAAATGGAATCTATTGGTGATGGCCTTCCCGTAATTTGTAGCTTTCTCTATAACTGGTTTCCAGATAATGCATCCCATACCTGTACAGGAAAGGAAGGGGCACAGTTCTGTAGTGCACAATGCTAACAACACAATGCCATTTGCAAGCTTGAAGTTGCTGTGACTGTTCTGCAATTTATTCTGTGGCTTTGGAATGGGAAAATGAAAAAGTTTAAAAACATGGGAGAAATCCTACGACAAGGGGTGATAATCAGTGATAAAATGTTATGTTTTTTTTTTACAAAATGTATTTATGAGTAGCACGTCCCTGGGCAGAAAGCATGCAATGTTATGTCTAACAGAACAGCACTGTATAAGGTGGCTGCGTGGTTCAAAACACATTCATTTGTTGACATATGGGATGTAAATTCAGTGTGACGAATTTGCCGAAAGCCAATGCTTTGAGAGTTGAGCTTTTATGTGTGGTAGCTATAACTATCACTTTTCAAAGCCCGTGTAGATTAAACTGCAGATAAAAGACGGGTGAACTGTGCAAAGACAACCAGACAAATAAATAGCTTGTTTCAAATGACGGAACTAATGTCCCATAAGCTATAGAAATTGGATTTCATTCCCCAGGCAGAATATGAAGTTAAAGAGTTTTTTTTTTCTTTGCCAAGTTCTTTTTATCAAACTTCATTGGTCAGTCTGCATAACATTATCCAAGTGATAATTTCATCAACTTTGAAAAGATCTTAAGTGTTCCTAAAGGTGGCCATAGACACACAGATAATATCGTACGAAACGAATTTTCGTCCGATATTCGTTGCGTGTATGGTGGAAAAAGAGCCGACCGATATCGGCAGAAGACTTGGATATCGGTCGGCTCGTCGATCGGGCTGGACGGAAAATTTTGATCGGGTGCCTTTGAAGGGACCCAAACATCGCCCATTGTTAGTGCTGAATCGTCAGATACAGGTAGAATTCTATTGTTTCTTCCCGTATATCTACCTGTATATCTGCCGATTGAGCTCTACACGTGTGTACTGAAACGAACGATCTTTCTTGGAAAGATCTTTTCCAAGAAAGATCGTAATTGTTACGTCTATGGCCACCTTAAACATATAATGTAAATAGTTTTCAGGTTGCCATAATGCAATGAGTGATTTCTTGTTTTCTTAATAAATTGTTTTTTAAACGTAATTAGTATAATTAAGTTAAGTGATAGGGCAATTGGACCCTCATGGAACATCTACAAATTTAAAGCACAGTCATGTTGTATAACTGTAGCTGCATTTTACTGTGTGCCAAACTTCCAATTCTTCGCTTTAGAAATAAAAGCCATTATCTGAGAGTGCCAAAAGTCTACTCATAGGGGCTGATGCTGCTCAGTACTTTTTCCAAAAGAAAATGTTAAATGTAATAGCAGGACCATCTTCTTGCTAGTACCAAACTCTTTTACAGCATCCCAAGTATCGGCACAAGCATGGTGAACCCCAAAGGCACTGTGAAGGACAAAACGATTTGACTTTCAAAACAGATCATGATCTGGTAGAAATAATGTTATATCTAGAATTCATAGTTTAGTGTGCTGTGTTCTTTTAAAAATGAAATAGCAAAATCTTCAGATTCTGCACTACAGGAGATAAAGCTTTAAAAAGCCTTGTGTGAGAGATGCAGGCGTCATGGCAAATGCATACATTGAGGCCTTTCAGCTGCTCAAGGCAATAAAAGAAACAGTTTATGTCATTTAATTAAGTCAAGGCAGAGGTCAGATAAGACCACAATCATGGGATATGAAAATCTCCTCAATGGTGTGGGCAGCATACAAATATGGCATTTCTTCTGGGTTTTCTAGTAAACAGTTCTTCAGTTTTGCCTAGTTTTCTGTTCCTCTATAATAAAACAGTGGGCCTAATTTACTAATAGAAGCCCAATCCATTGGAACAAGCTGCTTGCTTATTTGCATTCATTAATAATCATACATTCAACAGTTACATGTGTTCTTTCCTTTAGTACAAGTGCAATAATTGTGCCTCTTAATGTGAACGATGATCATTCAGTGGGGCCCATTTACAAAGGATACATAAACCAGTCCCAGTAAAGGTGACAGGTAACATTTTGGACACCGGTATTTTGCAGTATTTCAGTTATTTCAATAATAAAATATAATATACAGGTACATAATCTATTATATTTTAAATTTGGACCTGAGGATTTCTGGATTAGGGGCCTTTCTGTAATTTGAATCACCATAATTTAAATGGGTTGTTCACCTTTAAATTAGTATAACATAGCCATTGATATAGTGGGGACAATTTACAATTGGTTTAATTTTTTACTTTTTGTGGTTTTTCAGTTTACCATTTTTGTTCAGCAGCTTTCCAAGTTGGAATTTCAGCCTCTTTCTAGTTGCTAGGGTCTTGTTTACCTTAGCAACCAGGAGTGGTTTGAATGCAAGACTGGTATATGAAAAGGACTGAATAGACAGATAGTCAATACAATAATAATAAAGTTGTAAGCTCACAGAGCAACAGTTTTTTGGCTGTGGGGGTCAGTGACCACTATTTGAAACTGGGAAGATGTAGACAAGAAAGACGAATAATTCAAAAACACTTTAAAAAAGAAAGTTGCTAGAAAAAGGACGTTCTATTAATGCTAAGGGGCATATTTACCTAGGGTCGAATATCGAGGGTTAATTAACCCTTGATATTTGACTGCTGAATTAAAATCCTTCGACTTCGATCGTTCGATTTGTTCGATCGAACGATCAAAGGAATAATCGTTCGATCAAACGATTAAATCCTTCGAATCGAACGATTCGAAGGATTTTAATCCATCGATTGAAGGATTATCCTTCGATCAGAAAAACCTTAGAAAGCCTATGGGGACCTTCCCCATAGGCTTACATTGGCCTCGGTAGGTTTTAGGTGGCGAACTAGGGGGTCGAAGAAATTTTTAACGAGCCAGTATTTAGATTATCGAATGGTCGAATATTCGAACGATTTTTAGTTTGAATCGAAGTCGAAGGTCGAAGTAGCCAATTCGATGGTCGAAGTAGCCAAAAAAAACATTCGAAAATCGAATTATTTTTCCTCTATTTTCCTTTATTCCTTCACTCTAGCTTGGTGAATGGGCCCCGAGATGTTAGCTAAATGGTGAACCGCTTAAGTCTGGTGAAAAAAAAATGTAAACATTATATAAATCCAATTGTTTTGGCACCAATATGGATTCATCCATGCTTAATTATAATCAAATAAAAGGTACTGTTTTATTTAGAGAAGGATGAATCATTTTTAAAAAATTTAATTATTTGCTTACACAAAGTGTTTTCGGTTCTTCTCTTCGCCTGTGGATTTTAATGAGGTGGAGAGAAATGAATCGACTCTAATCAGCGGCTTCCTTTATCTGCATTGCCAGACATAGCTTCGGCCTGAGTAGAGCTACAATGAGCAGAATCTGCCCAAGCTCTACGTAAGTGATCCCCAAACATTGGCCCATGAGCAGCATGTTCACCATACTCACCAACCCCTTGGATGTTGCTCCCAGTGACCTCAAAGCAGGTGCTTATTTTTGATTTCCTAGCTTGGAGGCAAGTTTAGTTGCAAAAACACCATGTGTAATGCCAAACAGAGCCTCCTGTAGGCGGCCAGTCCACATAGGGCTACCAATAGTAAATCACAACTCCCCAGGAACATTTTGCATGCTTATGTTGCACTCCAACTTGTTTTTTACTTTTGAATGTGGCTCACATATGAAAAAGGTTGAGGATCCCTGCTCTACATCCTTCCATGTGTCTAGTCCAGTATATCCAGGTATTCACATGATAGGAGAGTAATTCCTTACTGGTGAATGGGCTTGGTTAGTTACATGGTACATACAATTCTGTGACTCTGTACAAGATCACGTGCACACTCAGGCCCTTTCCCAAATGGTTCCGCTCGGTGCACAGCTCCTAAGGGAGACGGCCCCTGAAACGTTGTGACGCAATAAACGTACCAGGGGTTGCACCCCGGTTTGAATTGCTTTGTGTGCCAGCCTGCATTGCTTTTCACATACAATTCTGTGCACTGTAAATGGGTCAAATGACCTGTGTATCTTAAATTGTGTGCGTATAGGAAGAGGAAACCATTTCACATTCACTATCATCTTGTTAAGAGATCAGTTACTAATGGCTACAAATCAGTCTTACTAGCTGACACTTGGTGCATGGTGCTTACTACTAGCGCTTGATAAAGCATTTACCAATGTCAATTGATTTAACATTTTTCCAGCTGTGACAGGAAAAACAAAAGGGAATAAGAGTGTTGTAGCCAAGCAGAAAAGCAGGAAACCAATAGACACTTCAGGGATCAAGAGTTAAAAATAGGGCTTCCTTGTGTGGCTGAATTCTGCAAGATAATTTGGGAACACCCATATCATTTGTGTTAAAATACTGGTAACACTTTCTAGGGTTGTAATGGGCCAGCTGGACACTGAAAAAAAACTCAGTAGGATCTACAGTCCCATGTCTGCATCTTCAGCTGGGAACTGCAGGGACTAGGGATGCACCGAATGCAGGATTCGGCTCTGGTGTTTGGCCTTTTTCAGCAGGATTCGGCCTTTGCATATGCAAATTAAGGGGCAGGGAGGGAAATCGTGTGACTTTTTGTCACAAAACAAGGAAGTAAAAAAAGTTTCCCCCTCCCCACCCCAATTTGCATATGCAAATTAGGATTCGGATTTCACTTTCGTGAAGGATTCGGGGGTTTGGCCGAATCCAAAATAGTTGATTCGGTGCATCCCTAGCAGGGACCAAACACAGCCCCCCCCGAGCAACAGTTTCTTGGTCTTGGTCTTGGCCAGTGACTCCTATTTGAAACTGAGAAGATGTAGATAAGAAAAACAAAACATTCAAAACATTTCAACATTAACTTAATGATGAACCCTTTAAATCTGGTAAAAAAGAGAAAAGCAAGAAACCAATAGGCACTTCAGGGATCAAGTGTTGAAATAGGGCTTGTGAAAGGGGGTTGGTGGCTTGTGACAGGTGGCAACCTGTCACAAGCCACCAAGGGAAAACCCGAAGCAAATGATTATTTTTGGATTTTTTTTCGAAATCACTTGATTTTTTCGGATTTTTGCCCGAAAAGTCCAAATTGGTCGGATTTTCGGCTAATTGCAACGCAAACCACAGAAACTTCAAAATAGAATAGGTACCTCTGCCATTGACTTAAACACAACCTCGGCAGGTCTGAGATTGCGGATCTTCAGATTCTGGCTTTTTGCTGCATCGGGCTTTAATAAATTTCAGAAAAATTTGAGTTTTAAAACAAATTCGAGTTTTGCCCCCAAAAAGCCTGATTGGAGTTTAGTAAATAAGCCCCTAAATTCTGTGTGGATTATCTATTGCTTTTCATATACTAAAGCTTTATTGTGGAACACATGAATCAATTTGTTTAACTCAAGGTCTATGACCTAATGCAATCTATTATTGGGGGAAAAGCTGCAGTGGTTTGAGAAATTCCCAGGCCAACTACGTTAAGATAAATGTGAAGTTTCTTGCCAGTCTGTGGTGCATTTTATATTGCTTTGAAGTGGTGCTGTGTATGGAATCCAGCGGTTAAACAAAGTTTAAGGAGTTTAGTGACTAAGATTACATCTGAAGATCTTGTTTCTTTCTCCTTCATCAAAAACACGACAATTCTATTAAAAGCTATAAAGTGATATATTGGCATAATATCCATGACTAATATTACCAGCCCTACTGTCCACCTGTGTGCTACAAAGACAATCTATTTTCCTGGCATTCTGCTGTATTCAATTATAAAGTATATTAAGTACCAACAGTAACACCATTTCTGCCACTGAAAATGGGCTTTGATATGATACATGAAAATGGTCAGGTCTTAACAATTTGTAGGGGTTTCTGATTAGCGAACCTCCTGCTGTTGTTTGAACCTGATTCTGAGAGTAGTTGCTGGTTAGAGAAATACAGTTCAGTTAAACCAATGATCTAAAATATAGAAAGAACCAATGCATAACACATTCCTCTATAACAATATCAGGTCCAGCTAAACCCTCTGCCTGATGTCGTTGCATGTGATGCCACGGTGCAACCAACATTTGTCTGATCTTACTTCAATAGGGAAATATCTGGCAGCTGGGAAACTGGGTTTTTTTTTTCGAAAGGTTTTTTTGAACCAAGGGTCCCCTTAAAGCTGCTGCCCTAGGCAATGGGCCTTGATTGCTTCTGTTCGTTAAGATATGGTGTTATCTCTAATTACTTATCTATTTAGGCCCTCTCCCGTTTATCTTACAGTCTCTCATTCTAACCACTTCCTAGTTGCTATGGTAAATTGGACCCCAGAAACCAGATAGCTGCTGAAATTCCAGACTGGAGAGCTGAAGGGCAAACAGCTAAATAATTCCAAAAACCACACCAAATTGCAAACTGTTTACATCACAGTAAAAGTTAATTTAAAGGTGGATTAAAAGTGGACATTTGAGACCAAAAATGCAGTTGTTGGTCCTCAAAATTCCCTGCAGTCAGTTGCTCATAAACCCACAGTACTTGTGCTCCTGTATAGTTGTGCTTGTCGAAAAGAAACACACTGGCACACAAGGAGTGTAGTTGCAGGGCAAATCCCCTTTGTCAGGGCAAGCCCCCTTTGTCAAGCAGATTGCCGTATCCTCCAAACAATGGGCACCAGTCTTAACGGTGATTATTTGTAGAAGGGTGTGCGAGCGCTTATCTATTACGTGTAATTGTACTTGTCACCATTACCTTCCTCCCACCTCCTGTTCTGAATCGAACTCCGAGCCAGGTGGTAGCTCCAGAGTTCCCACAGTGCCCTGCATCAATAGGCAGCACGGAGACAGATAACATTCTTAATTCACATACCAAACACCAGAAATTAAGCCACCCAGACTTGCAATTACATTAAATTTTCACCTAAGTCGGCCGCAAACAGAGCAACTCTAGGATTCTGGGGAAAACGATACACTCGTGGGAAACGCACAGCAATTATACAAAGTGCACTGCACACTGTCTATGGTAAGTTGCAGAAACCTATCATATTGTATATATTAGGGATGCACTGCATCCTGAATCTTTCATGAAAAATGTAATTAAAAATAACCATGATTCCATTGTTTATGTGACAAAAAGTCACATGGTTTTAAGGATTCGGTTTGGCCAGGCCCTTGCATTCAGCTGAATCCGAATACTGCTGAAAAAGGCCGAATCTTCATCCCACATTTTGGATTCAGCGCATCCCTAATATATCTATTTTCCAAACTCCATATAAAAACGCATACAAGCTGATAACAGGCACTTCAGATAACACCCATCCACATTTCAATATTACACAAATGTTTTTAGAATTTACATGTCTAAAATTCCTAAAAATTAGAAATACATACTGGATAGTTTGTTGTTTTGTGATGAAAATTAGAAACCTGCCCATTCAAGCCCACCGGCACTGAATCAGCAGAACTGAAAGTGACCGTGTCAGCAGGATCATAATCACCTCCTAGAACAAAGCTCTGTTATGTAGCAGTAACAGTGTGTACAGCTGGGATACGTAGCAATGTCGTTGCGTATAACATGCAAAGCAATGACCATGAATATACAGTAGCTGGGTTGTGCAGCACTGACTATGCAGACAGGGTGCTGCCTGTTACATAAGCCACATTGCCTTAAATCTAAAAGAAAAATCAATAGTGGTTCTTTAAAGACAGTACTTTGAGGGTAGGCTGATATTCTTTGAATGAATGACTAGTCTACATTGTTCCATACAGCGTAGCATGATATGCAGCAGTTTTGTAGAAATAATGAGATGGCATGAAGACACTATGGGGCAAATTCACTAAAGGACGAAGCGCCTAACGCTAGAGTTAATTCGCTAGCGTAGCGCATTTTCGTTTATGCGCTGATTCACTAACGGACACTGGCGTAAATTCGCTAGTGTTACTTCGCACCCTTACACCTGGCAAATTTGTGCAACGGACATAACTACGCAAATTCACTGACGCGCGCATTTTTCTGAACGCTACCTTTTACGCCAGACTTCCTACGCCACCTCAGACCAGGCGAAGTGCAATAGAGTAGATAGGGATTGCTTCAAAAAAAGTTAAAAATTTTCTTTTTTTATGGGTGATAGGCTGAAAAAGATCGAAATTTTTTATGGGGCTCCCCTCCTTCCCCCCTACATTTCCTAACGCATGGCAACTTAACTATACAGTGGGGGCATGTGTAGGGCAAAAAAAAAATTTTATTTGCTGTTTTGAAGGTTTCCCAGGCTTGTGTAGTGATGCTACATATACCTCCATTGTAACTTCAATTTGGCGCCGTATGCAAATTAAGCATCGCTAGCGTAACTTCGATTTGCTTGGTGAATTAACGCTAGTGCAACTTCGCAACCATACGCTTCCCCTGAGCGCAACTTCAGATTTTAGTGAATTTGAGTAGCGCTGGTGAAAATACGCCTGGCGAAGTGCGGCAAATCGGACGCTGGCGCAACTACGAATCTTAGTGAATTTGCCTTTATATGAGCACATTAACAAATCCTGATCACATACTACACAGAAAACTCAGACAAAGCATTGCACACAATATGCATAGCATTACTTTACCTATTTGCATTTTGTGGGTCTGACATAGAGCAAAATATGTTTTTAAAGGACTCTTTTTCTTGGACAGCCCCTGAAATAATCAAGAATCCCTGCAGAGCTAATGGCTAAAGACTCTATCTCCATGCACGGGTCTTCTCCAATCAGCAGCCTTCCTGCATAGGGTTCACTCTGTCCCCCCAAAGCTTAGGAGTGATGGAGCAGAGCGCCAGTAGTGTGCTTTGACAGCCCGAACAGAACTTTAATACTGCTAGTTAGTATGCTTGTTATGTATTGACTATTAGGAGGTTATTTACTGAAATCTGAATTTATCTGATTTTTTTTTCACGATTTTACCTTATTTATCATTAAAATTACTTGAAAAAATCGAATTGCGGAAAGACTTAATAAAATCAAGCGAAAACCCAAATTGTACCAATTTTATTTACTCCAGAATCGCTCAATTTTTTTCAAAACCCAGTGCAGACCACAATATCTTCAAATTGAAATAGGGACATCTGCCATTGACTTATACGTGACCTCAACAGTTTTGAGATGCCAGATTTTCGGATTCAGGCTTTTTGCTGCATCGGGTTATAATAGATCTTGGAAGTTTTTTTTCCACAAAAAATTCTTGGCCAAAAAACCCAGACCAGAAAAACCCCCAAGGTTTAGTAAATAACCCCCTCAATGTAAGATCGGTAGATGGTGCTGTTACATGTTAAACTGATATGTGTCATTCTGTTCTGCTGGTAATTGTTTCCCTAGCATCTGCCTCTCTATCTGTTCCTTCCTCCCAACTTGTTGGCAGTTCAGCCATGTTTTATCCTGAATAAAAGTAGAAGTCTGTGTTGGCCACTCCCCCTTTTAAGCCATGCCCACTGTTAACCACACCCATGTTACCACAAGAACTTCTAAGATCATATCCACATTAACGTTGGTAGCACACCAAAAAACCAAATGGCTGGTGCTCACTGCAGGGAAATCACTCATATGTGAAAAATTGAAGTCATGTTAAAAACCAACCCTTAAATCCATATGCCTCATCCTCCCCTGTGGATAATACAACAACCCCCCAACACATGATTAAACACCTTAGGGGCCCTTAACAACAATTTCCAAATGCTAATAACCCCAAGACATTCCACAGCAGAGAATGGCACGCACAAGCAGCACTAGGCAAGCAGAGAATGGCACACACAAGCAGCACTGGGCAAGCAGAGAATGGCACACACAAGCAGCACTGGGCAAGCAGAGAATGGCACACACAAGCAGCACTGGGCAAGCAGAGAATGGCACACACAGGCAGCACTGGGCAAGCAGAGAATGGCACACACAGGGAGGGAAGGCAGAACAGAGCAGGAGACAGGGAAACCTATCATTCTAATATGTACTACATACAGTGACACAGTGCTGGTGCCCCATTAGCATTTTGAAGGTGTGAACAGGTGAACAATGTGGGCAGTTTCAGTCTGGGTCTCAGGTAGAACAGTACAGGCTTTAGGAGTGTGAACAATAGACGTGTCACAAGTGTGAACAATACAGGGGAATCACAGGTGTGAACAATATGGGGGATTACATTCTGAATTTGAGGTTTAAACAATGCAGGGGCCAGTTAATCTCTGTAGTGATACCTTTTAAAGTTTACATGTGGTAAACAGACACAGCATGTGGGGGGCCACAGAAGGGGGGGTCGTGGGCCGCCAGTTGGACAGCCCTGTTATAGATAATGCCTCCATATAGCGCATATCACTAGACAGTAAAAACAGTCTGCAGAACACCAGTGTTTTTTGCTGTATGAATAAAATATAACTTTTACTTACCTTAATTAAAAAGCATCTTAAAGCATGGATTGTAAAGCAACCTGCGCTTACGGGTTTCGTGGCATCTCACCATTTACTCAAAGGAAACACATAAATGTAGGTTCCTGTATAATCCATGCTCTAAGATGCTTTTAAGTAAAAGTTCTATTCTATTCATACAGTAAAGAAAACTCTGGTGCTCCCTGGAATGTTTTTCACTCCCAGTGAGCATGACTCTATACTTGTATTAAGGTACAACACTAGTAGCACTGTTTGCAATGTACTTTTATTGCTAGTATCATGTCCATGAATGAGGTGTATTATATTACTTGCCCCAGATAAAAGTAAATAGTGCCATTTATATAATTTTAAGAACAATATCTCTGTTGAGGAAATATGGCAACTCCTGCTTTTATGTACAAATGCAAAAAGGCGAGCAATTTCAGATATTCTCACGCATGAATTATGACCTAACCAGTATGTCACATTCATATGACACAGAATTAATTCAAAGGAGATCCATATACTGTAGGGATTGATACAATTAAGGTAGATATTCCCAAAGTGAGGGTCTTTCCTACAGATGGAGCAAAAGTTATTTTGACTTCTACCATACACTGTACCGTTGTTTTCTACTGCAGTGAATGGTGCTCTATCAGAGAATGTATCAAGCCCATCTGCCCCAAATAAGAAGCTCCAAAAGTGGGCTAAGACCCAAATACCCTAATTTAGGGAGATCTTTATCATTTTCTTCATTTTATTATAGTTTACGTCTATTTGTCCAATAACTGCATAGGTGATTTAAGTTATTCAGTGTTTGTTGCAGTTATACAATATTTTAACCCACAGAAAATGCAAGAAGGCCTATGTCAGCTTATACTAAATAAACTAGGAATGCCCCTAAACAAGGTTTTCCCATTGGAGCTATATGTAACTGTCATTTTGACCAAATGGCCTAAGGGCACAAAGAAAATGAAAGGGGTGTGAATGTGATCCCTAAACTCTGAGCTGGAAACGTCATCCCTAATAATTTAAGGAAAAATAAAGATTTGCCCGACTTTAACTTTTTTTTAAAGATTTATCCCCCAACAGTGGACCATTCAACGTCCCATTAATGGAAAGAGCGATATTTATGACAGCAGATATTATTATTAAGTAATGTGGCCTAGTGCAATATAACTGTGACAACTCACCTCCCTGGTGGCCTAGTGGTGCGCTTCTCTTCTTCTCAAATGCCGGCTTCTTAGGGCACGCGCCTTTCACCCCGGGAGGAACCCTCGGCTAATCGGATGCCGCCAGGTCTTATTAAGAGAGGTGCCAAGCGAAGGGTTCTGAACGAGCAAAGGGGCACGACGGTAAGGCAAAGTCTTTGGGGCAGAAGGTCACAGTACAAGGCGTAGACAGGAAGCGTAGTCAAATCTGGCCGGGTCAGGGCAGGCAGAGTACAATCGGAATCAGGCAGACAAGGGTCCAACTAGGAGATCAATTGTCTGCCTGACTCTGATTGTACTCTGCCTGCCCTGACCCAGCCAGATTTGACTACGCTTCCTGTCTACACCTTGTACTGTGACCTTCTGCCCAAAATACTTTGCCTTACCGTCGTGCCCCTTTGCTCGTTCAGAACCCTTCGCTTGGCACCTCTCTTAATAAGACCTGGCGCATCTGATTAGTAGAGGGCTCCTCCTGAGGTGAAAGGCGGCTGTTAAAGGCGGAAGCAAGAGCTGAGAACAGGGTGCTTAGCTTAGCATTGGTTCTTAGCATTGGACAATAAACCCTACCTTTAATCCCTATGTAATGAACCAACATAACAACAAAAGTTGGCAATTATAAATGTATTTTCCCTTGTGAGCGAAGAAATTAATGTCACATAGGCCTTTTAGAAATTGTCATTCTCATAGAAGTTCCCTAGTTCTGCCAACTGCTCTTTAATACTGAGTGTTTGACTGTGTTTTATTACTCAGGGCTGGAGCCCAGTGAGTCCAACCGCAGGATTTTACATAAAACAATTTTACAGAGCAGAAGATGAATTATTTATGTTCAAGCAGATGAAATGTTTTACGGTGAAATGTCAGCAGACAGAAGCTTATACAATATTAGAACAAATATTAATGCTCCACTGATCTGATAAAACGTGCCTTTCTCTTTTCATCTTAAAATTAACTTTTAGCATGTTGTAGTCTGCAGAACTTTAATGCAATTTGCAATTTTTTGTCTTTTTCTAGTGACTATGGGCTAGTTACTAGCAACCAGACAGCAGTTTAATATCAAAATGGTGATGAATAGTAAAGTACATTCAATGTAAAATAAGCAGTAAACATATAATGGTAATTTATGATGACTGCAATGGAAATGTGCTAAGAGCAATTTTATTTTTTACCCACAATGCAGCATTTCCCCTCAAAATGCAAGCATAATTGCATCCAATAGGGAGAGATGTACTTGGTACAATGTGAATCAGACGCAATTGCACTAAAAATCAATAGGTGCATTGAGCATGATCAGACTGGCAGGGCACATTGGCGTTTCACAACATAATGCGCAGTGGCAGTTGGAGTTGGCTGCTGGGCTTGGAAGTGATTGGACAGCCATGAATTTCAGCTAGAAGGCGTATTTAGCAGTGCTGACTGAAGCTGTGATATGAAGCTAATTATATCATTAAGGGGAAGGTGAAATGTGCGCTGTTGCCCTGACCTGCCTGAGAGGTCTCAGTTCAACAAGACAGTGGCCTCAGGCTTCAAATAGTGGAAGCCCATGGAAGATATGGACATAAACTTATTAACCCTTAGCAGGGGTGTAACTATAGATGAAGCAGACCCTGCAGCTACGGGGTGGGAGGTATAGGGGGCCCCAGGAGGCCATAATTAATAAGCACTTTCAAGATATATTGGTAAAATAGGTCAACCTCTGTTAACGTTGGGGACATTAACAGAATTTGCTGTGGAGCCCAGTACCATCTAGTTACACCACTGACCCTTAGCCTCCTGTTGTCCTTACTTTATGGTATCTTTCGTGGCACTATATTGTTAACATAGTTCATAGTTACTGAAGTTTATATACAGTAAACATGCCTAAACCTCTCTGGACAAAGCCCACTTTCTTCTGCATCTTCTGATTTTTTAGGTGTATGACCCAGCTCTTTGATGGTCTTGCAGTAGCACCCTATAGTAGAAGCCTGTGGGTGTTGAGACAGATACAGTGCTGTAGTGTTACAGCAATTGTAATTACAAAACACCTTAGGGCAGTTTACCTGCATTAGCACACCCTGTATCAGTAATTTGCACACAAAACCTAACTTACCCGCTCCCTTGAAATATATAGAATTGTCACCAAAAGTCCTCTGACATCTTCCAAAGCAGTGATGCATACCTCCCAACATTTTGGAAATAGAGGGACAAAAAGATTTGCTGTGCGTAGCGCATCAATTTTTTGTGACCACACCCATTTTTGTGGCCACACCCCCTAATTAACATGTTATGTTTACAAAATTTCACAGGTTATGAAAGTTTTAACACAGTTCTGTGATTTTTCTTTGTTATTACAGTTTAGCTAATGAAGATGAATTGCCCTTGAAGCTGTGAGTCTAGGTTCTTCCAAGAAACCTGCTTATCTTCAATTGTCACTTCTCTTAAACTCTATTCGAGATGTATTAAGTGTAAAAACCACTAAAAAAATTGAATACAAAACTTCTCCAAGTAAAAGTCAAGGTCCCATAGAAATCAATCGGAGCTGCAACAATCCTATTAGACTTTTTTAGCCATTTAGACTTTGAGGTTTCTGATTTTTTTTCCGCTTGCGATTATCTGAAAAACTCAAATTTTTAGAGGTTTTAGAGATAAATGTATTTTTTTCTGCACATTTTCTCATTTGTACTTTTTATATTCAGATCTTTTAATAACTTTCATGGCATCAGTGATTTTAGAGAAATAGAGTTTAATCGTGGTTTCAAAAAGCACGACTACCACTAAAATTTGACTTTTAATAAATGTGCTACCCCAAGTCCTGCAGGCCTGGATTGGCAGATCTGTAGATTCTGGCAAATGTCAGAGGAGTTGCTGTAAGATGCCATAGGCAACTATTCACTATTTAGGGACTTTTTGGGCCTCTGTGTACTTGAAATGCCAGGGAATATTTTGGATCACAGTCCAGACATTTTTTGCTGGGCACTACAGCTATCTCTGCATGCACAGTTGGTGCAAATTTCAGACTTGTTACTCAAAGTGACAGTGACACCCTTATATAATCAGATAAATATGGCTAGCATGTATGTATTTACAACAGAAGATGACAGAATGTGCAAACTTGTATTTTATTCCAAAAAGGGTGGGTCTTGGGGGCTTACGTGCATTGATTGCATATTATTATTAGGAGTCACCATTACAGAAAATTAATGGGAACCTTCTTCATCTTGGAGGCAATACATTCAGTTGCTGGTATGGGTGTGTGAGGCATGACATAGCGTGAGAAGATAAACTCTAGTGTACTAGGTTTGTAAAGGAATTGGTATCTCTTGCTGGCATGATATGATTTCTAAATCAAATTATCAATCATTTCAACAGTACAAGAGTCACATGCCACTTCTGTCATTGTAGATATTGTGATTATCTTTGCTTTTTAAGTGTTTTATCACCAAAAGAAACGGTTGCAAGGAGATAGGCGCGCACAAGTTTGCAGCATGACTCTGAGAGATAACCAGCTGCATGAAGTAATCACAGACATTGGAACTCACTCAAATACAATCATCTGTTGTGTGATTTTTTTTTTTCAAGAGAAGCAATTTAGGAGGGCAATAACCATGCCTAACACCTTTGCCAGTAAAAGGGGTTGTTCAATTTTAAATTAACTTTTATTATGATGTGAAGAGTTATATTCTGAGAGATCTTGCAACTGGTTTTCATTTTTTATTATTTGTGGTTTTTGATTTATTTAGCTTTTTATTTAGCAGCTCTCCAGTTTGCAATTTCAGCAGTCTGGTTGCTAAGGTCCAAACAAGACTGGAATTTGAATAGGAGTGGTCTGAGTAGATAGATAAGTAATAAAAAGTGGCAATAACTACAGAGCATTTGCTTTTAGATGGGATCAGTGACCCCCCCCATCCCATTTGAAAGCTGGAAAGAGTCAGAAGAAGAAGGCTAATGATTAAAAAGCTATAAAGAAATAATAAAGACCAATTGAAAAGTTGCTTAGACTTTGTCTATAACATACTAAAAGTTAACTAAAATCCCCTTTTTAATTTCTTTAATTAAAAAAGAAACCTCCAATATACTTTGATTAAAAAAATGTGTACCGTTTTTATAAGAAACATGACTGTATGCAGTGAAATTCTCCCTTCATTTACTGCTGTGGATAGGAATTGTCAGATGGTCCCTAACTGCTGAGCAGGGAACAATCATACTTATGAACAGCAGGGGGAGCCCCCGCCTTACTTCCCAGCCATGAAGAACTCAAGCAGCTTTGTTTATGATGATCCCTAAGCAGCCCAGACCACACTGAGCATGTGCGCAGTCTTAGTCTTGCAAAGATGTTTAACAAAGTTACAAAATGGTGACCCCCTGTAGCCAACTTTGAAAGCATAAATTATTTGTTTGATTAGGCTTTGTGGTGCAGTAAATATATTTAGTATACAAAATACAGCATTTCTAGCCTTATTCTATATTAGACTTTACATGCCCTTTAAAGGTGAACCATCACTGTTATTCTGCAATGTAATGCTGCCATCATTTTGTGCGTTAATACTGTAAAAGCCTGGTTCAGCTCTAATGCTTCTTAATTTGCTGACTCACAAACGTGCTACCCACAATTACAAACATTGACAGAGATTTCTGTAATAGTTTCAATTGTTTTACATTCATTCTACACAAATGAACATTTCTAGAAACTAGTATATGATAATAACGTACTAAAATGACTGGAAATGTAGCTGGATTATAGAAGACAACCCCTGCTGATTGCTTACTGAATGCTAGCTAAAGTTACTTTATGTATTTTAACCAAGTCTTAGTTTACAGCAGGGGTGCCCACAAGTTAGAACTGGATCTACCAGGAGACCTTTAGCTGGTGATCAATAGATCTCAAGTCACTGTCAACAATCAGTTTGCCTTTATCATCCTCCTGTTTCATACTTTTCATTCAGATATTTATTACGTTAAGGTTACATAAGAAATAGTTGTTTATTAAATATAGCAATATATATTTTCTCCTAAATCAATATTAAAGTTATATTTTCCATTGAAGAGACTGCTAACAATGTTTGTATGTATGTAGATCATAATGGGACAACCTCACTAAAAGTAGACCTCGCATTAGAAAAGTATGGACAGGATATATATATATATATATATATATATATATATATATATATTACAGGATATATATTATTAATTATAAATAAAGCTGGCATTTTGCCACAAGCTGGAGCGTGCAGTGAAAGCTAACTGGAAACTCCCAGCCTTCTCACCTTTCTTATCAATTTGTTCTAGATATTAGGGTTGGACTGGCCCACCTGGACACCCGGAAAAATCCCAGTGGGCCTCTACCCTATTGGGCCCTGCCATCCGGTTGCAAGCCAGCCGCCCCCTGCCTCCACCGTTCACCACTCCGCTGCTGTACTTTCCATTGTGGAACGGACAACCATCTTTTATTTTTAACCACAATATAAGTAACAGAGTGGGAAAGGCTGGAGTGTGAGACGGGAGCTGAGGTGGATGGCGGGGGTGGGGGGGAGGGGGAACCCGTTGGCCCAGGTACCCCAGTCCAACTCTTAGGCCCATGGCACACAGAGTATATTCGTAATGTTTTTTTTTCAGCATGTGCCAGTGCAATCTGTCATATAGTTAAATGGAATCTGCCTGTCACTAGAGGTCAGAATTCAGATAAACACATATTTGAGCATTTTCTGTCCGATTCCATCTGTCACTGCTAGTGACAGGCAGATTCCATTTAACTAAATGACAGGCAGATTGCCTTTGTAGACATCTAAGGGATTAACTATTTAACCACACCTAGCACTGGAAGTACAGGTGCCACTACATTATGCAATTACATTCTTGACAATTCCTTGCTTCCTAAGCTAATGTAGAGGTAAGCCTATGCCCTACCACAGGGATCCCCAACCTTTTGAACCTGTGAGCAACATTCAGAAGTAAAAGGAATTGGGGAGCAACACTAGCATGAAAAATGTTCTTGGGGTGCCACATAAGGGCTGTGATTGGCCATTTAGTAGCCCCTATGTGGATTGTCAACCTACAGTAATGCTCTGTTTGGCAATACACCTGGTTTTTATACAACCAAAACTTGCCTCCAAGCCTGGAATTCAAAAATAAGCACCTGCCTTGAGGCCACTGGGAGCAACATCCAAGAGGTTGGAGAGCAACATGTTACTCACGAGGTACTGGTTGGGGATCACTGCCCTACCAAATAATAAAATTCAGATTTTAGTTTTTTTGTATGTTTTTTTTAAACACACACACATATACTGTTGATATATGTATATTCTTGATACACAAATGAAGTCACTTAAATGTCCAGCAAAGTACAATAGAAGCTTTACTTTATATACTATTTGTTACTCGCCATTTCTTAGTCATTATGTCAAGCCAATTGTTTCACAGATCAACCAGCTCATCTTGTGTTTACGGTAAAGCAAACTTCCTACGAAATATGAATCTACCAGTGGATTGTCCACTCTAATGTGTTCATATCTGTTGCCTTGGGGGTTGTGTACTTAAGGTGGCCATACACGGGCCGATAAAAGCTGCCGACAGACTGTGTCGGCAGCTTATTGGCCCGTGTATGGGGGCCCCCGACGGGCTTCCCCGATCGAGATCTGGGCGAAAGTCGGCCAGATCTCGATCGGATGGGTTTAAAAATTCAAATTCAATTCGAGTTTTTTTAAAAAAAAAATGTAATTAGATTTTTGAGATTTATCTTACTCTGGCCCTTTAAGAACTAGAATTAGACTATTCGCCACCTAAAACCTGCCAAATTGCTGTTTAAGTCAATGGCAGAGGACCAGGGATCAATTTGGAGTTGTTTGCAGTCTTCCTGACATTCAAGGTTCTTTGCATGAATTTGCCAGAATTTCTGCGCTTCGCTGCTCGCGAATGTTTCTTCGCATCAAAATTATTCAGACGCCCATTGACTTTAATGCATTTGGACAAAATAATCCTGCATATAAAAATTTTTGCTCGCGTCAAAATTATTTTTTCGGGGAAGCAAAACGGGACAGATTCGCCCATCACTACTGGGAGGGTGCAGCGCCGATTCAGACCTAAGCGCCGCCTGAGGCGGCTCCTGCAATGCCGCCCCCCCTCGCTGACTTACTTGTCGGGAGGGGAGGCAGGAACACTAATGCGGAGAGCGCAATTGCGCTCTCTCGCATTAGTAAAGCCGAATTTCCGGTTTAAAAAACGGAAATTCGGCTCTTAAAGGTGCAGGAGCAGCTTTTTGCCGGCCCTGGAAACCGCTTCGGAGTTGCCGCCTGAGGCGAGCGTCTCAGCTCGCCTCATTGGCGGCACGTCCCTGGGAGGGTGGTATAAAAGATATGAGGGTTTCTATCATTTTTGAAACGAAAATTTAGTGCAGTTAAGCACTGCTGGATTGATAAAACTTGCTATTAAATGTGAATTCAGTAAGACTTTAGGACTAAAGTTGGCCATAGATGCAAAGATCCGATCGTTTGAATCTGCGACCGATCGGACTTCCCCATCTCCTGGGAACTAACCATTCAGATCAAATAAAGTAGTATAAGAACAGATCAGCCGATGTTCTGCCCCTGACAGCAATCGTATGAAAGTTGTGTCCGACGAAGCTGGTGACAGTCTCCCACTGAAAATCGTACGATCAGCAATACGTGCAGAGATATTATCGGCAGTAATCTTTTAACCTGGCCGATCGACTAAACGACCGATCTCCGCGTCGGGACTCTCCATACACGGTCCGAAAATCGTAGGAATCGAGGATTTGTACGATCGGATCTTTGCGTCTACGGCCAGCTTAAGACTAAGACTTTCTAATTTTATGAAATGGGAAGGGCATTGGCTGATGCAGATGGACCATGAGTGGTGACAGACGGACCATGGTGCCAAAATGCTTGCTTTTCTATTTAATACATAGAAGTCCATCTGTCACTGTTCCTAGTACATCAGCCAGTGCACTGGTCACTTTAAACATCAAAAGCAATGACAGACAGATGGGTTTTGACCACTGCTGTTGCCAGATGGCAGTGGGGGTCAAAACAACCCATGCTGCAGTCATTCATATAGAAGGCCACATATTTCACATCTGTTTAGATACATGTTGGGTATAAATGAGCCCCTCTGTATATACTTATTTACTACAGCTTAGGTTTACCTATTAGTAACAGTCTAAGGTGTCATACAGTATCGGACTAGGAGACCTTGGGCCCACCAAAAAAACCTTAGACCATGGGCCAACTTTCCAAACTATTATTCCTCCTCTCCTCACTCAAACTGTTTGTTCTCCTAGTCTTCTCCTAATCTACTTACTATATTCTTCCATTATGGGAATGACCATACAATGTGCTAAATGTTTAGAAGCAAGAGGCCCTGGGCCCATCGGGAGTTTTCCTAGTATCCTGGTGGGCCAGTCCAACACTGGTGTCATAGGTACAAAAATTAGCTTAAGAATTTAGAAGAGATACTTTTGTTAAAATTCTAGAGCTTTTCATATTGAATATATGTTTTCTTTCTTTCCAGCCATATTCTAAAAGAAAGATACACAAACCACTCTGAGAAGGAATATTTCATGCAGTGAGTTATGGGGTGAGTTGTGTCGGCAGATTTCTGTGCAGTTGGTTATAATGTCCAGACATCCTGTTTCACCTGGGAAAATCCTGTGAGTGTTAAAACAACCTGCCCACTAGGATTAACAAATTCCCATTTGTTTAGAATTCGCTCGCACACTTTGTATCTTTCCCCTTCCTGAATATATATTAACCACGTTGTGTGTTAGATGTCACTTGCAACATTCCTGAGTGCATCTAAAGAGGTTGGGAACTTTTAGAGCAAAAGAAGAGTTTGGTTTAACCTCAGAAAAGCTCTTAATGATGAGCGTAGAAGACAGAAAGGCAAGAATTTTGTACTAAGCAGAGAGACCAGGCAGGTTTTCAGAACAACGACGAAGGCTTTTAACAATATGAGCTCCTGTAAGTCACATTGGCATTTTAGCACCAACAATTCACACAATTCACAGTGTATTTTTGTAATGGAAGTATTTAATGTGCATTTTTCAGTATCAATATATGAAAGCAGAAAAGTACTAATATACTAAATACTAAATACTTATTAAAATAGGTACAGTGACCTGTGATTATCGAAAATATAGGCACTTGCAGAAAATGTAATGACTGGTAAATCATGGGGTCAGAGAAGGTGAATTGATTACCCTTTCATTGTTTCCATACAGCTATTCTGGTCAAATCAGTATCTCTTCCATTATGTTAAGGGACACTATACCCTCAATATTTCCTGTGCTCAGTACTAGAGAACCCCATGTGATATAGTTTTTTGGTATCCCCAGTAATATCAGACCACCCATGGACTTCTTGAGATAATTAGGCATTATGACGCCTGTGGGAGAAAACCTGAGTCATGGACATAGAAACTAGAAAAAAGCAAAACTAAATTATTCATATAAAAACTTCTTAATATTTCTGTTACACAGAGAAAAGTGCACATGTAGTGGACCTTAAAATTAGTCTCATGTTTTGTGGACCTCCAGATTTTATTGATTTAGAGCTCCCAGCACCCTATTGCATTCCCTGCCAGTAGGAAGGCTGCTATTTGGAAACATCTGACTTACTTGGGAGTAGTTTTGGAATAAGCACCAATTATAAACTTTTGATTAGTCTAAATGACTTAAAGGAGTAAGAAAGTGGTTTACCACATGGGGGTGCCTAATATTAGGCACCTCCAAGTGAATGAATTTACTTACATGAAACCCCGGGCCGGTGCTCCTATCAGCAGAAAATTGCACCGGCCCGAGGTATTCCAGTGAGCACCATTGAGCCCTTCTCTTCCGGCTTCTTCGTTCTTCAAATTTCCTAGGCAGACGCATGCACAGTAGAAAAAGCCAACTTTTTAGTTAAAGTTCGGCTTTTCACTCTAATGCGCATGTGCAGCCGCGAGAAGAAAGAGGAAGAGGATCGGTGGTGCTCACTGGAAGAACCCCGGGCCGGTACAATTTTCTGCTGATAGGCGCACCGGACAGGGGTTTCAGGTAAATAAATACATTCATTTGGGGGTGCCCAACATTTGGCACCCCCGAGTGGTAAACGACTTTACTTCTTCTTTAAGTGAACTTTGCGTAACCTCATCTGTGTATGTTTTGTAGTAACAGAAACCGTGCAATTTCTTTCAGCTTTCAGCAATGGCTGCACCAGTTTCCGCAAAAGAACTTGATTTTTAGGGTGGGGACAATTCCATTGAAGACAAGCTGGAGCTTGCAGTCATTTTGCAGAATCATTCACTAGGTTTAATTTTGCAATGGCACCAATAAAAGCTTCATGCAGGGAATGCATATATTGAACTAAACAGATACTGTCATGAAAACTAAAATGTAATATGTAAATGTAATATGAGCTTAATGGGAATAAAGAACTTACTAAATATAATCACATAAAAATTCTGTACCATTTCTAAAATAATCAGGTGATCTCAACTTAAAGAACTTAAAGAACCCAAAACTGTAGCTTAAATCTGCCCGTGTATGGCCTCCTTAAAGGAGAAGGAAAGGCTGGAGACACTTGGGGGTGCCAAACATTAGGCACCCCCAAGTGATTGTAGCGACTTACCAAAAACCCAGGGCCGGTGCTCCTATCAGGAGAAATCTGCACCGGCCCCGGGTTATAGGAGCGAGCACCACGGAGAGATCTACTTCCGTCTTCGCGCAGCTGCGCATTTCCCTGGACTGACGCATGCGCATTTGAACGAAAAAGCCGACTTTAAAGTTCGGCTTTTAGTTCTAATGCGCATGTGCAGCTGCGCGAAGACGGAAGTAGATCTCTCCATGGTGCTCGCTCCTATAACCCGGGGCCAGTGCCAATTTCTCCCGATAGGAGCACCGGCCCTGGGTTTTTGGTAAGTCGCTACAATCACTTGGGGGTGCCTAACGTTTGGCACCCCCAAGTGTCTCCAGCCTCTCCTTCTCCTTTAAGGTGCTTACCACTCAGGAACATGATAATGCAGTGAAACCTTCTGTGCATACAAATATTAAGGCACATCTGGCATTGTGTTGCTTTTATACCTTCTCCTTTTGTTTAACCTTAAGGGCAGAGACACGTGGAGATTCAGGGAGATTTAGTCGCCCTGCGACAAATCACCTCTTCTTCGGGTGACTAATCTCCCCAAACTGCTTTCCTCGTGAGGCAGCTTTGGGCAACTTCGGAAAACGAAGTGCCCTGAGTGCCATCCCGCCGGCGATTTAGATTCTAGTCGGCAGGAAGACAGTTCGAGAGATTAGTCGCCCGTAGAGGACTAATCTCCCAGAATCTCCACGTGTGTCTCTTAAGATACACTTACACTTGATTAATGATGATCACTGTCGTATACACTATAGCAAACAAAACACTGTTGACACCCCAAAGTAACAATTCATCACATAAACAAACAGTTTGGAAAGGCAGAAAGGCTGAATGGGAATTGTGTTTCCATGGACACAGCCTTTACAACAATGTACTACTCTATCAATGCTCATTTGTATACTGTTTTATAAAAACAGGTAAACACAAACATTGTCATTATTTACCATTTCAATATACTGTATTATCCTCTTTTTGCTGCTGGTTCTGTCAATCATAAGCTGTTTTAGGCAGGGCTCTCTTTACTTCTTGTATCAGTTATTGGTTGTTTTAGTTTGTAAATATATATGTTTGTTTATTATTGCAGAATATTTTGGCATTTTATAAATATGTGTTAATAATAATAATAATAATAATAATAATAATAATAACAACAACAATATAAATAATGATACTGGCCTTGGACAGAAAGTGCCACTGGGCTGGGGGGTAATTTAAAAAAATCTTCTTTTGTCCCTTCTTTACTAGCAAAACTAACATGATTCTGTTAATATTGGAAAAGTCTAAATATCACTCTAAGTTATGGGGTTCTTTTTTCTACTTCTCATTTAACCACCTTTCTCCTCTCAGACTGGGAATCCTGGGTGCCACTTCTTTTCTAAATCCGCCTATTATTATTTTTAAATATTCTTTACAAATAAGAAGTTAAACGTATTTTTAGCACAAACTAAACCAATTATGCTATTGGCAAAGGTTTCGATTTTTTTAATAGCAGGGCTCTAAAAACACTGAGGGGAGAATACGATTTTTCTCTCTGAAGGTCCAGTTTCATCCCAACAGAGCATAAAATATTCATCGTTAATAAAGATGTCTCTTTGTGCAGCTTGAGTAAGAAATTAATGTCTAGAAAAATAGATCTTTTATTCTTGCAGGAGATGACTAGGCGTGCTTCTCGTCTTAAGAAAACCAAAGACTTCTGTCCTTTTTATCACTAACAGTATCTTGGACACTAAATTACAAATTCCAAATGGGATTCAATTCTACAAAAGGTCTGAAAAGATCTTTGTTATAAACTTTATGAGTGCACAGTGCGAGCTGAACTAAGGCCATTTTGCCTTTATAAATATAGAAAGAAGCCTTACAGTTTCCCATTCCCCAGTGGATTGAAATAAAATAAAAGATTCTTTGATTCAATTGGAGTTACGTTTAATGAATACATTTGTAGAGATTGATGGCGGATGACTTGCAAACTCATTCTCATAAAACAATCTGGAGACGTTTGGAAGAACAAATGGAGAATGTAAATGGGATGCGTGTGTATGTATGTGTATGTGCTACACTATTCTCCATTATAGTTGTAACCATTTTGCAATCGTTCACTTTCACATGGAACATTCTCTTGTCTTGCTCACGAGATTAAAGGATTCTTAATTCTTTTGTTTTTTAAAACGTCATTATTACATGTTCCCATCAGTTTCTAAATGGGCTAGATACCATTGTAGGAGCCTAACAACAAAGGAAACAGAATCTGCAGCTGCTGAAGGAAAAGGGGTTTCGACGGCCCAGTGGAACCCTGACTGATGTGCTTTTTCTGTATGTTTGCTAAACTGGTGCCCTTCTGACCATTTGAGTACAGTAAAAATATTTTAACACAGAATGCACTAACACCACTATCCAGTCGTTAAACTAGCAGATATTCGTCCATTGTAGCCAACTAAGCAGCCAATCAAATAGTTTATCCCATGGAACACTGAGTGGATCACATGCAGGTGTTGCATCCAGAGCTTGATGTGATCCTTTGCCAAGGGAATTGTCTAACCTGTCCCACTCCCATTAGTTTTCGCCATAAAACAAGCCACTCCTCACCACAGCCAATATCAGTGTAACGAACTCGTCAATCGGGAACCTTAAGAGGCATTGGGTACACTCAAACACACAAGGGAAATCCCTGTGGTTCAACGATGGGCCCCGGCTTTCTGCTGCGGAACCAATGAGGAATAGGTGCGTTAGATAGAAAACAAGTCCATAATTTACATAATTTAATACCGCTAAGAGAAAATATATACAGCTTGCTTCTAGGTGCAGTCAATTAGAAACAAAATTTGATTATTTGGAAAAAAGGGGGCTTCTGCAGCTATTTACCATGGTAAGTATAGGTGTATATTTCAACTATGAGCTCTAAGGTCAAAAGGCCTTATGAACGTGTGCTCTAATTATATACTTCAACACAGGTAAATTACAGAATTAAAAACCATGATAACTGCAATTATTTTATTTGTGCTAAACTTTATAGCCTTTAGGTAGAGTTCAGTATCTCAAGCCACTGCAAACCATTAGATGTGAAAGGTTTACATGTCGACAAGCCCCTGCTTTTTCCCTGTAATTGTATGTGACATGTCTATTTGGTGTTATGATTCATAAGTTTTCCTAGAAGGCACGCTTTGCATTTTCCTTGGAATATGTCAGGTTTCCAAACCACATTCAAGTTAAAGTCTAGGCCCAAAACAGATGACCACAATAAAATATATATATATATATATATATATATATATATATATATATATATATATATATATATATATATACATATATATTTATATTTTCTAATTTTATTGTTATTTATTATGAACATTCCTGATTTGGATCAATTAGTTAGGCTGCATAATTGATATTGCAGTTCTTCTGTTGCTCATTGCCTAATGTGTTGATTTGGTCATAGCGGCATAGTGAAATCTTTTATGATCAAGCCAGGGGATCAACCCACACTAACACAGTCATCTTCAGGTGTATGGTAATACTCACTGGTGATGCTGGTGTAATTAGGACCAACAGTTTACAAAACAGTCGTTTGTGAAGCACTGTATCAAAGACTTTGGCAAAATCCATAACACATCTAATCCCACTGTCCAACTGCTATCTAACCTCATCATAAACATTTTCTGACATGGCCTATCCTTTACAAAACCATGCAGATTACTGCTCATAATGCCATTCTCCAATTTTCAAATAACCTGCCCACCAAAGATGTCAAACTTACAGGCCTATAATTGCCAGGCTGAGATTGTAGTCTGTTTTAAAATATTGGAATTACATCAACTTTCCTTCAATCTGTAGGTACCATACCAGATGAAAGAGAGTCTGAATAATAAGTAAGCAATAAAGGATAATAATAATCTGCAACTAAAAATACAATCTGGTTATCAGGGTCACTGTTATGTTTTTTTATTGCGTCTATTTCTTTCCAGGCCCTCTCTTATACTTCTTCTTATGACTCTCTTTTTTTTTTTACTTCTATTATGACTCTCAATATGCTGGCTGGTTCCTATGGTAATTCAGTTTTACTCACCAGATAGCAGTTGAAGTTCCAAATGTGAGATTTGCAGAACAGAAAAATTGTAAGTTTTAAAGGAGAAGGAAAGCTACGGAGGCATTTTATTGCCAATAGATTAGCTGCAATAGTGCAAGATAGAATGCTATATTTATTCTGTAGAATGTTTTACCATACCTGAGTAAAAAGCTCTAGAAACTCTGTTTGTTTAGAATAGGAGCTGCAGTATTAATGTGGTGTGACATCACTTCCTGCCTGAGTCTCTCCCTGCTCTGGGCTCAGATTACAGCAGAGAAGGGAGGGGGGAGGAAGAGGAGCAAACTGAGCATGCTCTTACCCAGGGCAATGAGGTTTAAGCTGGAGGCAGGAAGTCTGATACAGAAGCCCATGTGTACACAATAGAAGGAAAGAAATGCAGTATTTCTTTTGACAGGGGACTCAGAGCAACATTACTTTGGGGGTTTACTGGTATATTTAGATGGACCTTTCTGATAAGGCTTACTTAGTTTTAACCTTTACTTCTCCTTTAAAGTAACATACACATTTTCTTCTATTATAACTCTTAAAATTCTGCCTGGTTGCTATGGTAATTCAGTTTTACTAAACGGATAGCAGTTGAATTTCCAAATGTGAGATTTGCAAAACAAAAAAACTGTAAGTTTTAAAGTAACATACACATTTTAAAAAATTAAGACAGTAAAGGTTTGTTTTAATGTCAACTACCCATTTACAAAAGTATATAGAAATCAGAGCTGATAAACAAGAATACAAAAATATTGTAATAAAACAGGATTCTGCATCGAAGAAAACATTTTTCGATGGCCAAAAAGTATTGGTTGAAATTGGCCTATGTACCCAACTTGTAGCCAGTACCCAGCCCTCCAGAAGAAGAACCTTTGGCTGTCCGTTGGATGCTGAGAATTTGATCTTTGATTCAGTCTATGTACAGTATGTCTGGTTTTTCTGCACCACTGCTAATCTCTCAATCAATAAAGCAATTTTAATAGACTGTCTTCAGTTTCCTTGTTCACTTTCCTTATCCTGTACAAGGTATGCAAATAAAACTGATATCCCTTTGAGGTTAACCATATTTGTTTTTGAAAAGCTGTCCCTAGATATACATATTAAAATGAATTTCCCAAGAATATCCTGTTCAAATGTTTTCAAACAAATTCACCCTTCCATAAGCAAACTAAGCCTTGCTTTTAATGTGGCGAGGTCCAGTATATCTCTTCGGACTTCAAGAGAAATTCTAGTGGATCACAATAGCTAAATGTTTTCTATAGAATCTTTATTTACATAGAGAGATTTGCATCAAACTAGCATGGGAGGAAATTTCTCACAATGAACAACAAGAGAATTATTTTCACCTTTCTGACTTCTACAGTTAGTAATTCATTTCTATGTCAATTATTTATTTGATTCTTTTAAATTCAGGGCTGGAACTATGGACAGAGAGAAGATGCATGTGCTTTGATGCAAGAGTTGAGGGGCTATTGGTGCGAGAGTGGACTGTGTGGAAAGAGCAGCAAGGATTGCAATTAAGTGGGGAGTAAACAGCCAGGGTATTGTCAATATTGCTTGCCATGGCTTTGCTTAATATCATCACCCATCTAGCCATTGTCTGTTTTTGGTGAAAATGGGGACTCTTTTGCTCTGCTTGACAGGAAAACTTCACATGGCTCACCTACATGGACATCTATGGAAGCAGACCATAAAATAGAACTCCGTCCAGGAGTATAGAGGACTTGGGACCTGCTGGGTTTAAAGATATTCAAGTTTTTTTATTTTCATAGATTTTAGAAGACTCTTTGAAATGATTTTGCTCTGGAGTCCAGTAGTTAAAATGAATTTTCTCTGGAGTCCAGTAGTTAAAATGAATTTGCTCTGGAGTCCAGTAGTTAAAATGAATTTGCTCTGGAGTCCAGTTGTTAAAATGAATTTGCTCTGGAGTCCATTAGTTAAAATGAATTTGCTCTGGAGTCCAGTAGTTGAAATTATTTTGCTCTGGAGTCCAGTAGTTAAAATGATTTTGCTCTGGAGTCCAGTAGTTGAAATGATTTTGCTCTGGAGTCCAGTAGTTGAAATGATTTTGCTCTGGAGTCCAGTAGTTGAAATGATTTTGCTCTGGAGTCCAGTAGTTGAAATGATTTTGCTCTGGAGTCCAGTAGTTGAAATGATTTTGCTCTGGAGTCCAGTAGTTAAAATTATTTTGCTCTGGAGTCCAGTAGTTAAAATGATTTTGCTCTGGAGTCCAGTAGTTGAAATGCTTTTGCTCTGGAGTCCAGTAGTTACTTGCAGTGGTCGTAACTACCGAAGAAGCAGACCCCACGCCTGCCATGGAGGCCCAGCAGGGGTCTGCTTCCTCAGCAGTACGTGCATCAGGAAGATCGTTGGTATGTGCAGCGGAGGAGAGGAGGAGCACCACAAGTACATGCAAACTGCTACGGGGTCTACCATAATTATGTGCAGAGGGGGCTGAAAAAAATCTTTGTGGAGGGGGCGGCCCCTGAAGTTATGCCATGGGTTACTTGCTAGTCACCATCTAGGTTCAACAACAATTGAAAAGATGAAAGATTTGCTACTACAGGTATTGAATACATAATCCTTAAACCCATTATCCGTAAATCCCCGAATTACAGATAGACTCCATTTTAATCAAATAATTAAAAATTTTAAAACCTGTTTTTTACTTGATCCCATCTAAGATATAAATAAATATCCTATTGGGTTCATTTAAAGGTTACATGATTTTTTCCAAATTACGGAATGACTCCTTATCCGAAAAACCACAGGTCCTGAGCATTCTGGATAACAAGTCCCATACCTGTAAATTGAATCCTTAGGTACACACCCTAGTAGCAATTTTTTAAATATATAGCAAATATGTGAAAGAATATGTTAAGATACTATTCACCGAAAATCCAGTTTTTGGTTGGAGGCTGAGAGAATTGCAGAGAGCATTGCTGAATGTGCATTAGGTCCTAGACCACATGGATTAAAGGCTTTAGTTGTCCCTCAATGATTCATCTAAACTCTCTGGATGCAATTACTTCTTAGTCATTTTATGGACTAGCAATTTGGCTGTAACAGACTCATTTACATATGCTTTTAAATGAGATTATGTTTCTGCATACCTTCATTTTGCTGCACCCATATTATCCAAACCTGAATTGTGTTTTACTTCTCTTCCATATCTTGTCGCTTTGTAAAGGGAGAGTTTATGACATTCAAACTGAGTAAAAAAGAAAGTGTATCAGTTTAGTTCTTTGTGTCTCCTTTGCTTCCGTTGGGTATTCTTCCTCTGAAATCCTGTTGCCATTTGCTCTTTTGATAGACTGGCTGCTCTCAGACTCTTAGGGGGAAATTTACTTACCTCTGACATCACAAATTCACGAAGATCCGAAGTTCCGCACAAGTTACCAATCGTTTGCGAAGTTGCACTAGCGATGTTACGATCAGCGGTCCGAAGTTACACTAGCGAAGGCTAATTTGCATACGGCGCCAAATTTAAATGTACGTGTATGCTGCAGCGCATACCTTATACTACACAAGCCCAGGGAAAGTGAATAAAAGTATATAGGAGTGTTCTAATGCCCTACACATGTGCCCACAGTATAGTTTAAGGTGCCATATGTTATCAAATGTAGGGGGGGAAGGTGGGCACCCTAAAAAAATTTCGCTCTTTTTCAGCCTATCACCCAAAAAACGCCAGTGTTTTTTTGGGACTTAGAAAAAATGTCTACGTTTTTGGGACTTTTTTTCCCAAACTCCTATCTACTCTATTGAACTTCGCCTGCTCTGACCTGGCAAGTAAACTCTGGCGAAGGAGGTAACGTTCATAAAGAAAGCAATCTTAGTAAATTTGCGCAGTTTCGCCCCCTTCGCCAGAGTGCAACTTTGCCAGCGTTAGTGTGCGAAGTTGTGATAGGCTATCTACATTGCTAGTGAATTTTCGCCACGTTAGCCGATTCGCATTTTAGTACATTTGCCCCTTAGAGGGTTATTTATCAAAGTCTGAATTTATCTCAGTATATTCTGTTACAAACTCCAATCAAAACCCAAGCGGATTTGATCGGAGTTTGTAGCAGAAAATATTGAAATAAATAAAGGTCTGAGATGCCGGATTTTCTGATTCCGAAAAATTTGCATCTGGAGTTTAGTAAATAACCTCCTTATAGTGTGTGTGTGTATATATATATAAAAAACAAAAAAAGGTCTCTCGCACACCTTAGAAAATTGTGAAAAACCAGGTGCTGCTGTTGTGTCCATTATTCAGAAATCCATTTGTAATTAACAGCGCACACTGTGAAACATATGTGAATTATTTTAACATTTGATAAATAAATTAATCCTTTTAAAAATCCCAGTGTGCGCTGTTAATTACAAATGGATTTCTATACAGTATCTATATATATATCTATATATTTATATATATATACAGTATCTATATATATATATATATATATACAGTAGATATATATATATATATATATAGCTCTTTCACATAGGAAAGGTGATGGCTAACATACTCTGTGTTATTGACATTTTTGCTCATCGAGGAAGAGGAAGTTTAAAGCATTTATTTAAAGCACCTTGCCTGTGTCTTGCAGGAAATGCTTACTGAGTATTTCAAATAAAGTGACATTAGGCAGTGTTTCAGTGACGTTTAAGGAGATGTACTGAGAAAAGAACGTCAACAATGCATTTATTTTTTCCACTTCCTGAGTGATATAGCTGCTGTTTAAGGGGCACCCTTGCCAGCAGGTGGGTATCTGTAGACAGGGCTGTAGGAGAACACAGTGATAAAAGAAACATTAGACTGTATCAAACATTAAAGTGTGTATATATATATATATATTTATATATATATATATATATATATACAGGTATTGGACCTATTATCCGGAATCATCGGGACCTGGGGCTTTCTGGATAACGGTTCTTTCTGTAATTTGGATCTTCACACTTTAGGACTACTAGAAAATCATGTAAACATTAAATAAACCCAATAGGCTGGTTTTACTTCCAATAAGGATTAATTATAGCTTAGTTGGGATCAAGTACAAGCAACTGTTTTCTTACTATAGAGAAAAAGGAAATCATTTTTAAGATTTTGGATTATTTGATTATAATGGAGTCTATGGGAGACGGCCTTTCCGTAATTCGGAACTTTCTGGATAACGGGATTCCGGATAATGGATCCCATACCTATGTACGTAAGTCGGCTGTGATTGACAACGGTTTTTATTATTTCTTTATTTGTTTAGTCAAATGCAGGAGCTGTCATACCCCATACGCCTATTTTCCGTACCTGTTATTGGCGGCGATATCCTCGTTGGCTGCTCATGTTTCACACAAACTGCAGTTCTGGTCCATTCTCTATGCGGATCTGTTCCCCGTGTAGATATGTTTTTAACCTTTAATTTTAACCCTTTTTTCACTTCTAATTATGTTCGATGTTCTTATTTCACATATTACCTTTGCACTTGGACTCATGTAGTTATGTGGGCCTCATCCCCTAATGATTGGACGCTCTGCACTTACCTGGCGCATCTGACCACTGTGATGACGTCATCTTCACGAGCTTACCATTCACACGCTCCCATACCTGTTTTATTTGTGCATTTGGCGCCTTTTGTAATTCCCATTGTGTATAAATACCTGTATGTATATTGGTGCACCTTCACTTCCTGAGGACGGCTCAAGTGACTGGGCCGAAACGTTGAATAAACTACACTTTTTCTTCTTTATCCAAGTCCTATGTGTGCGGACCTTTTTTGACATTTACATAAGATTGTTTTTTTGTTCCAGCACTGAGGCATCCATTTTGTGCTCTGGGTGCACCGACCCCATGTTGTTTATATATATATATATATATATATATATATATATATATATATATATATATATATATATATATATATATATATATATATATATATATATATATATATACACACACCTTTCTGGTCCTTGTTGACTACAACTCCCAGAAACCCACCAAAGGCCAATGGTTGACAAAGATTCTAGGATCTGGACAGCAGATTGTTGTTGCCTATTAATATCTTGATCCATTTGTCCAGGACTGCAGGGTATTTTATTTACAGAACTAGTAAGGCTTGTATTGTGCATCTAAGGTAAAGATTAACAATGGCAAGAGTTTAAAAATGCTTTTCCCTTACTGCATGCTGATAGGTTTCTACAAAGCAATTTCGTGCTGCGGAAAATCAGTTTTCAATGAGATTTGTCACCTCTTTCATTGACACCAACTCCCGTGGAGATCTCTAGCTAGATGGTAATGCGTGCAGAAGTAGCCTACTCTGTTAATAAGTGGGGCTTTCAGAATAACCCTATTTATATGGAAGACATGAGGCTGTCAAAGTAAACCAAATACCATGTTATGTACAATTGTATATTGAAAATGAACCATAAGAGTTATCTTGCTAAATTAAGTTTACTGTTACTCACAAACGATAACAATGGGTTTAGAATGGAAGTGCTTAAGAGTGAGCTTTATACATTATAAATAGAATTTAAGAAATAGAGCTGCAAAGTACATAGGTCACAATGAGTCTTTCTCCTCCCTGCAGGCCAGGCATGCAAGCCTGAACTGAGAAACTGGCTCCTGAATGTAGCAGTGTGGGTTTAATGAATTTAAATATAGTTATTATTATTATTATTATTAACATGTATATATATAGCGCCAACATATTGCGTAGCACTGTAAAGTAAAGGTGATTATACAACTAAATGACATGTATTATATACATAGAACATATGGAGTTACATACATCACAATCAATACAGGTACAAAAAGGTGAGGAAGGCCCTATGCATAGGCATACAGTCTAAAGGGAAGGGAGTAATACACAAGGTGTGGGAGTGGGCAAAGTTCAGTTCAGTTGGCATATATAGGGTTGGGAGTCCAAAGCAGTTTGCCAAAAGTAGAATATGGCAGCTTGTGGCACTGTTGCATTAGCCTGCCTTGGTACTCATTAATATCTGTGAAGCTTGTGTGGGAAATTACCCCAGGATTAGTGTATCATGTATCATTTAGTTTATACATTTCTCAGCAGGATCTGTGGAGTATTAGCAACTATTGTATCAATTCTAACAGCTGTCTTTAATGAAACTCAGGGATTCTGCTCAGCAGGGACAAAGATAAGCAATGGATCAACTAAATGTATCAATTTAGAACAATTTAAAGGGCCAGCGACCCCCCCACACACACAGCTGCTTGTTTGAAGAATGAAACTTTACACTTCAGTATTAGAAAAACGCTCACAAATAGAAGATAGAAAGTAATTGGAAAAAAGTCTATATTACTGGTGAATTATCTGAAACCAACTGGAAAAAGTGTTTGAAGTTGAACAAGCCCTTTAAGCTGAGCATGCATGTTAACATCTACAGCTGAGCATTAGTGATGGGCGAATTTATTCGCCAGGTGCGAATTTGCTGCGAATTCTTGCGATTCACGAAACTGCTGCAAAAATGCGAAGTTGGGCCGTCTCGTTTTTGGCGCCGGCGTCCGTTTTTGGATGCCGGCGCCATAAACGAGATGGCCCAACTTCGCCCATCACTACTGAGCATACATGGTTCACTCTTTTGCCAAGATTGTCAAACATGTGGGTCTTTGAAGGGATGGTTCACCTTTAAGTTAACTTTTAGTATGTTATAGACTGGCTATTTCTAGGCAACTTTTCAATTGGTCCTTTTTTTTTCTATTTTATAGTTTTTTAATTATTTGCCTACTTCTTCTGATGCTTTCCAGCTTTCAGATGGGGGTCACTGACCCCATCTAAAATACAAATGCTCTGTAAAGCTACAAATGTATTGCTATTGCTACTTTTTATTTCTCATCTTTCTATTCAGGCCTCTCCTATTCATATTCCAGTCTCTTATTCAAATCAGTGCATGGTATCTAAGGCAATTTGGTCCCTAGCAACCAGACTGCCGAAATTGAAAACTGGAGAGCTGCTGAATAAAAAGCTAAATAACTCAAAAACCACAAATAATAAAAAATTAAAAACCAATTGCAAATTGTCTCAGAATATCACTCTCTACGTCATACTAAAAATTAATAAAAGGTGAACAACCCCTTTAACTGATTTGGCCACCAAATGATGGGATGATCCAATCATTTGGCACCCAGGCCAACAAGCAGTTCATTATGGGAGCCTCTGGAGATCAATCAGGAGAGAGCACTGCATCATTGTGCAGATGTTGTGCTTGCAATACAGGATTTCAAATTATTTTCTGCCAGGAGTTGATTAGACCAGACCTCCCAAGAGACCCTCCAATAAGCCACTGAAATCGTTGGATTGTATTTGAGCTGAAATACACCCCATGTAGGCAGATTTATTTCCACCCACTGCGCAAAGACATGGGGTGAGGGGGCTGAATCAGTTTGTGGTACATTAGGCTAGTGTCAGACATGCCATTTTCTGTATAAGTATTACCCAGTGGGTAGAGGAAATGATCCATTGCCTTTTGCCCATTGCCTTTTGCATCCTCCTGTGCACTATGGGGTTCTCTACTGATTCCTTCTTAAATTCCCTCTCTGTTTTGACCAGAGGGTGTGGTCCTAATTAAACTGCATGGATAGAGTGGAACATTTTTAGGCATTGGAAACCCCTTCCCACACCCCAAGAGTCAAAGGAGATCAGTATATATATCCCCCCATATACTGGTCCCTGCTTCCCAAGACTAAGGGAATGGAGATGGGGGTCTTTGGTAGCCCCTGCCTAGATTCACCCATTTCCCATCCTAAGGACCCCCCCCCTCCTTTTCAAGTGGCTTTTTCTTGAAATACAACTTCATGGTTGCAGAAGCCTTGTTGGCCTGTACTGAGATTGTGGCCAAACCAAATACCCAGTGTCAGTGGCGTAACTAGATATTACTGGGCCCCACAGCAAATTATTTTTCAGGCCCCCAAAATGTTTAGAGGTTGACTTGTTTTCTCCAATATTTATTGAAATTGTATATGAATTAGGGCCTCATGGGGCCCCTATACCTCCTGGGCCCCATAGTTATGCCCCTGCCCAGTGTTTTCTGATCATATAAGCTCATTTTTCTATAAACAGAGCTTACAGAAAGTATCTCTACTACGCAAGTCTTGCCATGTTTGTGTTTCTGGGCTTCATGTAAAAACTGGGCAAAAACATGAACAATCGCTAGATTGCTGGAGGTTTACTAACAACATGATTTTATAGACAGCTGCCAATAAGGTGTTAAATGTTTATAAATATATGAACAGTAATTGCAAATGTATATTTTTTAATAAAGATATATATATAGATACAACATACACATAGGGCAAATTTACTAAAGGGCGAAGTGACTAACGCTGGGGAAAATTCGCCAGCATGATGTCATTTCGTTACTTCGCCAATTTACTAACGGGTGCTGCCATAACTTCGCTAGTGAAGGAGATAGACTCTAGCGCTACTTCGCACTCTTACGCCAGATGTGCATTTTACTGAGCGTTACCTGTTCCGCCAGACTTGACCTTCGCCAGCTCAGACCAAGCAAAGTGCAATAGAATGTATAGGGCTTCTTCAATTTTTAGTTGAAAAATTTTCGAAGTCCCAAAAAAACGCTGGCGTCTTTTACTATTTGGCACAGAAACGCTAGCACAACTTCACCAGAGTTCGGCACCCTGGACGCAAATTCGGATTTTAGTGAATTAGCGTTGTCCTGGCGAATCTACGCCTGGCGAAGTGTTGCAATGTGAGCGAAGCCGTTGCTGGCAAATTTACGGTTAGTGAATTTGCCCCATAGAGAGATGAGGGGCAATGCTTTAGAATGCAGTGCCAAGGTGTATGGAGTGAAGAAACAATGCAAATAAAAATGCAATATTAATAGATCATATACAGTAAATTATTTTATCACCACAGCTACATGTGTTGTCTTGCACATTTGCTTTTGCAAAGCTGTTGGTCTAATATTTTGCATTGGGTAGTTCCCCTCTTCCTGTGGACAGGGCCATTTTTGACTGTAAAACCACAGACAGAAGCAGGGAAACTTATGCTTTCAATAATATGCAAACATAAAAGTTCACAAAGTGCTTTTGTATAAAAACCTTTGGGGTTTTTTTTTTTAATAAAAGCAATGGGTTGTACTTTCATACACCTCTTTGGACTAGAGCAGTGGTCCCCAACCAGTGGCTCCAGAGCAACATGTTGCTCACCCTTGGATGTTGTCCCCAGTGGCCTCAAAGCAGGTGATATTTTTGACTTCCTGGCTTGGAGAAAAGGTTTGGTGGCATAAAAACCAGGTGTACTGCAAAACAGAACCTCCTGTAGGCTGCCAGTCCACATAGGGGCTAACAAACAACCGATCACAGTCCTAATTTGACATCCCCCAGGAACATGTTAATGCTTGTGTTGTTCCCCAACTCATTTTACATTTGAATGTGGCTAATGGGTAAAAAAAAGTTGGGGACCCCAGGACTAGAGCATTTTTTATGTTCTTTCTGTCAATTACGCCTCTCTGGAGACTTTGAGGTTGTTCTTAGTGGCGGGATGTTGTATAATCAAAGCCAGTGATGCTGATTTATGATTTATTAATGACTTAAATGACAATTCTGATTTATAACTGAAAACTATTACAACACAGAAGAAGCCGTTGGCATTGAATAAAACATGTTTATATTCCCGTGTTTACTTAAAATAAAGTTCTGACCCAACAGAACATTTTTGTAATAATACCTGTGCGGCGGGGTCGTCCGCCGAGCCATCGGCGGGGACGCCCGCCGCACCATCTTTTCCTCTAGTCGCACCAGCGTGTATGCGCTGGCGCCGGCTCTACTCTAAGGGCACACAGGGCGCGTCTCCTTGTATTTAAAGTATTTTATTTTACATCACAGCTTCCTTGTCCTGGTTGCACACACTTGCTCCTCAGAATTCTGTTTGGACTGATTGCACTTCTGAGCTGTTCAGATTTCTACTCCCTGCTATGTTCTGAAGGAATTCAACATGTTAAAGTGTCAGACAGAAAGTATAAATAGCGGAAAGGTGAAAGGAACACATGTTGAATATATATTTCAGTATGTCTAGGAACTCAAACTTTTGCTTTTGGAAGCCTTTCACTTCCTCAGGTGAAAAGGTGTATCCAGTGCAATAACAAGCAACAAGCATTTACCACCTGTACCCTGTGGCTGATATAGGAATTTACTGTATATGGATATGTGTGGGTTGAAATTAGAACCGGAGAGCTACAGTATGGGGTGATTTATTAACATTGACAATTGTATTTTGGCGGCAATTTGCATAACATTGAAAAAAAATGTATTTTGAGTTTTTCCACATTTCTGAAACATGAAAATTAAAAATCAAAATCACAAAACCAGCCGCGATGGCTTAGATTCACCAGTAACCCTTTGATTGATATGGACCTAAATGTATTGATCTTTTTTAATTATTAGTTATTGCCAGAAAGGGCTGAAAATCGCCTGCTAAAATACTTGAATTTCAGAAGGCTGATTTTCAGGCCCATCGGGCATTAGTCTTATATGAACAGTATAGGATCAGGGTCAGACTGGGCCAGTGGGACACTGAGAGTTTAAGCAGCAAAATTCTGCTGCTTTTCAATGTGAGGTTTTGAAATTAATTCAAAATTCAGGCAGACTCATTGAAATAACGTGTAGAATGTAATTCCACTGTGTTTGAGCTGTTTGTTTAGGTTTTTATATGATCAGATTTTCCTTATTTGAGTTCTTTTTTAAAACAAACACACATCAGTTTTTTTAATTAAAAAAAAGATTTAGTAATTTGATAAATCTGCCTCTATGTCTTCTTAAAGTACCAGTAACATCAAAAAAAATTTTAAAAAAATTTGTTAGTATACATTGAAAAAAACCCAAAAAGATAAAGCCTTTATTGAGAAATAACTTAACGAAACTCCTTTTCTGCTCCTCTTCAGAAAATTCAAAAATGAAGTCAGGGAGGAGAAATCGAGTGCTGTGCGATGGATCGCTAACTCCTTTTCTGAAGAGGAACGCTAGCGGAGTTTTGGTAAGTTATTTCTTAATAAAGACTTTGCGTTTTTAAAGTTTAATTTGTCTCTGTGGTTTTTTTTTTTCAATGTATACTAAAATATTTTTGATGTTACTGGTCCTTTTATGTGGGTAATGTGCTTTTGATGGGGGAATACAATTTCCTAGGTTGAAACTTCTGCAAGCTGTTGGAAAAGTAGAAAACTGTGACCATAAACAACGAGTAAATCACCATAGATAAAACATAGCAAGATGCCTTTTTATGAAAAAATTTTTAAATTCTGTACTGTTTCTGAAATAATCAAGTTAATCTTCACTATTTCTCTCTCAGCGTGTTTCTCTTCATTCTGTCTTCATTCAGGAGTTGGGTGTCAGAGATAGATAAAATATATCTTATAGGGGAATATTTTTTTATTTGAAGATGTATTGGAGCTCACTCTATTAAAATCACTATCTATTACATGCAGAATTTGTACAAAAGGCAGTTATTTTGTTACTTTTGTACTAGAATCAGTTATTTGAATTAGCTCTAATCCATATGACTGTCAATGAATATCTGACACCCAACTGCTGCATGAAGACAAAAGAAGAGAAACAGATGCTGAGAGAGGGATAGTGAAAATAAACTTAATTATTTCAGAAACAATGCAGAATATTAATTGATTGTATTTACAAAGTTTCTTTTTTCAGTATGCTGAAGCTTATATTACATATTAATTTTCACGATAGTACCCCTTTAACTGTCTATCCTATTACTAAAACCATTGTATAGGCGTACATAAGGGATTCTATTAAAAGTATTGCCCAACCGGTTAGTCAAAAATAAGGCGTCATCTGTTAAAACTGTCTGTGTCTCACTATTTAATTTGGGTTTTTGATAGTTCCTTGTTTTAAATTATTAGTATAAGTTATAAATAGCATCAGAACGTTTCTTCCGATTACTTATTGACTATGGGAAATAAAGACCTGTAAAGATTTAGGATGGTCGTTTTAATAGTGTAAAAATGAATTGTGATCAGTCAATTTCCAATTAAGACCAGTTGGGAAGCCAGAATGTATGTGTAACTTGTATATCCATAATCCAAGGATGAATTGATTGATAATCCCTTGTTAATGAAAAACAGATTGATGGATGGAGCCAGTTCAGACATTGAGCAAACCACAAGAGAATATTAAAAAAATATATATCAGAATAATGTAGACACAACTAGTGATGAAATAAAAATAAAAGATGTGTGTATACATATTTGAATTCAAAATTTACTTTTTTTGCATATGATGGGGCTATATTCAACCCTGTGGAGGAACCCTGTATCTGGTGGCACTCTTGGGTACAATCCTGTTATACTAGCACTCTTTTTTTTCATTTCTACATGAGATTTCTCTAGGTATAGATGTATATATAACGTTTACAAGCTCTCCGATTTATAAAAAATAGACAGATAATCGATAGACAATTAATGATGTGATTTATCTCACTATTGGATTGTGTTCTTCAGTCTCCACTTCTCATTTGTCATGCTGCACTTTAGTGCAAACGTGCAAATACAGGCACAATTTTGGATCCATAAAAACACTAGAGAAATAAATATCTATCCTTTAGCATCAGTCTTGTAGCGTGACTGAAGCATCAGGTGCATAGGACAATAGTATTTACTGGAGACAGATATTTCTAAGAGATATTTCCCTTAAAATTAATTGTATTTCATACATCAATGTCTTATCTGAAGAACAAATCAATTTCTGGTGCTGCAGCCTTAAGGAGAAAATGTACCATCTGTACAGCTTTAGGCTCATTTATCTTGCACAAGGCATGGTGCAAAGTGCAAACAACAGGTGCAAGCCGCCATGTTTTTTGCATTTTGTACCCTGCTCCAGGGTACAGTGAGCACCTACAGGTGCAGATTTTTGTGCTCTAAAATGAAGAGCAAGGACCTGCTCTCCCCCAATATATACATTTGGCAGAGCTGGATTAAAGTGGTAGCTCACCTTTACGTTAACTTTTAGATGTTATGGAGAATTCTTAGCAACTTTTCAGTTGGTCTTCGTTTTAATTTTGATCATTATTATGGGGTTTTTTTTTTAAAATGATTTGCCTTCTTCTTCTGAATCTTTCCAGTTTTCAAAAGGGGGTGACTGTCCCCAGCAGCCAAAAAACTATTGATATTAGTATTTTACAATATTATTGTTTACATTCCTTTTTTAATTACTTAGCTTTCTATTTAGGCCTTGTGCTATTCATATTCCAGCCTCTCATTCTGCCTGGTTGCGATGGAAGTTTGGACCGTAGCAACCAGAGAGCTGCTGAAATTCCAGACTACAGAGTTGCTGAACAAATAGCTAATAAAAATATAAAAACCACAAATAATAAATAAAAATTGAAGCAATTGCAAATCATCTCCCAAATTAACTACTACATCATACTAAAAATGAATTCTAAGCTAACACAACCCCTTTAATAAGGAGTGGCCTGGGATGGCACACAGATAATATATTTCAGGGAAATTTTTATTTCATGGAGTAAATACATGTCTATCTATGGATCAATAAAAATGAATATTAGCAGCATAAAGAGTCTTGTGCATTCCAATCTCTGTTTTTGAAACAAATAAGTAGTAATGACCTGTTGGTGCAAGAATTTATAGAATTTCAAAGGCAGATTGATTTGTTATTGTAAAAAATACCTTATCATCATTAATTACTTTATAGCCACAACCATCCCACCCCTAAATAAATGAAAAAAACATTATATCTAGTTCCAGCTTGTTCAGTGTAGAATAACATTGCCATTCCTATAGCTGTGGTTACAGTGAGACTATGATGTGTAATATTTACGAATATGAGCAATGAGTGACAGAACAGTACACAAAGTAGGGGTGAGATGTGGGAGCTTGGGTAGGTATTCCACAGATTCCACAACAAGATGACACATGTTTCCCTCAGCTAATCAGCTGTGTAACTTCCACCAGAAACAACGGCTTTATGTTCTGCTATCTCTCAATCTCTGTTATTCTCTCAATCATACATCATTAAAAAAATCACACGTCTCAAATGCAAACATTTCACCTTGAACAAAACTCTATGAAGGATAACTTTGTTCCTCTTCTCATGTTACCCACTCAATGCAGTTGATTTTGTACTGTAAATGATGGCAGGGGATACTCATGTATTTTTAGTCAGACTATATCATAAATCATGTTTCTTGAATTAGAAAACAAACAATAGTGATATCCATTAGCAATGTAAATAAAGGCATATTAATTTAAAGAATTATATAAAGAGAGGCTCTAGGAATGATTCTTTTAAATCAAAGAGTGTGTATGCACCAGCCCTGGACTGGCAATCTTTGGGTTCTGGCAAATGCCAGAAGGGCTGCTGTAAAATGTGACTTTTTATTGGGCTGGTGGGGGAGAGTTTGGGCATTTGTGTATTTTAAATTATTATTTATTATATATTATTTATTTATTTATTATTATTTGGAATCCCAGTCCAGGCCTGGTATGCACCCAACAACCCAGGGGTGTAATAGGCACAATAGACCCTGCATCGTCTTAGGGGCAGAGGAATGTAGCGGGTGTATAGTATGGGTGGATTCCTCAAATCAATACCAAACTGTATTTATAATGAGGTGTAGTCTGGGTCATTATATATGGAAATGGCACTGTTAACTGCTAAGTGTTTGGGGATGTATGAAATATGCACCGTGTTTAGGTTGTCGTGTTCTGGTGTATTATATAGGAAGGTGTATTTATCATGCCATGTTTTTGAGTGAAATTTTTGTGGAATTGGCCCTGGAATTAAGGAATATGTGTCAAAAGTGTCTTTAACTAGCCAGTGTATTGGAGCCCAGGTTGATATGTAGCTAGTGATGGGCGAATTTGGGGCGTTTCGGTTTGCAAAAAAATTTGCGTATTTCCTGCGAAATTCGCAAAACTGCAAAAATTTTGCAGCTAATTCGCGCCTGGCGAAAAAATTCGCCCATCACTATATGTAGGAGTCATTTACAAATGCAAGTGCAATTTCCAAAGTGCCATTTCGGACATAATTTGCCATGTTTTTTTTTATCCCTTATGAAGCATCCCCCCCCACAATTCCATCATAACTGCATTTGTACTCTGCTGTTGTTGTAATTGTCAGAGTGAGGATTGCGTAATTTCCGTCACTCGCCATTATAACGGCATATGTGTGCGATTCTTTTAGTCTGCTGCTCCTACTGACGCAACTGCAGAAGTGCCATCACTGTGAACCTGAAGTGGTGTCATTCTGGTGCCAGATCAAACAGGTAAGGGGAAACATTTGCCATATCCCTAGGGGAGGATAGAAGGGATCAGTTCTGCACCTCAGCTGAGTACCCAGGCAGGTTATCCATGGACTACTCACACGGTCAGGGAATCAAGGACTTTATGCCCAAAACCCAACCATATTGTGGGTTTTCCCACCTGATGCTGGGCTTTACCCTATTTTACAAATATGCGCAAGTGCCAGTACCATGTTTAGAAGCAAGTATCTTTAATTATTGGTGTCAATTAGCACAACAATTGCATCCATTTTTGCACAGATTTGCTATGTGTGTCATAGAACCCACACTGTAATAGCTGCCAATCACTAACCCCCTTATTAGCCTTATAAAACTGTCCCACTCCGCACACATTCCTTACCCTGACCATTCTCTACCTCCTTCCACTTATTTATATTATCTCTTATCCTTCTTATTCACTGAGCTTATTGCTTCCTCTGTAAAGCTCCCCTCATGTTTTTGCTTCCCTCTCTCCCATTCTGGCTGAATATAAAAATATTTTTGCTTCACCATTAGTCTATGTTCATCTTTGCTTTACCTTAGCTTATATATTGTCCCCACTTGCCTTTCCAAGTTATTGTCACCTTCTGATATTAAAGATGTGCCCTGTGAAATGTCACTCACACACTCAGGAAATGAAATTCACTTTATGAACAATGGAGTTGTGCGTCACCGATCTGCATATTAAAGATGAACTAGATAACTGTTTTGAAAAGTTACAAAAGAAATGTAACCCTTTTATACTTCAGACAAAAGATAGACTTTTCAGAGAAATGGATGATGTGATAATGCTCTTCATATGTTCCTTTGCGCCCAATCATATGTTTGTTCCAGATGCAGAGACTGGCTTGAACAGTTCATTAGGATAGTTACTGGCCTGTGCAAACTGTCGATAACCTTTTGCCACTGTGACATAATTTTTTAAAGAAATTCACAATTCTCATCTGTGGTGGTGATGCTAAGGGGTATGCTGGAGGTATTCACTGAGTCTAACACACCTGACTCTCTTTAGCGCAACCCATAAGGCCAGATGCCCCTACCAGGAGAGCATAAACAACCTTGGAATTAATGCAGTCTACAAGACTACAATTACTATTGAAATTGAGATCAGGGTTTTGGCTGGACTATTGTGGGATGGCTTTTCATCAGAAAGGACTAGGCATCTTGTTGAAATAGAATGGAATGTGCAAAATACAGGTAAATAATGCTAGAGAATCAGGTTAGCCACCTGCCCGGTTTTGAACCAGACATCCCTGTTCAAAAGCAAAATGTTTTGATTGGTACAGGCGTGATGTCATAATACAAGCCCCCAGCATCATCAGACACATCCCTAACGTCGCTGCTCTGCCCCTTTGATTTCACCAGCACGCCCCTTTGCGACCTTAGGTTGCAAAGTTGTCAATCCCAAAGAGGACTCTTTTCAGGTTAAAATTCTAAAGCTTGGGTGAAAGTTTATCTTTCAGAAGGTCAATGACCCAAAACACAAGGCCAGAGTAACACTGGAGTGGCTCAAAAACCAAAGGGCAAATGTCTACAATGATCCAGTGACATCCCTGATCTGAGTCTAAAGGTGACCATACACTATAAGAGCCCCTCGTTTGGCGAGGTCACCAAATGAGTAGATGCTTCTCTAATATGCCCAGCTAAGGTGAATGATATTGGGCTTTAATGTGATCGTTGGCCCTAGGGTATACAAGCGGTCTGAGCGAGGACTGCATCAACTAGCCAATCTGTCAGGAAAATTAAACAACTGGCTGATTTTTGAGGTCCCTATACATGGGCAGATAAACTGCCAAATCGGTCTAAAGAGCTCCAAATCAACAGAAATAAATCTGCCCGTGTATGGCCACCTTAACTTTGTCCAACTGAGAACTGTACAAACTGAGAGCTGTACAAAAATTAGCATTGCATGTATAAAGTAAGGTGTGTCTGATTGTGCACCTTCTACCTCTAGTGACCTTAATTTAAAAACCCAAAACTGGAGGCTTACAGTTACAAGAAATAGCCTGGCAGCATTGAAACTCATCACATTGATGTGCAAGGAGCAGGGAAAAAGATAAAGGTCACAAAAGTATACTGAACAACAGCACATTCAGAAGCCATAGCTACTCTTTGAACCATAGCAAGTTCTACTTTGGCTACATCTTTGTGCAGATTTTACAGTTAATAATAAAGAATGAAGGCTAATTATGAAAAGTGCTGGTTTGTTCCTAATATACAAAACAATGGCATAAAAAGGATTTTTTCTCCTCCATTTGCTTTCTGTAAGAGAAGCCATTTTGCATTCCAGTAGATTACACTCAGATTCAGTATTTTCCACTTGAATAACAAGTTAGGTTTGGCCATAGTTATTTACCTGTATGCTCATGTACTTTCCCACTGGTGATAATCTCTTACAGGGATTTAACATAAGCTTCTTTAAGACTATTATTGTGCTGAACATATTTATTGCCTGTTATTTTGTACTCAAGCCTTAGTGGCAGGTAACAATGTGCAAGCGTGCGTATCCCTTGCCTGATGTGCTCTTATGTGTGCTATATTGCAGGTATCTGGACATGTTGCCACTGTGTGTTTTGAGGCAATTATGTTAGTACTAGATTCCTTGCAAAAAGAAAGACTTACACTCGCACACCCTGGCCGTCCAGACTTCAGCGACTCCCAGGTGCTCGATGCTAGAGGGAATGGGCAACCTCAGAAACAACGTAGGAACAGGACACACCGGCACAACATGGGTAATTTCAGCAGGTAAAACCTTGCTCGTTTATTGCAGATGCAACGTTTCGGGGCGTGAGAAAGGGGTCACGCCCAGTACTAGATTCCTTGCCATGCCTAGGTAACAATTGTGTTCCTTGCCTGGAAGTTTCAGAAGCCTAGCATTGTTCCATCATTGTGTTTCTACTGTGACCCAGCCTGCCTTATCTCTGCTTACTTGACCTTAGTCAGATTACCAGTTCTGAACCTGTGGTGCCTGCCTCTGACCCAGACATGTCTTACTTTATTTCAGCTTCATCCTTGGATCATAATTAAAGACTCACTGACTACTCCTCACTTCACTGGCTTCCAATTAGACCTTCTGGCAAGCCTTGTGTTGTGTTAAGAGCTTGAGGGTCTCTTACTACTTTAGATACCTCCAATAAGCCTGATAGTTTGTCATGCATTAATTTTGTGGTGCATTTTATATTATAAGGTTAAAAAAGTCAAGCCTTACCAAATTGTAGTTACAGTCATAGCAAATCAGAGGCAGAATATACTGTACATGTGCAAATACTACTTTGGAAAAAAATCCATATTTGTAATCATAATATGGCAATAACATTTCTCTGTGGCTTGGTAAACTAGGAAACTGTCAGCATCTAAGGGCATAACAGTTGCTGAACTGATTAAAGAAGGCAGCAAGAATGCAGTGGCATTTGGGTCTAGCTTACTTCTCATTCCTATTATCTTCTCTTGGATGGGTTTCAAGTCTTGGTAGTTAGAAGGAACATACTCTTCCTAGTTACATTAGAAGGCATTATAGACAAATAGCAGGAGACCTTTTTCCCCATAAAGAGGATCACCACACCAGAGGCCACCACTTCAGACTAGAAGAAAAGAGCTTTGAAGCAATGTAGGGGGTTCTTCACAGTGAGGTTGTGGAATGCACTGCCGGTTGATGTTGTAATTGGTGATTCTGTTATTACTTGGAGGATTTTTTGAACAAGCATAATATCATAGACATAGGCTATTGTGATGCTAAAATCTATTTTAAAGGAGAAGGAAAGCTACGGAGGCATTTTATTGCCAATAGATTAGCTGCAATAGTGCAAGCTAGAATGCTATATTTATTCTGTAAAATATTTTACCATACCTGAGTAAAAAGCTCTAGAAACTCTCTGTTTGTTTAGAATAGGAGCTGCAGTATTAATGTGGTGTGACATCACTTCCTGCCTGAGTCTCTCCCTGCTCTGGGCTCAGATTACAGTAGAAAAGGGAGGGGAGGGGGGGGGAGAGGAGCAAACTGAGCATGCTCTTGCCCAGGGCAATGAGGTTTAAGGTGAAGGCAGGAAGTCTGATACAGAAGCCAATGTGTACACAATAGAAGGAAAGAAATGCTGTGTTTCTTTTGACAGGGGACCTGTCTGATAAGGCTTACTTAGTTTTAACCTTTCCTTCTCCTTTAATCAATTAGTATAGATATTGGTGTATAGAAGTGCTGTCCAACTTCTGTGGTAGCAAGGGCCAGAATTTTTCTGGCCTACATAGCGGAGGGCTGGTAATGGAAGCCGGTGTTGACAACTCCCTGTTTTTAAACCACATCTACTTAAAACCACACCCATGTTACTACAAGAACGTTTAAGACCATGTCCATAGTAATGGTGGCATCACACCAAAAAACCTAATGGTTGGTCTTCACTGCAGGGATATCAGTCATATCTGAAACAAGGTTATTAAGTTATATTTAGATATACCCTTAAATCCATATGCCTCATCCTTTCCTGTGGATAACACAGCAACAACAGCAACCCCCACCACATGATAAAACACCTTGGGACCCCTAACAAGTAGTTCCAAATGCTTTCAAACCCCCACCAGGTTTATCTGCCACAGGCAGAGTATGGCACACACAAGAAGCATAGGGTAGGCAGAGTATGGAATGCACAGGGAGCATAGGGCAGGCAGAGTATGGCACACACAGGGAGCATAGGGTAGGCAGAGTATGACACACACAGGGAGCATAGGGCAGGCAGAGTATGACACACACACACAGAGCATAGGGCAAGTAGAGTATGGCACACACAGGGAGCATAGGGCAGGCAGAATATGACACACACAAGGAGCATAGGGCAGGCAGAGTATGGCATGCACAAGGTGCATAGGGCAGGCAGAATATGACACACACAAGGTGCATAGGGCAGGCAGAGTATGGCACACACAGGGAGAATATTGCAGGCAGAATACAGCAGGAGACAGGGAAACCTATCAGGACCACAGTTCATACTATGCTACATACAGTGACACAATGCTGATGCCCCTCCAGCAGTTTGTTTAGGTGTGAACAGGTGAACAATATGGGCACCTCAGTCTGGGTATGAGGTGTGAACAGTACAGGACTTTAGGGGGGTGAACAGTAAAGGTGTTGCAGGTGTAAACTATGCAGGGGGATTATAGGTGTGAACATTACTGCTTGAAATTTAGTGGTAAACTATGTGTGAGTGTTTGTGTATGGACGCTGGGTTTTTGTTTGGAGGGGTTGAACTTCATGGACTTTGGTCTGTTTTCAACCCAATGTAACTATGGAACTATGGTTCTGCCCCTGCCCTTGTGCTCCTTTCAGTGCTACCTCTTCCTATTACAGACAAGAGGTCTTGAACAGGAGGTTCACTTTACTGAAACCAATGAAAGACATTAAAACAACTTTAATTTATGTAAAATCCAATAGACAATCCCTGCGAAACAACATAAAAAATGCACCTAGCCTGTATGGTGGTTTTACTGGGAATGAATTGCAACAACTTGACTGAAACTAAATTGCAGCTATAGTACTGCTCATGGGAATGAGCCAAGTAGTAAAGGACATTTTGCTGCTGATTTCTGGGATAATGTTTTTTCTTCTATGCTGTTGGCTTGTAGCGATTTCAGTGGTTGGGCCTCCTGTCTGCTGATCATTACAAGGCTTATTTCCCTGCCTAAACACTCCAGACACAAAGATAAATTGCCTTGCATGAAATATAAGGGTAATGTCTTCTTGTAGGAATTCTGCTGCTCTGCTTACGTTTACAGCTAGATATTTTTATTACTTTCTCACATTTGTTTATACTGGTTTCAGCAGTTCTCGGTCATTAAACTCTGCCAGTCAGACAGGTTTTAAAAACAGTAATCTTTAAGCCTACCTGTGTAAGTGATTGGTGCACTAACTCGGGATTATACAGTGGGGGCATGTAAGGTTCCCAGCTGTTTTATTGGGACAGTGTATGTGAATCACTGAGTATAGGGAGAGTAAACCAGCATGCACACATACTCACATAATAAATAACTTCATGTTCCTGAATATTGTACAAATGAAAACATATAATGTGAAATGAAGTGTGTAGGGAGTTATCTGTAGTAAAATCCTTTGAACAGTGTTCTAAAGGTGGCCATACACGGATAGATCCGCTCGTTTGGCGATGTCGCCAAACGAGCGGATCTCCCTCCGATATGCCCACCTTGAGGTGGGCAATATCGGGCTGATCCGATCGTGGGCCCTAGGGCCCAACGATCGGATCCTAGCGTTCGCCAAACGGGCGGTCGGATCGCGGGACCGCATCAACGAACAGATGCGGCCGCGATCCGACGGGATTTTTAATCCCATCCGATCGAGATCTGGCCGACTTTCGGCCAGATCTCGATCGGGGAAGCCCGTCGGGGGCCCCCATACACGGGCCAATAAGCTGCCGACACGGTCTGTCGGCAGCTTTTATCGGCCCGTGTATGGCCATCTTAAGACAAGAAAGGCATGGGAACCTGCACTGTTTAAATGTCCAAAACAATTAGGCTACAGGAGTATCAAGTGAACAACTGACGTACTCTATCCTTTTGTCTTTGCAGGCCTGAATGGAAAAAATGATAACTTCAAGGATGAAAGTTTGCAATTAAAAAATCAAATATTGAAAGAAGTGTATCTGCTGAAAAGATTATACCACCTGGGGCTGTACAATGGGTTAAAGAAACCAAATCTCTCTGTTCTTCACACCTGTCACTTAAGGTCAGTAAGGTAAGGTCAGTAATTGTTTACTCTTTCATCCCTGCTCTACCTGGCTGGTGGGAAAGGGGTCTAGTCCATACCTCCCAACATTTTGGAAATAAAAAGAGGGACATAAAAGTTGCCGCACATAGCGTGGCAAATTTTTTTTTGACCATGCCCATTTTTGTGGCCCCTAATTACCATGTTCATTTTACAGAATTTCGCAGGTTATAAAAGTTTGAACATATTTGTGTGTTTTTTTTCAGTTATTACAGTTTTGCTGATGAAGGTGAATTGCCCTTTAAGCTGTGAGTCTAAGGGACCTGTTATCTTATATTGTTACAATTACTTATTTTGCATCTAGATTGCTTATCTATATACATTTGAATTGTATCTTATCTTCTGTCGTGGGTGTTCTGGGCTCTCTGCCAAAAGCCAATTAAGTTGGAGACTTTGTTTCTTTTTCTGGCTGTTCAGTGCAGAGAAAAACGGGACTTTCCATTATAAATGAGGGACTGCAGGTTGAGCTGTCAAAAGAGGGACTGTCCCTCTAAAAATGGGACAGTTGGGAGGTATGGTCTAGCCCACTAGCCATGGACAATACTCCATACTCCATACTCTATTCTTCTTCTGGAGAAAAAGACAACATGATCAATAAAAACCACTACCTGTGCTAACTAATGATATTGTGTTACAATAATGCACATAACATAAAAGAACCAAGGAATAAGGAGGAAATCTGGGAAGACGTTTGCTAGTATTGCTATTTTTTTCTCTATACACATGTTTTGTACAGTACTATACTAATGTTTACTATATACGTTCTAGCATATTCTAAGCACAGAACTCTGCAAATAAGCATCATTCTAATAAATATACATTTGCCACTAACTGGATCTTGACGTATATTGTTGTATATGGAGTAATACATGGGCACAAACATACAACAACCATGGTCTGCCCTTTAGATGGCCATAATGACACAGATGCAAGATTTACAAATAGGCACAAGAATTGCCTAACCTTTGTACCTGGTGATACCGTTTTGCAGAGGACAAAATACTGCTGGTATTCTAGAGAAAAAATACCTTAGCAGATGACTGCATTTTTTTTGCATCTATTAGCTTTGTTCTCTCACCTCTCAATCTTGTCTCCAATTGACCTTGTATTTTACACACAGTCTGGCCTAATCCCATTATTAGGTAAGAAGTAGTCATTGCCTGGGGCACACTATAAGCAAATATACAAACGCTAATGATATATTTAAAGAATCAAGCCCCTGAGTGCCATTACAATGCTAAGGATAGTAAAGACTGGACAATGAAATATTTGTTTATTCATCCCACTTTTGGGGGAAAGATCACAAACGCTTCGGCTACATTGATTTCCCTTGACTTGAAAAATCCCTAACCAGTTTTCTCCTTGGCACTCGTTCCATTTAAAGTGACGTCCTGATAATAGTAATTTCTGAATGATAATTAACCTTCAACTTCATAAATACTCACATTGAATTCTTCTATTAGGATCTACAAGTTCTACAAGAAATTCAATGATCTTCCTAAATTAAAATCCCCCCCCTAAGTCTTGAATTTGGAATTCAAACCACAACGATTTTACCTGAATTAGAGGCTATTCAGTTAACTGCCTGGTTAAGCTAAGTGTTTCAGAATAAGATGATGTTTTACAACCTAATGGAGATAAATGATTATACAATAAACTAATGCTTTTGTCCATATCCTTACAGAACAGAACATTGCTCTTGAGTTAATGTGAACACTAAAGTTTTAATACTGTGTACATTCTTTCCTACCTTTATAATAGAGTCAAGTACACAAATGGAAGAAGATTTATCATTAGTGGCTGCCAACCAATGAAACCTTCATAAGTAATTTGCTTGTTATGTTTCTGCGCTGCAACACGCGTCTTATTGCGCGGGACCCTTAAAACCAGCACAAGTCAGAAGCCCTGGTCTCAGATCTTTCTTTAAGTTCATAGCCAGCGGTCACGATACTGACACCTGATATCTGACAGATGACAACTAGGTCAGTGTTTCTTAACCAAGGGGTCATGGGAAAGGTTTGTTATACTTATAATCAAAATAAATACATTTGACACCCAGATTTTATGGTGGAGAATAGTTGTGTCTATTTAATTAACAATTTTCTATAAACCATTGATATGGGATCCATTATTATCCAGAACCTATTATCCAGAAAGCTCCGAATTATGGAGGGACTGTTTCCCATAGACTCTATTTTATCTAAATAATCCAAACTTTTAAAAATGATTTCCTTTTTCTCTATACTAATAAAACAGTAGCTTGTATTTGATCCCAACTAAGATGTAATGAATCCTTATTGTAAGCAAAGCCAGCCTATTGGGTTTATTTAATGTTATGTAATGATTTTCTAGTAGAATTAAAGTATGAATATCCAAATTATGGAAAGATCCGTTGTCTAGAAATACCTAGGTCCCAAGCATTCTGGATAACAGGTCTCATACCCGCACATATACGTAAATATAATGTCCTGCCAGCAGGGTAGGCAGAAGATGCCTTTGCCTAGGACACAACGATGGGGGGTACTAGGCACAAACCTCTTCTGTCTGCCTATACCTAACCTGCACCCTTTAGTCCTGCACACACTGCCCACTTCTATCCACCCCCCTCCACCACTTGTTTCTCCTGCCCCCTCCCCGGCTTTCACTATGTGCTTGCATACGGGGGGTGGGCAACCCAGCTACATTGGCCTGGCACAACCTACACCCATATTACATAAACTTAAGCCAGGAGCCTATTTTAACTTAAAAATACCTAACTTTCCTTATAGTTGTGAAAATATAGTCCGGGAACTGGACCTTCGCCAAATGACAGGTAAGTTCCCTGGAAAACATCCTTTTAAACCCTGCTGCTTATCACCATGTGTAACTGATCAACCAATTATTCATCTTCTGTTCACTTGCAGCTCATAACCTGTGATTAACTTGAAAAACAAGATAATTATTAAGCCTGACTGACCTCCTTATCAGGTAAGATAACCCCTCTACTGCCTGTAACCTTCCTAAATTCCTATTGGGGTTAAATGCCCATAAAGCCAGACAGAACTCAAAACTGGGTCCCCATGCTGTTTTGGGTCTTTACCCCTTGGTTAAGTGAAATGCTCTGCTACAACAGACAATGGGGCAAATTCACTAAAGTGCGAAGCGCTAATGCTATCGCAAATTCGCCAGCGTGCTGGCGTAAATTCGCTAGTGAAGTTGACCTACTCTAGCGCTACTTCGCACCCTTACACCAGGCAAAGTTGTGCTATGGCGAAGAGACGTAACTATGCTAATTCACTTGCGCATTTTACTGAACGTTACTTGTGCCAGACTTGCCTTCGCCAGCTCAGACCAGGCGAAGTGCAATAGAGTAGATAGGGCTTGCTTCAAAAAAAGTTGACATTTTTTCTAAGTCCCAAAAAACACTGGCGTCTCTTTCTCTTTCAAGGGTGATAGGTTGAAAAAGATCGAAAATTTTCTTAGGGGTACCCTCCTTCCCCCCTACATTTCCTAACATATGGCAACTCAACGATACAGTGGGCACAGGTGTAGGGCAATAGAACACCTTTATTTTTTAACGGATTCCTTGGCTTCTGTAGTTTAATGTAGTTGCTGCAGTGGATGGTGTGCAGGGTTAAAGAAATAAGTGTTGAGAGAAAAGAAAAAGTTAACCCTTGAAACTGCACCACCCCATCCAGGAGCCTTGCAACCCACGGAACAAAGTTAAAACTTAACTTTTACTAATAATTCAATTAAAAAATTGGTCCAGGAGAGCATTTAAAACCAAGTTAGGCACAGGGAGACAAAGAACCCTGGTTAGGTAAAGCGATATTTGCCACCCCTAGGTCAAACGTAAGGCTAATACATAGAGTCTGTAGTGAACCACTACAGTCTATAGTAAATAACTACAATGATAGCGTGGTGTGAAACACAACTGCGATACTAACGTAGAGCAGAAAAGAACAGATGTCACATAGCCTGTAACCAGTATAGGTAACCTCTTAGGTTGCCACCCTTTCAACCACCAAACAGTTCGTATTCTTAATAATTCCGCCACCCATTCACCCTCAGACTCACCCTCCCATTGCTTTGGAGGAATTTCTATGTCTAGGTCAAAAATTGATCCACTAATTAATAGTACAGAGTCAATGATGGTGCTTTAGCAGCTTACATTTAAACTACCCAGAGAGCGGTTCCGTAGATCGCCCACCCCTTCACCCACAGAGATTCCCTCCCATTCGTGATGTGAAGCTGTGGCCTAAATTCTTAGTAGTTCAGTCACCCTGTCTAACCAAACTAAAATGCGCCTGACACGCATTTCACCTGCATTAAGCAGGCTTTGTCTCCCTGTGCCTAACTTGGTTTTAAATGCTCGCCTGGACCCATTTTTATAATTAAATTATTAGTAAAAGTTAAGTTTTAACTTTGTTCCGTGGGTTGCAAGGCTCCTGGATGGGGTGGTGCAGTTTCAAGGGTTAACTTTTTATTTTCTTTCTATACGTCCATTATACTTTAACTTTGCGACTTATGCAAATTAGGCAACGCTATCGTAACTTCGCTTTCCCTGGCGAAGTAACAGTAGCGCAACTTCGCTACTGTTCGCCTCCCTGAGCGCAATTTCGCATTTTAGTGAATTTGCGTAGCGCTGGCGAAAGTGCGGCGAAGTGCGGCGAAGCTGTCGTTGGTGCAACTTCGGATCTTAGGGAATTTGCCCCCCAAGAGTTAACTCAGGTCCCCAGAGAAAAGTTAACATGTTGTTATATTTCAACTAACCTTTTATTACTGGACTAAGTATTAGATATAATATCTGACAGAATGAGTAACAGGATACCCTTTGGAGAAGAGCAATAGAGTCCTGTTTGGGATATGGGTGGAGTATGAAAATATGTAATGACAGTCAAATGCCAAAAAAATTATCGAATTGGACTAGTTTTTTTTACTGAGCAGCAAAAGACATTGATTCTTCCTAATCAGCTCTAAAATGTTTATATATTTGGGGGGGGGGGTTGAAAAGATTTGTTCAGTTTTGTTAGCGTTCATAAAGTTTATAGACAACTGCAAAAGAAATAGGTATTTTTAAATATACATATAATATAATATTAAAATGTTTTTTCTTTAATTAAAGCTCTGGACTATGTCTGTTGCTGATCTATATATAAACATACTGAAATGTAAGAATTATATCAAGTTTGAAACGTATATAATCAAACACTGAGATACATTAATATAGTGAAAGACAATGGGGCTGATATATCAAGTTATGGTACACTAAGAATTAACTGTTTACAAAAAAGTGTATCATGTCACCACAGGTATAGGATCTTGTATCCAGAATGCTTGCCAGTGGAGTAACTAGATGTTTAGATCCCCCAGCATATCCAGAGGTTGTTCCGTTTTACCAATATGTATTAAAATTGCTCTTTATTTGGCCTCATGTGGTCCTATACCTCCTGGGCTCCTTTGCAGCTGCAGGGTCTGCTTCTTTGTAGTTACGCTCTTGCTTGGGACTTGGGGCTTTCTGGATAAGGGATCTTTTAATACTTTGGATAACTATCACTTAAGTCTGCTAAAAATCATTTAAACAGTTAATAAACTCAACAGGATTGTTTTGCAGCTAATATGGATTTATACAGCTTACTGTTTTATTATTAGAGAGAAAAAAGGAAATCATTTTTAAAAATGAAAATTATTTGGTTATATGAGATGGCCTTCCCATCATTTTTTGGAGCTTTTTGGATAATAGGTTTCTGGATAAGGGATCCAACAAGTACTTTAGTAGGCCCACCATTTCTATGAAGTGGAGAAAGTCCCGAGATATTATGGGATGCTTATATTACATGTTCATTTCTTGACAATAGTAGAGATAACTTTCCTATTGTGACGTGCTCAAACTGAACTGCACTGTGTGAAAGCTGTAAAAACACTAGAGAGATTGTGATAACAAACAAGTTTCCTGTCCGCGAATCTTCAAATCTCCTTTCAGCTCAATCCTTATCACAAGTACAGTATCGCCGGGAGCATACGTTCTGATCAGCAGATAAGGCTGGAAGAAATTGTTTTTACTATAAATTTCGATGTACTTCATGGACCAGTTCACCAATAAATATAAACAGGCAACGTCTGCATCTGTTGCTGAAACACAGCCCCTTCCATTCCAGCCATGTTTATTGCAGAATTCCACAGTTCATTTTTTTGTACAAAGGGGGTTTCATTTGTCTTGTACTATTCTAGTGAATGCCAGGCTGCCATCTTGCCTCCTGTCCCAGCTGTCATTTGTGGCTGCCCAGTGTCTTGTACATATGCAGTAAAATAAAAGTTTAACTTTTGTGCAATAAAAAGTTGACTTTTATTTAATAAAAGGCACTAGGTTTGCCCTGGGGCAGTAACCCATAGCAACCACTCAGCAGTAGCATTTACTGTCACCTGTTTAAAAGCAATCTCATGGGTTGCTATGGGTTACTGCTCCTGGGGAAACTTATTGCCTTTTATTACATATGGGAGATGCTGCTTTAGTTCCAGTTTTACTCTATAGGGCATGCCCAAGGCAACTGCAAGGGATTGCTGAAATAGGGGGCAGGATGGTGATGTGGCACTCACGGGATCAGTAGCCCAGGATGGTATGTTTGTAACAAGCAGTGCATAACAAATTTGCACCCCAAGTCATTTACCCTTTCCTTCTCCTCCTGGCAATCACACCTTTAATCTACGTTATTATATACCCATAATCTATGTTAATATACCCAAGATCCCCAATTTATATTTGTGAAAGTTGACAGATTTACATATGTGCACCTTAAAGATGGCCATACACTAACAAAAATCTATATGCTGGTCCACCAATTCTGACCAATATCCATGTACTACGACCCATTTATTCCTGCCTTAAAGGAGAAGGAAAGCTACCGAAGCAGTTTATTGCCAATAGATTAGCCACAATAGAGCAAACTATAACACTATATTTATTCTGCAGAATGCTTTACCATACCTAAATAAACAGCTCTAGAAGCTCTCTCTGTTTGTTTAGGATAGCAGATGCCATGTTAGCTTGGTGTGGCATCACTTCCTGCCTGAGTCTCTCTCTCTGCTTACTCATTGCTTTGGGCTCAGATTACAGCAGGAAGGGGAGAAAAGGGAGGGGAGAGAGGAGCAAACTGAGCATGCTCAAGCCCTAGCCCTGGAGGTTTAAGTTGAAAACAGGAAGTCTGATACAGAAATCCATGTGTACACAATAGAAGGAAAGAAATGTGGAGTTTCTTTTGACATAGGAGCAATATTACATTGATGGTTTGCTGGTGTATTTATATAGATCTTTCTGATAAAGCTTACTTAATTTTAGCCTTTCCTTCTCCTTTAACCACTTACCTCGCACAAAAGTTTAATGCGGGATCAGACAAATGTATCCTCAATTAAACCTGGAAAGCTTCCAGTCAGTACAAATGTACTATCTACCTTCTAAGGAAAATAGCATTTCAGCTAAAATTTGTGATGGATGTTCATGCATGAAATGTTAGTTTAGTGCCTGCCACAACTAGCCTGCAGTCTAAAGCAAATGCCAGCACATTTTTTTTTATTGGTCTTTGCAAGTGCACTAGACCTTTCTAAGTAGGTTCTGCCCTGATAACTGGCCCCTTGATGATGTAAGCTGTTGATCTTTTACTTTTTCACTTTTCATTCCGCCTTTAAAAACAGCTGAATGGATTGTTCCTTTCATTTCCTGGATATTTACATGTATATCAATACTTTGTTGCTGAATGGAGCTTTGTGTAAAATTGATCTTTAATGTGTATTCATGACTTATAACATTTCCTTAACACTGTCAATATAAAATTGGAGCCATGGGAACCTTCTGGGGACATGTTTCTGATGAGCACATTCACTATGGCTGTAGTCCCCCTTGTTATGCCTACTTTACATCTGAAGTACTGGGTCTCGCTTAAAGGGCTAATGTCAAAAGGGGCCCCTAGGCAATGGTAACAGACTTGAAAACACACACCAGAAAAAAAGGACTTATATCCACAAGGTCTGCCCAAACACCCTATGTCAGCAGGGACAGTTTCTGCTCTCAATTGGGATTTCTTAATCACGTGATAAGGTCTGGGATAAAAATAATTCCATCGAAATCCCAAGATAAACATTCCAGCTCCTGTATTTCCATTGTTAGTTATATATTCAATTACTGATCAGTGGTGCGTGTAACCATCAAATTATTAGTAGGAAAGGAGATTTCTTTTTCTCAATCATATCCTTGTTTGTAAGCAAAATATATCAATAGTTTGATAGATCTTTGATAGATCTCTAAGATCTGAAACACTTATGGGGTTATTCCATTTAAGTGCATGTCAAGATGATCCTAAGTATAGTATATGGGTTGCCATCCTGCCGGTGTTTTACTGGTAAAAATGATGGCTGATGGCCAATGTTATTAGTAGGGAAAAAAGATAAATATATAGGAAGGCCAGTATTTTTTTCCAGAAAAGGTGGCAACCCTAATAGTATACCAAGTAACAACCTCTCCAAATGTCCTGGTTGCATTCCAATTCAGATAGACTGAGTCTAATGGTCAGTTCAGATGACAACGATAGAAGAGAGAACTGTTGTGTTGGTGCTAACAAATATACAGCACAACAAGGTAGAAGTTTGATGTTGCCATGATAGCTAAATAAGATCGACATGTACAGGAGATCCCACATTAAGGGCAGAGACACGCTCAGATTCGGGGAGATATAGTCGCCCGGCATAAATCGCCTCTTCTTCAGGGCGACTATACTCCCCGAACTGCCTCCCGCGGGCTAGAATCTAAAACACCGGCGGGATGTTTCCTCGTATGATTAGTCATCCGAAGAAGAGGAGATTTGTTGCTGGGCGTCTAATCTCCCCAAATCTGAGCGTGTGTCTCTGCCCTTAATCTTCGCTCTCACCTCTTCCCCACATTCTAATTACAGGTATGGGACCTATTATCCAGAATACTATGGACCTGGGGTTTTCCAGATATTTCCAGTATTTTGGATCTGCATTCCTGAAAGGGAATGTAAAGGTAAAAAAATAAAACCACATTTTTACTTTCTATGATGAAAAAGAAATCTATCTCCAATATACTTTAACTGAAAAATCTCTACCGTTTTTATAACCTGACTGTATGCAGTGAAATTCCCCCTTCGTTTAACTTGCTCTTACTGCTGCAGTGCAGATTTTATTTTAATTATTTGATTTAAATGGAGTCTTTGGGAGATGGCCATCCCATAATTTGGAGCTTTCTGGATTGCGGGTTTCCATATAATTGATCCCATGCCTGTATCATTGGTTACACCTTTTGCAGCATTTGAGGCCATTACTGTATGGATGTGATCATGCCCGGCTCCCAGTCATATTCCAGTTTATTCCATCTCATGTTGAGTTAAGTTGAGATAAGGGCCAGACAAGTTCTTCCATACTCACTCATCAAAGCAGTTCTATGTGGACCTTGCTTTGTGCTTGGGGGCATTATCATACTGTAACAGGAATGGGCCTTAGCTGAAAGCGTCAAGCATGTAATTGTACACTATGGCATTAAAGGGATTCTGTCATGATTTTTATGGTTTACTTTTTATTTCTAAATTGCTGTTTACATTGCAAATAATTTACGGTATTTAAAATGTTATTCTTGAACCAACAAAAGGGTTTTTTTTAGCTGTAATATTGGTGTGGAGGCAGCCATCTCAGTGCATTGTGCCTGATCCTGAGCTTTGAGAAGGAGCCAGTAACTCAGGATGCTTTGAGACAGCTATTGTTTCTCCCCTTCCCATTGTATTATACCACGACATGGGTTGTGTTTGCAGTGCTAAAAGCCCCTAGCACCACCTTATGGTAGACATGAGAATAGCACCCAAGCAGGAAAAAAGCAGGGTGTCAGATAGCTGCTATCTGGTTAGCTGCACATTGTTTATTTGATGATGGGCTGCTGTGGAGAGAAGGGAAGGGGTGATATCACTCCAACTTGCAGTGACTTGAGTTTATGAGACCACAAGTCACATGATCTAAGGGCTCATGGGAAACTGACAATATGTCTAGCCCCATGTCAGATTTCAAAATTAAATTAAGATTTTAATGCAGAATTCTGCTAGAGCAGCATTTTGAAAGTAAAAACATGTTTTCCCCCGACATTATCCCTTTAAGGTTTTCTTTTACTTGAATTAGGGGCCCTAGACCAAACCATGAAACATAATCTCTGGCCTAACTACTTCATCATCCACCAAACATTACAGTCACCATTATACATTCGGGCAGGTAGTGTTGGACTGGCCCAGCGAGACACAGGGAAAAAACCCGATGGGCCCTGACCCTCGTGGGCCCCCGCTGGGCCAGTCCCCCTCTCCCAATATTAAAATTTTGAAGAAACACTCGCGCATGTGCACCAAGAAACACCACTCGCGCATGCGTACAGAGAAACGCTGCTTGCGCATGCGCATGGCGGCGTTCTTGCGTGCACACCGAACAGCACATTCGATCAGTTGCGCAGAGTTTGCAGTAGGGGGGCCCTGGACCAGCAGTCCCAGTGTGCCCCAGGCCCCCCAGTACGACCCTGTAGTGTCTTCCTGGTATCATCAAATCTTGTGATTCACAATTCATCATACCAAAGAGAGTGTTTCTCATGCACTACTCATTCTGCTGTATACTAGGTAAAAAAGCAAATGGCACATCATTTATTTGTATAAATATTGTTCAATCTTATTTACTATTTTCACCAAGCTACAGCCTTCGTGCTACAGCTAATTTAAAACCCCAGTAACCCACTGAAAGCAGAATGCTCCTAGTAGTAATTGTACTGTAGGAGTAAGTCACAGGTTTAATATCCAGTTTACATCTCAAGTTTCTTATTTAACCACGACCCTGTTAGCTTGGGAAAGTGCCTACAGATCTACATGTGACCTAGGGGGACATTTTATGTATTATTAATGTAAGTAACTGTGCTTCTAATTTATTCCTCGAGTCTGTAAAATGCACATTAATGGATTCAGGCTACTTTTATTATAGGACTGAGCACTGTATCTCTATCCAGTTATCTGCTATTTAGCAATATGGCCCACTAATGTTTCTGCTATTGATCATGATATGCTCAAGCTTTATTATATTATAACAGGTCTACTGTTAACACTTCAGCTTCCAGTGGCTCTAAATTGCTCTACTGTAGAAAACTTTTTTCATAATACTTTTTTATATTTTTTATTATACTTGAAAAATGCAAGGAAAATTGCAAAAATGTAAGACAAAGTGTACTGGATAGAGTGAATTTGCCTGGCACGAATTTGCTGCGAATTTCCACATTTTGCCGCTGGCGAATAAATTTGCTAATCTCCCACGAAAATTCACTGGTGAAAATTCGCCGGCATCAATTTCCGTTTTTCGTTAAAACATTCGAATTGCTCGATTTTTCCGTGAAAACGTTCGAATTGCTCGATTTTTTACGTGAAAACTTTCAAATTGCATGATCTCCTCTGCTGTGCGAGAGCCCTATGCGATGCGCTTGGGAGCCGAACCGGTGCCGATACCAATTCCTGCGAGAGCGCAGGGTTTGCACAAACAGCTGTCCAGCTGGATTGCTGCAGTCGCTGCTAAGTTATGGATCAGCAGAAGTGGACAAGCGTTTGCTCCCCGTGCCACTTCTCTGGCTGCTCATTCATTCAGCTCTCCGGTAGCTTTGGGAGAAGAGGCAGGCAGAGAAAAAGCCCTGGGGAGCTGCTGTGTTGGGGATCACTAGAAACCAAGCGCATCGAATGGAGCTACTAACCCTGCGCAGGAATTGGTATCGGCACCGGTTTGGCTCCCAAGCGCATCGCATAGGGCTCTCGCACAGCAGAGGAGATCATGCAGGACGAACGGCGGGCAGAGGAAGAAGAGGATGGGGACCTGCTGATGCCCCGCTTCCCGCGCTGATCCTCCACCAAAGACACATACAAGGCGGCGGGGTCGGCAGGAGCACGGCGGGGTCATACATCGCGCTGATACACATACAGACAAACACAGGGACCTGGGGATATTCGCGTGAAGATCAGGGCCGGCTGCAGGACACACTGTCAGTGAATAGCCAGGGAGAAGAAATCGAGCGCTGCAGTATGGATGGTCGCCGTGTCGCCTTTTCTGTAGAGGACAGGAAGTGGAGTTTCGGTAAGTTATTTCTTAATAAATGCTTTGCTATTTTAAAATTTAATTTGTCTTGGTTGGTTTTTTTTGTTGTATTCTAACTAATTTTTGTAAAAAAAATTTTGATGTTACTGGTCCTTTAAGTGAAAACGTTCGAATTGCTCGATTTTTCTGTAAAAACATTAGTTTGCTTGATTTTATAGTGAAACTGTTCGAATAACTAGATTTTTTTGTGCAAACTTTTGAATTTCACGTTTTTTTCGCGAAATTTCCCATTTCATGATTCTCCGCAATTTTTTTGCAAATGTTGCAGGAAAATCGCAAATTTTTTGGCTAAACGGGAGAAATTTGCCCATCACTAATCAAGTCCCAAACTCTGCTTTAGATAGAGGCACACTCCTGCACCAAACACAGAACACTACTTCCCACTAGTGATGGGAAAATCTGTCCCATTTCACTTTGCCAAATAAAAAATCGCCAAATGCATTAAAGTCAATGGGTGTTTTTCCCTGTAACATTTTCAAGATGCATTACTTGTTTTTATTAGTCTACAGGCATTTTTTTTTTTTTGTGGCAAAAATTTTGCCCATCACTACTTCCCAGCTTAATGCAGAAAAGTAAAGCTATCCATGCACATAAAGCTGACAAGGTTGCCCAGTGTTGGACTGGCCCACCGGGATACCAGGAAAACTCCCGGTGGTCCCAGATGTCAGTGGGCCTCTTGCTTCTAACCATTTGGCCTATTTCATGGTCATTCCCTATTTCTTAGGATTAATAATGGAAGAATAGAGTATAGTAAGTAGATATAAAAGACTAGGAGAATAAAGAGGTTAAGTGAGGAGAGGCAGAAATAATAGTTTGGAAAGTGGGCCCACGGTCTAAGTTTGCTTGTAGGTCCATGGTCTGAGGTTTTCTGGTGGGCCTCTAGCATCCCAGTCCGACACTGAGGTTGCCAAATGAGCAGATCTTTGCCCGATTTGTCCACCTATATTCTGGACCAAACTGGCTGATCTGATTGTTTCACTCTGCATCAGCATTTGGATCATAATAGGCACCCATGCAGTCTCTTTAGGAAATAAATATAACACAAAGAAACACTGATGAAGAAGGCAAACAATGGAGATAAAGAATTTTAAAAAAAAATGAAAGATGTTGGGAACCAACCGTCAAAATGTTGCTGTGTGCGCATAAATAGTTTTCATGTGCCAATTTCAAAATGTGGATGAATGGAGGGCTCACCATGCAATCAGATATGAGGCAAAAATATGCACTAGAGGTGCAGAAAACCAAGGTCACCCCTACATAGAGCGACCATACAATCAATATACCATACAATAGGTTATGCACTCTCACAAAAAATTTTCAAATATAGACTTAGGTGGTATCAAAAAAAGGCCTCTACTGTTTAAAACAATTTGGCAATATACAATTGTGTTAACAAACGTTTCAGTTTATACAGCAATGATATACATTATTAATATGCAGTAGTATACATACAACCCAAAGGTCTGTACAAAGCAAAAAAAGATGCAACAAGGAGCGGATACACAAATGAGAATAACCCCAACGTTTCGGCACAAATGCCTTTATCAAGGGGATTCTGATGTGCCACCGGATCGCCAAGCATATAAATACCCTATTCAATTAAGCGTCAATCAGTCTTTTTTTTTCACGCGCCGCACGAACTGTGACGTCACAAACGCCTGTGTCATTTCCGCCGATGATTCATCCAGCGTAATGACGTGGCGTGTTTACGCTGCTACTATACACATGGCGAAAAGACGCTGCTCGCAAACTCAGAGCAAGTGGTGTATGGAAGTATTACATAGACTGTGAAATCCACCCTGGCAAGCAAGCTGTATCATAGCAACCATTATAACCACAAGTAAAGTTAGGATGCTTATCCATCTCTATCTGGACCCCATCTTTCAGTAAATAATTAAAGTGCTCTATGCAATAAAGTGCAAATTAGTCGATCAGTACAATTAAAACATTATCATAATATTAGGCAAAAAAGTCAGTGTATCAAAAAGCATAAATATCCCATTACAAAATCACCTTTAGACCATTATTAAAGTGCAATTCATCTGTAAAAAAAGGTGTAACCAACGCCAGTCTCCAGGTCTGTACAATCCAGATCCCATATAGTTACAGTGTCCATTTAAAGTGTCTGTGCCAATTGCATTTTGTCTATTCAAATTTCCGGTGCCAATAAAGTTCAAGGTCCAGAATTATATGTTCAATTCATCAATAGCATCCTTGTTGCTTCTTTTTTTGCTTTGTACAAACCTTTGGGTGGTATGTATACTATTGCTATGTATATCATTACTGTATAAACTGAACGTTTGTTAACACAATTGTATATTGCCAAATTGTTTTAAACAGTAGAGGCCTTTTTTTGATACCACCTAAGTCTATATTTGAAAAAATTTTTGAGAGTGCATAACCTATTGTATGGTATATCAATTTCAAAATGTGTGTGAAGAGAAGTGAGTGGATTGGGCTAAGTACTAAATTCACTGGAAAAGCTGCAGGTAAAACTCCTGAAGCTTTATTAAGTGGTTTGCCTGAGCTATATGTTCACAATGCAAAGGTATTTCCTGGCACTTCTGTTGCCCGTAGAGAGTGTGGTTTCCCATGGGTGACGAAAAAATTGGAACCAAGATTGTACAAAAACTACAAAAATAAGAATATAAAAAACACCTGAGAATTAGAGTAAATGAGATCAGTAAGCGAGCCCAGGGGAAACAACTGTTTGGTAGGTTAAATTTTATGCATATCATACCTCTCAACTGTCCCGTTTTTAGAGGGACAGTCTCTCTTTTGACAGCTCAACCCGCAGTCCCTCATTTGTACTGGAAAGTCTTGTTTTTCTCTGCACTGAACATCCAGAAAAAGAAACAAAGTTTCTAACTTAATTGGCTTTTGGCAGAGAGCCCAGAACAGCCAGAGCGCCCAGAACAGCCAGAGCAGCAGATAAGATACTTTTGTAACAATATTGAGATAAACAAATAATTAATTGTAACAACATAAGATAACAGGTCCCTTGGGGAAAGTTAGACTCACAGCTTAAAGGGCAAATCGCCTCCATTAGCAAAACTGTAATAACTGGGAAAATAAACACAGAAATATGTTCAAACTTTCATAACTTGCCAAATTTTGTAAAATGAAAATGGGTGTGGTCCAAAAATTGTCGTGCTACATGTCCCTCTTTTTATTTCCAACATGTTGGGAGTTCTGGCATATGTGTTTACATAAAGAACACAAAAATACATCCGGAAAGAACTAAAATAGAAAATAACCAGAGGCATTGAGAATGATAGTATACATTTGTTTATTCTAGGGATGCACCTAATCCAGGATTCGGTTTGGGATTGGTTTCGGCCGAATCCTTTATTCTGACTTCGTTGAATTTGCAACTTTGTATGTAAGCCTCTAAATGGAAAGGAAGTGACATAGTCTGAGTCAGAGTTAATCCCGATGTACATAATTATTTGCTTCTCCTTATTAAGATCATTAGGCATAATAAGCCGGACAATGAAAGGTCTTATTATCTCTCCGTGCACTGGGAGGAAAGGTTGGGTAGAAATACTTCTATTCCTCCCATAGAGTAACAACAAGCCATTCTCCATTTGCACTATGTCAGATAAAGAAATATACGTTTGTCTACAGATAAACACATATATGTTTGCTTGATTCTTAATCTTGACATTTTTTTTACATTTATTTGACAAATAAATCTTTCCTGATTTACAGTAGCCTACATATTTTGTGTTCCATTAGTAACTGTTCCTACTTGTTTTATGAAACACAGCAATGGTTACTAAGAAGTCTGGCTCTGTGGCAGGATTATTAGCTCATTTGTTTGTTCATGTGAGTCCGACAGATCATTTGGAAGTCCATCAGGGGTATAACTAGAGGAAGCAGAATCCAGTGGGTCATTGACTCATAAGCATTTTCAATATGTGTTTATAAAGCTGTTTTGTCCCAAAGTTTATGGAAACTGCAAGAGACTTGTGTTGCTGCTGATCCTCCCCTGTCACTTGCCTGAAAAGGTAAAATGATTTTTTTGCTTCTCTGTTGCGATGGGGATAAGCAGGATATGTAGGTTCAGGTCCCTGTTGTGGAAATTGGACTGAGTCAGAAACCTGGAAAATGTATTATTTTCTACCCTACTTGTGTGAAAGCAGTATGGCAGGGCAAACAGCATCTAAATATGTGGCTCTCAACAGAACTGTCAAACAATGTTGTCTAGAGGTGATTGCTCAGATTTCCATTTATAGTTCTGGATAGTGGAACAATATACTTGCCCATCATACTTATAACCTTATTTGCTAGGAGCTGCCAAGTTGTTAGGTACCCCCAGTGATTCTTGTTGCTTACCCACTACCCCAAGCTGCTGCTCCTCTTCTTGAAGAAGTACCAAACCTACTTACTAATTTTAACATAAAGCAATATGTATGTATTAAAGGGGTGGTTCATCTTTAAGTTTATTATGATTGAGAATGCCTAATTCTAACCAACTTTTCAATTGGTCTTCATTATTTATGTTTTTATAGATAATGAATTATTTGCCTTCTTCTTCTGACTTATTTCTCAGCTTTCAATTGGGGGTCGCTAACCCCCTCTATAAGGCTGCAAATGTATTGTTATTGCTACTTTTTATTTCTCATCCTTCTGTTCAGTCTCTTATTTAAATCAGTGTGTGGTTGCTAGGGTAATTTGGACCCTAGCAACCAGATTGCTGGAATTGCAAACTGGAGAGCTGCTGAATAAAAAAGCTAAATAACTCAAAAAACACAAATAATTGCAAATGCAAGTCAATTGCAAATTGTCTCAGAATATCACTCTCTACAGTCTTCATCATGCTAAAGGCGAACAAGCCTTTTAATCAGGGTTAAGGCAGTACTGTCACAAATGTCTTGTTCCCACGATTTTGCTAGGCCTAACCATTGCCTTACAGCAACCCTGTGTGGTTTGCATAAAGCTAGTGTGACATTGGGAGCATATACCATCTCTCTGCAAAGGGCAAGTCAGAAATAAAAATACAGTCCTGTGCACAACTGTATAAATACACATGCAGAATAAAGTGTATCCCAAACCTATCACCTCTCGTGGGACAATCAATGCTGCACAAAGGGCAAAGCCTCCCTTAGGCTGGAGATATGCAGTGGGTGCACAGAAAAAACATTGTGACGTCAAAATAGCAGCACTTTGCTATATATATATATATATATATATATATATATATATATATATATATATATATATATATATATATATATATATATATATATATATATATATATATATATATTCTACCTAATTATATGGATACTTTTCATCTATACACAGTAATTGATAGAGCAAATAACAGGCACTAGAGGCTGGTAAATTCCGGCCTCAGAATTGCTACAGTAATCACTGGCATCACATGACTGCCTAATTACAGGGCTTTCAGGCTATTTTGGATAATGTGAGTGATTGACTTTAGTTGGTGCAGAAGGTGTGTAAATCAGATTGGTAAACCAGTTACTTGTTCCCTTGTTGTATTTCAGTCTTAGGAAAAAAAATAGCAGCAGGAATAATATAACATTTAAATTGGATGTGATGGAGAAGGCTGTCAGTGGGTTCTGGAAACGTCAGTAGGGGCGAACATTGTCAGTCCCCTTATTGGCAGCAAATGTCACCTCCTTCTGTCATCTGATTTTCTGCACTTATAATTGTCTCATATAATGAGGAATAAATCTCACACTTTTTTGCACCCCTATAGCAAATATTTCTTTATAACGGCAGTATTTGACCATGGGTGTATAGCACAACGATTATTTTAATAAAATTCAGAAGAATGGAGACAATATCTGGTGCCCAGATATCCCTGCGCACTCCTAATCAACTGGTGCCAGACACAAATTCTAGCCCACAGACAAAAGGATGGGACACACAGGGTAGCACTGAGCCCTACTACCTAATTAATAGTATGAACAGACTGCATAAGTTATCCTGTGGAATGTAATTAATCAATAGTTACATTTTACTATTACAGGTATGGGACCTGTTATACAGAATTCTTGAGGCCTGGGGTTTTCAGGATAAGGGGTCTTTCTGTAATTTGGACCTCCATACCGTAAGTCTACTAAAAAATAATTTAAACATTCATAAAAATCCACTTGAATGATTTTGCAGCCAGTAAGGATTAATTACTGTATATTTTGTACATTGAATAAACCCAATAGGCTGGTTTTGATTAATTATATATTTTAGTTTGTGTTTCAAATAGTTTATTGGATGTTTCACAATAAACAAATTATATCTGAGTTTGGATCAAGTACAAAGTACTGTTTTATTATTACAGAAAAAAATTAAATCAATTTAAAAAATTTGAAATATTTGATTAAAATGGGAGACGGCATTCCTGTAAATCTAAGCTGTTGGATAACAGGTACTGTTTTATTAAAAACAGAAAAGAAGGAAATATGCTCCTCTTCAGGAAAGGCGATCCATCGTGTGGCACTTCATCTTCCTTATAGGAGATAGCCAGGGAGGAGAAATCGAGCACTGCACAATGGATCGTTGCCCTGTCGCCGTTTCTGAAGAGGAGCGCAAGTGGAGATTCGGTAAGTTATTTCTAAATAAAGACTTAGTGATTTTAAAGTTTAATATGTGTTGGCGTTTTTTTTTTGTAGCATACTAACGAATTTTTTTAAGAATTTTTTTGCTGTTACTGGTCATTTAATTCCATTAAAGGTTAAGCACTAAAGCATAGGGAACATGGCAGTAATGGAACTAAGGAGGGGCGGGCCCGTGTGCAGGCCGTGTGGCTGGGCTCCCCAACCCCCTCCAACATAAGGGGGTGTGGGCCCGGGTGCGATTTGCACCCCTGGTATTTACGCCCCTGGCACATGGGTTACCAATAAGTACAGTGCCATCAGGAAGAAACCCATCTGGGGTCTGCTATACTGTTTTCAAACTCAGAACCAGCAGTGCAGAGGATATAAGAAGATACACAGATACCGCTTTCAATAGCAATTACAAATGCAAACCACTTAACATTTTTAACAAATGCATACTGGAAGCTTTCTAAGAATAACAAATTGTTTCATTATTTGCAAAAGAGTTTTTGGGGATGGATCCCCTTTAAGGGAGTTGGGTGCAGACAGAAAAGTTTAATTTTTGAATTCAAGCCTAAGTACAATCGATAGTTCCATTAATCTTTTTCCTTTCATCATATCACTTCATCTATCAGCCACAGTCCCCCGGAACAGGCAGTTTGTATTTTATATGTACTTAGTAGTCACTTAATCCTTCTGCCTGACCCCATCCCAGCCCCGGGACACACTTTCTACTGATCCATTCTTAACTTTTCCACCACAAATCAGTGTGCAAGCCGACTGGGGGTTTATTCTACCAAACAACAATTAAAAGCTTTAATATCCGCCTGCCCCGTATCCTTGATCGGTAACAGACTTCTCAGCTCCTTCCTGGACATTTTACAGAGTCGCACAAATGGCAGTCTGAGGGGAAATAACAGTTTATTGCTTTTCTTGTTGTATTAAATCCTAAATTAGATATAGGAAGAAACATTAATGATGATGGGGTATGGAAATCAGTGAAACATTCACAATGAATCTCTTTGCCTCACGAGAGCCATAGTCATGCCAAGAGCTGGCACTTCCGCTCATCTGCAGGGAAACACAAAAATAAAGGACAACTTTCATAAAGAAGGGGCAATGGAGATATGCTTTTACTACATCTGACATGGATAAGTAGTAGTTCATTTAGATACAAGCAGCAAACTGAATTGGTTTATATAAAGCCATACATTATTCATCCAAATTCCAAATCAACTGTTGAGTACATTTATTTTATATGTGTGTGGTTTTAACAGGGCAGTTATTACACCTTTATAAGAAAGGAGAAACATTCACAATTATGTCACCTGTCTGGGTATGAAGATACACTCACCATTATAACATCTGTTGTGTAAGAAACGGGAAACAGTGTAAGACTGGGGGGTCTGGGGGTCTTGTGGGGAGATCAGGGGGCAGTACCCGTAGTTTGTGGCAGAGAAGTGGGTCTGGGTCTACTGTGGCCCATCTAGGGTTGCCACCTGTCCAGTATTTTACAGGCCTGGCCGGTAAAAACAATGGTTGATCCCAATGTTATTAATAGGGAAAAAAGATAAATATATTGGAAGGCCGGTATTTTTTTATGGAAAAGGTGGCAACCCTAGGCCCATCTGTTTTTTTCCCAGTGTCCCACCAGCCCAGTCCGACCCTGGAGAGACACTAACCATCAGGGTTGTACTGGGCAAGCATGAAAACAGGGGAGAAAACTCGGTGTACCTGCCCTCATGGGCCCAATGACCAGGTCTGGACTGAGATTCAAAATAGGCTCTGGTTTCAGTATGTTTTGAAAAAATGTACATCCTGTACCACCATCTACTGGATTAAAGATGAATTACTCCGCATGCTCCATGGAATCTAGTTTACAAAGTACTGGTATGGGATCCGTTATCCGGAAACTCGTTATCCAGAAAGCTCTGAATTACAGAATGGCCATCTCTCATAGACTCCATTTTTTCTAAATAATCCAATTTTTTTTTTTAATTATTTCCTTTTTCTCTGTAATAATGAGACAGTACCTTATACTTGATCCAAACTAAGATATAATTAATCCTTATTGGCTGCAAAACCAGCCTATTGGGGGTTATTTCATGTTTAAATGATTTTCTAGTAGACTTAAGGTATGAAGATCCAAATTACTGAAAGATCCGTGATCCGGAAGTCCCCAGGTCCGGAGCATTCTGGATAACAGGTCCAATACCTGTACAGAGTTACCCTAAGAATGTAAGTATTTCTTATGTTTATTCTTCTATTCTTCTATATTATTCTATATAAGGATATTTCAGTGTCTTGTCCTGTATGACAGAATTTTGTGACAAGTCTTCATTTTTTATTTTCTAATTATTCTTTTTTATAACTCTAGTTTTAATATGGGAGTTCTGTGAGGCTACAATTTTATTGTTATTAGTACTTTTTAATACTTATTTGGCACAGTGAGGACAACCACTTCATTAATGTTTTTAGTCAACATTCATACTTTGTTTTCAGTTATAGTCAGTTGCTGGGAAACTGTCAGTTTTCTGATGTTATGTACCGAAATGTTTATACAATTCCTTTTGTTCTAAAATGAAGAACCTCTAAGAAGAAACATCGAAGACATCAATATTTCGCCCAAAGACATGTTCCATTTAATTGGCTGAGAATTCCAGCTAAGTGAACTGGGTCATGGGATGATAGCTCTACATTTAGACCCTTCCATGCATTTGTTTCAGCATTGGGTGCAATGGGACACTGGCCACTTAAAAGTAACAGTGGGCCCAGGGCAGATATTTAATTAGTGGCTACACGGCCAAGAAAGATGTGACAGAACTACACTGAAGCAGGTGAACTTTAATATTATAAGGTAGGGTGGTAGGTTATAAACAAACAGTCTGAACTTATTGATTTGATCTGGACTCAGAGTGGAGCGGATAAACGATAATCACACAACATGAGAAAATGCAAGCCCTTATGGAAGCTTCTCCCAATCTTCTCAGTGGGTATTGGGAAGGTTCTCCCAGCAAATTTTTGTACAGCTCAGTAATGACCCTGCAGGTGGGACCCCCAGACATGACACTTGACAAAAGGCCACATAGGCCTGAAACGTTGTTCGTTTGAGATCCAAGCCAGAAAATCCAATAAAGGCTTTTTAAGATTATACACGATTTGGATGGTGCTGTGATTTCGTCTTGCATTGCTTATCCGGTTGGAGTGGACAACCTCGCACGTGCACCTGCTTGACAAATTTGTGGTTTGGGTGAGTGCTGACCAATTGTTCCAGACCCCCAGACATGACTGCAGGAAATAACACCTTTTTGGGTATGGAGCGAGATATCGTTACGGTACCTGGTTGAGAATACATTTTTTTTTCTTTCAAATAATATTAATTTGTTTAGCCAAAACCTAATAACCACAGTGCAGATTTGTTTCCATAATTTAATTGTGCCCACTTAGATCCTGGGCTAGAATTTGTGTCTCTTAATGTAGCGCTTTAGTGCATAAGTATAAAGAGAGACCCGAGCTTCAGTCCTGGTCAATGGCATGTGTACAAGTAAAGGGCTTATCCCTAATAACATCCAGGCCCGGATTTATGGCGAAGTCCTGGGCCTAGGGCGGCAACTTATTAGGGGTGGTATGCCGCCCAGCCGCTCTATGGGGAGCACTGGGGACACGCTAGGACCATGCAGCCATGTGCTCCGATCGCACGGCCTAGGGGCTCCCGACCTGCAAATTCCGGCGCTGATAACATCAATAGCTGTGTCAATTGTTCCTACTGTCTCACTATAACAGCCAAAGCGGGGGCAATAGACACTAGGTGCAAGGAAATGTGGTCATAGGGTTGTGCATGGTGGTTGCACTTTCTTTATAAATAAAGCCCATTATGAGGCAGTCATTCTCAGCTTTACTTATTATATTATTATGTTATGAATTATGTTGCACCCTGACCCCCAGGGAGAAAATGTATTTCTGCACTTGGCTTCCTACTCCAATGTGAAAGCTTTTTTATGCAGTGTTAATAAGTTATTAAATAAATGAAAATAAATTTTCATCTATTAGACAGCAGATAAAATAAATGATATACCATCACAGCAGTAGCGAGTGCCTAAGGGCATGTCTGTGCCGAACGCAGGTGAAATGCAATATGCTGCGTCCCACCTGCATTTGGCGCTTACATGCGTCTGTGTGAGTACAGGCCCCTTTGCAATAATAGAGTGTGTTTACTTCTGCACTCCCCTGAGGCTGAATGGAAGAAAGCGCAGGAAAAAACGCCCATGTATAAGAACCCTAACAGTTATACCAGACATATTACTCTATGTCCATGCTGTGGTAGGTGGCAGTGCAGCAAATGCTCTAAATCTATATTGTGCAATGAAGGTTCTTTTCTTTCCAGAGCTACTCTGGAAACTGGTACAGATGAGAGAGAACAGTTAAACTCCCACAGTGAGGGATGGGGAAGTAGGGGTGGATATTAGGAAGGATGTAGTTCCTATTTAAGTGACTATTAAAGAAATTAGCTGGCCAAGACCTAAAAATAGCTCTGAAATAGAATGTGTTAATTTTCACTATAAAATAAGTGAAGTAAAACAAAAATGACTCATGTTGTTAGCAGGCCAATTTCATATACGCTGTTACAGATTAACTCTTCATAAATGATTTATATATAAGAGGGCAATTTTGACTTTTTTTACGTGTATACTCATTGTAAGTTTACTTTTTATTATATTGCCACCTAGTGGTAATTTCTGTATATGCACCATTGCCTTTTTTACTGGTTTCACTGAAATCAAATATAGTGGAGCAACCAATTACCAGAACAATTCAATAAACATGAAACTCAAAAGGATTTGGAAAAAGTCTTTAAAGGAAAACTATACCCCCCAAACAATGTAGGTCTCTATTAAAAGATACAGAGTAAAACAGCTCATGTGTAAAACCCTGCTTCATGTAAATGAACCATTATCATAATAATATACTTTTTTAGTAGTATGTGCCATTGGGTAATCATAAATAGAAAATTGCCATTTTAAAAAATAAGGGCCGCCCCCTGAGATCGTACGATTCACTGTGTACACAAACACACCACATGTAAGGTCACATGAGCCAATTAACAGAGTTCTGCCTTTTGCTTCCTCACTTCTTCCTGTTACAGTTAGAGTTGTAGTATTTCTGGTCAGGTGATCTCTGAGGCAGCACAGATAGAGTCACGAAATGGTGGTTCAAGGCAAGAGATGTAAAAGGGCAATATTTATGTAAATATATATTCCAGTTTGGTAAGATTCTTTAATATGTCATTCAATTTGATATAAACTATCTGTTGCTTAAGTATTCATTTTGGGGGTATAGTTTTCCTTTAAGCTGTGAGTTATCCCTAAATTCCCCCATGCATCAACAGCTTCTGGATCCCATTCCTGCATCCACCTATATCTCCCATCCTCTGCATGTTGCAATGTTTATCAATACTTTTAATGTCCTTGCCTCTTTTAACCCTTTAAGTGCCAGCAGAATTTCACATTTTGGTTACGCGAAATGCCAGCCGTTTTTAAGCATTTTGTGCTCTCTCACTTTAGGGGCATTTTCTGAGGGGAAACCTATAGTTTACCTAGGAAAACTATACATTGTTTTTTTCGGTAGAAACTGAGCTTTCTAAATCTGCCTGAGTTTTTATGTATTTCCACCTGTGCAAAAAAATTTATAGTGCTAAATAACAAAAAAAAATGAAAAATTACCATTTTTCATTGTATATCAATTTATACCAGAAAAATATTTCATTTTACAGATGAAAATCCAACTGATTTGGAAAGCCTTATGTCTCTCGAACGTGCCAATACCAGATATGTATAGTTTTAGGGAGATTTAGGATTTCTGTACAGCAAAAACTCCCGGCAGTATATTACTGAATTTTGAAAGCACTAAGGCAGAAAACGGCATGCTTTAGATTCCAAGGCAAAAAATCCTGAAACCATAGGTTTACCCCAGAAAACCATACATTTTTGAAAAGTACACATTCTGCCGATTACAAAATGGGTAACTATGTCTCTCTACTCCCAACTACCAAACAGAAAAGCTTGTCTGAACATAGCGGTTTTTCAATATAAAATTCAAAATTTTGAAAAATCATTTCAAAGGTTTTATTTTGCTGCTCCGCATATCCCAAACTATATTAGGTACCAAGAAAAAGCACCTGAAATATGATTGCCAGGGGTCCACTGAACAGTTTGATATCCATTATGCATAGGTTTACCAAAGTATCTGGCATTTAGAGACACAAATATGAAGTTAGCGCATCCAAATTGTTCAGGACTTTACTTCAGCTACTGAGAAATCAACACATTGACTGCATTTTTTGTGGGGTAAAAACACAGAAATATATGTTTACCCCCCAAACCCATATATTTTTGGAAAGAACACATTCTACAGAATCTAAAATGGGTACCCATGCCTTTCTGCTCCAAACTACTGAGTCGCAAGGCTTTCCCAAAATTGTCGGTTTTGGTGAAATATCTGAAAATTGCCTCAAAACTTCAACTTCCCAGCACCATATCACCCATGTATCATTACGTACTAAGAAAAAGCACCCTAAATATGATTGCCAGGGTTCCTCTGAACATTTTGGTGGCCATTGTTCATAAGTTTACCAAAGTATCTGGCATTTAGAGGCCCCAAAATGAAGTTAGCGCATACAAACAGTCCCGTGAGTAACTTCATCTAATGAGAAATCAACACATTGACTGCATTTTTGTGGGGTAAAAACACAGAAATATATGTTTACCCCCCAAAACCCATATATTTTTGGAAAGTACACATTCTACAGAATCTAAAATGGGTACCCATGCCTTTCTGCTCCAAACTACTGAGTCGCAAGGCCTTCCCACAATTGTCGGTTTTGGTGAAATATCTGAAAATTGCCTCAAAGCTTCAACTTCTCAGCACCATATCACCCATGTATCATTACGTACTAAGAAAAAGCACCCTAAATATGATTGCCAGGGTTCCTCTGAACATTTTGGTGGCCATTGTTCATAAGTTTACCAAAGTATCTGGCATTTAGAGGCCCCAAAATGAAGTTAGCGCATACAAACAGTCCCGTGGGTAACTTCAGCTAATGAAAAATCAACACATTGACTGCATTTTTGTGGGGTAAAAACACAGAAATATATGTTTACCCCCCAAAACCCATATATTTTTGGAAAGTTCACATTCTACAGAATCTAAAATGGGTACCCATGCCTTTCTGTTCCAAACTACTGAGTCGCAAGGCTTTCCCACAATTGTCGGTTTTGGTGAAATATCTGAAAATTGCCTCAAAGCTTCAACTTCTCAGCACCATATCACCCATGTATCGTTACGCACCAAGAAAAAACACCCTAAATATGATTGCCAGGGTTCCTCCAAACAGTTTGGTGGCCATTGTTCATAGGTTTACCAAAGTATCTGGCAGTTAGAGGCCTCAAAATGAAGTTAGCGCATACAAATAGTCCTGTGGGTAACTTCATCTAATGAAAAATCAACACATTGACTGCATTTTTGTGGGGTAAAAACACAGAAATATATGTTTACCCCCCAAACCCATATATTTTTGGAAAGTACACATTCTACCGAATCTAAAATGGGTACCCATGCCTTTCTGCTCCAAACTACTGAGTCGCAAGGCTTTCCCACAATTGTCGGTTTTGGTGAAATATCTGAAAATTTCCTCAAAGCTTCAACTTCTCAGCACCATATCACCCATGTATCGTTACGCACCAAAAAAAAACACCCTAAATATGATTGCCAGGGGTCCTCCAAACAGTTTGGTGCCCACTGTGCATAGGTTTACCAAAGTATATGGCAGTTAGAGGCCCCAAAATGAAGTTAGCGCATACAAATAGTCCTGTGGGTAACTTCAGCTAATGAAAAATCAACACATTGACTGCATTTTTGTGGGGTAAAAACACAGAAATATATGTTTACCCCCCAAACCCATATATTTTTGGAAAGTACACATTCTACCGAATCTAAAATGGGTACCCATGCCTTTCTGCTCCAAACTACTGAGTCGCAAGGCTTTCCCACAATTGTCGGTTTTGGTGAAATATCTGAAAATTGCCTCAAAGCTTCAACTTCTCAGCACCATATCACCCATGTATCGTTACGCACCAAAAAAAAACACCCTAAATATGATTGCCAGGGGTCCTCCAAACAGTTTGGTGCCCACTGTGCATAGGTTTACCAAAGTATATGGCAGTTAGAGGCCCCAAAATGAAGTTAGCGCATACAAATAGTCCTGTGGGTAACTTCAGCTAATGAAAAATCAACACATTGACTGCATTTTTGTGGGGTAAAAACACAGAAATATATGTTTACCCCCCAAACCCATATATTTTTGGAAAGTACACATTCTACCGAATCTAAAATGGGTACCCATGCCTTTCTGCTCCAAACTACTGAGTCGCAAGGCTTTCCCACAATTGTCGGTTTTGGTGAAATATCTGAAAATTGCCTCAAAGCTTCAACTTCTCAGCACCATATCACCCATGTATCGTTACGCACCAAAAAAAAACACCCTAAATATGATTGCCAGGGGTCCTCCAAACAGTTTGGTGCCCACTGTGCATAGGTTTACCAAAGTATATGGCAGTTAGAGGCCCCAAAATGAAGTTAGCGCATACAAATAGTCCTGTGGGTAACTTCAGCTAATGAAAAATCAACACATTGACTGCATTTTTGTGGGGTAAAAACACAGAAATATATGTTTACCCCCCAAACCCATATATTTTTGGAAAGTACACATTCTACCGAATCTAAAATGGGTACCCATGCCTTTCTGCTCCAAACTACTGAGTCGCAAGGCTTTCCCACAATTGTCGGTTTTGGTGAAATATCTGAAAATTGCCTCAAAGCTTCAACTTCTCAGCACCATATCACCCACGTATCGTTACGCACCAAAAAAAACACCCTAAATATGATTGCCAGGGGTCTTCCAAACAGTTTGGTGCCCACTGTGCATAGGTTTACCAAAGTATATGGCAGTTAGAGGCCCCAAAATGAAGTTAGCGCATACAAATAGTCCTGTGGGTAACTTCAGCTAATGAAAAATCAACACATTGACTGCATTTTTGTGGGGTAAAAACACAGAAATATATGTTTACCCCCCAAACCCATATATTTTTGGAAAGTACACATTATACAGAATCTAAAATGGGTACCCATGCCTTTCTGCCCCAAACTACTGAGTCGCAAGGCTTTGCCAAATTTGGCGGTTTTGGTAAAATATTTTGAAAATTGCCTCAAAGCTTCAACTTTCCAGCATCGTATTGTCCATGTATCATTACCAGCATAAAGCATCCTAAATATAAACATAGGGGTCTACTAAACAGTTTGATGCCCAATGTGCATAGATATACCAAACTATGTGGGGCACAGAGACCCCCAAATGACAATATGTATAGACATTTTCACGGCTGACGCGCTGGCTGCTGCAATATAACCACCCGGTGTGTGTATTATGCGACATTAGACCACCTAACAGTACAGAGACCCCAGAAAACCATATATTTTCAGAAAGTACACATTCTGACGAATCCAATATGGGTAAATATGTGTTCCTACTGCAAACTGTCAAACTGCAAAGCAATGCTGAACGTAACGGTTTTTATCAAATTTCTGAAAATCGTCACAAAGCTTGAATTTTACCCCATTATATGCCCCACATTTCGTAACTTATCAGCATAAAACATCCTGAATATGAACGCCAGGGGTCTACTGAACACTTTGATGCCCAATATGCATAGATATACCAAACTATGTGGCGCACAGAGACCCCCAAATGACAATAGTGTATATACATTTTCACGGCTGACGCACGCTGGCTGCTGCAATATAAGCACCCGGTGTGTGTAATATGCGACATTAGACCCCCCTAACAGTACAGAGACCCCAGAAAACCATATATTTTCAGAAAGTACACATTCTGACGAATCCAAAATGGGTAAATATGTGTTCCTACTGCAAACTGTCAAACTGCAAAGCAATGCTGAACGTAACAGTTTTTATCAAATTTCTGAAAATCGTCACAAAGCTTGAAATTTATCCCATTATATGCCCCACATTTCGTAACTTATCAGCATAAAACATCCTAAATATGAGCGCCAGGGGTCTACTGAACACTTTGATGCCCAAAATGCATAGATATACCAAACTATGTGGCGCACAGAGACCCACAAATGACAATATGTATAGACATTTTCACGGCTGACACGCTGGCTGCAGCAATATAACCACCCGGTGTGTGTGTATTATGCGACATTAGACCACCTAACAGTACAGAGACCCCAGAAAACCATATATTTTCAGAAAGTACACATTCTGACGAATCCAATATGGGTAAATAAGTGTTTCTACTGCAAACTGCCAAACTGCAAAGCAATGCTGAACATAACGGTTTTTATCAAATTTCTGAAAATCGTCACAAAGCTTGAATTTTACCCCATTATATGCCCCACATTTCGTAACTTATCAGCATAAAACATCCTGAATATGAACGCCAGGGGTCTACTGAACACTTTGATGCCCAATATGCATAGATATACCAAACTATGTGGCGCACAGAGACCCCCAAATGACAATAGTGTATACATTTTCACGGCTGACGCGCGCTGGCTGCTGCAATATAAGCACCCGGTGTGTCTAATATGCGACATTAGACCCCCCTAACAGTACAGAGACCCCAGAAAACCATATATTTTCGGAAAGTACACATTCTGACGAATCCAATATGGGTAAATATGTGTTCCTACTGCATACTGTCAAACTGCAAAGCAATGCTGAACGTAACGGTTTTTATCAAATTTCTGAAAATCGTCACAAAGCTTGAATTTTACCCCATTATATGCCCCACATTTCGTAACTTATCAGCATAAAACATCCTGAATATGAACGCCAGGGGTCTACTAAACACTTTGATGCCCAATATGCATAGATATACCAAACTATGTGGCGCACAGAGACCCCCAAATGACAATAGTGTATACATTTTCACGGCTGATGCGCGCTGGCTGCTGCAATACAAGCACCTGGTGTGTGTAATATGCGACATTAGACCCCCCTAACAGTACAGAGACCCCAGAAAACCATATATTTTCAGAAAGTACACATTTTGACGAATCCAATATGGGTAAATATGTGTTCCTACTGCAAACTGTCAAACTGCAAAGCAATGCTGAACGTAACGGTTTTTATCAAATTTCTGAACATCGTCACAAAGCTTGAATTTTACCCCATTATATGCCCCACATTTCGTAACTTATCAGCATAAAACATCCTAAATATGAGCGCATGGGGTCTACTGAACACTTTGATGCCCAATATGCATAGATATACCAAACTATGTGGCGCACAGAGACCCCCAAATGACAATATGTATAGACATTTTCACGGCTGACGCGCTGGCTGCTGCAATATAACCACCCAGTGTGTGTATTATGCGACATTAGACCACCTAACAGCACAGAGACCCCAGAAAACCATATATTTTCAGAAAGTACACATTTTGACGAATCCAATATGGGTAAATAAGTGTTTCTACTGCAAACTGCCAAACTGCAAAGCAATGCTGAACATAACGGTTTTTATCAAATTTCTGAAAATCGTCACAAAGCTTGAATTCTACCCCATTATATGCCCCACATTTCGTAGCTTATCAGCATAAAACATCCTAAATATGAGCGCCAGGGGTCTACTGAACACTTTGATGCCCAATATGCATAGATATACCAAACTATGTTGCGCACAGAGACCCCCAAATGACAATATGTATAGACATTTTCACAGCTGACGCGCTGGCTGCTGCAATATAAGCACCTGGTGTGTGTATTATGCGACATTAGACCCCCCTAACAGTACAGAGACCCCAGAAAACCATATATTTTCAGAAAGTACACATTCTGACGAATCCAAAATGGGTAAATAAGTGTTTCTACAGCAAACTGCCAAACTGCAAAGCAATGCTGAACATAACGGTTTTTATCAAATTTCTGAAAATCGTCACAAAGCTTGAATTTTACCCCATTATGTGCCCCACATTTCGTAACGTATCAGCATAAAACATCCTAAATATGAATGACAGGGGTCTACTGAACACTTTGATGCCCAATATGCATAGATATACCAAACTATGTGGCGCACAGAGACCCCCAAATGGATATATAGTAGATAAAATTTACATAGGCAAAACAAAATAACACAGAACAGTGTGAAATGCAAATAAATCACCAAAAACTAATAAAACCACAAAAATCAATGCTTTTTTTTTCACACTAGTGTAATCGGCCACCAGAATTACCGTTTGAATATTTTAGCTGGGCCAAATCGATTATACGGGCAGAAACAAGTGAACAACACAAATGCAGAGCTGAAAATGCAATAAAATGGCTAAAAATTCAATAAAATGGCTAAAAATGCACCAAAATACCCAAAATTGCAATATAACCACCAAAATAACATACAAAAGCTATTGCACAGTACGGTTAGCGAATACGCTATTCGGAACGGCAATAAAACATTTTTTTTAGCCCAAAAAGAGACGATGCGATAAGAAAAAAAAAAAAAAAAGCCACAAAGCCATATATGTACATATGCGTGTGCACAACGGGTAAATTGCATGTTATTTGCGCATGTGCGCGTGTGCAAGTGTACATGGGTGCTGTGAGTGTGTGTGACCCCCCCAATCCCCAAAAATCTATGTGTGAGTGTGTGTAAGTGTGAATGTAAGTGTATATTACTGTAATAAGTGTGTGTTGGTGTGTTTGTGTGTTTTTGTGTGTGTAAATGTTACACTTACCTGGGGTAGATGCTGCAGATCGATCAGAAAGGGTCCCACGCAGCAGATCTCCAGCTCCAACGATCATCAGCCATGTGGGGGCGGAGCTGGGCGGAAGTGCGGCGCAGGCAGCAGCAGGACGCATAGGAAACGCGTCCCTGCTGCTGCTTTGGGGCCCCTGGGCGATCGCGCCCCAGGGGCCACACGATCCCCTGCTCTGCTCGTTGTCTAGGGGCAGGGGATCGTGAAGGAGCGGAGCGAGCGGCTCTAACAGCCGCTCCTCCGCTCGCAAACCCGGAAGTGCTGCAGAACGTAGAATCTACGATCTGTGGCACTTTGGTCCTTTGATCCACAGAACGTAGATTCTACGTTCTGTGGCACTTAAAGGGTTAATGTAAAGAGTGCATTTGTACTAGTGACCAATACCCCACTTGCTCTGAGCACCCAAGAACTTATAATTTGGGTGGAACTGTATGATTAATAGCATAGGGACCCAGTGCAAAATTAAGTCTGGGGCTCCACGAATTGCTACTGTATATACAGGTGTATGACCTGTTATCCAGAATGCCGGACCTGGGGTTTTCCAGATAATGGATCTTTCCATAATTCAGACCTTCATCCCAATAGGCTAGTTTTACTTCCAATAAGGCTGTGGACACACAGGCTGATGACTCTGGCTGTTGTCAGCCTACGTATTTTTGCAGGCTTAGAGAAGCAGATCTGCTCAGTGCCCCTGCTCCATTCGGGTAAGACTACACAGACGTTTTTGCCGTGATCCGACAACAAAACGCGGGCGACAAAACGAATGCGACGGAAATAAGGTAAGAGATAGAAATGCTGGATGAATTTGCAGCGTTGATCCGACGTGACACGACTGTCGGATCAACGCTGCGACTTCATACCACATTTCTGATCAGTCTGTTTGCGTCACACACAGCGGAGCAGCAGATCTGCTTCTTTCAGACTACAAAAATACACAGGCAGACAGCAGCCTAACTGTATCTAAGTTGGGATCAAGTACAAGGTACTGTTTTATTATTACAGAGAAAAAGAAAATACATTTTAAAAATTCAGATTCTTTGGATAAAATGGAGTCTATGGACAACAGCCTTTCTGTAATTTGGAGCTTTCTGGATAACGGGGTTCAGAATAATGGATTCCATACCTGTACTACCTGCTTTATCTACCTAAAATCCATCATCTCCTCTCCTGCAGGTGGCATTGACACAGAGCAATCTGATCTTTTCTGTTTGATTAGTTGCTGATCTGGTTCTAAGTGCCTGTGGGACCCCAGTGTGAACCCCTGAACCCCCTGTTGATACATTATTTCTGACTTAATGCTAAGGCAGGAGAAATTAACCTTTTCTTGGATGAAGACCCAGCGAAATAGAGACCAATCTGGCACTTTTTTCTTCTGGCTAATATAGTTGCAGTCTTGGTACAGTGTCTTGTCCATCTTTAAAAGGAAATGTAAACCTTTAAAAATAAATGAATGTGAAATTGATCTGAGTGCTGTTATAAGCACTACTGAAACTTACATAAATTATTTTTAGTAAAAAATATTTTTATTTTATTGAATTCCATTTTATATTGCTAGTAGAATTCATTTTGAAACAACAGCACCACCTGCTGGTCAGTATTCCAACTGTCAGAATAGTTTTTTCCTGAGAAGAGGGACATCACCTGTTATCTTTCAGAACACTGTTGAAATATGTTATTACTGCCTTACAAAGAAAGATTTAAATAGTTTGTAGAAAAAGGGTACAGACTGTAATGGGCATTGGGTTTTGTATGATCCAGGCCAGCAAGTGTCAGGGGTACTCAACTTTCTATGGCAGCCGCCTATAGGGTGCCGCTTATCCCAAGTATATTTTATCTTCAAATCTGTATGCAAAAATGTCCCCAAAACACATTATTTTCTTTCAGGGCAAATATGTCATTTGGTCTCATACATTGGTAAATAATATACAAAACTCATATTTCTTGTGAAGAATGAGAACAAAATCAAGTTTTTGCAGTACACAGGATATTTTAATATTTTAACGGAACGTCATTCCGTTAATTTAAACATGCATTCTGAATCTCAAATAGATAAAATTCATGTTACAGAACCAGTAATCTGTAACATGAATTAGGTATAAAATATTCCATTGTTTAGATGACTATCTTATGCCAAACTTAGTTCAACAACATCAGTTCTGAAAATACTTTCTGTTAGTCAAATTACTTTGTTTATAAGAAGCCAGTATACTTATTATTATATAACAAGCAGTCTGTTATTGCAGTCAATTTATTACTATCTCTTCACCCTGTAGTGATTTTACCATGATCTTGTAGTTTATTGACTTGAGAGTTTGCTAGATGTTAATGAAGAGATATTAGGCCTGTTGTAAGGATGGTTAGAATAAAAGATAACAAGAATAGCCATATAGCCTCAAGTTATCATACTCATGGTGTGCATGCTTGTCTTTATAACTAATTATCATCTACAAAACCCTTAGAATCATTATATCAGCTTTATGCCAACAGAGTTGTTCTGCCAGTACCACATTATATTAATTTTCCATTTGTTAGAACTTCCAGACCAGTTAAGACCCAATTAAAACAGTGGAAAGATAGATCAATAAATTGAATCCAATGAAACACATTGTTTGATATTGCTTAAAAGGTATGCTTGCTTCTTATTGGTTCAGTAATTTTACTGGCAGAATGGATTCTGTGAATTGTCATTTCTGTCATAAGCATCTGTTTTGTCAAATCTAGCAAATTGAGATGTTCATTTTGTAGACAAGCATATGCTTGTTATTTACACTATTTTCTATTTTGTTACATTTTTTATATAATTCATTTTGTAATATATATATATATATATATATATATATATATATATATATTTATCATATATTTATTTTGTATACCGAATGTTTTTTTGTGGACAAAATGTACTTGATACAAACAGCACTCCATAGTCCTTATATATGAGTTGATCTGATCCTGCTTAAAGTGCACATATTCCTGGTTAGGAACCAGTATAAGGATACCTGGGACCAGACTGGTGGCCATTGACCCCACTGCCCTAATATCTCATCAAGTACAGAGGAGTCAGGGTCGGACTGGGCCGGCAGGACACTAGGAAAAAGCTCATTGTACCTTGCCTTTGTGGGCCCTGCTGACCCAGACCCAATCCCCATTTGCTGCATTGTTGCAGTCACCGCTCTTGTGCTGACCCTCACCCTATTGGCGTGAAAAAGCATAAGGTGCATGCGGGATGGAAGGGGTTGGCACACACTCTTGAGGGGGTGTGGGGGCCCCTGGTGTAGCAGCACATCCCAGACCTACTCTGTCTGTAAGTGACTTTTGTTCCCTTTTAAAGGAACAGTAATACCAAAAAATTAATGTGTTTTAAAGTAATGAAAATATCATGTACTGTTGCCCTGCACTGGTGATACTGATGTGTTTGCTTCAGAAACACTACTATAGTTCATATAAACAAGCTGTTGCTTAGCAATGGCGGAAATTGAAAAAAGTCTATATGGCACAGGTTAAATAGTGGATAACAGATAACACCATTATGTTCTACAGAGTTTGTCTGCTCTCTGCTGTGTGACCTGAGCCTTTTCTCCTTTGAATGGCTGCCCCCTATTGCTACACAGCAGCTTATTTATATAAACAATAGTAGTAACAGCAAACACACCAGTTTTACCAGTACATGGCAAGAATACATTCTATTTTTATTAATTTAAAACAATTTCATTTTTTGATGTTACTGTTCCTTTAAGAAGTACATCCCTGTTATTTGGAACACACCAGACTCCCAATGTTGTTGTTATTTTCAAAGATTTTCATGGGATACAACCGCTAAGTAGTGATGAGCGAATTTATTCACCAGGCGCGAATTTGCAGCAAACTCCCTCAATTCGCCGCCGGCGAATAAATTCACAAAACCGCAGCGAAAAAATGGATGCCGGTGTCCGTTTTTTTGGATGCCGGTGCATTTACGACAGCGAATGTGCGCCGGCGTCCAAAAAACGGATGCTGCCGTCAAAAACGAGACGCTGCCACCGTTTTGCTAATTTTACGCTGTTTCGCAAATTTCACAGGAAATACGCACATTTTTTGGCAAAGCGAAACGCCCCAAATTTGCCCATCACTACCGCTCAGCCTATAATAATCAAACAGTACATTGTAATTAATCTCAACTCAAATATAATTAATCCTTATTGGAAGAAAAACAATCCTATTGGGGTTATTTTTAGGTAGACTAAAGGTATTGCGATCCAAATTACAGAAAGATCCCTTATCTAGAAACCCCCAGGTCCCAAGCATTCTAGATAACAGGTCCCATATCTGTAACTTTTAATATGTTGACTGGAGTGAAGGAGTCAGGGTGCATGTCAGGGTGCGCTCTCACACCATCTAACTTACCTTTTTATCCATCAATCACAGGTCACAAAACACATTTACAAACATGTAGATTTTTATTATTCTAAAATATAATTTCAACATTTAAAAGTGCAACAGTTACGCATCTGTGGAGTACAACACAGTCAAAACAAATATAAACAAAGGCAGTGATATAGCTTAACATAATTGTTTTGGCAGTATTTAAGGACTATATAGTAATAAAAATATACAAATTGATGTATAACATCATCATAGCTTACGTCCTTCATCGGATATTAGGACTAAGTAATACAGACCCCATTTCATATAATTATTGCTGTGTAAAAACAATGCGAAGAATGAGGGATTCTCTCCTTGAGACATTTTCTTTTCCAGGTCTGAGAGCAGGATAAAAACATCACTGTACATATTTCATAAGGTCATTATTGTGGTTATCATTCACTGTACACATTTTATTAACTCGTTATTGCAGTTTTTAATAAAACAACTTGGTCCACAAGGTCAGATTTTGGCTTCATAATGAACCATTTTCCAGTTCGTGTTGGCACGGAGTGAGCTGCGCTGAAAGGCTGCAGCAGTTTTTATGGAACCAAAATCTTGTGAAAAGGTAAACACAAAAATACTGGGGGAATGTAAAATGAATTCATTAATTTAAATCCCCTAAATCAAGATTGAAAGGTTGTAATATTGTTGCTCATAGTGTTTTTAGATAGCAGATTTTTATTGTGCATTGCACTTTTTTTACACCTGCTTGAAGGTGATTTTTTTTCACTGTATAGAGGGTTTTTTTTACTGAGACCCCAGACACAAATGCAAGAGTACTAGGGAGAAGTGAGTCCCATAGTGCTCATATAAATAGAATTTGTGACTGGGATAAGAAATCTGGCACAAGGTGCAGAGAATAGATCCAGTGGGCACAGCGATGACCGCATTAAAATGACATGCAAGATTCGGGATGGGAAGAGGAACATCAGTGTGCATCTGCCCATCCCTCATGAATACAGTGCTGCTGATTGCAGGCAGTGCTGTATTCATAGAAAAGATATGGGTTCTGTCTTACCTGCATGGCAAGATACAAAGGCAATAAACATGTGACTTTGCACCCTGCCCTGCAGGTGGTATATTACCCCTTGTGTCTTTTCTAGGCAGTTGTATCACACAAACTGTATGGATTTGGCTGAAACTAAACTCAAACTTGAATATACAAAAATTGTAGAAATGGCATGGTCTGTTTAGTTGCCCACAGCTATACATCACATTAAGGGTTTGGGCTTGGCTGAACAGGTTTCCGGCGAATCAGAATTCTTCAAAAAGTGCTGGGATTCGGCCGATACCTGAACTTAATCCTGGATATGATGCATATTGTTTGCACAACTGCACCTATTCTTTCTCTTAGGGACTTTTAATACGTTCCCCCATAAATACAAACGTTTAACTAAGAACTTGTTCATGATGGATAATTCAGAAAATCCCTGCAATGTGTGACACTGTATATACAGTATGTTGTGCCTTTTATATGTAACTGAAAGTACCACTGGGCCCTGAGCAGTGTGATGTATCACAGTAATACTGATGCTGTACCATGTCTTGACCTTCTACTCAAGCTGGGTTTTGAGACTTACAGCTGAATGAATACAAGTTCGATGTACCTGATAATAACTGGATTTTCCCAGGACCACAACGGATTCTAGTCTAGTTTTAAAGTAACTCTTCTCTAATATCTGCCCTGTTAGGAATAGTTTTAGTACACTGAGACACGACAGTCAGAGTTTGTAATGCACAGAATTAGTTGCTAATGCAATGTTAAAAGATCTATTAATTGCTATGCACAAATCCAAACACAACATTACTTCCCATGTAATCCCTGTAGTGGTTACTACTACTGTCAGTTCTACTGCATATTAGCTAAATTCAGCTTGAAGCATCTTTAATATCTGCATTAATACACCAAAAATAGTTTTTATTTAAAAAAAAAAAGACTCCTTGTTAGCTGATATTAACCCAAGGATTGTGGTTTTTTTTTTGTTGGTTAATGCAATTAATTTCAAAGTGTTATCAAAAATACATCTATTTTTTATGTTAATACTTGCAGTACGTACACAAGAAAACATCATTTAAAATAAAAGAGTTAAACAGGCTGTTGAGCCCAGAATTTTATCCGTAAATATGTGTGCATTTGCATAATTCGTAAAAAAAAAATAAAAAAAAAATTCCGTCAGTCTTAAAGGGTTTTTAAAGTGGTTTCGATGCTTGAGTAACAGCAGCCATTGATGTACAAAAGTGGTCTCCATTTTTTAGTCCAAATAAAATGTTTTTTTCTTATTTACATAATTACAACGATGGAATTGAACTGCTGTGTGATTTCTGGTCTTCATAGCCATGAATGCCCTTAAAACAGGAAGCTGCTATTTGATGTCTGTCCGAAAATCCACAAACAATCTGAGATGCTACGATGTACCGCTTGATAAACTACTCCGAGAGGGTTTTGGTCTTTGTACCAAGCATTATTTCCAGTTCCATGGTGTGATTCTGATACAAACTCCGTCCCTTGAAGTACCATGTGGCCACCATTTCCAAAGTTTTATTCTTCGACGCAATGAGAGAGTTTTAGGGTAAAAAATATAAATCTCTAGACTTCACAGCCTTTCCCTTTAGTTTGCATGGCTTGGCAAGTGAAATGGATTCTACGAGATCTCACAGGAAACTGTCCTCCACTAGATCCGAGGGATCAATCCCAATGTCGTCCATCATCTCAATGTCTTCAATGGTCTCATCCTCCCTCTTTATAAAAGTGGAACTGCTGGAACCAGTCTCGATTGCACTTTCTTCTGATGTCTGAGAACTGATAATTAAAACAGAGTTTATTTACTCAGTACACGCTATTGCTATTGTGTGCTATTTTTCTAACTTTAACTATATGGAAATTGTCAGGAAAGGACTTTTTTAACAGCTTGTTCTTATTATCTTTGAGTTTCTCATGCTCATAGACTGTCTATACACTTTCAGATGAAGAAGTTTCTCTCACCAATGGTTTAAACTAGCAGTTGTTGACTTGGTCATACAAGTAAAGATCTTCTCATACGGCTGGGCTGTGACTAATGGGCCATATCTGCCTGATCTGTGTTTTTTGAGGTCAATGATTGGGTCACAAAGGCAGCCAATGTAGTGTTTTGACTTGGTGTCTCATATACAGTTTAACGTAGTCTTGCAACAGCCGTAGTACTATGAAGGCCCTTTTGATAAAAGAATTACACTTTGCTGGTCTATGACAGCAAGACAAATTCCTAAGTCGCTCATCAAACTATTCTAAAACTGAGTTATTTGCACTACAGTTTGTTTTAAATAATTTCAATTTTCATCAGGACTAACTCCATTCCTGTCTCCATCTAGGACTGAACATTGAAAGCACAGTCTTGCAGTGGACAACATAACTATCCCTGCTCTGAAGTGGGAAATCGCCTTACCTGTGCCTGTTCCTCTTGCCAGACTCATCATCTGAGACGGGGTCAATATCGGGAAGGGGAATAATGTAACCGCTGTCAGCACTCAGCCTCTGCTCATCAAATCCGCTTTCTCTGTCCTTCATTTTGTGTTCATTCTTATACGTCACCCCAATGTAGGAATTGTCACTGTCACTTCTCATGCGGGTAACTGCAGGGTGGTCACTTTTAAGGAAGTCGTGAAGAACTGTCTCGTAGCACTGCACAAAAGCATACATGTTCTCATTAGACCTTTGTTTTAAACTTCAACTTCTATGCTAAGTAGACTATCCTTGTTATTACTGCTTCAAAAATCAAGTTACTGTAAGGTTGTCCCAGAATAACAAGTTCCCTATGCTTCCCTAAGCTCTCATGGCTCTTCCCCTTTTTTAGGGAATAGAGCTAATAGGGAATAGAGCTAATAGAAGAGTATAATCTCCATGGCACGAAGAGCCGCATGTCCCCTAATTGGGCATTTTATAGTTGTATGCGACACCATCAAGCCCACAACCACCAGAATTTCACAACTAAGTTAGATATATCAACAAAAATAAAATGTAAAAAAAATTTAACTTTTTTCAGTTATCATACTTAAATAGTGTTGAGCTTAGCTATTATTTACATCTAATTAAAGATAGCACAGTCTAGCCTACACTCCACACACAAAAAATATTGGAAATAGGAATAAGTGGCATTCTATACCCTTTTGTATTCCGTGGGAAGTAGACTTTCAACAATGTCACTCAGATGGCCAAATGATGGCCTTTTCTCTGGTTCGCTGTTCCAGCATTTTACCATGATGTCATACCTGCGGGGACAATGCAAGATGTAGTGATGTCACTAACCCAGTAGCCACAGTGTTGACCAGAGGCAATGGTAACTAAAGACAAAACAACTGTACTTACACTTCATGGGTGGCATGGTCAGGTTTTGTCATTCTGTAGCCACTTTTTATCTTATTATAGAAAGTTGAGTCTACAATCATGCCAGGGTATGGTGTGCCACCTATTGATTGAACAGAAAAAAGTACAGACAGGTTAATTTAGTTCTGATGAAACCAACCTACTGTGCATGTTCATGTTGCGGTAATAATAGTTGTGCTTGCTAACATAATAAGATACAATAAAACCTTAATTTTACATACCCTAATTTAAATTTAACCTTAAAGTGGATGTTCCCCTTTACATTAAATTTTAGTACGAAGTAGAGAGTGATATTCTGAGACAATTTTCAATTGGTTTTCATTTTTATCATTTTTGTGTTATTTAGAATTTTATTCAGCAGCTCTCCAGTTTGCGAATTCAGCAATCTGGTTGCAAGGGTCCCGATTGTGTAGCAACCATGCATTAATTTGAACACAAGTCTGGAATAGGAATAGGAGAGGCCTGAATAGAAAGATCAGTAATAAAAGTAGCAATAACAATACATTTGTAGCTTTACGGGGCAGTTGTTTTTAAGATAGGGTCAGCGACCCTCCCCCCCATTTGAAAAGCTTTAAAGAGTCAGACGAAAGAGGCAAAAAACTCAAAAACTATAAAATATAAATAAGGAAGACCAATGACAAAGTTGCTAGGAATTTTACATTCTATAAAATACTAAAAGTTACCTCAAAGGTCAACCACCCCTTTAATTTATACTAGTTTTGTGATCATAATAGATCTTTTTATGGTTCCATGGAAACTGTAAAATGGGGGTTCTACTATATCTGGCTTTGGAGAAAAAAGTATTGGGACTAAATAAGGGAGCTCAGAAAATAGGTTCTGCATTAAGATCTTGTCCATACAGAACTGGTTTTCAGAGATGGTAGTGAAAGAAGTTGACGTCACTAACCCAAATGGAAACAAATCCTTCCAACAATGTTCCAACATCACTTCCCAAAATGAGTAGAGTTTAAACAGCAAAGAGATGGCCAACTTGATATTATTACCTTTGAAATTCGGAATGAGATGTAGGACAGGGCTGTGCCCCTCATATTTACTGTAAGTTTTGCCCAACTGAATAATGACACTAGAACTTCTACAATCTACAGAACTTGTATTTTAATGTGCAATCCTTACCAAGAGAGAATATTTCCCATAGCAGGATCCCAAATGACCACACATCACTGAGAGTTGTGTACAAGTTATCGAAGATGCTTTCAGGTGCCATCCACTTCACTGGAAGGAAAGTCTATAAAAGACAAACATGTTAGATATTTTACAAACAGACATTTAATTCCCCTCCATAAATTCCCTTTCTTATGGAGGTGATTTTTTTTATACCAGAAGATAGACAAAGCAATATCAGAGGGGTGTATAAAATAGTACATGTAGAAGTGATACTTACGCTGCCTTTGGATACGTAGTTGGAGTCATGCATGATGTCTCTCGCTAGGCCAAAGTCACAGATTTTCACAATTTTCCCATGTGCTAATAGGACATTTCGAGCTGCCAAATCCCGATGTACACACTAAACATAGAGAGAGGGGATGAAGAATTAGCAAATAGTACATTACTGAACAAAGTGAATTACTGCCCACTCGTGTGAACCATTCAAAGAGACATAGGGGTGATGGAGGTGCGCTGAAGATACACGGGGGAATCCTATAGGAACAAGAATAGACAAAGCCTCTATGGTGTATTAGAGGCTTTGTCTATTCTTGTTCCTATAGGATTCCCCCGTGTATCTTCAGCGCACCTCCATCACCCCTATGAACTTTTTTTGAAACGTGGATAAGTGGATCCATTAACTGAATATTGGTGCAGCTCATCTCCCCTGTCACATTTGGACTAAGCACAGTTTTTACCTCATTATTAATTGTATTCAAAGAGACATGTCAGGACTGGCAGCCAGTATGGACATTGGGAGCAGGTCACGTTATCATCATAGCCAGTTATTCATTTATTTGCATACTACCTCTGCCCTAAAGCTAGCCCTGGGTTTACTGTAATCTAAGGGCAGTACTTACATTTTTAGAGGCTAAGAACTCCATGCCCCTTGCAACTTGGTATGTGAAACTGAGCAAATCCAGTACTGTCAGACCCTCAAATCCATCATCAGACAAGATATTTTTCACTTCTGTAATAATAACAACAACAACAACATAATTTGAAAGCTCTTCAAAACTTTGATATCACAAATATACTACACACCCCACAGGACTTCCTAGAATAAAGAGTATTTATTTTACACTAAGACTTATTAAATAAAATCAGTTTTAATGACTGCACAGATGCCAAACTCAACAACTGATTCGTGGTTTCCAATGCCCAGTAGTCTGTGAGTTGGACATTGCCCTCTTCTTCAGAGACTTTCAGAGAGAATTCCTTAAAAAATATTTGGCCCACTTTTATAGACAAAATTGTCTTCTGCCTTGAGAAAAAAATATTAACTTAATGTTCTACCCATGGCCCTTCAGTTGTTAGGTTTAATAGCATTGCTCATACCTGATAAAGGCTTCTTCTTGTACGATGCAGGACGGTCATACAAGGATCTCTGGATATCTGAATACTTGGAGGGTTCTTTCATTTCCAGCATAGGTACATACTGCATGGTGTCAGCCTGTTTCATGTCCATGTAGTCGCCATTGTTTTCAAATGATAAAATAACGTAGCTAAAATATGAACATACATACATGCGTGTTAATTATTACGTTTCTGAACACAGAGAAGACAATCTAATGCCAAAAATGGGAATTCCATTATTAATGAAAAAGCATGCAATTACATTTACTAATAACTTTAAAAGATTTTTTAGAAATATATTTTGGAAAAATGCTTAAAAAATGCCTCTCCTGCCATTATATACCAGGGATCTCCAAATGTGGGTTTTCAGTAGTTGCTAGTAGGCTGAATTTGAACATTACTGAATATAACTACAGTCTTTTGTGTATCGTCCATAGGGACCTTGCGGTGGAAACTGAAAAAGCTTCAGCCCAGCAACGACCAACTCAATCGCCTCTGAGGTTATTGAGATCCTCTCCTTAAATGAGTCTCACCGAAACACTTTCACTAGCATTCTGCTATATCTTTAACTGACTTCATATAAATTAAAAAACATCTTTGGTGAAACTATAACATTGTGTGGAGTATAGTACAGCCATTACTGACCTTCTTGTGCTTTCATCAGCTGGGTTCAGCCCAAAGATATCCAAGTCCTTCTTTGGTTTCTCTGGATGTCGGCTCTGAAAATTATCCCGGTTCTTATGCAGGTAATTCACGAGGTCACCGTAGAAGCAGTATTCAGTAATGATATAAATTGGACCTGTGAAATAGAAGTAGAAAGATTAGTCATCTGTGTCTTAGAAATGAAAATATTTATAGTATATTAACGTAAATTGTCCACATTTACTGAAGACAACCAGAATAAGGGCTTTTGTTAAATAAATCTGTACCATGCTTGCTAAGAAACAATGTGGTATGAACATCAGGTCATGGTAAGACTAGTAGCCTTTTAAATGGATGGAGTGCAGATAAATGTGCTGAATCCCTGTACATACCAAGATGCTCCAAAAAACGTTCTAAATATGTTAGCCATGCCCTTATACTACACCTACATGTGTCATGTCCAGATCTACCCAGTTCTCCATTTACTTTACAGCAAGACCAACCAATATTCTAAATGTTGAGGCTGTTTTACAAAAAACAAGGCATTTGGCAGTACCAAACAACTCAATACCAATGTCCAGAGATTGGCACTAGAGTTATTATAATTATTGTTTTATTTGGAGCACCATAAAGAGTATGTACATACCCGACTTGGTACAGGCTCCTAGTAAATTTACTATATTGAGATGTGCGCCAAGGTGCGTCATAATCTTCAGTTCGGACATCAGTGCCTGCTTTTCGCTTGACCGGGCAGTAGCTGTTGGTTGAAAATAACAAATCAGATTGAAGAAACTGACAGCAACTCATAATCTCATATTATCAGCCGTGTTTCCTTATGTAGGTTATACTATAAGTTTTCTGCATGGAGTGCATACAGTCTCAAAGAAAATATTTAACTTACGTTTCAACATTTTAACAGCAACTTTCATAACTGGCTGAGAACGACTTAATCCATATGCGGCGCCTTCAACCACTTTCCCAAAAGCTCCAGAGCCAAGGATGCGACCTGGCAGGTACAAATAAAGAGATTTATATATTAGACTAGCTATTGTTATGGTCCTTGCCTTTGAATGTAATAAATCCTAAATAAAAATTGTAAGCCTCCTCACCAAGAACAAGTCCATCTCTTGGGAACTCCCACCGAGAGTCATAAGGAAGCTGCATTGGATCCACATAGATATATTCATGGCCATCTGGGCTGATGGACTCGATTACTCGCCATCTTATTTCATACCTTGGTTTCTGATTAAAAACAAAAATAACAGGTCTCAGCCTGTACTTCGTGTCTAGAACATGTCTTCAGAAGTTACTTGGTACTCGAGCCTCACCTGTTTCCATATGATGACAAGTACAATGAGGGATATGATGACAATCACCAGAAGGACCAAGACAGCAGCAGCCACAGTTAGCTCCGAACGCAGGGCTAAAAACATAAAAGGAATCTCTCAAATGACAATGGAAGTTAGCATTACACAGATACATCTTTTGACAGATTTATGGAAATACAGAATATGATGATTTTTGTACATATAGGGTGGAGACAATTGGAGGTCGTATCACAGTTAATTTATGGCTTGCTGGTTTAGTAAGTTCTAGTCTAGAGATCTACAGTGGATGGAAATAATTTACTTACTAGGTGCAACCAACTTTAGTTCCCTGGCCACAACACCAAGTTCATTCTTTGCGATACATCGGATTGCCATTGTCTCCTCAATTTTCTTGAAGGTCACCTGGCTTTCAATTTGCTCATCATCTTGATGGGTCTCCATACTGATTTCTGATCCATTTGTTGCCAGAATGGACCACAAGGTGTCATTGTTGCATCTGTCAAGAAGCAGTTGATGTCATGTGTGTGCTGTATTGTGGAACAGGCAGCAATATGCTAGGAGAATGTTTAAGAAAATGTATTATCTAGTGTGCAGGATGCTTACCTTTTAATGTCCTTGCAGACCAGCCATTCCACATCAGGGACCGGCATCCCTTTGGCTAAGCACCCAACAGTCTGTTCACCAGATGCCCCATGATGCTTATCAACCAGTTCCAATATCAAAGCTGGTACTGCAGAGCAAATAAAAATAATGTATAATCTGTCATGCTGACTGACATTTAAATGCATTTCCTTCTGCAGATATTAGAGATGAACAAAGCAAAGAATAAATGACAGGCAGCAGCTATACAACTGTGAATGCTTAACGATAATCATATGTAGAAACCATCTTCAAAATAAGTAAGTCAGCAGGAAACTAATGTCCCATCTGTATAACTAATTGCCATGAATAATAGTCATAACGATGTAATGGTAAATAGTGATGTAATAAGCTCATAGTGATGACCATGGAGTCACATAACACACTACATACAGTATTCTTTAATTGTTCTACAAAACAACCCCTATTGTAATTGCAGGGTTATTTTTAATAATACATTTTTATATAATATATAATAAAATAACCCCTACGAATAAGGTATTCTATAAAATAACCCCTACTGTAAAATATCATCATTTTAGGAGTAACCTTTGATTTTCACTCCTTAGTGACTTCTTATGCCCAGCCCTTATATATTAGAATGCGGTGGTCTTATTCTCTATATTCTCTTATTCTCTATATGACATATGACATGTGACTAGTAAAATAAAACTGAGCTTTCAATATCAGCTCCATATTTACCTTTTATCTGCAACATAAATGAGTAACTTTTAGTTTCTGCATCATTTTGTGCCACCAGAGTATAAAGCCCACTGTCTTCTTCTTTGGCCCGGATCAGTTTAAGTTTACTCTGAAACCTGGACAAAAAAAGGGGAAAGTTATTTAATAATGGCAAAATCTGTACTGATATGAGTAAATCTATAGGAGTATTCAGCTGAAAAGGATCCTTAGCAGTCTCATTTCCCTTATAGGTTTGGAGCAGCCAATAATAATTAATAAACGATTGTTTATTGTTAAAACGGTGAGGCGGCTGCATAATGTGCACAGATATGGGATCTGTAATCTGGAAACCCGTTATCCAGAAAGCTCTGAATTACGGGAAAGCTGTCTCCCATAGATTCTATTTTATCAAAATAATCAAAATTTCTTAAGACGGTTTCCTTTGTCTCTGTGATAATAAAACAGTAATTTGTACTTGATCCAAACTAAGATATAATTAATCCTTATTGGAAGTAAAACCAGCCTATTGGGTTTATTATGGGGCAGATTTATCAAGGGTCGAAGTGAATTCGAGGTAATGTTTTGGATACTTCGACCATCGAATAGGATACTACGACTTCGACTTTGAATTCAATTAGAAGTAAAATCGTTCGAATATAAGACCATTCGATAATTGAAGGACTGTCTCTTTAAAAAAACTTCGACTTCAATACTTCGCCAAATTAAACCTGCCGAAGTGCTATGTTAGCCTATGGGGACCTTCTAGAGCATTTTTCAAAGTTTTTGGAAGTCGAAGTAAAATCGTTCGATTTGAAGGATTTAATCGATCGATTTGAATTTGATTTTCCTTCGATCGCAGGATGGGCAATTTTGCTGAAAAATACTTTGACTTCGATATTTGAAGTCGAAGTTTTTCAATTCGATGGTCGAATTTCGAAGTATTTTCTACTTCGAAATTTGACCCTTGATAAATCTGCCCCTTAATGTTTACATGTAGACTAAAGGTAAGAAGATCCAAATTATGGAAAGATCAATTATCCAAAAAAACCCACGTCCCAAGCATTCTGGATACCAGGTCCCACACCTGTACTACACATTTGAACTTAAATATTAAATATAATAAACATAAGATAGTAAATATAATTAACAACGATAGTAAATTATAGTCAGCTCTAATTTTACATTGTACTTTGCTTTTCTGCTTGACTAAAGAGCTTTATAGCCACAGTTTTGGAACTAAGTGCAATAATTAACTTTGTGATAAGAGGCTGCCCAGTTCTCTTGGCCTACATGAAATGACCAGTTGCAAACACCTTTACATGGCTGATTTATTATCCTCCCACTGCCCCCCTTAGTGTTGCTTAGACAGCTCGTTAAATTGAAATGATCGCTTCCAGATGGAGACTTGACCGGTAGAATCCTGAGAATTACAAACAAATATCTCCAAAAAGAACGTCTATGCCTGGGGTTTATCTTAATTAGACTCAGACTGTTTTAGAGATATTTTTTACTTTAATAAGTGCTAACTAATACTTCTATGAAGTAAGGCTGCATTACGATTTATGGTTATGGTTTAGGTTTAAGTTAGCGTCCTGGCCATTTAGACATTAATTGGGAATTATAGAAACCAAGAGAGTGCTGTTTTGATAAATACCCTTTAAAAATCCCATAGCAATGAATGGAGAGAGGCTGTATTTCACTCTAGTGGACTGTGGTTATCTCTAACTTAACTCTTTGATAAATATACCCAATAGAGTTGACATTCATGACCACACTTGAATATTGAGATTCCTTTTGTTTGTGGTGTGAAGTCCACACTCCCAGCATATTGTGCTGCTGACATACCTGGTTTCTTTAGTTGTAACAATGCTAGTGGTGATCTCTGTCAGATTTTCACTCAGTGTCCGGTTGTCCTTCAGCCAGAAGAGCCCAGGGGTGGGATACGCATGCAGGTTTACTATAAAGCTCTTCACTTCGTGGAGATTGGCAAATTCCTCCGATCCAAACATGGGCTCCAGGTCAATGAATCCCTTTTCTATATACACAAAATTGACACTGATCAGAGGGTGAGGTTGTAAAAAAGAATGTATTCAGCACTATATATGGAATATATACTGTACATTATTTCTTATTTACATCCTATCTGTTACATGGACACTTCCCAAGGTCCCTAGCTTTACATATTCATTGACCAGCTCTTACCATGAACTGTTATGTTTGTCTTCTTGACTACCCGGTTATCGAGGGTTGCATGTATAACGGCGCACTCGTACTCTCCCGAGTCTTCTGTAGTGGCATTTGCGAGGGTTAAAGTGTACACCAGTCGCTGATACGGAACCTTGCTTTCTTCGACATTTCTAATGCCAACCCCTCTCTTTAATTACACAAAAAAGAAAGCAATAAAGAGAATTAATATATTAAATAGAAACATCCACAGCACAAATGTTATGGAATAACTCTTTTAAAAAGCAAGGCAATATAATAGCATACACAGGTATGGGATCCTATATCCAGGAAGCTGTTATCCAGAAAGCTGCAAATTACAGAAATCCCATCTCCCATAGACTCCATTTTAATCAAATCATTGATTAAATCACTGATTATAATAATAAAACACTATATCGGGGGAATGTAATAAAAATCGCTAACGGAAAAACTATTCGCAATGCGAAAAGTTATGCCTTTGCGCGAACAAATTTTGCTTTGTGCGAATTTAATATAGCTTTTGCGAGCCCGGAAACTGTTTAGCGACCACTTCCGACAGTGAAAGACCGTTTGCGAATTTTATAGTTTGCGCCAATGCGCAGTCAATGTAATAAAACTTCTTACTGAAAAAGTCGTTATGTTTGCTCCAGAAGATTACGACACCTTCAAGCACTTCTTATGAGTGCGCAATTAAAATTCGCAATGCGCAATTAAAATTCGCAATGCAATAACAGTTTAAGGAACAATATTACATTGCGAGTTGTGGATTTTTAGTCTTATTGGTGCGAATTATTTTGCTCTTTGCGACTTTTATTACATTCCCCTGTAATAATAAAACAGTAGCTTCTACTTCATCCCCACAAAGATAGAATTAATCCTTATTGAAAGCTAAATGATTCTGTTGGGTTTAATTAATGCTTGAATGATTTTTTAGTTGACATAAGGCATGGAGATCCAAATTACGGAAAGACCCCTTTTTCCGGGAAACCCCATATCCCAAGCAATCTGGATAACGGGTCCCATACACCGGTACCAATTCTAGTAACCCATAACAACCAGCATGCAAATCAGTATGTACAGTTTACTGAGCTGCTGTTTGAAAGCAAATATCTGGTTGGGTTGCTATAGGTAACTAGACTTAATACTCATTTTTTCCTTTCATTTATCTCCTAGACTTTACAATACAGTATGTGTATTTGTTATAAATATTAGTTTACTTTTTATGGTTTCAAGTCTTTTTTCATAAACAGCATATTGTTAGGGTGGGATTAGAAAATAATTGGCCCTCATTTGACAGTGATTTACATTAAACAGGGTTGTCAGTTTTACAGCATTCCAGCTGTTGTTCAATTACAATACCCAACATTATCCCAACAGCCTTCCCTTGTCAGTGAGATATTGTCATTTCTGTCCTAGTCTTTTATTGTGCTTTAGACTCCAGATAAGAGAATACGATCTTGTTTATATTTAATGGCATATTAGACCATAGCAACATGTTTTCTTTCAAACACATGGCCATTAAATGCTGCTCTACTGCTATGGGTTTTTAGACCTGGTGCAAATTATCAACCTACCGTATCCAATCAGATGTTTGCTTTTAATCAGCCGAAGGGTAAATGTCCCCTGCTGATTGGATGCTATGGGTTAGGTGCAAACACAGCATTGTTATGGCATTACCACCATATGACATATTCTGTGCAACACTATTTAATAAGGGTAATGAAAACTGTATCTACACTTTATCTGGTTTCCATAACTATTATACCTGTTTTCCTGGGTAGGTCCACTTCAAGTCTACCACCTCATTGTCCAGCACAATGCAGTCAATAGCAATGGTTTCCCCAGCTCTGAACACAGTCTTGGGGGCTTCCATCTCAACTGAAATGTTGTGAGTTGCTAGAAGAAAATCAATGCATTTAGTAAAGACATATCTGCATTCTTTAGATGCCTCGTTCCTGCTTCTACAATACATAGACATACTTATATACGTGCTAAGCGTTAATTGTTTATTATATGTGTTCCTGGGTTTGTGGTGTGTGTCTGCACGTGTGGATTGTGTGTTTGTTGTATGAGCTTGAGGGATGAGTATGTAAGTTTCATATAAGTGGTTTAGTTACCTTTCCATGTCTGTAAAATGTAAGGTTCTGTCTGATAGACCATTTTGTTGGAGGTTGTTTCACAGATGTACGATCCTGGGGGGAAATTTCCGGCAAACCCTTGCTTACTGTCATAAAAGGCGAAGACAGTTCTAGAACTTTCTATATTTTTCAGCATCACTTCGCTTGAAGGGTCAGTAGTGCGACAAGGTACCAAAGCAGACTCATCTTCCTCAACCACGATAATATGGTCAAATAACCCAGGGGGAGCAAAAGGAACATTAGGATCTGTGAAAGATACAAAACCAGAGGGTGATTATGTCAATCAGTTGAATTCCAGTTGTGGTGAGGTCTGCAGGGTTCAGAAACAGTTGGGCCTCTTAGGGTCCACTATAAAACCTGTCATCCAGGGCCCACTCTCAAGTCAGTTATATGGAGACAGTGGTAAATGGTTACATAGGCTTCTGGTAAAAAACAAATAAGAATTTTTCCAAACTGGGACCTATCAGTTCTCTGTAAGGCCAGTCTAACCCCGTTCAAGGAATGTTTGCTCCATGACTAATACAGTAAAACATGTGCTTTTCTGCATTCTGAAAATTGGCCATAATGGCAGCTATATTGCTTTGTGTGCCAACAAGGAAAAATACCCTGTCTAGTGAAAGAGCCTCATACTGAACATTTTATTACAGGCCAGCAATCTACTCCCTTAATGACAAACTGTTCAACTGTTCCCATATGCAACTCCAAGACAGTGTCGCACTGGGATGCCAGGGGCCCATCAGAACACCTTAGACTGGGGGCCCACTTTCCAAACTATTATTCCTCCTCTCCTCACTCAACCTCTTTATTCTTCTAGTCTTTTATCTCTATATACTATACTCAATGCTTCCATTATTAAGCCTCTTAAAGAAATAGGGAATGGCCATAAAAGAGGCCAAATGATTAGAATCAAAAGGCCCACTGACACCTGGGCCCACCGGGAGTTTTCCTGGTATCCCAGTGGGCCAGTCCGACACTACTCCAAGACCATTCTGTACATTCCATTAACAATACAAAAACTTGCAAGTCAAACCCAACCTTGGCGGTTCCCAGCTACAACGAACTTAACTAAAGTCATCTGAACCTCAACACAGGCTACCCAGAAACTTATTAAAATAGGAAATCAGAAAGTTTCCAGTTCAATTCAATTTTGTTTATAATTTTCACTGGGTTTCCTAAAATTCATTTGAACAAATAAAGTGAGCAAGACAAACCTGGGACATAGATGTAGATATCTGTGCCTTCAATCTCACTCTCCTCAGTCTGGGTGTGATTGTGGTAGCAGGTGTAAAGTCCCGTATCAAAGGCAGACGCATCGCTCACTTCCAGAATGGACACAAAGAGGCCGCTGTTGTTTTCTTCACTTCGAATGACTACATTTTGCTTCTCGGGATTGGAATTGGGGTTCTGCCAGCTCACCTCACTTTCGCCAGTGCATTTTAGTGTAAAGGAGGAGTGCAACGCCTGAACCAACTCATCCTTGTCAGGAAATATGGTGGGCAAAGGATTTTCAGCAAGAATTGCCCACGGACCTGTGCCATAAAGGAATGACATTATTGAGAATTCTATAAACTTAGAACTAGGTTTCCAATTAAGAAAGAAAATCTATTGTAGTTAAAACTACTACTAAGAATATCTGCTGCCTCCTTAGAGTGCAATATCTAATAGAGCATGTCCTCCCACATGTGTCCCCCCCAACCAATAGTACAAGGAAAGTGAGAGAAAAATTGATAAACTCAAGATGAACTCAAGAATAATGTAGCATTAGATAAGTTGTGTGGCTTGAATAAGAGGTTTATCAGAAGTGTTATTTGTGGTGCCCCTATTGGGCATATTAAGGAGATGCATCTAAGTGTCACCTAAAAGCTGTCAGTCCTGTGGCTTGGTGGGGGGCAATCTTTTGTCCTATGATCAGGGGTGTAACTAAAGAGGAAGCAGACCCTGTGGCTGCAGGGGGGCCCAGAAGGTTTAGGGGTCCCATGAGGCCCTAATTCATATCCAATGTAAATAAATATTGGTAAAACAGGTCATCCATTAGACATTTTGTGGGCCTAAAAAATTATTTGCTGTAGGGCCCAGCATTATCTAGTTAAGCCATTGCCTATAGTACTCTGAATTTACAATGAGTCTTATTGGTAGCAACAGAACAAAGACAAATTCAGCCCAATATTTCTATCTTCAGTCATCAATGAATGCAATAAGAGACTGCTTCTCTCCTCCTGCCCAGTACATGTTATGCCTTTAGTACAAAGTATCTGTATCAAAGTGGCATCTTCATCCATAAATCCATTTTTTAAAACATTGTTTTAATCTTTTCAAAATACACAAATCATTATTTTCACACTGTTGGACCGTAAGGCCAGCCATGAGTCTTGCAAATACTATGACTGTGCAGCTGTATTACATCCCAGAGTGTAACAAAAGACCATCTGTAACAACATAAATACAATAGAAGTATAGAATCTTACCTATAATCAGGAGACATCCCAAAATAAGAGATGCCCTCATGGCAGGCATCATGGACCGTAACAACTACACAAAATACAGAGAAAAAAAATGGTAAATCAATAATATGTTCTGATTTCACTGCAAAATTAAAGATATAACCCCCCACACACACACAAAAAGAGTGAATTTCAAGCAACTTTGCAATATACATTCATTATAAAGTTACATTGTTATTAAAGAACTTGTAAATGTTATTGCTATTGAAAGTAGTATTGCTTTATCCCTTTCTGCACTGCTGGTTCTGACTCTGTCTTGTCACATGCAGCGGCTCTGCATGCTACTTCTCAGCTCTGGCTTTTGCAACGTTATTTCAGTACCAGCAGAAATCGGACAGACAGACAACATTTTCAATAGCAATTACACGTACAAGTAACATTGCAACCAATGAAAATATGTATTGGAAAGTGGCTTTGAGTTACATTCTCTTTGAATTGGCCAAAATGTAATTTTGGGGAAAGTGAATTACAGGTATAAGAACTATTATCCAGAATGCTAGGGACCCGAGGTTTTCCAGATAAGGAATATTTCCGTTATTTGCATCTCCATATATTAAATCTACTTAAAATTAATTTAAACATTAAATAAACCAAATAGACTGGTTTTGTTACCAATAAGAATGAATTATATCTTAGTTTGGATCAAGCACAAGGTACTGTTTTATTATTAAAGAAAAAATGAAAATCGGTTTTAAAAATTAAATTAATTAATTATGGGAGATGGCTTTCCTGCAATTTGGAGCTTTTCTGGACAATGGGTTGCTGGAAAATGGATCCCATGCCTGGACTTAAATACCGGGGAAAAAATAACAGCTTGACAAAACTATTTTTACAAGCAGCATTTTGTAATGTAAGTCAACAGTGTTTTTCTGTACTCTTGTCTTTTAGCTTTCCCCAAACGGCTGCAAATGCTTATATAGCCTTATAGATTAATTACAGTTATCACTCCCCAAATGCTTTGCAAAATCCTCCATTACAGAGCTTATGGAAGGACACACCTCAATACAAAGCGGCAGCCCACACAACATGTACAACTAGTTACATTTTGCTTTAATCTTCTGGGCTCACACCTTCAATAAAGTGATTTTTATTCTGCATTGTGCAATTTTCCATGGAGGGAGAATTAGTATGGTTTGTCTCTTGCACAGTATGTTTCTGGGTTTCAGCAGGAATGCGACACGTAAGCCGTTATGCACACGAGAGCCAGGATGTTACTGTCATAGGCACATATGGGACATCTCTTACATATCTTACAGCATTCCATTAACCTCGCCCAGCTTTGGCTCTATATATAATATTTAAATATATGTACAGACATGCATATGCATCCTTCTCTCAAACATCAGCAGCATTTATTTATATACTGCCAGCACATTACAATAACATAATAAACAAGGGTCTTACAATAAATTACAGTATAAAAATAAGATTGTTCATAGGAGCTTACACTCTAAAGGACATGAACATCAGTCAATTATTTGCTTCTGTTACATTTCATGTAGAAAACCTCACAGACATCCAAATATACAGCTATAGTAAAACAAAACTAAAAACAACAAGTATCTATAACATTCCTTTAATGCTTTGTATCTTTCTCAGGAAGGGGCAACCTAATGCCGTCCACTACAACCCTGTTGAATCTGGTAACTATGAAGTTACTATGAAGTTAGCTTACAGGTGTTGTCAACCTTCAAACAACTAGTTGTTTTCAGATAGATCACCAGAAATGATGACATTTTCCAAAGACTTTCTATTTTCTATGTGTCACCGTTTTTCTAATATTGAAGTGTAAAGTGTCATTTTTCACCTTCTAAAGCAGTTCGGGGGGTCGCCGACCCTGTAAACTGTTCTAAACTGATACATTTGGTTGATACATTTCTTATCTTTGTCCCTGCTGAGCAGAATCTCTGGGTTTCATTAAAGGCAGCTGTTAGAATTGATACAATAGTTGCTAATACTCCAGAGATGCTGCTGAGAAATGTATCAACTAAATGTTGCTAAATTGTAACAATTTAGAGTCGGCACCTGAATAACTGAGTGGGCAGACTCAAACACCAGAGACAGGGACATCAAACCTTAAACTTAGATTTTGGAAAAACAATAAAAAATAAATAATGGAAAGTAAATGAAAAAAGTCTATTTCTGGGGAACAATCTGAAAACAACTAAACTGAAAAAAAGTGTTTGGAAGGTGAACATTAAGTCCCTAAAAAAGCCAGTGAGCAGTTACATAGATAATACAATTGATACCCTCTACTTCATGGCTTTCTTAGATTGTAAGCTCTGTGTGACATTTGCTTCAAGTAGTCTCTCAATACCCGGCAGCTGACTTTTGGTGTAACTGTGCTCAGTATTAATAAGCACTCGCTTGCACTGTTGCATGTATTATTAGAACTGTACTGTCGCAGTATTCAGTGCTGTGCAAGCATACTACTGGGATGAAGCATCTTCTTGCAATAGACAGAGCCTACAGAGCAATAGGAGTGGTGCATACTTCTGTGCCAGGGGCTTAACTACAAAAGAAGCAGACCCTGCACCTGCAAGGGGCCCAGGAGGTATAGGGGCCCCATGAGGCCCTAATTCATAACAATTACAATAAATATTGGTAAAACAATTCAAACTCTAGAATTTTTTTCGGGCCTGAAAGATATCTTGCTGTGGGGCCCAGAAAAACCTAGTTACGCCACTATTCTGTGCAGTTGGTCGATATTAAAGCATTCATTTTCAGAGGCGCCAGAATGAAGAGGTCATGCATTATACAGTGAATAAAGTACGCCCTCTTGTAAAATATAAGGATATTATAAGTTACCGAGGAGTTCCATATAACCATAGAACTGTTTTTATAGAGGTCATGGAATTCCAAAGTGACTTCTAATATCCTCATATTTTGCAACCAGAGGTACTTTATTTATTATAATACACAAGTTCAGTGAGTCATGTGACAGAAATGGCATCACTAAGCTCGGATTATAACCGATGACATCACTAAGCACCATTTATAAGGATATCATTTACAGGATATTCATGGCTCTTGTGCATTATATGCAGATTTCAGTGATAATTGAATCCAAGGCAAATACTTCCCAGTTTCTGTTAGATCTTAAAGCTGGGAGCAAATGTGGAAAGGAGCCGGTTGTTGCACACATGGTGCTTATTTCCAAAGGGTTCCATGGTAATTGGTGCCATGTGCTAAGATGCACAATCTCTCCCAACAAAGGGAAAAATTCACTTCAAAGGGACGTCACCCCCCAGACTGACTGCATTTTATCATGTTTCAATCAGTCTGCTGTGCCCTCATTGTACTGATGATACAAATTCTCTTATCTGGCAACAGAATATCGGAAGTGGGCATTATCGTACCAATAAACTAGCTGGAATAAAGTGAAGGCAATCAGTGGTAACCCTTAGAATGCCAAACTGTGACGATGCCCCTTGCAATGACAACGGAAAATCATTTTGGATCAGTAGCCCCATTGACAGAGATTGATGGAGAAAACCAGGGGTTCCCTCCAGCTGTTATTGAACTAAAATTACACCCAGCCTTTTAATTAAAGATATAACACATTGTGTCGAAGTAATGTAACCTGTATAAAAGCACTCACCCTGCAGCCTTCTTATTATATAGCCAGTCATAACTCATATCTCACATGTGATAGCAAGACTCAGTTCCCTCTGCAGCATCATTCTATCCATTTAGATATTGGAACTTACAAATATCAAATAGGAAACCTCAAGCGTTTGTAAATTTCACTCATATAAAGCTATATTATGGGGCGTCACCAGTTTGGATCTTTTATTTCCTAAATAACAGAATACCACAGAATATTTTATTATGCCACGTAAGTATTTCCAGCAAGAAAGCCATGCGTCCAGCTGTGTACACTAGAAGTAGCGTGAGAGAAATACTACACAGAGCCCACTAGAGGTCACTGTTGTCCTTCTTCTTTCAAGTGCTATGAAAGCAAATGTCCATGGCTGGGTTGGTCACTGGAACAGCTGGGTATTATAATTTACTAAATGATAAGCCAAATAATGACTCCACGGATAAGACAACAAACTGAATGATTACATTGACGCCAGCTGTTGTCATTGATGCTAGAGGCAAATCACACGCATTAATAATCCATCAAATGTGTAACTGTACTGTATGTACACTTGTTATGCACAAAACTGCATGAAAGATATTAGTCTGTGCTACAGAGACATTTTATTAAATATTATTATTATTATATTAAATGCTGCTTGCTGGTTTTACAAATGCCGCTGGGTCACCCTGTAACATACATTGCACTGCTGGTGGGTCCAGGGCAAACTACCCCTTGTCAGCTCTCTAACTACAACTCCAGCCTGTGTCTGTTAGTAGGTGCGGGGAGTTGGAGATATAACCAATTCATCTGTGAAATTTCCCATAAGGGGATAATCAGCTCAGCAAAATAGGGTTTCTTTAATTTTCTTCTGCAGGGTCTGGGCAGTTTCCTTTGTTTGTACCCCCAGAGAAAAGGCCAGAGCTGGACTTAAATACAAATAGCCTATTCCTTCCAACCCAGTTCTACCCAGCCAAGCCCTCTGTTACTTGAGCCATATAAAGATTATAAGTGCCCTCTGTGTGGCTTCAAATTCCTCTTTACAATATTCTTTATTTGGGACAATGACAATGTTATGTTACTCAAATAAACGGCGCTAAGCCTACAGGCTTCCTCCAATTACATCTATTAATTCCACACTATTCTCTAATAAAGTGGAACAAATTTCTACATAAATTAAATGGGACATGATATTTAATTTTTGTAAGGTGGTGACATTGTAAACATTCTTTCTTTCTCTCTCATTTTTTCTTTCTTTTATTTTTGTACTTCTTTTATCTCAACTGTCAGTCCAAATTATCTTGAGACTAGGCATGGGGGAAGAGAAACTCCATCTACGAAAACTGATAACCCAATAAAAAGATACCACTGTATATTAAATGATTCTTGTATTCTACATCTAGATTCTGTATTCTCCCCTCACTCGTTTCTTCTGTCACGGTTTATATATCATTTATATCTATCTAGTAATGCTTTTCAATAATGAGCAGATGGGGCAGTCCATTTATTAATGAAAAAGCATTTGTATTAATCCTCTTGAGTTAATTTCTCTATCTCAGTGGGGACCAAAGTATTTAAGTTTGGTGCCAAGCTCTCCAGTTCTCTCCCTGCCTAGGTATTTACCTGCTATTTACCCATTCAATATATATATATATATATATATATATATATATATATATTAGGAGAGAAGAGCTCACATTTTTACAGTCTGGAAGTGTTCAGAATAAATAATGAACATGGAGAGTTTATGAGCTTCTGTGGGCTTTGAATTCTCACAAGAGAGCCTTTATCTGTCCCCCATAATAGCTCCCATGTGGCAGCTGAAACATGGCTCAGACTTCCTAAAGAAAACAAGCTCTATCGGGTAGAATGGCGGGACATTTCCAGTACATATATATCAGGGATAGACAAACTGGAACTTGATGAACTGCAACTCCCAGAGTGCCTAGGACAGTCGAGCTGTAATTTAGCATCAACATCAGCAGCTTTCGACAACCGCTAAGATATTTTTTTCTCTTTGATTGGGGTCCCAGCATTTCAAGCTGTGTCTGGTGCTACCATAACTTTACCCCAATTTGCTGCATTCTTTAAAGATGAACTGGTACACATCATCAAATTCTCTTAGGTAAAAGGGAGAACTATTGTGAGCATAAAAACAATCTGTTAATGGTTCCTAAGCACCACCAGGGGGCAGAAGAGCACTTTGTAGCAATAACTTGTTTCTCGGTCTATAGCAAGGAACTCGGGCACCAGCCTTATCCAGCACACCCCCAGCACCACCCAAACCAATCTGCCTCTTTTTATCATTGCGTCAACTGCCCACACCACCCGGGACAATTTGTTTTTCTTTTTGTCTGTCAGAAGCCACAGTGTTTTCCAACTGGTGCCAATCTGTCTCCCAAATGTATGTTGTTGTGATAGCATTTAGTAACTCTGTTATATTAACCCCCAACCCCCCAGCATTACTATGTAACCCAGTAAAAGAAGAAAATTAAAGCCATGTACCATATTTAACAGAAACCTTGTCTACAAGTTTATTTATGTTCCCTTGATAAAGATTTGGCTTATATTGTGATTCTCTCCTGTCTGGCATTTCAGCTGATATGTGGTTGCTGGGGCAATGGACCTTACCAATAAAAGTAATTAACAATTCTCTCCCGTCCCCCACATTTTTTAAGTTCTGTTGTGTCCTATTTGCTCTCCATTCTGGGATCCCACAAGGTTTTATTTTTACCAACTCATGATCAATACAGACCAGATACAACAACTGCTAAAGTGTTTCAAAAAATGAATGAAGGCTGCAGTGTAACAAGATAAATGCCAATAACATCAAATAACTGTAATTAAAGTTCTTCATTATTATCTGAGTAACTACTGAGATGGGCAATTGTAAAGCAAAAGTGCATAAGTGAGTGTGGGAATTGCATAGAAATGGTGCTGAGCATGGACATTAAATTGGAAAGGAAAAATATAGGAATGAGGCACATGCTCTGTTCCTAATTTGCTGTCCCTCCCATGACATCCCACAACAAAGCCAGAATAGAATTCCTCCAGTAATTTGGGTACCATTGTTCTTTAAGAAGCAGCCAGCATAAGGACTGGAAATATTTGGTTCTACCTATAACAGAAGCAGGGGGGCTCCAGGTCACAATCAGGACCATTATCAGCTTGACTGAGCCCCAGCCCCTTCCTCCCTCCTCTGGACACATCTGGGAGAGCAGTGGGTGGGGGGGGGAGTAAATTGTACCCTGTTCATAATGTTTTCCATACGCCTGGCGTCTCCCCCCTTCTGTGGCAATATGCTGAGGCCACCTTGATGCTATCAGCCTGTTTATATGTGGAGGCAAATGATTCCACCGACTCCCACACAAGAGCCGGCCGCATTCTTGTTTACCAGTTGCTGCCAGATCATTCCACAAACAAGTCAAGCCATTTACTCGCTCCTAGGGAAACTTTCCCTTCCTCAGAAAACATAACAAAATGCATAATGATTATACAAAAGAAAAAAAAAAAGAAAAGACAGCCAAGCAAAAAAAAAAAAGTAACCTCTGACTCAGCCCTGCTTATTTCTAATTAACTGTACATCAGGACTAATTGGATTTGTCCCACTTGCTGATTAATTGGAATTAACATAATGAAAAGAGTAGACTTCATGCTGGGACATCTCTCGCTCCCTGCAGTCTAGACTGGGATACGCATCTTTAGGTCCCTGGATAATGCCATGGAAATGTGAATCCTATATAAACCATAGCAGACACTGTAGGGTTGTGCCAGGGAATTGAATCTCAATCTGCAGATACACTGGGCTCCCTATTGAGTTTTGAAAAGTCTGACTTTGCAATCAGCAGATGTTCTGTTTATCAGCACTCCCTTATCTTATCTAATTCTCTTTATTCCCACATGGGAACACTTCATAGCAGCAGTCAGAAGCATCAGCAGCTTGTGGCTTTTCAGTTGAAACTGAACTACAGTTTACTGCATCCCAGGACACTGTAGTACAACAAGGGCTGCAGAGATCCTGCTGAACTAGAAGCTTATCCAAATGCAAGGATTTTGCAAGACTTTTGTCTATATACAGCAGACACCAGTGATTAATTATTATTACTAATGGTACAATTAATTAAAGTCATTTTCCATACAATAACCACAGCACAGAACCCGAGTATAAAACAATAAAAATGCTGCCTCTGCACAGGAGCCCACCCAAATATGTTCAACAAAACGCACGGAGAGATCCAACGTGTCTGGCCCATGTCTATAGGGGAACTGCCAACATGAGCGAATTCTAAGCGCTCCATCCAAGGGGGGAACTTCTAGGGATAGGGGCCATGAAGTTACTATTCTATGGTGGGAGATAGAGCTTGGGGTTACGCAGAGTATGCGCCAAGCTCTAACGCTGTGCCAAGTGCGCGCGATGATATACGTTTGGCACAGTGGGCGCCATAAAGTTGCATTAAAAGAAGATTTGGCAAAGTGCAGAATTTCCAGCCAGTGAAAGCAACATCCAACAGGGTTGCTGCAGCGATTGGGCTGAGGAATAACTACCTGGCAGCTCCCTTTGTGGCTCCATAAGTGACTAACCCCGGCTTTGACTTGAGATAATTGCTGGGGACAACTGGACATCGCAAACGTGTTGTTGGGAACAAACAAGTGGCCACAAGACAGACAGGACAAATATAAGGCACTGAATGGCATAATAAAAGCCAACAGGGCAGCAGACAATACACCAGTCTCAGCAAATGGAAACAACAGGCGTCATTGCGCGCAGCTCCGTCGCGACTTCACACAAAGGCAGAAATAAATAGGTATATTCTTACCTGTATCCGTCAGGAGCTCTTAACGACACACAAAAATGATTAGGAATTATCCGGTAAATATTATGGCCCCAAATCTCCTTCCTCCCCACCCCCAGAATCCTCTACAATCCAAAATGGCAAAAAAAAACTGCGATTGCCCTAGATTCTTCCAGAGGTACCAGCTCTCAGCTCCAGCAAAGTGAATAGCGACAGAAAGGAGAAACTGCCCAAGGGAGAACCGTCCCAAATTCAGCGATTTTCAGAAGGAAACTTTGCGCTCCGCAATAGTAAATCCTTATTGTACATCCAGCCCGTACAGAGGCGAGTAAAAACCAATCAGGGAGAAGCTTGGCAAGTTGCCCCAATTCCCATCCTGTGGTGATGGCATCTCCTCCAGCTTCAGGATCCTCTTGCTCATCCCTTTCATGGGGAACTCATCCACATATCCATATTGCTGCCAGTGGGTCCACAACTGAGAATGACCCTCCCTGACTGTACAGTTGTGTTTGCTCTGCCCCTGACACTAAATTGGGGTGGGTGTTGGACACAATCAGCACTGCCCAATCCTAACATACAAACCCCAGCTTGCACCTAATACCACCCCAGCACCCCAACACTACTGCCTGCAATTAATCATTTGCACATCCATTGTTTGTTTTGCCTATATAAGCGCAAAGTGATTGCATCTTACCTTTCAATCTGTTAAAGTCTGTAAATCCCAATAAGAAAAATAAAAGTTAAAAAAAAAAAAGTGTTTGCCTATGTGTATATATATATATATATGTGTGTATATATCCCAAGGTCCAGCAGATGTGTCTCCTTCTCCTCTCAGATGCAATAGACTGGGGAACCTTGTAATTGATTCAATGTTCCAGCCAAACCTTCCAAAACTCATCATCTGCCTTAAGTAAATAGCTGTCACAACCCTCCTCCCACTCCTCCACAGTAAAAGCCCCTGCAACAAGAGAAGCCCAGCCTGTGCAACGCAGCTGACTTTTATACTGATGTTGCGCTTATCTAAGAAACCTACAGACTTTTACTAAACTGTACAATATTCTTGGGTCAAAGAGAAGGATCCATCTAAGCACATAACGTTAGGCTGCTCCAATACCCCTCCATATTCCAGGACAAGGAACAGAAGAGCCTGGAGAAGTGTCTAGACTGCAGATTACATGAATATCCCAGTATCTGTGCCCTAGGGGAAATGCATGGTTTTACTTAGGGTGCATTGGAAAGACAATAGTGCTGTATGATTATCTAGAAGGAAATTCATTATTAATGGTCCTATGTATGTATGTATATTTAAATTTGTATAGTGCTTCTTGAGCAATAGTAATAGTAAAAATCAAGGGGTTACTGCATTAATAAGTAACAATAGAGCATTATTAGCAATACAATTCACATAAACATAAAATATAATTGCAATACAGATTAAGTGCTCAGTGTCAAGGAGACATTGGGTCTCATTTATCAGCACTGGGCAAATTTGCCCATGGGCAGTTACCCATAGCAACCAATCGGTGAATAGCTTTTTAACGCCAGCTGCAAGTAGAACAATGAATGCAGCAATTTGATTGGTTGCCATGGGTTAGCGCCCATGGGCACATTTGCCCAGTGTTGATAAATGCAATGTATGATCTCCCATTATAAATCCTGCATCATGTTCCCCTCTATGGCTGCCAGGGGGCGCTGTTGCTCCAAACAAGGCTTTCTGGGGTTAACTCACCCACCAGAGAATTGTTATAATTGCATCCATGTGTTTAAAAACACAGAAATTCAAGTTTTAGTGAGTAAATGACCTGACTCCAACGTGCAGCGCGAAGTCTGTAACAATGGGGGTGGTGGTGGGGTTTTTTTTCCCTCCTAATTTCTGCCTCTAGTTAACCTGTGGCTTTCCAGATGTAGTAAAACTATACCTGTCAACGTCCCAGGACAGCTGGATTTTGCAGTTCAATATTTCCTGGGAAGTCACAATTTATGAATGCTTTAAAGAAGTAGTTACAAATAACTTTAAAACCTTTAAAAATACTTAATTAATGCATTTTTGTGATTTTTTAAAGAAATGTTTTTAAAATATCATCATCGTTTAATGATGTCGCTCCAGCAAGTTACACAGCACAAACAGGAGTCTTACAATAACTTAACAATCAAGGGCTACAGAACGAAGTAGCATCAGAGGGCTCAGCTCACAAGAGCTTACAATCTAAATGTTTCTAAATGTAAAAAATGCTTGGGAGTGTTTGATGTAAATAATCACCTTGGGTTGGTGGCAGATTTTGGGACAGAGAGCAGGTTATTATTTGCCCTCAGCTGTGACTTTTTCCCTCTGCACTACACCACAATCCAAACTCCGGGTGAGTGCCCAGCGCTGCTATTGCTTCCATATGCTTCTGCAGGAAATAATTGGAGCCTAATACATGAACAGTCTATTGACAGGAATGCTAACAGGATACCGTATTCCTTCTATGTGACTTGCACTGACATAGTCAAGAACAAGAGGGAAAGGGGTACAGTAACCCCCAGTACCTAATACAAAAACACAACAGATTGTATATACACATTATACTTCTATAATTATTACCAGTTCTCTTTATATATATGATATCTTAAAATATACGATATCTTGAGTTGATTTCATTTTTTATTATTTGTGGGTTTTGAGTTATTGCACCTCTCCAATCTGTAGTTTCTGCAAACTGGTTGTTAGGCTCAAATTACATCAGCAACCTTGCCTTAAATTGAATAAGAGACTGGAAAATGAATAGGAGAAGGTCTGAACAGAAAGTTGAGTAATAAAAAGTAGCAGTAACAATATATTTGTAGCTTTACAGAGCATTTTTTTTAGATGGGGTCAGTGACCCTTATTTGAAAGCTGGAAAGAGTCAAAAGAAGAAGGCAAATAATTCAAAAACGACAAAAATTAAAATATAAGAACAGTTGAAAAGTTGCTAGGAATTTACCATTCTATGACATACTCAAAGTTAACTTAAAGGAATTGTTCAGTGTAAAAAATAAAACTGGGTAAATAGTTAGGCTCTCTTGGTTTCCACTGATTGGTTAAGAGGCAGTAACCAATCAGTGACTTGAGGGAGGGCCACATTGGTCATAACTGTTGCTTTTGAATCTGAGCTGAATGCTGAGGATCAATTGCAAACTCACTGAACAGTTATGTCCCATGTGGCCCCTCTTATAGTCACTGAGTAAGAGAGCTGAAAAGCAGGAAGTAGTGTTCTGTTCTGTTAGACATCCAGTTACTCCAGCCTTTATACTTTACATTTTTGGCTAACTATATATTATTTTGCACAGCTTATCTATTTACCCAGTTTTTATTTTTACACTTAACTCTTCCTTTAATTTCCCCCCTTTTCCAGAAGGAGCTCAGTAAGGCAGGATGCTGACTTGCTAAACACTTACAGTTTGATATTTTGGTTGCTAGCATTTCTTAAGGTGGCCATAGATGCAAAGATCCGCTTGTTTGGCGACATCGCCAAACGAGCGGATCTTTCCCTGATATGCCATTAACGAGCATGGCTATATAGGGGGTAATCTGAACGTTCGGCCGTATGGCCAAACGATCCGATTACGATGCGCAATGGGCTCTGGCGGGATCATTCAAGTCAAAATCAAACCTGTCCGATTGACCAAACGTCCGATCTCCGCCGGACTGAAAGATGTCGGCACTCACCACACACAATCCGAAAATCGTACGAATCCTTGATTCTTACAATAGGATCTGTGCATCTATGGCCAGCTTTAGAGGCAGCCACTTTAGCCCCTACTGAGCATGCTCCTTAGCTTGAAGCTTTCCTAAAGTCTTTTACAGAACAACTGTTATTATTTCATCCATGAGTTGCTGGCATTCCCCAAGCTGTTGCTGATGAGAAAAACCTGCATCTAATGTAAATTGAAATAGTTCAAAGCACTGGCAACTAGACATAAGCTCCCCATAGACGCAAAGATTTCTCTTGCCGAACGACCGATTTTAGCGAAGTCTAACTAATCCTTCGAAATTATAGTGCAGTTAGTGGGATTCGAACGATCGAACATCTTACGATTTTACGGCCAACATCTGTCAGGAAATTGATCGGCCAGGTTAAAAAATCTTTGTCGGTCCCAGTGCAATCTATCTATGTCTGCAGGGCCAAGCAGGCAGCTCCCATTTGTTTTCCTGGCAAATTGGTCTTTTTAGTTGATGGTCAATTCGTACGATCGTTCCCAGATAATCGTGGTCTCACAATGATGATCGGATCTTTTAAAAATCTCAACATCTATGGCCAGCTTTACTGAGCTGCTACAATCAAAAAGTAAATTGCAACTGGAAAAAAAACAATAATTTGTAGTGTACTATTTAAACAGCAAAGTAAATTGTGTTGTGTAGGTGAACTAGCCCTTTAAATTTGAAACCTTCTTCACTAAATCTGGCCAAACACATAAAGATCCACTCATTTGGGGAGGTCACCTAACAAGCAGATCTTTGCCTGATTTGTCCACCTATATGCTGTGCCAAATTGGACTGATCCTATTATTTGGCTCCAAGTCCAATGATGGGTTCATAAGGGAGGTCTATGCAGGTCAGCGCACCATGACAGGATTACAGATACCTGGAAAAGGTCAGGGAAGAAGTCAGGGAATGCCCACACAAAAGGAGATGAGCTACCAAGGGAATGAACTGGCAGCTTAAATCTGCCCCTCTATGAGCAGCTTTAGTATATGTGTGTTTATTGGGGGTGATCCTAACAAGGAGATGCTGATTTGCTGTTAGCCTTTAAGGGTAAGGTCACACTAGGCGTTTTGGGGAGATTTAGTTGCCTGGCGGCTAATAGCCTCGTCTTTGCAGCGACCAATCTCCCCAAACACCTTCCCTCACTCTGCGCTGGCTAAAATGTAAAGTCGCCGGCGCTAATCACACGAAGCGATTTGTTCGCAAAGTCGCCTGAAGTTTCCTCGTGAGGCAACTTCGGGTGACTTCGGAAAACGAATAGCCACGGCGCCGGTGACCTGGGGAGATTGGTCGCCGCAAAGACGAGGCGATTAGTAGCCAGGCGACTAAATCTCCCCAACACGCCCAGTGTGACCATACCCTAATAGAGATTTGGGATTTGGCAACAGAACCAGCATCCACTCCAGAATTTAATCTCTATTTATGAGAAGCGTCTGTATAGCTTTGTCCGTGTGTAGTGCTGCAGCTGTTGCACAACATTTTTACAGAGACCCTTGCCCATAGAGCTTACAATCTATTCGTTGGCACCTTAGTCACTAACAAACTCGCTAGAGACACTAACACAGGAATCAAACTGAGGCTTTTCTTGTAACTGCAATTAATGTAAATATATATGTATTTTAGTCTAAATAACAAGATAACCCTATAACTGTCAGTGGGATTCAGACTTATAGCTCAAGCTCCTCTGAGGTTGCACACCCCCTGAGCTAATAACAAGGTTACAGATACATACCTCACAACTGTCCTGTTTTGCGGGACAGTCACGATTTTGATTGTTCAACCAGCAGTCCTGGATTGTTACTGAAATGTCCTGACTTTCTCATTGATCTCATGCACTGAACATCCAGAAAAAGATACAAAGTTTCTAAAACTTAATTGGCTTTTGGCAGAGAGCCCAGAATATGTGGCAGGAGCACTTTGATACATTTGTTACAATTTGAGATAAGCAAAGAAACAATTGTAATGATTTAAGAGGAGTAGGTCTCTTGGGGTTGCATCTTAAATGGCAATTCACTTTCATTAGCAAAACTGTAATAACACATAAAACCACAGAAATATGTTCAAACTTTCATAACCCGACAATTTTTTTAAAATGAACATGGAAATTAGGGGGCGTGGCCACATACATGGGCAGGGTAAAAAAATTGCTGTACGCCACACAAGAAATCTTTTTGTCCCTCCTTCTATTTGCAAAATGTTGGGAGGTATGCAGATATATTTAAGAAAAAATTCTGTATTCACTATTCAGCCATAGCTCCAAAAGTATCTGGGTAAGCATATGTGTGCACCTTAAAGCTAAAGCTGGCCATAGACGCACAGATCCTATCAGATCAGACAGGTTTGATTTTGATCCCGCCGGAGCCCATTGTGCATCATAATCTGATTGTTCAGCCATACGGCCGTACGTTCAGATCACCCCCGATATAGCCATGCTCGTTAATGGCATATCGGGGAAAGATCCGCTCGTTTGCAGATGTCGCCAAACAAGTGGATCTTTGTGTCTATGGCCACCTTAACTGTAACTGACCAAAAAATCTATGGTCTTACAGAAGTATTGAGAACAAGCATTCCCTCCCCCCCAAATCTCACCCATGCTGGGCTCCAGGCTGTGCCCCACCAGCCCCATAGTTTAAGTGACAAATACCTCCCCGTGCTGTGTATCTTTGTGTTGCACACACATTGCAGTGCAGCATTGTCTGTGTGGTTCTGTCAGACTTTGGCTGGAACTTAAAGCAGGTCTGGACTGGGAGTCAAAATAGGCCCTGGCTTTCCAAGTACACAGAGGCCCAAATAGTCCTCCACCAGCCCACTTAATAGTGTCTATGGGACCTTACAGCAGCCCCTCTGGCATTTGCCAGAACTCACAGATTGCCAGTCGGAGCCTGACTTAAAGACATAGGTCCAGCCAGTTTGAGATTACGTGACTAACAAATTTAAGGGTTATTTTTTTTTCTTCCAACTATTCTGTGGTATCACATGAACCAGTCATTTCATAAAATCAGATAGGGGTCAGATAAACTGAGCAGAGCTCTCAGGCCTTGTCCCTGTAATTTATAGGGATCACGCAAATCAGCCAGAGGTCGCCATGAGTTAGCTACCAGGAAACATGCGTTCAATCATTCATCATAGCAAATCAAGCGCAGATAATAAACAATCATCCAGAGGGTCACACAGACGCAAACGGAGTATTATTATTCTTTCATTTTATATGTTTGATTTGTCTTATCAGCACTGAAAAAGTAAATACCTATACACTGCATATGTTCTGGGTAATAAAGAAACCATATACTGATCAGTTAATATTGATCTCCATGTGTTTTTTTTCTAATGATTATATACTTTTTGGGCAGGGCCCTCTTTACCTCTTGTATCGGTTATTGCCTGTTTTGTATGTAAATCCTGTATGTTCAATGTATTTATTGTATAGCGCTGAGGAATATGTTGGTGCTTTATAAACCATGCATTCAATAAGTATATTCTTAGGGGCATCATTTAAACTCCCTAATACAAAAATATTTCTGGGCCTGTACCCAACTTGTAAATCTCTCAGTTAAGGCCCAGGTCAAGGCAAATAGTCCACGTCTGGGTCTGGCACAATATTGTAATATTTCATGATCTAATAGGAATATGAACTGTAACAGTCCAATTAAAGGGTATAGTATCCTACTTTTTCCTTATTGGACAGTGGCACTGTCATTGCGTATATATGTAGAACCTTTGCCATTAAAGCTCCAAAATGTAAATTAGGGGCCACTTAATGGATGTGTATTTTTTGTGTATTTTTTGGTAAGAATATGGATGTAGAGTAATCAAAACCCCTGGTTAAAAGAAAAAGAGACCAGTATGGAATGGTTTAAACATTCTATCCAACATGGACCCACACCCGCCTTCCCCCTCCGCTTATAGACCCACGCCAGCCCACCCCACCGATGATGTCTCAAAAGGGACGAGTCGGGGCAGGCGCGAGTCTATAAAACAATGTTGTCGGCTTGAACCTGCCCGACCCACGAGTCCCGTGGTTATCGGCCGGCCCACACATCACTACTGGACATATGTGTATCATATATAAATATCATGTAGGGAGTGACATATTAACTATCAGGTTTACCAGGGCAGATTTTCCTGCATTCGAGCTTGTTTCATTGTCAAATTTGCCATTTTATACAGAATAATTTATACATTTTCTAAGGTATTGTCCATGGCTGTAAAGGCCTATGTCAGCCAATGTTTTGAGGGATTCTCTGATCTAATTATCTACCTTGTAAGGACCAAACATGGGGTAGCTTCAGTTTCCCTGTTTGTTAAGATCAATGTATAACAAAAAACATAATTTTTTGTGATTAAAACAAAAAAACAAAAGAAAAAAAAGAATAATCAGCATAAATCCTATTCATTGAACTCGTGTTGAGCATGGGGTATACATTCCCTTTAACTGTTGTTTAATTATTTCAGTTTTCTTGGAAACAGTTGCAGCTGCAGTCAAATCATACAGGGGAGATTGCCTGGTCCCCAATGTGTCTGGGGCCCAAACACGCAGCATCTGTTTGTGGATGGGAGTCGAGGCTTTCTTACACACAGTGCAGACAACAGTAAAGGTTGTAGTGGCAAGAGAGCACCTGCGATAGGAAGAAGGGATTTTCCATTCCATAAAAGTATTTCCATCCCCCAACGGCCAATTCTAATTAACTTTTCAATCTTCTTCATTATTTATTTGTTATAGTTTTCTTAATTATTTGCCATCATCTTCCGATTCTTTCCGGTTTTCAGATGGGGGTCACTGACCCCAGGTAAAAAAACAAATGCTCTGTAAAGCTACAAATGTATTGTTATTGCTACTTGCTTATTGAAATTGCAAACTGGAGAGCTGTTGAATAAAAAGCTAAATAATTGAAAAGCCATAAATAATAAATGAAAACCAATTGCAAATTGTCTTAGGATATCATCCTTTACATCATACTAAAAGTTAACTCAAAGGTGAACCACCGCTTTAATATCCAGCTCACTTGGCACAAGTGAATGAATGGAACTTTCTAGTGGAACCTTTGCATTACTGCCAGTCCAGGCCAGGGTCGGACTGGGCCAGAGGAACATCGGGACAAATACAAGAGTCCTCTGCACTCCCATTATCAATATATTTAAGACAGAGACATTTTGTGCATACTGCTACTGAAAAATGGCTTACCCTTTAAGCAAAACAGGGATTGTTTGTCCATATATTGCAATATATTTAAGCTGACCAACTACGTCAAAGTCATCCAATATCTGGCCAGTCCTAAGCTCAATTTTCCTCTGATTCATCAAGAATTCTATTGCTTCATTATACATTTTACAAAAGTTTTACCTGCAACTTACTTGCTGCTTTCAAAGTAAAACTCCCAAACTTGGCTGCCCTTTTATTAGACACCAGTGGGATCACCTGACTATAGTTGGGAAGGGTGGGAGCTACAACATGGAGCTGGTCACTGCTCCTGTATAACTATAACAAACAAGGGAAAGTTGTGCTCACCACTAATTTTTAAAACCATTAGGCGGGGGTGCAATGAGACTGTGACCACTGTGACCAGAGGAACATCGGGAAAAAACCTGGTGGGTTCTGCCAGCCCAGACCCGAACCCCATTGGCGCTCCCCCAGGCCGATTAACTCCGTTCCTCAATGCACTAAAGGTAGGTTTCATTTACGCAAACTTGGGAGAGGATGGGTGGCAGCGGTCCCTGTGGGGGGGGGGGGTGTGGCTGGGCCCCTGGAGTGGACTCTTCACCCACCAGTCCAACCCTGGTCCAGGCTGGTGGTAGTTCCTTTGTGCCTTCAAATTCTTGAGCACAGTTGTGCAAATCATCAGAACGGGCTAAAGGGGTACATTGGCACTGCCCACAAATTGCTAGGAGCATGTATAAATGCAAGTACTTTTGTGAATAGCATCAGTGCATGTTCTATTTTTATATGCTTGTGTTCATAAATGAGCTGTCTGTTCTTATTCTTTGTCCTGTAACTATAGTAGGAGCAGAGTAGACCTACAACAGGAGCCAGGCTCATTACAGGAACCTGGCATATAACTGTAGGGCTCTGTTGGGGTTGGATTTGTATAAAACATTTCTGCCACTTTCTCAAAGCAGTAGACTAACCCACAATAAATCATTTTATTTTATATTAAGCTTTAATAAACTTTAACTGCTGCAGTTGCTAAAAATTCAAAGTATGTATTTGAGAGCAATAAAACTGACTATGGAACTGTTGCTGCTGCCATTAACCAACATTCCTTACCAGTGACAGTCCCACGACATGCAGTATATTTTTATATTTTTTTTATTGATTTACAGTGTCGGAGAGTAGGAGAGACCAATGCAATATGTAGATCTCCGATGCAGAACAACCCATACTTACATGCACGTATATATAGATATATATATGACAGAAAACACAATTGTAGGACATGAAAGCCCTTTTTGTGGATAGGATAACAAGGGATTTTTAAGTCTAGTGTTGTGCAACAAAAGGGCAAGTCACAGCTTCCTAATGAGTTCTAATAAGTACCACCTCCGAGGGTTTCGGCACTGAGAGGTAACATGATTAGATTAGCATATCTGGGGTTGTAGTGAAGCTTTCATTTGATATGCGAGCCCCTGTCTATATGTCACACACCAGGGGGTGGGCCCCGGAGCCAGATGTGAGGACATAGAACTCTGTGAATGAAAAGAAATGTACTGGCTGCCTCACAGCTACAAATTCCCTCCTGTTTGTAATTACTTGATTCATCTGGAGTCATTTTACAATTCTGCCCCCTCGCAAACATTTATTACAGAACATGGTCCCATACCTGCACAGAAAAAAAAGGAAATCATTGACATGGAGTCTATGGGAGATGAACTTCCTGTAATTTGGAGCTTTCTGGATAACGAGTTTCCAGAAACATCAACAAAGAATAATTGCAAATTCCAGTATGATTTTACCAACCTGCAACTTGAACCCCCAATTCACTCGCAGGTATTAGGCAGGGGGACTTGTCCCTTGGGGGTTGCCATACTGTACAATGGATATCAAAGGGGCTTCTTGTGCTGCTGTCAGACAGTACCGACAAAACTGTGTGGTCTTTTGTGGGGCTGGTGTTGAAAAGTCCTATCAAGGCTCCACAGTTGGAGGGTTTGTGTATTTTCTTGTTATCTGTGCATGTGCCTGCTGCTGGCCGGGGAATATGTGTACCATATGTGCCCTGGGGTGTCTTGGCCCATGCTGCCCTCTGACTATCATAACTGCCTTTGGCCATTTGCTGATGAGTTTCCCCCGCCGATCTTATTCCCATCCCCCTGCTAAACAAGTGTCAAATGAATAGACTCATTCTGAGGTAAAAACAGATGTGACTGTGGGTGTATCAACTAATCCACTCACTACAATATGGCAAAATGAACCAGGCTCTTCCTCATCACATGACTTGTGCACATTTAAACATAATATCAGTACATATTCCTCAGAACTTGTGCCTTGCCCCAAATTGCCAATTGCTGTAATTGCAACTGGACCAGCAAATAACTCAAAAAACACAAATCATAAAAAATGAAAACCAATTGCAAATTGTCCCAGAATATCGCTCCCATTTGAAATCTAGAAAGAGTCAGAAGAAAAAGGCTAATATTTAAAAAAAACTATATAAAAAAAAAATCAAGGCCAATTGAAAAGGTGCTTAGAACTGGCCATTTTATAACAAACTAAAAGCTAACAACATTTTCTTCAATCTGTCGCCTGTCAATGGAGAGCCAGGGAAATGGATCTACATATGCTGATTGGAAAACCCTTCATTGCACTGATGAGTCCCGAATAAGGTCTGCATTTGGGAATCTGATCAGCATACTGCTCTTGCTGTGCTTTAAAGGAACAGTTCAGTGTAAAAATAAAAACTGGGTAAATAGATAGGCTGTGCAAAATAAAAAATGTTTCTAATATAGTTAGTTAGTCAAAAATGTAATGTATAAAGACTGAAGTGACTGATGTCGAACAGAACACAACTTCCTGCTTTTCAGCTCTCTAACTCTGAGTTAGTCAGCAACTTTAAGGGGGGCCACATGGGACATAACTGTTCAGTGAGTTTGCAATTAATCCTCAGCATTCAGCTCAGATTCAAAAGCAACAGTTATGGTCCATGTGGGCCTCCCCTCAATTCACTGATATGTTATTGCGTGGTAACCAATTAGTGGAAACCAAGAGAGCTGAAAAGCAGGAAGTAGTGTTCTGGCTGTTATGTTAGACATCCAGTCACTCCAGCCTTTATACATTACATTTTTGACTGACTAACTATATTAGAAACATTTTTTATTTTTGCACAGCCTATCTATTTACCCAGTTTTTACTTTTATACTAAACGATTCCTTTAAAACCCAGTGGGTGAAGCTCAGTCTTGAGGGTGATCCATGTAAATGGGGCAATCCTGGTCTTCCTTCCCACTAGTATAATGACCAAGAATGGGCCAAATCCCACCATGAATGCTGTATATGAGGTCCCAATTGAGAGTTTCTTCTCTAGAAAGTGGTTCTGTGCAGCTAGACAAACTGGACAAAACTGGTGAGTGTTGGCCAATATGAGGCAATTAGCCCTGACATCAAACAATGCACTTCTTGGAAGCCTGTGAGTACAAAAACTATATGTAAGGTGACATGATACCAGGCATGTATTTGGGTTGGGTGTGTTAGGTTTCACAAGAGCAGCAAGCTCCAACGCAGTTACTAGATATCTATGACATATTTATGATTCTGTATATATTTATGTGATTTGTCTTCCCCGTGTATTCTTTTTATATATATATATATATATATATATTATATATATATATATAGATAGATAGATAGATAGATAGCGATATATATATAGTTTTTTTTTAAAATCGGAACAAGCTGAAATGCAGCTCCTCACCTTTCTTATTGGGTGCTCGTGGGCAAGGCTTAATTTACATACTAAACAAGTTAGCCCCAGCACTCACAATATGTGTTTTTTAAGAAAGTTACAGTTCAGTTGTGCAAGAATATTTTTTCAGGGGGTTATATATTGAGAGTGCTGGGGCTAACTTGTTTAGTATGTAAATTAAGCCTTGCCCACGTGCACCCAATAAGAAAGGTGAGGAGCTGCATTTCAGCTTGTTTAGTTTAAAAACCTTTATATTTTGGGGAGGTGGCTCTCTTCTTAAATGCTCGCTCTCCCAACCCCCGCCTAATGGTGTCTTTGGAAGAGATCATGCTAAATAAAGAGAAAAGCGGGTATGGTCTGTCTCCCCCCAAAGGTAACACTTTCTTTTTTTAACTTAGGATACGACTGACACATGGACACTGCCTGCATCAGCTTATGCATGCTTTGTACAAACTTTGTAACTAAAAGTGTCTTTTTTTAAGAAAGTTACAGTTCAGTTGTGCAAGAATATTTTTTCAGGGGGTAATATATTAAGAGTGCTGGGGCTAATGGGGCTAACTTGTTTAGTATATATGTATATATATATATACCTAGTCCCTTTGTAAAATGTATAATGAAGCAATAGAATTCTTAATGAATCAGATAAAATTGAGCATAGGACTGGCCAGATATGGGATGACTTTGACGTAGTTGGCCATCTTAAATATATTGCAATATATGGACAAACAATCCCTGTTTTGTTTAAAGGGTAAGGCATTTTTTAGTAGCAGTATGCACAAAATGTCGCTGTCTTAAATATATTGATAATGGGTTGAGTGCAGAGGACTCTTGTATTTGACTATATATATATATATATATATATATATATATGTATATGTATATATATGTATATATATATATATATATATATATATATGTATATATATATATATATATATATATATATATATATATATATATATATATATATATATATATATATAGCAAAAAGAACCGCACTCACAGGACTTGATTTGGTGCAAATAAAGTGGTTTTATTCCGACGTTTCGGCTCTAACACTCGAGCCTTCTTCAGGAAATGAACACAGTGCATTATACAATCCAAACATTTAAACCCTATTTTGGCGCCAAAACCTACAACGTGTGACGTCATTGTGTGCTGTATACGTGAGCAAGTGAAATCATCTAAAAAAATACCATATTTCCCAAGCGCCTACATAGTAAGTGTTATATAGTATTACAATGTCTATTTGGTGCAAAGATATAACTTACTACAGTGCAAGCGTGTAATCACAGTAGTGTGACGATCGGTGCTGGTAGCGAGAAAAAATGACAAGTGCAGGTTGAGAGACACTTACCCTGAGGACTAATCTGCAGCCAAAAAGTAGCGATCGCCAATATGTCGCCCTCCTTGACGGTAACGTTCCCACATAGTACGCCGGCAACCTATACTCCCATCGCATCCGTGACTGTGACGTACGCTCAGCGTCCAACCGCTCGTATCCATTCTGTGTCATGTTAGTTACCGGATCGTAAGTCCCGCCTCTGTGTCAGTGCGAAACATCTGCTAGTAGTGCTGTGAGCGTAAGTCCATCCTCCCAGGTATATAGCATCACCTTACTCCCGTTCGGACTGCTAGTCCTGCGCCTGTCGACCCCCATTTTAGCTGAGGTGCTAGAGCCAGGGTGTCGTAATAAAACTCACCCCGCTCGCACCCTTTGCTATTCATCATTATCACCCTAGTATTGGGTCTGGGAAAGGCTTATAGCAGTGGAAGTTTAGGAGGGGAGAGATACATAGCTATTGATCGCACTGACAGTAACCTGACACATGGGGATCTTAAACATTTTATAGTCATTATATATAGTAAATAGTCAAATCGTCCTTAGGTTGTTCAGCTAAGTGGGTTCGTATTACCGTCCAGGGCCTGCCTTCAATCATTGCTGGCATAGTACCCCAGGGCATCGTGTGTCTCAATGTACAAAAAAACTAAAATTTAAAATTTAGAAACACCTATCATGAGAAAATCGCAACATAATAGAGATTGGAAAGACATAGATACTGTTGCAACAACATGTATTACTTGCAATATTTGTAACAGTAAATAAACAGTGTTATATTGATACATAGTATTGCAGACAGTTGGTAGGATAAATGTATGTACATGGAAAAGAGATTGTAAAAAAATAATAACAGGCACAGGACTAGCAGTCCGAACGGGAGTAAGGTGATGCTATATACCTGGGAGGATGGACTTACGCTCACAGCACTACTAGCAGATGTTTCGCACTGACACAGAGGCGGGACTTACGATCCGGTAACTAACATGACACAGAATGGATACGAGCGGTTGGACGCTGAGCGTACGTCACAGTCCTCATCAAATCAAGTCCTGTGAGTGCGGTTCTTTTTTGCTATTTATATTATTACATAACCAGCACCCAGGCAGTTGACCCAGTTTTCGAGTGAGTGCTCCAGCTTGCTTGTTATATATATATAATATATATATATATATATATATATATATATATATATATATATATATATATATATATATATATATATATATATATATATATATATATATATATATAAAAAGCAAAAAAACTTCCGCACACATTGGTCTTGATAAGTGAAAAAAAGCTGGTAGATTTATTTCAACGTTTCAGCTTACAAACTCAAGCCGTCATCAGGAAGGGCAGAGCCTAAAGTGAACATGAAGTTATACACACACACAGGATTCACAAGACCAGCTTTTTTTCACTTATCAAGACCTATGTGTGCGGAAGTTTTTTTTGCTTTATAGATACATATATATATATATATATATACATACTGTATATTGTACTTTTATGCACCATACAGCACTACTGCTGCAGTGCTTTACAAATAAAGTTATATATACAGTACATACATATTTAAGCCAACTCCTTTCTTTATAATTGACATGTCCTTACGATACCTGACCATGGGATGAATAATTTGACCTGCTCAAGAACCTGCAAACAGAAGAGTACATGGAAATTGTACATTTTCATGTCATTTTATTGATGAATGTGCAGCTTGCTTTACATTGTCTGTAGCCCACCAATAAAATGTTTGGCTAATTCTGGCCAATGTGTTTAGTCCTGATCCCCTCAAAAGAAAATTACTGGCAGCCCAGTACTAGAGAAATGGATAGATAACAGTTTGATATAGAGATAGATAGACTGTAAGCACAGGCAGCTTTCTATGTATTGTCCTCTATTCCTATGTATTGTGTGTTGTGGCCCGAGCAGGTCAAGGGTGCCATACAAATGTTAGAAGTGCACCTATTAAACTGGCCAGGGCACCAATACACAAACAGGCAGACTGTTCCACACAGCTTTACCCATCTATTTATGTATCCCCATCACAGCTGTGAGAGAAGAGATCAAAGAATCCTCTGATTGAGGTTTGGGTAAAGTAAAAGGTTCTCTAGTCTGGCTGCTCCTAGCGAATAATAAAGTTATAATTTACCCTCATTACTACTAATGTGTCTAGACTGCTCTGTAAGTGAATGCTAAGCCATTTAACATTGAAGATGCAGAAGCCGATTGTATTTTATTTTCTGGCATGATAGGATACCTTCTTCTAGCACTCTTTTGTAGAACTACTTATCCCTGCAGCCCCTATGTGCCATGGCTGCTTTTGTTTTTTACACGTACTCCGGTAAAAGGTTAAAAACACGTCCCACTTAATCACATTGAAATGAGAGGAAAAATTAACATGAATATGCAGTTCTATCAGGTTTCTGTATTGGAGCTAGTACAGCTCAGTACCTAGTGTGAGCTGCCTCCTACCTGCTCTGAACAGGCTACAAAGCAGTGGAAACTGAACAGGCCAAGGTGCAAAATCTGCACTGGCTTTTACTGGTGAACTTACTGGTGAACAGCGCAGCGTTTGACGTGAGAGCTCTGGAAGTGATCACAGTGTTGTTCTCTAGTCTATAGGGAAATGCTACTGCACCCCTGCTATTATCCTCCTGCTTCATTCTGCAAGCCTTGTTTGTTCATTGCAATCACTTGTTTATTGTAGGGTAATGTTCTATATTAAAAATAACGGTGATGATGGTGCTAATTAGAAACAATGTAATTGACTGCACTGTGTATTGATTTCATGCACTGGCATGCAATTTATGTATGATGTCTTCCAGGGTTTTGTTTTAAGGGGGGTGGTTCAATTTTATGTTAACGTTTAGTATGTTATAGAATAGCTAATTCTAAGCAACTTTCAATTGGATTTCATTTTTTCTTTTTTTATAGTTTTTACATGTTTTCTTCTGACTCTTTTCAGCTTTCAAAAAGGGGGTCACTGACCCCATCAAAATAAAAAACACAAATGCTCTGTAAAGCTACATATGTATTGTTATTGCTACTTTTTATCACCCTCTTTTGTTCATATCCCAGCCCCTTATTCAAATCAATGCATGGTTGCTAGGGTAATTTGGACACTAGCAACCAGATTGCTGAAATTGCAAACTGGAGAGCTGTTGAATAAATAGCGAAATAAATCAAAAACCACAAATAATAAAAAAATGAAAGCCAATTGCTTTCAGAATTTCACACTCTACATCATCCTAAAAGTTACTATAAAGGTGAGTATAAATATGACAAAATCTCTTGTACAAGTGGTGCAGTTTTCTTTCCTCCTTAAGAAACAAATTACAGTACACCTCTCACCCTATGGTTTATAAATGAGCAAAGTAGAAGTAAAACAATAGAGGGTTCAAAGGTGTAAACGGTACATTTCAGTAGATACATTTATTTAGCCCCAAGTCACCCAACTCAACATGGAATAGGCAAACAGACCAACCAGGGAACTTTTAATTTATCACAGTCTATAGTTACACCCATGGTGTTATAGTTGAGTGTTGAGATGTAGTTTGCCATAGATTGTAGGTCTCCTTGGAATATGTTTTGGAAGTCATGATAAATGTGGTGTCTCTTGTTGTCCCGCCCCTGATTTTTTAAAAACCTTCCTAAACAAACATATTAGATCAAGGGATTCTTAAGCTTTGAGTAATGTAGTACTATTTACCTCAATTCTAGCTAAATTCTATTCTTTAAATTCTCATAAATGTACAAATAGTTTACGAAATAATGCTTTGATTAATAATACTGATTCTATTTGTTATCATAATTATCGTCATCTTTATAATCATTTTCATCTACTGAAATAGCACAAGCAATTTACTCAGGGGTTTGCAATAATATTATCAACAAACAAGGTTTGAAACAGAAGGACTAGGTACCCTGCTCAAGAGCTTGCACTCTACAGGTTGTGAGACGCTATTCGTCTTATTTTTACTTTATTAGCCAGTAATATGTTTTGTTTTATATTGTAAGCTCTTGAAAGAAGGGTCCTTATAACCTATGTTTACCCATTAACCCTTGTTGGTTAAAAATTATTTTATTATAGACCTTACAGCTGGGGACAATGTACAGCAATGTGGGCCCTACTCACTATAACAGTCAAGAAGTGTAGTAGAAATGAGACATATTTATTAAGGGGAGAAGAATGTATGGAATCCGTTATCCAGAAACCCGTTATCCAGAAAGCTCTGAATAAATGAAAGGCTGTCTCCCATACACTCCATTATAATCAAATAATCCAAGTTTTTAAAAATGATTTCCTTTTTCTTTATAATAATAAAACAGTAGTTTATACTTGATTCAAACTAAGATATAATTAATCCTTCTTGGAAGCATAACCAGCCTTTTAGGTTTATTTATTATTTACATGATTTTCTAGTAGGCTTAATTTTAAGGTATGAAGATCCAAATTGCAGAAAGATCCATTATCTGGAAAACCCCAAGTCCCGATCATTCTAGATAACAGGTCCCAAACCTGTATTATCTTCCAAATTCTCCAAACCCTATTCCAAATCCATCGACCAGCTACTGGTATCATCTTATCTTTTATCTGTATGTTGTCTAGTTCATGTCCCATAAAAATACTGTATTGCTGTTTCCAGGTGAAAGGAGCATGCTCATAATCCCGCAGGGACTGGTTGCTTTATCCGTTCCCAGACACTTCCATGTTAACATTTTAAAGGACAAAAGCGAAAAAGAAAAGCCATCAGTGCTAATAATGCTGACAAGATTAGACAGTTCCTCTGCAGCCGTTCAGGCATTTGTACCCACTGGCTGTCCTGGGACTAAACTGTTTGTTCAGCATAATTTGGTTTTGAATAGCAATGATCCCAAAAAAAAGGAGATATGCCCATCGCTAGCAAAACAAGCTACCGTCGGCTGTCTGCAACATACACACACACCATTGTTCTAAGTGGAAGTGTTTTTGTGCCGCTTGTCTTCTCTCATTGGCATTACATGTCTGAAATGCTCTGCTGCAGAGGAAGTATTAGGCCATCCTGTGCTACCCAAATTCATCTCAGGCAGCAAAAGTTGGATTTTCTTTTGAGAAAAAATGAACTGCATCTGGATCATAATCCTATTAGCATATTCTATTAATTCTGTAAGAATTGGTGTACAATATTTTGTTGGTGTAAAATAAATATCTTTTTTTTATTTAATTTTGTGTTTGTGATTTTTGTTTGTACAGATATGGGATCTATTATCTGGAATGCTTGGGACCAGGGATTTCCAGGTAAGAGATCTTTACGTGATTTTTAATTTACTTCGCTTTTTATTCAGCAGCTCTCCTGTTAGCAGTTTCAGAAATGTGGTAGCTAGGGTCCAAATTGCCCTTGCAACGACGCACTGATTTGAATAAGAGACTGGAATATGAATATGAGAAGCCCTGAATAGAAAGAGGAGTCATAAAAAGAAGCAATAACAAAACATTTGTAGCCTTACAGAGCATTTGTTTTTATATGGGGTCAGTGATCCCCACCTAAAAGCTTGAAAGAGACAGAAGAAGAAACTAGGCTAGAGAATACTGGTATCCTATGGAAAATTAGGCTAGAGAATACAATGGGTAACCTATGGGAAACTAGGCTAGATAATACAATGGGTAATATATGGGAAACTAGGCTAGAGAATACCAAGGGTATACTATGAGAGCTATATAAAACAAGCTCCATATTCCCAGATGCTTGTGTGAATATCTAAAACTGGCTTTTTGCTCTGTGCTTATGTCATGTGAACACTGATAAGGATTCCCCTTTCGGCTGAGACATTGCTGGTATGTGCCGTGATAGAACTCAAAGTGCTCCTTATAGCAAAGGATGTAAGAAATCCCTCGTTTTATGAGACCCTCTGATGCATCTTAAACATTTGTGTTCCTGTGTCTGACAATAAGAGGCCATTAGAATATGAGGAAGAGAAAGACTATGACTAAAACTGAAACAGTGAGCTAGGGTAGAGGAGAATGAAGAGCAGAAAGATAAGTGAGTGAAGAGACACAGTGGAACTCTAGAAGGAATGTGGAAAGTAACATTGGAATGACAGATAAGTGCAAAGGAGGTGACACCTTCACAGATATGACTGGTGACAACAAGATAGCTGGGAATGGCTTAGAAAAGCAAATGGAACGGTGTAAGATACTGTCAGGATTAGTAGAGTCCACATATGGGTTTGACTGAGTCTAATGTAAAAATAGATGTCTCAGAGACCTCCATCAGACTACTTCAGAGTTATACGTCTATAAACTTTTCATCTTTGTTCTTCCTTGGTTTGCTTTGTATGCCTAATGGGATAAATGTGTAATGCCTAATTATGACTTTGGTTATTAGATTTCTATAGTAATATGCAGAGGAGCCAAAAGGGAGAAATGGGTAATGTTTAATGTTTAAGTCCTGTCTCAGCATCACTACATCCTAGTACCCCTCAATTTTCAAAAGGCTCAAAAGGGAGGTTTTAGTCCAATTCAAATATGGCCAGAAACACCCCTTCAGTTTTGGGCTAATCAGTGTCTTCTGAATAAAATGAAACATGCTTGCATTGTGTGTATCCAAGAACTGGCTAAGTCATCTTTTAGTGCCCATGGGCCATTTGTCTTCTGTGCGCATTTTGATCTCCAAAGTGGAAATTCATGTAGTGACCCTAAAAATTAATGACCTTGGGGTACCTTGGGCCAATTAATACCTAGGTTCTAAAGCCTCGTTTCTCTGCATCATCCATAATGATAGAATATTTCCTAATATTCCAGCAGGAATGTTTATGGATATGTAAACTGGAAACTGAGACACCCAAAGGTTAGCCACCTGTGCTCTGGGCCAAATGCAGCCAACCCAATCATCTGGCCCCCAGGCCAATGATTGGACAATAATGAAGGCCTACATGAGAGCCAATGCAGTCCTTGCCCAATGGAATTTTCTAACCTGCTCAATAACTACCTAGCCAAAAAAACTGTGTTTGTATTCTATAGATACAGTGCATAACTAAACCATTTTTTTGGCATACAATAAACTTTGCATAGTTATAAATATACCATTACCAATCATGTATGTTACACCCAGGTTTGATCTTGGTTCTCCTGAGCTGTAACTTGCAGTTAGTGTCTTTATAGCTTTAGTGATATTTTTCTGTCCAGTAGAGGGAGATGTAACAGTGGTCATACTTTACTACAAGGCAGTAAATTTATACTCCAACCTCAACCCCCACTAGGCAAGACTCTTTCCAAAAACAAGAGGAATGCTCTGGACATCAATAGGTATAGCAGATAATTTTATACTAAAAACAGCTTTTCTTGTGGTTTTAAGCTGGCCATAGATGCAAAGAATTCCCTGCAATATCGGACGAACGATCGTACGTCCTCATCTCCCGACCTGCCACTAACCATTCAGATCAAACAAAGCAGTAAAGAACAGATCTGCCCCACAGCAATTGTAGGAAAGTTTTTGTCCCACAAAGCTGACAGTGACAGTCTCCCACTTAAGATCGTCAGATCAGCAATACATGCAGAGATTTAAACGTCAGCCGACAGAAATCTTTTAACCGACTGATCGGGATGGCAAGATAAATGTCGGAACACTCCACACATGATCTGAAAATCGTACGAATCGAGGATTCGTACGATCGGATCTTTGCATCTATGGCCAGCTTTAGGCTCAGCCTGGGATAGTCAGTGTCACAACTAAGTTTTTGGGCCACACAGTAATATCATTTTTGGGCAGCCTAAACTTTTTAAAATTTTGAAACTTCTTTCCTAAGTCCCTCTATATTTGCACCTCTGAGGGTAGGGTAGCCCTTGGTTCTCTATTGTCTAATAACCCCTTATAGGATACCCTGTCTGCACATTTTCCCCTAACAGAACTGAATATTTGTTGCCTCTGTTTTCCGTCTGTCCTGTAAAAAAATCTTAATGTTGCAACAATGATCCCTACACCTTGGCTGTTGTTTTACCCTCAGCTCTGCTAGGTCTGCACCAGTTAGAGACAACAGTCTGCTGCAGTAACCAGAACATAAAGGGTGTGGGAAATGCACAGAGAAAGAGATAAAGACGTTAATGAGAATGGCAGTGATCTAAATGTTTATGTTACTGTATCAGTGCCATTATGTAAGTAGCCTGCTAGCCTCCCGCTGCTTTACTACACTGTGTGCCTGCTTTTAAGCCATTTGAAATAACAAATCCCAGGTCCCCTTTCTCTCTTGTTGTTGACATAAAGTGTAATTAGGAGTATATTAGCATTCCTCTTAGGCACTACGACATTTAATAGCAACTACATTACATTATAAGGGTAAGGACAGACGAGGAGATTCAGGGAGATTTTGTCACCTGGCGAATTATTGACACATCTTTTGCGCGACTATCTCCCCGAACTGCCTCAGCGTCTTTTCCCCATAGGCTGCAGCGCATAATCGTCTGCGCTAATGCACACGCGGCGATGGGTTTTCAATAGTCTCCCAAAATTACGCGACTTCGGAAATCGAAGCGCCACTATTAAATGCTGTAATCGCCAGGCGACTAAATCTCCCCGAATATGCCCGTCTGCCCCAACCCTTAGCCTCTTGGAGCACAGGCACCTTGTCTTGTGTCTCTGTTATGATGGCAGGAATGAGCAGTCTTTTGTGACATGCTGAGAGTTGTAGTTCAATGACATCTATAGGGCTCACAACGACATAACTTTTATTTATGCTGTTTGGCCCCGGGCTTAGGGCTAACGTGTTGGTGGGCAAATTGGCTCTTACAGGGCATGCCCAGCTTTACAAAGTTAAGAGCAAATTTATCTAAAAAATTTTCTGTTGATTTCTCATATTTTTTTAAGACTATCTTTATGCTAAGTGCCCCCACTTCCCACTGTTTAAGGGTACAACTACACAGGCATTTTGACATCCGATACCTTCCGTTCCGGCGCAACGCAAAAAAGCCGAGGCGTCACGTCTGATGTGCCGAATCTAAAGTAAGGAGTAGGAATGTCGTACGTTCAGGCCCAGATTTCTGGAGAGGCCAGCAAGGCCCGGACCTAGGGTGGCAGGATTTAAAGGGCGGCATGCTGCCCAACCACACCCACATTGGTTCAGAAATTCTGGGGATGCGAGGAGATGATTTTTTTAATTTCCAGTGCATCAATCCCCATAGCTCTGGTCCCTATGATGAAAATTTGAGCAAATGAAAGGTAGGGGATGGGACAACAAATGACAATGGGCCTAGGGGCGCTTGCTATGTAAATCCAGTCTTGCGTAAGTTGTCGCATTGCTCATCCAACACGATACAAATGTCGAATGAAGACGCAACATGCAGCGTTCGCATCCGACAGTCACATTGAATGCATGCTGCGAAAATGTCCGACATTCCTTTACTTAGATTCGGTGCATCCGACGTGACGCCTGGGCTTCCTATTGTCGCATTGGAACGGAAGGTATCAGATGTCAAAACCCCGTATAGTTCTATCCTTAGGGTCAGGGCACATGCTCAGATTCGGGGAGGCTAGTAAATGCATTGGTTTGAACCTGTGGCCCCCAATCGACTGCAGGGTTTGTTCCCCCATTGTTACTCCGCAGACCCCCTAAGAAACAGAACCTTGCACATGTTGCTTTCTATATGCACATTATTACTAAAAATGAGGAGTAATGTGACCTTTTAGTTCTGTATATTTATCTTTCACTCGCAGAAAGGAAAAATAAACAGCTGAGCCGTTGCACTGGGGGTTTGGTATGGGTCAGAAATACACTGAGCTGTGCCTCTCCTTCCTGTTTGACGCTGTTGGAGGGGGGAACTGAAACTTTTTATCATGAAAACTAAAATTCTGATGTTTTATTGTAAATTGTTTTTTTTTTTTTAAAAAAAGTGTCATTATAAATGTATGTAATGCTCTCCTTTCTTTTGTGTTTAACTATGCAAGTAAAGGCATAACTGTGTGTCTGCAGATTTATCAGGGGGATACTGAAACATTAAAGCACTCCTACTTCATCAATAACAGAGCTTATAACTCTCAATTCATTAGTTAATAAGCAGTCACTAGGGGGCAGCAGACACCAAGCAAGCCTTGGCCCACAAGCCCAAATAATCACTGCCTATTAGCAGTTCTTTGGTGAGTTCAGCATTTTCAATCCATATTTAATTAATATCTCTACATGAATCTAAGATCACAGAGCTGCATATTCCCTATTACTGTGTACCTAAAAATAACACAGGGCTGATTAATGTAACACGATACAGACCCCCAAAGCATGTACGGGGTGGGGGGGTTAGTGTGAGTCAGCTGCAGGCTTGTGTCACACATGTAACATTGCACAACTCTCACCCCTGTTTCCTGTTACACAACAATGCCTCTTAAATTTTACTGGGAAGTAACGGGATAAGCCAAAGTTGCCGGCCAAACACCAATTATTTGAGACAGTCTGAGGGGTTATTCACCTTTGTATTAACTTTTGGTATGATATACAAAGTAAAATTCTAAGACAATTTACAATTTGTGTTATGGTTTGGTTTTTTATTTATTTAGCTTTTTATTCAGCAGCTTTCCAGTTTGCAATGTCAGCAATCTGGTTGCTAGGGTTCAAATAACCTTAGCAACCATGCACTGATTTGACTAGGGCCTGAATAAAAAGTTGAGCAACAAACTGTAGCAATGACAATAATTTTGTAAACTTACAGAGTATTTGTTTTTAAGATGGTCATTGATCCCTATTTGAAAGCTGAGGGTCTATACAAATTAAGAAATGAAGGCCGATTGAAAAGTTGCATCTCTATAATTCTTTTTGGTCCTTGGTTTTAAATACTCAACAAATGCACAATTATATTCTATTGCCTTTGACCAAAATGTATTTAATACTAAAGAGGCCTTTGCAGTAACATGACCCCATTGTAGCAATAGCAACCATCCATACATTTGCTTTCATTACATTGGAAAGATCAAATCTAATCCAACCATGCACATGTCAATAAAATAAAAATTGCATAATAAAAACATGGCTTTTACACATATGGACATTTGTACAGTGTATATCTGTTGTTGCCCATCCATCAAGCTGGAAATGGGTCGGGTAAAAGCGGACCCAGAATTGCCTTGTTTTTCCTTGCCCTAAGCCAGTGGTCCTCAACCAGTGGCATGTGAGCAACCCCATCCCCTTAGATGTTGCTCCCACTGGCCTCAAAGCAGGTGCTTATTTTTAAATTCCTGGCTTGGAGGCAAGTTTTAATTGCATAAAAAACAGGTTTATGGCCAAACAGACATAGGCTGTAGGCTGCTAATCCACATAGGGAAACTTAATAGCCAATCATATCCTTTATTTGGCACACACCAGGATATTTTATCATGCTTGTGTTGCTCCTCAACTCATTTTCCATGTTAATGTGTCTCATGGGTAAAAAAGGTTGGAGGCCCCTGCCCTAATCCATGGTACAGGTGCACATGAATTTTAAGGTCATTGTCAAATTATGGTACAGCGTATGGTGTCACGTTATGAATGCTGAAGCATATTATACAGATAATAACATTATGTCCAAAGATGAGTAAAAATAAAGTGAACAACACAAGCTAGTATAGCGGGGATCTCCCCTGCAAGTTTATTAGGTCAAGTGATGTAACGTTTCGGGGGCGTGTCCCTTCATCAGACATGTCTGATGAAGGGGCACGCCCCCGAAACGTTACATCACTTGACCTAATAAACTTGCAGGGGAGATCCCCGCTATACTAGCTTGTGTTGTTCGGCTAATTTTCTACATATATACGATTGGGAGAGGTGCCGACCCCTCCAGCCAACACCGGGCTTCGACTATCAGGAGAGACTCTGGGGAAATTAGGTAATTATATTCGCTTTAAAAATAAAGTGATACAGCTTATCTGGTGCCACTCACACACACACACCAGCTTTTGCAATAATACGTAATGAACTGGAAGTACTTAACTCTGGTGTAAACTAGAGCACACCCAACACTTCCACAAGCACCTGGTAAACACATGCCGAGGCCACATGTGATTGGTTAGAGTTAAGGTGAGCTATGCACCTGACCCAAGTGACATTTATGGAAGAGTTCATGGAAATTTTCATTCACTAATAGTCAAGTCATGTTGGTGACCTTGAATGATTCCATTGAATAGCATGAGGTTGCCAGAAAACAGATGGGGCCTGATTATTTGCACATGGATCAAGACCCTGTCCCCGCTCATAGAATATCTGAATAGGGCCGGAAGTTTGGATTACTCCACCTGTGTGCCCTCAAGAGGAAACGGGGGCATATCAGGCCAAGACAGAGCAGCAACTAAACCTGTCCATTCATTAATAATGAAATAACACATAAACTGTGTACTACCTGAAGAAAATAGTGAAGGTGCCAGATGCATGACCAAGAAAGAGTGACCTTATAACAAAAAAACCTTATTAAAGAGGCAACATGAGTGTTCAACCTGAGTGCAATGGTTTGTGTCAATCATACTTTTTGCTATTTTTTTAATCAAGAAAAATCTGTGGTTTTTGTTATTTCTTGAGCTAAACAGGGCAAACAAGGAAATTTAAAGTGCTCCATGTTTGGCCCTTGTTAGGAAGAGTTATTAAATTACCAGTATACAATAACTCTCTCTTCCCCCTTTGTTTTGACTGTTTTGTTAGCAGGAGTTCATTATTCCTTATTATTATTATATCATTATTATTATTTCTGTGCACTTGTAAATCATACGTTTCTATAAAACTTCTACAAAATGGTGCTTGCAAGCGGTTTGACTTGCCAATGACCCCTACAAGCCCTGTCGCTGGCCAGCAGCCTTACTATACACTGCAGGCTAAATCCTTTTCCATATTTAAATGAATCCTTCCTGTAAAAGGAAGCCTATATCATGTGCCAAAGGCCAGGGTTCCAGCACACTGTATATTGTAGTAATGATTGCCAGTATGAAATTTCTAGGAGATTTTCAGAAGGGCCTATTTTACACATCAGGAGACGGTAGTTGGATATGAGTGTCCAGATGAAGAGAGAAAAGCAACTCTGCTGAGGATCAGTACTTTCTACCTTTAGTGAGACACATCCTTTCTCCAACAGAAAATAAAGTAGCTTTCTTCCTGATCAGCATCAAGTATTATTTCTACTCGCTGGCATAGAAAATATCATCAAGGGAAAACGTTAGTGATGGGTGTAATGCCACATGCAGGGGGTGAGAGATATGAGTAGATAAAGGCAAAATTGGTGATTATGGGGCATGAATATTTGTAAAAGACAAAGGTAGTCCTGAAACAAATTTACAGGGGGCCCTTGGACATCTAATTAAGCCGCTAGTTACAAAGAACATTATATATATCTTACTTTTGCGATCTTCAAGCTGCAGCCAATGTGGAGAGCCAAAGATAAGTGTAATTTCCAGTTCTCACATCCAACTGATCTTCCCCAAGTGCATTTGTTTATTTGCTGGGATTTAATTGGGCCCAGATGCCGCCAATATTGCACACTTGTTTTCACACAGATGTGGTTTCTGGCCCACCCTTTCTTCAGCAGTGCTCCAAGACAACACTGGCAGAAACATTATGACGGATCATCTTACAAAATTTTTAAGACTTTTTTTTATTCATGCACTCAAGTGAACTGGCCCACAGTTGTACAGGAGCAGGCTTAGGTCTGTGGGGCCCACTGGAGTTTTTTCTGGTGTCCCACTGGCCCAGTCAACTCTGGGGTGAAATAGAACAGGAAAAAATTTGCTAATATTGAGACCTGTGACCCACAGACCCCCCACCTGCACCAATATCTGCATCCACAAGTCCTACCTGTCCTACCTGTGGCTACCCAACTGTGACTGATGCTTTAGGCACATGGCTCTGCGTGAAGAGTCACAAGGGTTCTGTACTTAAGACCTGTGATTGGCCAAGTCCTGTTTGCACATTGTGTCCAAGGGCACTACATTTTTTGCACCCTGTGAAGGTGCATGTAAAAGTAAACAACCATGATGGGTAACTTGACACAGGTACAATTGTATACAGTATACTGACATGTAGAATATGTTGTGCTAATTTTAAGCAGGAACAACTACACTGTAATTATGGGGAAAATATCTAATTATGGTGAAAAATGTGTCAGATTATGCCAATGTTTTCCAGTTTTCCTCTCTCTGACATTGCAGCAATGTGGCAAGAGGTAACACATAATTTGAGCATCAAAATGAGAGAACTTGATTTCATCCTTTTACTCAAAATGCAACTGTCTTGCCTTGCCCATAGAAAGCCTTCTTGGATGAAAGCTCTCACAATGCATTACACAGTTCTGTTGGTGTGGGGAGGTCCTTTCAATGGTAAGCTGCCAATAATGTGTTACAGTGGCCCTTGTTATACCACCTGCTTGTAACATGAAACAAAGCTGGCATTTTAAAGAGGGTGGCATTACAAAAAGGTTGGCAATCAATTGAATGTATATAGGTTTTTGAATATTTGGCAAGCAAATTCATCTGGCAGTAAATGAGGCAGCAGTATAATTATTTTCCCCACTTTCTGGATCTCTTTATTCATGGGATCTGATCTAAAAGCCAAAAGAGATAACAATACCTTTGCATATGTGCAGTACAATGTGAGACAGCTCTGTCCCCGTGCCCACTCAAAGTAATAAAATACAATAACTTAACTCAAGACCCAGCCAACCACCTGGTCTTAAGCATGACCAGAAAAGTGAGAGAGTACCATAAGAAATTTTATAACTTGGTCATGGACTGGGCTAAACAAATGTTTAAACAATTAAGTTGCAGTTTGATGAGGTGCTCCTCCAAATGGAACCAGTCTCACGGTCATGAATATGTATCTTCCAAACAAAAACCAAGATGACTGCACAATCCATGCTATTCTAGACAGCTGTCAGGCTTACCGTCTGGTCCAACGAGGAAGGAGCGGGAACTTGCAGAATACGAACCCACAAGCGCCTCGCACAACACTAACCCACCTGGAGTGGACAGGGAGTAGTGATGTGGCGAGTAGCCAATGAGACTAACCAAGGCGAAGTACAGAGGGTTCAGGCAGAAGCGAAGTCAGGCAGGCCGAAGTCAGGGGCAGGCAGTGAAGAATCGTAAACGGAGTCAGGCAAGAAGATCAGGGCAGGCGGCAATAAGACAATCCAGAAACAAGCTAGGGTCAAACACAGAAGATCAAGTAGGATTCAAATGCTAGGGGTTCAGTCAGATAACCTAATAACCAGGCAATGAGTCACAGAAGCAGATAAGTTTAAATAGAGCTATTTGGCGCCAAACTGGCGTCCTCACGCTGGCGTCGCACAGCTGACATCAGTGCGTCCGTCATTGGCGTCCATCGCTGACGCCCTTGCGTCGGCGACCGTCGCCAACGCCTTCGCGTCGGTGTCCGTCGCCGGCGTCCAACACCGCGCGCCGGCGCGCAACGGTTCCCCGGTTCCTGCGTCGGAAGGAACGCGGAAGCGGATCCTCACATTTCCCCCCATCAAGGAGCGGCCTCAGGACGCGACTGACAGAAGGTTTATCAGGGTAGCTCTTGTGAAAATTCTTCAACAGCTCGGCAGCATGGATGTTTGTTAGAAACAGGTTCCCAGGAATTCTCTTCCGGACCAAAGCCTTTCCAACTGACCAAATATTGGAGATGCTTGCCCCTAACACGGGAATCCAGTATCTTCTCAACCTCGAACTCCTCTTGACCATCTACTACAACAGGAGGTGGAGGAGGAGCTGTATGGCCAGGAAAGTGAAATGTGGAGGCTGGTTTAAGTAGAGCAGCATGAAATACTGGATGAATACGCCAGGTAGCCGGGAGTCTAAGTTGGAAAGCCACAGGATTAATCTGACGAATAATAGGAAAAGGCACCAGGAAACGTTGACCCAACTTCTTACTGGGGCAGGACAACTTGAGGTTAACAGTAGACAACCAAACACAGTCCCCCACCTTAAATTCTGGATCACTTCTTCGTTTCTTGTCCGCGTAAATCTTGAAGTTCTGTTGCGCTCTCCTCATGTTCCTTTGAAGCTTCAGGAAATTATCAGCCAAAAAGGTTAACCGATCCTTGACTGCAGGAACAAGAATATCAGAAACAATGGAAGAAGGGAAGGTTACAGGATGTAGACCATAATTTGCAAAGAAGGGGGACTGATTGATAGAAGAATGTTGGGCATTATTATAGGCAAATTCCGCCAGAGGAAGGAGATTAACCCAATCATCCTGGAGATACGATGAGTAACATCTCAAATACTGCTCAAGAGTCTGATTAGTTCGCTCCGTCTGGCCATTGGATTGAGGATGAAAAGCCGATGAAAGCGATACAGAAATCTTAAGAGCACCACATAAAGCTTTCCAGAAACTGAGACGTAAACTGTGGGCCACGATCAGGATACTACCTCATCTGGAAGACCATGGAGTCTTACTACTTCCTTGATGAAACAATCAGCCGTCTCAGAGGCAGAAGGAAGTCCAGGCAAAGATTTAAAATGAGCCATCTTGGTCAGGCGGTCAATAAAAACAACAATAGTGGAGCAATCACAGGAGGGTGGCAAATCAGAAATAAAGTCCATTGACACTGATCCCCAAGGACGAGAAGGAACTGGAAGAGGTTGGAGGAGGCCAATAGGTCGAACATGAGAGTCCTTGTATCTGGTACAGACTTCACAAGAGGAAACAAACTCCGAACAGTCTTTAGTCATCCCAGGCCACCAAAACAGTCTTTTAGCAGAAATAATAGTTTTCTTTATACCTGGATGACCCGCCAGTTTAGAGTCATGAATATTTTTAAGAACCTCCAAACGCATAAGTTCTGGAACAAAAATTTTCCCTTCATGAAGAAGAAACCCTTCTTTGGGCACTAAAGAAGGTTCACAGACAGTTTTAGACGCATCCTTAATTTGGTTTACAAGAACAGATTGTAACAAAAAGTTTTTTGAATTTAGAATTGTCTCAGGAGAAGAGGGAATCTCGTCCTCAGAAGAGAACATGCGAGATAGGGCATCCGCCTTGACATTTTTTGACCCGGGCCGGTAAGTAAGGTGAAAATTAAATCGCATGAAGAAAAGAGCCCACCTTGCTTGTCTAGGTCTTAATCTCTTGGCGGACCGCAGGTACTCCAAATTCCTATGAGTGAAAATGAGAATTGGGTGTTTGGACCCTTCGAGGAGATACCTCCACTCTTCTAATGCCAATTTAATAGCGAGTAATTCACGATCCGCCACGTCATAGTTACATTCGCTTTTGGCCAATTTAGGTGAAAAAAAAACAACTGGATAGAGTTCTTCTTGAACCCCAGACCTCTGTGATAAGACAGCGCCCACAGCAGTTTCCGAAGCGTCGACCTCTAACGTAAATGGAAGAGCCAAGTCTGGATGACGAAGAATTGGAGCCGACGTGAAGAGTCTTTTCAACTTCTCAAAAGCCATCTGAGCCTGTGGTGACCAAAAGAATTTTTGATTACAGCGTGTGAGTTCAGTTATTGGTAAAATAATTTGAGAAAAATTCTTTATGAATTTTCTATAGAAATTTGCGAATCCAATGAAGCGTTGGACAGCTTTCTTAGAAGAAGGGATAGGCCAATCAATGATTGCAGAGATTTTCTTGGAATCCATTTGAATTCCTAAAGGAGAAATAAAGAACCCCAAAAAGTCCACAGATGCCTGTACAAATAAGCACTTCTCGACTTTGGCATAGAGCTGGTGAGTACGAAGGCGGGCAAGAACTTTCTTCACATGCATTCTGTGCTCCTCCAAAGAACTAGAAAAAATTTGAATATCATCCAGATAAATGATGACAAAAATATCAAGAAAGTCTCGAAAAGGGGCGTGGCCTGGACGCTGAATAAGATGGCGGCGTAAACCTCTAGCTCCTCCGTTAAGGCCCGCTAAAAGCGTTCATGAGCACCCTAATTCAAGCGTGAAACATTCCCTACGATCCCCGAAAGCACTACGGAGTACTCTACTACCTGCAATTGATATCCAGCAGCAGTCTGCATCTTACTGGGCGCTGAGCGCTGGAGACGCGTCTTCCCGCTCGGCTGTACGGCAGTTGATCACGGCGGAGAGTGGTAGGGTCCCTGGATCACGCTGCGGTTCAGTGGATACGGAACCAGAGGTTAGTGGAGTCGCTGACTTGCCTGCAACCACGGCCCTGCTCCGGCCTTCATCCCGCAGCTGTTACCTGCGCACGTTGTGCGGCCTTGCCTGCACTGCTACTAGGCGTGCCTTCAGGCCTCAGATCTGCGCACTTATTTGATGCATGTCAGGCTCCTTCAGTGACTCACGGCCCACTCGCTTGCCTGACATTGAGGCTTCCTCCAACCCTCATAATTGATAAGGGACAGTAGGGCACTACAGACCACCAACATCGCCCATAGGAGGCAATAAGATTTGCAGCTCGCATATCCCATACGCAGCTATTCACCCTCCATCATTGGAGGAGTGGGGACATTTTGGAAGGGGACTCGCCCTCAGTACCCCCAAGACACATGCTGGCATCTAACCCCCTACATAAGGGGCCCTGTTTGCATTTTTACGCCAGGCGAATACAAGGCATACCTGCACAGAAGGGAACAGCAGGTCTATTGATTGGGGCAGAGGACCTGCTCCCAGAACCCCACTACCATAATAGCCAGCAGTGACTATTGCAACGTCATTTTGGAACTTTCATATTCTCTACCATTCTACGCACTTGATCTCCAAATTGCCCCCTGCACAATTGCCAACCACTGCAACGCTGTCTGCTGCATGATCGTTCGCCCCTGTCACATTGCAGACAGGCTCAGAGACTGACGCCAGTACTAAGGGACCTCAGGAGTCCTAAAGCCCTGAATCCTTGGACAATCTATTCTAAAACTGCGGGATTTGCACCCATCTTCGACCATTTTCAATACCTCTAAGGTTCGAACAATATGACAGGGGGTAGGCAGAAGCCCACTAGTACTCCTGCTGAGGGGACTTCGGACTTCTTCAAAAGCAGATCTGCTACTGCGAAAGCTGCAAAAAACACCAATCCCACTATGGAACTTGAGTCGGAAGCCCCATGCACCAAGAAGGATATAAACGAACTCAAATCTCTCCTCCTTTGCTTCAAGGATGAGATACAAAATGACATAAGGAACTCCCTGGCTGAGGTGAAAACGGAACTTACAGCGGTAGACCATAGGGTCCTACGACTAGAACAATCTCAAGACTCCGTTCAGGAATCCACTGCTAACATGGAAATCTTGATCCAGGATCTCCAAACTCAAGTGAGAGACCTCCAGGAAGCACATGAAGATCTAGAGAATCGTACTAGACGGAATAACTTACGTTTTAGGGATATACCTGAATCTGTCCATATCGACACCTTCCTACCCAAATTTTTTAAGGTGCTAACTCCTGGCATAGAAGACAAATTTTTATTACTGGACAGAGCACACAGAGCACTCCGGGCTAGACCAAAACCTAATATGCCCCCCAGGGATGTGATTGTACGATTTCATTATTACCAGACCAAGGAGGCTATCCTGAGAGCATCTCGAACAGCTCAGATGGAGCTTGATGGGATATACCCCAAAATCTATGCTGATCTAGCCTCGTCCACTCTGCAGAAAAGGAAGGACCTCAAACCTTTGACGGATGTCCTTCGCCAGAGAAACATCCCCTACAGATGGGGCTTCCCCTTCAAGCTCACTTATCAACAGAACGGCCTGACATATATTGTCAGACACCCCGACGACATAGAGGATGCACTTCACTACCTCCAGGAACCACTTGAGGCTCCATTGGAAGCAGCGGTTCCTGCTCCCGCAGACCAGGTTCAAATGACTTAACCTATTGAGGCATTACCACCATTCACACGACACTATTGCAGACCTGTTTCTAAACAGGAACGGACGATACCGACTTGATCTATACCCTACGATGTACACTACTGCTCGGAGGTCTGTGCCATGCTCCGGAAAGACTTCTTGTGCCGGAGGACTTCTACTGTACACAAGGCGGGCAACCGCCCCTCAACATTGCTATGTCGATAGAAGCAATACAGTCCGAAGGGTTGACCTTATTCTGTTTACCCATTTATCTGAGTTCTAGTTAAAATGCAGTTAATCAATACGTTAGCTTATTTCTGCGTGGCTATAGGTCTATGGTCCTGGGGATATATGTGACCTACTATTTTGAATTAGGAAATTTCTGATATATATAGTTGGCGGGCCGGACGGACAAGCTTTCTTTCAAGGCTCCGATCCGTGACCCCCCGCATTTGACGGTTTTCCCAGTGGGGTGCATTGGTACTGCCCCCCCTCTCGGAACCCCTAAATAGTCTCCAATTTAACGAGACTACATTATTTTGTGATTATTTTTTTTTTTTTTTTTTTTTTTTTTAAGTTGATTTTACTCGATTGCTCAGTGGACTCACATTCTGTGTCACACTTCACAAAATTTTATTTAAACTTTGAACGTATCTGCTTGTCCCACTGTCTTTCCCCTCCCCTGCTGTTTCTTGCTTTAATCTATTCTGTACTGTACTTTCTTCTCAAACAGATCTTTTTGTACACTACCCAGGCTGGCATGGAGACAACAATGGTGGGCCCACGGACCGCTCCCGGCACTCATCCCTTTGACTTAAAGGTATGCTCCCACAATGTTCGTGGCCTGAATGTTCCACAAAAACGTACAATGGCCTTTTCAGATTATGCCAAACAAAAAATGGATATCTTGCTGCTGCAGGAGACACACTTTAGCAAATCATCTACACCCAAATATTTATCAAAACACTACCCACAGGTATACCTAGCCAGCTCCTCAACCAAAACCAAAGGCGTAGCTATCCTCATGGCCAAGAATGTGAAATTCCTACTCAAACAGCAATTTATGGACCCAGATGGTCGATATGTTATATTGACAGGCCTCCTACAGAACCATCTCACCACGTTAGCGTCAGTCTATGCCCCTAATTCTTCCAAAAAAGTTTTCTTTAAAAAGTTTTTCAATAAACTAGCACAGCTTTCAGAGGGTAGACTGATTGTAGGGGGAGATTTTAATACAACGTTGAATAATAATCTGGACAGGTCTCGGGATGTGCGGGCGGGAAAAAGCCCTAATACTCATGTTCATGATTCTACTTACCTAGCCAGGTGTCTAAATACCGAAAACTTGGTAGATGTCTGGAGGGAGAAACATCCTATTGATAGAGATTATTCGTACTACTCCTCCGTCCATGCCTCTTACTCCAGAATTGACTTTATCTTCGCTAAATCTACATTTGTGGACTACGTATGCACTGCTAAAATCCATGATATTACATGGTCTGACCACGGCATGGTGGTAGCTGTTTTTGCCAAATGGGATGAGGTGAGAGGACATGGATGTTGGAGACTGAACGAATCCCTGCTATTGGACAAAGATATCTGTGCTGAGGTCTCCACAACACTGAGAGATTTTTTCAGCACGAATACCCTAGAAGATACCTCAGTTGCAATTAGATGGGATGCCCATAAGGCAGTGATCCGGGGGATACTCATCAAACATGCCGCAATTTTGAAAAAAAGTAGGGAGGCGAAAACCCAGCAACTCTCACAGAGGCTGCACGAATTAGCTATCGCCCATAAACAAAACCCGACCCCCAACACTTACAAGGAAATTCAGGATACAAGAACCCAGCTGATTCAGGTCCTCTCAGATAAAGCGGCCTACGCTATGCGTAGGACTAACCACTTGTACTACGAATATGCTAACAAACCACACACGTTGCTAGCCCGCAAACTAAGGGCTCTGCACACCTCCCAGGCCATACATGCTATACGCACTCCTACAGGGACGATAACTAGAGATACTAAGCAGATACTTCACACATTCCGAGCTTTTTATACAGACTTATATACTGCAGATAAAGCTCCTAAAGCGTCACAGGCACTAGAGTCAGTAATTGTGAAACAATGGATCCCCCCACCATCACAACAGAGGATAGGGAGATGCTAGCAGCGCCGATAGCCAAGGAGGAGATAGAGAGGGTAATTAAAGATTCTAAATCTGGCAAAGCGCCTGGCCCAGACGGTTATACGACTAAATATTATAAATCCTTTGTAAATCAGTTGACCCCCTTCTTGAGAGAGCTTTTCCAATCTTTTCTTGAAGGATTCCCCCCGACGCCACACATGCAAACTGCCAACATAGTTATGATACTAAAACCTGGAAAAGATCCAGAAAATTGCGACAGCTACAGGCCCATATCGCTTATCAACACAGACATTAAAATGTTTGCGAAAGTATTGGCCAACAGATTATCTATGATTCTTCCCCGCCTTATACACCAGGATCAGGTAGGATTCGTACCAGGGCGACAGGCAGCAGACAACATTCGTAAAACGATAGACCTGATTTGCCAGGCTCCTAAACAGAATGCCTCCTCCCTGCTGTTATCGTTAGATGCACAAAAAGCGTTTGACAGATTAGATTGGGGATATATGTTTGCGGTGCTCAACAAATTGCAGATACCTACACCATTCCTTTTGGGGATTAGACAGCTTTACACCGCACCTTCAGCTCAAGTGCTTAGCATGGGGCTTCTCTCCGACCGCTTTGCCATCAAAGGAGGGACTCGCCAAGGTTGCCCCATGTCTCCCTTGATATTTGCTCTATCCCTAGAACCGTTAGCTCACGCCATCAGACAAAACCCCAATATTAAGGGCTTTCGGATCGGAGAAAGGGAATATAAAATCAGTCTCTTTGCCGATGATATCATCCTTACACTGACAGCCCCACAAACCACGCTTCCAAACTTACTGCAAACTCTAACACAGTTCCAACTCATTTCGGGATACAAAATAAACCCTACCAAATCGCACGCATTGCCACTACTTATGTCCAAGCCAGAACTTAAACTATTACAACTTAATTTTGACTATAGGTGGGAGTCAGACTCATTGGAGTACTTAGGAGTGTACCTTACTCCTTCCTATACCCTGTTCAAGGCTAATTACCCTAAACTAATTGATAATCTAAAGAGAGATCTGGACAAATGGCACTCATATCACCTCTCATGGTTTGGTAGGATGGCGGCTATCAAAATGACACTGTTGCCTCGGATACTTTACCTCTTTAGAACGTTACCGATACACTTTCCCGAACAAGTAGCTTCCTCTCTTCAAAAAGCTATATCGAACTTCGTATGGGGGGGTAAGAAGCCCAGAATTAAGGCTGCTATCATGACAAAACCGAAATCGCTGGGAGGCTTGGGAGTACCCCATATATATAGATATTACATTGCTAGTAGGTTGGAAGCAATGGTACACATACATGCACCAACTGAGGAACCTTGGAAAACCATCGAAAATCATTATTCAGCCCCGCTACAGCTCGCTCATTTATTTTGGATCCCCAAGACAGCTAGGGACTCCCCTCCACATCTCCTTTCCCCATCACAGCAAGCATTAGATCTTTGGGACTCCGTAGCACTCAAGTTGAAATTGAGCAGCATTACCACAAAACACAGGACTATTTTTAACAATAAAGATTTCCTCCCAGGAAGCACTCCCGTAGAGTTTCAAACATGGATATCTGCGAATCTGACAACTTTACTAGATTTCATTACTGACGGGACAGTTAAATCTTTCCAACAGCTTAGGGACGAATGTAATATTCCCCATGCACAATTCTATAGATATTTGCAGATCAGGCATTATGTGATAACTGCTTGTAAATCCCAAATGTCTCCAACCCTTACATGTTTTGAAAGGATGTGTCACGAACGCTCATACCCATCACACCTTATCTCACTTCTGTATCTGAACCTCGCGACAGACAATACGGTCACACGTCAACCTTACATGCTAAAATGGGAAGAGGATTTAGACCTCACAATTTCTGACAAATCCTGGACCGAAATTTGGGAAACGGCCAAACGAACCTCGATTTGTGCAGCCTCTAGTGAGAGAGCTTATAAAATAATATTTCGTTGGTACTACACCCCTACACGCATTGCTAAATTGAGCGGCAACCCGGATCACTCACAGTGCTTTAGAGGATGTGGGGAGAGGGGTTCCTTCCTGCACACCTGGTGGACCTGTTCAGTAGCTCAGGAATTTTGGAGAATGGTGGCGACTTTGCTCTCTGAAGTTCTTAATTGCGCTATACAGCCTTCCCCACACACTTTTCTTTTGGGAATGAAGATTAGAGCCATACGCTTGAAACAGACACGTATGTTAGCTACTCATATCCTGACAGCAGCAAGATCTTTATTGGCAGCAAATTGGAAGAGTCCTACAATTCCGGGCTTACAAATGCTGATATCAAAGGTGAATTGGATTAGAGTGATGGAATCCATACGAAACAGACTTCGAGATAGAAGTTATGAGGGGGAGCTGGAGTGGTACCCGTGGGCTCAACATCTGGAGGCTTTGCGACTTCGAGGTACCGTGCAATAATCTGAATTTAATACATCTCCAGGCCTACTTAGATCTGTCTACCTTTCTTCCTTTCTATTTTTCTTTTTCTCTGTCTACCTTTCTACTAAAACCTCCTTCATTTCCATGAGGCTTCATTGTTTCGTTATTGTGATATCTATTTTCAGGAGGTGATGCATAACTGTTACTTGTACTACTTGAAGAGTCATACCCTGTGGTGCAATATCTGATACTGTCACTTGAATAATCTCTTACATCATTGTTGTACCTATTATCTTTTTGTTTTGGAAATGAAGGTCAATAAAACGTTAAATTACAAAAAAAAAAAGAAAGTCTCGAAAAACATCGTTGACGAAATGCTGAAATGTAGCAGGGGCGTTGCAAAGTCCAAACGGCATGACCAGATATTCAAAATGACCATAACGGGTGCTGTCTTCCATTCATCCCCTTCCCGGATTCTAACTAAATTGTATGCTCCTCGAAGATCAAGTTTAGAGAAAATCTTGGCCTCCTTAAATCGTTGGAATAGCTCCGGAATGAGAGGAAGAGGGTAACGATTCTTGACCGTGATCTTATTTAAGTCTCTATAATCGATACAAGGTCTCAACGAATGATCTTTTTTTTCGACAAAGAAAATCCCAGCCCCGGCGGGAGAAGAAGACTGTCGGATAAATCCCATGGCTAGATTTTCATCCAAATATGTTCGTAATTCCAGGAGTTCAGGCTCAGTTAAAGGATAAATACGTCCGAAAGGAATTTGAGCTCCCAGAAGAAGATTAATGGGACAATCATAAATACAATGGGGAGGTAGCCTATCGGCCCCTCTCTTGTTGAAAACATCAGCGAATTCCCAATAAGCCAGGGGAAGTAGATCATGGATTTCAGAAGAAGAAGAAAGGGAACATACTTTAATTGAAGAAGACGAATTCTCTAATTTACATCTAGAAAGGCAAAAATTTGAAGAAAATGTTACACCACCAGTGGCCCAATTGATAGATGGGTTATGTCTCTGTAACCAGTGTAACCCCAAGATGATAGGGAATAATGGAGACGTAACCACATCAAAGTTCATTACTTCAGCGTGAATTTTATTAATCACAACAAAAAGTGCAGCAGTCTCTTGAACCACAGGACCTGAAGTAATCAGCGAACCATCCGCCACACGAAGTGCTATAGGGTTTTTCTTGGATTGGAGAGGAATTTGGAACTGAAGAGCAACTTTACTGTCCAATAAGCACCCACTTGCCCCGGAATCAAGTATTGCTTGAAGTTCCACCACCTTGTCTCCCCACTGCAAGGATAGAGAAATTGTCAGTAAGGACACAGAAGGGTTACAACCATTAAAGTCTCTTTCACAAGCCTCCTTACCCAAGGGACGGGTCGGACAATTCCGAAGAAGATGGCCCGCTTGACCACAGTAGAGGCAAAGATTAAGCCTGCGACGTCTGAGGCGCTCTTCAGGAGTTAATGCGGACTTAATGGCTCCAATTTGCATCGGTTCTGGGGCAGTACTGATAGAGGCTGTAGGAACCGTAGATGTCATCATAGGAGGCATACGGATAGGAGGTGGAGCAGAAGGTAAGAGCCAAGTAGGAGATAAAAGTCCAGCTTTTTCAGCCTTTTCCTCCTCCCTACGTTCTCTCAATCTTTGATCCAACTGAATGGAGATATGGATAAGCTCCTCCAAGGTGTCAGGAATGCCTGTACGGGCCAACTCATTCTTCAGCTCAGCTGAAAGACCCAAACGGTAACGGTTCTTCAGTGCTGCAGGGTTCCATTCAGTATCCTCTGCCCACTGACGGAACTCCAGAGTATAATCCTCGACAGGACGGGTACCTTGCCTCAAGGCATGCAGGGCGGCCTCAGCAGTGGAAGTTCTGTGTGGGTCATCGTAGACCACTGCCATGGCATCGAAGAAGGAGTCCACCGTAGCCAAAACAGGACTTTGCCGATCCAAAAGACGGAAAGCCCAAGTCTGGGGTTCACCAGTCAAGAAGGAAATGACAACCCCAACCTGTGTCTGTTCGTTCGGATAGGTGTGAGGCTTAAGGGAAAATAGCAGCTTGCAGCTACTTCTAAAGTTGCGGAATAACTTCCGGTCACCAGCAAATTTTTCTGGGAAGGCGACTTTCGGCTCCGAAATCTCGGAAGTAATTACTTGCACCTCAGCTGGAACAGAGGAAGGAGATGCAGTAGCAGAGGAGGAGGTTACAGCCGGGGGATGTGCTCGGATATGCTCCTGTAGCTGAGAGTAACCACTCTGTAGCTCCCGAACGGCTTGAGTCAACGACGACAGCTGTTGCGTCAGGACAGCGAATGGAGAAGCCCCTTCGGTTGGATCCATGGCCTGGTTATACTGTCAGGCTTACCGTCTGGTCCAACGAGGAAGGAGCGGGAACTTGCAGAATACGAACCCACAAGCGCCTCGCACAACACTAACCCACCTGGAGTGGACAGGGAGTAGTGATGTGGCGAGTAGCCAATGAGACTAACCAAGGCGAAGTACAGAGGGTTCAGGCAGAAGCGAAGTCAGGCAGGCCGAAGTCAGGGGCAGGCAGCGAAGAATCGTAAACGGAGTCAGGCAAGAAGATCAGGGCAGGCGGCAATAAGACAATCCGGAAACAAGCTAGGGTCAAACACAGAAGATCAAGTAGGATTCAAATGCTAGGGGTTCAGTCAGATAACCTAATAACCAGGCAATGAGTCACAGAAGCAGATAAGTTTAAATAGAGCTATTTGGCGCCAAACTGGCGTCCTCACGCTGGCGTCGCACAGCTGACGTCAGTGCGTCCATCATTGGCGTCCATCGCTGACGCCCTTGCGTCGGCGACCGTCGCCAACGCCTTCGCGTCGGCGTCCGTCGTCGGCGTCCGTCGCCGGCGTCCAACACCGCGCGCCGGCATGCATCGGTTCCCTGATGAGCGCGCCTGCGCCTGCGCCTGCGTCGGAAGGAACGCGGAAGCGGATCCTCACAACAGCGGTCATTACATAAATTTCAGATATTGCCTATCTTCATGTTGCTAGTTTATTTCACTGTTTGTAGCTTGCCACTTGTGTGGGGCCTTTATGGAGATAAAGCTGGCCATAGACGCAAAGATCTGATCATAGGAATCTCCGTTTCGTTCGATTTTCGGGCCGTGTGTAGCGTGTCCTGACATTTTTCATGCCATGGAGATCAGTAGTTCAGACGATCGAACAGGTTAGGAAATTTCTGCCGGCTAATATAATATCTCTGCATGTATTGCCGATCTGACAATATCAGTGGGAGACTGTCACCAGCTTTTGTCGGACATAACTTTCATACTTTTGCTGTCAAGGGCAGAACATCATCTGATCTGTTCTTTTACTACTTTATTTGATCTGAATGGTTAGTGGCAGGTCAGGAGATAGCACTGAACGTCGTTCGTTCATTGTGAAGGTAAATCTGCACGTCTATGGCCAGCACATTTGACTGCCTTTGTATAGGACATGGTGCTCAAAACACCCCAAGGGACCACTGCTCAGACAGCAAGGTGTGAATCAAAGGCCATAGGCAGAGCTGATGGGAGTTTATACCACTGATGTTTTCCGCCAGAACTCAGCAGTAATCAAAATGCACCATTTCTATTTGCGGAGTTATACAACTTCACTGTAAATCAGGACTGCCCATACTTTACTAATGCAGGGTCTACTTTTAGTGCTGTTGTCCCATTATGATCTACATCCATAATAGCATTGTTAGCATTTTGTATTGCTTAAATATATATTGATAGAAGTTATATTGCTATACAATTGTATTATTTATGTATTATTAAATTATTATGATATTGTATTATTATTATTATTATTATTAACTATTTCTTATGTAACCATAACAGAAAAATATATCTGAATTTTTACAGAAGGTTGATTTAGACAAACTGTTGGTTGACAGTGTCTTGAGATCTACTGATCACCAGCTAAAGGTCTACTGGTAGATCCCGATGTGCCTTTTGGACACCCCTGCTGTAAATGTTTCATTCTGATACTTATTTTGATGCCACTTTTACTTCTACAGGGTTCCCTCACTTTATATTGACAAAGAACCTCTGTGATTAACGTAGCATTTATTTAATCCTCAGGACTGGAACGGTGACATTATTTTCTACGTGAGTATTGTTTGCCAAAGACAAAATTATTGATATTTTACTGAGGTCAGCAGAAGTCATTAAAAAAAAGCCATTGAAATAATAGAATTTCACTACTTTGAAGACATTTCCATTACTACTTGGAGAGTAATTTCCCTTTGCAGGAAACTCCTTTCGAAGCTTTAAATATGCACTTTAAGGGTAGGGACACACTGGGCGATTTGGGGAGATTTAGTCGCCTGGCGACTAATCGCAGCGACTTTTCTCCCCGAATGCCTCCCCTCACTCTGCGCCTGGATAAAATGAAAAGTCGCCGGCGCTAATCACACACGGCGATTCGTTTTCCGAAATCGCCCGAAGTTGCCTCACGAGGAAACTTCGGGTGACTTCGGAAAACAAATCGCCGCGTGTGATTAGCGCAGGCGATTTTTCATTTTATCCAGGCGCAGAGTGAGGGGAGGCATTCGGGGAAGATTGGTCGTGGAAAGTCGCGGCGATTAGTCGCCAGGCGACTAAATCTCCCCAAATCGCCCAGTGTGTCCCTACCCTAAAGGGTTGTTCACCTTTGAGTTAACTATTTATATTATGTAGAGAGTGATATTCAGAGACCATTTGAAATTGGTTTTAAATTTTATTTGTGGTTTTTGCGTTATTTGTATTTTTATTCAGCAGCTCTCCAGTTTGCAATTTCAGCCATCTGGTTGCTAGAGTCCAAATTACAATAGCAACCATGCAGTGATTTAAATAAGAGACTGGAATATGAATAGAATAGAAAGATGAGCAATAAAAGTAGCAATAACAATACATTTGTAGCCTTACTGTTTTAGATGGGGGTCAGTGACTGGAAAGAATCGGAAGAAAAGGGCATATAATTAAAAAAAATAATAATAATAATGACGGCCAATTAAAAAGTTGCTTAGAATTGTTTATTCTATAACACAATAAACTAAAAGATGAAATACCCCTTTCACAACATTGACGGGAGCTGAGGTTCTGCAGTGAAGTAGTTACATTGCTGCCCTGCTCCTTTATAAAGCATATATAAATCTATAATGATTATGCTGTTGAAGAAAGAACTGTGTCATTCCTTTTTTATTAATTAAATTGTGTATGAAAACTCAAATCCAAGCTGTATGTTTGTTTTTTTCTGCCCATTTTTTTTTTCTTATAACATTTTCATAAAGTCGTCATGCTTAGGCGATTTTACAAGTTTTCTTCACACATTAAAAAAACACAAGTTGTACTGTTTAGCCGTGGGGAAAAGCTGCCCTTTTACTGGCGGGGTTCTTTTAATTGGCTAAATTACAGCGTCTATCACCTCACTGCAGGAACCGCAAGGAAAATCAATGAAAGTGAATTCTTCTCACCAGTAACTCTATGGCTTCACTAGAGTTAAATGAAACCCTGATGAATGGTGCTTTCTATTCTGTGCAATGTTTTTGTTACCAGAAAGCCTCAGTGCTTGTGCCTTACTTCCTTTAGACCTATAGCAAAATTGTTACACATTTTAGTTTGATGGCTTTGAATACTGTATATCTCACAGCTCAGTGCCTATGAAAGAGAAGGCGACAATGGCAACTGCATTCAGAGTGTTTATTTGTTAAGCTGCACCATTAGGGTGGAACCTTGCCGGTTTATGTGCTCATATGGAATGGCTGGGGGGGTTGTGCTATATATCTATTCAGTGCCTCCCCATGTCAGCAGCTTATCTTTTATTATAAATACACAGTTTTATAATTCTTATTGTTTAATCTGATATCAAATACTCTGAAACAGTGAAGCAATTCTGGAATATGAAAAATAGCAGATAAAGTGTCTTTTGTTGCAGTTTTTCCTTCTGGATACAAAATACAGGATTGGTCGCAATGTGGGGTTCCACAAGAGTAATGTGCCTGGGGAGTACTCTACACTTAAAATGCCTGGGTGCTTAAATAATAAGAATGCAAAAGTATAGCACTCAACAGGGCTTAGTAAACTGTAAAATGTCATTTATTTAGCGGTAACCCAACATTTTGGTCACATTTGCAAAGAAGAACACCCAAGTAAACAGCCTAGCTGATACAATTCATCAATATAAGTATAACACTCAGCATGTCTTGATAAAGGCAAAAGGTTTTATTGATCTAGTAGTCTTAAGACATTTGGGTAAGATGACTGGGTACATCTAAAAGTGTTACATAGCAGGGGATGGTTTTCTGTTTAAAGGATATTGCTGTCTGGCCCTGGAAGGAACAGGCTAGCCAGACTCTCCATTCCAGTGGTCCAGTTTATATACTAGAGCTCATTTTCCAATAAAGGTTTTTATTGTAGTGAGAGTGTTAGGAAGTTTTCTCAGAGCAGGGCATAGAGTAGGAAGGTTACCTGTCTGTGTGAGGAACTCCCAGAGAGGCTGGGGGTGCTGCCTGTCACTGCAAGGAGCAGAGGGAGACGTGAGCAGGTGACTGAGAGTTTGTGCCAGCATGGTTTTATGCGTAATAGATCTTGCCAGACTAACTTAATTTCTTTTTATGAGAATGTAAGTAGAGACCTCGATTCTGGGATGGCAGTGGATGTGATTTACTTAGATTTTGCTAAAGCATTTGATACAGTGCCACACAAAAGGTTACTGGTTAAATTAAGGAATGTTGGCCTGGAACATAGTATTTGTACCTGGATAGAGAACTGGCTAAAAGATAGACTACAAAGAGTGGTGGTAAATGGAACATTTTCTAATTGGACCAGTGTTGTTAGTGGAGTACCACAGGGCTCTGTACTAGGTCCCTTGCTTTTCAACTTGTTTATTAATGACCTGGAGGTGGGCATTGAAAGTACTGTTTCTATTTTTGCAGATGATACTAAATTGTGCAGAACTATAGGTTCCATGCAGGATGCTGCCACTTTGCAGAGTGATTTGTCTAAACTGGAAAACTGGGCAGAAAACTGGAAAATGAGGTTCAATGTTGATAAATGCAAGGTTATGCACTTTGGCAAAATATAAATGCAAGTTATACACTTAATGGCAGTGTGTTGGGAGTTTCCTTAAATGAGAAGGATCTAGGGGTCTTTGTAGATAACACGTTGTCTAATTCTGGGCAGTGTCATTCTGTGGCTACTAAAGCAAATAAAGTTCTGTCTTGCATAAAAAAGGGCATTAACTCAAGGGATGAAAACATAATTATGCCTCTTTATAGGTCCCTGGTGAGGCCTCATCTGGAGTATGCAGTGCAGTTTTGGACTCCAGTCCTTAAGAGGTATATAAATGAGCTGGAGAGAGTGCAGAGACGTGCAACTAAATTGGTTAGAGGGACGGAAGACTTAAATTATGAGGGTAGACTGTCACGGTTGGGGTTGTTTTCTCTGGAAAAAAGGCGCTTGCGAGGGGACATGATTACACTTTACAAGTACATTAGAGGACATTATAGACAAATAGCAGGGGACCTTTTTACCCATAAAGTGGATCACCGTACCAGAGGCCACCCCTTTAGACTAGAAGAAAAGAACTTTCATTTGAAGCAACGTAGGGGGTTCTTCACAGTCAGGACAGTGAGGTTGTGGAATGCACTGCCGGGTGATGTTGTGATGGCTGATTCAGTTAATGACTATAAGAATGGCTTGGATGATTTTTTTGACAGACATAATATCAAAGGCTATTGTGATACTAAACTCTATAGTTAGTATAGGTATGGGTATATAGAATTTAATTAAAAGTAGAGAGGGGTGTATGTATCGATGCTGGGTTTTCATTTGGAGGGGTTGAACTTGATGGACTTTGTCTTTTTTCAACCCAATTTAACTATGTAAGTATGTAACTATAAGTAATTGAGGAAAGCCAGAAGGTGAGACAGACCAGAGGCTGGTGAGCTGGTATCCCTGGAGGGGAGAGTTAGTAGGGCTTAAGCTAGCCATAGACGTGCCAATTATTAGCCTATGTTGGATGAACCATTTTCCGTGCCAATCTCCCGTCCTGCCACTAACTATTCAGATTAATATAAAATAGTAAAGAGAACAAATCACACAATGCTCGGGCCATTAATTGACCGACAGTATTCATACCAAAGTTATGCCGACAAATATTAGTGACAATCTCCCATTGATATCGTCAGAAACATTCAGAGATATTATCCTTAGCCGATATAAATCTTTTAACCTGGCTGAGCAACCAACCGACATGGTACAAAAATGTCAGAATGATTCAACCTTTATTTCATACAATGGTATCTTTGCGTCTGTGCCCAGAATATTCCAGTGGTTGGAAGGCACCATGTATGGTGAGAACCCCAGAGTGGGGAAAAATCTTGGATGTGTGCTGTTAAACTGTATTCCTGTAACATTTACATTGGGAAGAGTTTGTCTGAATAATCCTATGTTTTTGCCTGAAGACATGGTGTCCCTGTCTTTATGCTCCTGATCCTACACTTACCTGCCTACCATAGCTAATTTCCCCAACAACTGCGTGTACAGGATGCCAGCTTGTCACAATAGTATGTTTTATATATTATAATAATATGTATAAAAAAAAAATATACTTGTAGTTTATAGATAATTTTTTATGCGTGCGGAAGTGGGATCATTTCTGGCAAGTAGAGCTCACAATGGTGCAACGTGGAAGGGTGAATAGGACACGCGACACACAATTCAGCTCCATCACATCCCTATGTACTACCCAAAAGCTCCCTTCACCTTTTTATCTCCAGGGTCATACAGATTTAAATAAACTCTTGCTCCATAACAAATGTGTCTTTGGATGCTAGAAAATACTCCAAAATCCTTCAGGTTCTCATCACTTGTACATCCTGTAGCCGCACCCTGCGGCTCTCCCACACTCACAACCAATTTAAAAAAAAACAACTTTTTACGCACAATTAATATATTCACATTTCCTCCCACTCTTTTTCCAATGGGCAACCAGCTGCTGAACCCCTTCAATGGAAGCTTAATTATTCATTGTTATGTAGAATACCTTGCTTCTCTCTGGTGGGTGCTGAGCTTTATTTTAAGATAGTTTTTTTTTTTTAATGCTAGCAATACAGGTCAATGTCATTTCTACTCATAGAGCCATTTATATCATGCAACTTTATTGATTTTATGAAACTGTTTTATGAAGGAGCTCATTTGTTTATTATAAAGCTATTGAATCATGTCAATCAAGGTTAAAAAAGAAATAGAGCTCTTATAACATTATAACAATCTTTTTTTTCTTCTACTTCTAAATCTTCTGCTACCTAATACCTAATGAGTGTTTTGTTTTTGAGTATAGGCAGAGATGTATTATGGACAGTGAAGATGAAGAGAGGACAAGTGCACTGAACATCCATTGTCCCAGTTGCCCTTAGGGGGGGAAAGCAATTGTTTAACTACAGCTCCCAGCATCCCGCACAATCCCAAGACAGGGAACACAGGTTGGATATTCATAACTAATCATTTATTTTCACATAAAATGTTATTTTTCCTTTCTGTGAGGCTGAGGCTTTACCTCTGATTCCTATGTATATCAGTCAAATTACTGCTGAGGGTATGGGGAATATATTTCCACCGAACAGATTTTAAATGAGGTATAATTTAAATGATCTTCTATTTGCCACCAGTCCATACCCAGTTCTGCAGCAGAAGCCTATTAGATATTAATCAGATTTGAGTTGTGTTGTAAATATAGGAAATTGATTAGGCAGATAACCAGAGGCTATTGCTGCTAATTATTATTTGGATGAGAAGCTAACGGCTCTAACTGATTGACGTCTCTAGAGATTAAAATATCCATTCATGTTTTGACAGGTTAAATCTAGGTCTCTAACACATCAAACTCATAAAATCCTCGTTCCATTGTTCATTGTGTTTGGTCGCAGACTATTTCTTCCCCCCCCTCCCCTTTGAATCTCACACCTGCAACGCAGGGAGTAATTCCATTAATAAAAAAAAATCAACATATTCATTGCATGTCTTCTCCCTGATGATATATTGTGAGCCGTGTGATTTTAAAAAGAGCCATTTATTCCCACTGTGAATGAGTCTGCATGGGAGTGAGACTTCACCTGCCTCCTCAGTCAATTAGGAATGTATCGAAAATTCTACCAGAAAACGAGTTAAATTAACCGTTCGCTAATTTCCTTGTGTCCCTTCAACATAATCCCCCCTTTTCAGCATGCCCCAGAAATTACCACATGTTGCAAGGTTCAAACAGAGACTAATGAAACAGTGGCTAAATGGTTCTTCTCAAGCCTTGCAGCTTTAACTCTGCCTTCAAAGACCCTGCACTGCAGCCGTTGGGGGGCCAGAATTAAAAATGCAACTCCCTTTTTGGCAGAGAAAATCAGAACTATCACCGGCCTGAATACAGGAGCAGAGATTTTTCTTTCCTTACAAGAACAGAACTTTATTGGGCATATTTACCAAGTTGACCAGTATTTTAAAAGAATTCTTCTCCTATTAAAAATCCGATTTCAGAATCTACACAAAATGTAACTGACTGTAGTAATAACAAGTGTGACAGTTTAACCTTTTTAGTCCTTTAATCATTTTTTTTTTCAACAGTTTATTTGTATAGTTTGTGTGCTTGAAAGTGCAATTCCAGGAGAAGGGCTCTAAGCATTCAAAAGGTATTACCTTTAAAATAAAAAGATTAAAACATGAGTCTGTCTGTTTGTCTGCAGGCTGTAATGGTGGCGCTGTTCTGTTGCTGCTTATGGAAGGGGTTTGCCATTGGAAACAGGCAAGACATGGTACTGCAACCGAAAAGTAATCTTTAAACCACAATTTGCCTCACGAGGAAACTTCGGGCGACTTCGGAAATTGAAACGCCGCGAATGCATTAGCGCAGGCGATTCTTCATTCAAGCAGATGGAAGGCAGACAGAAGGCAGTTTGGGGAGATTGTCACCACGCAGAAGAGGCGACTAAATCTCCCCGAATCTGCCCGTCTGCCCCAACCCTTAGGGTACTGTCACGCAGGAGATTTGTCCTCCACGTTTAAACCTGGGTTACCGTGGGCAACAAATCTCCCCGAAATGCCAGCGGTACAGATTTAAATGCAGCGACAAATCTCCCTATGTGAAAGTACCCTAAAGGATAACAAATAAACTTGTGACATTGCTTAAATTTATGATATTTAATTTTTCATTTCATCATCACAGTGATCACACTACAAATTACTACAAATAAAGTAGTATGTAGCAATAAAGTAAAGTAGTAATTTTTGGATATATAATAATAATAGCACGTGGGTAAAACCTGTCTCCCATTTTTATCAGTACCCTACCTGAAAGTTAAGCTAAGTTAAAGCTAAAGTTAAAGACCATTAGAAGTAAATGGTAAAGAAATAATGTACAGGTATGGGACCTGTTTTCCAGAATTCTCGGTATTCCGAATAACAGATCTTTCCATAATTTGAACCTTCATACCTTAAGTCTACTAGAAAATCTTGTAAACATTAAGTAAACCTAATAGGCTGGTTTTGCTTCCAATAAGGATTAATTGTATCTTATTTGGGATCAAGTACAAACTACTGTTTTATTATTACAGAGAAAAAGGCATAATTCTGGAAGATGGCACTTGTGAGCTCCGCTCCGGTCTTCTGCAGGTGTGGGTCAGTATTTCTAGAGGGGACAAAATTCAGGTTTAAGACTGTGCAGGGGGTAGGCAGGGAGGGGGCTAGTGGAGGGGGGCCACTAGAAAACTAAGGTGATTTTAGTTCTCCTATAAGGTCACTGACACTTTGACCATCAAAGACAGCTGTTGAGTCAAACTCCTGGTATTAACAGACTGGGGTCATGTTATACAATTCACTAAATTTGCCCAGGAGCAGTAACCCATAGCAACCAATCAACAGGTAGGATTTACTAGACACCTGTTAAAAAGCACACCATGTTAAAGGTTTAGATGCCCTTTAACAACACAGTGACAGTGGACAGGAGAACAGTCACTGTTGTGGTCAAAATGCCTTATGTGATATTAGCTGTTTAATACCTGCTATCCTCCCAAACTTCTTACAGGACAATTACCCTTATTTTAACCCCGGATACAGCCTGGTTCTCATGAGCTCAGGAGGATGGGGCACCATTAGTACACCCCCAACACAAATGCACCTTCCTGACACCCCTTCTCTAATCCCCACCTCTGGGAAAGGAAATCCAACTGTACAAGGAGCTACAAAGGGCCCCAGAGACTGAAATATTCCCAGAGCAAAGGGACAATGGGGAAAGAAACAATTGTGATATACACAGAGCCCGTATTCATTTCATGGAACACTTTAGCCCTGTATGTATTGTATGGAAGTGACTATAGCGAGGGGACGGCCCCTGTCACACGGCCATTCACACACCAGGTATAGCTGCAAGGGGATTAGTGCCATTCCCACCCTGAGCTGCTGCTGCCATGGAATGTCTGACTGGCACTCGTCTCAATAAACAAGAGCTGAGGGGACAGAGCTCGGTGCAAGTGGCCGGCTAATTAGTGAGCCAGTGGCAGCTTTGCGCCCAGGGAGACACTTTTGTGTAACTGGAGCTTTGCTGCGTCTCTGTCGCACAATGGCCGGACAAGAAGCAGGGCTTGTACTTTGATACAAATGAGCCGGAATTATTTTATTCTGTGTTGGGGGTTGTTTTGTATCTGCCATGAGCTGCTACACCTTTCATTAACCTGTCTTTATATATCTATTATATGTTTTATTTCGATACAACTTGTTACACCAGTTCTACATGATTTCTACATAGCGACAGTATTGAGTCTGGTTTTATTACTTGCTTGGGCACATCAGAAACCCTGTTATTAATGGAATCATTATTGCAATAAAATTACAATTAATATAAGATCGTACGTGTGGATTCTCAAGCAGACGTACAAAGTATCTATTGTTGTGACGATTGGTGGGATCACTAGTGAGCTGATTGTGCGCTGATTGTGAGCTGATTGTGCGCTGGTGCATCAGGCGCAGGGCAGGGTCGTGTCCCCTATTGTCTGGGCTAATGAGTAACTAAGGGCAGGTTATGTGAGGGTAACAAGCCTGTTCTGCCATACTACCAAAGATATAGAAACGATAATTAGAAGGATAATTGGAAAACGAATAGACACGTACAATGATTGATAGATAATAGATCATTTAAAAAAAAAAGAATAGAAACGATACATCAATAGCTCGTAGAAGCCGGTAGATAAAAAGGTAGATTATAGAGGATTAAATAATGAATAGATGTGAGACAGATTGATAGGCGATACATACACAGATAGATGTATAAAGAGATTGATAAATAATACATAGATAGATAGATAGATGATAGATAGATAGATAGATAGATAGATAGATAGATAGATAGATGATAGATAGATAGATAGATAGATAGATAGATAGATAGATAGATAGATAGATAGATAGATGATAGACAGATAGATGATAGATAGATTGATAGATAGATGATAGATAGATAGATAGATAGATAGATAGATAGATAGATAGATAGATAGATAGATAGACAGATGATAGATAGATAGATAGATAGATAGATAGATAGATAGATAGATAGATAGATAGATAGATAGATGATAGATAGATAGATGATAGATAATAGATAGATAGATGATAGATAGATTGATAAATAGATAGATGATAGATAAATGACAGATATCCTGAGTAGATAGATAGATGAAAGATATATGCATAAAGAGATAGATAGATAGGTAGATAGATAGACAGACAGACAGACAGATAGATAGATAGATAGATAGATAGATAGATAGATAGATAGATAGATAGATAGATAGATAGATAGATAGATAGATAGATTATAAATATGGATCAATAAATAGATGATAAAGAAATAGCAGTAGATAAATCACTATAGATTAATAAATAAATGGTAAAGAAAGAGAGATTTGCAGCAGGTGCTCAGTGGATATAGATACACACCCATAATATGTCCCTGTGCTAGACGTTACATGGTATATGCTTACAGGGTCCAACATGATAGATAACTCTTCTTTTCTAAGAGCCTACTCCTTATATAAAGGGGGCAATTTTGCTACATTGCCATTTGTTATAGATACTGTAGATATTAGTATTGTTACATTTAACTGTACATTTGGGACAATTCTTTGTGTTCTTTTAGCAGCTAATTGCTAAAATAATTGTACATAGTTCGGTGGTTAATTAACATTCAGCATTATTGTGGGCTACATTGAGACGTTGGCGTGGGCCTATAAAAGGTTATTTTCCCTGATCTAGGGGCTACCTAATACTAACGGAACTAACAGTAGCATTGCGGTGTCAGTGACTGGTCCCTATAAAATAACAATATATGTGTATCAGCACAGGATTCCTAAAATACAGACATTTCCCTGTGATAACAACCCCTTGTTCTAGGGGGGAAACCCCGTAAAACATTGAAATCGTTTTTTAGATATTACTATTAGCTGCAAATAATCTTCCAGGGTTTTTATAAATGTATTTTGGATTGGATGAACCTGGAGTTGGCTGCTACTTCACATTTGTGAACGATCCCTGTGTCTCCCCGTGTCTCTAGTGATCATTCCGTTGAGAGATATAGAACCCTGTATTGTGTAAAGGAAACTTAATGCCTCTCCCCAAACATAACAGAGCACAAGAGTTATAAATGTGCCTAAACTGACCCTAAGGCACAATATGATGCAGGAAATGGTTCCTACATGAATCACTAATTGTTCAGGGAAATCATTCAACATTATATACTAATATTCTAGTAATCAGGACTTGCATGTTGAGACAGGAAGTCAGATGTGCATAGGAAAACCGTCTTATTCGAGGCTTTCTTGTTGCTATCTCTAATTTAGATGCTCTCATAACCGCCTTTTTTTTGATGCCTGTTTGGGGAAAAATATGCCTACTACTTATACTACTCAATGCCTCTTCTAAAGTGACCCAAACTCTCTAAATGAGATTGGCACCAGTTATCAGCAGCCACTGCACCCATTTGTGTGATTGGGAAGACGACTAGTAGCAAGTAGTGGTGACTTGGCAGCTGCATCTGTACTGTGCTTAGGGCAGGAGCTGAGAGATGTATAGTGTTATATTCTATATCAAATCCCATAGCGAATAGGGGAACAACAGTAGGTAACATCTGTCTGTTTTCACAAAGGTGCAGCATTTACCTGTGTATCCACAACTCCTGGGTAGAGACCTTCCCTGTGCAACAGTCGAGTTAGTGTTGGATTTTTGGGTTAAATACTTATTTAATTTCGAATTTATTTGCAGAACTATAGGAGGGTGACATTATTAGTAATTGTACAACCTGATTGCACATTTAAAGGGGGTGTTCACCTTTAGTATGATGTAGAAAGGGATATTCTGAGACAATGTGCAATTGGTTTTCATTTTTTATTATTTGTGGTTTCTGAGTTATTTAGCTTTTTTATTCAGCAGCTCTGCTAGGGTCCAAATGACCCTAGCAACCATGGGCTGATTTGATCCAGAGACTGGAATATGAATAGGAGAGAGGGGCCTGAACAGAAAGATGAGTAATACAAAGTAGCAATAACAATAAATGTATAACTTCACAGAGCATTTGATTTTAGATGGTGTCAGTGGCCCCCATTTTTAAGCTGAGAAGAATCCAAAGAAAAAGGCAAATAACTAAAAAACAAAAATAAATACTGAAGACCAATTGCAAAGTTGCTTAGAATTGTCAATTCTATAACATACTAAAAGTTCCTTTAAAGGTGAACTACCCCTTTAAACAGAAACCTGTAGTTACAGTTTTTTTCCTGCTGTGACATAGGATTTAGCTAGCAAACTGCCAGTTAGATAGCTAGCTGACAGTTTTGATTGAGTTGATATATTTTAATACAGATCATAGAAAGGCCTGCTGGCTTTTTCTGTATTGCATTTATGTGTAAGGCAATACCTATTGTATCAACGCCAATGCCACACTACACACATTGCTTTTGGTTCACTAAGTTGGTCTGTACAAAATGTATACACAATCATTACAATAAATTGAATTTAATAGATGAGGTGCTCAGTACCATTGTACAATATATAATTCTAATGTTAATCTAAGTGCAAATTGAATATGAAATGCTAGACAGATCACACAATAGAATTACATGACAAACAACAGCAGACTTATTACCCATATTTTCGTTTATTTAAATAAATATAAATATAAATTTGTATAAAACTATTCACTCGCAGGTGGATTTGCAAAACGTTAGGGCATGAGACTATTTACAGATTGTTGCATAAAAACCTACAGGCGACTAGTAACAAAAAAAAAACAGCAATTTTTTTTACAAAACGAACCCCTGACTTTGTTCTCATACTAGGGAAATATATTCAGTCCCCAAATTCAGCAAAAAAAAAAAAAATGTGTCCAAAGGCTTATTGTGAAATAAGGGGGTATTTGAATGAGTCAGTATAACGTTCCTGGTGTGGATCATAAGTGCCATAGAGTCACAAAGACATTTATTGCAGGTAGAGCAATTTATAAAGGTGACACCTCCTTGTCCTCACTTGCTGAAGCTGTAGACAAGGAATCTTCATCTTCTGATCTGGGGTAATGCCCTTGTGGCCCTGCGCACTTACAGCCCCCGTGGGTGTTCCTTTGGGAGCCCTTGTTCTCTTTCTTGTGCTTTACTCTCCTGTTCTGAAACCAGATCTTCACCTGCTTCTCTGACAGGCTCAGGTAGGTGGCAATCTCGATCCTCCTCAGCCTGGACAGGTACATGTTGGAGGAGAATTCCCTCTCCAGCTCCAGAAGCTGAGTGCTGCTAAATGCAGTCCGCATTCGCTTGCCATTCTGCGCCTGGCTGTTCTCTGCTCCACCTGTACATCAAAGCAATACCACATTATAGAGACATATATAAAGTAATCTAGTTCAGTTTATGAATGCTATTTAAACTGGATTGAACTTTAACTCCCAGAACCCAACTACAACTTCTGCCATCCAACAGTAGCCAATGCAGAGAGTTGTGGTTCAGCAACTGCTGTAGATTCCCAACTTAAACATGAAAGTCTACAAACTGAAAAAAAACAAAACATTTTAGGCGATTTTCCCCTCATCCCCAACCAATTGCAACATTGTAAACCAATAAACGCAAAACGATTAAAGCTACATTCTGTTCTGCATCAGCCCATCAGAGCCATGTATTATTTCTCCAAAAATGGATCAAATTCGTAATAAGAAAATACTCCAGCAACTTGAAGTTAAATCAACTGTGTGCACCGTTTTAAAATGTAATTCTGCATGGACAACTGTATTGTATGCAACCAAGGGCATGTCACATTGATGCTAAAAACTTGGATAACATATAGGAAAACTGACATAACTCAAGTTGCTAGAGATTGCAGATTCCTTACATAAGTTATATAACTCCTACAGAAGTATCGAGTATGGTGTCACTTACCCATTGACATGCAATGGAATCTCCTGGGGTCGGCAACATTGTAGGTTGGGCTGCAGACAGGTGTATGCGCTGGGTGGACCATGGCTGGGCTGGGCTGTTGACTCATCCTCTGGCAGTACTGCGCCTCCCCATTAGAGAACTGACTTTTGAGCAGAGGGATGCCATTCCTGGTGGAGTGCAGGTGAGAAGCCACACAGATGGGGCAGACGCAAAAGCTGCCACTTTTCCTAGAAGGGCACACAGGGGCAGATATTGACATGACAGTTGGGGATGGTATGCTGATGGGCAGAAGGAAATCCTGCCCATGGTGGTGGTGGTGGTGATGGGAATGATCAGGCAAGGCTGGAGTTGGTCTTGAGGAGGAATCTTTGATAATTAGAGAGTCAACATAAAAAGACCTAGACATTGTAGCAGTCAGACAGTCCCTTCTTTTCCTTTCTCAGTGACAGTCTAAGGTTCCTCTGAAGCTCTCATGACTCACAAGGTGCTTATGTTGAGTTGCTAACAAAAGGGTCCCTGGAGAGGGCAGGTCCTAACGTCACCCACGTGTGCCCCCCTCCCCAACTGGGATTTCTGAGAGCCCCTTAACACGTGACAAGTGAAAGAAGTGCAGAACTAAATCTCATTCACTTGATTGAGCCCACTTGTCTAAAGTAACAAAAACAATGCTACAAAAGGGTTTTTTTCGTGTTCACTGTGGATGCAGTGTAACCCTCATCCCTTATGTGGTACAAATAAGCATGGAGAAGATAAATTATATTTTACATACAACTATGATACAACAACAGCAGAATGTTTAAGGTTTTATTTTGATTTTTGGTTAATTGCAGCTGCCGCTCCTTTATGGTAACGTCTCAGTTGAAATGAAATCTTTTTGATAATTTAGAATAGAATGAAGCTCGTAGCTGTCCCTCTGTCTGTTGGGAAGGTATATGCTATCTAGGATAGAGGAAAGAAAGAAAAAGAAAGAGAGAGAGAGAGAGAGAGAGAGAAGGGAAGGAAGAAAGAAAGAAAGACGGGAAGGAAGGAAGATAGGAAGATAAGGAAGGACGGAAGGAAGGAAGGAAAGAATAGATTATAGATAGATAAATAGATAAATGATAGCTAGATATAGAAAGAAAGAAAGAAAGAAAGAAAGAAAGAAAGAAAGAAAGAAAGAAAGAAAGAAAGAAAGAAAGAAAGAAATAGATAGGAAGGAAGGAGGGAAGAAATAGATAGGAAGGAAGGAGGGAAGAAATAGATAGGAAGGAAGAAAGAAAGAAAGAAAGAAAGAAAGAAAGAAAGAAAGAAAGAAAGAAAGAAAGAGAAAGAGAAAGAAAGAAAGAAGGGAAGGAAGGAAGGAAGAAAGAAAGACGGGAAGGAAGATAGGAAGATAAGGAAGGAAGGAAGGAAGGAAGGAAGGAAGGAAGGAAGAAAGAAAGAAAGAAAGAAATAGATAGGAAGGAAGGAGGGAAGAAATAGATAGGAAGGAAGGAGGGAAGAAATAGATAGGAAGGAAGAAAGAAAGAAAGAAAGAAAGAAAGAAAGAAAGAAAGAAAGAAAGAAAGAAAGAGAAAGAGAAAGAAAGAAAGAAGGGAAGGAAGGAAGGAAGAAAGAAAGACGGGAAGGAAGATAGGAAGATAAGGAAGGAAGGAAGGAAGGAAGGAAGGAAGGAAAGAAGAAAAAGAAAGAAAGAATCGATTAAAGATAGATAGATGATAAATAGATAGATGATAGCTAGATAAAGAAAGAAAGAAAGAAAGAAAGAAAGAAAGAAAGAGGAAGGAAGAAAAAGAAAGAAAGAAAAGAAAAAGGAAAAGAAAGCAAGAAAGAAAGGAAGGAAGGAAGAAAGGAAGGTATATGTACTGGCTGTTGATACAAGGAGCTGCCATACTGTCATACAGGGGGATAATGCTCAGACTTGGGGCAAACTGTCGCTCCTTCACAAATACACTAAAAAAAACAAACAGTTGGGATCTCTAAACAGCTTATATTCTAAACGACCTTCGGCATTTGCACTTATTTTATATTTTACTAATATATTATTTAATTACCTGTTAACTGTTTTTGGAAGGGGGGAATCTTAGATCTGGTAGCTTTTTACTAAGTATGGAAATTGCCAGGGGAATGTTCTTTTTGATTGTAAAATGTTTAATTATGAAATCACGGTGGGGCACAAAGCTTTTCTAATGTAAAGAAAAAAAAATATAGAAGTACCGGTTGGCTGTGGGCAGGTTAATATCAGTCACGCCCTCTGGTTTTCTACATTATCAAAGGAAACAAAGAAATTAATAATAATAATAAAGCACGTTTAAAAGCCAGTACAAAAAGTAGTATTGACCAAGTTTGCTTCCACTTTAAATTCGGAGCAGCGCAATGGGCAGCAGCAGATATTGACGCATAATGCGCTAGAAAAGTTGCTGGGTCTCTTGTGCGCAAAATCCCACTTCTATCTGGTCCATTCTCTTGTATGAGCGCCAATTAGCACCTGTTGGTGTTATCAGCAAACTTATTGACGATCTCTGCTTCAGGACAATTAAACAAGTGGGGTGATAGCGATTCATCAGGATCCCCCCCCCCAACAGAACAGGATTTATTGGAGGCAGTTAGATTGTGAAATCTGTTATTGAGCTATTTGGATGTGATTAAGATTCCATTAGAAAGTACTTATTGGAAGGAGGGTCTGCGGATTTTAAACAGAGAGTTATTTCAGATATGTGCTAATCCTACATCTTGTGACAACAATTAGCACGTTTTAAACTCATGGCAGATCAGTGTCAGCTCTCAAAGGATTTGGAAAGTATTAGCTGGGAGGGGAGAATAGCCATAGTGCTCTCCTGCTCCTCTGTGTTCCATGAAATGCATTTCCTTATATGTATTTATAAATATTTATTGTTTGTTTATTTACTTTGTTCTGTAACTTCTCATTGCAGAATTTGATTAAGTTGAAATCAGAAAGGAGACCTTATGGGGGCACAAGTTGGCTGCCCAGGTTGCCTAGGATATATATATGGCCTGGCACTGCCAGAGTTATTTCCTTTGCCTTGCTAAGGTTTCTAATTACAGTGATCTGCTCCTTTAAGGGCTCATAATCCTGTAGTGATAAGATCTGTGGTCTCTAAAGGTCTATTCTAAGGGTAAGATCACACTGGGCGTTTTGGGGAGATTTAGTCCCTGAACGCCTTCCCTCACTCTTGCGCTGGCTAAAATGAAAAATCGACGTCGCTAAGCACACGCGCCAATTCATTCTCCGAAGTCGCCCGAAGTTGCCTCACGAGGAAAGGTCTATTTTCCTGCATTTTTAAAGCAGAATTTTAATGTTTCTTAAAAATGGGAGAAAATAGACAAAACGGACATTAAATAAGTAGTCTTTTTTTTTTTTTTAACCATATTCCTTCTCCTACATTCTGCATATTTAATGGTTGTTCACTTTTGAGCTAACCTTTAGTATGATGTAGAGAGTGATATTCTGGGACAATTTGCAATTGGTTTTAATTTTTTTTTATTATTTGTGTTTTTTAGCTTTTTATTCAACTACTCGCTAGGTTGCTATTTCAGCAATCTGGTTGCTAGGGTAAAAATCACCCTAGTAACCACGCACTGACTTGAATAAGAGACTGGAATGGAATATGAATTGGAGAGGAGCTAAACATATAGATGAGTAAAAATTAGTAACAATACATGTGTAGCCTTATAGAACATTTGCTTTCTAGAAGGGGTCAGTCAAAGAAAAAAACAAATAATTAAAAAACTATAAAAGAGAAATAATGAAGACCAGTTGCTTAGAAGTGGGCATTTATAACATACTAACAGTCAGTGTCGGACTGGGGGGGCTCCCCTTTGGAGCTCTTCCTGAGCCACAACGTACCCTTTTCTGCTTGTGGTCATGGAGGGGGCCAGGTAGGGAGGTCAGAAACAGTGGTAGGGTCATTGTGTAGGAAACAGGTCTGGGCCGGCAGGGCCAACCGGGTTTTTTCCAGGAGTCCAGCCGGCCAACTACTGAAAGTTAACGGAAAGGTGAACCATCCCTTTAACAAAAAGATCAGTTCTTCCTGGAGTCTATTTATACATACACACACCAGGGACCCCTTTAACTTTGTCAGTGCCAGGCTGGGCTGGGGTCATGGGCTAAAGTGCAGACACCTGTGGCTGAAGAGTTAAATGTTCAAGCATAGTACAGATTTAAATAGCAAATAAGCACTCATTAGCACTCAAAATATGGCCAGTGGAAAATTCTTCAGTTGGTTGATATTTTAAAAATACAGCCTTAAAAATAAGGAAATAATGACCTTTAGTGAAACTATGAGCTCTGTATAAAAAATATCCACCCTTTCCCCAGTAGCAGCCTGTGTTTCAGGGTTACAGATAAGGGGAAGTTCATTATACAAGGAGCTTAACGGGGAAGGGTAAATTGACTAATTTACTCCTCCTCCTTTATCAGCGACACTGCATACCACCTGTACAATGGAAAATAAAAACACTTTCACTGTTAATGACTTTTTCACTGGTAGGTGGAAGAGATTACAAAAAACATGGCTATTTCTTAAATAAAGCAACAGGCAGAAAGCCTTATTTACATTTTAAATACAGGTGTGTAGCGCTAGCGCTTCTTAATATAGCTGTACAGAGTGTGAATCTGTGTCTCTTTATATTGTCAGTGACAATTATACAATCTCCGTATTTACTATCATCTTACTTTCATCCAGTATATGAATTTATACTACTAAACTCCCAACATCCTCCTAAAGCCTCTGGGGGTGTTTTAGGACTTTGGGGGCTAGAGTCCTTCTCTATGGTGCAGCTTAAATAACCCCCCTCATATGTAATAACAGAAAATATTGTAATTACATTCACCTTGAGTATCCAGTTCACCCCAAAATTTTCATGATTGACCTTAACACTGAACTTCCTGATGACAACCGCTGTCTTGAATTACTGCTTTTAAAGCACTGGTTCTCTGTCATTTGCTGAACTACAATTCTCATCATACCTTGGCATGCCTAAGGATTTCTGCCCCTTAGTACTCCAGCACTTGTGTTATACCTTTAGTAAACATTTCCTGGTGTTACTTAAAGGAACAGTAACACCAAAACCGGTAAGTGTCTTTAGGGAATGACAATATAATGTACTGTTGGTCTGCACTAGTAAAACTGGTGTGTCTGCTTTAGAAACAAAACTATAGTTTATATAAAAAAGCTGCTGTGAAGCCATGGGGGCAGCCATTCAAGCACAGGATACACAGTAGATAACAGATAAGTTCTTAAAAATCCCATTGTATACAACAAAGCTTATCTGTTATCTGCTGAATATGCTGTGCCTTTTCTCCTTTTTCAGCTTTCAATGGCTGTCCCCAGGGGTGCACCGCCAACGGGGGGCCCTGAGGGGGTGCGGGCCCTGGCCCAATAACACTCCCTGCTCCCCCGGTAGTTACGCCACTGCTTTAAAAGACTTTAATTTTTTGGTGTTACTGTTCCTTTAAATCCAGCTCCAGAGACAAAACAGCACCGCCTGCCTGGGATTCATTCACAATAACATGAGGTTTATCCTGTCTCTGTTATTGTACTGTGAGCTAACATGCACTCGTGCTGCTGGGAGCCCAGCTCTGATCTCATACAAAGCATGGATATATTATACATATCTGTCAGAATGATAAGAAATCACACATCAGGATCCGAGCGAGTAATTGGGATAATAAAGTCTGAGCAATGATAGAATGAAAAAACTGTGATTATTTTTTTTTAAGGAAGAGTTATTCCAAGCCAGGCGGAATGATGCAAGGCGTGTGTCCCCAGATCACGGACCTCGTTACAATTTGATTTTTCAATAATTCTGTCTGATAAAATTTCATTGGCCATGAAGTAATCCGCAAAATGAGAGCTCTTATGAGCCTATAATGAGCTCTAATTGCCACAACTAGTCGAGCCACGTGGAAGGATTTAGAAGGTATTAAGCAGTTGGGTACAGAGCACAGGCTGTTACCTAGCCATTACTTTCATAATTCAAGGAGAAAATGAGTCCTTTTAAGGGAAAATCCTTTGATTCTCTTCGTTCTAGTTGGGGTGGGGGGGGGGGGAAGCAGGGTATAGCTTTGTCTGCTCTTAGCCCAATGCTGTGGAACAAATGGCAATGTAGCAAAATTGCCTTCTTTATATAAGGAGTAGGCTCTTAGAAAAGAAGAGTTATCTATCATGTTGGACGCTGTAAGCATATACCATCTGATGTCTAGCACAGGGACATATTATGGGTGTGTATTTATATCCACTGAGCACCTGTTGCAAATCTCTTTCCACTGGATTTCTTTGCTTTGCAAACCACTCTGTAGAATGGCCTAAATAATCATAACCATTTAGCGAATTCAGGAATCTAACTTTTCCATCTGGCTATCTGATTTTCTATTCGTCCATCCATCTATCCAGCCATCCTCTATCTTTATGCCTAATCCAAATATTATGGGTCTATTTATTATCTTTCTATTTATTCTTATCAATAGATCAATAAAGAGAGGCTAAAGAAGTTTTATAGATATTTATCAAACTTCTTTATCCTCTCTTTAATGATCTATAGCTATCTATCTACTGGCTTTATCATTTATTTATTTAGCCCTACTAGCATGCCCCTAAATCTATCTATCTATCTATCTATCTATCTATCTATCAATCTATTATCTATCTATCATCTATCTTTCTATCTATCTATCTATCTATCTATCTATCTATCTATCTATCTATCATCTATCTATCTATCTATCTATCTATCTATCTATCTCTTAATTATCTTTCTATTTAGTTTTCCATATTTAAATCTAACCATCTATTCACGTTTCTTTACCATTTATTTCTTGATCTATAGTGATTTATCTACTGTTATTACTTTATCATCTATTTATTGATCCATATCTATCTATCTATCTATCTATCTATCTATCATCTATCTATCTATCTATCTATCTATCTATCTATCTATCTATCATCTATCTATCTATCTATCATCTATCTATCTATCTATCTATCTATCTATCTATCTATCTATCTATCTATTATCTATCTATCTATCTATCTATCTATCATCTATCTATCTATCTATCTATCTATCTATCTATCATCTATCTATCTATCTATCTATCTATCTATCTATCTATCTACTCTACTCTACTCTATCATCTATCTATCTATCTATCTATCGATCTATCGATCTATCGATCTATCTATCTATCTATCTATCTATCTATCTATCTATCATCTATCTATCTATCTATCTATCTATCTATCTATCATCTATCTATCTATCATCTATCTATCTATCTATCTATCTATCTATCTATCTATCTATCTATCTATCTATCTATCTATCTATCTATCTATCTATCTATTATCTATCTATCTATCATCTATCTATCTATCTATCTATCTATCTATCTATCTATCTATCTATCTATCTATCTATCTATTATTTAACCACTTATCCATATACATACTGACATATCTCTGTTATCTCTGTATTTATCTGTCTATCATCATCTATCTGTCTTTTTGAGGTTTTGGTAAAAAAAGGAAAACAGTTTAGAATAATTCATAAACATTTAAAACTCTGCAGAGCTTATATAGTCAAATAAAGACCAACTATGCACAGGTATGGCATCTATGAATGCTTGATTCCTGGATAAAGATTCCTTCTGTGGTTTGAATAACTGTACCGTAAAAAGCATTAATACCCCAATACGATTATTTTGCGACCAATAGGGATTTATGCAGCTGGGTTACCATCAAGTTACTTTCATCTTTTTTTCTTCTTTTATTTATCATTAAAAAAAAGTAATTGTTTGCTTATAATGGACTCTGCAATTTGCAGCATTCAGGATAACAGATCCCATACCTGTATGTGTATTCATGTTATAAGTGCGCACACACTATTTGGATCATTCCCAAAGTATTTCTAGAAAACCGCAAGCTCATGCGACCACTAATAGGGTCATTATGGAAAGCGTGAACAGGCCTATTAATGTTTTCTTGAAAGTGCATAGTTAACTTGTATCCATCCTTGTGTATAAGAGGCTGGCATTGTGATTTTGCTGTCTGTGGCACATCTTACCCGATACAGACCAAAATTTCCCCTTTATCTGTAACCAGGCAACACTCTGAATGCCAAAAAAACTGAAAAGAACCCTTCAAGAAAGTCTTCAATAATAGTGGAAAAGAACAAAGATCCAGGACACAGGGGTGACTTTTCATGAGCAATTATCTCTCATTAATCAGAGGAACAGCTGCAATATTAATTTCTCTCACTTTCTTCTTTATGTTTGGCCTTTAAATTATCTTGTTTGTATGGGGGAGGGGGTTCTGCAACTCAGAGGAAGACTTTAGGATAATATACACTTTGTAGTCACACTTGTCAGTGAGGTTACCCTTTATTCCTTCAACTTCTAGATTTAAATCTTTCCCTAAACATTTGCAGAGCAGAGCTGTTTGTAAGGGGATCCAAGCAATATGCCCTGTGCTCTCAGCCAGGTGGTACTGCCCTAAAGAGCAGCATTTATAAGAAGGCAGCAGCACTAGGGGAAAACAGGGCATGGATAACTTAAAGGGATACTGTCATGGGAAAAAATTTTTTTTTCAAAATGAATCAGTTAATAGTGCTGCTCCAGAAGAATTCTGCACTGAAATCCATTTCTCAAAAGAGCAAACAGATTGTTTTATATTCAATTTTGAAATCTGACATGGGGCTAGACATTTTGTCAATTTCCCAGCTGCCCCCAGTCATGTGACTTGTGCTCTGATAAACTTCAATCACTCTTTACTGCTGTACTGCAAGTTGGAGTGATATCACCCCCTCCCTTTCCCCCCCCCCAGCAGCCTAACAAAAGAACAATGGGAAGGTAACCAGATAGCAGCTCCCTAACACAAGATAACAGCTGCCTGGTAGATCTAAGAACAGCACTCAATAGTAAAAACCCATGTCCCACTGAGACACATTCAGTTACATTGAGAAGGAAAAACAGCAGCCTGCCAGAAAGCATTTCTCTCCTAATGTGCAGGCACAAGTCACATGACCAGGGGCAGCTGGGAAATTGACAAAATGTCTAGCCCCATGTCAGATTTCAAAATTGAATTAAAAGAAATCTGTTTGCTCTTTTGAGAAATGGATTTTAATGCAGAATTCTGCTGGAGCAGCACTATTAACTGATTCATTTTGAAAAAATATTTTTTTTCCCATGACAGTATCCCTTTAAGCACAACGAGGGGAAAAATTAGTCCTGTTCCAATCTGCTTTCACCATGCTGAGTCCTCTGCACATTGGGCATGGGGGCATGTTGTGCATGGGGGGACAGCAGATAACGGCCAGGTGGCAGTGAACAAGGAGGGGGGATTTTAGCAGATGGGGGGCATATGCAGATTATGGTGGTGGACAGCAAAGGCTGGGGGAGAGCTTGGCACTGGGCAGTCATTGGTGTCTCTATCTCTTGGCTTGGCTCTGGTAGGCAGATCCAGTGACTTAACTAGAAGATACTGGACCCAACAGCAATTCAGGGTCCCCCATAAACTGCCCCATTGGGCCAACTTTAACTTCTGGGCCACCCAGAATTTGCTTCATATGTGGACAGAGTGTAGAAAAGCTTGATAAAGTAGCAATTTTAGCTTCTGCTAAAGAAGTGTGGCTTTAGCATAGTACTGTCTAGGGTGTGCTCACTGTGCTTGGAGTTATAGTTATAGTGAAGCTGTAGTCCAGCTTCATCAATAATAGGACTTTGCAGTGTATATTTTGCCTCACCAAATCACCATCACTATATCCAGTCCTTGCACAGAGAGGCTAGTGCTAGCCCTGTACTCTGTCCCAAGCGTGGGAGCTCCGACATCCTTGCTGTCAATTTCACCTTCAGACATCAAGCCAAGCGTTGTAGATCTGTCCAAAGAGACAATCTTTGGGCGTAACGTGCATTGTGTGACATCAAAAGGCCAGAGAATGATCAGAACTGAGAAGTGCATTCAGCAAGAATAGTGCAAGAGTTCTCCTTTCAGGGGCCAAGGATTTGAATGCTAACAGATATGTAGTAATGGTTAAAAAGCAGGGGTTTCCCAATGATGAGGATGCAATATTAGAAGGGGGCATGTGGAGCTTAAAAGAATCTCATTACAGGAGCCTAGCAGCTTGAAGAAAGCAATTGTACTCATGAAAAGGGGACTTTTCTGGGAAATCACTTTCATTGGCCTTTGAAATGACACATTTATATGCTCCTAACTGCAGCTGAATGTTACTGCAATGGGCTATACTAGAAAAATACACTTGTTTAGTAAGGGTACAGTATATAAAAAAAAATTTCTTTCCTAGAGGATGCCATAAACCTCCTGGCATACAGTGTACCTGGCTTCTACCTCACATCTTATGCTGAATGGCATACTTTTACCTATGGCATTCCACTAGATTATGTTTGTGAGATTTGCCTCCATTCAATCACAAGAGCTTTAGTGAGGTTGGACACAGATTTTGGGCAATCTGACCTGGTTTACAATCATCTTCCAATTCAGAATCCAGGTGTTCCGTTGGTCAGGGGTGTGTACAGGTCAGTCAAGTTTTTTCATTTCAGAGAACCAATTTTGTATAGATCTTGCATTGTGCATGGGGTTATTATCCTTTTGAGGAAGGAAAGGAAAGATCATTACTGTATGCCATAGCCATAGACTGGATCTTGAAAAACAGCAAAAGACCATAATTCATAAAACTAACTTTCAGTTGTCATTATACATTCCTGCAGTTAGGGTTCTCCTGGCATTTTGTCAGTTGTCAAACTTGTTTCATCTGCATAAACCGGACACAGGACACAATTATATACAGTTGGATACTCCAAAATCCATTTTTATTCCTCTATACCATATAACCTTATGTCATACTACAGTATATTAGCTTTTTTAGCAGACCACTTGTTTTGTGTTCTAAATGCAATTTTTTATAGAATAGTCAATTTGTAGCAGTTCTGTCCCAGAAAGGAATGGATGTCTATTGTATTGCTTAGTTTTAATACCAATAAACTTTTCTAAGGAAATAACTCATTGCTCATTCCAGTATGCTATGTGCACACCTGGATTATTAAAGCATTATATCAGAAATGCAAAGGTTAATTAAAACAGCTCCCCTAAATATCTTATGTGTGAGACCCCCCTGGGGCATATTATTCAGAGTATCTCTACATGAATGAACTTTGCCCAAAGAGTACAAATGTCCTATTTAAGAATATGATTCTAAATGAGAGAAAACCAGGGAAAACAGACATATCACCTCGCTGGCTACCATTTCATTATATTGGTCCTGTTCAGTGTTTGTATCAAAGGGGCTGCTGCGGAAATGTGTACATTAAACTTTCCATACTAGAATTCTACCTCAGCTGGTTTGCTCTTCTGATCGTATTTGGGATGACCCAGCATTCTTCTGTGAGACAGCTGCATCTGTTCCTTTTTTTACAACACTCTAATGAAACTGAACACAGACTGACTGATAAGCAGTGTCGGACTGGCCTACAGGGATACCAGGAAAACTCCCGGTGGGCCCAGGTGTCAGGGGGCCTTGTGCTGCTAAAGATTTGGCCTATTTCATGTCCATTTCCTATTTCTTTAGAATGGAATAATAGATTATAGTAAGTAAAGAATAGAGACTAGGAGCATAGAGGTTGAGTGAGTAGAAGAATAATAATAGTACTTAGAGTGGGCCCCTGGTCTATGGTTCTTTGGCGGGCCCCTAGACTACGTTTTTTGTGTGAGCCCCTGGTGTCCCAGTCCGACACTGCTGATAAGATGTCATGCCCTTTATTCCTGGACCCAGTTTTGTCAAAATAAGCAAGTTTTTGCTATTACTGATTGGAACTTATTTTATTTCAACACATTTAACTAAGAGACAGTTGTGGGGGCAACAATTGCACTCTCTGTGCAAAAAGAGACACATTTCTATTTAAAAAAACAAACAACAAATTTGGTTGTAGTTACCAGGGGAGGCTTTTTTCTACTCCTGTTAAAGTACAGCCTGAAGCAAGGTCTCTTTCCTCATGGGAAAAAGTGTCCCTGACTACATAATCCAACTAACGTGAATGACCTGGAGCAAAGGGCTAAATAAACCAAATCAGTCATATACAAAGTTGGAACATGCTTAACCCTAAAGTTTAAGTGCCAAAGAACGTAGATTCTATGTTCTGGAACATGTCTAAGCAGGGGAGAAGAGGAACAGCTTTTTATTGTCCTAGGTGGTGGCAGTAGACATGTGGAAACTACATGTATGTTACTGCCTATATTTCCTGCTCCCATGGGCATCTACAGAAAATTTTCCAGGGAGAGGCAAGGAAGAAAACATATTACACAAATTACTTGTACATAGACACAGCTTTTCTATAAATATATAAAGTAGTAACTGTTGCACATATAGGGCAGGGGCACACGGGCAGATCCGGGGAGAGTGCCCTGGTGACTAATTGCCTCTTCTGCGGGGCAACAATGGGAACTGACGCCAGCATAGAAAAAACGTTGACGCCGGCGTTGCAAATTCGCTAATGTATTCACTGGTGGTGAAATGTGCAAATTCGCTGTGAATTCGCACCTGGCGAATAAATTTGCCCATCACAAGTGAAGCCTCCATTTTACATACCCTCATTTAAAGTTCTTCGATATGTTATACTATGTTTTGTGGTCCCACCCATATATAATGCATAATATATTTTCCTGACTTTACACTATTCTTTCTGGCCCCCTGAAAAATGGGGGTTCTACTGTACATAAAGTAGAGTAACAACAGCAGGAAGAGGTTGTGCACAACAAATGTCACTTAGGGGCAAATTTACTTAGGGTCGAATATCAAAGGTTAATTAACCCTCGATATTCGACTGTCGAAGTTAAATCCTTCGATTTCGAATATCGAAGGATTTAGCGCTATTCGTTCGATTGAAGGATTTGAATCCATTGATCGAACGATTTTTCTTCGACATAAAAAAGCTACCACAAGCCTATGGGGACCTTCCCCATAGGCTAACATTGACTTCGGTAGCTTTTAGGTGGCGAACTAGGGGGTTGAAGTTTTTTCTTAAAGAGACAGTACTTCGACTATCAAATGGTCGAATAGTCGAACGATTTATAGTTCGAATCGTTCGATTCGAAGTCGAAGGTCAAAGTCGAAGGTTGAAGTAGCCCATTCGATGATTGAAGTAGCCAAAAAAAACATTCGAAATTCGAACTATTTTTCCTCTATTCCTTCACTCGAGCTAAGTAAATGGGCCCCTAAATGTCTATGCTAGTGACAAATGTCACTAGCATAGAATCTATGTTAATACATTCTATTTCAACCTAGGAGAATGCTGCTTTGTTCCCAAAGTGGCAAAAGGGTTAAAAGATAAGAGTCAAAAGAAACAATGAGGTGGATACAGGACAGGAGTGGGAGAGAGGGGTGAGTTGCAAAAATATATTATAATATTATAGATATTTCTATCTATACAGATATATAGATTGAGGCAGAGGGTTATTAGCAACAGAGAGGTGAGTGTGTGGGTAACTCAGCAGAATGAGAAGAGAAAGGGTAAAAGAAGACAGTGAATAGAGTACGGCCATGGATAGGTGGGGAATACAATGGAGCAGTGGGGCAAGGGACTGTAGGGGTTAATGTGCTTTGTGGCAAATGCACTGAGAGAATGGTTATAGGCAAAATCCACAGTCAACCTGTACCTATAAGATTCAATAATGAATGTAGTTACACAGCTATACACAGGTTTATTTATAGTCTCTATAACTCACACGTGGTTTGTCAGACCTTCTTAACAGTTGCCCTTACACACATTAACACTTGGGGGCCGATTCACTAACTTCGAGTGAAGGATTCGAAGTAAAAAAACTTCGAATTTCGAAGTGTTTTTTGGGCTACTTCGACCATCGAATGGGCTACTTCGACCTTCGACTACGACTTCGAATCGAAGGATTCGAACTAAAAATCGTTCGACTATTCGACCATTCGATAGTCGAAGTACTGTCTCTTTAAGAAAAAACTTCGACCCCCTAGTTCGCCATCTAAAACCTACCGAACTCAATGTTAGCCTATGGGGAAGTTTTTTTGGTCGAAGGATAATCCTTCGATCGTTGGATTAAAATCCTTTGAATCGTTCGATTCGAAGGATTTTATCGTTCGATCGAAGGATTATTCCTTCGATCGAACGATCTAATTATTTGCAGTAATTCGAAGTCGAAGGATTTTAATTCCCAGTCGAATATCGAGGGTTAATTAACCCTTGGTGAATCGGCCCCTAACAGTTAATTTGCACACATACATAGATTCACACACAAACGCACACATACACTGGCATTGACACACACACATACACAGGCATTCACACTAAGTTTAACTCAATAGATTCACACTCATCAACCCTGGGAAAGAAGCTGCTTCATCAGGAGGAGATGTACTATTCTGATGCTCTCATTCCTCACACAGTTGAGGAGCAGGAAGCGTCTCACAGAGGGAAGAGGCAGAGCTAAACAAAACTGCTGCTCTGAGCAGTACAATAGGCATTGAGACGGTCCATTATTTAAAGGGGTGCTGACCGCAAGATGTAAAACTTTTATAAGCTTATTGCAGGTTCTTAATGGTAATTTTAAGAAATGTGTTCATATAAAAAACAGAACAAAACAATAGATATACATATGGCAAGAGAATATCCTTAATTATGAAGTACAAGTCCAGGGAGGGGCAAGTGCCTCTCTTACCCCTATTTGTGGACGCCCATGCCTGCTCCCCCAGCAGCACTGGCCCACCGGATCCTGGCATGATGACAGCCTCCCCTGGTCCCTATGCCCCTTCTTCCTTCTGATGGATCTGCAGCCTGCCTTCCCCAGGTTAGTGTCACACACAAACACACACTTTTTACACTTATACACACTTACTTACACAATTGCATTCTGCATTGTTCTTTAATACTTGTTTTTGCCAATTAAAATTTGGTGTGCTATAATTTGATTTGGGTGGCTCTACACACCACAAAGGAGTCTGGAGTAGAAAGACATATTTACCTATTTTACATCCATATCTAGGGTCTTTGTACTGTAAAGGGGTCTTAAAGGAACAGTAACACCAAAAACTGAAAGTGTTTTAAAGTAATGAAAATATCATGTAGTGTTGCCCTGCGCTGGTAAAACTGATGTGTTTACTTCAGAAACACTACTATAGTTCATATAAACAAGCTGCTGAGTAGCAATGGCGGAAATTGAAAAACGGCTATATGGCACAGGATAAATAATGGATAACAGATAACATTATGTTCTACAGAGCTTATCTGCTATCTGCTGTGTAACTTGAGCCTTTTCTCCTTTGAATAGCTGCCCCCATGGCTACACAGCAGCAGCTTATATAAACAATAGTAATGATTCTGAAGCAAACACAGCAGTTTTACTAGTGCAGGGCAACACTACATTATATTTTTATTACTTTAAAACAATTTCATTTTTTGATGTTACTGGTCCTTTAAAGCACACAATACACATACCAGGGTCTTATTTTGCATCAGCCTGAGTGTCCATTGTGAACATGAATATGCACAATTTGATTTGGGGTCTCTACACACATAGTTCAGTAAATCTATACATACCTGCCTTCAAAAATAAATACACATATGGGACCTGTTATCCAGAGTGTTTGGGACCTGAGGTTTTCTGGATAAGGAATCTTTCTATACCTTAAGTCTGCGTGAAAATCATTTTAATATTAGTTACACCCAATGGGATCGTTTTGCCTCCAATAAGGATTAATTTTATCTTAGTTGGTATCAAATACAAGGTACTGTTTCATTATTACAGAGAAAAAGGAATTTATGAAAAATGGAGTCTATATACTGTATAGCCTTACTGTAATTAGGGGCTTTCTGGATTATGGGTTTCCGGATAACAGATCCCATACCTATATATACTTTCTCTTTTTTCACTTAGTTAGGACTGACACATGGACACTGCTTATGCATACTTTATGTCAGCTTCTGCATACTTTGTACAAACTTTGTAACTAAAAGTGTCTTTTTTACTAGAGTTACAGTTCAGTTGTGCAAAAATAGGTTTTCCCAGGGGGCTATATGTTGGAGTGCTGGGGTTCAATTTTGCGATTTGCACAAAATGTTCAAAAAAAACTCTGGCACTAAGTGCAAATAAATTATGGTGGCAATTAAAAGGTTAAAGGGCAAATTTCAAAAAAATTATTTGATCAAAATTTCTATTTTCTAATTCCTGCTAATGTTCCTGACTGTCAGGAAAGTGTTAATAAATTGTAATATTTATTATTTATAAACTGATAGATGGGTCAGTTCATCAGAATGTGTTTAGTTGTTTTGAGGAGTTGAACACCATTTGCAGCGCTGACTCCTTACAAATTGAAGGAAGCTTGGTGTAAAGGTGACCATAGACGCAAAGATCCGCTCATTTGGCAACATCGGCCAAACAAGCGGATCTTTCCCCAATATGCCATTAACGAGCATGGCTATATCGGGGGTAATCTGATTGTTCGGCTGTATGGCCGAACGATCCGATTACGATGCACAATGGGCTCTGGCGGGATCGGTCGGGTCAAAATCAACCTTGACTGATCGACCAAACGACCGATCTCCGCCAGATGAAAAATGTCGGCACATGCCACGCACGATCCGAAAATCGTACGAATCCTCGATTCGTACGATAGGATCTGTGTGTCTATGGCCACCTTTACACTCGGAGGAGAGCAAGTCTATTGGGAGCCGGCAAAAAAAAAGGGAAACCTCAGGAATCTTTGAGTATATTAACTGACTTTTTAAGTCAAGGGTCTGAATACTTTTTTTAGACACTGTTAGGGCAATGACAAATGAAGAGATTAGTCGCCCCATAATTAATCTCCTCTAGCGCAGCCGACTAATCTCCTCCAAATGCTTCCCCAGTGGGTAACATGCGAACCTCTGGGGAAACGTATGCGGCTTGATGTTGCCTGAAGTTTCCTCACAAGGTAACATTGGTTTACTTAGGAAAGTAGTGGTGCTGTATATAGTGAATAAAGTACCCCCTCTTGTAAAATATGAGGATATTATAAGTTACCGAGGAGTTTCATGACCATATAAAAACACGAGGCCGAAGGCCGAGTGTTTTTATACAGGTCATGGAACTCCGAGGTAACTTCTAATATCCTCATATTTTACAACTGGGGGTACTTTATTTATTATAATACACAAATTTTAGTGAGTCATGTGACAGAAATGACATCACTACTCACCGTTTATAACTGATGACATCACTACTCACCGTTTATAAGGATATAATTTACAGGATATTCATGTCTTTTGTGTATTATATATTTCCTCAGCCGCAATTCACGTTAGCCACTGGGGAAGCGTTTGGAGAATATTAATCACCCACGCTAGAGTAGATTAATTGTGGGGGACTAATCTCCTAATTTTTTCATTGCTTTATGGGTCAAGGAACTCTAGGCTAATAAATATATATTTCAGTGATGGTACATTATTTCTCACATTTCAATGAGTCCAAGTAATATTACTGAGCTCTCGACTGAGTTATATCATGAACATGGCTGCTTATGTCAGTAAACACCATTTATAAGTATATATTTTACTGGTTATTCATGGATTCATGAAATTCAGAGCTCCCATAGAGAAACAGGATATAAACAGTTACTGCTTATACATTTATTTGTAAATAAATGGAGTTGTCTTAATTGTATTGTATTAATAAATAGGGATGTAGCGAACTGTTCTGCTGCGAACTAGTTCGCGCGAACTTCGACCGTTCGCGTCCGCCGAACGTTTGGGAACGTTCGCATTTTGAGTTCGCGTTCGATTCGAATACAAGTCGTTCGACCATTCGACCATTCTAATTCCTTCGACCGCTAAAATCGAACGATTTCCATTCGTTCGAACGATTGTAAGCATTCGATTCAATGAAAAGCATTCGATCGAATGGCTTCGATCGTTCGATTCGAATGAAAATCCTTCGATCGAATGATTAAAATCCTTCGATCATTCGAATCGAACGATTTTAGCGGGTGTTCGAAGTTCGCGAATTGTCCGCGAACGTTCGCATTTTTTGCCGGTGTTCGCGAATGGCGTTCGCGAACACCAAATCGGCAGTTCACTACATCCCTATTAATAAACATGTAATCTGGCCTGCCATGGCAAAGTCAATGATATCATTTAAGTTAAAACAAGGAAAAGAGTTTCTAGGGTGATAATATGAGAAGGGAAAGATCCATGAATGCTGCAAATGACTTGAAAATTAGGTGTATTTCAGCACCAAGTTACAGTTTAAGAGCATTATCCTCTTTCGTAAAGGTCTTTGCTTTCTGTGAACGAGGCACAATTACCTTCATTGAAAGGAAGGTTTGTTTGCTGGCTGATTTTATTCTTTATGTAAGTGTTTCATATTTCTCTGTGAATAAGTGTTTGCCAAAGCATTTCAGGTCAGTTTCAGCTTAACATCATGTGCGGGTTGTAAGAAATCCCTTCTAAGCAGCTATTACAACAGCAACACCTTCTACAAATCATATAATTTCAATCAGTTTTTAAGATGAACATGACCCAGTAAAAAAAAGGGTGGTTGCACTGAGTGTTTACAGGCTGCGTTTACTTTTCCGCAGCTTTAAAGGCTTATGCACATCGGATAAGTGATCCAAAAAGGTATTTGCTTCCATCTAATCATCAATAAGTACTTATTTATTAAAATGAATATAAGTTGATGTTAAATGTGACATGAACCTGATAAGAATGTGAAAATATAAATCCTTGCATGTTTCTGCTGTACCACCTTTGACAACTTTAGCTCATATTCTTTTGGGAATATTCACACTACTTATCAAACGATGGACAGACAGTTGGCCAGATTAGAATGCTAAAACTTCTATTCAAGCAAATAAAGCCATGGAGGTGTCTTATGGTGAACTGTGGCAGGCAGTTTGACATTTTGGGAAATATTATCCCATGTGAGGAAATATCTGGTGTTTTCTCTTGTGTTTGGCTGTTCCTATAAACTTGCCTTCTGATGCCCTAACCCGCTGCTGCTTCTAGATCCTATGTGTTGCCTGCCTATCCTGACCAAGGTTTTCTTAAAGCTATGCTTGTTTCCCCCAGCCATTTGGGATGCTACATTTGCAGTGCAAAACAAAAGGGATGGCTTTCATAATATCATTGGCTACCCTGGGGTCAGGTCCATCATCAGGCCCCCCCAAGCCTAATGTGTGCTCACTCACTGGTCACCCACCCTCTTTTCCCCTGGGTCTCCAAGCAGTTGCAGGGTCTGCCACTCTATAGTTACACCACTGATTTCACTGAAATGACAAATTAACTGAAGCGACTTATAATACTGGTTCCCAAGCAGGCCCGGACTGGCAATCTGTGAGTTCTGGCAAATGCCAGAGGGCTGCTGCAAGATGCCATAGAAAGTGATTATTAAGTGGGCTGTTTGGGCCTCTATGTACTAGCAATGCCAGGGCCTATTTCGAATCCCAGCCCAGTCCTGTTCCCAAGTGTATTAAGAAGTGAACTTGAACTTTTATATCATAAGTGAAATATATTAACTATCCTCATTGTTGACTTTAACTGCACCAATAGACCATTCGGTACATAGCTGATAATTGCTTCTAATGCAGCTTTTACAGTTATACTTGTTAATCCTACAAAACTGGACAGAACAGTCACATTTTCTGAAAATGTACTTGTTTCGTCCACCTTAACGGCACTCAACTGAAGGCTAGAATGCAAATATTACCTGGTAAGATGCTGTATAGTTAGTTAAGGAGGTGGTGCCATTGCCTTTACTTGGGACCCAGTTGGGAAAATAGCAACCCAACCCACAACACAAAGCTACCACACCAGGATATTTAAAGGAGAAGGAAACCTCCTTGGCGCAAAACCCCTCCCCCTCCGCCGTGTTGCCCCCCTCCCTCCTCCCTCCTCCCCCCTGGCCTACCTGTCCCCCTGGGCAAATGCCCCTAACTTGTTACTCACACCTCTGCGCAGGTCCTGTCCACGGAGTTCACAGTCGCCATCTTCTCCCATGCTCGTCTTCTTCCTGCTTTGACCGGTGTCTTCTGGCGCATGCGCAGTAGGAACAGTTACCGGTACGGATCTACTGCTCATGCGCCGAATGTCACAAAGTGAAATCGGAAAACTTCGTGACATTCGGCGCATGCGCACTAGATCCATACCGATAACTGTTCCTACTGCGCATGCACCAGAAGATGCCGAAATGGGCGGGACTATACAGCGTGCTGCAAAAGGGGGCGGAGCAACATCGCGGCAATGTCAAGAAACTGCAAAAAATTTAAGTTCTGTGCGAATTGTGGGCATGCCGAGGGCATTTTTTAAAGGGTATTACAAATTACCGGCAACTACCTTTTTTAAAATGCTTTACCGGCTGGTGGGGGGCAGGGACACAAAAGGGCGGGCCGTGACGTCAAAATAGGCGGACCGTGATGTCAAAATGGGCGGGGCCGCGTCACAGACGCTAGAAGAAGTAAACAAAAAGGTAAGTTCCAGGGGATTGGGGGCAGGCCGAGGGCTCCTTTTAATCATATTACAAATTTACCGGCAGCTACATTGCCAGAATTTGTAATACTGGCCCCGGCCTTGGCAGGTATTTTACAACACCAAGAAGCGGATCTGGGCCAGTGGAGCCCACTGGGTTTTTTCCAGGTGTCCCGTCGGCCCAGTCCAACACTGTGTATATTATGCGTAATACATAGATGGGACCACCTGATTTGACATTTTCCCTGATTTTACTCTGGTCCCTTGAAAAATGTAAAATGGGGGTTCTACTGTACGTGCCCTTAGTGAGAAATAGGCAACATGCACAAGTCTAGTCACCAGTCTGAGGGAAGCATTTATTCCTGGTTACTATGGGTTATTGCACAAAAATTGTCTTTTATTACAATCCCATAAAGTGACTTCAAATAAGCAGCCATGTGTATAAGTGTAGCTGTGTGTATTTAAGTTAAAATAATGAATAAAATACATAAGACAGAAATCCCTCTTCTCTTGTTTTTAATCCTCATTATGTTGAGCAATAAAGTTTCCCAACCTTGAAAAAAAAGCCCTGCAATCGCGTTGGAGACATCACATGACCACAGTGACGTCAAGTTACGGCAGTGCGTCATGACGCCACGGCTGGGTATGGCGGCCTCCTCTTCCTGGTAACGGGACCGGGGAGGGACAGGAGAACGAAACGTCTGCGGTAGTGGCCGGAAATCTTGTAATGGCGGATTTTGATGAAATTTACGAGGAAGAGGAAGAAGACGAAGAGCGGGCGCTGGAGGAACAGCTGCTTAAGTATTCTCCGGACCCGGTGGTGGTGCGAGGATGCGGGCACGTCACAGTGTAAGGCCAATGGGGAGCAATTGTGTTAAACGGGAGATACAAAACATGACGATCTCTGTGGGAAAGGGGGTGCGGTTAGGGGAGTAATATGTGCCGGACGGCTAGATTGCCTTTTATAGCCCTGCCTGTTCCTATGATCCCAGTTGCCCAAGCGTTCTGCTCAAGTTCTTATTTTACGGCACAATAAAGTAGCTGCTGAAGAATGCTGGGAGTTGTAGTCATGCTGTGCATATTACACACATCAGCTTTGCTTCCTCCTAAATGAGAGAGAGAAAGAGAGAGCGACAGACCAATAAAACAAAAATTGCCTCTGAAAACTGATTTACAATTGGCAGAGTTCAGCTGTCTTTCACCTTAAAGTTGTATTCATCTATTATAGCATGTCCTATTCTTAGCAATGTTTCAGTTGGTATTTTTTAATAGTGTTCCAGTTATTTGCCTGATTCATCTTGCGTTTTATAATAATGTCTGGTCTGGTCACAGACTCCATCCAACATACAAATTATTGCCCTGTGAGGCACCAATTTTATTTTGGTTATTGTTGTTTTCTTTCTGTTCAGCCCTATCCGTTTACCAGTCTCATTCAGACCGCTGCCTGGTTGCTAGGGTAAAGTAAGCCCGAGTTACCAGATAACGGCTGATCAGAAAGCTGAATAATTAAAAAAAAAAAAGCTGCAGAATAGCACAGCATCATATTACAATTTAATTGAGCAGTAAACTACCCTTTTAAGTATATCCCTAAAGCACCCCTATTTAAATGACTGCTTTAAGTGTATCACCACTTATTGATAACTTAGGTTACAAGGGTTACTTTAGCTTCTAGCCCTGCTGTAGATAGGAACTTGTAGTCCATGCACCATCTCTTACTGACCTATAATATCCACTGAGTATCCCCTCTGGAAGTTGTTAAAGAGTATGGATCACCTGGAAGCTGAACATTAGATCTTACAAGAGCTGGTGAGCCAGAACTTAAAGATACATAGAATATATGACTTTTGGTACATGTATACAATCACGGAGCTCATGTCCGCAAATGGGCCCCATGTGCATAGAATGGCTTTTTCTACATTTTGAACCGTGTGCATTTGTGGGAAATGTAAACATTGATGAAAAGTTGCTCTTTTGATTAAGTAACATTTATATACAGTGGCTTTTAGTGAGAGTATTGCTATATTTTATTTGTAAAGGCACAAATATGCAAAAGACCTTTTCATTTAAGGGCTATAACATGCTAAGCATCTTAAAACAAGTAGCAGCAATCATTACAGTACATAGTTCTTCATTTACCCAAATATAGAAAGCTTTGTGAAACACTACAGGCCAGTGTCTGTCAAACGGAAGACAAACAGTGTGTATATCTTTAGTTGTCAATTAGGGCTGCATCCATCTCTGAGGGAAAAAAATGCTACCCTACCTATATCCTGTTATTTGTCTTCTATATTAATTTTCTTTATTGTTTGTGGCAGTAACGTACAAGTAAAGGATCCATTATATGGTAACCCGGTATCCAGAAAGCTCAGAATTACGGAAAGGCCTTCTCCCATGGACTCCATTATAACCAAATAATCCAAATTTTTAAAAATGATTTCATTTTTCTCTTTAATAATAAAACAGTACATTGTACTTGATCCCAACTAAGATATAATTAATCCTTATTGGAAACAAAACCGGTTTGTTGGGTTTATTTAATGTTCACATTATTTTCTAGTAGACTTAAGGTATGGAGATCCAGATTATGGAAAGATCCATTATCTGGAAAACCCCATATCCCGAGCATTCTGGATAACAGGTCCCATACCTGTACTAGTTTACACGAGATTGTGTAGTCACTGCAATCCCAGTGACGACACAATCGTAGAACAAAGGCTGGCGCAAACATCAGTCGAAAAAATGCTGCTTGAAAAGTTTTAAGATGATCGCTTATGATTAAGTGCCCAGGAGGGGAATGAAACGCGTCTGGCTTTTACAATACGATTTACATGGGACCCGTTATCCAGAATGCTCGGGACCTGGGGTTTTCCGGATAACAGATCTTTCTGTAATTTGTATCTTCATACCTTAAGTCTACTAGAAAATCATGTAAAGATTAAACCCAACAAACCACTTTTGTTTCCAAAAAAGATTAATTATATCTTAGTTTGGATCAACTACAAGGTACTGTTTTATTATGACAGAGAAAAAGGAAATCATTTTAAAAGTGTGGATTGTTTCTATAAAATGGAGCCTACGGGAGACAGTCATTCCATAATTCAGAACTTTCTGGATAACCGGTTTCTAGATAACGGCTCCCATACCTGTAATACCTTTTTGTTAAAACTTTTTTATTGGCATTTTTTCTACTGAGGTCCGGTTTGTGGCAGCCTTTCTTATACATAATTGTGTGATTACTCCCCTTAGCTGAAGCTCTGGGGAGTGGATTTCTACAGATGGGGGTCTCTTGTCCTTTATGTTTACAATTCCAGTAACTGTCACATATCACTATGTTATTTAAAGGAGAGGAAGAATGAATGCTGGTGCTGCCAGGTTAAATATCTTTTTAGCTATGTGTCTGTAAGTAAAGGAGAAATAAATGTTATGATGGGAAACGTTTGTATTTACAAGAAGGTAAAAAGGAAAACATCCATTCTTTCCACTAAGCAGAGTTCATTCACACAAAATATTGCATTTGTAAGATTATGATAATGGCCAATGCCCCATTTAGTAAACTAATTAATCTCCATTTGGTACAGTAATGTACTATTAAACCCATCTTATGGATGAATCTAACCCAGCTATTCCCCTCACGGTGAGTCAGTCATACTGAAGCGTGTCTGTTGTTGAATAAAGCAGTATGGCAGCTCAAACTTATAAATACAGATACTCTCTGGTCGCATTGCACTATGCTTTTATGTTTCTCTTTCTTTTCAACTAAAAATAAAAGGAAGATAATAGCTAAATAGTAATTAGTATACGCATCTTTGTACAGTGTAACGGGCGCTTGAGAAAACAGTATGAGGCTATGAGCAGTAATGTGTATAGTGGAAAGTCAGGCTAAATTTGTGTAGAATAGGCAGTTTTATTAAATGGACGATAAAGGATAGCATGACACAGTTACAGGGCAAACTGCAACCATAATCTTTTACAAATTCTGCAGACTTTACTGTTTACAAGGAACTGCATTATGGTAAGATGGAAACTAGAGTAGAGGAAAGATGTGTTCCAATTTAGATATTGATTGTGGGTAAGAGCCTTTGAGAGTGTCAAATTGTGCGGGGTAGAATAACAACTTTAATAGGCCAGGAACGTATATATGGGGGTGGCATATGACTTCAAGTTTTCAAGGAAAGTGTATTAGAATAATGCCGTTGAATATTTCTATTAAAAGAACTGTATGAGCCAAGCAAATAGATTACTGTGCAACAAAAACACAATTTTTATGTTAATTTTGGACCTTGAGTTTGTGTGAAAGAAGGATTTTCCAATGTCTTAAAAATACTTGATACAAGTTTCATTGAAGTTGTCACTTTCACTTTTTAAGTATAACAGATAAGACTTACCTGTGCCCATAGATACCACATTAACTGATTCTGAAATCATTATCCACTTGCTTTTATTGTGCAACACTTAGGGGCATATTTATCAAGGGTCAAATGACTGGGGCAGCTGGGAAACTGACAATATGTCTAGCCCCATGTCAGATTTCAAAATTGAATATAAAAAAAAAATGTTTGCTCTTTTGAGAATACATTTTCAGTGCAGACGGTGCTGGAGCAGCACTATTAACGGATATGTTTTGAAAAAAACAGGTTTTCCCATGACAGTATCCCTTTAACATAATTATTCTGATTTCTTGGTGATTGCCTCACAGGCTGTTGCACCCAGATAACATACTTTTGTTGTTGGAGTGTGACTGTACAAAAAGGCAAATCATTTAGGAACCACAAAAATAAAGATAACTTGTCCAGCTGCCTGGATAGTTCAGTCTGTGTCCTATTCAATAATTCAAACTGTAATTATTTTAATAAAAAAAATTGTCAGAACACAGTTTCATTTCAGGATGCATAAATTGGTTTTGTGTTGAGCATATAGTTGCAGTGTTTTAATCTTTGTTAAATTTACCCTTTTACATGTGTTAACCTGCTTATACTTCAGTGTGCTAAATTGTCTATACTGTACAAAAAACAAACTACCATAGGGTCCGACTATAGAAATCTTAAAGGGATACTGTCATGGGAAAACATGTTTTTTTTTTTCAAAACACATCAGTTAATAATGCTACTCCAGCAGAATTCTGCACTGAAACCCATTTCTCAAAAGAGCAAACAGATTTTTTTATATTCAATTTTGAAATCGGACATGGAGCTAGACATTTTGTCAATTTCCCAGCTGCCCCTGGTCATGTGACTTGTGCCTGCACTTTAGGAGAGAAATGCTTTCTGGCAGGCTGCTGTTTTTCCTTCTCAATGTAACTGAATTTGTCTCAGTGAGACATGGGTTTTTACTATTGAGTGTTGTTCTTAGATCTACCAGGCAGCTGTTATCTTGTGTTAGGGAGCTGCTATCTGGTTACCTTCCCATTGTTCTTTTGTTTGGCTGCTGGGGGTAAAGGGAGGGGGGTGATATCACTCCAACTTGCAGTGCAGCCGTAAAGAGTGAAGTTTATAAGAGCACAAGTCACATGACTTGGGGCTCAAATGGGGGTTTTGCCTTCCTCTGGATCAACTAGCAGTTAGAAGACAAATAATGATTTTCATCAGGAAATTGTTAACATTCTGTGCCAAAAGTAAATGTTCATACATTGTGCAGTCTAATTGCAGAAGGATGATATCTAACGTTTTTCATTTTTCTTTAGTTTTGGTCTTAGCAACAAATTTGAAGCAGAATTCCCTTCTTCCTTAACGGGCAAGGTATGTGTCAAAAACACAATTAAAAAAAAAAAAAAAATCGCTGTCTTTAATACTAAACATGTTGTTGTATCGACTAACACACATTTCCCAAACTCCCCAGGTAGCACCTGAAGAATTTAAATCTAGCATTAACAGAGTCAACAGTTGTCTTAAGAAGAATCTTCCAATCAATGTCCGATGGCTACTTTGTGGATGCCTTTGCTGTTGCTGTACATTGGGCTGTAGCATGTGGCCAGTTGTTTGTCTCAGTAAAAGAGTAAGTTGAACAATTTTTTGCTTTTTCATGTAGCGGCCCATTTACTTAGCTCGAGTGAAGGAATAGAATAAAAAATACTTTGAATTTCATATGTTTTTTTGGCTACTTCGACCATCGAATTGGCTACTTCCACCTTCGACTACGACTTTGAATTGAACGATTTTTAGATCGTTCAACTAAAAATCGTTCGACTATTCGACCATTCGATAGTCGAAGTACCGTCTCTTTAAAAAAACTTCGACCCCCTACTTCGCCACCTAAAACCTACCGAAGTGCAATATTAGCCTATGGGGAAGGTCCCCGTAGGCTTTTTAATGTTTTTTAGGTTGAAGAAAAATCGTTTGATCGATGGATTAAAATAGTTCGATCTAACTATTTGCGCTAAATCCTTCGACTTTGATATTCGAAGTCGAAGGATTTAACTTCGATGGTTCTCATTAACAGTTCATTTGTGCTATGTTGTTTTTTTTTTTATTAAGAATATTCAGTTTGTCTTCTTTCATACCCATTAAATGTGGTTATAGTTGATCTACAGAACTTGCCATCTGTGTGCTTAACATCTAAAGTTAAATTTCCGCAGAGAAACCTGGTTGGCAAAAAAAGTAAAGGAACCATTGTACAGATCCCATGTTTAACTGTACTTAAATGGATTGTTCACCTTTGAATTAACTTTTGGTATGATGTGATATTCTGAGACAATTTGCAACTGGGTTTCACTTTTTATTATTTGTGGTTTTTGAGTTATTTAGATTATGGAATCTCTCCAGTTTGCAGTTTCAGCAATCTGGTTGCCAAGGTCCAAATCACCCTAGCAACTATGTAGTGATTTGAATAAGGGACTGGAATATGAATAGAAGAGGGCTTGAAAAGAAAGATGACAAATAAAAAGTAGCAATAACAATAGATTTGTAGCCTTAAGGTGGCCATACACGGACAGATCCGCTCGTTAGGCGGGCAATATCGGTGGCCAATATCGGGCTAATCCGATCGTGGGCCCTAGGGCGCAACGATCAGATCCTAACGATGGGTAACGGGCGATTGGATCGCGGGACCGCATCAACGAACAGATGCGGCTGCGATCCGACGGGATTTTTAGTCCCATTCGATCAATATCTGGCTGACTTTCGGCCAGATATTGATCGGGGAAGCCCGTCGGAGGGCCCCATACACGGGCCAATAAGCTGCAGGCAGAGCGGCCAGGAGAGATAGCCAGGGAGGAGAAATCAACTGCTACAGAATGGATGGTCATCCTATCGCCTTTTCTCAAGAAGAGAAGTGGAGTTTCAGCAAGTTTTATTTTTTAAAAAAGGCGGCGTTGCAATTTAAAAGTTTCCTTTGTGTTGGTGTTTATTTTTCGATGTATAGCATCGAATTTTTTTTAAAAAATTTTTTTTTGATGTTACTGGTCCTTTAACTTCCTGGCTTGCAACATTGTTATGACAATGTTAACATTTGGACAGATACTGCTTTAAACAGAAGTTAGTTATAAATAACATTAACACCCCTAAACAGTGCAAATACAGGTATGGGATCCGTTATCCAGTAGCCCATTATCCAGAAAGCTCTAAACTATGGAAAAGACCATCTCCCATAGACTCCACTTTATCCAAATATCCAAATTCTTTTTTTAAACGATTCCCCTTTAGTCTGTAATAATAAAACCGTAGCTGATACTTGATAAAAACTAAGTTATCAACCAGCCTGTTGGGTTTATTTAGGGGTTATTTATCAAAGGTCGAAATTTTAGATCTTTTATACCTAGGTTAAATCATTATTCTTATTTAATTAAAAAAAAAACTTGAATGGAACAAACTTGACTCACCGAGTTTGAGTTGCATAACCTGAAAACTCGAACTGCTCGAATTGATGACGTTTTTAGGGCTATTAACATCTTCAAATGGTTCAAGGGACCTCTCCCATTGACTCCTACATGACCTCACAAGGTTTTAGATGGTGTATTTTTGTATTTGAGCTATTACCCGGGTCTGGGTATAATAAACTCTAGAAAAAAAAAACTTGAAAGTTTCTATTTTTTTTTTTACCAGAAAATTTGATTTTTGACCAAAAAAACTAAAATGTTTGTGGAAAACACAACTCGAACCTTAATAAATCTGCCCCTTAATGTTTACAAGATTTTGTAAGTAATATACACTCAAAAAGTAAATTTTTGCCTAATAAAAGAACCTAATTGTAATCAAACATTTATTGCAGTTCTTTTCTTTCTTTTTTTATTGGTATGTGTATTCCTACTGAAAGCAGTGTTTGTCCCTTTCTATTCTCTGTACTGATGGCTCAGACTGTTGATCCAATGTAAGACAAGGCAGCTGATAAACAGACCTGTCTTTGCTGGGGAACCAAGACTTTTGCAACATTGTTTAAAAAGTAACAAGCAGGAGTTAAGCAAATGCTGCTTTCAATTGCAATTGTTTTTATACATAGTTTGAAAAGCACTGAACAATTTTAATCAGTGTATTGGAAAGTTGCTTAGAATGGTGTTTCCTTTAATTAGACAAAACTTTTTTTTTGGGGTTGACATGTCGTTTAAGGTTTGAATTATGGAAGAATCCGAGCATACTGTATAACAGGTCCTTCATATGTTTTTTGGAGTGTTATTATTTTATTATTATTATTATTATGTATTTATATAGCTCCAACATATTGCGTAGCACTGTAAAGTAAATGTGATTATACAACTACATCACATGATCACAATTAAATTTTTTACAATGTGCAAAAACAGTTTTAGCTAAAGTAATCATGGGATTAAGAGGGTGGAAGCTTTCCCACCTTTAGGGAGCTAGCACACGGGCAGATTTGGGAAGATTTAGTCGCCTAGCGACTAATCGTCTCTTCTGGGGGGCGACAATCTCTCCGAACTGACTTCGCTGTGCCTGCCGCCTGCTATAATGACAAAACGCTAGCGCCAATGCATACGCTGCGCTTCCATTTCCGAAGTTGCCTCAAGAGGAAACTTTGGCTGACTTCGGAAGTCAAAGCGTCGAGAGTGCATTGGCGTTGGCACCACGAAGAAGAGGCGATTAGTCGCCTGGCAACTAAATCTCCCCAAATCTGCCCATTTGCTTGAAGACTTAGGGCAATGGCACTTGGGACAATTCTTGAATTTTAAAGTAAAATAATTGTGCGGGAGCTGTACCCCAATATAAACAGGTAGCGCATAGCAGCATGCAGAGTCGTTTTTTCTTCTTTTTTTTTTGTGAATCCTCGTAGCGTTGGTTTAGCAGCGGGTGGGCAGGCAGATGCCTGCTTGGAGTAGAACCTATTGCCATTTTTCTCCATTGATAGAGTAGCCTTTCAGAGTCAATGAGCTCTGTCAATATGCGCTTGTCAAGGCTACAACTTCATAGACTCGTGAGGCGGTTTGAGAGGTCAGCCCTTTTCAGGTTTGCTGTGATGCAAATGAACTATAATGCTTAAACAACTATTGGAATTTTTATGTCTGCTCCTTGTTCGCTTTTTTTTTTTTTCCCTACCCCCCTCCCCTTCCACAAAGTCATTGACGAGACACTCCGCTTTCTAAATTGGAAGTCGCATTGTGCCAGAGACCCTGTACAGATTTACGGAGGGCTGAAAGCAGTTAGATCATGTTCTTTTCATGGTGCGATTAGAATCAAATCGATTTCCCTCCAGCCTTCAGCATTCAGATGGCAATTTGAACAAAGCCCAGGGCTAGACAAGGGACAAAACGACTGAACTGAATGTTAATTACACTCCCCAGCCTTATTTTCTTTTGATTTGGGGCTGACTGGCAACTAAATTAACACAAAGTGTGACTATAACTGCTGCCCTATTTTCTTTTAAAAGGAGAGCAGTTCTAAAAGACTATCTTTTTGAGAAAGAGAAAAAAAACAAAAAAACAAGCAAGGGCTGCTGATCTTTGTGAGCGACGACGCTGACAAAAAAAAAATACTTTACAAAAGATAAACCCGAAAAGGGCTGAGTTGCGAAAATGTAATAACTGTAAGGACCCATGAAAATTATTTTAAATAAAAAAGTCAAAACTTTTTCCCAAAAACTGTCCTTGAATCGGCAGTCATACTTAGTGGTATGAGTTATTCGATAATAGTGCTCACTGTTGATGATGTATTCTTAGCAGCAATTTGTTTCTGCTGAAAGTGCAAGTAAGCTTTTTCCAGTTACTTGTAGTACTTTCGTACATTTGGGGCAGTAGCGTGAGCGTTTTTTGTGCCCTGATCTGCAGCTGCTGCTGTTAGTAGAAGCCTGGTGTTGTTCCCGTGCACCTGCAGCCGCGTCTCATCTTTTACACCTGGCGCCATGATTGATTCTCGGTGCTTACACTCATTCCGCATGAACGATTAGACTTTTGCCCGAAAGCTGCATTCCCCCTCCCCCATTTCACTTGAGATAAAGAATTGCTTGGGCTAAGAAGCAAATGTTACCATGACTTGCCCTAAATTATTTGCTCACCACTGCTATATTCTGATCTGGATTTCTCAGCCATTAAAGCTATTTGTAAGATTGAGTAAGAAAGCGCTAGGGCTCACGATCAGATCAGCACGATATCACCCACTTGAAGGTGGGCATATCAAGGAGAGATCCGCTCGTATGTATGGCCAGCTCTAATAAGAGTAGTTGTAGACTTGCACTTCTTATTTATGAAAGCCCAAACACCATTTATTTTGTTTTTAATTTATTTATTTTAAATTAGGCCCTGTCAGGTCCTTATGTGATTCATTTCAAAGCTGCTGTGCTGTGATCCTCTCTATTTGCTACTTTCCTATTTACTTTTCAGTATCTGAATTGGAGAGAGTTACCTTAAAGGAGAACTAAACCTCCCACGGTGATAAATCCCTGCTGGCCCCCCTCCCTGCCTCCCCCTGCTAAGTGTTACCCCAGAATTGTGTCCCCTGTAGGATTACTGACCACACATGCAGAGTGAGTGCATCAGAGCTTATGGGAGACACCTTCCGGCGCTTCGGTAATCTTTGTGTCTTCTTCCCTTCGACAATTTCTGGCACATGCGCAGTTGTCGCAAACCAGAAGATTGCTCCGACTGCACATACGACAATACAGCGCTCACTTTACAAAGATTACCAAAGAGAAGAAGATGGCGCCCGTGAGCTCTGCTGCACTCACTCTGCATGTGAGGTCAGAAATCCTACAGGGGACACAATTCTGGAGTAACACTTAGCAGAGAGGGGTCAGCGGAGGGGAATGGAATGGAATTCTCCATTAAACCCAGTTTCCAAATAGCATGGAATAAATCTTACTTTAAAATACTTACGTTAATCTAAATATGAACTTCCCCTTGAAAAAATACATATCCATTACCCGGAAACCCCTTATCCAGAAAGATCCGAAATACAGAAAGGCCAGAATGCCATCTCCCATAATCCAAATTTTTAAAGTGATTTCCATTTTCTCTGTAATAATAAAACAGTACCTTGTACTTGATCCCAACTAAGATATAATTAATCCTTATTGGGAGCAAAACAATCCTATCTGGTTTAAAGTTTACATGAGTTTCTAGTAGACTTCAGTTATCTGGAAAAGTGTGTGTCTCTATGTAGGCTAATATGATTTTTGACCATGCCAGTATTGCCTTTGCTCCACTCAGAAACAAATAATTTGCCTAAACTGAGATATCACTCTAAGCAACTTTCAAATACACATAAATTAAACATTTGCAACAGTTTTGAAGTTATGAGACCACCCTGTGCTACGTCATTGGCAAGCACAGCTGCCCAACTTTTCCTATCAAAAGCCACGCCAAGGAATACCTGAGAGAGAGGAAAAACAGAACACCATTGCATGATTTTCTTCGCTTTTTTCTATTTACGCCAATTGCATTGGAGGCAATGGGGAGATTTTCTGGGTGAGAAAACCTGATTTTTTTTCTCCCCCAGCGAAACAAAATGCATACCAAAATTCTAGCACAAATTCACTTGCAAAAAACCAACCTGGGGTCAGAGGTAGCAGTTGTGATTCTTGATAAATTTCTATCCAGTCAAGAATGATATCAATGTTAATGTAATAGTGCTGCAAGTTATTGTTAATCCCACATTTACAAGTCATTATAGGATAATTTGCATGCAATTATATTAAGTTGTTTAAAGCGAACTCAAGCTTTTCAATATATTTTCTCCCAGGGGAAAGTCTATGGCCTTTTCAGTTACTATTTAACGCCAAAGCTTTCATATCACTGACCACCCTGAACTCATGGACTGTCCTGTAGTTTGCCTTTTCTCATATATAAATAAACCAGCTGCACAGTGTTTTCCCCTCTTTTCACCCAGTCAAGAGTAAAAACCCTCCCCCCATTTGTCTTACAGACACGAAGATCGATTGAGAAGTTATTGGAATGGGAAAACAATAGATTATACCACAAGGTGAGTGCCGCGGGGAGCAGCTTCGCAGTGAAGAAGTCTGAATTGCACAGTATGGAAACAGATGCTTTTGTTAGGCTTAAAATATGAAAGGTGGATAAATGGGGCTAGTGTGTGCACTGCAATAAAACAGAGCTCATTTTTCTTCTATTCCCGTCCCTCTTTTCCAGCTGTGCTTGCACTGGAGGCTGAGCAAAAGGAAATGTGAAACGAATAACATGATGGAATATGTAAGTTAAAGGGCTGTTTTGTGAATCTCTCTATTAAATGATCATTTATTTTGCTTCTGATCTTATTCTTTCCATGATTATTAATCAGCAAGAGGTGTCAAGAGCTTAATCACCCGAGCGGAAGGATTTTCTACGGTTCACAGATGCATAGCCTCATGTGCCCGACTGATTTATAAAGATATGAAGGGCTTGAAGACTGAGCTTTGCTGAGCTGTAAAAGAAAAAAAATAAATTAATTGCAAAGATAAAATAGCCCAGGCGTTCAGTGATGGGGTGTGAAATTTTGGCTTCTGTATGAAGAATAATTCCAACTTTTGGCTGCACAGCAAGTATGAAAGTTCATTAGCATTACATTAAGTGGCCATACCCAAGTATGGAAATAAATCTTATGCTTCGTGTTCTGGCCATTATGCAACAGAGAATAAAGCGGAAAATATTTATCTTAGCCATTTAGGGGGGAAAAGGAAGTGTAGATTTTTTTTTTTAAGTCCTAAAATACCTCCAGATAAAAAAATTAAAACTATATTGTTTAAATTTGGACAAAGTTACCCTTAATATTTGTTTAAGTCTGTACATTTTTTTTCTTAATGTGTTTTATTTTTGTGGACTGTGAAAATGAATCTTTTCAATCTGGTATGTAAACTGTTCTAGACTGTTAACCGAGAACCTAGCACAGTTTTTTTACTGCTAGGAATGTATTCTTACAATATCTGCTTTTCCTCAGCATGTTCATCAAAACACTTTATTCCCTTAATGGGTTATCTACTAAAACTCAAATTGTTCTCATAATTTCAATTAAACAAACTCGACCAAACTCCCATCCACGATTTTACCTTATTTATTAATATAATAATGTGAAAAATTCAGTTTGGGAAAAGTCTTGATAAAACTGTGAAAAAAATTTGAATCGTTCAAATTTTTCAGATTTGACTCCCCAAATCACTTGATTTTTTTCGAGTTATCGCCAGAAAACCCTGATTTTTTTCAGATTATCGTACAAAACCCAGCGCAGATGACGATATCTTCAAATTGATTTGTCCAGAACCCTGACAGGTTTGAGATGGAGTATTTTTGGGTTCAAACTTGTAGCAGCTTCAGGGTATAAAAAAAATCTCTAAAAATTTGCGCTTTAATAAATAACCCCCTTAGAGTCAACATTAAAACTAACTTTTATAAAAAAAATTGCTGTATTTGGAACAGATAATGGGTGAACTTTTTCTCTCTGTCACAGAATAATTAATACATAATATTTTAACTTAGGCTCTATCCAGACGTGACTTCCCCCGCTTCTGTGAAAAATATTTAACACCTTATACACAATTATTAATATTAACGTGTATTTTTTATAGAGCCAACATATTTCGCAGCACTGTAATGCATGAATAATCTGCTTGTGAACTCTGTGAGTGTGATAAATAATTGATTGTACAAGGTAAATGTACAGTTACAACCACAATAAACTTGTGTATTTATTTGGACCTTTTTGGGTGGCCCTGAATATAAAAAGCAATGTTTTTAAGATACATGCTGACCTCCATGTTAGGGCGCAGTTGTAATCGCCATCACAAGTGCCATGTTTCAGGACTCTTCAAGGCACATTTATCAAATTCCGAATTTATGTGAGTTTTTTAAAACTCCCATAAATCTGAAATTCGATCAATTGAAATTTTTTAAAGATATCAAATTTTTTAAAACTGATAAATGGAATCAACTCAAAAACTCAAATCAAATTCGATTCGAGTTTATAAAAAAAAAAAAAAAATGTCAGGCTGCAAACAACTCAATTGATCCCTGTACTTCTCCCATTGACTAAAACAGTAGTTTTTAGGTGGCGAATAGTCTTAATTCGAGTTCTTAAAGGGCCAGAGTATGATAAATCTCTAAAACAAAATTTTTAAAACTTGAATGAATTTGACAGTTTTTCCCATAAAAAAATTCAAATTCAGATTTTCAATTCGACCCTTGATAAATCTGCCCCTTCGACTAGTATTTTTAGCTAGTATGTAACTGATGCATTATGTTAATAACCGCTCTGTATATTAGCTTTATTGAATGTCTGACCTACTGAGCTTATTATAACCTTTCAGTTTGAGAAGCAGTAGTGATGGCATTTGCTAAGATAATGAAGCTGGAATACCCTTGCTTTTCACTATTTCAGTTGACCCTTTTCACATACGCGGACCTATATCATAATAGTGATATGGGTAGCCTTTTATTTCAGGCTGATAGTAGCCATATCATTTATTAAAACTTGTCATTGCACGATGGACCTAACATCATCCACTTCTACTTTCTTCCATGACCTCAAGAGGAAGCCCTACAATAGACCCTTGACACTCTCATTAATTCGTTTTTAAGGGCTCTGATTAGCTGCGAGACATAGTTTTATTGTGAGGGTGCTATCAAAGGAATTGTCCTTTTGTTTTGGCATGCAACTGTGATGAACTGTATAGCCGAGGTTGTCCGTTAATAATTAGCCGGTGCTTACTTTAACAGATTTAATGACCTCTCAACCATATGTTTGTACCCCTCTTTTCATACTTTGTGTGTGTTGTTGTTTATTGCTCTGTGACACCCACTGAGCAGCATCTAATGGGCCCCAAGTTAAAAGGAGCTTTATCTAACTCGGTGTTTGTTTGATTTGACCTTTTTATTACTCTTTCTTTTTTTTCCTGGAATATCTTTAAAGTTTAAGTAGGTAATAAATGTCACAAATGTGTATAGCTAATATGATTGATCCGACGCAGTTTCTGATTAATTGTCGTTTCTCCTTTTCAACAGGTCATCTCGATAGAGTTTTTACCAAAGACACAGATTTTTCGGCCAGATTAGCATTGTCTGTTTGTTTGTAAGGACTAAACCGAGTATCTTGTATTTCCAATGGTGCCTTGCTTGGTGCTTTCCCAGTGTTGACATTACAATGGTTCTTCTAAATCTCTTGTCCCGCCCCCCATTCCCTCCTTTATATTATTTTTCTCTGTATGTTTTTAATTTTTTTTGTCCAGCCTAATGGTTCTTTATTGAGTTTTGCCAAAAATCTGTATTATAATCTGCACCTAAGCAGATCTATTTTCACAACACATTTGCACGTGGCATAAGCCTGCCTGTACAGAATATTTGAGGTCTGTCTACAGGTATTTTTCCCCCATGCTTTTTTTTTTTTTTTATTATTATTATTATTATTATTTTTTTTTACGCTAAACTGCAGTACAGATTTTTCTTTGGTCACATTTTGGGAACCAAGATGTCACTGCACCATTAGAAATCTCAATCTCCCTACAAGATGTCCTGTCAGCTGGTTCTGCAGAAGACCTCCTGAAATTAAGAGTTGGAAAATATTGCTTTTTTTTCCCTCCATTAGGTAGATTATCCATGGGAATACATTGTGTGCATGTTTTTATTTTGCTGGCGCTCAGGATGATGTGGTTCTGTCAAGAGAACTTGTGTGCTTTGAGGGTCATGGAGTTTTGATGCAATTTAAAACTGTTGTTGTTCTGTTCCCTAATATTGTTTAATGACCATGTAAAAGTATAGTCCTTTATACTAGAGGCGAAAATAAGAATGTATGGAGTGCTGCGCAACAATAAATCCAACACAGGGTTGTTGCGTTGAAACACAAACACACACAAATGTACACACTGGTTTTATGTTTACATTAGGTTTTATGTACAGATTAAATGAAATAGCGCTTCATAGAAGGCCCTTGTCATTTTGGGCCTTAACACAAGTTTATTCACCAATTGTTTCTATATTTTCAACAACTATTGTGGTATGTAACCTGTTGCATTTAAATGCCATTGCTCTGTTCAGAATGGTAAAGTAAATGTTGATTACCACTATAGAATAAGAGTTCACTCTGCTCTTAATATTCTTATTAATATGTATATTCATTATAGCTATTAACCACCTATAGCCGACATTGTATACATGAGTGGGTGGTAGATGAAAATTTTTATTTTGTCTCCTATACATAAATCTGTAATTCTGTATAAATTCCAACTAAGCTTTTTTTTATATATATATATATATATATATATATATATATATATATATATATATATATATATATATATATATGAGAGGAGATAATAGACCATATTAACACACTGTGGGTGAAACTGAATTGTATACAGTAGAATTTGTTTGCCTCCTTATCTTTCTTTCATAATAGTAGTTCTAACTCTGTTGCTCCAATATATATATATATAATTTTTTTATTTTTTTTTGGTGTTTTACCAATGCTGGCAATGGTTTGCACTTTTGCTTTAAGCTAAGGAAAATGAAATTCTACATAAACACAGATGTCCATGTATGTATTTGTATGATGCTTGGCTTCGATATGATTTGTCATTTTGTTTATATCCCATTAAAATGGATAAACCTAAATACACAGGTATGTACTGGTGCTGTTTTATTTACTATGAATTATGCTATTGGCAATTATATATACATCATTCATAACTTGTTGGGCCTTATTTTTGGACTAAAACTATTACAGGTATGGGACTTTAATTCAGCTTGCTACAACAGTATGTTTATGTAGTATCATTTAGGAAAGCAGAAGTCAGGGTTCCATGAAACATACACACTGGATAACAATTTTCCCTAGTTCAGGTCATGTTCTAATGGGGAAACACAGCAGGCATGCAATAAAGGAATTAGGTGGTTCTGAAACTAGTCCTTGATCTCAATGAAAATAGACATATATACTGCTTGGGATAAGGGCTAAAGGACATGAATTGGCACTAAACAGTTGGTGTTTGCTCCTCACCTGTTTGCATATTGTTTTTTTTTCCATAATCAGAATGAGATTGCCATTGCAAAAAGTATGGATTTCACTGAGTTGTATCTCATGATCTCCCTGTTAGACTCTTCCCTTGTTATTTAGTAAAATAAGAGAAGGTCAAATGTTCTAAATCTGTATTAAAGGAGAAGTAACGCTTAACCAAAGAAGTAGCAAGAAATGTTGTACAATATTTTTTTTGAGCTTCCCTACCAGCCCAAGGCAACCACAGCCCTTTAGCAGGGAAGATCTGTGTCTCCAAAGATGCCCCCGTAGCTCCGCATCCTCTTTTCTGCTGATTCACTGCACATGCTCTGTCCTGCTGTCACTTAAGCTGGCCATAGATGCACAGATCTTATCGTACAATTCCAGGATTCGTACGATTTTCGGATCGTGTGTGGAGAGTGCCGTCATCTTTCGCCCGGCGGAGATCGGTCGTTTGGTCGATCAGACAGGTTTTGTTTTGACCCGACCAATCCCGCCGGAGCCCATTGCGCATCGTAATCTGATCGTTCGGCCATATGGCCGAACGTTCAGATTACCCCCGATATAGCCATGCTCATTAATGGCATATCGGGGAAAGATCCGCTCGTTTGCCGATGTCTTCAAACGAGCGGATCATTGCGTCTATGGCCACCTTTACTGAGCTTAGCGACCGACTCACAATATACAGTACACATAGCATAGAAATGTCACTATATAAGGCTGATTAGTAATTAATACAGAGAATTACTACATGGCAGCACAGAAACCAGTGCAATTAGCATCAGAATTTAATAATCAGCCCTGTAGCATCAGCTTATATTACAGACAAACCTCATTTTCTCCTTGATAATTAGTGACGACCCCTGTCACAATTTTGAAGTCATGGATCATTGAACAGTTGAAACTTTAGACTGGTGCTATAAATTCATTATATAAAATATGGCATTTTTAGCCATATTCATTTTTACAGTTCAGTTCTCCTTAAAAGTGTTTGCATATCCAAGATGAAGCAGGGTGAAGTGGAGTGTCTTATCACTTAGTTGCACTGTAGGCAACATTTATAGCATAAATATTGAAGCATTTCTGTCCACTTGGTGTACCCAACTTTCTCATAGGGGTCCATGTAGTTCTTTATACATTATAATTTTTATGTAATCCGAGCTTCATTGAATATTGGATTTGGGCCGAATACAAGCCTTTGGATTTAGGCAATGATTCATTATCTAAAGGGGTTCAAGGGGTTGTTCACCTTTTAGTATGATGCACAGAATGATCTGAGACCATTTGCAAATGTTTTTCATATTTTGTGGATTTAAAGTTATTTAGCTTTTTATTCAGCAGCTCTACAGTTTGCAATTTCAGCAATATGGTTGCTGGGTCCAAATAACCCTAGCAACCATGTATTGATTTGAATAAGAGAATGGAATGTGAATAGGACAGGGTCTAAATAGAAAGATTAGTTGTAAAAAGTAACAATAATAATACATTTGTAGCCTTACAGAGAATTTGTCTTTTAGATGGGGTCAGTGAAAGCTGGAAAGAGTCGGAAGAAGAAAAAATTATATAAAAATAAATAAATGAAGAGCAGTTGAAAAGTCTCTTGGAATTAACCATTCTATAACATCCGAAGGGGGTTATAAAAATCCTAAAATATCGAATTATTTTCTGAAATATATTCTGACGAAATGTGCACTGGTTATTTCCCCTTATTTATCAATACATCTTCCCGAACAATTCCAGTGCGGGAAAAAATCATGAACATCGTACAAAAATTCGAATCGTACAAATTTTTCAGATTTTCCTCCCAAAAGCCACAAAATCTTCAGATTATTGCACGAAACCCAGAGCAGATCGGGATATCTTCAGGACTTCTCCCATTGGCAGGTCTGAGATTCCAGATTTTGTGATTCAAACTTTTTCCATCCTTGTGCATATAATAAATCCCTAAAAATTAGGGGGGTTTTTTCTAGTTTTTGGCACTTAGACTTTAACCTCCTAAGAGTTAATGTAAAGGTGAACCGCCCCTTTAAACCCTTCTGTCTGTTTTAGCTGATGTATTTTGTACCTCAGGTGTTTTTTGAGTATGTTATGTTTTATGTTAAAAACAGGAAAGTACATGTTTATTGCAATTTATTCAATTGGGTTAGCATTATTCTTTAGACCCCCATAGTTTTTCTAATGAGTCTCTCGGCAAAAATATACACTTTTTAAGAAAAAAAAAAGTTCTCTAATTAAAAAAATCAAATCAAATTCATCTTGGCTTTCAATTGTAGGCATTTCCCTAATAATATAATATTTAAAGCACGGCTAATTATCCAGCATGAAGCGATTAAGTTGCTTTTCTGTGCAGGGAAGGATAATGCACTCATGTCATTTTGCTAAGCTACATTGTATCTCGACTGCTTGCAATGAAGCTCACGGGAGATTTAATGTAGCCAATTGTGCACTTTTGTAGGGCGAAAAAAAAGTAACTGTTCATTGTGAGCTCGTTTTATGTTTTTTTTTTCCCCCCGACAAATATCTTTTTTTTTCCTTCACATTGTGTACAATTCTTCCAGGCAAATGCTTATTCCGTGCAGGCTAGTGTTCTGCTAAATGCTCTCAGTTCTCCTTTTGCAATCAAGATTTTGTTGCTAAGGAGATTTTGCTTTTATTGGTGCCATTGATTTGTGTTAATACGTTTTGAATACCTCTCCGTATTCTTCCGCAGACAAGGCCAAAAGAAAAACTTCCCTGAGTTTAGGCATTTACATTACAAATGGAGCAGTGGTGTAATGAAGCCAATATAAAGTGGAAGGTTGAAAGGGAACTAAAGAAGGGCACTCAAGTGAGTAATGAAGGACTAGGCTATTACAGGCTTTAAGCCACCACCCTCACTCTTACTCCCCCCTCAATCTTCCACCACCCCCCAGTTGTAGTAAGAGACTCCAAGCAGCAAGAGGGCGCCTCCCTGAGTACAGACCACCCACCACATATTTCTCTGCTTGTAACAGCAAAGGTAAGGCAAAATATGTACAATTTTTATTGTCTTACCTAGTCTTCCAACCTGTCTTCTAATGAAATAATCTGATTAGGGATGCACCAAATCCACTATTTTGGATTTGGCTGAATCCTTTGCGAAAAAGATTCTGCCGAATACCGAACTGAATCCAAATCCTAATTTGCATATGCAAATTAGGGGTGGGAAGGGGAAAACATTTTTTACTTCCTTGTTTTGTGACAAAAAGTCACACGATTTCCCTCGGATTCGGTTCGGCCTGGCAGAGGAATTTGCCGAATCCTGGATTTGGTGCATCCCTACATCTGATTAAACAGTAATGTGCACCTTATGACAGCTCCTGCATCTCATACACAGTGCACAGCTTACAAATAGCTACAGGAGAAGCACACTATTTCCAGAAGCCCTGGGAATATTATATGCATTGTGTGTGTAATAAATATGATTTAAAAAATTCAATGTTGGTAACTAAAGGAGGTGCAAAGGTTGCAGACATGGCGCTTCATTACTCTCCATATTAACACTACATTAACTTAAATGGGAAACCCATTGGCAAGCAAGGTTTTTTTTTCAGGGCTATTTGTAAGTAATCCTACCTACTTTGCGCCTCTTTCAATAAAATTGAGGGGAAGAATTACCTTATAATAGGTGAGATATCTTGTTCGGCTGCAGTACTCCGCAGAGAAGTAAAGGCCCATGGGTTTCTAAGCACCATTACTTGCGTGTAGTCACTTCCTATTCATTTGAGAGGACTATAGTGGCCAAAACATAACCTGAACACACTGCAAGACCCTACGGAACCCTTTGTATAAATATTGCCATTCACAGGTTGACATAGTTTGCCAGGTCTGCAAAGCAGAGTTTGTTTAAAAGTAAGTCAACATTGACAGTAGTTCCCGTTTTAAAATTAATTCTGCATATCTCATATAATAAAGGAAATATAGCCCTCATCTGTATTTTGTATATAATACAAAGCTCTTATGGCTGATCTCTGATTAACAGGCCTTACACTGAGTCATATGTAGTCATATTTGTTAGGGTTCAGATCAGTGTTGGACTGACCCTACTGGGTTACCATGAAAACTCCCAGGTGTCTCCTTCTCACTCTACCATTTGCCTTGTATGCTTGTACTATGGCCATTCCTTATTCTAATGTCTATATGATAATAGTAGGAAGGGTTGGATAGATAGCAGTGATTAATAAAATTTAAAAAAAATGAGTGAAGACAAAAGGAAAAATAGTTTGGAGAGTTGCCGTCTTCCAGAGTCCTACACTGGTTGGGAAGTATCGATACCCAATATACTCACAGAAATCTACTAGGTACACGTCCTGTGGAATGGAGTGAATAGGAACAAGCACTGATTTATGCCTTTTTAAGCTTTATTACAAGATCATTTTAGGGCTGAATCTTCACTTGCCACAGTCTGGATGGCTAAGGACAGCGTCAAGGGCGATGCCTCGATTGTGAGTCTTGATGAGAGAAACACGGTGCTGCTAATGTTTAAACCCTTTCTTGGAATTCTTTGTAACGTTATTTTACCAAAAACAAAGTACAGATATATCAAAAAAACACAGCTTTTTCCCTTTTAGAATACAAATTGTGTTTTTTCAAATTGAATATTTTTGCCCATTTAACACAAACATTTTTCACATTTAAACTTTTTTTAAACAATTGCAAGAGTTGCAAGATGGCAAAATTGTTGCAAATAGGGAAAAAAATATTTGCGGAACTGCAGTAACTTGTTTATGAAAAGTTCTTGCCATGGATGCCTATGGAAAACTCTTATTGGAACTGAACAGTTTTCTTGACTCTTTTTATGACCAAAAAATTGTCGCCAATAACAACAAGGGTCAGTTGAGCCATTTGGAGATGTTAATAGCCTTCCTGACATTCAAGGTCTTTTTTCGGAAGATTTGTATGAATCGAATATGATTAAAATTTTCGGGTCGGAACCATTCGACCGAATATTAGACACTCAAATTTTTCTTAAAATAACCTCCCAGTCGAATTCTGAGTATATTCGAATTTAAAAACATTCACGTGAATTTGACCTTTGATAAATGGGCCACCAAATGTTCAAAGAAAGCAGAACATTTTGAGAAAAGCTGCCTGAGATTTTACCACATTTAATTGAGATTAATTGAGAAGGAAAAATAGAACTTGGTTTATGATAAATCAACACTTAAAGGGGTTGTTCATCTTTGAATCTACTTTCAGAGAGCAGAGAGTGATATTCCGAGACAATTTCTATTTGATTTTTATTTTGTTTGTTGTATTTGAGTTATTTTGCATTTTATTAGGGATGCACCGAATCCAGGGTTCGATTTGGAATTCGGCCAGGATTCAGCCTTTTTTGGCAGGATTCGGATTCGGCCGAATCCTTCTGCCCGGCCAAACCGAATCTGAATCCTAACTTGAATATGCAGGGGTGGGGAGGGAAATCAAGTGACTTTTTGTCACAAAACAAGGAAGTAAAAAAAATTTCCCTTCCCACCCCTTATTTGCGATTCAGTTCAGTATTCATCCGAATCTTTCGCAAAGGATTCGGAATCCAAAATAGTGCATTTGGTGCATCCCTAAATTTTATTAAGCAGCAATCCAGATTGCAATTTCAGCATTCTGGTTGCTAGGGTACAAATTACCCTAGCAACCATGCATTGATTTGAATAAGAGGCTGGAATATGAATAGGAGAGGCCTGAATAGAAAGATGAGCATTAAAAAGTACCAATAACAATACATGTGTAGCCTTACAGAGCATTTGTTTTTTAGATGGGATCAATGGGAGTCATTTATCAACACTGCATTCATTGTTCTACTTGCAGCTGGCTTCAAAAAGCTAATCACTGATTGGTTGCTATAGGTAACTGCACATGGGCAAATTTGCCCAGTGTTGATAAATGAGCCCCAATGACCCCCATTTGAAAGCTTGAAAGAGTCAGAAAAAAGTAAATCATTCAAAAACGATAAAAATGAAAAAAATGATGGCCAATTGAAAAGTCGCTTGTAATCAGCCATTCTATAGCAAACTAACTAACTTAAAGGTGAACCACCCATTCAAGTCACCTACAAAAGTGGTTTCACCCTCAGATGGGTACCTTGCATCTGAAATACAAAATGTTAAGGGCAGCATATTGACACCATTACGATTAAAAGGAAAAATAAAATCACAAAATACCCAATTCTCGAAAATTTTAAATCTTCAAAAATACCACAGGGAGGATTTGCACACATAGGTGTGAAGTTGCGCACTTGTCATTAGCAACCAATCAGGTCTTTGAATTTATTTTTCATCTGGTGGACTGTTCAAAACTAATTGCCGAATGGTTGCCAGCTGCACTTTTGCACTTATGTTCGTAAATTTGTTCCCACCGCTTGGCATTGAATTCCAAAACTCCAACTAGCCCAACTGCAAAGAACTGTACACAATACAAAATGTTTATTAATAAAATGTAATCAACTTTATTTGGCCTTCTTTACACTTTTTCTTTCATATATCAAAGGGCTACTAAAAAAAATGAAATTGATGAGAAATAAGAAATATCAGATCTAGAGCAAGAACGTTTATTTATAAAAAAAAAAAAAACAGCCTGAAAAAGATTGCAGCTATTGGATGTCAGACACAGGTGATATGTCGTACATAGAATCTCACCTCGTATGTAATAATAAATTTTCAGATTGTGAAGGGAAAGAGCATTGGAAGACAAATGGATGGAAATTGCAGAGCAGATTTATCAAAAGCAAAGTGTGTTATTGAGCAGATGCAATGTAATTCTCCATGTCTGCATGTGCTGATGCTTCTTCTTGTGAAGCTCTTGGGGAGTTCCAGGTGCAGAGGAGACAGTACCAGGATGTACAGGACAATACATCAAGCATTTGTCAGAACCTCTAATGTTTGTGGTTTGTCTAAAGCTCACAAAGTACTTGGTGTGTCAGGATTTGTAACACTTTGTAAGAGTTTGCAAATAAGGCTTATTTTGGTACAGGTATGGGTCCTTTTATCCAGAATACTTGGGACCAGGGGTTTTCCAGATAAGGGGTATTTCCATCATTTGGATCTCAGTGCTTTACATCTACTAAAAAATAATTTAAAAATGTATTATACCCAATAGCATTGTTCTGCCTGCTATAAGGATTAATTATATCTTCTTTTGTATCCAGTGCAAGCTACTGCTTTTTTTATTACAGTGAAAAAGGAAATTTGAATTATTTGATTAAAATTGTGTCTTTGGGAGACGGTCTTTCCGTCATTCGAAGCTTTCTGGATAATAGGTTCCTAGATAACAGATCCCATACCTGTACTTCAGCTGTTACAATGCTGCAACAATGCTGATGTCATTGTTGTCACATGACTCACTGAAATAATAAATAAAGTACCCCTTGTTGGAAAATATGAGGATATTAGAGGGCAAAGGGTCGAATTTTGAAGTGATGGGAGTTTTTTTAAACTCCCATCACCTAGAAATTCGAATAAAAATAGACCAACCAGAATTTATTAAAAAAAATCAATTTTTTTTACCTTCGGGTGATCGTTCGATTCGAATTCGGATCTTATTCGGTCGAATTCGAATCAAAGTATGTTCCAAAAAAAACTTTGATTTTTCATAGTCCACCAAATGACTCCAAATCAGTTCTAGGAGGTCCCCCATAGGCTAAAACAGCAATTCGGCAGGTTTTAGATGGCGAATAGTTTAAATTTTTTAAAGAGACAGTACATGATACATTTTCAATATCCTAATTTTCAAATTAGATTCGAATTTGGATTATTCACAAGTCGAAGTACATTAAAATTACCTCAGAATTTGAATTTAAAAATTACAATGTTCACTTCAACCCTTGATAAATCTGCCCCTAGAAGTAACCTTGGAGTTCTGTGACCTGTATAAAAGCACTCTGCCTTCGGCCTCATGTTTTTATATGGTCATGGAACTCCTTGTGACTTATAATATCCTCATATTTTACAATAGGGGGTACTTTATTCACTTTATAACCGGAGCTTAGCTCTGTCATTTCTGTTATGTCACTTGCATTTGTGAATTATAATAAAGTACCCCCTGTTGAAAAATATAAGGATATTAGAATTAACCTCAGAGTTCCATGACCTCTATAAAAGCATTTGCCGTCTGCCTCGTGCTTTTATATGGTCGTGGAACTCCTCTGAGACTTATGCTATCCTTATATTTTACAATGGGGGTGGGGGGAACTTTATTCAAAGGGATGCTGATAAAAAGATATATTACGAAAAAGTATAGCACTCCACAGGTCTTTTAAACAAAATCAAAAAATGTATTTAAATGCCAACGGTTTTGGTCACTACTTGACCTTTCTCAAGGAAAGCAAACATTTTATATACAGGTATGGGATCTGTTATCCGGAAACTAATTATCTGGAAAGCTCTGAATTACACAAAGGCAAAGGTTTCTCTGTAATAATAAAACAGTAACATGTACTTGGTCCAAACTAAGATATAATTAATCCTTATTGGAAGCAAAACCAGCCTATTGAGTTCATTTAATGTTTACATGATTTTCTCGGTATGAAGATCCAAATTACAGAAATATCCATTATCTGGAAAACCCCAGGTCCCAAGCATTCTGGATAACAGGTCCCACATCTGTACAAGTAAATAAGATACTGTCATGGTAAAACATGTTTTTTTCAAAATGCATCAGTTAGTAATGCTGCTCCAGCAGATTTCTGCACTGAAATCCATTCTTCAAAAGAGCAAACAGCTTTTTTTTTTATATTTAATTTTGAAATCTGACATTGGGCTAGACATATTGTAAGTTTTCCAGCTGCCCCAGTCATGTGACTTGTGCTCTGATAAACTTCAGTCACTTTTTACTGCTGTATTGCATGTTGGAGTGATATCACAAGTCACATGACTGGGGTAGCTGGGAAACTGACAATATGTCTAGCCCCATGTCACATTTCAAAATTGAATATAAAAAAATCTGTTTGCTCTTTTGAGAAATGGATTTCAGTGCAGAATTCTGCTGGAGCAGCTCTATTAACTGATGTGTTTTGAAAAAAAAAACATGTTTTCCCATGACAGTATCCCAGTAAAAAAACTGCTCATCTTTTCATAGCAACCAAGTGCTTTGTCAAGGAACTGTAGGAGTGCAGTAGAAGCACCCAATTCTGGCAAGGGATGAATACTTTCACATACTTATACATTATATACCAGGCTCTTAGAAATAAACATAATTCTTATTTTGAAATGGTTTATTAGTTATGTTGACATAAATCAGTTCTAATAGCAAAAATAACACAAAGCTGTAATCTACTCCAGGTTTTTCTGTGTATTCCAGTAAAAGGTTAATATTTTCACAGCATTAAAAAAAAAAAAAAAAAAAAGAAGAAGTATGAAGTGAAGTTGCTTCCTATATTGCAGGTTTCCTGCCATGGCCTGTAACACCAGGCAGATGTTTTGTCAACACTAGTGGGAGAAATGAAAAAATAGGCAACAAAGTGATGTCCTTTCCAAAGATCTGTATTATTTCCTATACATCTACCAGGTGCTTTGGGGAGACTTGTGCCAGACGACATGACATCATATACCTTATGTAAGGATATCCGTATCACAGAGCTATTCTGTCTCAGACAAATGTAAACCATGGCAGCATTGCTAGATCCATTACATTAATCCAGGGATAACTATACTATATGGCTTGCTGCCTAGGAGAGGATTGCTGGGAGTGATAGTTTAGCAACACTGGTGGCTACAATGGCTCATTCAGTGTCAGACTGGGGGTCCTGGGCCCACTGGGACTGCTACCTCAGGGGCCCCCACACAGTGTCAGACTGGGACACCAGGGGCCCACCCAATGACCTTATACCAGGGGCCCACTCTCAGTTCTATTATTCTTTCTCTCCTCACTCAACCTCTATTCTCCTAGGGGCAAATTTACTCATGGTCGAATATCGAGGGTTAATTTACCCTCGATATTCGACTGCCGAATTGAAATCCTTCGACTTCGAATATCGAAGTTGAAGGATTTAGCGCTATTCCTACAATCGAACGATCGAAGGAATAATCGTTCAATCGAACTATTAAATCCTTCGAATCGAAGGATAGTCCTTCGATCAGAAAATTGTTAGGAAGCCTATGGGGACCTTCCCCATAGGCTAACATTAGCCTTGGTAGGTTTTAGGTGGCGAACTAGGGGGTCGAAGAATTTTTTAAAGAGACAGTACTTCGACTATCGAATGGTCGAATAGTCGAGCGATTTTTAGTTTGAATCAAAGCCGAAGGTTGTAGTCGAAGGTCAAAGTAGCCCATTCGATGGTCGAAGTAGCCAAAAAAAACATTCAAAATTAGAACTATTTTTCCTTTATTCCTTCACTCGAACTAAGTAAATAGGCCCCCTAGTCTCTTTTCTTTACATACTATAATATATTAAACCATATATTTAGCTTCTTTGTTCTCATAGAAATTGATAATAACCATGAAATAGGCCAAATGTTTAGAAGTAGGAGGGCCCACCGGGAGTTTTCCTGGTATCCCGGTGGGCCAGTCCGACACTGAACTCATTCATATCCTAGAGGCACATTTATTAAAGGTCGAATTTCGAATTCATGTTTTTTTTAAAACGCCCATAAACTCGAAATTTGACCAATTGTATTAATAAAATCAAATTTTCTCAGCTAGGACGAATTGAATCGACCTAAAAACTCGAATTCGATTAGAATTAGAAAAACTCGATTCAAATTTTAAAAACTCGATGGATCCCTGGACCTCTCCCATTGACTTATACAGTAATTTGGCAGGTTTTAGGTGGCAAATAGTCGATTTCGAGTTCTCAAAGGGCCAGAGTATGATAAATTTCAAATTCGAATTAAAATTTGAATTGAGTTTGGATAATTCACAATTCAAATTTGAGAGTTATGACCAAAAATAAAATTCGAATTTTCATTCCCACCCTTAGTAAATCTGTCCCCTAAGGTCACAATCTATATTAAGACAGAATTGGTTTCAACAATGTACACAGAGAATACATCAAGTTAATAAACCTTTTCTTAAAAATAATGTGGTTTGTGGACAATCAATATGCCCAGTCTCCCCACAGTACATAGAGCTAGAAACATTTGATGGCGGTACCAAAAAAACGTATTAGTCTTTGCATCCAGTAAACTAAAAAGAAGCTGATGGTTACCAGTACGTTTTAAGGATGAATCCTTAATCCTCTTTTTGTGATTCAGTCAAATCCCAAATTTTTTAGGAAAGATTCGGCAAATCCTAAATTAAATCCGAATCCTAACTTACATATAAGAATTAGGTAGAAGAGGGGAAAAGTTTGTTCCCCATAATCATGTGACCTAGACAGGGGCAATCCTGGCCCCTTTGCCGCCTTTCTCATTGATTGTAAAGTAACTTGTATATGTAATTAAAAATAAAAGCAATAGGATACATTTCTAATATAATGCCCCAATAATATATGGTAGGATAAATACAGTGCTAATTCAATGTACAGTGTAATGTTCCATGAACCCGTGGTGGGATAAATACAGAGTTAATGTATGTATATATAGCATGTATATTACCCCAATAATCCATGATATGATAAATACCAGTGCCCCTAGAACAAAGAACAAATACAGTGCTTCGCAACACATGATAAGTTGCAGTTTTTAAGATAGTTAACTAAATTGCATAAGTTTATATGTAAGTTACACCATTTCTGTAACTTGGAGCTGTGCTGCTGCCCCCTTTAGATCAAAATGTGAACAGGCCCAGAACAACATTACCCCCCCCCCCCCCCAAGGTGGCCCTGACCTTTGGGGGTGTCCCGACTTGGTTTGTCAGCAGCTTTTATCGACCCGTGTATGGGGACATTTAGATATGGAAGAGGTACAGCTCCCTTTTCATATTTCTCACCAGTGTACATTAAAGGAAGTACGGGGGAATGTAATAAATATCGCTAACGGAAAAACTATTAGCAATGCGAAAAGTTATGCCTTTGCGCAAACAAATTTTGCTTTGTGCGAATTTAGTATAGCTTTTTTGCGAGCCCGGAAACTGTTTAGCGACCACTTCCGACAGTGAAAGACCGTTTGCGAATTTTATATTGGGGCCCCAAAGAATATTTTTTTAAAAAAAAACATTGGCGCCAGGGCCCCACTTACAAGTTAAAAAAAATTGGGGCCCAAGAGAATATTTTTTTAAAAAAACATTGTCTGCTTTCGTGGCTTCATGTCTTTTCGCCACTTCGGGACTTCGGCACTTCGGCTGTTCGGGACTTTGGAAATGGCCACACATCTTCGGCACTGTCAAGGGCTCTTTCGAAAGTGCAGCACTGCCGGGCCCCCCTTCAGGCCCGGGCCTGGGACACTTGTACGCCCTGTCCCCCCCCCTGATGGTGGCCCTGCCAACACTCACCAAACTTTGAATCGGATCCTGGGTGCTCCTCATTAAATGTAGGTATTAGAAGATATTAGGAGGACTCACGGATATAACAATAAGTGAATTTATTGAAATTTCACAAAATCTCCCACATCTATGCGTTTCGGTGAGTCGCACTATTTTGTTGCAACGTTTTTTCGCACTTTTTTTGAGAAGAATTATTGGTAAATTAAGGGGATTCAGGCTTGGAAGTGGGAAAAAACCGAGTTTTAGGAAATATCCCCCTAAACTTTAAACTTCAATTCTGGAAAAATGGTGAAACAACCGGAAAAAAAAAAAGTATTTGGAAGGTGCGCAACCGCTATCACTTGCTAAACCAGTCAGAAGCACAACCTTATGCTGTAAGTGATGGCCATAATAACTAACTGGAATTCATTATTTACAAAAAGCCCTAAGGGCAGAGACACATGCGAAGATTCGGGGAGATTTAGTCGCGACAAATCGCCTCTTCATCGCGGGACTAATCTCCTCGAAAAGCCTTCCCGCCGGCTACTATCTAAATCGCCGGCGGGATGGCACAGAGAGCGCTTCGTTTTCCAAAGTTTTCTCTCCCCGAATCTTGGCGCATGTCTCTGCCCTAAGACAGGATATGCATGCGGCTTAATATTTAAAATATTTAAATATATTTCACTCAATATAAAAATCACAGAGAAAACAAATCCAAGTATATATATATATATATATATATATATATATATATATCATGTGAACAAAATAAACATTCCAGTAAAATATACCTGGAACCCCCAATTATGATTGGGCTTAAGGGAAGTCTAAACCTCTTTTTTTGTGAATCCAAATAACATTGAATGTTGGTTTGTGAGTCTTTGGTTTCACTGATCAAATAAAGGTCAGTCAGTACATTTTCAGTCAAATTAGTGGCTTTGTCGCTTTACTGTTAACATAGTTTTAAGAATAACAAGTGCCCTTCTCCAGACACCTGCTGCAAAAAAAGAAAATGAATTTAAAATTGAAGGGTTTATGTAAATGACATTCATCACAAGAACAACACGAGATTAGCAAACTGATGGGCAATACAAAGTGTTTTTTATAGACTTCAGCGTGCAAAAAAAATAGGACCTGGGAATAGGGTCTGAAAGAACGGATGGGGTATAATTTTGTATAGGTCATCGCTAAGACCTCAGTGAGTTTGTGACAAAGCCATTGTGCAAAAAGTAGCTTTAAATAGGACTCTTTGTCACACACAAGAAATCAAGTTGAGACCCGGGAGCTCTTGAAAGTGAGGTCACTATTTAAAATCCTATCTGGATGTCTTCCTTGTGCTAGAAAAGAAATCCATTCCATGCAAAGGATCAATACGTGTTCCCTGGCACAATGGGAACATCTGGAAGGTTATCTATAACAAAGTAAAAAGGGGTGAACATTTCCTTAAAGAGTTGCTCCAGATATCTCAAATATTCTCTCTGTATGATTATGCTGAACTAGCTGCCACGGCCAGTCCAAGTTTATGGGGCTCATTTATTAAACCACAAATTTTTCTGGTTGAGTTTTTAAAGGGGAAAACTCAAATTTTTAGAGGAAAAAAAAAGAACTCAAATTTTTAGAGATTTAATATTTTTAAAGCTGCTAAAAATCCGAATATAGTCCATCTCAAACCTGTCAAGGTCATGTAGAAGTCAAGGGCAGATGTCCCTGAAGATGTTTCTTGACATTGTGATCCCAGCTAGTTTTCGTCGGATAATCCGATAAATAGGAGTTTTTGCGGGGACAACTGAATAAAGCCGAGTTTGCGGAGCAGCAATCATACAATCGTTAAACTGATGCACCAATTTGTTGTGTTGTTTTGTTTTTTTTTGAAGAATTATTGATATATGAGTTCAATTCAAGATGGGAGTTAGATCAACTAACCTTTTTAATAAAGAATGCAAGTTTTATTAAATAACCCCGTAAGGAGCATGGGCTTAAATGGGTGGTTTACTTATAAATTAAATTTAAAGGGAAACTATCGAGAAAATGGAAATGTAATATAAGCTTCCTCACACCGAAGTAAGAAACTTTCTAAATACAATCAATTAAAAATTCCGCATGGTTTCTGAAATAATTAAGTTTATCTTCACTATTCCTCTCTCAGCATCTGATTCTCCTCATTCTGTCTTCAGCAGCAGTTGGGTGTCAGATGAATCCTCCAATTTTTCTCATAGGGGGCTTCCTTTCCTAGCAGATGTATTAACTGATTTGAGTACAAACAAAATCTAACAAAATAACTGCACAAATTCTGCATGTAGAGAGACGGGATTTTCTGATGATTTTAATAAAGAGATCTAATACATCTTCTAGGTAAGAGCAGGCCCAGATTTGTGGAAAGGCCACTAAGGCCCGGGCCTAGGGTGGCAAGATTTCAGGGGGCGGCATGCTGACCAATCACACCCACATTGGTTAAAAAACACTGGGGATGTGCAGGAAATACAATAATTTTTTTAATTTCCTGTGCACAAATACCCATTGCTCCGGTCCTGATCTTTCTTCTGACACCCAATGCCTGAATGAAGAGATACAGATGCAGAGAGAGGAATAGTGAAGATAAACTTGATTATTTCAGAGACTGTACAGAATATTTAATTGATTGTATTTAGAAAGTTTCTTATTTCAGTATGACGAAGCTTATATTAAATTTTCATTTTCGCGGTAGTTCCCCTTTAATATGTTATACAATGGCCAATTCTAAGCCACTTTTCTAACGGTCTTCATTATTTCTTTTTTTAATCGTTTTGTAATTATTTGCCTTTTTCTTCTGACTCTCTCCATCTTTCACATGGGGGTCACTGACTCCATCTAAAAAACAAATGCCATTTAAAGCTACAAATTTATTATTACTACTTTTTATTACCGTACTCATCTTTCTATTCTGTCCTCTAGACTCTTATTCAAATCAATGCCTGGTTGCTAAGGTCATTTGGACCCTCGCAAACAGACTGCTGAAATTGTAAACTGGAGAGCTGCTGAATAAAAAGCTAACGGACTCAAAAATCACAAATAATAAAAACCAAATATCATCATTAGTGATAAGTGAATTGTTTCGCCAGGAATGGATTTGCAGTGAAATTCCACATTTAGTCATCTGCGAATTGTTTTGTGAATCTGTGGCAAAAATTTGCCACAACAAAAAAAGTTGCCAAGACAAAAAATTTGCCGCAAATAAAAACCACCCATTGACTTTTGGTCAAAAAGTAGACGAGACAAAAACGTAGCAGAGACAAAACAGTCGCTGAGACAAAACAGTCGCCGAGACAAAAAGTCACTGCAAGTAAAAACGCCCATTGACTTTAATGCATTTGGAGTGAGAAAAAAAAGTTGTCACCTATGGATTTCAATTGGCGAGAGATCAGAGGGAGCGCCTGCAGTTTCCAGTTGGGAGTGGGTCTGACCTGGGGGTCCACTGGGTTTTTTTCCTGGCGTCCCGTCGCCCCATACCGACACTGCTCGAATCCACCTGTGGCCAATCTGAACACTCGAACATTCTTACTTTAAACTCTAACAAAGCCAGCAGCAAGATATATAGGAAGCATTCCTCTATATGAAACAAATTCAAAAGCTTGTTTATGTAATGTATGTTGTCTAGGGAGCCTGAAATGCGATGTACTGCAGCTCTCCTGAGTGACATCACTGGTTTGTGCAGGTGCAGAAATGAGGTCACCAAAGGAGACACGCATGAAAAAAGAACTAGCAAAGGAACGGTGGCCAAAGGCCAATATGTATTAGTTACTGTGGGATTCAGATAAGTCACCATTAAGAACACTCGGAACTCAGTAACGCTTTACTCTAACAAACTGCAATAATAAACTGTAAAAGATCACATGACACTCAATGGATCTCCGGATAATTAAGCAGAGTGGTACATTTATTTCTATGCATTAAAACAGTGACTCATAAACTTTGATTTCCACAAAGCCTGTGCATGTCCTACAATAAAGCATAATATTTACTGAGTGTTGCTAAGGAGGCTGATGCTGCCAGACGCACACCTATAACACCAATAAGTCAGGATACAGGTTCATATTGCTTATACACTCCATGGGCAAAAACATTTCTAGCCTAAAGTGCAAGGAAGCTCTGTCTACAATGACATGTCCTGAGCTCCAATCTGTCTTGGGGTGCAATGTCAGCACAAAAACTAAGCATGGGGAGCATTGGGTTTTTATGGGTGATCAGAGACAAACAAATCTCACATCACCATGTGCACCATGAGCAACTGAAACATTAAATGGCATTGCACCATGTGGAATCTGATGGAAAGTCTGAGTTTAGCAGATCATAGGAGCAAGTTGTCTGCCTGGATGCATAATAGTAAAGAATAATGGTATGGAGCTTTCTTTCATGGTTTGGGCTAGGGCCCCTGCTGTTTTCACACAAGTGTATATCCAAAGTGGGAAGGAGCACACCAGAATAAGCAGGCAATGCCTTAGGTCATTTGCAGATTTATTGAGTACACAAGCTTTCGGGGACACAACCCCTTCCTCAGGTGCAATACAGAAACAATGAACATAGTGCAATTTAAACATTCAACCCCCAGACGGAAACGAGCAATTAATCCATCATGTGACTTATTAACCCTTTCAGTATTTATCCAAATCAAAAAGTCCCAAAAGATAGTGGTCAATCTGTGTGTAAATTATACGGATCAAATATCACAGTCTGTTTTCTTATCTGAAAAAGTATAACATTACAAAACATATTAAAAACAATGTTACAGAAGTCATATACAATATATATAAAAAGATCTATAAAAAGCATCTAAGGCCAAAACTTTCATTAAGTCCCCTAGGGGAAAGCGAATCTATTTTGTTAATCCAAAAGGCCTCCCTCTGAAGTAGTTGTTTATTAACATTGCCCCCTCTTGGCAACTTGATCTGTTCTAATATAGTCAATCTTATTTGGGCAACAGTATGCTTAGCATAATAAAAATGTTTGGCCACGGATAACTCTGTTGCAAATTTACTTGAGTCTCCATTTTTTGATTTTTCTTTTTCGGGATTATAATTTTTTATATTGCTTTTGTGCTCATTCAGGCGAGTTTTTATACACCTTGACGTTTGCCCGACATAGGGAAGCCCACATGGGCATTTAATTAGGTATATTACATTAGAACTATTACAAGTGAAGTGGCCTTTAATCTTAATCGGGGTTCCTTTGGTGGGATGTGCTATACTATCACCCTTGATAATGCCCGTGCAATGTGCACATTTAATGCACTCAAAGGTGCCCATTCTCAAGGGTGCTAGCAGGCCAGTTGTTTTTGGTTTTTCTAAAAATTTTTTGGAGACAGTTTGGCCTATTGATTTCCCTCGCATGTAGGAAAATTGTGGCGTATCTCTAAAGATTTTCCCTACTTCCTTGTCATTCCTCAAGATTTTCCAATTTTTTAGTATACTTCTCTTCACGTATGGGGTTAGAGTACCAAAACTCGTCACAAATGTCACTCTATTATTTGTGGGTTTTTTTGTTTGTTTTCCTTTTCTGGTAAGTAGATCTTCACGTTTGATTTTTTTAATTTCCTGACTGATTGTTTGTATGTTACCTCCACTATAGCCTTCTTCTTCTAACCCTCTTAAATTGACCATAGGGTAAACTTTTGAATACCCCTGGAGGGTGGCAACTGCTAGGCAGTAAAGTGGTATTACAATCAGTTGGTTTGTAATGCATAGTGGTGGTTAAACTGTTATCCACAATTGAAACATTGACATCTAAGAAGGCTAGCGTTTGTTCTGAATATTCAGATGTAAACTTAATTGTCTGATGTGCCTTGTTTAATTCTTTTGTCATTGTTTCAAATTGTTCCACATTACCATCCCACACTTAAAAGATGTCATCCACATAGCGCCAATAGTGCAGAATACGTTCTTTCCACTTTGGATTATTTAATATATGTTTAGTTTCAAATTCGTACATGAACGTATTCGTGGCAGACCGATTGTGTCTGGATGCGGTTCTGTACTACAGCCTCTGGCAATATATCTTGATGTAATCTGTCAGCCATTGTTTGAATTGTTACATACGTGTTTGTTGGACACAACCGACTTTCTGAATAAATTATTAGAGATACAATTACCTAACAGAAAGGTCTTGTTGTGTTCACTGGATGTATGTGACCTTTACTCAACCATCCCACACACAGAAGGCATCGAATGCATACGAAAATTTCTGTCACTTTTGCCCCTAAAGACATATGAAATCAATTTTGCATGTGATGCTTTGGATTTAGTTTTAACACGAAACTATTTTGTTTTCCTAGAACAATTCTTTGTCCAAGGAATGGGCTGTGCAATGGGGGCTAACATGGCGCCAATATATGCGAATACGTTCATGTACGAATTTGAAACTAAACATATATTAAATAATCCAAAGTGGAAAGAACGTATTCTGCACTATTGGCGCTATGTGGATGACATCTTTTAAGTGTGGGATGGTAATGTGGAACAATTTGAAACAATGACAAAAGAATTAAACAAGGCACATCAGACAATTAAGTTTACATCTGAATATTCAGAACAAACGCTAGCCTTCTTAGATGTCAATGTTTCAATTGTGGATAACAGTTTAACCACCACTATGCATTACAAACCAACTGATTGTAATACCACTTTACTGCCTAGCAGTTGCCACCCTCCAGGGGTATTCAAAAGTTTACCCTATGGTCAATTTAAGAGGGTTAGAAGAATTACCTCTAATGATAAGCTGTACGATCTGGAATCGGAAAAAATGGTTAGAAAGTTTGTACAACGGGGCTATAGTGGAGGTAACATACAAACAATCAGTCAGGAAATTAAAAAAATCAAACGTGAAGATCTACTTACCAGAAAAGGAAAACAAACAAAAAAACCCACAAATAATAGAGTGACATTTGTGACGAGTTTTGGTACTCTAACCCCATACGTGAAGAGAAGTATACTAAAAAATTGGAAAATCTTGAGGAATGACAAGGAAGTAGGGAAAATCTTTAGAGATACGCCACAATTTTCCTACAGGCGAGGGAAATCAATAGGCCAAACTGTCTCCAAAAAATTTTTAGAAAAACCAAAAACAACTGGCCTGCTAGCACCCTTGAGAATGGGCACCTTTGAGTGCATTAAATGTGCACATTGCACGGGCATTATCAAGGGTGATAGTATAGCACATCCCACCAAAGGAACCCCGATTAAGATTAAAGGCCACTTCACTTGTAATAGTTCTAATGTAATATACCTAATTAAATGCCCATGTGGGCTTCCCTATGTCGGGCAAACGTCAAGGTGTATAAAAACTTGCCTGAATGAGCACAAAAGCAATATAAGAAATTATAATCCCGAAAAAGAAAAATCAAAAAATGGAGACTCAAGTAAATTTGCAACAGAGTTATCCGTGGCCAAACATTTTTATTATGCTAAGCATACTGTTGCCCAAATAAGATGGACTATATTAGAACAGATCAAGTTGCCAAGAGGGGGCAATGTTAATAAACAACTACTTCAGAGGGAGGCCTTTTGGATTAACAAAATAGATTCGCTTTCCCCTAGGGGACTTAATGAAAGTTTTGGCCTTAGATGCTTTTTATAGATCTTTTTATATATATTGTATATGACTTCTGTAACATTGTTTTTAATATGTTTTGTAACGTTATACTTTTTCAGATAAGAAAACAGACTGTGATATTTGATCCGTATAATTTACACACAGATTGACCACTATCTTTTGGGACTTTTTGATTTGGATAAATACTGAAAGGGTTAATAAGTCACATGATGGATTAATTGCTCGTTTCCGTCTGGGGGTTGAATGTTTAAATTGCACTATGTTCATTGTTTCTGTATTGCACCTGAGGAAGGGGTTGTGTCCCCGAAAGCTTGTGTACTCAATAAATCTGCAAATGACCTAAGGCATTGCCTGCTTATTCTGGTGTGCTCCTTCCCACTTTGGATATACATTTGCTGTAACAATTGGCGTGGAAGCAGCCAGGGATACGGATGCACCCAGCAAGAAAGTAAGTGGTGTGCGGCAAAAAAAACTTTTTCTGTTTTCACACAAGCTCATTCAGTTGGGTTTATGTAAAAAGGTGCATAAACACACTTCCAAAAATGTATGTGTTTTTCTTTTTACACAGTAAAAGAAACAATATATGATTCCAGATTGAAAAGTAACCATATAACTCTAACAAATCATTTCTCAGCATCCTTTTGGCTGATAGTGTAATGCAACCCCATCCTCACTTTATTCCATTGTAAAGTTATGACTTTGGGGACTTTAAGGGGGTTATTTACTAAACTCTGAATGCAAAAATCATGAAAAATTTGTGATTTTTTTTTTTTTATAAAATCGGACTTTTAAAAAAAAAAAAATTCTGAATTAATTAAACCCAGAGGATGGAAAAGTCCGAATCAGAAAATCTGGCATCTCAGACCTGATGAGGTTGCATATAAGTCAATGGGAAAAGTCCCAATAATTTTGCGCTGGGTTTCATGCAATACCCCAAAGTTTTCGGGTAAAAATCTGAGTTTTCGGGTGAAAAATCCCAAAAAAATAGTGAAAATCAGATGAGAAATCTGAAAAAAATCTTGAAAATCTGATTTTTTTCCCGCAAAGCAAATTTTCAGGGAAAATGTAATAATAAATAAGTGCAAAAAACCTGAGTGAATTTGATCGGAGTTTGTAGCAGAAAATATCAAGATAAATCCGGACTTAACTGAATAACCCCCTAAGTCTCTCTTTTTTCAGAGACTCTGTGGAACACGTTTTGTAGATAGAAGAGGGGCTTCAAATACCAGAGTCCAGCACTTCTCAATGGAACAAGGTAAGGAAGGGTAGTATTACAGTGTGAGCCTAAGGGACAGGGAACTGCTCACAGGGAGCATGTAGACAGACTAGAATGCATTCTTTTCAATCGGTTTGTCAAAAGGGGGGTATATTTCCCCTTTAAGGTTAATTCAATGCTTCCTGCTTTGTGGTAACTGTTTGGGGTATTGAATGCCTATTGCAGTTCATGCCCAACATTTAGGGGTCCATTTATAAAAACTTTATTATTGTCTGTAGAGGTTTTTAGGGTTAAAACAATTTTTTTTGTGGAAAAATAAAGACTCACATTTTTAGAGATTTATTTTACCCCAAAGCTGCTAAAAATCCAAATCCGAAAATATGTCATCTTAAACCCGTCGAGGTCATGTTAATGGCAGATGTCCCTGAGGTTGTTTCTTGACATCGTGATCTGCTCTGGATAATCTGAAAAAAGTTTCGGAAAAAAGTTTAGTTTAGTTTTAAACTTGCTAAAAATTAGTTTTTGACACTTGATTTTGTCTTGATGTTTTGTCGCTCAGATTTTTGTTGAGAAAAATTATTGATAAATTAGTTAAATTTGTTGAATTGAGTTTGGACGGATTTGTTTTCATAAAAAAAAATGTGATTAATTCAAGTTTTAGTAAATAAGCCCCTTCAGTCATGTGACAAAGGAACCAAATCCCTCCAACAATGTTCCAACAATATCTCATTCAAAGACATCCAAGAAGAGTAGAGGCAGAGAAGTTATATTAATACCCTTGATTTGCAAATGAGATTAGACAACCAGATGTCTGGAAACTTTTGGTCATGCAATACACCGCTGAAAACATTTTATAAAGATTCCCCATAGCTGTTCTCCTTGGTAGCCTTCAGATTGAAATGTAGTCATAGTGCTGTTTCCAGTGCACATGAGTCTCCTTCCAGAGACTATAATCCCACTGTTACTATAGGTACTAAACCTGCTATCCCACAGCCGCAGTCCCTTCCCAGAGACTATTATCCCCACTGTTACTATAGGGACCATCTCTCCCAACTTTACCTGCTATCCCACAGTCACACTCCCTTCCCAGAGACTATTATCCCCACTGCTACTATAGACACCATCTCTCCCTACTATACCTGCTATCCCACAGTCACACCACCTTCCCAGAGACTATTATCCCACTGTTACTATAGGCACCATCTTTCCCTACTGTACCTGTTATCCCACATTCACAGTCCCTTCCTAGAGACTATTATCCCCACTGTTACTATAGGCACCATCTCTCCCTACTATACCTGCTATCCCACAGTCACAGTCCCTTCCCAGAGACGATTATCCCACTGTTACTATAGGCACCATCTCTCCCTACTATACCTGCTATCCCACAGTCACACTCCCTTCCCAGAGACTATTATCCCACTGCTACTTTAGGCACCATCCCTCCCTACTATACCTGCTATCCCACAGTCACACTCCCTTCCCAGAGACTATTATCCCACTGTTACTTTAGGCACCATCTCTCCCTACTATACCTGCTATCCCAGTCACCCTCCCTTCCCAGAGACTATTATCCCCACTGTTACTATAGGCACCATCTCTAACTATTATACCTGCTATCCCACAGTCACACTCCCTTCCCAGAGACTATTATCCCCACTGTTACTATAGGCACCATCTTTCCCTACTGTACCTGTTATCCCACATTCACAGTCCCTTCCTAGAGACTATTATCCCCACTGTTACTATAGACACCATCTCTCCCTACTATACCTGCTATCCCACAGTCACAGTCCCTTCCCAGAGACGATTATCCCACTGTTACTATAGGCACCATCTCTCCCTACTATACCTGCTATCCCACAGTCACACTCCCTTCCCAGAGACTATTATCCCACTGCTACTTTAGGCACCATCCCTCCCTACTATACCTGCTATCCCACAGTCACACTCCCTTCCCAGAGACTATTATCCCACTGTTACTATAGGCACCATCTCTCCCTACTATACCTGCTATCCCACAGTCACCCTCCCTTCCCAGAGACTATTATCCCCACTGTTACTATAGGCACCATCTCTAACTATTATACCTGCTATCCCACAGTCACACTCCCTTCCCAGAGACTATTATCCCCACTGTTATTATAGGCACCATCTTTCCCTACTGTACCTGTTATCCTACATTCACAGTCCCTTCCTAGAGACTATTATCCCCACTGTTACTATAGGCACCATCTCTCCCTACTATACCTGCTATCCCACAGTCACACTCCCTTCCCATAGACTATTATCCCACTGTTACTATAGGCACCATCTCTCCCTACTATACCTGCTATCCCACAGTCACACTCCCTTCCCAGAGACTATTATCCACTGTTACTATAGACACCATCTCTCCCTACTATACCTGCTATCCCACAGTCACACTCCCTTCCCAGAGACTATTATCCCACTGTTACTATAGGCACCATCTCTCCCTACTATACCTGCTCTCCCACAGCCACACTCCCTTCCCAGAGACTATTATTCCACTGTTACTATAGGCATCATCCCTCCCTACTATACCTGCTATCCCACAGCCCCTTCCCAGGCACTATTATCCCCACTGTTACTATAGGCACCATCTCTCCCTACTATACCTGCTATCCCACAGTCACACTCCCTTCCCAGAGACTATTATCTCACTGTTACTTTAGGCACCATCTCTCCCTACTATACCTGCTATCCCACAGTCACACTCCCTTCCCAGAGACTATTATCCCACTGTTACTATAGACACCATCTCTCCCTACTATACCTGCTATCCCACAGTCACACTCCCTTCCCAGAGACTATTATCCCACTGTTACTATAGGCACCATCTCTCCCTACTATACCTGCTATCCCACAGTCACACTCCCTTCCCAGAGACTATTATCCCACTGTTACTATAGGCCTCATCCCTCCTACTATACCTGCTATCCCACAGCCACACTCCCTTCCCAGAGACTATTATTCCACTGTTACTATAGGCATCATCCCTCCCTACTATACCTGCTATCCCACAGCCCCTTCCCAGGCACTATTATCCCCACTGTTACTATAGGCACCATCTCTGCCTACTATACCTGCTATCCCACAGTCACACTCCCTTCCCAGAGGCTACTATCCCAAATGCCCTTATAAGTTATTTCTATGCAGTTTAAAAGGCAAATATGTGGTCAAATGTAAATAATGTTCTGTAAGGATCCACCACACACAGGGCCAATGACTTGGACCCTGTAAAGATGTACACACTGTATCAAACACAGGCACAGTAGTTTTGGAGCTGTATTGCTTAGTTAAATCCTTTACTACTAGCGCTAGGGTTAAATCTGGCTTCTGCATATCATGTTAAAATACACTGTGCCCCACTATGTTTGTGCAAAATCAGAGATTCTGCGAAAGGCAGGCCCACTAGCAATAAACAAGCCCAGCTAATATATACAGCATGAATACAAAATAACTGCTCTTTTCTTGGAAAAAGCATTACAGTCCAGATGGTATATGTTAATTGGTAACAGATTCAAAATAATCGCCTGTAGCAGTAAAAACTCTTTTCAGAGCACAGGTCTAAAATAGACCCCTTAAATCAACGCTGGAAGTAAATCAAAATTTAATTGGTATCAAACGGGGGATTAAATGAAGCCTTTGTTTCTGATAGACAAACAATGCAACCAAATTATATTTCACAAGAAATGTGGAGAAAAACATTTACAGTAATTAAAATATTGCTACTCACAGCAAAGACAGGTTGTAGGTACATTTATAGCAATTATTATAGGGGTAGAGGTTAAGCTCACATCCCATCGAGAAAAAATAAAGTCAGCGGTTTGCTCAAAAACACAATGATTTTCAGGGCTTATATTGCAGATATTTTCTTATCATACATTCAAGGTCCCACTTGGTACTGAGATTCAAGTAAATTATTGCTGGCAATTGGCTTATATGAGTCCAACACTGTTTAACCTATACAATAATGTCAGTCTGTGCAGCCCATTGGCAGGGAGGGGGCCTTAAAGGGATACTGTCATGGGAAATGAACCAGTTAATAGTGCTGCTCCAGTAGAATTCTGCACTGAAATCCATTTCTCAAAAGAGCAAACAGATTTTTTTATATTCAATTTTGAAAACTGACATGGGGCTAGACATATTGTCAATTTCCCAGCTGCCCCAAGTCATGTGACTTGTGCTCTGATAAACTTCAATCACTCTTTACTGCTGTACTGCAAGTTGGAGTGATATTACCAGGGCTGGAACTAGGGGTAGGCAGAGTAGGCACATGCCTAGGGCGCAAAGCTGGGGGGGTGCCAGGCACGTACCTTCCATGCTGCCAGCCTACCCCTAATCCGGTCCCCTCTCTTCAGCAGAGTCGGCTTGCGCGTCCATTTGCGGCTGCGCGACAGCATCCGTTAGTGCATACACGCTAGCGTCCATTTGCACATGCATGCCTGCATCCGTTCACGCGTGCACACGTCAGTTCACGCATGCGCGCACCAATTCGGCGCTGCGGGCAGCCAGGTTGCCTTGGGCGGCTGGCTGGGCCCGGCTCTGGATATCACCCCCCTCCCTTTTCCCCCCCAGCAGCCAAACAAAAGAACAATGGGAAGGTAACCAGATAGCAGCTCCCTAACACAAGATAACAGCTGCCTGGTAGATCTAAGAACAACACTCAATAGTAAAAACCCATGTCCCACTGAGACACATTCAGTTACATTGAGAAGGAAAAACAGCAGCCTTCCAGAAAGCATTTCTCTCCTAAAGTGCAGGCACAAGTCACATGACCAGGGGCAGCTGGGAAATTGACAAAATGTCTAGACCCATGTCAGATTTCAAAATTGAATATAAAAAAATCTGTTTGCTCTTTTGAGAAATGAATTTCAGTGCAGAATTCTGCTGGAGTAGCACTATTAACTGATGCGTTTTGAAAAAAACATGTTTTCCTATGACAATAGCCCTTTAAAAATACTTTGTGGGGTAACGTCCAGTCTTCAGCTGGACAACACTCATCGTCTAAGGAAAGTCAGAGTAGGTCTCATAAAACAAAGAATGGAAACTTCAGCCCCAACTGACATGATCATGTGACACAACAACTTCACTGTCACATTTAACTTCTGATTCACAGAGTGCCAGGTTGAGGGACACTCATAAGTCTTCTCTAGAAATATATGATATCTTTTTTATTCCCTATTTAAAGGGATAGACACCCAATATTAATCTTCTGCTTTTCTATGAAGCTGAGCCAGCCATTAAAAAGTGGGTGTGAATTTACAAGCCATTGGAGCACCCCCTGCAACTTCTGTTTAGGGGTTCACCATGAGGGCAGTGGCTGACGGGGAGATTTGTCACCCGCAATTATTTATGCACGACTGTGAGCGACAAATCTCCAGAAAATGCGTCTCCATTGGAAAAATTTGAAATCACATGCTTAGGGCTTTAGGAGAATCTATGTACACACTGTAAGACGCCCCGGGAGATTCTCCTCGGTTCTTACCTCCTGGCGCGTCTCTCCTCAGGTGCGGGTGTGCAGGTGCGCACTTCCGGGTTCGGATCCTAGTGATGCTGTCACTTGACACCGGCGTCTTGACCCTCAAGTCATGACGTAGAGGGGCGTGATGTCACAAATTGCCTCAGAATTTGAATTCTTGCGCCAAATCATCTTTAAAAGCCCAGTCCACCATTTTGATAGTGCCCAAGCTGGCTTCAGTTCTCTGATCCTGCCAAAGCAATAATACTCTGTTTGAATTCCTGGTTTTTGACTTCTGCCTGACTATTTGACTTTGATTCCTGCCTCCTGCCTTGATCCCTTTGCCTGAACTTCCGACTACGTTTTTGCCTTAATCTTTTCTGGTGCCTCAATTCGGACTTGTTGTTTCCTAAACACACATTTCCTCTGTGGTTCCGCAGCAGAAAGTCCAGGCCCCAAAAGGGCGTCAGTGAACACCAGAAACTCTAGTGGGTAGGTAACCATTCATCTTGAATCTAAACTCATTAGTCATCACCAGGGATTTTATCATTGTTCATAGGGACACACTGGCTGTACTTTTGATCTGCCCAGTTGCAGGATCTGCTCTCATCACTATACTAACACCACTAAATAGGTGCAATGTCCTAAAGTAACCAATCATTGGTGCAAAGGTGCATGTATATGTATGACAGCATATAAGAACATATGTCTCTGTGATAAATGAACATACCACTCTAAGGGGCAGATTTACTAACCGGCAAAAAATCGTCAGCATCCGCTTCGCACCCAGCGCAACTCTTCAGCATGCAAAAATTTGCCCAGACAACGCTGATTTACTAACATGCAGTTTTGTTCTGGGTGCCGAACCCTGGCGAATTTTCGCTTGCGTTACTTCGGCAATGCGAGCAGTTCAAAGTGAATATGCGCTAGCGTTCATTTCTGCCTAGTGGAAATTCGCTCAGGTTAATTTACATACGGCATTGAATGGACGTCTTTATGTTATGTGTTGCAGCAAATACATTACATTTCCACTGTTAATTACACAAGTCCAGGGAACCTTAATAAAGAAAATAGTTGTTATAATGCCCCACACATGAGCCCACTGTATAGTTAATGTTCCATATGTTATAAAATGTATGGGGGAACCTGCAGTAACGTAACTAGAGGGGGATGGGCGCAGCCAGGACCCCCCTCCATTCCGTACACCCGGAACCGCCTGTAATCAGTGGCGCACGAGCTGCCGGGGGGCCCTGAGGGGGTGCGGGCCCTGGCCCAATCGCACCCCCTTCTCCCCACTGGGAACCCGGTTACCCAAAATCAATTTTAAGGACTTTTGCAGGCTATCACTCTGAAAAAAGCAAAAGACGCCAGCGTTTTTTGAACTTTGTTAGTAAATTGGCGATGTCCCTGTGGGCGGTACCGCTAGCGAATTAACACTAGAGTTAGCCACTTCGCCCTTTAGTATATCTGCCCCTAAAATCTACCCACAGTTCTTACACCTCATACTATAAACTTGGTCTGACCCATCACAAAGTGGGAAGAAGGCCACTCACCTGAATGGTCACATAATAAATATCTGTAAAATGAACAAGGCCTGCTGTATTAGGGCAATGTCTGTTCCCCCTAGTCAGAAAGAAATAAACCACAAAACTCATTACATCTTATTGTTTCAGCCTCTATAGTGGTAGGGGCGAAGCGTGACAGCCTCAATGTACTAGTCAGTAAATATTTGTTTTCCTTCAATGAAACAAGCACAAACAATAACTGTACAAAAATAGCTGTTTACAGTTGCTCAATGAAAGATTCAATTCTTTCTAAATTCCCTTTAAATCTAAATAGGAAACACAATAATATTAATAATAATAAAAATCACTGCCTGGGGCTGTGCTGAAATCCCTGTCTAGTTCTTCTAAATGTTAATGAAAAGCAAACGGCAGTCTTTCAGACAGAAAAAGTAGCAGCACAGCGCCCCCTGTTGTCCACTGGTACAACTATACTGAGCAGATCTGAAATGGGACAGCCGTAGGGAGTAATGCAAGGCACTAAAGAAATGCACTTCTAGTATTATAGCACTTGCCTTTATTGTTAACCCTGTGCAAAATTCTTTCAATATGCTTTGAAGATGAATTTATTGAGAGCTTCATGTATTTTTGCGGGTACAAAGACTGCAAGTCTAAACAGATTCAAGGACAGTTGTAGGGCAGAAGGCAATTTCCTAGGGGTCCCCAGAATCAGAGGAATAGCTGACGGCACAAGATGATTTCCAGGGGATTGGGATGAAATCATGTGATGCACCTGCTATGCTTTATAGTTTATAGGAAGTGACATAGCAGTCCTTACAATTATCGTAGCGCTTTTCGTTCTAATGAAATGTGTTGAACCAGCAGGTATCGTTGAACTATAATTGCAGATGTAGGCAGTTGTAGTTCAACATCAGCTGATTTACTAGGGAGGCAGAAATTTGCAGGCCAGAAGGATGCCCTGCTTTAAAAAAAATATATATATATATATATATACACACAATATCAAAACAGGAGGGTTGTGGGAGCACTCTAAAGGCTTTAAAGTATATATATAAGTATAATAAATGCTATTGCATATGTACCCAAAACAGGGGTTATTTTGTTACAAAGTTATGATCATAAAATTGATAAGCCACCATACCACGTCAAGGTAAACCCCGAATGGCGGTCCCTAACTTGTTTTATATTTTATGTGCATTTTAGCATTACCCGTAATCAATGTCCGTTGAACGCTGTTTTTTCACTGAGGGCTATATCCTCCCCAGCCAGCAATCAGGCTTTTAAAGGAGAGATATTCCCAAATGCTGTGGCATAGCTTCAGTGGTTGTAGCACCCCATACCCCCCCCCCTTTAAACTAGTGGTGATCCTATGCTTTTAAAATTGGGCGTTTGTTTTGGGAATATCTCTCCTTTAAAAGCCTGATTGCTGGCTGGGGAGGATTTAGCCCTTAGTGAAAAAACAGCGTTCAATGGACATTGATTACAGGTAATGCTAAAATGCACATAAAAAATAAAACAAGTTAGGGACCGCCATTCGGGGTTTACCTTGACGTGGTATGGTGGCTTATCAATTTTATGATCATAACTTTGTAACAAAATAACCCCTGTTTTGGGTACATATGCAATAGCATTTATTATACTTATATATATACTTTAAAGCCTTTAGAGTGCTCCCACAACCCCCCTGTTTTGATATTGTGTGTATATATATATATATATATATATATATATATATATATATATATATATATATATATATATATATATATATATATATATTGTTATTGTTCTCATTTCTATAAATTTAGAGCTAACAGTTAACTACATTGTTAACAATATAACGGTTAACTGACTTGGGTTAAATATATTTAAATCATTAGGACGTGGCAGGATTTGGCACCATGAGCCCCTTTACTTCCTTGTGGTGGGGGCTGACAATATCATGAAAGTGGCTAACGCTAGAGTTAACGGTAAAGCCAACTCTGCAGGCAGTTTTGGTTGCTTGCTCTCTCCCCAAACACTTATAAAAGTTAAGTGATTGTTAAACAAACAAAGGAAATAAATAGGAAACACTCGAAATTATAAAATGGGCCCATTCTATTGAGAGATCTTGTTTCATTGGAGCAAAGAGATTCTTTATTAGATATTTCCTTTTTTTCTTATCATTGAGTTCTTCTTTGTCTGGCACAGAAACAGAAGCTCATCCTCTATCTGGGGACCACACAGACTTCTTTACTTTATATGTCTCTCTTTTTTTTTTGTCTATTTTTCCATGTAAATCTAAACAGTCTATAAACAGCTGAGCCGGCACATCTGCTTGACACAGCAGTGCAGGTTTAACTTCCCCATTGTCTTCTGAGCATTTCTGCTTATTGTTTTAATTGTAAATTAATTGTTAATTTGTTAACTTGCTTTCAATAATCCCCACAGGTATATTATCAGATTACAAATATGCACAAAAATGATTTGTATTTTATATAAATGTATGATATTGAATAGTGATGGACGAATTTCTCCCGTTTTGCGGAAAAAATGGTGAAATCCAAAAATTTACGAAAAAATTTTGATGCCAGCATTAAAGTCAATGGGCGTCCGAAAAGTGTTGACGCATGGCGGTTTTTACGTGAGTGACTTTTTGCACGTCCAAAATACTTCATCTGCAAATTTTCGCATGAGTTTCACAAATGTATTCGCCGGTGGCAATAGGTGGAAATCCGCCGCAAATTCGCTCCACGCAAATTTATTCGCCCATCACTAGATATGAATCAAAGTTGCACTTCTAGTTCTGTGTTAGGAATTCTCTAGGGTGCAAGGGGGTGTTATATATTTACATTTCTCCAACATGTTCATAGTTTCTCAGTTACTGGCTACTGGCTATATACTAGTCAAACGTACACTAAGGGAATGTGGATTATGTGTGTGTAAAGAGAAATGTATTCCAATGAAATAAATCAGGTAAAGAAGTACCCCTAACTTGTAGGTATGAGATTTGTTTCTGGAAACCTGTTATCCAGCAAGCTCCAAATTACGTGAAGGCCATCTCCTATACACTCCATTTTAATCAAATAATTCTGATTTTTAAAAATGGTTTCCTTTTTCTCTTTAATGATAAAACAGTTCCTTGTACTTGATCTTGTTGGACATTCACCTTTACATTAACTTTTAGTATGATGTAGAGAGTGATATTCTAAGACATTTTGTGAGTGGTTTTCATTTTTTATTATTTGTGTTTTTTTAGTTATTTAGCTTTTTATTCAGCAGCTCTTCAGTTTGCAATTTCAGCAGTCTGGTTGCTAGGTTCCAAATTACCCTAGAACCATGCATTAATTTGAAAAATAGACTCGGATATGAATAGGAGAGACACTGCTGGAATATGAATTGGAGAGGAGCTGAATAGAAAGATGAGTACAGGTATGGGACCTGTTATCCAGAATGCTCGGGACCTGGGGTTTTCCGGATAACGGATCTTTTAGTAATTTGGGTCTTCATGCCTCAAGTCTACTAGAAATTCATTTAAACATTAAATAAACCCAATAGGCTGGTTTTGCTTCCAATGCGGATTAATTATATCTTAGTTGGGATCAAGTACAAGCTACTGTTTTATTATTACAGAGAAAAAGGAAATCATTTTTAGAAATTTGGATTATGTGGATAAAATGGAGTCTATGGGAGATGGCCATTCCGTAATTCGGAGCTTTCTGGATATCGGGTTTCCGGATAAGGGATCCTATACCTGTAATAAAAAGTAGCAATACATTTGTAGCCTTACAGAAGATTTGTTTTTTAGATGGGGTCAGTGACCCCCCATTTGAAAGCTGTAAAGAGTCAGAAGAAGGCAAATAATTCCGAAACTATAAAAAAGAAAAAACGAAGGCCATGGAAAAGTTGCTAAAAATGAACCATTCTTTAACATACTAAAAGTTAAGTTAAGGGTGAACCACCCCTTAAAGTGCTATGTAGTAAGAGAGACAGTAGGAAGGAAGTTCCTGTCCCATAGAGCTTACGGTCTAAGTGGGTGGATATCATACAGGTACAAATTGAAGGGCAAAAGTGCACAAGGGTAGGCATTGTCCCTTAAGTGCCAGGACTAGACTAATGTTCTTGTGGTCCAAAATGTAGAATCTGAAGTGTTTGAAGTGATTGAGAGAATTCCAGGATATTGAATTCCGAAGGCAAGATACAAAGCTTTAAAATGAGATGTGGCAGTGGATGTTGGTCTTTGTAAAACTATTCTTTTAGTACAACACTGGAATTTTTACTGCTGATGTCAGGGAAAATTTATAATTTTTCATACATACATGTCTGTGTTAACAGGTCTCTGCAGGATGACGACCGGGGAAAAGGCCATATAAAGTCTATAGTGTTCCAGTAAGTCAGACTAATGGGCGAGTTATATTGCAATTTCCTCTGTCGCTTTGTTACACAGTTTATATTGCTGTAAGGTGTTGGCAGTTTGCATTATTTACTAAGAAAAGATAATCTATTTGTATTTTTATTTCCCACCCATTTTCACCCCTTCCCTTTCAGTAATGTTGAACATTTTTGAGTCAGCATTGAGCCCAGCAGGACACGTCTGCTAATAGAACCCTAACCACCTAGCCCTGGGATACATCCAGGAAGCTCTTTCACCCCAAGCAAATTAGCATATTTATTTAGCAATTGACACCTAGGCCATATTGCTGGTAAAGTGGAATCTGAACAGTCCTGTGCCAGTGTACTGACCAGCATTGTGTATTGTCATAGACTATTTTATTGAAATACAGTTGTTTTTACTATTACAACTTCACTTGACTAATGAAAGTGTTAACTGGTCGCAGTGGTGAGATCCTGGGTTCTGTTCCTCAAGTCTCCATGCTTGGTTTCTTTCTGTAATCCATTTACACTACTGCTCTTGTTCAGTTGATCAGCTCATTCAGGTTATAGTATCATTTATATGCAAATGTTCAAGCTCAAATTTACCTCTTGCTCGTGTCACTACCATATAACAACAAATTCTTCAGTTACATTGTCTCATTGACTGGACATCAACATGGACAAAACCGAACTGCTTGTCTTCCGAGTTCCAACCTTTCGCTTCTGTTCTCCTGCCTGACTCACTATCCATGTTGAAAACATTAATACAATCCCAGTTTAGTCCACTTCTTAGAGGTCCTTCTGCTAAGACTATGAGCACCCAAGTTGAAGGCTCCAGTTGGTCTCAACTATTTATTTTTTTATCTGTTTCCTGCCCCTGCTCCATTGATTTTAAAAACTGATCAGCCTGCGCGAGCACACACACACACGCACACACACACGCACACACACACGCACACACGCACGCACACACACACACACACACGCACACACACACAGCGAAGTGAAGGTCAGCCTGGAGATGCCTCCTTTTGTGTATTAGGGTAGAGCTCCACAGGCGTTTTTCGTCAGATCGATGCCGGACGACAAAATGTATGATCTATCTTAAAACAACTAGTTGTTTGAAGATGAACAAACCCCTTTTAGACTCTGCCCACTATTTGCCATATTTGAATATTCCTCAATCCTCACACAAGAAACAACCAAAATTCTTATCCATTGCTCCCCATGTCTAAACTGAGACAACTCCAATCCATCATGAACACTCCCATTCCTTTCCTCCCACTCCATAAGTTCTGCCTCAGTTCCTGCACTGGCTACTTGTCATACCCAGAATTCACTTCAAACTTCTCATAGTAACTCAGTAATACTCGACAATGTTCCCCCCCAGGAGTAACCTTCACTCTGCACACAGCCTACTCCTCAGTCATTACTTCTTTACACTCCCATATCCAGGACTTTTCTTTTTGTTTCCTTTTTCTCTTTATGTATTGTGTTTTTCTAACAAATACATACATTGTATCTTCATATACTTCTCTAAGGAGTAAGATCTGACATTAACTATAGACCCCTATTGTTTATACACACAATGCTACTGTAGCAATACACATCCTTTCTAGTGAAACGTTATGTCCTGTGTTTGTCGGAGATGAAGGCACTATATAAATAACAAGAACTTGAGTGTTTCATACAATCGATCCCTGATTGAGCTCTTGCTTCATTTTCCAACATCTGTTTATCCTATAGCCACTACTGTGATTGATAGTTTTTCTTGGGTGCATGCATACAGCCAGTCCTGGAGCCATGACAATAAATGCTGATTATGCTTGCCGAATTGTGCTTAAAAAAGCACAAATGCTCTGATTCATAATAGCAGAGAATATGAAGCTTTAAACAAAATTAGGATTCAGCTTCCCGGCAAAACAGCTTTACACAGAATAACAACTCTTGACAAAAATGAAGATTCTGCATAAGGAATTACACACTGTTCCTTCAGTTGATGCAACTCAGCTGCACAAGGACAAGGTTAATAAAACTGTTTACTCCCCGGGTCTGAGACAAGAGAAAAGGGGCCCTGGACAATAGAGTAAGGGTTCTGCCCCAGCTTCAGAAAGCTTTGGAGCCCAAGCTCGGACCACTCCAGCTTTTGTGGAACTGCAGTTACCCCCATGTCTTGTAGTTCTGTGAATGAAAAATATACAGTAACTCATGCATGAGCATCTTCAAGGGTTGCTGGAAGTTATACAATGTAGATAGACCAACAACAAATGAAGGTCTGCCGCATGGATATATGGGTATAGGACCTGTTATCCAATATGCTCGAGCCCTGGGATTTTACAGATAATGGGTTTTTCCGTAATTTGGACCATCATACTAAAAAGTCTACAAAAAAGTAATTTAAACATTATTTTGCCTTCCCAGCTGCCCCAAGTCATGTGACTTGTGCTCTGATAAACTTCAATCACTCTTTACTGCTGTACTGCAAGTTGGAGTGATATCACACCCTCCCTTCCCTCCCCAGCAGCCAAACATAAGAACAATGGGAAGGTAACCAGATAGCAGCTCCCTAACACAAGATAACAGCTGCCTGGTAGATCTAAGAACAACACTCAACAGTACAAACCCATGTCCCACTGAGACACATTCAGTTACATTGAAAAGGAAAAACAGCAGCCTGCCAGAAAGCATTTCTCTCCTAAAGTGCAGGCACAAGTCACATGACTGGGGGCAGCTGGGAAATTGACAAAATGTCTAGCCCCATGTCAGATTTTAAAATTGAATATAATAAAATCTGTTTGCTCTTTTGAGAAATGTATTCAGCGCAGAATTCTGCTGGAGCAGCAATATTAACTGATTCATTTTGAAAAAATTTTTTTTCCCATGACAGTATCCCTTTAAGTGCTTTGTGGGGTAAGAGACACAGTAGGAAGGAGGTTCCTGCCCCATAGATCTTACAGTCTAAAAGTGTGTGGGTGGCTAACATACAGGCTCAATTTGGCTGTAAATAATGAAAATATGTAGCATTAATTATACAATTTTTAATACACTATTCTTCATTTTTATCAAGGATAGTTTGTGACCCAGGGTTTGTGCTTGTGCCTGTGATTTCCTGCCAGATATTCTCAAACACAAATAGTTTTAAGAACGGTTTGGATGCCTATTTAGCAAATGAACAGAATACAAGGCTACTGATGCAGCCCAAGGCTTCATGCAGACAGGAGAGATATTGGTCTGTTTTTTTGCATTTTAGCACAGGCCTGAGGGCACTTTGCTTGTATTGGCATGTGGTGGATCACATAAAACTGGACTGCACAGCAAACCCAATTAGACATTCACCCGGGTACAATCTATTATAACACAATGCTGATACACAGCCTTGTCTGACTTCCACTATGGAGTTTTGTTGTGTTTTTTTTGCTTCTATGTTTAAATCGGATTTTTCAACTTTTCTCTAGATCAACCAGTTGGAATTAACAAAGCGTATTTTTTCAGCCTCAGCTTATACGTAAACATTCTGGTGTCCAATTCCCATGTTCTTGAGTGCAGGCCTAAGCAATTAAACTGTTAACAGGAATAAAGCAAACTGGCATGTCATAGGCAACTAAGGAACAAATATACTTCTTTACTTTGGACAATTCAGTTGCCTGTATGCTGACATTGCAGAGAAGAAACCCCTGCTGTACTTCTGATGTCCTGTTTGACATAAATGAACATCAGGGGAATTTCACATACACCTCACAGGCCCATTGCATAAACAAACTGGCAGCACTTTGTGTCCAGGGCAAACCCCCGTGCCATTGGCTAGTTCTGCGGACTCTGTGTATACTCAGGCACGGGAACTGGTGGGATCCTCCATCTGACCAAACAGCTTTCCTATTTCTTTAGCTGAAGATGATATAAACAATAGGAAATGTGTGGGAAAACTGCCCGGGCTGTATATTAGGTGAAACATAGATGTCTAGACTGAATTGCATTATGCACATGTTTCTTCCCCTTTGTTTAACATAATTGGAATCAACATATCTGTAATAAATGATGCTGTGATCTAACTGGTACTCGGTTTGCCATGTTTATAATTCAGAAGAGGCTCTTTCTTGGACACCAAAGCATTGGGAGCATTTTAGTGTACCGTAAATACCATAGGTGTCCAACCAGTTGTCCTTCAGCATTACCCCCTCCACAATTTCCAGGCCACCCGCCTCTAATTCCCTGACTGCATCTTTACTTAATGCCTCCCATGTCTTTGTTCACATATTCTACATGTGTGCTAAGGGGATATTTGTACAGCTATGTGATATAAGTGGTATTACAATACAATTTATATAATCACTTTAAAGCAACTGTGCACCATCTTCCATATTTAGAAAGCTGTGCAATGAATTTTAGCACGTGCATAGTCTTGTATAAAAAGGGGTGTAAAAAGGGAAAAAGTTGCATTTTGACATGGGGCTAGACATATTGTCCGTTTCCCAGCTGCCCCCAGTCATGTGACTTGTGCCTGCACTTTAGGTTGGAACTGCTTTCTGGCAGGCTGTTATTGTGAATCAGTCTCAGTGGGACCTGGATTTTACTATTGAGTGTTGTTTTTAGATCTACCAGGGAGCTGTTATCTTGTGATAGGGAGCTGCTATCTGGTTACCTTCGCATTGTTCTTTTGTTATGCTGCTGGGAGGGGAGATATCACTCGAACTTGCAGTACAGCAGTAAAGAGTGATTGAAGTTTATCAGAGCACAAGTCACATGACTGGGGCAGCTGGGAAACTGACAATATGTCTAGCTCCATGTCAGATTTCAAAATTGAATATAAAAAAATCTGTTTGCTCTTTTGAAAAATGGATTTCAGTGCAGAATTCTGCTGGAGCAGCACTATTAACTGATGTGTTTTGAAAAAAACACGTTTTCCCATGACAGTATCCCTTTAACTCTTCTGCCCTTTGGCCACAAACCATTCCCTAAAAATGTGCCAAGTTGTAACAGACACTGACAGGTTTAAGGGCAGCTGGATAATGGAACAGACAGAAAAACATGCGCCCATAACAGGTGAAACACTTGTGATTAAACAATGGCTATTTTAGTACCTACAGACACACACGTCTATTAGTAAACAGCAAGTTTAACCCTTAACTTGCTGAACTAAGTACACAGAAACATGGCTACACTAGGGTTTGGAAATAATAAGATGTGAGTAATTATATTACTACTGGTTTGTTTCCCTAAGCTTCTATAAAGGTGTTGCTATGCTGGCAGGCTCAGTATTGTGTAAGTCTCCATTGTTCACTGATTAAAAACTTTCCATAGCCTTCCTACAGTTTTATAATCCACAAGCCAGTTGTGTCAAGGCCAGGTGGTCCCAGGGCATGGTCTTATTTTACATACCTCCCAACATTTAAGAAACAGAAAGAGGGACAGAAAGATTTTGCGCGCATAGCACCCATTTTTGCAGCCACAACCCCTAATTACCATGTTCATTTTACATAATTTGGCAGGTTATAAAAGTTTGAACACATTTCTGTGGTTTTTATATGTTATTACAGTTTTGCAAATGAAGGTGAATAGCCCTTTAAGCTGTGAGTCTTGGTTCTTATCTTATCAAACTGTATCAAAAGTATCTATTCTGGGCTTTCTGCCAAGACCCAATTAAGTTAGAAACTTTGTATCTGTTTCTGGCTTTTCAGTGCAGCAGATCAAAGAGAAACTCGGGACTTATCAGTACAAATCCGTGACAGGTTGAGCTGTCAAAAGCGGGACTGTCCCGGTCAAAACTTTTATTTGTGGTGAGGCAAACAAAAAAAAAAAAAAACAAAAGTTATATTTGCAGTTGATTGAATATTTTGTTTTTTTCATTACCCGTATCGAGAGATAACACTGTGACAGCATAGGCATCGCTAAGTGCAATATTCAAAGGCAAAAAAACACTTTATTATTTTTTTACGAGCTCCCACTAACTACCACACATTGCAACCAATTTGGCATTTATGTATCTGTTGTCATAAATAACAGCAATGGAAAAAAAGGGGTTTTCTGTGCTAACGTGATACCGCTCATTGGCAAAGTCATATAAATGTAGAGATTAGAGAATGCAAGCTTTCAAAAATTAAGAATTAAAATTGACATCTCTTCATCATGCATAATATATTCAGTACTAAGGCTAACACAGTACAAGTCTTTAGTGTTAGGCCAGGGGCACACTGCTAGATACGTTAGCTTAGCGGAGTTCTGTCCCATGTCTGCAGAGGCAGTGGCAGATATCAGACTGTCAGTACACACATGAGCTGAGATTCTGTGCCTGTAAGTGCAGTAGCAGACACAGGGGTGGAAGCAGTATCAGACCGGGTCCAAGGGTTCACTAGGAAAAAACTGGTGGGCACCAGCCTTCATGGACCCCATTAACACAGACCCTCTCTCCACCGGAATTTATTGCCTCTTCCCCTTGACAATCCACTCAATAGAAATATATAAGGTATGCAGGGGTGCTAGGTTTCTGCATCATCTGATGCCTGGGATGGGAGCCTGAAGGGGCAGGAGCCCCAGTGGGCCCTGGACACCCCAGTTCCTCCATGGGTGAAAGGCAGTGAATCACATTGTCTCCACTGGTGTATCTACAGGGACAAACTGGGCCAGAAAACACCTGGAAAACAACCCAGTGCCCCTAGCCCTCGTGGGCCCCACCGGACCAGACTCACTCCCCACAGCCACCTGAGACGCTACTCCCTGACCTTTCCTGGCCCTGATCGCAGCTGCACAAAGAGATAAGAAGTTAAGTTGGCAGGGGGTGTAAGAGTTTGTGGCTGGTGCAGGGAGCCCATGGGGATGCTGTCTACATTAGCTCAAAAAACCCACCATATGCCCCTGGCCTAAGTAACAGCATTAAAATGCAGGTAAATGGGCAGTTGTGTGCATGAACAACCTGTTAAGAGGGACTCTGCAATTACTGGCATGTCAAGATTGTTGTTAATTCCGGGGTTCCCATGTGTCCATGTGTTTAATTCATCAGAGCAGGATGAACATGTGTTCTGGTGCTCACCACAAGATTATTAGGAGCACCATGAATGGGTGCATGTACAGTATGTACCTTTGTGAAGAGTGCTTTGTACTCGCTCATTTATAAATTAGCTATAAAGTCCCTGTTTTATGTCTACTGATAAGAATTTAAAGGGCAGCAAATCTAGTCCAAAGCCAAAACTAGAAGTGTACACGTGTGTGTGCGTGGGAGCATGCATGTTTGCAGTCATCAAAGTTCTCATCTGTTAGCAGAGGAAAGATCTTCTCCATTGTTGATACTGGAAGGGAACTGCAGGAAGCCAGCCAATCTGATATTCTTCTCCAGTTAAATGAGCTCCTCTGTGTTCAGGGTTTTTATGTTTTCCCAACACTAACAAGGCCCAAGGAATCCGAAGCACAAATGTATTTTCTGTTGCTGCGAGTTCAATGCTAAACGAGAGTTAAAAACTCCATGCAATGTTATTGTAGTGTAACACAGAAGTATTTGCATCATATGTTCTAATTCAGCACAAAGCCTGCAGTATTGCGCTTCCTGGATAGGGATGTAGCGAATGTCGGAAAAAAAGTTCGCGAACATATTCGCGAACTTGCGCAAAAACGCGAGCGGTTCGCGAACGGTTCGCGAACCCCATAGACTTCAATGGGAAGGCGAACTTTAACATCTAAAAAAAAAATTTCTGGCCAGAAAAATGATTTTAAAGTTGTTTAAAGGGTGCAACGACCTGGACAGTGGCATGCCAGAGGGGGATCAAGGGCAAAAATGTATCTGAAAAATCTGCCTGTGTGTGCTTGGAAGAGATAGTGTAGGGGGAGAGCTGTTAGTGATTTCAGGGACAGATGATAGTAAGTTTGCTGGCTAGTAATCTGCTTGATACTGCTCTGTATTGGAGGGACAGAAGTCTGCAGGGATTTGAGGGACATTTTAGCTTAGGTAGCTTTGCTGGCTAGTAATCTACTGTTCTCTTTAAACAACTGCCATACGTTGACCTTGTAGGCATTGTTTGCCCAGTTTTTTTGGACGCAGCCACTGAAGCACAGTTGCCAGAAAAAATATGCCATATAAATGCTGAAAATAGTCATTTTTCGCCATACGTTGACCTTGTAGACATTGTTTGCCCAGTTTTTTTGGTTGCAGCCACTGAAGCACAGTTGCCAGAAAAAATATGCCATATAAATGCTGAAAATAGTCATTTTTTGCCATACGTTGACCTTGTAGGCATTGTTTGCCCAGTTTTTTTGGTCGCAGCCACTGAAGCACAGTTGCCAGAAAAAATATGCCATATAAATGCTGAAAATAGTCATTTTTTGCCATATACGTTGAGTCAACGTATGGCAAAAAATGACTATTTTCAGCATTTATATGGCATATTTTTTCTGGCCTCTGTGCTTCAGTGGCTGCGGCCAAAAAAACTGGGCAAACAATGCCTACAAGGTCAACGTATACACTACTACAGCGGTGGATACGGATTACGTAAAATATATTATGGCTGCTTGAAAAAAGTCACTCCGGTGTTTTTTCTGGAGACGGTAATATTATGGATATTTAGACAGAATGTGAACAAGGTCACACAGCTAGATGGCGGGTTGAAGAAAACACTGTGCAAATAATGCCTACAGGGCAAATAATGCCTAAAAGGTCAACTTATACACTACTACAGCGGTAGTAAAATAAAAAAAAGTAAAATAAAAAAAAAATGAATATTAAAAAAAAAAAATTAAAGTTGGTGCTGCTGAACTACTAGGAGCAGCAGATTAGCACACCAGTCCCACTCCCCAACACTGCTAGACTAATAGCACTGGGCTCTTATAGTAGTAGTAGTAGTAGTAGTAAAACAACAAAAAAATAAATAAAAGCAGTCCTTACAAGGACTACTGTTATTGCAGCAGTCAGCAGATGAGATCAGAAGCAGGACAGCTGCCCACTGCAGCTACATACAGAGCACTGCAGTAGAAGGTAGATTACTAGCCAGCAAAGCTACCTAAGCTAAAATGTCCCTCAAACCCCTGCAGACTTCTGTCCCTCCAATAACAGAGCAGTATCAAAACGATTACTAGCCAGCAAACTTTCAACTGTCCCTGAAATCACTAACAGGCAGCAGCTCTCTCCCTACACTATCTCTTCAGCACACACAGGCAGAGTGAAAAAACGCTGCAGGGCTTCGGTTTTTATAGGGAAGGGGAGTGGTCCAGGGGAGAGCTTCCTGATTGGCTGCCATGTACCTGCTGGTCTGGGGTGAGAGGGCAAAAAAAAGCGCCAACAATGGCGAACCCAAAATGGCGAACGTCGCGCGACGTTCGCGAACTTCCGGCGAGCGCGAACACCCGATGTTCGCGCGAACAAGTTCGCCGGCGAACAGTTCGCGACATCTCTATTCCTGGAAGTCCAACAATCAAATACTAGAAAGTCCTTTTTCTACAATTTCAAGGAAGGAATGCTAATGAAAATGTTGGAGAATGTAGATTAATCAATCACAATAGATTCTGAGATAAACGGGAATAAATAATTATACTCTACTGTGTGTCATGTGATAATGAATGATAATGAATGATAATGAATGGAAGGCTACTGGAAAAAGAATCGGTTACAGGCCATGACTACCATGAGAAATAACAAATAAAACACCAAACGCTTAAATGGTCGTATTTGCATATATTTCTGTGTTCTTTCAGTAAATACTCAGACTGACACATTTATGGGTTCTGTCACTAAATGCAAACAGCTGAACACATATTTAGGTTATTCCTGTAACGATGTATAGTTGGATAAATTCTTAGATTCCTTCAGTCTCTGTGCTCTTTCAAAAATACTCACAGATGGGCTCATTTTTGGGTTCTTTCAGGTAGTGGGAAACATTTGTGCATACAGAGTGGGGAACATTTTTGTTTTTTTTCTGTAGGTATACAGAGTGGGGAACATTTCTGGGTTCTTTTTGTAGGTATACAAAGTGGGGAACATTTCTGGGTTCTTTTTGTAGGTATACAAAGTGGGGAACATTTCTGGGTTCTTTTTGTAGGTACACAGAGTGGGGAATATTTCTGGATCTTTAAAGTACAAGCATATTTTTGGGTCCTTTGTGTAAGGATACAGAGTGGGGAACATTTCTGGCTTCTTTCAGTTAGGGCTGATTTATTAATGCTCCAGCCTGCAGGCTTCAACCATTCAGTTCCTAAAACCATTTGTGAATTCTAAAGTCTGGCACCTAAACTTTTTATTTTTTGTCGGGGGATAAAAAATGATCACCAGTAAGCTGAGGTATTTAAGTTCCCTAAGTAGGGAACATTTCTGGGTTCTTTCTTTAGGTATACAGAGTAGGGAACATTTTCTGAATTCTTTCTATAGGAATCGTTCTTTAAGTATAATAGTGGGGAACATTTCTACAGTAGGTGTAGTTTTTTCAGTAGGTATAAAGAGCAGGGAATATTTCTGTTGTAATTAAATATACACAGCTGGACACATTTTTGGTTCTTTGTATACAACAGGTGGTTTTATTCTGCAGGTATACAAATTAAAGAACATTTAAGGCTTCTATCAGTATTTATAGAGTAAGGAACATTTCTTGGGTTCTCGAGTTAGTATGCAGTGAGGAACATTTCTCCCTTCTTTCCGTATGTACTGTATACATAGTTTGGTGTATTTCTGCCTTCTATCAGTAGGAATAGGTTTTTCAGTAGTTATATTGAGCAGGGAAAATTTCTAGATTCTTTCAGTAGGCATAGTTCTTTCCCGAGTGGGAACATTTCTGGGTCCTTGCAGTAGGTATAGACAGCAGGACATACCACAGGACAGAATTCTTGGGGGTCACATTAATTCATTAAAGCATTATATGTTATACAAAAATAACCTGGCTGGGCACAAGATGGTTCATAAGGAATTTATTCAATGTTATTCCCTCCAATTCAGCCATATTTTCTGCATGCACTGGGAAACAAACATATTTTTGGTACAGTATTTATATGACATCTCCTTCTAGCCATGATATTCTAGTCATCTGTGCAACAGAGAAGGATTTGCTTACTCTGCTTTTCTTACACAGTCTGGTTCTTTTTAGTTATCCAGGCTTCAATAAAGAGGACGTATTATGTGCTGATTGTACGTAAGTATTTTAGCACATTTATTTTTAGATCAAAAACAGCTTACTTTGATAGAATTAAATTCCCAGCTTAGCATTTATTTTATGTAAGGTTAGTTCTTATGGGTGCCTCCATGACAATTTACAGACTGGTCAGAAACCCTGCTCAGAGATTCACATAATACATGGGGGCAAATCAGGTGAAAATTCACCAGCGACATCTTCGCAGCCATCGCAACACTTCGTCAGGCATAAATTCGATAGGACAACGCTAAATCAATATAGTGCGAAGTTGCGTCCAGGGCGCTGAAAGCTGGCGAATTTTCACTAGCATTACTTCCACAATCAAAGCGAAGATGCGCTATCGTTGCCTAATTTGCATACAGCGGGAAATGATAAAGTTACATGGACGTATAAGTTGCAGCAAATACATTACATTACACAAGTCCAGGGAACCTTAATAAATAAAATAGAGTTGTTAAAATGCCCTACACATGTATACACACTGGATAGTTTATGTTACATATGTTAGAAAATGGAGGGGGGAACCCGGTTACCCAAAAAATTTGCAGAGATTTTTTACACTAAAAATCAAGGAAGTCCTATGCACTCCATTCCACTTCACCTGGTCTGAGCTGGCGAAGGCAGGTCTGGCGAATGAGGTAACATTCAGTAAAATCCCCATTTTAGTGAATTTGCGGAGTTAAGTCCATTTGCCAGAGCGAAAATTCGCCTGGCGTTAGAGTGGGAAGCAATGCTAGCATCTATCTCCTTCACTAGCGAAGTGACGCCAGCGCCTGTTAGGAAATCGCCGAAGTCCCTGCGGATGGTAACACTAGCAAATTGACGCTAGCGTTAGCCACTTCGTCCTTTAGGGAATCTGCCCCATGGAGGCACCAGAACAGTTCTAAAGCCAGGCAGGTCCAGACTTACTATGGGTGTAGTTTGCTTTTGCAGAACTGATTAACTTTGCCATGCACCTTATTTGTATGTTGTTTTTTGTTAAATTGGGATCAACACTCATTTGCAAAACAGTGTAATTTCACCAATATGCATTGAAGTCAATGGAAGGACGAAATTGCATTGCTGTTAAGGGATGCATTGCTGTTAGCTCTGCAATAGCATATACCAGGGCTGGAACTAGGGTAGGCAGAGTAGGCAAGTGCCTAGGGTGCAATGCTGGGGGGCCCAGGCATAAACCTGCTCTGTTGCCTACCCCTTGTCTGGTCCCTTCTCTCTGTGACTATGTGTGGCATTTCCCCGTCTTTTTCGGCTTCCGTGCAAGCGCGAGCTCAGCCAGCGCCATGACCGACCAGGTTGCCTAGGGCACCTGGCTGGCCTGGCCCGGCCTGGAATATACATTGCCCTGACTTGCTAGAAAAGCTAATTTTTACTATTCCTTTTACTATTCTACAATTGTTCTTTATGTTACCAATTTCTTCCAAACTCAAGCCAGGACAGCCCCTTAAATAGACGGGGGAGGGCTGGCTAGGGCTCTGATCATTGGTTGACGTGGAAGGCAAGGGGTGGATAATAATGCTGCCTGCATTTTTCTTTCTGGCATAACAGACCACATGGGAAAATAGCACATATTTAATGTGAATTTCACCATGAAACTGTACTGGGTGAAAAAGTTTGCTCATCACTAGTTATTACACAATCCAACACCATATTGCACAATATGTACTTTTTCATTTTACCATGGTTATTCTTTGGCCAGGGCACCCCCTGAGTTTACAGACGCATTCCGTACCAAGCCCTAAAACTTTAGGTAAAGAGGTACATTACTTTATAAATTACAGATGCCATTGTCACACGGGGCTGTAAAATAATGTTAAAGGCTGAGCAACTCATGACATATATCAAGGATCCAAGTGCTGCTGAAAAGACATCATAAACCCCCTGTGGCCTAGAGAGGGAAGAGAAGGAGAACATCACAATTTCCCGCTACTGGAAGAACTGAAAGGAAAACAGCACATGAAAGGGCTAAAATAGTAGAGGGAAAGTGACAAGGTGGGATTAGGTTACAAGGACCTTCACATACACCCATCACTAATACCATTAGTAGGCTCCCACCAGTTAACGAGCTCTCCTTACAAGGACCTATCTCCTCCTGTTCTCCCCTCCAGTCATAAGAATGCCTTTTATCTGCCACATTTTCTGGACATAAATAGAAACCTTTTATTTTTTTTTTCCATCTTGACCACATCTGAGATTTAGCATGTTTTTTGTAGCATGTTTTTTTCCTTATTCATGTTGACTAACTGGGGAAAGATCTGAAGTAGAAGGAGCATTTCTGTCTATTGCTCTGTGCATTTTCATTTACAAAATTCTCTCGATGCAAATGAGTTCTACATTTGCAAACAATGAAATACGATAAAAGCTGCACCATTATAATTCATGAAGTCTTCTGTTTAATGCAACATAAAAGACAGAAAATTAGCAGCAGAAGCAATATAAATGTTTAATCCATCCTTGTTCAATTGAATAAAGCATAAAATATCCATAAAACTATTCAGTTTTTCAACTTTATTGTCTTGGCAATGTACAGTATATCCAGCCATTTATGTTGTCTTACCAGATTTTTCAGCTGAAAACTTTATTATTAAAAAAAATTATATATATATATATATATATACACTTAAGATTAGGGGGCACATTTACTTAGCTCGAGTGAAGGATTAGAATAAAAAATACTTCGACTTTCGAAGTATTTTTTTGGCTACTTCGACCATCGAATTGGCTACTTCGACCTTTGACTACGACTTCGACTAACGTTTCGAACTAAAAATCGTTCGACTATTCAACCATTCGATAGTCGAAGTACTGTCTCTTTAAAAAAAAACTTCGACCACCTACTTCGCCACCTAAAGTAGGTCCCCATAAGCTTTCTAGCCAATTTGTGATCGAAGGAAAATCGTTCGATCGATGGATCGATGGATCGAAGGATTTAATCGAACGATTTTTCCTTCTATCGTTCGATCGTACTAAATGTGGTAAATCCTACGACTTTGATATTCGAAGTCGAAAGATTTCACTTCGATGGTCGAATATCGAGGATTAATTAACCCTCGATATTCGACCCTAAGTAAATGTGCCCCTAACTGTGGGATAGATAAAGTTATGATTAGTTTCAATCTTTTCAGTTAATCCCATTGTATATTGTGATAAGCATGGTTGTGTTGTGGCCTTTTGTATTGACCTGGGAGACAGAGAGTGAAACGGAAATATTCCCTCTGTGCCCATAATGACACAGAACTTCCATACACATTTTCAAGTCCTGAATACATTCACAAAATGGTCCAACAAGTAGAACAAAGCCCCCAACCAAACCCTTCACCTCACTGGGAAGAGCATTGGAGGGATTACTTGACACTATACTATCCTTTGATATTCTGTGGCCATGTACAAATGAAGGTGGGTATGAGGGAATTCCATTTCTTACCCAAATGCCTATACAGTTGCAGTTCCATGTTTTTATGCATGAAGGAACACATACCCTTGTGCATGCATGAACACTATCCATACTCTGTTTTAGTTTTAGTGGCATAACTAGATATTACTGGGCCCCACAGCAATTTATTTTATAAAATATCTAGAGGTTGACCTGTTTTACCATTATTTATTGAAATTGTATATGAATTAGGGCCTTATGGGGCCCCTATACCTCCTGGGCCCCCCTGCAGTCACAGGGTCTGCTTCCTCTGTAGTTACGCCCCTGTATATATAAATATAAATATATATCTGTGACATTTACAAACACAATATATATGAAATTCACCAACACATAAAGGAATGATTTTATTATACCTTATTCCATTATTATTAACATGTATTTATATAGCGCCAACATATTGCGTATTCCATGAAAGTATTCAGGAATAGAAATAGTCTCCTCACACTGGACAGACACGTTCACAATACATAACTAGGTTTGTGCCTCAAGCATTTAATTGAAATGTCCTGATGATGAATGACTTGACGGAGGACAGGTGCCGTTGGTGCCTCTCTTCAAATTTACAACATTCATTTCCTGTTTCCATTTCTTTAAAATTTAAAGAATAATCGGCAATGGCGAGGCAGTCAAAAGGGAGAAAGGAGAAGCGTGGGAAACTAATCAAGTTCACTTTTATGGTCATCCACCTTTCCAGCTTAAGAAAGGCTCAAAATCCAAAACTAAACACAGAGAATGCGAGTGGTCAGCACAGTTTATTTTAATTAGTACTGAATGGCTGAATTAACTTAATTATTCTTTATACAGAAACGCATAACATAGCTGATAATTTGTCAGTTCCTGTGTGTATGCTTTTCAAAGAAAGTTGTGTCTGTCAGATAAATGATATCTGCTTTTTTTCTTTAAGCCGATGTTGGTGGCACAAAAATACTATTAGTTTGTTTTGTACAGGTAAGGGACCTGTAATGAAGAATGCTTGAAAACCTGGGGTTTTCCAGATAACAGATCATTCAATAATTTAGATCTTCATCCATAATAATAATAATTTCATCATCATCATCAATAGCCAGGTTTTGCTTCCAATAAGGATTAATTATATCTTAGTTTGGAACAAGTACAAGCTACTGTTTTATTATTACAGAGAAAAAGGAAATTATTTTTAAAAATTTGGATTATTTGGATAAAATGGTGTCTATGGGAGACGGCCTTTCTGTAATTTGGAGCTTTCTGGATAATGGGTTTCTGGATAATGGATCCCGTACCTGTACAAATTTGTGGCAAATTTTGAAAACAAAATGAAATTTTCCTATCCAGCACTATTTGTTAATGTAACTGATATCCTATAAAAGTCATTAGATTGAAGTCAAATGTTACTGTTCCAATGTATCACTTGTACAATACTTTTGTATTTGTGTGTTTTTTATTTGTTACTGTTCCAATGAAATATACACCCTGATAACTAATATATATTATGATATTAAACAGAAATGTTGTCACTTTATAAACATACCCTTCCTACTTTATCTCTCTAGCTATTTAGCTACTTATTCATATATTACCCCTGTCTGTTGGAGCCTGTATCAGCCTAATGAAAGTGCTGTACAATGTGGAGCCATGAAACGGAACTGCCTGGAGGAAGTCATTCATCAGAAAAGGAAGTGACAGGAGAGCTGGAAGCAATAAAGTACCCTGGCCCTAAAGAGCATTGTCATTTGTATTAAGACATAAAGGAGGGGTGGGGGGTGGTATAAATGGAAGGCGGATTTTATCCTGTCAGATTAACAGATTGGAAAATTGTATTTTACTAATTAGGGTTCCTTTTTTTATTTGAATTGTAACAGTTTATTAAAAGGAATATTAACTAAAGTTTTAGTGGTTCTTTGTATTATCCACTATGAGACATGCAGTGCACATTAGCAGAAATGTTTCCAAACCCGGGCACACAAGTGTCCATTTTAAGGCCAAACACATGAATGGTATGTCATACTGTTTTTCACTTTGATGGTACACAATGGCAGCCCACTGGCCAACTGATCAGTCCAGTACAAACTGGGGAAGATGACAACTTACAAACATAAAAATTCCTGCCACTCATCTTCCATTCACAATAATGGAAGTCATAGCACAATGGGAACGTTTCAATCTGAGTGATCTCATAATGAATCAGATGTCCAGTGGAATGCGCAGTAACCCAACGTTCGGTGAAGGAACAGTAAAAAATCCCTGCTACCAAAATACTTATCTTGGCAATAGGGACTTTTTGGAAACAAGTTCCCCAAAGACAAAGTTTCCCTTTGATTCCCACAGTGAATCCATCAGCTTTCTCACACACCAACTTTAATATCACATTTTGCTGATCCTATGCTTCTTCAAATAACACATCTTTTATTTCCATTTTCAATAGCCATGTACTTAAAGGGCAATTTAAAAAAAACTTTTCCTAATAAAAGAAAACATAATTCTAAGCAACTGTGCAATATACATTTATTACAAATTTTCTATGGTGTTTAAGTTATTTGTATATGTATTGCTATTGAGAGTGTCCCTTTCTATTCTCTGTCCTGCTGGTTCAGACTGTTGATACAATGTAAGACAAGGCAGCTGATTAACAGACCTGTCTTTGCTGGGGAACCAAGACTTTTGTAACATTGTTTAAAAAGCAACAACAACATTGTTTAAAAAGCAAATGCTGCTTTCAATAGCCATTGTTTTTACAAACAACTTGAAGAACACTGAATGTTTTAATAAATGTATATTGGAAAGTTGGAATTCTGTTCTCTTTTATTAGGCACATTTTTATTTTGGGGTTGACTTGCCCTCTACTGGCCATCAAGTTAAAGGGCATGTAAAGTCTAAAAAAGAATAAGGCTAGAAATGCTGTATTTTGTATACTAAATATAAACATGAACTTACTGCACCACAAGCCTAATCAAACAAATGATTTCTGCTTTCAAAGTTGGCTACAGGGGATCACCATCTTGTAACTTTGTTAAACATCTTTGCAAGACTAAGACTGTGCACATGCTCAGTGTGGTCTGTGCTGCTTAGGGATCGTCATAAACAAAGCTGCTTGAATTCTGCATGGCTGGGAAGTAAGGTGGGGCCCCCCCTGCTGTTCATAAGTATGATTGTTTCCCTGCTCAGCAGTTAGGGACCATCTGACAATTCCTATCCACAGCAGTAAATTAAGGGAGAATTTCACTACATACAGTCAGGTTTCTTATAAAAACGATACACATTTTTTAATTAAAGTATATTGGAGATAGGGTTATTTTTCATCAAAGAAAATAAAAATTGGATTTTATTTTTTTGCCTTTACATGCCCTTTAATCCTTAATTTCCCTATACAGTTAGACACTTTTATTTCTACATCCTACATCATATGCCCTTGTGGCTATGGCCCTTATTACCTACTGTATTGTTATGTATGTTGACATGTTGACATGGTATGTACAGCACTTCAGAATATAATATTATATTTTACTTTATAAATGAATGTTGCAACAATCATATAAATTGCTACAACTCTAATAGAATATATTATTGTACTATAGGGGGTGATGTAGAGACATTAGCAAAGGCTGCCCTATTTTAATTAGCCATAGAAACCAATCATATGTTTCTTTGTTGCACTACTTGCACCAGACAATTAAAAGCAAGCTGCTGATTGGTTGCTTTGGCTTACATGTCCATGCTACTAAATAATGCTAATTTATGTTCAGATGTGCAAGGTTCTGTCTTATTATTACAGATTAAGGGAGGTTGTCCCCCCCGAAACATTGATTTGTTTGGTGGCATAATAAAAGGGGTCCACCCGACTGCATAAACTCAAGTGTGTGCGGATCCTGCAGTGCAGTAAAGGGAAGATCCCCTACAAAGGTACCGTTGGAAGCTTATCAGACCAGTATTCAAATATATTCCTGCTAAAGGGCAGATGAGCAGGGAATGAGCCAACATTTAGATTTCTATGACCTATGAGACAGGCAGAAAGCCTTCAAATGCACCTGCACTTTTGGCAGATTTCTAGTCGGAGCTACAGTGTTCTGCATAGTTAATTTTCTTTGCAATGTAGACTTACAATAATAATAAAAAAAAAACAATATTTCCCATTGTTATGTTAGCTGCGGCCACATTAAATACCTTAAATACTGAAATTGTTATGGCTGTCATCATTATTGCCAACAGAAGTTTAAACAACTGAAATCCTGTCAAATATGTTGCTCACACGACAATATTTTGAAGCTGAAACAAATTTTCAATTTTACTGCAAATTACTTTTTGACTTGTATTAGTGAAGGATAAATGAATACACCACAGACAAAGCGAAGAGCTGCCATAGATTTCTGTTTCCACTGAAGGAAACAAAGGGGTTGCATGTAGTTAATTCAAGTAAGTTAATAAGGCAATGGAACTTTCTGTAAGTATATGAGAGATGCACACATGCTAGAAGAACTGTGAAAGAGGCCAGTCACAAAGCATTATAAATTAGGCCTAAGATTTGGGCTAATGTCTTGAGATGTTTTTATCACTGTAACAGCTAGCAGCATTAAACCTTCCCTGCCTCCTACTGACATTAATGGGATTGAGGTTGATTAAAATGCATACTGTGATAGAGCACCTAATGACAGAGAGCTCATGAACCAATAATTTTTGATCTTAAGTTGGCCATACACAGGCCGATAAAAGCTGCCGACAGACCGATTATGGGGCCCCCCGACGGGCTTCCCCGATCGAGATCTGGCGACAGTTGGCCAGATCTCGATCAGATGGGACTAAAAATCCCGTCGGATCGCAGCCGCATCTGTTCGTTGATGCGGTCCTGCGATCCGACCGTCCGTTAGGATCCGATCGTTGGGCCCTAGGGCCCACGATCTGATCAGCCCAATATTGCCCACCTCAAGATGGGCATATCGGGGAGAGATCCGCTTATTTGGTGACCTTTAGCTGCACTAAACAAATATGATGGTGTAACACCTTGTATCACTACATATATGTCTTGCTTTCTCTAGGTAAACCTGAGGTATCGGTCAGTCCTCAACAACTTCATAGGACAAGGACCTCAATTATATTTTTCCAGTTTGCTGGGATGATTCCTTGAATAAGAGAATTTGCTTTGTTAAGATTTCAATGAAGATGGAGTCCTGATATCCACACTGTGATCCACTGGTATAGGGGGTGACTAGGATTCACAGTGCAGAGTTTTTGCAAATAGATTTATTCAAATGGGCTTCTTCTCAATTGTCCACTGGCTAGGGAAGTCTATTTGCTTTACCAGTTCTCCAGCCCTGTCTCTGGAAACAATCACTGTTGAGTTCCAGATCAAGAGACACTTCTGAGAAGCAGTGTTTTATATTAAAGCCTTGGGCTTCAGGAGTTGCATTCCTCCAAAGTGGCAGATACTGTATATCTATCAACAACAACCTTTAGCTCAGTAACAAACAATCTCATTGACTATGTCTTTCTCATATCCATACCACCTTGGCCATGTCTATTTTTCCCAAAGGGATCAGTTCATGGCAAACAGAACTACTAAACTGGATCTTCCGGTGGGATAAAGAATACTCTTGGTGGACAGAGTTAGCATTTTCATTATTCAGTGCTCCTTGTTGTAAAATCAGAAGTTTTTATGCAATGACCACACTTGATCTCAGAACTTTATTCTAGCACAAAATAAAACCCTCATTTAAAGCCCAATGTCTGAATTACAACTCATCCCCCATCACATTAGTAAATATGTGTTTTATATTAGTGACTCTGAAAGGGGTCATCCCCTCTGGGAAGAGTTTATTCCATGGCCTGGCAATGTGATTAATGGTTTATTTACACTGCTGACATCCAGACTGTCAGATCCCTACAGCAACCTTTGATGTAAAACACACTCGAAGGCATAAGGGTCATCTTTATCAGCAGAGAGGGCTGGAATAAGACAAGGGAGAATGGGACACAAGGCAATGACAATACCAGATAGCTCAAGAAAACAAGACAGCACATTCACTTTGTGAGCTTTTACTTGCTCTTCAGGAAAGGGCTCAGAATACAGATGAATTTACCCAGAATGCAACAGTCATGGCTAGATTCCATCAGGGTGCTACACTCTTAAGTCACAGACCAGTCTCTCCGATGTTTCGTTTTTATTAAGGTGGTTTTTATTGTTGTCCAAGATTCTTAGCTGTTGTATTAATAAAGTCTAAGGCTAACAATATAACAGGTTAATTATAAGAATTTTGTCCTTTTTATTTAGGAAGCTATGCCGACTCAGGTCCTATTCTGATTCCTAGAATGGCAGCAATAATGCCAGCTAATCAATTAATCGTTGTAGCTCATCTAGTTAATTTATCTGCTATATGCTGAGCATCCAGTGATGAGCAACTAGTAGGGTTGCCACCTTTTCTGGGAAAAAATACCGGCCTTCCTATATATTTATCTTTTTACCCTATAAATAACATTGGGATCAACCATCATTTTTAACAGCCAGGCCGGTAAAATACCGGCCAGATGGCAACCCTAGCAACTAGTGTCCCCCTAGATCAGGGGTCCCCAACCTTTTTTATTCGTGAGCCACATTTAAATGTAAAAAGAGTTGGAGAGCAACACAAGCACGAGAAAGTCCACGGGGATGTCAAATAAGGCCTTTGATTGGCTGTTTGGTAGCCCCTATATGGACTGACAGCCTACAGGAGAGTCTGTTTGGCAGTACATCTGGTTTTTATACAACCAAAACTTGCCTCCAAGCCTGGAATTCAAAAATAAGCTCCTGCTTTGAGGCCACTGGGAGCAACATCCAAGGGGTTGGAGAGCAACATGTTGCTCGCGAGCTACTGGTTGGGGACCACTGCCCTAGATGTTGCTGAACCTCACCCTCCATCTTCACTTGACAAGCTGAGATTCACAGTATCTCACACAGTTGCATGGCTTGCATTGATGATCAGATGAAGATGCTTTATCGATGTGTCTGGTACATATTGTGCAAATAAATAAGTATTCATTTCCGTGGGAAAAGTGTGACTGTGCATACGAGATGCATTAATAAATTCTATTTGCTCAGCCAATTTGCAAAGTATTAGTGATGAGCAAAATTTTTCACCAAGTTTTGCTGCGAAAATGACACCCAAAAAATTTGTCACACATCAAAAAAATGTTGTGGTACTCTTCAATGCATTTCTGAGAATTTTTGCCATTTCGCTAATTTTCGCCAATGCAAAATGGGTCAGATTCGCCCATCAATACTCAGTTTATTCTCATATGCAACTGGAGTAACTTGCTAGTAATAGGGAATCGATGAGTCTTTAATATTACAGTATTTGCACTATACATGCACATCTAGAGGTCCATTTATCAAAGATCAAATTTAGAATTTCTGTGACTTTATGAAAACTCCCATAAACTCGAAATTCGACCAATCAAAATGTATTGATGGAATCAAATTCCATTACAACTCGATCAATTCAATCGACCCAAAAACTTGAATCGAATTCTAATTTTAAAAACTCATTTTGACAAACAACTTCAAATTGATCCCTGGACGTCTCCCATTGACTTAAACAGCAATTTGGCAGGTTTTAGGTGGCAAATAATCAAATGAGTTCTTAAAGGGCCAGAGTATGATAAATCTCGAAAGTCGAATTCGATTTTTTTAAAAAAAAAAAAAAACTTGATTCAAATTTAAATAACTCCCTAGTCAAATTTGACAATTTTGACCATAAAAAAACTCGAACATTCGAATATCGAAATTCAAATTTTCAATTCGACCCTTGATAAATCTGCCCCCTAGTGTTCACTAAATACTAATATCTGAATTATATCAGTTCATAGTAAATCAATGCTCATGTTTGTGTTGAAGGAAATATGGGCATATTTATCAAAAATTTAAAATAGAATTCACTACGCTTCATCAGAGTGGGATTCCCCAGCTCTCTGCACACTTGTATAGGAATTTTAGGAGTATATATTTTAAACTCCACTGAAGCATTATCCTTTATAAAGTATAAAGAAATATTCTGAGGAGTTTTACAGTGATTATTCATCATACACAATATTCCCTACCCCAGAGGATCCCTATTAATTCATACTATGGTTAATTTAATTAGAAGCTGATTAACATGGCATTGTTGCTACAGTGGACATTAGCCAAAGAAATGAAGGAAACACATACAAACTCAATTTAGAAAAGGTTACCATATTTAGTAATCTAGTAATTATTATGAACCCCCAAGTAGCATTCTCTTCTAATTTCCACTCAATTTAGAAAAGGTTACCATATTTAGTAATCTAGTAATTATTATGAACCCCCAAGTAGCATTCTCTTCTAATTTCCTTTCTCTTTATTATTTCATCCTCATTTCAACCCATGTAAAGTTCTCTCTTTTCCCCAACCCTATTGTACCATTCTCTGCTGATTTGCCCTTCCACTCCCATTCTCTCTCCAGTCTTTCTCTTCTTGATTGTATTTCTGCTCTTCTCTTGCCATTGTGCCTTTGCCACCATCAGGCATTTCACCTCTTTTCTTCCTTCTCCCTGGTTGCCATGCTCCTCTCTTCTTCTTCTGCTATTATGTCTTTTTGCCACCATCAACTATGCTTGCCTATTTCTCCTTACTCTACTTGTGAAGTATTTTCTTTTTTTGTATCCCGGGATATCCAGGTTGTGAAGTTCAGAACAGACATGTTTCCCTTATTTGTAATGCATATTTTTTGTTACCATATGAAAAATGACCATCCCCTCTATGCAAAACAAAGCATCCCATGCCTAAACTAACTATATTACACTTTAAAAAACAGGGCCTGTCCCTGGAAACTGGAACAGAAAGTAACCTGCTCTGGGTGCATCATGGCCAGGACCCCAGCACTGCAAGGCAAAAATGCTGACCACTAGTGATGGCACGAATTTGCGGCGAGTTCCAGCGATTCGCCGCCGGCGAATAAATTCACAAAACTGCAATGAAAATTGGCCGGCGTAAAAAAAATGGACGCCGGCATCAAAAACGAGATGCTGGAGCTTTCAGCGATGCCCCAAATTCACCCACCACTACTAACCACTGCACAGGTCTGGACTGAAAATTAAAATAGGCCCTGGCATTTCAGGTACAAAGAGGCCCAATCAGCCCACATAGAGGCCCAAACAGCCTCCTAAATACTGACTTTCTATGAGATCTTATAGCAGCCCCTTTGGCATTTGCCAGAACCCACAGATAGCCAGTCCGGGCCTGCCACTGCAGCACTATGCTGCGCTCTGTCAAGGTCAGTCTAAGAATTACACAGGAACAAACCCTTCTTTTAAAGAATGCCGCAATGGAACAAGAAATCATGGAAATTAAAACAAGGCACAACAAGAAAATCATTATTTGCACCCAATATGATTTAGACCCATCAGAATTTTAGAAATGATCTCCATTACTGTTAATCATCATCATTAACCATTAAAAAACTTTCCATTCCATTCCATATTGTTTGTATTGCATGCATTATTCCAAAGCATTACTCTAAGCCAGTGATCCCCAACACGTAGTTCGCAGGCAACATGTTGCTCACCAAACTCTTGGATGCTGCTCCCTGTGGCCTCAAAGCAGGTGCTTATTTTTGAATTCCAGGCTTGGAGGCAAGTTTTGGTTGCATACAAATCAGGTGCACTGCCAAACAGAGTCTCCTGTAGACTGCCATTTCATATAGGAGCTACCAAATGTCCATAACAGCCCTTGTTTGACATTCCCATGGACTTTTTTATGCTTGTGTTGCTCTCCAACTCATTAAATTGTGGAGTAAAAAAAAGGTTGGGTACCCCTGCTCTAAGCAATATGGAAATGTTCCTCCAATTATGAGATTAGCTGGAGCGTGTAATCATTAAATTGATATTTCTTTCCTTTTTACCTGAAAATGTTATTATACAGTGGGTTAAATTCTTTAAAGCCGAGGAACACATATACATGAACCACAGAAACTCCATCTGCTTGTCTCACCTTACCGTTGGCAAAGAGGGGTGACCTTTGCTTTTGAAATACTGTTCTCCTTTGGGGGTTTTAATACATTTTTCTTAAGGCATTAGAGATGGCAGACACTGACCCACTGTCAACATATAAGTCCCAAGTGAGTAACACGCTAATATTAATCATGGTACAAGGAGAGTTCTTTGCGCTGCCCCTTGTTAGGGCTGATTTTTGGCTCATGCAAGATTATATACCTTCAACATGCCTTGTTGATGCAGTAGAATAAAAATAAATTTTAAAAATCAGGAAACATGCATCTTTTTATGATGTTTTAATGATTCTTGGTGTAGTACTAAAATACTATAATATAATAGAGGAACGACAGGCTTTATTTTACTGAAAGCTATTTCACAATATGTAGGCAGTAGCACTCTCTATTGCCTATAAACTCTACAGAACTTTCAAAGAATCAATCATATGGTTTATCTTGGAATTTTTTACAGGCATTGTGTAACATGGGTTTAGATTAAAGGTTTCAGTTGCCAAGCTAATTGGTAATTAGTTGAGTACAAAGTATAAATGATTTCTTTGTAATACAATTCAAATGGAACTTCCATAGGTCATGGCTTCAGTTACCAGTTGAATGAATTATCGCAAAGCCTTAAAGATTTAAAACCAGGTGTTCGACTATTTTGTTTGCATACAGTATCTCATATAAGGACTTTCCATTGGTTATCATGTTTGGCTTTACCAAAACTTCTATATATTCATTGTACTATGTGTATTTATCAGTCTAAGATTTATTATCATTATTATTAATCCTGATTTTTAAATTATACATAATTACTTATACATAAGTAAACATACATGGCAAACCAAGAAGATCTTTTTATCAGTCTGAACAATGTACCAATTGCCACGAACAGAAAGGTTTTCAACATTTGTCTGGAGTCACCTGAACAGTTCCAAATTCAGACTTAATGCTTTAACTTTGCCTAATAGCAGCAGAACAATTGACAAGATTCGGGGAGATTAGAGACAAATCTCCTCTTCTTTGGGGCGACTAATCTCCCCCTGAACTGCCTTCCCGCCGGCTAGAATGTAAATCGCCGACGGAATGGCACTCGGAGTGCTTTGTTTTCCAAAGTCGTCCGAAGTTGCCTCATGAGGAAACTTCGGCCGACTTCGGAAAACAAATTCCTCCAAGTGGCGATTTACATTCTAGCAGGCAGGAAGGCAGTTCGCCCTAGGGGGTTCGCACTGGAGGGTGGTATGCGGGCGGGCACTAGGACAGCGTGGCTGGACGTCAGGACTGTGGGACCTTGGGGCTCCCACCCAGGGCTGCCATGAGAAATGGCAGGGTCCCATACGAAAATATTTCCTGGGCCCCCTGGGCTGCACCCACCACAAGCCCCACCTACAGGTCCGCCCTCCCCACCCCACAGGTCCATCCCCACCACACACTAAAAAAAAAAAACATTGGTGGCTATTGTTCCCACATGTTAATAAAAAAATATTGGTGGTCAGGGCCCCCCCCATTAAAAAAAACAATTGTAGTCAGGGCCCTCCATTAAACAATATTGGTAGCTAGGACCCCACATGGGGAAGAACAATTGGTGGCCAGGGCCCCCCCACTTGTAAGAAAATTGGTGGTCAGGGCCCACCTTAAACATCCATGTAAAAAAACTTGCCCCCCCCAGAAGTTTAAAATAAATTTGGTGCCCAGGGTCCCACCACACAACAGGGACCACAAAGGGTTACCTTTAGGGGGCCCTGCCATGTTACACTTACTTCATTAGTGTGGCCCATCTGCTGTCAGTGAGCTGCCAACTACAGAAGGGAGGAGGGGAGCAAAGGTGGCTGCATCTTCTTCCAGTGACAGCATTTTCTTCTCTTATTGGTCACAGAATTTCAAGTCCTGGTAAAGCTGCATGGTGATTGGATGAGCTGGAGGAGAAGTTTAAACCTCAGCTATCCAATCCCTGAGTACCTCAACCAGGACTTAAACTCAGTGACCAATAAGGGGAAGTAATGGACAGAAGATACCTCCCCTTGTGCTCCCGCCCTGCCTTCCCGAAGTCAGCAGCTCTCAGAAAGCAGGGGGCCCGGCTAATCAAGAAAGTGCGGCGTGGCCAGGCCCCCCTTACCTTTGGGGCCCCCTACAACTCTCCCCCCTGTCCCCCCCCTGATGGCTGCCCTGCTCCCACCCACTAAATCCGGCGATGCTTACGGGTGCACAGGTCTCCCGTCTTCGCACTCTGCCAGGATGACAGCTTCGTATTAATGTAAGGGACTGGTAAATGTATCCCCATTTACTTGCCATTCCTCCAAAAGATTGGGCACCCTTAGACTAAGGAAGGAGTAATTGCCCATTTCCCGGCATACAGTATGAACCCTAGCTATCCCAGGTTTGGCTGTATGTATCCAGCTGTAACTAGAACTCTAGAGGGAATAACATTCTACAAACCGCTGGCTAGTAATTGTGCTAAGAAAGAGACTAGAAAAGACCAAGTGCTGTCCTGGCAAACAAGGAGTTGGTGTCACTAATAGAATGGCAATGCTATACATATGCAACAGTTACTACTTTATATATTTATAGAATAGCTGTTGTTAGGTTTGTGTGGAAACCAAAATATGGGTACAAGTAATTTGTGTAATATGTTTTCTTACTTGCTGCCCCCCCCTTGCAAAATATTCTGCGGACGCCCATGACCCGAACATCGGCCATTGTTAGTGCTAAATCATCAGGTAGAATTCTGTCGTTTCTATCTGTCTATCTGACAATTCAGCTCTACATGTGGGTATTGGAACGAATGATCTTTCTTGGAAATTGTAATGTCAATAACCACCTTTAGAGTAACAGGGCCGCTCAATTTACTATAGCCTTACATTAACATTTGTTTATATGTACATGCCAATTCAGATGTGAATCTGTAAATAAGAAAAGCCATCGGTTACTTAAGGAGTAGCTTTGTATTGGCATCCAAACATTTGCCAGTAATGTCAATATCTACATAAATGTATTCTCTAATCAGAGCACATTAGGGGAGATGCTACTGTATATTATATTCATTAGCGTTGTTTACAGCCATTAATAAGGTTTAACAAAGATTCTTTCAGCTACGTAGAATCTGGTGTAAACTTGCTGGTGAAGTCCAAATTACAGGACGTGAGATTGCTCAAACTTCCTATGTTGCAACGGGAATTGTGCTGTATCAGAAAAATTAGTTCCTAAATAGTCTAATTAAAATATTTCAACCATGTGGAAACCACAGTATTAATCAGTAGTGCTCATTCCACATGGGGTGGAAATGTTAGAGGAATAAAAGGAAACAACGTGTAATTATGTTATCAGGAGAAATACTGTATATGTTAACTGATGGATGTACAAGGAAGCATAAGGCTTCCTCATCAGAAACGATGGCTTTATTTATGCAGGTGGGCAGTAACAGCACAAATATTTGTATGATTCCTGTTTATCCTCAGAGTAAACTGTTGATTTTTGCTAGAGAATGCAGCAAAGAGTTCTTTTTACTACAACACAGATGAATTCTGCTGCTTTAGTGTTGAACTGCCTTGGTTTGGTGACCAGGAAAATGCAGGGTGCACTTATTTTGCTTTTCCCTTTTATTTTGCATTTTTTTTCCTTCTGCCCCTTTTCTATTCTCTAGTGACTCCACCACTACTCTCCTTGTTATGGGCTGCTGTAAGATGCCTTAGACAGTCACTATTTATTTACTGGTGGGGGGCTGTTTGGGCCTCTGTGTACTTGAAATGCCAGGGCCTATTTTGACTCCCAGTCCAGACCTGTGGGGTGGACAGTCCTGGGGTCTACTGTACGCTTCCATCAACTCCCCCATTACTCAATGACCACTGCAAGTGATACCAGAGCTGTTTTAAGTCATTGGTGTGCCCTGGGCAAAGAGGCACTCACTAAAATATAAGGATATTATAAGTTACCGATGAAAGGTTGGTGGCACGCTGGAAGATTAGTCTCCAAGAGACAAATATTCTCTACTGTGCAAATCGCATTCTTGAAGACGGGAAGGCATTTTGGGGAGATTAGTCGCCTGCAGTAGAGAAGATTTGTTGCTTAGCATCTAATTTCCCTGTGTGCCACCAACTTTACCCTTAATACTGATTGATGTTTACCTTCATAAAGCTATTTGATCTCTGCATTCATGTACCTTGTGCTACATTCAGCAAAAGGTGCAGAGCTATGGGTGCAAAATAGCCCTGTACTCACCATTTGCTATAGGGCAATGGAAGGCCGGTGGGGACACATAATTACCTCCCCCAGCCAGCCCCTCATGCATACAGTGCTGTCATCCTTCATGGAGATACAGGGTTGGACTGGGCCAGTGGGACACCAGGAAAAAGGCTCCCAGTCTTCATGGGCCCTGCCGACCCAGACCAGCTATTGCCCCTGACCTCCTTCACTAGCCCCAGTCGCGGCTGTGAGAAGAAGAAAGGTACGCATTGGTGGCCGGAAGGGAATTTGTGGCTGGAGTAGAGGATAAGGTTGTGTATGGGGGACCGTGAAGCAGGAGCCCTCTAGTCTGACCCTGTGGAGGTATGAAGTTCAAAGACCTAACTGTGCGACAAAGTGCAAAACACATACCCTTCATGCCCTTTTTTCACTTTGCACCATGCACCAGACATAGTAAATGACCCCTAATGTGACTAACATTGCCTGGATCATGAAATACATATTTGCGATATAAACACTATGCAAAAAAGGCAACAGGATATGGTATTGAATTCGTCAGAATATATAAATACAATAAAACGGTGGGAAGTGAGATTGGTGGGAGACCTGTATCACCTGGCTATAAAGATTATATTGCGGTTAAAAGGCACTTCCTAGTTTACCTCTATGACTTACTTAATCTCATAAATATTTAGTTTGTACTAATACCAATGAAATGGTTTGGGCTCTTTGTGAAATATTTCTCCGTCACAAAAGCCATCAGCTGCGAGTCTCCATGAGAGAAGCACTGCTTATTAGCAAATTGTATAAATATTTAGCAAGAACATAAACAAAAGATAACCGGCCTTCTTATAAAGATATGGATATGTATCCTCCCCACTTTATTTCCATTTGTCTGATTTTAAAAGTCTATTAAAACATAATGCAAATCACATAACACACGTCCCTTATTTACAAGTCTCAGTTTGAACATTGCAAATAATGTCACAGAATAAACTAATTTTCTCTAAACCCACAACTGCTATATAAAAAATAAACGGAATATATACGGAAACTTCAACAACCTCTAAAACTTCTAGTTTTTTTGGCCAATTACTAGCAAACAAAATCAGGAAAACTCTACATGGCTAAAAAAAAAAAAAAGGTCTAATAGGATAAGTTCAGCTCCCCCTTCTATAGGTCTTTTTGACTGCTTTCACTTGCCAGATTTTTGTATTATAGTTTTTCGTGGTTTTTACACTTCATGAATCTCAATTTTTTAGAGCTTTAGAGAAATAAAAAAAATTTTTTTGCAAAAACATTCAATTCGTGAAAAAAATACAAATTTGATTGTTGGTTAATCGGCCCCACAGTGTCAAATATAAGAATATATTTAATTGAGAATTTTTTTTGTCCTCAGCATGTGCTGCAAAGCTTGGATACAACAAGGCAGACATGTATGATGAATTAAGTGAACCAAGGTACCCTGCGTCTACCAAAGGAACAAATAAATATAAAGATCCCCAGTAATGGCAAGTTCACATGATCCCACAACACAAGAACATCTATGACAATGATGATTATCATTATTTTTATCATTGACCCAGATATTCAGGTCATTATCAGTACCCAAAAATGTAATGTCTGCAGCATTTCAGGATTTTCAGGAGGGAATCCTTCTCCTATACAATCAGTACATGTTCATGGACAGTCCTGCACATGCCTCAAAAACTTAGGGCAAATTCACTAAAGGGTGAATTTTCACCAGCGACCACTTTGCCACACTCCGTGCCACTTTGCCAGGTGCAAATTCGTTACCACTATGCTAATTCACTAATATGCAAAGTTGCGTCTCAGCAGCTGGACGCTGGCAAATTTTCCCTAACGTTTCTTTGGCTGGGTGAGCATTTCATAGCAAATTTTCACTAGCGTTCATTTCAGCCTAGCGAAACCACTAATGTCTTGCGCTTAGGTTAATTTGAATAGGACATGGTCGCAAGAAAGTCTTTAATAGTAATGTTGGTGCAAATGTTTGAAGTGCCTGCTTTTTAAAACAAATGTCCAATGAGCCATAATAAATCCACTTATGAAAAAAAGAAAAGTCTCCAGCGTTTTTGACAACTTTTCCGGCATACAGGATATGATGTCACTGACATAATACTGAGGAAGATGTAGCTTCATTTTATCAGTTCACCTGGTCTGAAGTGGCAAAGTAAACTCTTTCCGACGTTCAGTAAAATTCGCACTTTACTGAATTTTCGGAGTAAGGACCATTCACCAGAGCGAAAAGTCGCTTGGCGATAGAGTGCAAATGAACGCTAGCGACGGTCTCGTTTAATAGCCAATTGTCCTCTACGCCTGTTAGTGAATTGGGGATATCCCTGAGGATGGGATTTCTGGTGAATTGACACTAGTGTTGGCCACTTCACCCTTAGAATCTGCCCCTTAGATGGATGAGCAGTGCGGCACGGTAGGGTAGCACCATGTATATAAATCTGGCACCGGACACACAGAGCACACCTAATAAAAATACCAAATTTGTAGAGAAGTATGGTAGTATGATGCTGTTGGCCTACATTTTATAAATGTGCACTGATTACTGTAATTACTGTAGTTACCTGATTACAAAGTTGGCTACAGGGGGTCACCATCTTGTCACTTTGTTAAACATCTTTGCAAGACTAAGACTGCGCACATGCTCAGTGTGGTCTGTGCTGCTTAGGGATCGGCATAAACAAAGCTGCTTGAATTCTGCATGGCTGGGAAGTAAGGCGGGGGGTCCACCTGCTGTTCATAAGTATGATTGTTTCCCTGCTCAGCAGTTAGGGACCGTCTGACAATTCCTATCCACAGCAGTAAATTAAGGGAGAATTTCACTGCATACAGTCTGGTTTCTTATAAAAACGGTACATATTTTTTAATTAAAGTAAATTGGAGATAGGTTTCTTTTTCATTAAAGAAAGTAAAAATGGGATTTTATTTTTTTGCCTTTACATGCCCTTTAAGATACTGCAAGAGAACATTTTTCATTGTTCAAAAAGTATATATATATATATATATATATATATATATATATATATATATATATATATATATATATATATACATATATATATACATATACACAGTACACAGGTGGGGGGGAGGTCTTTACTGTGTGAGGCAAGAAGGAAGATGTGTGGGGTAATCAATAATTTTCCCTGGGTTGGTTCAGTCTCCAACAACTAATTGCTGCAACCTATGGGCCCCCATTGCATCAAAGAATTTGGGCAGCACTAGCCTAAACCATCAAAATGTATCTTTAATTCAGTGAATGGCTGATTTTTTCAGTGCCATCTTTTTAACCCCAGGCAACCTCTAGAATAAAACCAAAGGGAGACAACTGTTTCAATGTGGTTGGCTGAATCAGAATTTTGCTAAAATGCTTGGATTCTGAGCATCACAGATGTCAAGTTCACAGACTTCCAGCTGGTTCCGATTACAGCTCCTAGATCCTTAGCCAATGTTTGCCGATGCCGTTAGCAAATCGCTGGTGTATTGTGCACAGATTGCAAGGGGTCAAGGGGAGCATTCTAAGAAACTAATTGTGCCTAAATGTGTACAGATCTGCATTTAATTAGTAGTACTAAATATGAATCTGACAGTATCACGTCCTTTGTTGTCATTTAGTGCAACAGCAACAGGCAATTTCAGCCCATTGAACAGTTTGCTGAAAACATGGCAGTTCACCAGTCAACAATCACCTGATAAACTTGCACAGGTACTTGCAGGTAGTAAGGCAGTGTTGGGCTACTTAAAACCATGGCATTCAAGGTCCTGTAATCGTTTCATGCTTAGGGCCATTTTAAGGTGCTAGTGGCCCCAGGGAAAATATACCATAGGTGTGCCCCAGTATTCCCACCAACAATATTTGTGGTAGTACTGCCCTCACCCTTTTAAATACATACACATTTGTATGCTAAGTCAATAGTGGATTATGTATATTAGGCCTGTCTGCAGGTGAATGTTATGGGATATGTTGTAGATTTCTCCAAGGTGAATACAACATTTAGCCTGCTTATTCAGAAGGTAGGGGCACTAATATAACTGTTGGTATCTTGTCTCACATGGACGACAAATGACACCAATCTTATTGACTAAATCTCAAGCCAAGCGCTACTATATGCTTTTCCTAGCCAAGTGTTGACCTCACTAAATGGATTAGCAGCAAAGCATTTTTGATTTGATTTTAGTGTTTTAGAATTTTAGAATTACCTGAACCTAAATACACCTTGGCTGGAGTCAGGTGGTATTAGGTGAGACTTAGGGAAAACAATACATGTTAATATTACACGGATGCAATGATGTTAAAAGATTACATGAACTTACTGCGCTTCATAATCATCATCATCATTATTATGATTAATCATCATCATCATCATTTATTTATATAGTGCCAGCACTCTACATTCATTATACAATGATTTATAAACAAGAGTTATAGAACAAAAATAGCATTGGAGGGCCCTACTCCTAAGAGTTAACACTCATAGTATATTGAAGAAGCTTGTGCCATAGATTTTCATGAAGGAATGGTATATATGGCACATACACCAAGAGACAGAAGAATGAGGGACATCCGAATGAGCCACTGGAAAGCCAAGAAGCATATGGGGGTGACATAGACCATCTTCTCCAAATTTCATGGGCAATTGTGCCTGAAAAGTTTTTGGTAGTGACCTCTAGTTACACTAGTGCCTTCTCCCCTTTGCTACTGTCAGGCTTTGTTGTCTTTGTCTTTCATGTAACTGCTGCTAAACAGTTGCCCCCTGCACTTCATGTATTGTTTTCTCTTAGAATGTATTATTGTTTATGGCCTATGACTGTGTACAGTACAGTGAAAGATGTTGGTAAATATTTAAGAATAGATTGTAAGCCCTTGCAGGCAGGCCCCTCAATACCTAATATATCAGTTTGTCAGTTATTATGTACCCATATGAACAGTGGAATATATTGCTAATTTATAAATAAATGTAAGACAGATATGGACTATCTTATCCAGATTGCTTGGAACCTGGGGTTTTCGGGGATCTTTCCATAATTTGGATCTCCATACCTCAAATAAAAAAAAAATTGTTTAAACATGAAGTTAACACAATAGGCTTAACTCCAATAAGGATTAATTATATTTTAGTTGGGATCAAGTACAAGGTGCATTATTACAGAGAAAAAGGAAATAATTAAAAAAAAATGTAATTATTTGATTGAAATTGAGACTATAAGAGACGGCCTTTCCGTAATTTGGGGCTTTAGGGATTAGTGATGTGCAGGTCAGGGTTTTCCTGACCCGCACCCTACCCTAACCCGCCCTGCTCCAGCCCACGCCCGCCCACGCCCGCCCACACCCGCGGTCCTTTTATAGACCTGCATCGACCAAAAGGGGCGGGGCGAGCAGACGCGAGACTATAAACCCGCTACCCGTGAGGAGCAGTGCGAGGTCGACCCGAACCCGCGGGTCCCGCGGGTATCGGGTCGGCCCGCACATCACTACCAGATAACGGATCCCATACCTGTAAAAATAATAAAGATAATGTGCTTATACTGGGTGTATAAGGTGCAGTGCATTTATATACATGCCATTGCACACTGAAGCAGGGTAAATGTAAGTGCAGCTCCAATTCTGTACTTGAACTGAAAATTTTAAGCACTTGGATGTTTCTTGTAACGTTTCACTGCATTATTTCTAGAGGTCTTCGAAACATAGTACATGTATGGGACCTGTTATCCAGAATGTTGGGGAGCTGGTGTAGCCCAGATAATGGATCTTTCCATAATTTGGATCTTCATACCGTAGGTCTACTAGAAAATCATTTAAACACTAAATAATCCCAATAGCAATGTTTTGCCTCCAATGAGGATTAATTATATCTTAGTTTGGATCTCGTACAATCTGCTGCTTTATTATTACAGAGAAAAAGGAAATCATTTTTAAAACTTTGGATTATTTGGATAAAATGGAGGCCTTTTCATAATTCAGAGCCTTCTGGATAACAGATCCCATACCTGTAATGCCATTGTCATTGTGTTCTATTTAAACAAATTACTCTTAATTATTGTATTTGCTTTTTCTCTGTAATAATATTCTAGTACCTTGTAATTAATGTTAACTAATCTATAGTAATCACAAATTAACCCCTTGAGTTTTTAATATTGTTCAGTAGCCATTAGACACGCCAAAGACCCCTTATCGGAAAAACATAAAGGCCAAAACCATCTAAATAATAAATCCTATACCTGTGTCTGCATTAAGTATTCCATTGAATGATTTTGTCGAGTCAGAGATATATAAGAATAATAAGAATTAGAAACTTGAAAGAAACATCCTTGCCAAGTTGTTTATATATGTGGAAGGCCGGGAAAGGGGGCTGAATCCCCCTGACAATTATAATGGCGTTTTTGAGAAAGTAGCCTTTCATTTACATTCATACCCAGTGCAGAGTTGCAAATAAAATACATTTGACCGAACCTCTTCCTAGTAAAATATATTTAAATACATTAAATAAACAGCCTACTGAAATAATTACAGAGAAATGGGCTATTGGGCACACAAAAAATCTCTTTCTTTGGAAAACCCATAAACATAACACTGGAAGAGAAACAGGATTTTGCTCTGACAACAAAGTCTGAGCTGTTAATTGGAAGCACATTGGAACAAATCAGCACTATGCCCCTTGTACTCTGTTGGGTACAGATATATAAAGATCAAACATATGCAAAACTGGCATTGCACTCTATGGTTTGCTCCCCTGTGATTTGACTCTGTGTCGCCCGACTAGTTTATTGTAGTGGGCTGAATCTCTCAAAATGCAATGATATTGTAACATCACACAATTCAGTGGGGCTCTAGTGCAAGATGGGGCAAAAATGAGTTTATTACATGTATAGGAGCTATTATCTTGAAGCCTGTTATCTAGAAAACACACCTTTTAATAACTGGAATTGATGTGTTGACACAGATAAAAACACATCATACAATGACAGTCTTGACAATTCCGTGCTTCCTACATGGAGTAAAAGAAGACCCTGTAACCCTATCTTATGTAATGTCAGGGAAAAGTGCCCATTGAAATACAGGTTTCACTGTTTACATTATTTGCATCAGTCCCTGCTCTAATGGAGTTTAAAATCTAAGGTCCCTTTCACAATACCAAACACATAATGATCACTTTTATTAGGAGTAAGTTAACCTACCTGTATGTGTGAAAATTCTTGGTGGTCTAGTGGGGTGGTGGAGACACCTCCAACACTCACTGTGGGGATGCCCAATGCCTCCTCTTCTGCGTTCTGTTTGTAGTGACACGTACGCTCATGCCGCTTCTGGGTTTTGAGGTGTGTGCTGTGTCTGATGTCATTGCGCTTGGCACAAATTTCAAATATTTAAAGGCCCTATTCTCATCTTCCAACATAGGTCTCAGTGGCGTAACTACTCACCAGCGGGCCCTGGTACAGGATGGGCACCCCTGTTGGGCTCTCCATACTATGAATCACGGTCTGGAGTGCTGCTGGCAAACGCACTGTAACATCTCCCCCTCCCACAATAACTGTTATCGTGGCTCCGACTGTCCCCAAGGGGGTGCGGGCCGGGTGCGATCGCACCCCCTGATAGTTACGCCCCTGGTAGGTCTATTTCTGATAATTCCTTGGTGCACTTTCTAGTCTGTTACTCTGTCCCTTGACCCTTGCCTGTTCTTGACTACCCCTGTATAGCTGACCATTGCCTGTTATTGACTACTCTTCTGGATCCCGACTCTGTATCATGTCTCCGATTGGTTTCGACCTTGGCTTGTTTATCCTGACTACACTCCTGTTTCCTGATCCTGTATGGCACTGTCTGATTGTTATCAGCCTCAGCCTGTCCCTCGACTATGCTCCCTGTTCCCCGTCCTTCCTAAATATTTTAGTGTTCCCTTGTCTGCACAGAACTATTGCCTTGGTCCTCTCACTTTAAGACCAGGCAGCATCCGAGTATCAGAGGGCTCCTCCCGAAGCGAAAGGCGGTTGTTATAGGCAGAAGTGAGAGCACAGGGCAGGAACTTGGGGTTTGTTCTGGGGTACAATATGTTATATTATGTTTTTGGCGTGTGGGAGAAAACCAAGCACCCAAGCAACTCCCATAGACATGGGGAAAACATATTGTACAAACTCCTTGCAAATAGTGCCCTGGCTGGAATCTTGAGCACAGCATCAATTCTAAGGACAGAGCCTCAGGCCACTTCCAACCCACTATTTGAGATTATGATATTATGAAAGCACTTTGCTGAACCACCCACAGGGGTGTTGTCACAGACTGAATCATAACATTTATTTATCATTATTATGAATTAGAAAGTTCAATACATACAACTAGAATTGTTACAATTTACATATTCATCTCCGACCACAGATCAGTTGCTTAATAGACTGTAAATTGTTTACTTAAAGGATAGGACCCTTCATCATGTTTATTTCAAATGCGGAACTATCAGAGCTAGTAGTTACCTTTCACTTGGCAATTTGCTGGCAGCATGGCCATGATTAGTGGCAAGAAAAGATCATCAAAGAAAATCTCCTGTTCTGGCAGCCACTATATCATCATTTTCACTTCAAGGTCATATAAAGACACCATGTGGACTTGAGCCTTATTCTGTGAACCATCACTTTCACCCCTATTATAAGCTATTGAATCCAAGCCTAAATCCACAGATCCTCATAAACAGAGGAGCACCTGCCGTCCTTGCATCCACGGGGAATTTATCCCCTAAAATATTATGTTTAATGTGGTTGCCATTATAATCTTTAACAGTCTGTTGTGATGAATCTACAGTGCAGTCTTTCCTGTCATGTTCTTTTCTGTAGTGTGTGATAGAGGGGGGGGGGTGAGAAAAGGGTTGGAAATAGATTAGAACCTACAACGTTTTTATAACAGATGGAAATATAAATACAGTACAAAAGTGATGTAGTGTAAGTGAAGAGTGTAGCTATTACCTTTTATCTGAGTAACTCTGAATGAAAGAAACTGCAATAACTTTAGACCATGGAGTGATTTTGGGGGGGGGGGGTCACATACAGTGCTCAGTGGGGAATTAAGACAGCATTAGGCCAATGGTATCCAGAACTCATCCCATCAATCCATGGCCAAATCACTTGTACCCTCTTTTCTTTTTATTCTTCCCTCAGGAGCGGAGGAGGCCATGCCATGGTGTATAGTCACCTGAAGTTGCCTTAAGAGAAAACTTTAGGTGACTTTGAAAGACTGAAGCAACACATGTTTTTTACAGCAATGATTCGCCAGTGGAAAAGCATTTTGAGAAGAATAATCACCCGCAGAAGAGAAGCTTTGTAGCAGGCGATTAATCTCCTTCTGGACCATTGCCCTAAATGTTCCTACAGTATGTCATAGAGATACTAAAACAGCCCACAGTAACAGTAAAGTTATAGCCTTCTAAATACAATATCTGCAGCTTGACTTTAGCCAGGGAGGTGAGTGCATGCCCGGATTCGTGGAAAGGCCATCTAGACCTGGGCCTAGGGCAGCAGGATTTTAGGGGGGCGGCATGCTGCCCAACCACACCCACATTGGTTAAAACACTGGGGATGCACAGGAAATACAATCATTTTTTAAATGTCCTGTGCGCCAATCCCTATTGCTCCAGTCCAGATGATGAAAATTTGCACGAATAAAGGGGAGGGGACATAAGTGACAAATGACAGTGGGCCTAGGGGTGCCCACTATGTAAATCCTGGGTGAATGCCAGCTAAGCTACTTGATTGTGGACACTGCAGGCTGCACAAGCTGTGCATCTTCTGGCCACAGAAGGGTTAAAACTATGATCTTCTTATTCAGTGTCATCTAGAGGATATGGCAGCCACCATCATAATGCAGGCAATAAAGGCTAGTCGACATGTACTAAGGTTTAGTAAATACCAAATTCTAACATATGAAATGCTGTGTCCATTATATTATTATATTATTATATTATTATATTATTATCTGATAAGGCAAATGTTTAAAAATGATTTAAATTTTTTCTCTCTAATAATAAAACAAAATCCTAACTAAGATACAATCCATCCTTATTGGAGGCAAAAAAATCCTGTTAATTAACTAATGAATTAATGTTTAAATTATTGTAAGTAGACTTATGGTATGGAGAGCCAAATTACAGAGAGATCTACAGATCCTGGGCATTTTGGATAACAGGCCTCATACCTGTATGTGCAGCTGGACTTGAGTCAGGTAAGGGAGTGCCAGCTGAGAAACTTAATTGTGGCTATACTATTACTAAATTGCAATACATACTAAATTGCAATAGTGGACATTAAACAGTGCTAGACAGACTATATGTGGTGCTGAGATATTGCTGTAAGACCAAGTAGGGTGTCTAATTAAATGTCATAAGATTCTGCCTACTGACACAGCTCCTCTCTGGACAGCACTTTCACTAGCAAAGTGTTCAGACCTTTGTCACTTGGGCTCCTTTGTGGTTAATCATCTTGGTTGACAATAAAGCTTTAGATGTTTGCACCAGAAGAAGCAGCACTCTTAAACTGTATACATGAAGTAGCTGTACAGATGTTTTCTTGGTCCTAAGGACTATTAATGTGAATGAGGGGCAAGGCACAGCACAGGTGAGCTCTAAACATTACTGGTAACATTGATTAGATATTAAAGGAATAGTAACACCAAAAACATGACATTGGACACCCCAATCTGACACTGATTGCCCCCACAACAATATTATAGTCATGGGGCTGGGGCATGGGTATGTGCTACAGGCCCCCAATTGTGCATGATTTGTGAGTGCAGAAATCAAAGATAAGTGCAGTGCTTTAAGGGAACCTTGTGCTTAAAGGAACAGTATTGAAATGGTTAAACCGCACACCTGGAATTTTACTCACTTTATCTGCTTTAGTGGTGCTGGTTATCCTTCGGCCTGACGTGGCCTTCCAATGGCAGCAGTTTCAATTATGGATCCGCACACACCAATTTTCTGCAGTTTTTCTTTTATTTATATTCACCACCAATATCAACGTTTCGGGGGGTACAACCTCCCCCCCGAAACGTTGATATTGGTGGTGAATATAAATAAAAGAAAAACTGCAGAAAATTGGTGTCTGCTTAAAGGAACAGTAACATAAAAAAAAGTGTTTTAAAGAAATGTACCATTGCCCTGCACTGGTAAAACAAATCTGTTTGCTTTAGAAACACTACTATAGTTCCTAGAAACAAGCTGCTGTGTAACAATGGCAGAAATTTAAAAAAGTCTATATGGCACAGGATAAATAGTGGATAACTGATAACACCATTATGTTCTACAGAGCTTATCTGCTATCTGCTGTGTAACCTGAGCCTTTTCTCCTTTGAAAGGCTGCCCCCATTGCTACCCAGCAGCTTATTTATTTAAACAATAGTAGTGTTTCTGAAGCAAACACAGCAGTTTTACCAGTGAAGGGCAACACTGCATTATATATTTTTTACTCTAAAACACTCATTTTTTTATGTTACTGTTCCTTTAAGCACAGGGTTCCCTTAAAGCACTGCACTTGTCTTTGATTTCTGCACTCACAAATCATGCACAACTGGGGGCCTGTAGCATATACCCATGCCCCAGCCTCATGACTATAATTTTATTGTGGGGGCAATCAGTGTCAGATTGTAGCGTCCACAGCCTGCCAAGGCCATCATTCCAATCACAACCCCCGACTCCATGCCCCACAGCATACCAAATACCTCATACCGCCTCATGAAAACTTGCAAGCAGTCTTGGGTCTTTGGGGTTCCTGAGGGCCAGAGCCCTCTGGTTTGATAGCAGTGTTCCACTGGCCTTCTCCAACACTGGATGTCTTTTGCACATAGTTTACTAACCAGTGTATAGTTGCACCTAAATTGTTAGGGAGGCACAATTATAGTTAAATTTAGTGGAGTAACATTGTATTGGATGTCTGTTTGTAAATGAGACCCATACGGTATTAATTTCAAAGAAAAACATTTTTGTTTTGAGCCCTAGGATTGAGCATTCGTTAAGGTTTGGTATTTTGCCAGACCTTGCTGAGGCTGAACAGTAGGGGGTGCTTCAGTTATGCATTCATTATAATACCATTGTCAAAACTGCTGATATTATTAAATCTATAAAAAAAGAATGTCACTTGCAAAAGTGCAAATTATACATAGGTTAGATGTCTCCTTTAAATGCACAACTTTTACTTCAAGCATTGAATCAGTCTGCAGCTCAGTTAAAAGCATGGGCACAATTCAACATTTTTATTCCACCATGATATCATTTTTAAAATTCAGTTTGTAACTTTTTGCAACATTTTAAGCAGACAGCTCTTTTGTGATCCCTGCAGCCCCCCCACAATATCTGTGTGTGCGTATTAAACCATAGGCATGGCAGATGGAAAGCATAATAAATGGAACGGTCTGTTTATGTGATGGACTGTAGTTCCATTTGGCTGTATCTTATACAGACCCAGAGAGTTTGTAGTAGTTGCATCCAAGGGTTACAAATATGACAATTTGCAGTAATAATTATTAAGGCCCCTTGTCCAAAATAATGGACTAATGGGCTTTTAAGATGTCGAATGGCTGTTTTTTCTTGGGGAAAACATCCTCCTGCTCAATGCTAATTTATTCTGAATCTGTGATGAGAACCAATGGAAGTGAATTTAATGTCCTTTATCTTTCAGAGGATACAACTTCCTGCCGCATAAACAAAGAGCCCTGTAGGTTTTACGTTTGCCTGCAAGACTTGTGGATGAATGGCTTATTTAGAGTGTCAAACTAATCATTCCCTCTTAGTTATCTGACTGATAAATAAATCTGCAAAGGTCTCTGCAATTCTAAAGGAAAATGCGAGGGAGTCAGAGCAGGCCAGGTGCAGGGTTTAAAGTGCAATTTTTAGTCTAATTTGTCTCCTCTGTTTGAAAACAAATTGACTTTGAAAAGGAAGACACAGAGGGCCTTCTTCACGACTGTGTAACCTTCCCAGACATTTCCTCTCTGCAACAGTGAGGCCAGTGTAAATAGTGATAATAGTAAACACTATGTACATCAGAATATATTTCCTGTTGATGTCTTGATCAGCGTACTTGATTGGAGGCCGTTAAATATTCAAAAGCTTTGCCTGCAGACTAAGGCAGAATATATTAATCACTTGCTGTTGGATGTTGGGAGCTGCAGGGCCAGAGTTTGGAGATTCAGGATATACTCTGAATCAGGGACCCTTGGGTTCCAATGTCCTAGTAACGTCTCTTATGCCAACTCCCTGTGACCTTGGGTGTTCTACTTAATCCAGCAGTGAATCAGTCATCAAGAATAGATTGTAAACTCTCTCCAACTTGGCAAGCTGGGCATGACTATATCTATGCACAGTAGGTAGCTTGTCTAAAGCTGGCCAGAAAATGTCTGCCGAGGTCGCCAAACGAGGGGATCTCTCCCCAATGTGCCCATCTTGAGATTGGTGATATCGGGTTGATCTCTAGGGCCCAACGATTTTCAGGCAGATATCAATTGGGGATACACTACCCAATAAGATGCCGACTTAATCTGTCGGCAGCTTGCATCTGCCCGTGTATGGGGACCTTAAGAACAAATAGCAACAAACATAATGCTATGTTGTCACTATAACAAAAAAAATATTAGCAGAGCATACCAGGAAATGTCAGTAAGATCACTCCCTGCCAGCATGGATTTCACAATGTAATGTGCGCATTTATGCATGAACAAATACAATTTAAGCAGAAGCCAGGTTCCCTGATAGTCTGCTTTTACACTGTGGGAGGTAATCTGAGCCCCCAAATGAAATCCACTCAGATACAGGTAGAACTTACAAACTTAAAGTAGATAATGGATAAAGGACTTTTGAGCAATTACGTGGGTTTGCCTTTATGTAAAGTGTCTTACATGCAGTGATTTCAATTCATGCAGATGGAAAGATATATTCAGGTGCTTTGTCACCACGGGAGCGACAATTTCATGTGAGCAAAAAAGCTCTCAATTTGCCATCACTCTTGTAATGAGTGTTAATGCACCAGTTCAGCCTGCTCTGATGAAAATACACACAAAATACTAATAACAAGAATGCAAGGAAACAGTGGAATTCAATCGGTAGTTCACCTTCAAGTTCACTAAGAATGACTTGTTCCTAGCAGCCTTTCAACAGGTCTTTTTGTATAATGTTTTAATAATTTGCTTTCCTCGTAAGCCTTTTTTCAGCTTTTAAATGGGGACCACTGGTCCAGCAGCCAAAAAGCTTTTGTTTTTGTACAGTTTTTGTTACTTTCTACAACTTATCTTTCTATCTGAAACCTCTCCTGTTTATTTCCCACTCTCTCGTGTACACCACTGTCTAGTTGCTAGGGTAAAGTCAAAATCATTCATAAAGAAAAAATGGAGAGAAATATCACTGTCTACGTCATAGAAAAAGATCTAAGGTTAACTACACCTTTAATGTTTGGATTGGAGAACAGTTTTGTTAGCAGATAGACATTTACTGGCCATGGGAGTGTAAGATAATAACACTTGGGTTGTGAAATAAAAGGCACTAAGTATGCCAAGGAGCAGTAACCCATAACAACCAATCAGCAAGTAGAATGAACTGGTCAACTGCCTAAAAGCAAACATCATATTGGTTGCTAAGGGTTACTGCACCTGGGCAAACTTAGTGCCTTTTATTTGTGTTTTTTTTCCCAGCCAGTGAGGAAAATGCTAATACTTCTTTAAAAAATGCTAAAATTGCCTGTGCAGGCCTAATATATGCCTTAATGTCAATTGCCTGTAACTGCGTTCACAGAACGATATTGAGCCAAATATGCATGATTTAACATTTTTATGCTGAATTCTGACTCGTGTGCCCGGTGACAAATAGATTGGAATGATATGGGGCAAACACAACCTGTACATCAGCCTAAGGCAGGTCCCCTCATTGTGATGCCCTAAAATATGCCCTGGTGAGACATAAGTAAAGGCTACAGTAAATATCTATTTGTTCCTTTCTCTGCCAATAACTTACAGTATATATATATATATATATATATATATATATATATATATATATATATATATATATATATATATATTCCAAAGTAAATGAGTGCACACTGGGAACCTATCGGCAGTTTAGTTTAATGTTAACCACTTTCCTGAGGAATCCTGCCTTCCAGCCGGGCATGGCTCCAGCGTTTCATTTGTGGTGGTCGAAGTTTTCCTATTTCACTGTACGGGATGTTATCCACCCACTCACTCACATGCTGCTTCCCTTGCAGACTATTCAGGACAATAATCCATCTGTGAGACTTAGATTTTTTGAGTACCTTCAACTCCGACACTTTGTGGACTCTTTAACAAAACCTGCTATTGCATCTAGACCCACTGCATTTGAGGCCCTGGCCGTCAATGGTCTACCACAAAAAGGTCTCATCTCTAGTATCTATTTGATACTCACGACCCCCCAAGCATCTCCGCCACATCACCACAAATATATGGATAAGTGGGACCAAGCGCTTCCACAACCGCTCACCGCCTTGGAATGGTCCAGAATATGGGACAACGCGGCACACATGGTATCCTGCGTACAACAGAAGGAGCATATTTACAAAATCCTAACGTTTTGGTACTATACCCCAGAAAAACTTCACAAGTTTTTCCCCGACCATTCTCCTCTCTGCTGGAGAAACTGTGGTGCCCATGGTTCCCAGCTACACATTTTTTGGGACTGTCCCCTTATTCAGCCCCTATGGAAGGAAGTTCAGGACCTTCTCTGCTTGCTGCTTTCCAGACCAGTGCCACTAGATCCGGTAGTGTTCTTGTTGGGCAAACCCCTGCCACGGATTCAGAAGAGTGGACAAGCACTTGTTAATCAAATACTGACCGCCACCCGATTAGCCATTGCTGCTAAATGGAAAACCCGGACGATTCCCACAATGATTGAGATTATCAACAGGGTGAACAGCAACAGGTCTTTTGAGGCTAACATAGCCCACATCCAACATACAACAGACCGTTTTCTCAAAATTTGGTCCATATGGGACCTTCGAGGTATGGCGCCCGCCCTGCCCCACTAAGATCCTCTGAGACCATTCCCTGAGCTCACTCACATGTCTTTCCTGTTGCTCCCCACACCCGCTCCGCTGCTATAGACTGAACTTGAACTCGTACTGCCCTAACTTGAACCCTTGATGTTGTACCTTCTGCTTGATGACTTTTTCTTTTGCCTGTTGTTTATGCTACTGTAAACAATGTCTCGCCTTCCCTATGGGACTTGCGAGTATTATTTTGCTTATTGACATAGATCTGGTTGTTGGCCATATCGGCCCTTGCTTTTGGTGTTTTTCTTAATGATACGCTGTATTAATATGCTACTGATGTCTATCCTGATGTTTTCAGCTTTGTACAATTTTCAAAACCTGTCAATAAAAATATAAGTTACAAAAAAAAAAAAAAGCATAGTTTTATTTAAATAATTAAAAAACAGGCCGACGTTTCGGTCCGACTCTAGGACCTTTTTCAAGACCATTGTATATATATATATATATATTTTTTTTTTTATTAATTAAAATTCTTTTTGTCATTTGCAGGAATCTAGAATGTGGAAATTGGCTATGAAATGCAACATGGCTGCCAGATACAACCGATCCAGGCTCCGTTTGGGATCCAAGAGACTCTAATAAAAAGCAACCCTATGCACCACACAACTGTTGGTGACTGTTATCTTAAATGATAGAAAATTAATTGACAAACCAATACTGATCAGGCTAAATGATTAAGCAGGTTACTTTCGGAAAACCGATTTAAATAGAGATGGAAAGAGATGCCAGGGATGCTCTGGAACTTTCTGGTCCATTTTGAAGTGAATGCAGCACTGGTTGTTTGCCTGAAATTTTAGGGAAAGACCACAGAGGGCACCAGTAAAATGATGCAGAACCTGAAGATGCTTCCCACAGATCCTTATGCTCATGGGCTATATCTATATCTAAGATAAGGACATAGCAAAATGCATGATTTATCAAACCTGCACAAATTGCAATATCATGTAAATTTTAATCATATTAATTTAAACAATGTTTTGACTCTATAAATGTATTTATGATAATAATAATAATAATAATAATAATAATAATAATAATAATAATAAGTTAAATACACTAAAACCTTCCCTCAAACTGCCTCTTTCAGATCTTCAATGTAGGCATCCACATCTTATTTAGAAATGCATGAGGATTCTTTTTATAGTGAAACAAGTGGTCAGAACCACATCTATTATATAATAGATGTGGTGTGGTGGTGCTCAGCTGGCAATAAATAATAGTACTAAAAACAGAATGAAGAACAAAGTCATCAATAAAATAGAACAGACAGACCACTCTTTATAATAACAAATGTGCAGACTTAATCAGACATGTGCAGACTTAATCGAATGCTCGTAGCTAATATATTAGTGTGTGTGAATGTACAGTATATATACTGTATATATATATATATATATATATATATATATATATATATATATATATATATATATATATATATATATAAAGTACAGTAACCTTTGGTCCGAATATATAAAAAGAAGAAAGGACAGTGACTATTGCTCCAAATTAAGTAGCATCTCAGTCATTTACTGCACAAATGCTTATCACATGTAATGCTTTCCCCTGTAAATGCATGCCAATTATACCACAAGTTTATATATAGATGTTTATACAATAAATTGTAGAAGTATTCATTAAATCACCATCAAACCTATACATATATCAGAGCTGTGCAATATGTTGGCGCTCTCTAAATACATAATAATAATATAAACCAAAAGCAAAAACATTTCTTTTAAATTGTATTCCACTTCAAACAATATGTTTGCTTAGGGTTACAGTAAACCTTGTCATTTCTACACAGGAAAGTATTCTAATGCTAACAGAAACACATAGGAGACAAAGGCTACTTCGTTGACTGAAGAAGTTAGGAGTAAAATAGTACTACTGTTCCAAATGTTCCTATTAGCTGCCACTATTGATATGCTAATACATACATTCATTAAACATTCTGAAAGTTTGCCCTTGTGTTGTAAATGTTATTTGAACAGCAAATACTCCCAATTAATTCTGTTTAAACCCTTTCTAAAAGCCAAGGAAGCCCCGAACACAAAGGGAAGATACATAGCTCGGCTCTGTTTTGCCGAGTGCTTGAATTGCAGTTCTTGAGCAAAGACCAGCTCTTTGGTGTAGTATGCAAGCCCTAAGGTGAATATGTAAGAGCAGAGATCTGATAGAGGACAAGCTTGTCATTACAGTGGCACAAGCATTCGTTTATAAGTTGCCTGAGGGTAGGCTGCCTGGGCACACATCCAAGGTGTTTGTGAGAAGGAATATGTCATTTTAAGCCTTAGCTTTTCACTTCCATAGCCTACATACTAATATTTTTTCCTTAAGCCCATTTGTGAATGAACAATATAAATACTTTTTTTCCTGCTTATTTGTATTGTTCTTTTTCAATATAATTTGGATTTTGCTGCATTTTGCCAGAGGAGAGAAAATAATTTATATTAAGTTACTGATAACAAGTGAAAAGCTGACCTGTCTCTGAACCACTTTCGTGGTTTTACTGTTTTTTGAAAAGCACGACTAAACTCTAAAATTACGAATGTCATGAGATTTATTAAAAAATCCGAATGAAAAAAGTACAAGTGGAAAATTACAATGAACTCAGGGCTAAAAAATATGAATACTTTCTCTAAAGATTTGAGTTTTTCAGACAATTCCTAGTGGGGGAAAAAACAAAAACCTCTAAAAATCTGAATTAATTTATAGGGTAAGGGCTTTCCCGTGTCTTCCGTCTACTTCAATGAAGAACCACCTGCGCCAATGCACTCGCAGCGCTTCGATTTCCAAAGTTGAATCAAAGCGCCGCGAGTGCAGTGGCGCAGGCATTTTTTCATTGAAGCTAATGGAAGACACGGGGAAGCAGTTTGGAGAGATTAGCCGCCCCAAAGAAGAGGCGATTACTCGCCAGGCGACTAAATCTCCCCGAATCTCTAGGTGTGCCCTTACCCTTAGATCTTTCCAGGATGAGCGCAGCTCCCACTGACTTCTATAGGACCTCAACATTTTTTACCTGTCAAAGTTTGGTATCATAGCTTTTTGTGGTCTTTACAGTTCGTAAATCTCAAATTTTTAGAGCTTTTTTTAAAAAATGAGAAAACAACGATTATTTTAGAGATTTGTGGAAAAAAATCCAAATTCAATTGGTTACAAAACAACCCTGTTGGGTTACTTTATGTTTACTTCTAGCAGACTTAAGGTATGGTGATCCAAATTATGGAAAGATCTATTATCTAGTTATTCTGGATACCTGTCCATGCAAGCCAAATAAATAAGTGTTAAAGTGATAGGTAGGTTTATTGAGATTTCTTTTTTGGCGTTTTTTTCAGAGGATATTATTTATATTCCAAACAAACTTCTGATTGACATTTTCCAGACATTTCAGCTTCTCTTCTCTGATAACCCTAAGGCCTGCTTCCTCTAACATTGCTTGCTCCTAAGACATTTGGATGATTCACTGGTGTATTATCTGTCTAGCACTGCTTGGTTCAGCATTAGAATGTAAAGGTCTTTCTGTAACCCCTAAGCCTTCCCATCATCCTACTACATCCATTCCAGAAGCCAGCTGCCCAGAGTGAGAGATTAATCCGTGTCTCTCTGTTTTATCTGCACTCTGTGTACACCAAACACTGAATTTTCCAGTAAAGTGCCAACCTTATAAACATGTTAATGTCTTGGTGCCCACGCAGGGAGCTGAAGCAAAATCAAATATCTTATAATTTAACTGCTACATTTTGCAATAAATACATGAAATCTATTGGAATCTACTCAGCAGAGCCAGGCCAAGTAGTATTGTTGCCAAGGGTAATAATATCTGTGCCGGCACCCTGGCTCCAGCCTACAACCCACTCTCATCCACAGCCCCCACCATCACTGTCACTATGTCCTCCCCCCCCCATAACATGATCCCTTTCTCACTTCTCCTCCCAGTTTAACCCTTATCTCCCAATTGTTGAAAAAACAAAAGAAGGACATAATGAAGACATAATGAAGTCTTGTGTGTTTGGCCATACCCACTTTGAACACATCCCATAATACCATACTCAATTAACAAAAACACACATTGTTGAAATGAAACACTAGGCCATAAAATGGTACTTCTTTGGTTAACCAAATATTTATGACACAATATCACACACCTTATCATACATCAAGTTCAAAATGGATATCTGCCCCTAGCGTACAAGGATTCAAACCCTGAAACCCTAAACCCTACGAACTGGAGAACATTTGAATGTGGCTCACAGGTAAAAAAGGTCGGGGACCACTGCTCTACACTCTGGTGGGTGTCACTTGCTTTAGATTATTCATGGGTCCCTTATCCATGACTTCACTAATGCTTCAGTTACTTTAGTTCTTACTCTTCTTACTGAGGACTATTACCTCAGGGTCTCCAGCAGCACCTACCCCCTCCAGGAGTGGAGTCTATAGACACAGGACCATACACTCCCTTCCTTAAAGGGGAAGTAAAGTCTAAAATAGAATAAGGCTACAAATTCTGTATTTTTTATACTAAACATAAACATGAACTTACTGCATCACAAGCCTAATCAAACAAATGATTTATGCTTTCAAATTTGGGCACAGGGGGTCACTATCTTGTAACTTTGTTAAACATACTCAGTGTGGTCTGGGCTGCTTAGGGATCGTCATAAATTATCAAAACAGCACAAGTCAAATAATTTCTGCCAGAAGCCAATAAAGCAAGACTGATTAATAATGCGAATTTTATAGTTTTTGTATTGTTTATATATATATATACATATATATATATACAAACGTTCTCCAATTCTGCAAAACCAGAGGCTGCAGCAAAATAATTCTCCAAATAGAATCCCAGTTTATCTGTTTAAATCTGGCTCCATGAACTTTGTCTCTGCTGCTGGAGTTGGAAACAGTAAAGGGGATGTAAAGGCAAAAATAAAATCCAATACAAATCTCTACACAATAGCCGACTGCTGTACAGTTAAACAAACAAAGCTGCTTGAGTTCTGCATGGCTGGGAAGTAAGGTGGGGCTCCCCCTGCTGTTCATAAGTATGATTGTTTCCCTGAAGAGCATTTAGGGACCGTCTGAAAATTCTTATCCCCAGCAGTAAATGAAAGGAGAATTTCACTGCATACAGTCAGGTTTCTGATAAAAATGGTACACATTTTTTAATTAAATTGTATTGGAGATAGGTTTCTTTTTCATTAAAGAAAGTAAAAATGGGATTTTATTATTTTTGCCTTTGCATGCCCTTTAATATGGACTAGGGAGCAGGAACTAAAGTAACTACCCCATGACCAATGGGATTCTGGGAACACTTCACACCCACTTAGATTTACTTATTTAACATCTTACATTCCTTATATCTCTGTATCCTCACACACTGCAGATAGTCCTTCATCTTAAGATTGTAATATAATTAAGATAGGTAACGGTTTCCTTATTTCTAGTCCCTTCAATCTGTTCTGGCAACATTACACTAATGGGCTGCACTTTTCCACTAGGTACCACAAGACACAAATATTTTGAAAGTGTCTCAGATAGAGGAGGAATTGTTAAAAGTACCAATTGTTATACTTAATTGCCTTTTACAGGAGTAAACATGAAGTAAGCCTGAAAATATCTACATTTAAATTTTTAATTTTGCCTCGGTTTTGCTATTCAACAGAAGCACCTGTATGCAGGAAAGGTTAATAGACACATTGATGAAAAATAGAAAATTTTCCCTAGCATAATGCATAACCCCACCCACAGGCACAACCATGAATATTTGTGCTAAATGGAAATGGCAAGGGAGACAGTAATGATACGTTGAGGGTAAGGTAGGGTGATTGTCTGTTTAATCTGGCTGTGCCAGGCATTATACTTAAGAACATAGCGCAGTAGGGCCTTTACTTGCAATGTCTTTCAACCAATGATAATCAATGCAGGGGAGAGAATCAGCCCACACATCAGACACAGATAGTTCTGGATATTTATGATGTTGCTGGCAAGCTAAATATACAATTATGGAACTAAACCATCAGAGTGTGTTTATATAAAGTCCATGTAATCTGCACTAAAAGCTCAAAAAATGGGCCCTGAGATTAGGCAATATGGAAGTCCTTCTTCATTTTGTGCCCATTGCTATTTTAGTCAGATTATATATTCAGGAATAGCTTTAATGAAATAAATCCAACAGATTATATGTTTGTACATATGTGAGAGAAATTGTTATTTTAAAGCCCTGTTTCTGTAATGTGCTGTGTTTGCTTAAGGGATCAAGAACCAAGGGAATGTTGTATAAATACCAGGGATTGATCAATTCTTGTTTAAGGACAAGAAGAGAAGAGTATTTTTATCTTTCTTGTGCATTCATTATGCTTCTTCACTGGAATAACTAATGGGGACACTGGTCAATGTCATGCCTTGGATCCACAAGAGCACTTTTAATCAGCTCCACTCATCTTATGAAGATTGTTCAGCTGAAAGAAACATTGGACTTCAGGCGGAATAGCATCTGCCGTAATCTTCCCTGACATCAGACAAAATAGTGAGTCACTCTGCTAAATGTGTTTTTTTATTGATGGATAATAGAACCGCATTTGGGCTCTATCTTTCAGTATGTTTTGTCTTAACCGTATGTGTTGTGTTCTCTCAGTTCTGGTGCCCAGTGTCACATGAAGAGCATAAAGCAATGAACAGTTTTGGGAATTTTCTAGTCTTAATGTGCTCCTTTTCCCTGAAAACGTTGTTTGAAATGTGTTATACAAATTAGAAGTAAAATTTCTTTTTATGATGTCCCATAACTATTTATAGATATTTTAGTATTTATCTAGGTATTGCCTACCCTGAAGTCCTCTTGTGTTGTAGAATAGCAATACCACATCCCTCTCGTTGCCTTTGGTGCCCTTATAGTTGCAGCTGAAAATTGCCAGGTGTCCAGTTTACTTTTCTTTCAGTTTGTGGTCCCAGTATTCCTCTTCTGTACGGATGCCTTGCCTTCCCACTCGCTAGGCCACATTAGTAGCGATTAACAACTTTGCATCCTGCCTCTGAATGAGGTGCAGAGACCTCCATTAATAGTACACCGCCTGCCTTCAGCAGCTCTGTATTTAAGAAGAGCGTTATACTATCATTGAAGCTTTAAGGAGGAAAATAAACTGATGTATTTGCAGGCAATGGATTAAACACTTTTTTCAATTCAGTTGGTTTCAGAGAGTTCACCAGAATTAAAGACTTTTTCCCGATTACTTTCTATTTTCTATGTGTGACCATTCTAATACTAAAGTGTAAATCACCTTTTAAAATACAAAATAGGAGGCTGTGGGAGCACTCCAAGGCGAAGTAAAAATGTGTTTAAATACAATGGAACTGCTACTGATTTGGCCATTTGATGAATGCACATTCCCTGGTCCCCTGTCTCATAAGTCATTCAGTATATATGCAAGTGCAAAGTTTTTAGTTACAAAGTTATGATTATGAAATTGTTAAGCCACCATTACCACTTCAAGGTAAACCCCGTACAGTGGTCTCTAACTTGTTTACCTCCGGTCATAGTATAAAATGGCTTGTGCCTCCCTGCGTGGTCCTATGCTTTTAAAAAATGGGTGTTGGTTTGAACAGTCTCTCTCTCTTAAAAGCAGCAAAAGCTAGTGGCAGGGGAAGCCCTAGCCGTCATATTGAAACCAATGCCATGGTTCAGGAGACACTTATCCCAAGTAATGCTACTATGCAGAGAGGTACAAGCCTTTTTATACTATGACCAGAGGTAAACAAATTAGGGACCAGCGTAAAGGGTTTACCTTGATGTGGTATTTACAAAAAACCCTGTTTTTGTAAATACATGCACTTGCATATATACTGAATTACTTATGAGACAGGGAGACCAGGGAATGTGCATTGATTGATTGGCCAAATCAGTAGCACTTCCATTGTATCTAAACACATTGGATACATCTGCACCAACAACCCCCCTTTTTTTGTATTTTAAATCACCTTTCACCTTTCTAAAGCTGCTCTGGGAGGGGGTCGCCGACCCTTTAAACTGTTCTAAATTGATATATTTCTTATCATTGTCCCTGCTGAGCAGAATCACGGAGTTTCATTAAAGGCAGCTGTTAGAATTGATACAATAGTTGCTAAAACCAGCTGCTGAGAAATGTATCAACTAAATGTAGCAAAATTGTAAAAGCACAGAATCTGCACCCGAATTACTAAACTGCCAGACTGAAACACTAGAGACATGAACATTCAACTTTAAACTTAGATTTTAGATTACACTGATAGAAAATTTGAGATTCTGAAAACAATGGCTGATACAGATGTTACACTCTGGGCTGCTCCATTTTCAGATTTTGCTCAGGACATTCCTTCACAAAATGGTAGCCACCTGTAAACATGGGTGTTCCTCATCAGAGGTTCTAGAAGCCTGTCCTCTCACATGATGAGCTGGGGGGGGGGAATGATTTGTCAGAATAAATGTGGGGGTTATACATCAATCACTCCAAGTCCCAGAACAGAAATAATTGTCATTTAAAATATTATTAAATCATTACTGTTCTCAATTTATTCCCTTAAGAAGTAAATGTAAGAGTGTCAAGGACCACCCTATATTGCTTAACTCATATTTAAGGAAGAAAAGAAAAGAAGGGAACGCATTTATAAATGAGACAGAATTAATGTTTAATGAATGTAAATACTATAACAAGTGTATAAAATAGCAATCAGGAAAGCAAAGACATAAAATGAGGAACGTATTGCGGCACAGGCTAAGACTAAACCCAAAAATGTTTTCAAGTTGTTTAATAGTAAAACGGTAAAATGATGCAGGTTGAGAGTGTGACTCCATTAAATAATGGGAATAATGTGGTTATAAAGGAGACAGAAAAGGCAAATGTGCTTAATCAGTTCTTTTCTTCAGTGTACAGAGTAAAGGAGTCAGAGTTTTATGACCCACCCAATAGGGGCACAGAGAGCTCACTTAAATCAAGTCAGTAGCTGGATACACAGGATATGGTACATAAGTGTTTACTCAAAATGAATGTGAACAAGATACCAGGGCATGGTAGAATACACCCTTGCATACATAGAGAGCTTAGTACAGTTTTAGCAAGGCATCTTTTTCTACATTTATCAGTCTTGCTTTAATCTGAAAGATATAGAGGAAAGCTGGTGTATAGTCGAACCCCCATTTTACGTTCTTCAGGGGAACAGAAAAAAATGGTGTAAAATCAGGGAAAATGTAAAATCAGGGAAATGCATTATGCATTTTATTTTGGTGCAACCACAAAAAAGTGTAAAATTAGGGAAAATGTAAAATTGGGGGATGTAAAATTGAGGTTTCACTATATTTAAAAAGGGATTATAATAACATTAAGATTATGTTCTGGAGAATGACATTACAAGTAGTAATCAGTATGGTCTTATAAAGCATAGGTCACAAAATTGATAACTTTTTATGATTAGGTTAGTAAGAAGTTGGACAGTGGGGGAGTAGTTTTAGTCCTGAAATCTGTCAAAAAGGACAAAATGTCACTTAGTCACTAACGTTCGCAATGACCTTTGCAAAAAATTTTTACATATTACATTCCCCCATTAGTCTGTAGAGACGTATTTCCTACCAAAGCTGTGTTCCTTCTTAACCTAAAACATTGCTGTCCAACTGGCGTGTCACGGGCCGCATCCTTTTGTGAACCCCTTACACGAAAGTCTGCCTGTTGTGACTGCTTATCTTGTGTAACCTTTGAAAGGTATCAGTACTGAGAATTTTTGTCCCCTGCATTGTTTATACTTTAAATTCAGACTATAAACTCCTGCATTGTTCACACCTGTTTATCAGATCTATTGTTTACACCCTAAAAGCCTGTACTGTTCACACCTCAGACTGAAAGTGCCCATTGTTCACCTGTTCACACTTCATACAAACTGCTGGAGGGCCATTGTGTTACTGTATTTAGCACAGTGTGAACTGAATTTATCTTAGAGTGGTCCTGATAGATTTCCCTGTCTCCTTCTATATTCTGCCTTCCCTATACCCCATGTGAGTGCCATATTCTGCCTTCCCTATGCTCCCTGTGTGTGCCATACTCTGTCTGTGTGTGCCCTACTCTGCCTGCCCTATACTCCCCTGTGTGCCATATTCTGCCTTCCCTATTCACCCTGTGAGTGCCATTTTCTGTCTGTCCTATGTTCCCTGTGTGCATCATACTCTGCCTGCCCTATGCCCCATGTGTTTGCCATACTCTGCCTACCCTATGCTCCCTGCGTGTGCCCTACTCTGCCTGCCTTACGCTGCTTGTGAAACATAAGCCTAGTAGGGGTTTGTTCTGGGGGCTTGGAAATTGGAAATTTGGAAATTGTTATTAGGGGTCCCTAAGGTGTTTAATCATGTGCTGGGGGTGCTGTGTTATCCACAGGGCAGGAGGTGGTATACGGATTTAAGGGTATGTTTAAATATGATAAAGATAAAGTTTGTGCTACTGCCACAAGGAAAAACTATATATATAGTACCACTCAAAAAAATTAATAAACCAAAAAAAATTTCCTTATTAAGTAAATAACAGGAGGATCCACTCACAGTTCACCTCAGTCCCAAGGTGCAAAATCCAAAACACCATATCCAAAAGGAAGAATGTGAGGACCTCCAATAATAAAGAAACTAAATTTTTAAAAAAGTAGAAAATTTATTAGGACATAAGACCTAACGCGTTTCGTGCCTAATGGGGCACTTACCCATAGACTGATTTTTATGTTTAAATATGACTTACATTTTTCACACATGAGTGATGAGTGATATTCCTGTAGTGAGCAGCAACCATTTGGTTTTTGGTGTGCTGCCACCATTAATATGGACATGGTCTTGTGGGAACATGGGTGTAGTTTGAGGTGGGTGTGGTTTGTAATCAGGGAGTGGTCAACACTGGCTTCCATTATCAGACCTCTACCCAGTAAGCCAGATAAATTCTGGCCTTCTCCACCAAAAAGGTTGGACAGCACTGACCTAAAAGATGCTTATTTCCACAAAGCAAAACCTAAGTTTTTGCCTTGGTGCTCAAAAAGCAGACTTGTGGACTGAAAAATGTATATGGCCAGAAACATATCCCAGGACACAAAATGTAGAGACAACATCATCCTTTTGATCACAGTTCTTACCACATCTCCATAACTACTGATAGAATTCTATATTAACATGTATATAAATATATAAAATATATAACTGCTTCTCCCAAAGGGCAGTCTGTTAAAGATAATGTTTCGGTATCCATAGTGAAGGAGCTTGCCCTGGAAAGAAATGGCAGAAGAAAAAGGAAAAAATCTCATTACCAATACAAAAGGACAAGGAATCTGAACTGCAGTACAGCGTGCATATGTATCCCTTTGCTGTCTTGTTAGCCTGCAGTATTTAGGTGATTGATGCTGCGCAGGCATATTCTAGCCTGAAACATTATGCTTCATGAGCTTCAATGAGCAGTGATTGATTTCCTATCGATCAGACAAAGCAATGCTTAACTGGATTGGCTTGGTTTCCTACTTTCTGCTTCCTATCTGGCATGCAATACAGTGGAACACTATATGCTTTATTCATAGCTTTCTCCTAAATGTAAATGTAAACATCATTACTGTGTGAAATTACAGGCAGAAATGTGTATAACATATGGAAATAATATTAATTAATGCAGATTCATATTAAGAACCACAGATTCCATGCCATTGTGATTGGGAAGACACATAATTCAAATCTAAATGCAAATACCGGTTAAATTTGCCTTCTCTTAGAAACAGTTTCTTAATTAAATCTCAGGCCCATAATATTTAGGGGCCCATTTACTTAGTTCGAGTGAAGGAATAGAATAAAAAAAACTTTGAATTTCAAATTTTTTTTTGGCTACTTCGACCTTCGACTACGACTTTGACTTTGCATCGAACGATTCGAACTAAAAATCGTTTGACTATTCGACCATTCGATAGTCAAAGTACTGTCTCTTTAAAAAAAACTTCGACCCCCTAGTTCACCACCTAAAACCTACTGAAGTCAATGTTAGCCTATGGGGAAGGTCCCCATAGCCTTTGGAACAATTTTTAGGTCGAAGAAAAATCGTTCGATCGATGGATTAAAATCCTTCGAATCAAACGATTTTTTGTTCGATCGAACTATTTGCGGTAAATCCTTCTACTTCGATATTCAAAGTCGAAGGATTTCAATTCGGCAGTCGAATATCGAGGGTTAATTAACCCTCGATGTTCGACCATAAGTAAATTTGCCCCTTAATGTTTTAGCAAGAAGTTCAATTTGGTTCTATTTGGTAATTCCCAGAAAACACAAAGCACTTTCCTAAGTCAATGGGGCACATTTACTAAAGAGTGACGAATTTTCTCTAAAAAGACAATTCGCATGCAAAATTGTCTGTTTACTAAAAGTCGAGCAACACACTTCGCTAGCGAATTACCTTGTCACTGGGGAACTTTTGCTGCGTTTCGCCAGGTGAATTTTCATTCAGGTAAACGTTCGTAAATTCGCTAATTTATCAAAATTTTCACCAAAATTTATTTCACCAGGTTCTGACTTCTGAAATAATACAATGAAGCTACATCTTCAACATTATTATATTAGTAACATCATATCTTGTATTCTAAAAGTCATAGGCAAAGTTAAAATGCTGGGGGTTAGTTTTGCCTATTAAAATCACCAGACAACATGTCTCTCTACATGCAGGATTTGCGCAAATGGCAGTTATTTTGTTTGATTTTTTTGTACTGGAATCAGTCCTTTGAGTGAGTTCTAATTCATCTGCTAGGAAAGGCAGGGCCCCTATAAGATATATTGGATCTAACTATCAATGAATATCTTACACCCAACTCCTACATAAAGACAGAATGAAGAGAAACAGATGCTGAGAGGGATAGTGAAGATAAACTTGATTATTTCAGAAAATATACAGAATTTTTAATGGATTGTATTTAGAAAGTTTCTTATTTCAGTATGATGAAGCTTGTATTACATTTTCATTTTCACAAAAGTTAAAGTTCTCCTTTAAGTGAAACTAGATTGTCATTGGCCTCCTCATATTTTATTTCCACCAATGTAGGAAAAAGGGTAATGCCATTTGGCGAATTGTAGACAAGAGGTAAATGTAAAAGTGCTCTATATAGTTTGGAGACTAGTTTGCCTTATTGGGGATCAAGTATCACAGTGTCAAAAAGAAAGATGTTATAATCTAAAACTCGAATTTGGGGCAAAACTCTATTTATTTTTCTGAGATTTATTATACCCTGATGCTGCAAAAAGTCCAAATCTCAAAATCCACCATCTCAAATCTGTCTAGGTCTTGTATAAGTCAGTAGGAGATGTCCTTTTCCCAATTTGTAAATATCGCGGTTTGCGCTGGGTTTAGCCCAAAATTCTGAAAAATTTGGGGTTTTCTGGTTATAAACAGGGAATTTCTTCTCTTGGAGAAGGTATCCCAATAATTCGATTTTAATCTTGGGCCCAGGCAAGAGTGCAGTGACTTTCTACACACCTATGTAGAATAAAAATCTTACTATAATAAACTTAATGATAAAAACGTTGCAGCTGCTATTGAGAAGTGTATATGACATTGTTTCTGGAGTATTTTGTGTAACTGTCCCTTTAAAAAGTCTTTCGTTTAAATGTGTTAAATTCTTCTTCTGGCTTTATATTCAGCCTCTTTGGTTTTCGCAGTAGCAGAATAAATCCAATATTTTTACTCTTCTACTTCAGTGTTTCCCATAAATTAAAATGTTTGCAGAACATGCGCTGCTTCTAGCATATGAAATTGCTCATTTTATGATTGCCAAAATATGACTAACTTCATAGTTAGTAAATGTCACGTCTGCAAGTAGGCGCAGGAATGTTATTTCGATTCTGAATCACTGACATCTGTGTTTTCACACATAAGAACAACATAGGAATATGCTCCTATAAGGTTTGTCATAATAAAACACATGCACGGAATAATGTACCTACTTTGCAATTAACCTCTTCTTACTGTATATGTTTTATATGTGTGTTATTTACAGGATATAGGAGGCATGTCCTTTACACTATGGTAAATGTAACTAGTTACATCAGTGCCTTGTTTGCTGGGTGTAGTGGATCTTAGTACCCTGAGAAGGTATTGCAGTCCATTCATGCGGTGGTGTGTTAGTATTTATCACTATCTATTTGTGTAGCACTTTACATCAACACCAACATTGCCAAAACATTGCCCTTATACATGAAAGTATCCATGTATTTATACCTAAATATGGACTATGGATGTTGTGTGTGATCAGGAGAAAACAAGAAATGTCTTGATGGGACTGAGACTTTAAACCTCCCTCAAAACTCAAAATAAAGCACAATTAAGCCATGGTCTCTTATAAGAGGAACAAATTTCAGGCAAATGTTGTACCTATATGTGGTTCTATGTATCAATATAGAATAATACAGACATGGCCATCAGAAATCACAGGGCCCTGCACAAGGCCACAAAGACAGTGTCAGACTGGGCCAGCGGGACACCGGGAAAAACCCGGTGGGCCCCGGCCCTCACGGGCCCCCGCTGGGCCAGCCACGTTCCCCCGATCGGGCACCCTTTTTTTAAGATAAAAGAAGAACACTGGTGTTGAGTGGAACTTGCCTTTAAAGTTTGGCAGGTAGCCTTTTTCCTCCTCAGCGGGTGGTTTTCTTCATTCTTCACCGGCGATGGTTTCTTTTTTCTCTCTTTTCAGGAGGTGGCTTCATTCTTGTTTTCCACCACAGCTTTTTCATTTTTCTGTGGCATGGCTTCTTAATTAAATGGATATTCCCATCTTTACATCTTTATTTGGCACTGTTGTGATTGACTACTACTAGACAAATTTTTCTTTCTGTCTTCACTTAAAAGCACATTTGAAAATAGTAAACCCCTGAAATAAAACCAGGAGATCTGATTGTTTTTTAAATCTCCCGTGTGTCAATCCCCAGTGGTCTGAACCCGATGAAATTTGCGTATGCACATGTATGAAGGGTTTTCATGTTGTTTATTGAAAAGTTTACAAGAGAATATTAACCTAGACTAAATTGCCAACCAATAATATCGCACTCATGAAGAACCAACGCCCGCCCCATCCAGTCCACTGAGCAAATGTCCTATGAAGAGTTTGGCAATGGGGGTGGGTAGGGGTGACAATCAGTGGCCGCCTAGGGACGCCTTCTATGTAAATCCTGCCCGATTAAGCCAGACCATTGTATGTATATTGAGTCACAGAAGCACTGGCAGTAAAGAACCAGTTAGTTCAAATACTTCTTTATTACATCTGCACAAAGTCTATTCCATATATTTGTCACCGTTTTTGTGTAGAACGGCTATATTCCCAGCTTCACCTTGTCTCTCATGGTTCTAGTCATCATTTGTTTATAACATCATCATTTTTAATATAATCATAAAGGGTCATAAAGGGCCTTGGAAAAAGTTGAACATTGCTGCCTTAGATCGATCATGTTACTACAGTAAATCCATGGATGGCAGGCAATTACTCACATTGATTTCTGTGCATATAACAGATGCAGCAGGACAAAATCTTGGCCACCATTTCTGGCAGCTCTTGCGCTTTACAGTGGCCATTTTGGGAGGTGGGATGTAATATACCTTTAATTCTTTTTCTGGTTTCTGTTTTAGGGCCTCTTTTAATCTAACTCAATTTGAAATAACTTAATATTTGTCAGATGAATCCAAATGGTTGCAATGCTTCAAATATTTTCAGAGGAAGTCAGGCAAGCGAATATGGCAACAATCCTGCGATTTTGCAACTCATTTAAAACATACACTCAAATGTTTCAGGGTGGAGACCCGAGGAAAGATCCGTTGGCCTGGATCTATTTATAACATTTGTAAAGTAATCAAGCCATACAAAAATTCACAAACAGTGAACTGAAATGTTATGTTATCTGGCGCATTTGTCTAAATAAATGTATAAAACCTTCAAAAGAGGTTGTTTCTTTTCAGAAATTAAACATTGTGTTGGTGGTGGGGGGGGGCTGCTATTGAGAGTTACACACAAGAAAAGGAAAGTATCTGTCATTACCAATGTTTTGCTATTATATCCTTTCTCTGTAGGGAGAACAATAATTGAAACAAGTTTTATAAAGAAACAGGAGAGTTGCGTAACAATTTCCCATATGCATATGAGGGGGAAATCTCTGCCCTTCTTGCTCATTCACTGAGCACTTGTGTTTAAGGCATAACTGTCATTTGCACTTCATGTTGGCAGGTACAAGGCAGCCCTGTTCTACTTGGCTGCCATAGGGCAGGTGATAAGCTCTTTTATCCCCTACACCCGCCTACATGCCTCCTCAGCCTGCTCCTTATACAATACAACTCTGGCAAACACAGACAACACTGTTTTCATCTGGTAAGAAGAGTCGCTGACTGTGGAGGTACAAAGTGCAAAAAAATGGTGACCTGCCACTTTTTTTGTCCACCATGCACCCTTCCTCAGGATTTGTGAATGGGCCCTTCTGTCGTATTAATTCCCATAATCTTTTAAATCAAGTTATACTGTTATTTTACTGAAACAACTTCATGAAAACACTAACATGACGTCAAACATACATTATTCAATTCAAAAGGAATGAAACATTGATAGGGACTTGTTAATAAATATTTACAGCCTGGAAAGGTGTTTTACCCCAGAACAAATTCCACTTTTAGGTTGAAAAATTCCCTTCTGAGATGTTAAAAAAAAGCCTACAAAAGCCTGCAAAATGAGAACTTGTTAACGGAGAAGGAAAGTGTTCTTGCAGTTGGGGGTGCCAAATCTTAGGCACCCCCAAGTGAATGTATTTACTTACCTGAAACCCCGGTCGGTGCTCCTATCAGCAGAAAACTGCACCGGCCCGGGGTTATACCAGTGAGCACCACGGATCGATCCTCTTCCGTATTCCTCTTTCTTCTCGCAGCTGCGCAGTAGAGCGAGAAGCCGAACTTTAATTAAAAAGTTGGCTATTTCGTTCTACTGCACATGTGTCTGCCCCGGGAAGTTTAAAGAAGGAAGAAGCCGGAAGAGGAACACTCCGCGGTGCTCACTGGAATAACCCCGGGCCGGTGCAGTTTTCTGCCGATAGGATCACCAGGGTTTCAGGTAAGTAAATACAATCACTTGGGGGTACCTAACATTTGGCACCCCCAAGTGCAAAAAGACTTTCTTTCACCTTTAAGTAAATTTTGCTCCTGGTCCCCTATTTGTATCTCTGTCTACAAACCACAATCAGGGAATTTAGGCTTCAAAGTTCTCTGCTATGTTGGGGGCACAAAAGAACTACAACTCTTTATAAGGTACCATCTGAATTGGTTTCAAGCCATAACTGAAACTAATAATACTAAATTGTAGAGAATGTTTCCAGAGGAAGGGCTGAAAATGCCCCAAAGTTTATTGTGCTGGGTTGAACCATAAACCTGTTTTCCAAAAAAGTCTTTTTTTACAGCTGTTTATATGTTTAACAATCTATTTGTGAGTTCCTCAACATGACATTTTTTCTAGTAACAACTCAAACATGCTGTGAGTCACCGACATATTTCACCTTGTCTAACTGGCTAATAACAGCATGAGTCAGCAAGTTGCAATGCACCACAGTTTAGCTGAGTTGTTTGCAATAAGAACAAGTGTTAGGTTGCAGAAGCACACTAATTCACACTGTTCGGATTTATATAAAGATGTTCTCTGTCCACATCATCTTCTATTTCTGACCCCAGTAACACTCTTAATATAGTCTCTGGGTAATAATATTTTTATTCAGTATGAGCTAGTACATAACCAAATGGGCAGTGAGAGGTGACCCTGCACTGCCACACATTTAGGCTCAGCATACAGTGGACTGAAAGGCTCAAATATCAACCACATCTCTATTTAATGTACCCTCACACTGGGTGGATTTTGACCCAACGGTGCAGGAGCAGTTGTGTTTTCACTGCCTTATTAATGAATAATTTGGAAAGAAAACACACTGGGGCAGAATCAATAAAGGGCGAAGTGGCTATCACTAGTGAAAATTCACCAGAAAACTCATCCGCAGGGACATCGCCAGTTCACTAACAGGCGTAGAGGACAATTCCGTCTAGTGTCTCTATCATTCGTTCGTACCCTATCGCCAGGCAACTTTTTGCTCTGGCGAACGGTTGTTACTCCGCAAATTCACTAAGATGCAAATTTTACGTTATCTATTTTGCCAGAGTTTACTTTGCCACCTCAGTGAGCTGATAAAACAAAGCTACATCTTACTCAATCTTATGTCAGTGACATCATATCCTGTATTCTGCAAATGCATTAAAGGTATAAACGAATCTGGCGACTTTTCTTTTTTTTAAAGTGAGATTTCCTTCAAAAGTTCGAACTATTAAAGATTTATGTGTGAACAATTTTTTAAAACTAATTTGAGGGGCATGCCACATTTGTTTAAGGGTGGACTCATGTCTAGGGCATTAGAGGATCTCTTTTGTCTTTATTATGGCTCATTGGATGAGTTTGAAAAAGTGGCCACTACAAGCATTTGCACCAACATTACTAATATACATCCAAACAAATTTTAGGTACCCGCCCTATTCAAATTAAACTAAGCGCAAGAGTGCAGGCAAAGTTTTGCTAGGCAGAAATGAACGCTAGTAAAAATTTGCTAGGAAATGGTTGCACAGCCAAAGAAATGCTAACGAAAATTCACCAGAGTTCGGCTGCTGAAACGCAACTTAATTTTTAGTGATTTGGTGTAGTGGTAACAAATTTTCGCCTGGTGAAGTGCCAGAGTCTGGCGAAGCGGTTGCTGAATTTTAGTGAATTTGCCCCATTGTGCGGCATAGTTGGTGACTCACATCAGTTCTGTGTTGGTTGAAACTGCGAATACATTTTAGTGCATACACGGGTTGGATTTTGGCACAAAAACGCATACCCATGTGTGCGATGAGTAGCCAAATTAATATTTTCCAATGGCCAGCCATGTAACAATGTCATGCTAGGGCCAAAAATCTTCAGAGGTGCCTGGAGTGCACCTACCCGGCTCTCCTTGCATCTTATATACAGTATGCCTGTGTCACCCTCTCCCCACTGTACGCACAAAGTAAATAAAAGAGCACCTGGGGGGGATTTCTTACAGCTGTAGAAGAAGCAGACCCTACAGTCTGGGCCCCCTGTTTCCCGGGTCCCCCGATGTGACTGCTGGGTCTGCTTCTTCTATACTTCTATGGCTTATGACACTTGCTTGGAGTCAAATTAAATGGTCAGTGGATTTAGGGGGATTTGCCTTTTTATTGTCATTAGCTATTTCGTGCCAGTATGGGTTGCTTGGTGCGTCTTCCATCTATTTTTTCCTTGTAGTTGCACTCAGAGTACCTCTATTCTTTTGTAACCTGCGTATATAATTAAGCCCACTTTTGTGAGTTTTCACTTAGCGCTGACATTTTCTATTGGCCTTATTTATATTTTTTGGTGCTATTTAACTTTTTTCATGAAGAACATTAAGAAAAAAATATTGTCAGTTGTAGTCTAGATTATAGGAAATGACTGTGTTCAATTTTGAATCCTGATGGACCAGTCAATATCAGATGTGCAATACAGATATTTACCATTACATCCTGTTCAATGCCTTTTAGCTCTTTTCTTTTAAATCAGTTTCATATTGGTTGTTGCCTTAGAAACAGAATTAATCGTTGCAGTCATGATGATATTTTTTAGAACGGTCCCTCTCCATTATCATCTATCACATGTGTGTGTCTCTATGGAGCAAATTCACTAAGATTCGTAGTTGCGCCAGGCGTAACTTCGCCGCACTTCGCTAGCGCTCCGCAAATTCACTAAAATCCGAAGTTGCGCTCAGGGATAGCGTAAGGTAGGTTGCGAAGTTGCACTAGCGTTGATTCGCTAAGCGAAGCGAAGTTATGCTAGCGATGGTTAATTTGCATACGGCGCAAAATTCAAATTTCAATGGAGGAATATGTAGCAGCACTACAATTGCCTGGGAAACCTTCAAAACATCAAATAAAATTTTTATTTTGCCCTACACATGTGCCCACTGTATAGTTCAGTTGCCATGAGTTAGGAAATGTAGGGGGGAAGGAGGGGAGCCCCAAAAAATTTTTCAATCTTTTTCAGCCTATCACCCATAATATAGAAAAAACGCCAGCGTTTTTTGGGACTTAGAAAAAATTTTAACTTTTTTTGAAGCAATCCCTATCTACTCTATTGCGCTTCGTCTGGTCTGAGGTGGCGAAGGAAGTCTAGCGTAAAAGGTAGCGTTCGGTACAATGCGGGCGTTAGTGAATTTGCGTAGTTACGTCTGTTGCGCAAATTCGCCAGTCGTAAGGGAGCGAAGTAACACTAGCGAATGTACGCCAGCGTCCGTTAGTGAATTTGCGAAGTAACGGAAATGACCAACGCTAGCGAATTGACGCTAGCGTTAGGCGCTTCGGCGCTTAGTGAATTTGCCCCTATGTGTGAAAAACCAGGATTTTTCTACATTCTTTACAACATTTCATAAAAGCATAAATAAATAATCAAAGGTGTAGTTGAAGACCAAGTTACACTGGAGTCTACGAGTTTTATTTTTCCTGTACATTAAAATAGTTAATTAAAACATATAACAGTATAAATACGTAAAATATTATTCTAAAAGAAATTTAGGTCAGTGGTCACTTGATTAAAATCACAGTAATAGGAATTTTCCCAAAAATATCCTAGGTAGTATTAAGTGATGCCCCCAGTCTCAGGACAACGATTGTGCAAGGCAAAATTGATGTGAGTTATATATTTCACAAAAGCGATAAGTTCTCCAGCATTCAAATCCCACTGCACTGGACACAAATCCCAGTATCCTCTCTGGGCTCACTCAAGGCACTCAGTCTCCTGGGAGGGTTTTCTCTCTTCCACTCCAGTGCTTTTGGGGCTCTCTCCAACACATGGGGAATCACTCTCTTTTCTTAGCTGCACACTTGCACATCTCCTTTCCTCCACTCAAGGAGAATGGCCCCCTCATCCTCCTCCACTCAAGGAGGTCTCTATGGGGAAGCGCTGAGGTGTTGCAACACACCTCCTTTTAACTACAGCTCATCTGTACCTAATTACTTAGCTACCTCTAGTTGCGGCAGCTACAAAACACCTAATGGAGCAGGGAATGGAAGCCAACCCTGCTCTCTTCCATTTACTCCAGGGACCCATTATTCAGCTTTTCCTAAGCTGGTATACAATTTATACAGCTTTACTAGCTGCAGCAACACACTTTTCCCAGGAGTTTTCACTTCACCAGCCTAAAACTATGCCCCTTGTTGTTTCTCACAGTGACCAGTAGATGACATTGTGCTAGAGTATAAAAGACTCTGAAGCCATGCTTTCAGTGTCCATCTTGTGCTGGCTCTAGCCTGTGCAGGAGGCAGAGCTCGAGTGGAACCTAGACAGGTCAGGTCTAGTAAGGATAGGCTACTCACCTTTATAAGTCGCTTTAGGAGTGACAGACAGTCAGGATATTTAGCTGAGCATCTTGAGGCTCCTCCGAGGATTGAGAGTGGGATTAAGATCCTAGGGTACTAATTGCCCAGAAGTAGGGACTAAGTGTACAGACCTAGGGTAGAGAATATTCCCCTCAGGTTCCACTTAGGGAAAAGGCTGAAAGCTGGGTGTACCTCCTCAAAGCTGCATGTATTGTTCCTATCTCTGAGGAGAAGGTGCTGTGTGAGTATTGCCTATCCATTGTAATGCATGATCCTGCAATGTTCTTTTTATGTACACTCCACTGAGGATTGTATGTTCAATAAATCTGTTCTATGTTAAGTTATAAGAACCACTGGCAGCCAATTATTTGCACCTTGAATACAGTTACAGTTGCACTACACCCTGCTTCCACATCGCTGCGAAGGCTCACTCCTTAAGATTTTAAGGTCTCATCCGGAGCATATGTACTGGGAGTGAAGCTTATAGTAGAGTAAGGTGCACTCAATTTACTATAGCACTACACTTGCTTGTATGTTTGTTGGTTCCTTGGGGGAAATATCTTTCTTATAATGTTCCCAAATTCTAAAATTGGATGAGAAATTGTGCTCAATATTTGTAGGCATGATGTCACTTCCAATGAGTTGTCTCCTGAACTTAAAAGCTAATCATGGACAGGGCACATTTCAGAAGCTTGGTCTGGTGTGTTTCTCAGCACAGATACACAGCACCCAGAATCCTACCACACCCCTCCCATAGAGTTACATGTGAATTACCTTAAACCATAGGGCTGCAAATCTTAAGGCTGATATATTACCCTTGCTACTGAAAAGTGTTAACATTAAACTAAAGTTTACCATGTGTACCATTGGCCTGAAAGGGGTAGTATGTTAAAAAAAAAACAATTCTTAGAAAAGTTTTCAATCGATCTTAATTTTTTTATTTGTTATTGTTTTTGAGTTATTCACCTCAATGTTTCAAACTTTACTCCGGCTGACCCGAGAATCCCAAAAAATATTTTTCCGTAAAGGCTATCATTCTATGGTTATTGTTACTTTGTATTCCTTATCTTTTTATTCAAGCCCCCTCCTATTCATATTCCAGTCTCTCATTCACACCACTGCTTGGACCCTATAAAAATAAAAAGTGCAAATAATAAAAATGAACATCAATAGCAGACTCTCATTAATTAACTTTTAGTATGTCGTAGAGAGTGATATTCTGAGACAATTTCATTGCAGGTTGCAATTTTAGCAGTCGGGTTGCTAGGGTCCAAATTACCCCAGCAGCCATACATTATCTTATTAGAGACTGGAATTGTAGTGAAAACTACTTACCCTGGTGGTCCAGTGGTGCGGTGGGGATGCCCGCCGCACCATCGGCGGGGACGCCCGCCATGCCGCTCTCTTGTCCGGCGCCATCTTGGATTCCTAAGGATGCACGCGCCTCTGCGTCGTTTAATGGTGCTGGCATGATGACGCCAAATTTGAACAGTATTTAAAGCTCAATTGGGCTGTGTTACCTTGCCCATGATAGGATCTTGTTCCTGGTGCTTTGTGAGCTGTTTTGATTCTGATTCTGGTTTTGACCCCTGCCTGGTTATACGATTACCCTGACTTCTATAGCTGACCTTTGCCTGAATATCAACTATCCTTCTGCTGAACCCTCCTGTCTGATTGATTACCCGGTTTTGACCTTTGCCTGCCTGATTACGATTGACTTCTGCCTGCCTCGACCCTGCCTGTACTGACTACGATTCTGTTTCATGTTTTGTACCGTGACCCTCGGCCTAAAAGACTCTTGCTAACAGTCGTGCCCCTCTGCCTATCCAGAACCCTCATCTTGCACCTCTCGTTTAAGTCCAGGTGGCATCCGAGTGCTCCTCCCGAGGCCCAAAGGCAGTCACACTACTGGTGAAGCACGAGCCGAGACCAGGGTGCCTGGTATGTTCTGATGTTGGGTGCCGACCGTGACAGGAATATGAATAGGAGAGTGACTGAATAGAAAGATGAGTAATAATAAGCAACAATAACAAAATTTGTAGCCTCTGAGCATTTGATTTTTAGATGGGATCAGTGACCCCTATTTGAAAGCTGGAAAGAGTCAGAAGAAGAAGGCAAATAGTTCAAAAACTTTTAAAAAAGAAAAAATTAAGGCCAATTAAAAAATTGCTTAGAATTAGCAATTCTATGTCATACTAAAAGTTAACATAAAGGTGAACAACCACTTTAAGGTGAACAACCCTTTTAATGGAAAACACAAAAACACCAACAATTGTGCTGTCTAGATTGCCCAATTGCCCAATGGGTGCTAGGGTTATTTGGACTCTAACAACCAGATTGCTGAATTTGCAAACTGGAGAGCTGCTAAATAAAATGCTAAATAACAAAAAAAACCACAAATAAGAAATGAAAAACAATTGCAAATTGTCTCAGTATATCACTCTCTACCACATACTTGAAGTTAACTCAAAGGTGAGCAGTGGGGGCATGTAAATACTTTCTATTTTAAGAGGGTCTTTCTTATTTACACTGCACATCCAAAGGAGCGGATTCATTTGTAGGTTGATTGCATGTAGGAGGGAACCAGAGTACCCAAAGGTACAAACAAACTCCTTTCAGATAGTTCCCAGTCAAACTTAGGCCGACTCTTTACAAATTAGCACTGCTAATCACATTGCCATCCCCATAAAGTACAGGTATGGGACCTGTTATCCAGAATGCTCAGGAACTGGAGCTTTCTGGTTAATGGATCTTTCAGTAATTAGATCTTCATACCTTAATGGTGGCCATACACTGGGAGATCCGCTTGTTTGGTGATGCCACCAAAAGGCGGATCTCCTCAACTTGAGGTGGGCGATATCAGGCTGATCCGATCGTGGGCACTAGGGCCCAACGATCGGATCATAACGAAGGGTTTGGATTGCGGGACCACATCAACAAACAGATGCGACCCCGATTTGACGGGACTTTTAGCCCTGTCCCATCAACAACTGGCCGGCTTTGAGCCAGATATCGATCGGGATAGCCTGTGGGTGGGCCCAATACATGGGCCAATAAGCTGCCAACTCGTTCTGTCTGCAGCTTTTATAGGCCTATTTATGGCCACCTTTAGTCTGCTATAAAATCATTTAAACATTAAACATTAAACTCAATAGGCTGGTTTTGCTTCCAATAAGGATTAATTATATCTTAGTTGGGATCAAGTACAAGATACTGTTTTATTATTACCGAGAAAAGGGAAATCATTTTTAAAAATTTTAATTATTTGGATAAAATGAAATCTATGGGAGGCAGCCTTTCCGTAATTTGGAGCTTTCTGGTTAATGGGTTTTCGGATAACAGATCCCATACCTGTATACTGGTTTTAATATGGTTATTCTGAAATTGTGTTTTTTTGTTGTTGTGAGCAATAAAGCTCAGGTCAAATGCTGAACTGCAAAGGAAACTCCCAAAAACCTTGTTGGATTATGCCACTTACTGTGCCCCTTGCTGTACTACATGCATATAAGCAAAGTCTTCTATTATCCTTGTTATTCAGAAGGATCGTCTAATTAGCAATCTTGTTAGGTACTTTGATAAAGTGGTTTCCTGAAAGGGCTGACATATGGATAGCAAGTACAACTGTTACTAGAGTACGGGTCATAACCTTAAATTGCACAAAAAGCAAATTTACTTTAGAGAGAATGCTAGGATATATTAGTGGGTTTAAAATATTAAGATAAGGTGAAATGGGGAAACTATAATTAGGATTTGGATTCTCTATGAAACATGCTGTGTTTTTAATCAACTAATGACTTTTCTACAGAGATTAAACCGTCAGGGATAGTGCTTAGCAAAAAAAAAATAATAATAATAATAATACAATAACTTTTTTGCAGAGCTCACATTCATATTGATGATTATCCTCCCTGCCCCTTTTGCCAATAATATTAATGCAGTTTAAAAAGATAATAGCTAAAGCAAATTTATTGCAGCGGCGATATTCTTCGTTGTTTTCTAATCGTCTGTGTTCCTTACGCTGATACATATTTGGGATGCAATATAGAACACGAGGCGTGGCCTTTTCACAAAGGTAAGAGCAAAGTTCTCACATACGCAGTTCTATAATATCTTGTTACCATAGAAATGGTGTATCCGTTTGCCAATATAAACAGTGGTTATTCATCGTATCTGGACTAAGGGCCATGTTTATCAGAATGTGAGATTAGAGCTCACCACGCAAGAATTCACCCGCTTTCTGTTCATTCCAATGGGATTTTTAGAAGTGTATCTATCAAGTGGTGAAAATTATACTTAATCATTTGATATATATATATATATATAAATATATATATATATATATATATATATATATATATATATATATATATATATATATATATATATATATATATATATATAGAGAAGTGAAGAAGCTCGCACTCACAGGACTTATCAAAATCAAAAATGGTGTTTATTTCAATATAAGTAACTAACGTTTCGGCTTGCACTCAAGCCTTTCTCAAAGTTTCTTCACTTCTTTACTTAATTTTTGGGCATATTGCACCCAGGCAGCGATGACTTTTTGACATGCTGTGCCGGCTTCCTGATTATCTTATATATATATATATATATATATATATATATATATATATATATATATATATATATATATATATATATATATATATACAGTATGCTTCTACAAATCCCGTTGGAATTAATCTCACATTTTGATTAATCTGACCCTCAGTGTCCCAGTGTATGCACATACGGGTCCATTGCTGGGAATTTATTTTTGTTTAAACAGCTTGATAACTAGGCTCTTAAATTTAATGTTAAATATGTTTTCATATTCACTCAGTAGACAGAGAGGAGCGTGGAGCTGTGACAATGGACGTTGATTCAGTAAAGGTTGGGATCATATTGGACTGTTGGAAATGTTGCATCTTTTTAGGGAACATGTTATTTTTGTTGAAACATTAGTTTTACGTTTGCCTTGGATTATAAATATGATCACCAAACTGATGACACAAGTGGTGCATTTCAGCTGTTGAAAAGTGCACTGAATTACCTACTGCTGCTTCCATTGACCTACCTGAAAGGTCCATTACCGGTACTTTTCAACCCACAAATTCTCTAGTGTAAGGGTCTCCAATTTACCTGTGAGCGAAATTCAAATGTAAAAAAGTTGGGCAGTAACATAAGCATGAAGTATGTCCGGGGGATGCTAAATAAGGGCTGTGATTAGTTAATTGGCAGCCCCTATAAAGGCTGGCAACCTACAGGAGGCTCTGTTTGGCAGTACACCTACTTTTACTTGAGGCCAATAAGAGTAACATCCAAGGGGTTGGAGAGCAACATGTTGCTCGTGAGCTTCTGGTTGGGGGTCACTGGTCTAGTGATACAACAGATCTAGGATATCAAAATTGTATATCCAAAACCCCAAAAAAATAAAATTAAGGTTAGGAGGGAAAGCTTAAAGGAGACATTTTGTAAAAAAAAATAAGAATGTACCAGTGCATTATACTCATTTAGATATAGAAGAAATGTGCTTAAAAATAATGTTTTAGACTGATTTATTGAATATTTCTGCAAAAACTCTAATAATCCCTCCTTTCCCTTCCACTTCCTGCTCCCTGAATTCCCAGGCTGTGCAGGGGAGCCGGCGGCTCTCAGCTCACTGCACTGTAGGATAGGAACCAATCAGCAGCTAGCAGGACCTGATAGGAAACTGAAGCATGTCTGTGCTTGTGTGACTGCAGGGCTGTGATTGGCTGTACCTCTCCTACTGTGCTTCTGGCAGGGATACGCCCACTCCTCATTTGAAACACAGACAGGGACCAGAGAACATCTATAGGGAGCTCCAATAAAGGGGCTATTTTTAAAGATAATGTTAATTTTTAGCACCATGTAAAAGAAACATCATATATTATTTATAATTGCCTACAAAATTAGAGTTTTTTCCATTTATCCTATATGTCTCCTTTAAGAACAGTCATGGAAGGCTAGAGATTGGTCGTCTTGCATAAATGTATCTCACCAAAACATTGTTGCTATGCCCCAATAGAAACGATAGCTACAATTACTCTTGTGCAGAACTAATGACCTCCACCTTCAAATCCCGTCTCAAATCAGTGCCATCAAAGCCTTTGACAAGGCTTACTTGAGCAAGCGAAACACGCATCAGGCACAATTTTAATATACATAATAAAAGTTATATTCGAGTGTGGGCCTATCAGATTTTATTGATGGAAAGGTGCAATTTAAAGGGTCGTTCTTTTTGGTTATTCTCTTCACTTCGGCTTCAATCATTTCAATCATTCAATCATCTGATTGTATGTGCTCCCAATATTTTTCATTTTTGTGCCTAAGATCTAGGATATCTCAAAGCACAAAAGAAATTACAAGAAATTACAAGATAAAATTGTTGGTGTGACAGTTCGAAGAATAGTGTTCATTTTAATCATCTTCTATCTGTCTCAAGCATCCAACATACAATTGGAATGTTTTTAGGAATAAGCAGGGCAATGTTCTTTGGACTATTTCGTTCCAAGCTCTCCATTGAGGTCCAGCGTGTGTGGTTAGGACTCCCTTAATTAAGCTGGCCATAGACGCAAAGATCTGATCGTACGAATCGAGGATTCGTACGATTTTCGGAACGTGTGTGGAGAGTCCCGACATTTTTCGTCCGGCGGAGATCAGTCGTTTGGTCGATCGGACAGGTTAGAAAATTTCTGTCGGCTGCCGATAATATCTCTGCGTGTATTGCCGATCGTATGATTTTCAGTGGGAGACTGTCACTAGCTTTGGTTGGACATAGATATCGTACGATTGCTGTCAGGGGAAGGACATTGCTGATCTGTTCTTTTACTAATCTGACTGGTAAGACTTTCATCTGAATGGTTAGTGGCGGGTCGGGAGATGGGAAAGTCCGAGCGTACGATGATTCGTACGATCGGATCTTTGCATCTATGGCCAGCTTAAGCTCATAACAAAATCAGGGCACACACAGGAAGACCAGCTTGTTAAGAAAGGATGCCTTATGAATGGATCTTTGCCCCCACGAGCTGGAGAAAATGAGGAAGATTTGATTGTTTGGCCGCATCCGTGGTAAATGATTGGATCATACTGATAATTGTTGAGACAGGACCACATCACCAATCCAATGTGGTCTTTATGTATGTGATTTTTGTAACCTGCCCACTAGCTATGCTTTTATTCAGCAATATCAGCATCAATTGGGCAGACTGGCAGAAAGATCCCTTACATGAACTAATAAGCTGCTGACTTTGTCTGCACTGGGCAAAGTCTTTAAGTCAGCAGCTTTAATTTCCCAGTGTGTTGCAACCTTAACTGACCTTCATTGTCCTCTTCTTTGACTACCTAGAGATACAAATGCACATGTTTTACCCTAACTGTAAAACCGTAGTAAAGGACACAAATTGTACCTGTATTGATTGTGATGTGTGTAACTCCATATGTTCTATGTATATAATTCATGTGATTTAGTTGTATAATCACATTTACTTTACAGTGCTACGCAATATGTTGGCGCTATATAAATACATGTTAATAATAAATAATAAATTAAAGAAGGCTTCATTAGCCTGTTGAAAGTAGTCTTCTTGGTCCAGCAGTAACTTAGATCTATCACAACGCTGAGCTAGAATTTTCTAGGAGCACAAATGCAGCAATCATCATTATCAATGAGTACAGTGCTCATAGACATGCATACAATAATGTAATAAAGGTATGGGATCCATTACATGGAAACCTGTTATCCAGAAAACTCTGAATTACGGGAAGGCCATCTTTCATATACTCCATTTTAAACAAATAATTGCAATGTTTACCATTTATTTTTTTTTCTGCAATAATAAAACAGTACAGGTATGGGATCCATTATCCGGAAACCTGTTATCCAGAAAGTTCCGAATTATGCAAAGGCCATCTCTCATAGACTTCATTTTATCCAAATAATCCAAATTTTTAAAAATTAATTATTTTCTCTCTGTAATAATGTAACAGTAGCTTGTACTTGATCTAAACTAAGATATAATTAATCCTTATTGGAAGCAAAACCAGTGTATTGGGTTTATGTAATGTTTACAAGATTTTCTAAATTCCAATTACAGAAAGATCCCTTATCCCTTATTCCTGAGCATTCTGAAAAACAGGTCCCATACCTGTAGTGAAGGTGCAAATTACCAGAAAGTTATCCAGAAAACCAAAGTTCCAGAGCATTCTGGATAACAGGTCCCATACCTGTACCTTTTAATTGACCCCAACTGGTCATGTTTACTAACATTGAAGGTAAATATCTGGAGAGGTTTCTGGAGATATTGCCCATGGTAACCAATCAGCAAATAGATTTAAACAGCCACCTATAACTTAGAAAACAAAAGCAAAGATCTGATTGGTTGCTATGGGCAACATCTCCAGAAATCTCTCCAGATATCTATCTTCAATTTTAGTAAACATGCCCCTTATTTATCCTTATTGAAAAACAATCCTATTGGGTTTATTTAACATTTAAATTATTTTTATAGTAGATTTAAGGTATGGACAGCCAAATTACGGAAAGATCACTTATCTGGAAAATCTCTGGTCCTGAGCATTCTGAATAATAAGTCCCATTCCTATACGCTGCACATGGTTAGTGTTATGGTATTACTATAAATATCTAGGATCTTCACCTTACACTAAGGGGCTGATTTACTAAGCACCTGTATTTTTTACTGAGTATTAACTCAGTAAAAGGTACCAATGCTTTCATATTTAACAAATGATTCCTTCTGAACAGTTAACCCCACATTAATTTGGATCTGAAACAAATGAATCAAAGGGGGGGGGGCTGGTGTTCAGCATTGCTCTTGGGCACTTACACCCCACTGAACAGTATGGCATTTGATTTTCAAAGAAGTGCTTTCCTCACTGTCTGCAATAAACAAGATAAAAAGCAAACTGCTGGGAATCATTCAGGATTACTTAGCTCAAATTTTAGTAAATCTGTGTTTCTGCAATAGGACATCTAACTATATAAGACATACAAAAATATCTTTGTTTTCCAGAAAAGTAGAAAAAGTTGAAACATCATTATTCTGACTTTGAAGCCATTCTTTGTGGTACAGCTTTATTTCAATATCATGTGTTGAATAATGAAGGAATCATTTTTACCCTGACAATTGTGTCAGCTGTGCTGGAGCCTTTAATAACATTCCCAGTTCTGTTTTTGTATAAACTGGTTGTTACTGGAAGAGGGCTCAGGTCCTGTCCCCAGGGGATATCTTGACCTACTGACTGCCAGTCATGCAAAGCTTTCAGGTGATTGGTAGGATCGGGTAATGATGAATTTTCAATGTTTTTCTTTTCTGCTCTGAGGAACTCAACAAGTGTTAGGAGCTGGTGTATAATAGGATGGGCATTCATTATACATGCAAAGAACCCATGACCTATGAAGGGGATGTTAGCTTCATAACAGAACACAATCCACATCAGTGGATTCACAAGTGTAAATCTGTCAACATACAAGCTGACACTGGCCATTCTTGTTGACTGAGTGTAAGAAGCTCCTTCTCTCTCAGCCGTCTCGGGTGCGCATGCGCGCACTTCTGGGTTTGTGTCCTCTTGACGCTGTGTCTGCGTGTGACACTGGGCGTCATGACGTCATTATGGAGCACCGGTTTCGAATCTTTGGCACCAAATCATCTTTTAAAGGCTCCTCCACCATTTTGACAATGCCCAAGCTGGTTTCAGTTCCCTGTTCCTGCCAAAGCATTTTGATTGTGATTTAAATTCCTGGTTTTGACCTCTGCCTGACTTGTCACTCTGATTCCTTCCACCTGCCTTGAACACCTCACCTGATTCTGACTAAAAGGGCATCGGTGAACACCGGAATCCACAGGGTCCACCTGTGCGTTTTAGGTACCCATCCCTTCGCTAGGTTCCAGATAACGTGATCGTTACACTGAGTTGGCATCTTATAGTCCTGTGTATGGTGCCTGTCCTCTGACTGCATCATTGATGTGGTTCTCTCCCAACCAATCTTCATAGGATCCCCATATGATGTGATCATTTCACCCCCTCACCAGTCAAATGGTCAGCTTAAGTCTCCACAAGGTTAGATGCAAAGAAACACTATATTTGAAACCTACCATTGACTGGTCTTTAATTCGAATATTCCCTGCAGGCACCTTCAAACAATCTTGTTTTTCACCTACAAAACTGAATGCAATTAAGAAAACATCTAAGCAATTGGTCAGGCCTCACTAATCTTCTGCTTTTTAGAATAAACAGGTGCCCATTTCCAGTTGTCCACTCATCAACTAACTTAGTGACATAGTAATGCTGAAAAAAGACACATGTCCATCAAGTTCAAACTTTTAAGTCTGTATATAACCTGCCTAACTGCTAGTTGATCCAGAGGAAGGCAAAAACCCCATTTGAAGCCTCGCCAATTTGCCTCAGAGGGGGAAAATTCCTTCCTCACTCCAAGATGGCAATCGGACTAGTCCCTGGATCAACTTGTACTATGAGCTATCTTCCTTAACCCTGTATTCCCTCCCTTGCTAACAAACCATCCAACAACTTCTTCAACCCCTTCTAATATATCAGTGAGTACGACTGTTTCAGGGAGAGAATTCTACAACTTCACAGCTCTTACTGTAAAAAAACCCTTTCCGAATATTTCAATGTAACTGCTTTACTTAAGTAATAATGGTTGAGTTCTCAACACCATCCAACACCATCGAGGATTCAAGCTTTAAAAGCCTTTATTGGTATCACATGGCTCAGATCTCTGACAACAAACAAACTTTTTTGTCAGAGATCTGAGCCATGTGATACCAATAAAGGCTTTTTAAAATTGGAATCCTGGATGGTGTTGTGACCTCAACCATAGCAACTAAGGGACAACCCCTGCCAAAACTCATATTAGGTCCATAATGGCATGAAAGCAACACGTGTATCCAAGTAGACATAATGTAAATGATGTTTGGCTGAAAAGGCTTCAATGATGACTAAAGGTAGCTAAATAATCTGAATGGACTGAACAGGTAGCACTATGGGAAATAGATTCTGTGCCTGAAGCCATATTATAGAGAATACAGGAAACAGCAAAACTGGACAAAAAGTAGAAGATTTAGTTATAAACCTTATCCGTTACTGAAATCTTGCATGAAAGCTGTAATTCATCTACCTTTTAATTTGAACACAATTTTCTTAATTGTGGAACATAATTTAAACTCTGATATATGTGCAGATTCCGAAGTCTTTCTGATCTGCCAGCAAGGCCACTGGAAAACTGTTTAAAGAAAATCAAACAGCATGGCCATGAAAGCACTGCATCTCAATAAAAACATTTACAATGGCTTTAGCCAAAGCATTCATTTAGCAAAATAAACACCCACCGATATGATTAAACTCTGCTATTGGTGTTACGTGAGCACGGTTATTTGGAGAGTGCTTGGATTACAGCCTGCTTTCTTTAATAAGTGGAAGGGTTTTTTTTATGGGCCATGTTATATCTGCTTTGCAAACTGCTTAGATAAATACACAGCATTACTGAGTTCCTGATGGTGACTGTCCGGCTATTAAAGCTAACTTGCACTCAAGCAGCTCAATTTACTCTTTGAGAGTCAATTTCAGAGGTATAAGTAGTGACTCAATACTCCAAACAAGCAATCATTATAGTCTTTGTTGGTCCCTAAACCCAACAAACATACTGAATTCAGAGAAGTAGGTAGAACATATTCAGTAGGAGAGAAATTCCTAAAAGTAACATTTTTGTTCTTTCAGTATTGACTTATCAGGAGAGTGAGGCCCGAGTGTTGACTATGGTACAAAAAGTGCTTGCATACAGTATACGGATTCAGGGGTTTAATCATAGGGGACCAGTTCCAACATCAGTTGGGGTTCCTGTTGTTGTAGACTGATTTTCAGGGTCCTAACCAATCTACAAAAGTTTAAAAGAGACTGCAGCTATAAATACAGTTACAAATATGGGCAGACAGCTCACTAGAATAGAACTCCATTCATTTATACAAGATTTTTAGAGTTCTCTTTGTTTACCTTTTGTTAAACATGCTAAATAATTTGCCTTCATTTGATGCTTAATATCTATAACTCTCGTGAGCATGCAATAAAAATTTTTTTCAACACGCCTCATTCTTTACCTGATCAAATGCTCAGGCATTTCAGCACTGAAATTAACAGACCTGAAAACTTGTGCTCAGCGCATAATTTATTAAAATGATGTGTCTGTGGCTAATAATTTGCAGAGATGTTCATGCTGTGCTTTGGAACAATGGCTGAAGGTGAGTTCTCGGATCTTTAATCAACAGATTTCCATTTTCTGCCATACTCGCTTGTTTTTGAAAACTACACAATCCTATCCATACATTTCTACCTTGGCAAAGGTATAAAAAATATTTAGGTCTTTAGGTACCATTTGACTCAGTGTTAGTGTAGTGGTCATTCTGATGTTGCTGAGATACATTTCAGTGTTCCATTGACTCCATCCATTTGTGTATGCCTGGTCTAAGGACTACTCTACACTAAGCTTTTCACCATCTCTACTTATAGTTGCTTTGCAGATGGACCATAAGTCCAGCATGCTCGGAAATGACTATGTATGGTGATCTCCATAAAACTGCCACTGCTTAAAGTAGAAGGAAAGCTACCGAGCAGTTTATTGCTAATAGATTAGCCACAATAGTGCAAGCCAGAACGCCATTTTTATTCTTTATAATGCTTTTCCATACCTGAGTAACCAGCTCTAGACACTGTCTCTGTTTGTTTAGGATAGCAGCTGCCATATTAACTTGCTGTGTATTTTTTGTTTCTGGGTGGTCACACTCTATAAAGGGGATGCTCCTTCTCCTTCAGAAGGAGTATCTCCCCTTTATAGAGCGTGCGACCACCCAGAAACAAAAAATACTACACTATATTAGTCAATTGTCTTTTGTCTATCCTCAAGCTGTTTTGAGTGCTGGTCCATTGATATTCACATTACTTGATCGTTACATCAGAAGGAGAACAGATACTGGGCACTGGCAGAGGAAGTGGACTACAGGACCCTAGATCATTTTTTATACTTAGTTCTGAGTCTCTCCCTGCTCACTCATAGCTCTGGGCTCAAATTACAGCAGGGAGGGGAGGAGAAAGAAAGAGAGGGAGAAGAGGAGCAAACTGAGCATGCTCAAGCCCTAGCCCTGGAGGTTTAAACTGAAAGAAGGAAGTCTGATACAGAAGTCCATGTATACACAATAGAAGGAAAGAAATACTGTGTTTCTTTTGACAGAGGACTCAGAGCAGCATTACTTTGAGGGTTTACTGGTGTATTTAGATAGACCTTTCGGATAAAGCTTACTTAATTTTAGCCTTTCCTTCTCCTTTAAGTCTTAACAAAGCAAAGTTTGGATACAGTACGCTCTTCAGTTCATAAAGTCCAGCCTAGATCCCGCTTGCCATAGAGACACTGGGATTTTAGGAATAAAATCCCTGACACAGCACAGGGACAACTTGGGTCAATATTTTATAACCAAAATATCGTGGAGATCAAATTAAAAAATACGCAGAAGAAATGAATCTCAATTTGGATAGGGTCACAGGAATAGATGCTTTTATAGAGCAGATGTAATCACAATTGACTATTCAAGAGCAGAGAGACAGGGAATCCAAGCCAAAATCATCCTGTAATTACTTCTTTAATAGAGGATTAACTTGAAAGTTATATCCAGTAATGAAGCTCATCTATGGGAAGCATATTCCCTAATTCCCTGCAGAGAAAATAAGATCTGGGAAAAACTGACTGTTCTGCATTTCAATTCTAGTTCACAAAAAAAATGATTTCATCCATTTACATTTTTTACCATATTACAATACTTTGTGCAAATCTACACTGCTTTTAAGATAACACTATATCATGCATTGTTTAATGTGCCCATATTTATGAAGATGAGGTAGCAACAAAAAGTGCATTCAAAGTGCAATTTTACCAGCGGGGGTTTCTTAAAGCACCCAAAACTGGTCTGTGGGGATAAGTAAGGAACAATGCTATTTGGTCTTGCGCTCAATAAAGCAAGAAATGATTTGTTTATAAACGCTGTCTGACTGAGGTGGAGAACTCAATGTGTAAAGATTATCATTGAAACTCAAGTCACTTATTTATTTATTTGTGGATCTGTGGTTGTTTTTCTTTAATTTTGACCTAAGAGCTATGAACCTCACTAATTTACCCCATTGATTGTTTTGTTGTCCTTTTTTCTTTGAGAACATAATGGGGTATATTTATCAAAGAGTGAAGAGTGATGGGATTTTTAAAGGCGTATTTATCAAATAGTGAACTTTCACCCTTTAATAAATATACCTTTTAAAAATCCCATAGAAATTAATGGAGAGAGGCAGTATTTTACTCTAGCGGACGGTGGGGATCTCTAACTTCACTCTTTGATAAATAGAATTGTGTCATACATAAGTTTATTGCCTTGACAATACTATTTGCTACAAATCCATATAACTTTATAGATTTATAGACACAAAAAAATTCTCCTAGCATCACTGACTTGTTAATATCACAGATACAGTGGTATAACATTATGGCTAGCATACCCAACAGCTACTGTTGTCCTAGTAGTACAGAAGACCTAAATGTAATCATGTTTTCCAAGTTTTGGGGGTATGGGGCCCAGTACCATTTTATAGCACACAGAGGAGGCTTTCTAATGCTATTGCCTTCTGTCATCTTCTCAGCCAATCTAAAATATATTCAACCGGGTTTATATAGTATGTGCGTTGCCTCTTGCAGAAAACTTAAATGCATTTTATTAAAATGACCCTGCATTTTCATGGTGCAACCTATATTGCATGAAGGTATTCTCAGACATAATTATCTGAAATGTAATAAAGCCAACTGCCTGAAAACATAAACATTTGGAAAATGAATCTTGCTTCAAAGAAACCATAAATGAAGCAATATGGAAGGCTAATGTAAAGACACTCAATTTAAGTGTTACTTGAAATCCCTAGACAAAGGGAAGTTTGTTGCGTTGGTAGAAATGCTTATTTAAAGTGGTGAATGGAAGAAGGATATCAAATAGTGGCTAAGGGTATAATTGATTAAAGGAATCTTGGTATTTTTTTGAGGGTTGCAGAATTACCTCTATGGAGCTGAAATGTCAAGCAAGCTTTTTGTTATGTGTATACAACTCAGCTGACTGTATATTTGTGTGTGTATGTTTATCTATATAGTGATGCTTGTGTATTCTCTGCTGAATACTTACAATATAATAATATTTAAGGGATTCAGTCATGATTTTTATGGTGTAGTTTTTATTTCTATTACACTGCAAATAATTCACTCTACCATATACAATTTTATTCCTGAACTGACAAGTGTATTTTTTTTTTAGTTGTAATATTGGTGTGTAGGCAGCCATCTCAGGTCATTTTGCCTGGTCATGTGCTTTCAGAAAGACTCCAATTGCTGCGATAGTGGCTGAGTTTCCCCTGAGACCTCGAAAACGATCAAATGATCCTCCATATTTCGCGCCACTTTGCAATTTTGGGAAGTTGAGTCTGGACAGCGGAACGCTGGTGAAGTTTTGCTAGCATTAATTCACCAGCGAGACCATTTGTCAGGAGCTCCCAACGAAGCGTCCTTCCCCTTCAGCGCGGAATTCAAGATGGCGGCGCCCATAGCTACCACGTGGGTAGCGGAGGCGCCGGCGCAGTGACACCGGCATCAGGACGCCAGCGCAATGACGTCACACAGACTGGTGCCAAATTCAAAATAAAAGGGCGCCCAGGACGCGGTTCAATGCCCAAATATAGGTTCTGTTTTCTAGCTTTCCTGGGTGTTATATTATTGCTAATTTACTGATTCCTGGACTTCGACCCTGCCTGAATTTTCACCTTGTTACTTTCTGCCTGCCTATTTGATCTCTGCCTGGATTTTGACTAAACTCACTCCTGAACCCTTGTCTGTACCCAGGGTCGGACTGGGGGGCCCGGGGCCCACCGGGACTGCTGTCCAGGGGCCCCTCTCCGACCCCCCGCCCCCCTACTAAAACGCGTCGGGCCAGCAACAGCGCCGCTCGGCGCGCATGCGCAACAGCGCCGTTCGGCGCGCATGCGCAAGAACGCCGCTCGGCGCACATGCGCAAGAACGCCGTTCGTCGCGCATGCGCACCAGCGCCGTTCGGCGCGCCACTCGGCGCGCATCGCCCGAAATTTTTTTTATTTTTGCCGATTGGAAATATCTGGAGAAGGGTTCTGGCCCGGCGGGGGCCCACGAGGGTCGGGGCCCACCGGGTTTTTTCCCGGTATCCCGCCGGGCCAGTCCAACACTGTCTGTACCTTGAACTTGGACCTTAACCCTACAGCTTCCTCCTTGGTCCTGACTACTCCCGCTGGGAGCCAGTAGGTCCCCTGGCCCTGACACCATTTCATAGCGATCTTTTGCTAGCGCTCATTTCTGCCTAGCAAAACTTCCTTAGCTCTCTTATGCTTAGTAGGGAAATTAACGCTAGCGCAACTTCGCAACCTTACGCTACCCCTGAGCGCAACTTCGGATTTTAGTGAATTTGCAGAGCGCTGGCGAAAATACGGCTGGCTAAGTGCGGAAAAGCGCGGAAAAGCGCGGCGAAGCGGACGCCAGCGCAACTACGATTCTTAGTGAATGTCCCACTTTGACTTTTCCAGCCTCAATGAACACATCCCCTGTTATTCTCCACATTTACCATCAGACATAGACTATTCTGGGAGTGATATACCCTCTCAGCTATAGTGCCACACATCATAATGGACAAAAATACAGGTGATCCAAGCAGCATTCTAACAATCAGAGCAAAACTATGTAGTTGTTTATCAGAACTAAATGTTGGGTGCCAGTCTTAGAGTTGCACAGCATTTACAGCTATTTATTGTATCTCCATCCTGTACTGCGACAGTACAAGCCAATTTTCCAATGAATTAGAAAGGGACTGTTCTTTCAATGTTATTTTACTAAACCATTCCTTTCTAGATGGATGAACTAATTTTGGCTTTTCACAATAAAGGTCAACATGTCTGGCTGATTAGTTCAATGAATTCATAATTTCATCAAAAGGTTACTGCTGGAATCTCACGTAACTCGCAGTTAATAATCACTGACGATTTGCTTGCTTGATTGAAGAAAAAGCGTAATTAAGTGAAGAAATGTTCTAAGAATTCATCACAGTTAAATTAGAATTCTTATAAAGGCAGAATAACAGTGTGATTTACTATAGGAAAAGCGTATCTTTTGTTTTGTTAGCCAGTTGAGTAAAATTAGACGACTGCAAATTTTAAAGGTTTGGATGACCCATAATATGTGTTTATGCTTCATTATATTTAAACAAACAAAAATATCCTACTGGCTTAAAGCACAAAACAAACCACATTCCCCTCTGTTTTCTGTCCAGTGTGTAATTTAGCATCTCCTGCTGACCGACCTGATCTACAACAGGAAGTGCTGACATTATACAAACACAATCTGTTAGGTAAACCCTCAGAGTAAAACACACACAAAAATTGCTGTGCAGCCCAAGACTAAAAGCTTGTAAAATACAGGAGCAAAACATTCCCAGGTCACTCAGAATTGAATCTCATGATCAAAACGATATTTCCTGGAAAGTCAGGTTGTCCGCCACAAGGAGTATCCTGTCCTAAAATGTAAGGGCTAAAATGCTTATCCCTTGCCTAAACTCCTCTTCTCATCCACAGCTATATATTTGTAACCCTATTATGAATTAAATAAATAATACATAAATGTTCGCCTTGAACCTAAGAAGTCTGAAATCCATGGGTTGGAACACTAGATATTCAAAAAATCATAGCAAGTTGACTTTTACTTTAATCATTTCTCATAACCTTGTTGGGAAAAGGGTGGCCTTGACCAACTGTTGCATCACACAGAGTGACTTGACTCCAGAAAGTCTGAAATCACTGGGCTGGAGAAAGAGAAATGTGTAAGGCTTTGTCTATTTTTGCCTAATAAAGTTGGCAGTTCTATTACTTTGCTTGTGTTGTGGGATCTGCGAGTGCCTGTTTTTTTTTTTTTCCTGGTTTGATACCTCCACCTTGAGCTGTTGGTCTGGGGCATGCACACCCAGACCCCACATACAAACTGGTGAGATTTCTAGTAACATGTACCAAGAACTTTTAGGGGCCGATTCACTATGGGTCGAATATCGAGGGTTAATTAACCCTCGATATTCGACTAGGAATTAAAATCCTTCGACTTCGAATATCAAAGTCGAAGGATTTAGCGCAGATAGTTCGATCGAACGATCAAAGGATAATTCCTTCGATCGAACGATAAAATCCTCCGAATCGAACGATTCGAAGGATTTTAATCCAACGATCGAAGGAATATCCTTCGATCAAAAAAAGTTAGCCAAGCCTATGGGGACCTTCCCCATAGGCTAACATTGAGTTCGGTAGCTTTTAGATGGCGAACTAGGGAGTCGAAGTTCGACTATCGAATGGTCGGATAGTCGAACGATTTTTACTTCGAATAATTCGATTCGAAGTCGTAGTCGAAGGTCGAAGTAGCCCATTCGATGGTCGACGTAGCCCAAAAAAAACTTCGAAATTCGAAGTTTTTTACCTTCGAATCCTTCACTCAAAGTTAGTGAATCGGCCCCTTAATGTTAACTGTAATTTTAAACACACACTGGACAAAAGTGCAAGAGCACTAAGGGCACCACTTGGTGCTAATTGAGGGAACAGTTCTTTATGGGGTTTGACTGCACTCTGCACCTTGCCCCAGATGAAAAAATGCACCAGGTCTATCCTTACCTTCCATAGGGTGGGTAGTAAGTACAGAGCTGTATTGAGGGCTGCATCTGCTCACACTTCCCAACTTGCTCTTTTGAATAATGCACAAGTCCGGTGACAGGTAGAGGGCTGTAGATACATATGTGCCTCCCTCTGTATGTCCTTCATGAATACAATGCTGCCAAATGCAGGTATCCTCATAGATATATATTCATGGGGTGAACGCAGGTTTCTGTGTTCGTAATTGGAGCACAGAGACCTGTGGAATTTTATTTAGCATGGAAGGCATGGTGCAAAGTAAAAAAAAAATGTCAGCTTGCACCTGCTTTTTTTAAACCTGCCTTCCACTTTGTAAATGACTGGCTAAAAGATAAAGCAGAAAAGCTGCTTCATGAAAAAATGCATGCCAATATATAGGGGCCTTAACTATTGACTACCTTATTTACTTATTATTTATGGTATTTCACATTTGACTCCAGTGATGAATGGACTTTCACTGTAAAACAGCTTTGCAGGAAGTGAAAGATTGATGAGACAAATATGGCAAATTGAGGCAACGGGATTAAGCAGAGAAAGATATTACACAAAAATGAAAAACAGTGTGAACAATTACAGGACATTATGGAGTGAACAAAGAAATATAAAATGCATACAGCATATAGGGAAGAACTATTATTCAGTCATTACGCTAGCATTAGGAACTGACAGAATGGGAGAGAGAGCAAAATGCTGTGTTGGCAACCTGTTTTGCATATTGATTTAATTGATTTAATTTAAAAACAAGTACATTTGTTTGGGGGACTTATTTAGTCACACTGCCAGTGTATGTGAGATATAATAAGCTCTGAGACAGTGGCCTAAATCATTCTGCTGTCTTTGCATGGTGACTTTCCATCCCTACAGATGAAGGTTATAAAAGCATGTGCACTATTACAACAGCTTAAGTCCAAAGAAGCCTGAGTTTGCTGATTTCTGTCCTAAGAGATTATAAATGTAATGGAGGCAACCATAAAGCCAGCATGCTCATACTCTCGGGTTCTCTCTTACTGGCTCAGGACAAGTTTTGAGAAACTTGAGAAAGTACCAGGTAACTGAAATGAACTCTTATTACAAAGTTGGGGATTGATCCGTTTGCACTCCTGAAGTTTGTAGATTTTTCCCCCCTGAAGAAAACACAAGAGGCCTGGATCAACTAGTCATTATGCAGGATTAATTTGGCTCAAAAGGTTGAACTCGAGGTTGTACATATGCCTTTTTTCAACCTCAGCTGCAATGTTAATATGTAACTTGACCATCTCATCAAGGCTGTGGGAAGAGACACTAGTGCTAAAGAACTAGTACTGGCCAAACTTGCTCTAAAGCAGTAGCAACCGGTCAGCAATAACCTTTAAGACCAGTCTACAATGGGCAGACAAATCAGGCAAAACCCAACAGGCAGACGGCACTTCTGGGGTAAGGTTTATTGCGGTTACTGCTGTAAAAAACCTAACGCGTTTCGGGAGTATATCCCTTAGTCATAGGCCTATGGTTTTCAGTAACCCCAATAAACCTTACCCCAGAAGTGCCGTCTGCCTGTTGAGTTTTGCCGTATCCACAGTGGGGACACTGTCGAAAGAGCACCTGTATTTAAGGGAAGAACGTGCTGTAGCGGTCTTTTTTTTGTTTTATTTACAGACAAATCAGGGTTGCCCAGGGCAGCAGATCCCAACTGTTGTTGCTATAGGTTATTGTGCTGGTACAAATTTGTAAATGACTTCCAGTAACTCTGTATCCAAGAGCATTCTTGTGGCACAGTGCCTCCATGGGAAAGATTTAGCTCTGGAATAAATACAAACACATGTTTTTTATTTGTAAACAATTGTAACTATGTATCAAAGAATATTAGCAAAGTAATTTTCCATCATACTAGTACTTTCAAACCACTACAGTGGCACTTGTCACACAACCAGGAGTCCAAATATAAAATATTCACTGGCAGGCTGTAGCCCGATATTTCAGAGCTTGTTGCCTGTTTTCACCTAAGTCACTGCTAGACAGCCCCAGTATCCAGCATCTATATCAGGCCCTGTTCAGTGCCAAAGTATGGTTCTACTATGAATCCTGCTACTTCTTATACTTTTAGATACCGTGTTCTTCCACATTTCAGACCCACAGATACCTTTATATGGTATCATTATTCTTATTAATAGTGGCATTGTCTACTGCAGGGCTGTACAGTGTAAGGAGTACAAATACAAGACTTGTGAATTTACGTACAGAAACCATTTCACCAGAATCAGTGCACAGTTACTATTGCATATTGCTAGGAGGCAAAAGGGATAGGCCCTGTTCACAAGAGCTCACAAGCTTAAAGGAAGTTGAAGTGAGACAAATGGTGACCAGAGTTCAAAGAATTTTTATTTACCATATAGACACCTGAGGGTTACCCACCTAAAGCTGTCACCCTAGGTACACCCCTAAAGTGCCTATATATTAATTAGCACCCTGATTTCAAGGTCTGTTAAGCAGCATGCCATTCCCCTCTTCAGTGTTGGGGACACTATTGTTAATGTCACTGCAAATGCCATGCAAATTTTGTCTGGGGATCATACATTTAGCTGTAACCCCCTTGACCAACTTGAGTGTATCTTCATTTACATGTGTAGCACTAGTAAATTGAGTGTTAGGACCCATTTAGGTGTCTATACCACTGGAGATTTGCCTGCCAATATTATTAGGGGTGACTAATTTACCAGACCCCTACACACAGTACACAGATAGAGGTGCTATTATGAAGCATTCTCTGTTGACAACAATTGAAGACTACCACTGGTGTTGCTAGACCTAAACACATAAGGCATATACCCAGCGATATTAACATTTACCCCTTGAAAGAGAATTTTTTATTCTTTAAACTTCTTGAAGCCGGTGGTGTTTACGGTTATTTTGCTGCCAGTGTGCAACTGTAGCAATGCTCCCTGGGTTTATATGGAAATGCGGTCTAGTCCCATAATTGCAGCTCTGTGGCCTTGCTCTTCTGAGAAGCTGGAAACAATCCCTGTGCTTGTAGCTGTAGTAGTCCCTGTAAGGCCATCAGGAGGGCTCTGCTTCAGATCCAAGATAGTGCGTCAAAATAAAAGAACACTAGAGACCAAAGTTCAATGTCTGAATATAGGTTTGACTTACAACTGTACCTGGGTGCACTATAATTCAGGTTGACTGTTTTCTGGGTTTTGACCTTCCTGCTTTGATTTCTGATTATGCCTGACAACTGATATTTTGCCTGGATATGACCACAAACTTTCTTAACCCCTTAGATACCACGAATCAGTGCTTTTATGTAAATATGCATATTAAAGAAAAGTTTCCTGAACATATTAAGACATGCTATGATATTTTACGGTCTAGCTAGGGGAAAAATATTGTGTACCTTCCCTTGAAAATACAGTATGTTGCTCCAGCCCCATCTGGAACCTACTAGTGAGATCTCAGTGAGAGCTTTCTATAAATACATCACAGAGACATATCTCATTACTCACAGACACCACCAGAATTATTGAATAATGGATTAATATGACTTGAAAAACTGCTTGCTAATGACTGAATTTCCTATAGAGGTGTTGTAATTTAAGCATTGAAGCAAATTCAATTCAAGCATTAAAGTAAATCACAGTTTCGTGAAAATATATCAAGGATATGTTAAAGATGTAAAACCTTCTTAAATGTCAGGAAATAACTTTGCTAACAGATTGTCATGCCATTCCTAATGATCTCACATAATAGTCTGCTCAGTTAAACAGGTAAATGAACTTTCCATGATATAGGCCTTAAAGGACAAGGAAAGTTAAACTTAAGAAGTAGGATAGAAATGTTGTACATTATGTTTTGGGCTGCTGTGCCAGCCCTAGACAGCAAAATACATTTAGCAGTAAAGATCTGTGTCTCCAAAGATGCCCCAGTCGCTCCCCATCTTCTTTTCTGCTGATTCACTGCACATGCTCTGTGCTGCTGTCAGTTACTGAGCTTAGGGAGTGATTCAAAATATACAGTACACATGGAATATAAATGTCCCAGTATAAGGCTGATAGAATTAATATTGATAATTACTACATGGCAGCACAGAAACCAGTGCAATTAGCATCAGAATTTAATAATCAGCCCTGTAGCATCAGCTTATATTACAGGCCAACCTCATTTTCTGCTTGATAATTTGTGACGATATATAATAGTTCTCCTTCACGTTTATTAGGGCAAGCGAGGTTATTTCCCACATATTAAGGTTTGTTTTTAATTATTAGTGAATTCAGTTTAAAGCCATTGTAATGGCAGTTACACTTCAGTTCAGGAAACTCACAATGTAACAAAATTTTCTTTGTGATGAATTATTTCCTGGTACTCGTGTCTGTCCCTACTTGCTTTATATGTACCTGGAATGTAAAGGGGTGGTTCAACTTTCAGTTAACTAAGTAATACTAAGTTAACTGAAAGTTGAACCACCCCTTTATACTAAGTTAGTATATTACAGAATGGCTAATTTTGAGCAACTTTTCAATTGGCCTTCATTTTTTATTTTGTTATAGTTTTTGAATTATTATTTTCTAAATTTTTACAGCTTTCAAATGGGGGTCACTGACCCCATCTAAAAAGCAAATGCTCTGTAAGGCTACACATTTATTGTTATTGTTATATTTTATTACTCATCTTTTTTAATTTGGCCCTCTCCTATTCATATTTCAGTTTCTAATTCAAATCAATGCATGGTTGCTAGGGTAATTTTTAGCAACCAGATTGCTAAAAAATGCAAACTTAAGAGCTGCTGAATAAAAAGCTCAATTGCTCAAAAACCACAAATAATTAAAAATTGGTTTAGAATATCCTTCTAGAAAACCCCTATAACATATACAGTTAAATCTGAGCAAATGTCTCACAAGATGGTAAGAGCTGTGCTCTTTATCTAAAAGATTTAGGGGTTATTTACTAAAGCTTGGTGTTTTCTGTTCTGGAGTGTTTTGGGCAAGAACTAAAAATTTTTATGGAAAATGAAACTAGAATTCTTTGAGATTTTTTATACCCCAAGCTGCAAAAAATCAGAATCCGAAAATCCACCATCTCAAACCTGCAGAGGTCATGTAGAAGGAAATGGAATAAGCCCATTTTACAATTTGAAGATATCGTGGTCTGCACTGGGTTTTGTCCTATACGAAAGGGGAAAAAAATACGAAAAATTCTCGATTTTCAGGTGATTACCCTGGAAAAATCGACCGGTTTAGGGTGGAAAAATCAAAAAAATCAGTAGAATTTGTGTTTTCGCTCAATTTTTTCCTGACCCGACTTTTTTCAGTTGTTTTATTGATAAATAAGATAAACTTATGGATGGGAGTTTGGTCTAGCTTGGTTTAATAAAAATATGAGATAAATTCGAGTTTTATTAAATAATCTCCAAAATGTTGGTGGCTTTTACACTTCTACAGCATAAACACTAGAAGACTGAAATAAGGAGGAGCAGAACAAAGAAAACTTTTTGAAAAAGGAGAAGGAAAGCTACCAAAGCAGTTTATTGCCAATAGATTAGCCATAGTAGTGCAAGCTATAAGACTATATTTATTCTGCAGAATGATTTACCAGAAGTTCTCTGTTTGTTTAGGATAGAAGCTGCCATGTAAGATTGGTGTGACAACACTTCCTGCCTGAGTCTCTCCCTGCTCACTTATAGCTCTGGGCTCAGATTACAGCAGGGATGGGAGGAGGGAGGGGGAGAGAGGAGCAAACTGAGCATGCTCAAGCCCAAGCCCTGGAGGTTTATACTGAAAACAGGAAGTCATGAGTACACAATAGAAGGAAATACATGCAGTGTTTCTTTTGACAGAGGACTCAGAGCAGCTTTACTTTGAGGGGTTATCGGTGTATTTATATAGGCCTTTCTGATAAAGCTTACTTATTTTCACAAGAGATAAAGTATCCCTAGGAGTATGGTAACTCCCCTCCCCATATATTGACCCCCACAGCTCTCCACAACTGCAGAGCAAGCCTCTAGTACACAAGCATTATACCCTTCTTCTTTCAGCATGTACTTAGCTTTTGTTCCTTGCAGAGGTCTTGTAAAGACAAGAGGATAAGAAAATGTCTCCAGGAGAACTTTCCTCCTTTGTCGCTGGGTCAGTGTGACTCAAGAAACTTGCTCTAAAGGGTGGCATACCATATCCAATTCTGCATAGATATTAAATATTCTATTGTAGCTGGAGCAGACACTGGACATTATTCTCTATAAATATATGAACATATTGGCATTCAGCAAGTCCAATTTAGAAATGTGGGCCGTTTTTAGGGGACAAGATTTCCGGACCACAGTGTTAAAAACAGGAATGACCTTGGGAATAAGGAAGTTGGTAATTATAGACTATTGTACATCTGATCATGTACAGCAGCTCATACAAATAAAGTGGTTACCCTGCTATATGGGATAATAATTTGAATGACCCTAAAAGAGAAACAGGTTCTAATGGATAGAAGATTATAGCCCTGGAAACTGGTAAACAGCCAAAACAGGGCTGACAAGGTGTATGAGTTGCCATTGGTGCATTCCTGGGAGCTGATCACTCAGCGTACAGGTAAAGTCAGTGTGATGCAGGTTGTAGGTGTGTGCTGGGCTTGCTGGGGTGGGTGTGGTTTGTGATGTCACCAAAAGCTTTGTGTTGAACAATCAACTAACTCAATTACAGGAAGGATTGTCTTGTGATCTACCTTGTTACTGGAATAAACACCCACTGCTCTCTCTAGCTCTGCAGGCAAATATAATCATAACCATGTCTGGACCCTGTGCCCATTCCTGCCCATGGAACTAAGGTAAGTGTGTGATTTGTTCTCCCCTGTCCTGATTTACTTTGTTAGGTGGAGCTGATTCAGCAGGACACAATGTCACACTGCTTGTTCATACCAGTCTGGAGCTCGCGTTGAGCTGCAATACAAATACTGGGCTATTCGATTTAACTTTCAGGCTCTTGCTTGTGTGTCAAACCAGGTACCTGTGTCAGCGCAGTAATATAAAAAACAGGAATGTTTTTTTTTTACCATTTGTGCAATTCTCTGACACTCGGGGGACAAATTGAGGCAACAAATATCATTTTCAAAGCTGCACCTAAATGAATGTCACTTTATAAACATGATTGTTATTATATTCTATCATAAGGACAAACTTCATCTAAAGTGTTGTACATAAAGTTGGTCATTAAAAAAGTTGCCACGGGAGTTCACACTCTAAAAGCTCCGTAAGTTGGAAAGTTGTTTTTTGTCTAAATGGTTAAAACTCTAATAGGGTAATATAATAAAAAGCATAACATTTGCTCTGGGTCTGCTAGCCCATAGCTACCAACCAGCTGATTGCTTTCAGACGGGTTACCAGTAAATGCTTCCTGCTAATTGGTTTGGATAGGTTACTAGATTATGGGGCAAACATTACAACTTTTGTTGCATTACCCCATACACGTGCAAGCTGTAGTTTAACTCCCAAAGTTGTTGTTAAAGGGGTTGTTCACCTTGAAATTAACTTTGAGTATGATGTAGAGATTGATTATCTGAGACTATTTGCAATTGTTTTTTATTTTTTATTATTTTTGGTTTTTGAGTTATTTAGCGTTTTATTCAGCAGCTCTCCAGTTTGCAATGTCAGCAATCTGGTTGCTATGGTTCAAGTTACCCTAGCAACCATACACTGATTTGAATAAAAGACTGGACTGTAAATAGGAGAGGCCTGAATAGTCAGATGAGTAATAAAAAGTAGCAATATATTTGTAGCCTTAAAGACATTTGTTTTTAGATGAGGTCAGTGACCCCTATTTGAAAGCTGGTAAGAGTCAGAAGATGAAGGCAAATAATTCAAAAACGATGAAAAAGGACAAAATGAAGGCAATTGAAAAGTTGCTTAGAATAAGCCATTTTATAACATACTAAAAGTTAAAATAAAGGTGAACCACCCCTTTAAGCTCTGAGAATTCCTCTGCAGAAGGGTATCCCACTACATTTTTCAAGGATGTATGGAGGTTTAATCAAGATTAGTAAGAAATTATATATGTATATACATAAATTTGTAGTAAATACAGTAGGTTTGCATACATTCAAAGTACTTCCCAGGACACATATTTCTTCTTTAAGTAAGAGCTGTTTCATTTGCAAACCTTTTGTTAACTCCGGGCCCTTAGGTTTGTCCCCAAGCACATACTGATATAGATCTTGCATGGCTAATCAGCAGACAATTTAGATGCATGCGACATGGCAGTCAGTGCAGTCTGCAGCATGCAATTAATTGCTGATTAGCACTCACATTCATAGACGTGGCTTTATATTGCAGTAAGTTTACTTGCTCTGCCACTGCTGCTTGCACCAACCAAAGTTGCTGCCCACTTACATATGAGGAACAGCATATAGGCCCTTGCTTCCCCAGTAACATCTCTTTAAGGCATAACTGGCGAGTGCAGCCGCGGAACTTAGTGTACTGTCCAATCAGTTGTTTCTTGTTTATTCTATATATCTCCAGCTTGCAGCCCTCCAGATGTTTAAGGAACATTTTCCAGCATCCCACCGACAGCCAAAGGGTGTTGGGGCAGTGGGAGAGGAACGTCAACAACATCTGGAGGGTTTTTCTATTCCCCATCTGTGAGTTTATTCAGTAAGCACAAAATGTGATTATGGACAGGTCAGCATAGCAAGGGGAGCCCCTCACCCATTATCAAGTTCCAGGTTGCTGATATAATAAATACTTTTTATATTATTGGTGGTGAGCCCAGTACAGGAAGGAGAGCATTTGTGGAAAGCTTAATGAGCTGTTGCACTGCTGCAAAAGGCCAACCGGTTCTGCTCACGTTTATCTGAGGGAAACTCGCATGCAGTTCTCATGGAAAAGACTCTTAATAGCTTGCAATGTAAATAGAGTGTGTTTTGCTTTTAAAGGAGGAAGACATAATGCCTATATATACACCTGATGAAGTTCTACTGCAGAGAAAATATTTCAGAGGAAAACTATTGGAATGAAAACAATAAATTTTACTATTGGCCCTAACTTGGCTATTGTTAAACATTCCTATTTCATGTTGATGCTTTTCTAACTAGTGCTTGTCAGTTTTCTTTTTCTAGATATATCTAGGTTCTTGTAAAGTGACATATTATTATGAAAATACAGCAAAGTCTATCCCTCTTTGCCTTGGAAAACTTAATAAGGTGGCCATATACAGTCTGGCTAAAGCTTCCGATATTGTACCTTTAGACCAATTCAGCATCTTATCTGCCCATGTGTGGGGGCTTCCAACGGGTCTCCCCGATTTATATCAGGCCAAAAATCAGCCTGATATCGATCGGGCAGGTTTGATTTTTTTTTTCCAAGGACCACATCGGCTAGTTGATGCGGTCCTACGAAAAAAATTTTTTTCCCATGACAGTATCCCTTTAAGTTACAACAAAGGTCTGGTTTCACAAGATACAACAATGGTGTAACATTTCACATAAAACATCTTGAATTCTCCCTAATCAAGCCTTAGTGGCCTATTATTAAAAACAATCTGCCCTCCAGCTGCAGTTAAACTATAACTTCAAGCACCCTCTACTATCATGGATGGGTTCAACTGATTTGTAGCTCTGGCTTTGCTTTTCACAATCACAGTGATGCTCCCCATGACAAGTGAAACTACACTGAATGCAGGAATGCAAGTTTGGGCAATTTCCAGCATATTGCTAATAACATTATATCCTGACAGAAACCTGCATGTTAAGGCAAGTCTAAAACTTCAGCCAACAGATCGGATACTTGGCTTTAATGGAATGTTATCTGCCCTGGGGGATCTATGACATGCTAATTAGACTGTAGTACTTCACGCACTTAATTATTTTTTCACTTTGGTAACTGCAGAAATAACCCTGCAAAATGTCCGTGCTTCCTGGTGGGAAGTGGGTGTTACCAGAAGTAGAGTTTGCAGAGGTATTTTTGATTTTCAGATGTCATTCCTAGGCATGTATCACTTTTAATATCCCATTCCACAGAAGTATTTGAATTATAAGTATGACCCACTAGTGCTGTTGCAGTCACACAGCTTAAGGTGTCATTATTGGACAAATATACAACATTAATTAAAGGTGATTGCATCTCAACATGCCCCTTGCACTTATAATACACACTGTGGGTTTCATCACACCTCCTATTCCAAATCACACTCAACGCACCTATTAATGCAGCGGTACCCTCGAGCTTCTACTACCTTCTAAGATTGTGTTACTGTAGCTCCAGGGTAATCTACGTCAACTGACATAGCAAACTTGCACCTAAAGAACTAGGTGCAAGTGTAAAAAAATTGCTGATATCAAGACAACATTTTCTTTGCATTTTGTGTACAAATCTGCAGACTTGTTCCTAAATTGCACATTGCATTTTCAGTTATACCTGGCAAGAAATAAACTGCATTAACTTGGCTATTTTTAATGTAGCATTTTACATTTTTGTAACCACACATCATAGTGATACATAACTGCTGTAAATAATGGGTAAATTATCTTATTTTATTAATCTGCAATAATATGGTTCCACCTTCCCAAAGAATATGTTGTTTGTAAGTGTATGATAGTCATTTTGTGCATACTGCTACTAAAAAATGCCTTACCCTTTAAACAACACAGGGATTGTTTGTCCATATATTGCAATATATTTAAGCTGGCCAACTACGTCAAAGTCATCCCATATCTGGCCAGTATTACGCTTAATTTTCATCTGATTCATTAAGAATTCAATTGCTTAATTATACATTATATGTATAATTAAGCAATTGAATTCTTAATGAATCAGATGAAAATTAAGCGTAGGACTGGCCAGATATGGGATGACTTTGACGTAGTTGGCCAGCTTAAATATATTGCAATATATGGACAAACAATCCCTGTGTTGTTTAAAGGGTAAGGCATTTTTTAGTACAAAAAAATGCCTTACAAAATGTCTCTGTCTTAAATATATTGATAATGGGTTGAGTGCAGAGGACCTCTTGTAGTTGACTATTGTGAAATAAGAGACCCGGCTTGTCTCAGTGAATGACTTCAGCTTTTGTATTGAGGGCAGGTTGAGACTGGCATGAAGATGGATACATAGTCTTGTCTATCTGGTGCGATGGATATTTACTTTAGTGCAAGGAATTTTATAGAATAATAAATAGATTTGGCATTCAGTTAAACTGCCTGCAAAAGGCAACACTTAAGGGCAGATTTATCAAAATGTGAGCTTAGGTTGTAATAAATAAAAACTCACCCACGGTCTATTCATTCCTATGGGATTTTTGAAAGAGTATTTATTACATGGTGAGTTCTTACTTTCACCCATTGATAAATACGGTTCTAAAAATCCTACAGGAATGAATAGAATGTGGTGAGTTTTTATTTATTAAGCTCTAAGTCAACTTTTGATAAATATGCCCCTTACATTCTTGATGAATTGAGTGAACATTTGCACCTTAATTTTTTTTTAAATACTGTATATGCATTTGGACAAACAAAAACAAACTGTTACATTTAAGAATTCTAATCTAGAATGTTGTCTTAATATTCCAGTAATTGGTGGAATAGTAACTAAAATGTCGCTAACTATAACTAATGCTATATATTTGAGCTGTAAACGCTTTACACCCCAATTGCTAGCACAAGTCAGCTTCTTTAAAGGAAATGCATTCATACTTTGATATGTTTAAATCTCCTACCTTTATGGTGAAGTTTTACAATTATATACATGGTTTGTATTCTAGTCAGATATAAACAAAAACAAAATTAACAAAAATCCAAAATCTCCACTGGACCTTTTTGTCAAAATGTGTGATTTATGGCCATTAACCTTATCCTGTGCTCTCTATGAGTGACTTCTTATACTGTTTCTCACATATGGATAATATGTCTTTCTTTCTATACAATTAAACAGGTAATGATATATGAAGTAGCTGGGATATGGTGCTTTTTGACATTTTACTAATGCGGGGTACCATGCTGTAAGGCTACTTAAAACACTTCAACTATAAAAAATCCAACAGGATTATTTTGCATCAACGTGGATTCATCCTAATTTATAGAACAGTATGTACAGTGACCTGTCTTTCTATTAAGATATACAGTATTTATTTAGGCACTAATGTTTTCTGCTGTCTGTCTTAACTTTATGCAGGTTTGTGTGATCAAGATAGGGACTGACGTCTCCTTACTCTGGACCCTTCATCATGGAATCAAAAGATGCTATTGAAGAACTGGACAATGGCAATTCCCAACCACTGTGTACCGTATGCGGTCAACTGCATTCAGAAGAAGAAAACCATACTTATGAATACACTGATGAAGTGGATGACGATTTGATGTGCAATATCTGCTTGTATGCACTCATACAACCATTGGACACTCCGTGTGGCCATACCTACTGTACGCTCTGCCTCACTAACTTTCTAGTCCATGAAGACTTCTGCCCTGTGGATCGTAAGCATATCATGTTGCAGACTTGCAAGAAGTCCACCATACTTGTAAAAAACCTTTTAGATAAACTTCTGGTCATCTGCCCGTTAAAGGAATACTGTACAGATGTTGTCCAACGGTGTGACCTGGAGGAACACTTGCAGAACAGGTATGTTTCAGCATCCAGAGAAATCCCTCTTCACCAAGTCATTTATAACTATGTGTTTATTCTAGTTTTATCATGATATAATTGATTTGTTGTTGAATCAATTGTCTTTATTCTGAATTGGTGAGCATTTTTGAGTAGGGGGTCAGGCAGGGACTGCACACTGCAAATAAATAACAGCGTGAACCTATTGAAGAAGCTTTAGGACAGAGACACACGCTGCTATTTCAGGAGATTAGTCGCACAGCAACAAATCGCTTCTTCTTTGGGCGACTAATCTCCCCGAACTGCCTTCCCGTCGGCTAGAATATAAATCGCTGGCTGGATGAGACTCAGATCACTTCGGCTTTCTGAAGTCGCCCAAACCAAAGTTTTCTCGTGGGACCACTTCAGGCAACTTCGCGTTCCGAGTGCCATCCCGCCAGCGATTTACATTCTAGACAGTGGGAAGGCAGTTCGGGGAGATTAGTCGCCGAAGAAAAATCGATTTGTTGCTGAGCGACTAATCTCCCAAAATAGCAGCTTGTGTCTCTGCCCTAAAGTAGCGGAACAGTTGCTCCATTATAATACAGAACAATCAATATTACCAGTTGACCTGGCTGAATATTTTACCATGAAATTCTACTCAGAAATTGTTTAAAATGATGCTCGTACATCCTTGCAGGATAGCTTGTATTTATTTGTGTCATCTGCAGGAAATAAAATTACCACAGGATAAAGCCACAGATGTTGCAAACTTCCAAGTAAAAACTAAGAAAGAAATTACAACTTGTAAGGATTATCTGTAAAGGAAGAACTAAACCTTCCTAAACCGCAGCTCAAGCTGAAAAGATGGGGATTAGATAGCAGTTGGCAAAGTCTGTGCACTGGACAGCACCTGCTTAGAGCTATCAGTGCTTGGCTCTCTAAATAGATAAAGTATAATTTATATACATAGTCTGTGGTTTCTTGGATACAAAGATTATACTGACATTTAACATGGTGCTTTTTAATATGGACTGTGATTATTTTGATTGTATAAATTTTAAGGATTATTCGATAATGAATGTATTTTCATAAAGTTCATTTTCTAACTGGTAAACAAATTTTACAATTAAGTAGCCCATACAAACATGTATTTTGCAGCGATTTGTTGTTGCACTGGGTTACGGGTAGGCTGAAACCTTGCCAGCCGTTTTCCAGAAAGCTCCAAATTATGGAAAGGTCATCTTCCATAGACTCCATTTTATCCAAATAATCCAACTTTTTAAAAGTAATTTCCTTTTTCTCTATTATAATAATAATAATAATAATAATAAAACAGTAGCTTGTACCTGATCCAAACTAAGATATAGTTAATCCTTATTGGAGGCAAAACCAGCCTATTGGGTTTATTTAATGTTAACATGATTTTCTAGTAGATTTAAGGTATGAAGATCCAAATTCTGGAAATATCTGTTATGCAGAAAACTCTAGGTCACGAACATTCTGCATAACAGGCTCCACGCATGTATAGCCTTATAAACTGTGGTTTGTGATGTCAACTATTATAATAGGTGCTTAGTGATATCACTGAAACGTATGTATTGTAAACATATTCAGCAGCACTCTACAATAGAAGGGTGTGTACATCAAACATACAAACACTTAGCTTTCAGTAAAGCAAAGATACATAAACATCATTTAAATGAAATTTTGAATGTAGGTCTGCAGCAAAATAAAAATACATATCAATTTAACAGATAATCAGGCTCTATTGAGTTAGATCAAACAGGTGAAACCTTACTCTGCTTCCTACTTACTTTTATATTTAAACTCTATAAAACTAGTTGCCTCTTGGATAAGGTGATAGAGGATTACTGTTCATGGCCAAAAATTATCTAAACAATTTTAAGCCTTGCCCAGCTACGTCCAGGTAGCCCTGCAATCCACTATGCCCTGTCCACATTTGGGTAAGACCTCTCCCTTTTTGGGTCTGTAACTTTTTTCAAATATTAATAAGCAAATCTCTTTCACCAAACATACCAGCACTGTCCTGCTTACAGAATTGTTATCTGATGTAAGAGAACTCATCTTTGAATGCTGTTCTGATAACTATTGTCTATAGTCTGACCATGAAATACATGACTTCAGATTCTTAAACAGCTGCGTTTATTTGTACTGAGACAAAAAGCAACATGCCATATCAATTAGGAGGGGAGAGAAACCCTGAATCAGAAGAATCTTTCTGTATCATGAGTAGAACAAATTAACAACACAGTTTTGTCCTGGTCCACATATGTGAGTAGAAAGCGTTGGAGGGTACGGGTCATCAAAGGTAATATGATCACTGATATCCTAAAGTGACATTGCTGCAGGGCAGGGATTATTCACATGTAAAGCAGCATTGTTTTCTAATTGGGTTCTGGATCTTTTCTCTGTTTAATTGCATTCAAACTTAATCTGCACTACCAGGATATTATGATAACTTCAATGTGTTGATAGCAGAGAAATTAATATCCTGGTTATGGATTAAGCCACCCTGTAAGACTCCTTTGTCGTCCCTAGGACAAGTTGATGCTGTTTTTTAAGTGGAGATTATGTTGAAGATGACAGGACAACAGTTCTGGTACCATAATTGATTTTCATTGGCTGCTTGTGACCAGAGATCTGAGTAGTGTTTTGATATCCTACAACCCGGATTTTGCTGCCTAGCGGAAATCGCTAAGAAATTCTGATCATTTAGGTTCAAGAGAAACTAGTTGTCCAGCAATCACTAACATGGAAGGTATATTGAGCAGGGCCCCCTTTAACTACTGTATCAGACCGTTATTACAGTATATGAATTTGTATGTCTGATATTTACAACCTTCTATAGTACAGCGCTTCAGAATATGTTGGCATACATGTTACATGTTAATAATAGTCAGCTGCTCACATTTTGATTGAATTTAGTTTAATTTAATCATCCATCATTGACAGTACCCTAAGGATTATGTGACCGTGGCAAAAACCCGATATGATTTGAACTCTTGAATATTGTAATCTGTTGAAACAAAAGAAAATGGATGTTAATTGTTAACTTGTGTTAATATGAAGATAAAAGGCAGCATTTACTAATCACTCAAAACAGCCAAGGACAAAGTTTTTTGAAGGATCTGCAATGAGTAAAAATAGACTTATGTCTTAAATTGCTTCTCAGATGGATCCCAGATTTGAGTATACATGCTGAGGTATTAACTTAGGTTAAAATCAACTTGTAAAAAAAAATAGATATTCATATATATTGAATTCCTGAAGTCCAGAATTGGAACACCCAGTGCTGAGATCCATATTGTCTCCAGAAGCAATGTCAGTGAAAGAATTGTTTGTTGAGAACATGGCATTTTTATGGGTGATTACACTCAAACTTAATATCATCAATTACAATGCTCAGTGCCAGTTGGAGTGCTGTAAAGGTCACCAACACTGAACTCTGGTGGAAATGAATCCTATGGCGTGATAAATGATCATCTAATATTCTGGTGTAAATGTCTGGGTTTGGCAAATGTCAGGAGAAAACTACCTGTGCATAATGCAGATGTTTGGTGGAGAAACAAATTATGATCTGGTGCTGTTTTCCATGGTTTGGGCTAGTGCCCTTGGTTTCTTGAAAAAAAAACTTAAGGCTGCAAAATACAGTGACATTCTTGACAATTCTGTGCTGCCAACTTTGTGGCAACAGTTTGAGGAAGGCCCTTTCAAATTTCAGCAGAATTATGACCCCATGTATAGAGTGAACTCCATACAGAATGGGATGCTGAGATGGCAGGGTAAAAACTTGGTTGGCTGTACAGTGCCCTGATCTCAACCCAACTGAACATCTGTGGGATGATAAAAATGCTGATTCAAACAAGGCCTGGTCCCCAATATCAGTGCTGAACATGTGCTTGTGACTGAATGGAAGCAAATCTCATCAACCATCTCCAAAGTAGAGAAAAGAGACTGTTACAGCAACAAAGGGAGGACCAATTGATATTAATACCCTTGGTTTGGGAATGTAATGATGGCAATTTACTGCACTGTAGCCTTTAATATAATCTACACTAAATCACAAGGATAAACCTTTTTTTACTTATGATATTCTAGCAGATTTACCCCAACTGCATTTATAGCTGTGATTTTTCTTAAAGATCCAAAGTGCCCTACAGAAAAGAGTAAGCAATAAACTAATACATAAGATTAGTGTTTAATAGAGGGAACTCTGCCATGGCAACAGCTGGAATGGCCTGTACAGAATTCCAACTTTATAGGCATATTTGTATCTGTTAAAGGCACTTCACACTAATAAATGCAAGAAAAATGTTTTAGAAGTGCTGAGAAACACAAGCACGGTGGTACAGTAAGTAGTTAAATGTCATCGTTCAATTGATATTAAGGTGATGACATGAGGTCACTTTGACATCTTCATGAATATATTTGCACTTTGTGACTATTGTGTCTGATAAGCCTAATCTGATCAACCATTGTGAGTGCAATACTTTCTATTTCAATTTATTTTAATGTTTTAAATCTATGGGAATGTGCCCCTTTTGTTGCATTTGCTTTTAAATGATCTTAATGCTCGTTAACGTGGAGGCTGCATCCAACATTGTGCATTACTGTTTAGCCATTTAGCTAATAATTCAAAGTGTATTGTGAAGATACAAGTCTCTTCTATTTTGCTCTTATGTGGGTATTTATGGGACCTACAGCCAATATCTGCCTTTTTATATTTTAGCTGGTCCACTAGTGTTCTTGCCTTAAGTGTTCTTTCTATTTGTGTTCATGTAGCTAAGCTTCATTATTGTGAATACTAGTAGTTGCTTCACTTATACAATTATATTCGTTCTTATTTAGATCTCTGGCCCATTGTTACCTTTGTCTTATGAATACTGAGAGGACTGGTTTGTTTGGTGCCTTTGCCAATATTTGATAAGTTGTTGGTGGGTAAAAAAAGCTTCAGTGCTTTACCTGTGGAAGAACTAATTCTGATGATACACAGTTGTAGCTGCTTCTTGCAGCTGGCTACTAAAAAAGTTTTGTTTGCTGCACGTCTTAAGGGATAGCGTTAAGATATAAACACTCAACTTTACAAAGCACAAAGGATGTGTATTGTTGTTAATTTTAGGCATTTACATTCTCTAGATTATAAAATGGAACAATTCCACCTCCTGAACAGCCTTTCTGTTTGTTGTGATTATTCCCCTTCTTTGAAAGCCTTATGGAAAATGTCATAGGACGTAGGATATGATTACGGAAGTTTGTCTCCGGTTACTGAAATACGAATATACTTGGCTAACTTTACTGTGTATTTTTTTCTGTCTCTGTGAGGTTGCTGGTATATGGGGATTTTCTGAAATTTTGCTGTCCGTGTGTTATGTACGTCTGTTTATTTAGGTGTGGTCTGTAAGATTGCAGATTGATTGGCAGAATATCAGCGACGGTGACTAACTGCATCTGAACGGATTAGGAGCAGATCCAATAGAAAATGTCACCCATGTCAACATGACCACAACTTGTGGTTGTTCATATTTTATCTTTCTGTTTCTTGTTTTCTTATGTTATATGGCTTCAAATTATTGAATACTGCAATTGGAAACTGTCTGGAACCTGAGGGTGGCTATGGCATTCTAATACAAGATACATGAGAACCGGATTTTTTTAGCAGTGGGGTGGGACCTCATTGTTTACATAAAGAAGGGCTATCCAACCTTCAGCCCTCAGGGGCTCTTAAATAAAACTTCAATAGATGAACCAACAAAGTTTTGGCAACAGCGATATTTCCACATTAGTGCCAGCATCCTAGGCTTATTTTGGGAAATTTAGCACCAGTACAGTAACCTATTTTGACTGTATAAAGCTCTACCATGCATAACAGTCTGGACAGTGGGCCCATTTTCATTAGCCCAGAAGAAGGGTTATGCATGAGTGTGGCCTGGAGCTGGAAACAGATGTCTAGAATTCCTCAAATCCCCTTTCCAACAGAATGATCTTTATGGGTATGTGCGGTTTGTACTTTATATTGTATACTATATATTTTAGCATTTGAGGAGACCTACCCCCATATGTTATAAAAGGCATATGTTTGCCAAGGTGCAGTTACCCATATTGAGGCTTCTTCCCAAATATGACCTTATACTGTATATAAGTTATGGCTTATTTATGGGAGTGAAATCTGCAGGGAACAAACGATCACTGGCAGACAGGTCCCATCCTTTTTCATGTCTAAGAACACCAAAACATTATTGTTGTCTGCATCTAAACCAAATCACATGATGATCCATCAAATTAAATGCAAGGACACTGTTTATGTACGCAGAGAATTTGTCTTATTGCCATTACTGCGTACATAAAAACTGACTATATTGATGGGGTTTTCAGACATCTTGGGTTTCCTTTTGAGGGCCAACATTTGGTCAGGCCCTCTTTATAAAACCAGGCTATAAGTACATGGACATAACAGTCACTTTCTTGTAATTCTGTGAGTATCTGAACAGTGTCCAGAAGGTTATGACTAAACACATTTGTGACCCAAGAATTACATTGGCATTATTTGTGAATCTTGTTTTAATTATTATTGTCTACTGCAGGAAACTGTTTAGTGTCTTCAAGGAGATCATAAAGATTCACCCTAAATAGCACCCTATACTTAATGAGTGAGCAATTTCTTTACTACACTATATAATCCTTCAGAATAAATGGTTTACATTACTTCACTTGACACAGGACTATACATACCATTATTCAATTAAAAGGAAAATTTATTTTTAATTATATGTATACATTTTTTTTTTTTCACTGCATGCCTAACTTGTGCTGGGCAGCTTTGCAGTGCTTCCTTACACACTCCAAAAAAATACATACAGGTTATTGGTTCTTAAAAGTGACCTTAAGGTATATGTGTAAAACAATACTGTAAGCTCCTCTTAAGCAGGATATAATTCTGTTAACACCTTTGATTGTAATTTATTGAGTAGGGACAAAGGCAAATGATGAACAATTTTCACAAAGACCAGTGGAACATGTTGGCTCTATATACATAAAAAAAGGATAAAGGGATTTTATTAGGTCCATATTTACAATAATTTTGCAGAAACTTTAATTTAAAAAAATGCATTTTGTCACCTCGTGGTTGCGATGTCACTTACAATCTCTCACTTGTCATGACACCGGGTGCTTCAGTTTAATTTGTAAAATATTTTATGATTGAAATACAATTTTTAAATATCTAAATTTTAGTCCAGTTGTGAGTGTCATTGTTTTATTTTACCAATAATGTAAAAGGACAAAAACAAACTTACAAAAATGGCTCAGTGTATGGTGACGTGTAGCAAGCTGGCATGTTTGCACGAGGGCGGGAGGCAGGCAGAGGTGTTAGCTGAGGATTTATTTGTTGGGATATGTTACAAGGTACTGAACCGTGAAAGGGAATCCTTGCGGAACTGCTCACAGCTGTACTGTTCTATATTGAGCTTGAGCAGAATCATAAAACAGATATAGTTATTGTTTGTTTATGCTGGGCAGCAGGCTGGGGAAAAAAAAGAAATATAAATGAGATCCTATGAGAAGATGTTCAGATGTATGTACTGTAATTGTGTTTTACCTTCACTGATTCAGGTATATCGTGACACATTAGAGTGGGTGGAGCCTTATTTCTGAAATCACATGGATATGTGGAACGAGGGACTGGAAGGCTTTTGGCTTGCTGATGCTATCCATATTGTGCACTTATTTTAGATATACAATAGGTTCAGGGATGGGCAAATTACCACCATGCCTAGAAGGGGGGGGTAGGTAGCCTGTTCTTGCTTTAAATTATTAATGGAAATAGTTTGCCTCCATTTCTAATAAGCATCTGAGAGCATCATTGACTTATTTTTGTTTATGGTGATTTTTTTTGTTAATCATTCTTTTTCTTATGTTCTGTAATATTGTTGGTTGAATGAGAATATATGTGTTCCTCAGCATGAGAAAATCAGACCTCTGTATGACTGGTTTAAGCTCTTGCAATCCATCTGCTCAAGCCCAGTGATGTAAATGTACCAGCTGTTTGCGGAGAGCCACTCTGAGCAGTGCAGGAGGCTGGTCCCTTTACCTTCACTCAGCCTGTTTCTCAGCATAAGTCAGTGTCTCGCCATCCATCCTGCATTGTTCTTAAAGCCTCACATCTACCAATCTGAGATCCCAATCCTTTCACAGGTCAATGACTTTTGTACAATAGCTTTAGTTTGAGATTCCAGTCAGTTCCATGATGTGCTGCTGCTGATGTGAAAATGGCAAGATCCATCTGACAGAGGGGGAAAATAAAGAGACATTTGGCTGTGCTGAGAGCGAGGAGCATGGGGTTGTAAACAGCAGGCAAAGGAATTGATGAGGAGGAAGCCATACCAACAACTCCACTCAAAATGAAGGCTCTTCTGTTATTGGTCTTGCCTTGGTTAAGCCCTGCCAACTATATAGACAATATGGGCAATCTCCATTTCCTCTATTCTGAACTGTGAGTACTCACAGTGAAACCTCTGTGTGTGTGTGTGTGTGTGTGTGTCTGTGTGTGCTTGTTCCCATCTGTGTCCAACCTCCCCACCCCTCATGAGCTGTGCTTTGTGGGTCACAAATAAACATGCTTGGTGTGTAGCCCTTGTGTTCGCCTACAACAGCACTTGCCATTCTGAGTGCAGTAAAATAAGTGAAGCATCAGATAGTTATGGATTCTGATCAAGGAACCAACTTCCAGGCGTAGCCAACATGAAGAGGTTCATGGAAATGATGTGCATGTTGAGACAAGTGTGTTTTGTGTACTTCTGTGGGCTCAATGTAAAGGCAATGGTGGGAATAAACCATCTTTGGCATCTGGGTGTCCAAGTGTTGCAAGCATGTAGCATGTTGTATCAGTGAGAGGAAACTACTACATAAATAGGTTGGGTGCCATAAACATCATCACTAACATCCTAGTCCACCATCCCCACTGTTTATTATTATTATTATTATTTTTTTTTTTATGTCATGCATGACTTAAAGCAGCCTCATTTGTATGCCTGGAGCACATGAATCATTGAGTCTCTGTATCTCACACACAAATGATATCTGGGCCTTCACTCAAGCATAAACCATACTGGGGGGGGGGCATCTTCTCTTTAATGCTAGCTCTGTTTTTACTTCAGATTAAACCACAGCAGAGGAGGGGGAGGGGGTGTCAGTCTGTGCATTTATGTGCATGAAGTAGCTGCTGCTGCTGCTGCTAAGTGCAATGTCCCTAGTGAATGTGCATCAATAATAGAGGGCTCATAGCAAGCACGCTCTCAGCTGCTGACTGAATTATGCCTTGTGCTAATGGCTGGTGGGACTGAGTTACATTTATATTTATATAACACTATGGGCCAGCTGCTCAATGGGCCAGTATCTATCCGCTAGCTACATTAAAGTAGGGCTGTGAAAGGCTTCTGCCCTCCAGCTGTTGTGGAACTACAATTTCCTGGGCTAGCGGAATATGGGTATCCCTGTTCTGCAAACGAGTGCAGCAAAGTGATAAAGCAAAGCATTGTTTAGCAATAAATACTTTAGTAATTATTCATGGCATGACTAAAAAAACATTTTTTTGTTTGCCCCAATTACCTGTCTAATTACCCTTGGCCAATGTATTGTTTTTCCCTCAAGTGTCCCGGTGCTTTTATTGGAGGCGTAGGATTTAGCAACATTACTGTCCCAACAGAAAACAAACTGGTGTAACCACTTAATTGTTAGATTGGGTCACGTGCCTCTAAGCTACTGAATCACTCTGAATGGATTTGTCCTGGGCACGCTAGTATTTACACAGTAAACAGATTAATGGCTCCTTAAAGACTCTCCAGCTCCATTGTCGCTGTTCATTAAAAAAACAAACCTAAAAGACCCAAGGAATTAAGGATCATTAGTGTCTGCACTTACACGCTCCTCCAAGAAAATCCCAGGTCCTGCTTATTGTATCTGCTTTGAAAACCATGAAAATCTCAAGTTTTGGTTCCAAGCTGCTCTTGCAGAACTACAACTTCATTAGCTAAGCCTGCTGGGGAATTCTGGGAGTTGTAACGTCATCCTGCAACAGCTGGAGAGCGAACGGATGCCATTGCTCTGTTAGAAATGGGCTGGTTCTAAGTGAAATGTACACAGTCCACTTGATAAATATGTTTTAAAGGTTAATTGCTTGCCTTATCCTTATGCATGCTGTGTGTTACTGGTAAGAATGATTAACCATGAACTGTACAGATAATCAAGAGGCTAAAACCGATAGTATATTCCATTATCACTAATGATTTCTATTCAATACAGGTTTTCTGTGAATATCTGAAGATGTGAGCCTGAACTTGGTTGATTTGGGGGTGTATTCCCTTTGGTTTTCATTTGTTCTGGTTTATATTCCTGTTGGATCTCTATCCACTGTATAAATGTTTCAGTCTAGTGCGGACTATATTATTCTAATATGTGGCAGGAAATCTCAGAAAAAATAAATATTGCTTGTTTGCATTAGTTCACTCACACTTGGGGGCAGATTCACTAAGGGTCGAATTTCGAAGTAAAAAATACTTCGAAATTCGACCCTCGAATTGAAATACTTCGACTTCGAATATCGTTCGATCGATCGATTAAATCGTTCGTTCGATCGATCGAAGGATTTTAATCCAACGATCGAAGGAAAATCCTTCGATCAAAAAAAGTTTAGCAAGCCTATGGGGACCTTCCCCATAGGCTAACATTGACTTCGGTAGGTTTTATCTGCCGAAGTAGGGGGTCGAAGTTTTTTTTAAAGGGAAAGTACTTAGACTATCGAATGGTCGAATAGTCGAACGATTTTTCGTTCGAATCGTTCGAATCGAAGTCGAAGGTCGAAGTAGCCCATTCGATGGTCGAAGTACCCAAAAAATACTTCGAAATTCGAAGTATTTTTCATTCGAATCCTTCACTCGAGCTTAGTGAATCGGCCCCTTACAATACACTGCTCCTAGTTAACTATGACAGGTACACCCAAAATACATTGACTGCTTCCCCTGCTCTGGGACTGACACCCAGATGAAGGCTAGTTTGGGATACTTATGGAGCTATAGTTGGGTGACTACTCAATCATTATGTTTTTTAACTTAATGTGTATATATTAGGTTAACATTAATCTACATTTCTGCATATATTTGGCATATGGAATAAACTTGCTTTTGATAATGAAAAGCATCCTGAGAAGGGGATAACGTGTACCATTGGAAAAAAGTATATTAAATCTATCGGGGGAATGTAATAAAAGTCACTAACGGAAAAACTATTTGCAATGCGAAAAGTTATGCCTTTGCGTGAACAAATTTAATCTAGCTTTTGCAAACCCGGAAACTGTTTAGCGACCACTTCTGACAGTGGAAGACCGTTTGCGAATTTTATAGTTTGCGCCAATGCGCAGTCAATGAAATAAAACTTCTTAATGAAAAAGTCATTCTGTTTGCTCCAAAAGATTATGACACCTTCAAGCACTTCTTAAGAGTGCACAATTAAAATTCGCAATGCGCAGTTAAAATTCGCAATGCAATAACCGTTTAAGGAACAACATTGCATTGCAAGATGTGGATTTTTAGTCTTATTGGTGCAAATTGTTTTGCTCTTTGCAACTTTAATTATATTCCCCTGTAAATGTCACATGGTCTAGTTTAAGTTCTTCACTTCAGTGTCGACGAGCCATGTCAACCAGATTGCAGATATACTGTTTAGTTGTTTTTGTGGATAACTTCTCCAACCACCTTAGTTTGGCTTTTCATAACCACTTGATGATAATCTACTGTTTATGAAGTTTTTTGCTGCTTTTAAGAAATAAGGAAGGGCAGAGCTATTAAAGATAGGGGAACTTAACGACCGATACCTAAATCTTTTAATCAATGGGCATGCTCAAATATATTCAGCACCTGGTGTTGTGTATTGCTGTTTGGGGTATGGCTCTATTTTGCTAGTATTATTTCTATTTTGTTAGTAATATTTCTATACAACTGTAATCTTGTTGTAAGCTAAAAGCATTGGAGAGCTAAATTGGGGAAACAATCTCTTCCAGAATAACCACAGAGTATAGTCATTTCTTGCATTGGACAAATAGATGCACTGCCCAATTAGAGTCAACTTTTTGAGCTATATCAGCTATTTTAACTAAAGCACAGTAATATGTTTATTTCTAAAATACTCAAAACTAGTATCACAGTAAGCACAGTTGGTAGGGGGAGAGAGTATGGACTCCTGGAATGACCAGTAGGGATGTAGCGAACGTCGGGAAAAAAGTTCGCGAACATATTCGCGAACTTGCGCAAAAATGCGAGCGGTTCGCGAACGGTTCGCGAACCCCATAGACTTCAATGGGAAGGCGAACTTTAACATCTAGAAAAGACATTTCTGGCCAGAAAAATGATTTTAAAGTTGTTTAAAGGGTGCAACGACCTGGACAGTGGCATGCCAGAGGGGGATCAAGGGCAAAAATGTATCTGAAAAATCTGCCTGTGTGTGCTTGGAAGAGATAGTGTAGGGGGAGAGCTGTTAGTGATTTCAGGGACAGATGATAGTAAGCTTGCTGGCTAGTAATCTGCTTGATACTGCTCTGTATTGGAGGGACAGAAGTCTGCAGGGATTTGAGGGACATTTTAGCTTAGGTAGCTTTGCTGGCTAGTAATCTACTGTTCTCTTTAAACAACTGCCATACGTTGACCTTGTAGGCATTGTTTGCCCAGTTTTTTTGGACGCAGCCACTGAAGCACAGTTGCCAGAAAAAATATGCCATATAAATGCTGAAAATAGTCATTTTTCGCCATACGTTGACCTTGTAGACATTGTTTGCCCAGTTTTTTTGGACGCAGCCACTGAAGCACAGTTGCCAGAAAAATTATGCCATATAAATGCTGAAAATATAAATTTTTTTGGTTGCAGCCACTGAAGCACAGAGGCCAGAAAAATTATGCCATATAAATGCAGAAAATATGCATTTTTTTGGTCGCAGCCACTGAAGCACAGTTGACAGAAAAATTATGCCATATAAATGCTGAAAATATAAATTTTTTTGGTTGCAGCCACTGAAGCACAGAGGCCAGAAAAATTATGCCATATAAATGCAGAAAATATGCATTTTTTTTTGGTCGCAGCCACTGAAGCACAGTTGCCAGAAAAAATATGCCATATAAATGCTGAAAATAGTCATTTTTTGCCATATACGTTGAGTCAACGTATGGCAAAAAATGACTATTTTCAGCATTTATATGGCATATTTTTTCTGGCCTCTGTGCTTCAGTGGCTGTGGCCAAAAAAACTGGGCAAACAATGCCTACAAGGTCAACGTCGTTGACCTTGTAGGCATTGTTTGCCCAGTTTTTTTGGCCGCAGCCCACTGAAGCACAGAGGCCAGAAAAAATATGCCATATAAATGCTGAAAATAGTCATTTTTTTGGTCGCAGCCACTGAAGCACAGTTGCCAGAAAAATTATGCCATATAAATGCTGAAAATATAAATTTTTTTGGTTGCAGCCACTGAAGCACAGAGGCCAGAAAAATTATGCCATATAAATGCAGAAAATATGCATTTTTTTGGTTGCAGCCACTGAAGCACAGAGGCCAGAAAAATTATGCCATATAAATGCAGAAAATATGCATTTTTTTGGATGCAGCCACTGAAGCACAGTTGCCAGAAAAAATATGCCATATAAATGCTGAAAATAGTCATTTTTTGCCATACGTTGACCTTGTAGACATTGTTTGCCCAGTTTTTTTGGTTGCAGCCACTGAAGCACAGAGGCCAGAAAAAATTAAACCAGTAGGGTTTGCACCCTAGTTTGTAACGGTGGCGGAGGGAGGAGGAGGACGCTAAAGGACAGCTGTGTGTGGAGTCATGAGGCTTGAAGAGAAGGACAGCTGCATAGAAGTCAGAACAAGTCTTCCGGCGTGCAGTAACCCTCCGAGATCCACCCCTCATTCATTTTAATAAAGGTCAGGTAATCGACACTTTTGTGACCTAGGCGAGTTCTCTTCTCAGTTACAATCCCTCCTGCTGCACTGAAGGTCCTTTCTGAGAGCACACTTGAGGCTGGGCAAGACAAGAGGTTCATGGCAAATTGTGACAGCTCTGGCCACAGATCAAGCCTGCGCACCCAGTAGTCCAGGGGTTCATCGCTCCTCAGAGTGTCGATATCTGCAGTTAATGCCAGGTAGTCCGCTACCTGCCGGTCGAGGCGTTCTTTGAGGGTGGATCCAGAAGGGTTGTGGCGCTGCCTTGGACAGAAAAACATTTGCATGTCTGACGTTACAGACTGGCCAAAGGGCTTTGTCCTTGCAGGTGTGCTCGTGGCAGGATTACTGGCACCTCTGCCCCTGGAATGTTGATGAGTTCCTGAAGTGACATCACCCTTAAAAGCATTGTACAACATGTTTTGCAGGCTGGTTTGTAAATGCCGCATCTTTTCGGACTTGTGGTATGTTGGTAACATTTCTGACACTTTATGCTTGTACCGAGGGTCTAGTAGCGTTGCGACCCAGTACAGGTCCTTCTCCTTAAGCCTCTTGATACGGGGGTCCTTCAACAGGCATGACAGCATGAAAGACCCCATTCTCACAAGGTTGGATGCAGAGCTATCCATCTCCGCTTCCTCATTATCAAGGACTGCATCATCCACGGTCTCCTCCCCCCAGCCACGTACAAGACCAGGGGTCCCCAAAAGGTCACCACTAGCCCCCTGGGAAGCCTGCTCCTGTTGGTCCTCCTCCTCCTCCTCCACAAAGCCACCTTCCTCCTCTGACTCCACTTCTGGCACCTCTCCCTGCGTTGCAGCAGGTGCCTGGGTTCGTTCTGGTGATTCCGACCAGAAATCGTGCGCTTCCAGCTCCTCGTCACGCTGGTCTACAGCCTCATCTGTCACTCGTCGCACGGCACGCTCCAGGAATAAAGCGAAGGGTATTAGGTCGCTGATGGTGCCTTCGGTGCGACTGACCATATTTGTCACCTCTTCAAAAGGTCGCATGAGCCTGCAGGCATCGCGCATAAGCACCCAGTAACGGGGGAAAAAAATCCCCAGCTGTGCAGATCCAGTCCTACCACCCAGTTCAAAAAGGTACTCGTTGACGGCCCTTTGTTGTTGCAGCAGACGTTCCAACATAAGGAGCGTTGAATTCCAGCGAGTCTGGCTGTCAGAAATCAAACGCCTGACTGGCATGTTGTAGCGCTGCTGAATGTCAGCAAGGCGTGCCATGGCTGTGTAGGAACGTCTGAAATGGGCCGACACCTTTCTGGACTGGGTGAGAACGTCCTGGAATCCTGGGTACTTGGAGACAAAACGTTGGACTATTAAATTTAACACATGTGCCATGCAGGGCACATGTGTTAAATTGCCTAGTCTCAACGCTGCCAACAGATTGCTTCCATTGTCACACACCACTTTTCCGATCTGCAGTTGGTGTGGGGTCAGCCACCGATCGGCCTGTGACTGCAGAGATGACAGGAGTACAGATCCGGTATGGTTTTTGCTTTCCAGGCACGTCATCCCAAGACAGCGTGACAACGGCGTACCTGGCACGTCGAATAGCCTAGGGGGAGCTGGGGGTGCACAGGTGTGGAGGAGGAGAAGGAGGACCCAGCAGCAGAGTAAGAAGAAGAAGAAGACGAGGTAGAGAGCGATGGAGGAGTAGAGGTGGTGGCAGAACCGCGTGCAATCCGTGGCGGTGACACCAACTCCACTGTTGTTGTTGAGCTACCCATTCCCTGCTTCCCAGCCATTACCAAGTTCACCCAGTGGGCAGTGTAGGTGACATACCTGCCCTGACCATGCTTGGAGGACCATGCGTCAGTAGTCATATGGACCTTTGGCCCAACACTAAGTGACAGAGATGCGGTAACTTGGCTCTGCACATGTTGGTACAGGTGTGGTATTCCCTTTTTAGAAAAAAAATTGCGGCTGGGTACCTTCCACTGCGGTGTCCCAATTGCTACAAATTTGCGGAAGGCCTCAGAGTCCACCAGCTGGTATGGTAAAAGCTGGCGGGCTAAGAGTGCAGACAAGCCAGCTGTCAGACGCCGGGCAAGGGGGTGACAGTCAGACATTGGCTTCTTACGCTCAAACATGGCCTTCACAGAAACTTGGCTGGTGGCAGATGACTGGGAATGGGAACAGGTGGTCAAGGTGGAAGGCGGAGTGGAGGGTGGTTCAGACGGGTCAAGGAGAGCAGAGGTAGAGCAGTAAGATGCTGGACCAGAAGGAGTGTGGCTTTTAGTTTGCCTGTTGCCTTTGAGGTGTTGCTCCCAAAGTGCTTTGTGCTTGCCGCTCATGTGCCTTCGCATAGAAGTTGTACCTATGTGGCTGTTGGGCTTACCAAGGCTCAGTTTCTGACTGCACTCATTGCAAATTACAATGCTTTTGTCAGAGGCACACACATTAAAAAAATCCCACACTGCTGACTTTTTGGAAGTGTGCGATCTGGCGGTAACAGTAGAAGTTGGCGGAGTTGGCGGTATTGGCGGCAATGGCGGGTGCGTTGGCCGGCTGAACACAGGTGCCGATACATGTTGTTGCCCTACTGATCCCTGCGGGCTGTCCTCCCTGCTTCTTCTAAGTCTTATTCTCCTACTGCCTCTCTGACTCTCCGTCTCTCCATCTGAACTACCCTCCTCTTGCTCTCTTCTACTAGGCACCCACAAAACATCAATCTCCTCATCATCATTCTCCTCAGATGCATCAATTTCTTCTGACACATCACAGAAGGAAGCAGCAGCGGGGACCTCCTCCTCATCACTCATTATGTCCATCTCTATCGTGTTCTCTGCCAGAATTAAATCTGGTGTAAGGTCCTCATCTCCTTCATCTTCTTCTGGCAATAATGGTTGCGCATTACTCAGTTCAAGAAACTCATGGGAAAATAACTCCTCTGACCCCAGTGAAGAAGGGGCACCGGTGGTGGAGGAAGTGTTACGTGGGGTGGCCATAGCAGTGGAGGATGAGGAGGATGTTGTGGTAAAGTTAGAAACGGTAGAGGATGGGGTGTGCTGTGTAAGCCAGTCAACTACCTCTTCAGCATTTTGGGAGTTCAGGGTCATTGGCTTTTTAAAACTGGGCAATTTGCTAGGGCCACAGGATTGCATAGCAGCACGGCCCCTAGCACGGCCTCTGCGTGGCGGCCTGCCTTTGCCTGGCATTATTTTTAAAAAAACAACAACAACAACAAAAACTCAGTTGGTTTTTCTGGAAACGATAATACACACAGCTAGATGGCGGGTTGAAGAAAACACTGTGCAAATAATGCCTACAAGGTCAACGTATACACTACTACAGCGGTGGATACGGATTACGTAAAATATATGAATGCTGCTTGAAAAAAAGTAACTCAAGTGGTTTTTCTAGAGACGATAATATTATCAATATTTAGACAAAATGTGAACAAGCTCACACAGCTCGATGGCGGGTTGAAGAAAACAGTGTGCAAATAATGCCTACAAGGTCAACGTATACACTACTACAGCGGTGGATACGGATTACGTAAAATATATTATGGCTGCTTGAAAAAAGTCACTCCGGTGTTTTTTCTGGAGACGGTAATATTATGGATATTTAGACAGAATGTGAACAAGGTCACACAGCTCGATGGCGGGTTGAAGAAAACAGTGTGCAAATAATGCCTACAAGGTCAACGTATACACTACTACAGCGGTGGATACGGATTACGTAAAATATATTATGGCTGCTTGAAAAAAGTCACTCCGGTGTTTTTTCTGGAGACGGTAATATTATGGATATTTAGACAGAATGTGAACAAGGTCACACAGCTCGATGGCGGGTTGAAGAAAACAGTGTGCAAATAATGCCTACAAGGTCAACGTATACACTACTACAGCGGTGGATACGGATTACGTAAAATATATTATGGCTGCTTGAAAAAAGTCACTCCGGTGTTTTTTCTGGAGACGGTAATATTATGGATATTTAGACAGAATGTGAACAAGGTCACACAGCTCGATGGCGGGTTGAAGAAAACAGTGTGCAAATAATGCCTACAAGGTCAACGTATACACTACTACAGCGGTGGATACGGATTACGTAAAATATATTATGGCTGCTTGAAAAAAGTGACTCCGGTGTTTTTTCTGGAGACGGTAATATTATGGATATTTAGACAGAATGTGAACAAGGTCACACAGCTCGATGGCGGGTTGAAGAAAACAGTGTGCAAATAATGCCTACAAGGTCAACGTATACACTACTACAGCGGTGGATACGGATTACGTAAAATATATTATGGCTGCTTGAAAAAAGTCACTCCGGTGTTTTTTCTGGAGACGGTAATATTATGGATATTTAGACAGAATGTGAACAAGGTCACACAGCTCGATGGCGGGTTGAAGAAAACAGTGTGCAAATAATGCCTACAAGGTCAACGTATACACTACTACAGCGGTGGATACGGATTACGTAAAATTATATTATGGCTGCTTGAAAAAAGTCACTCCGGTGTTTTTTCTGGAGACGGTAAATATTATGGATATTTAGACAGAATGTGAACAAGGTCACACAGCTCGATGGCGGGTTGAAGAAACAGTGTGCAAATAATGCCTACAAGGTCAACGTATACACTACTACAGCGGTGGATACGGATTACGTAAAATATATTATGGCTGCTTGAAAAAAGTGACTCCGGTGTTTTTTCTGGAGACGGTAATATTATGGATATTTAGACAGAATGTGAACAAGGTCACACAGCTCGATGGCGGGTTGAAGAAAACAGTGTGCAAATAATGCCTACAAGGTCAACGTATACACTACTACAGCGGTGGATACGGATTACGTAAAATATATTATGGCTGCTTGAAAAAAGTGACTCCGGTGTTTTTTCTGGAGACGGTAATATTATGGATATTTAGACAGAATGTGAACAAGGTCACACAGCTAGATGGCGGGTTGAAGAAAACAGTGTGCAAATAATGCCTACAGGGCAAATAATGCCTAAAAGGTCAACTTATACACTACTACAGCGGTAGTAAAATAAAAAAAAGTAAAATAAAAAAAAATGAATATTAAAAAAAAAAAATTAAAGTTGGTGCTGCTGAACTACTAGGAGCAGCAGATTAGCACACCAGTCCCACTCCCCAACACTGCTAGACTAATAGCACTGGGCTCTTATAGTAGTAGTAGTAGTAGTAGTAGTAGTAAAACAACAAAAAAATAAATAAAAGCAGTCCTTACAAGGACTACTGTTATTGCAGCAGTCAGCAGATGAGATCAGAAGCAGGACAGCTGCCCACTGCAGCTACATACAGAGCACTGCAGTAGAAGGTAGATTACTAGCCAGCAAAGCTACCTAAGCTTAAATGTCCCTCAAACCCCTGCAGACTTCTGTCCCTCCAATAACAGAGCAGTATCAAAACGATTACTAGCCAGCAAACTTTCAACTGTCCCTGAAATCACTAACAGGCAGCAGCTCTCTCCCTACACTATCTCTTCAGCACACACAGGCAGAGTGAAAAAACGCTGCAGGGCTTCGGTTTTTATAGGGAAGGGGAGTGGTCCAGGGGAGAGCTTCCTGATTGGCTGCCATGTACCTGCTGGTCTGGGGTGAGAGGGCAAAAAAAAGCGCCAACAATGGCGAACCCAAAATGGCGAACGTCGCGCGACGTTCGCGAACTTCCGGCGAGCGCGAACACCCGATGTTCGCGCGAACAAGTTCGCCGGCGAACAGTTCGCGACATCTCTAATGACCAGCTGTTTTAAACAAACAGGATTTCTACTCCTCCCTGCAATAGCCCCTGTCTAGCTATGTAGGTCAGAGGGGCGCTCTCTTTCTCCATTCCATCAACCTTTCAGTCAAAATATTTGTGTAAATAGTTTGCACTCTGTTTATCATTTTGCATGTATGATTAAAGAGACAATAACCCCCTATATCTTACATAAACTTCTCTAGTTGGACTTTTGTAGAAAAGGTGCATTAACAATATCTGTACATTATTTTACATAGACATACCAGATTTTACAGATTGACAGCAACTCATATTACTCATAAGAACCATTCACCAACCCCGGCTCTCCCTCACCTTGGTCCATTGTGAATTGATGGATTCTGGGACTTGAAGTTCTTCTGTTTTCCATAGTGGGTGGTGCACAGATTATGTGGAAAGCAGAGGGGTTGCGAATCCCAGGATCCATCACTTCACGATGGAACAGGATTAGGAAGGGGTTGTATCACTCTATGAGCTGAAGAGGGGAGGTTCTAGTCCCTGCAGCACAGTCTATAAAGCTTGGCCATACATATGGAGATCTGCTTTTTGGCGACCTTGAGGTGGGCGATATTGGACTGATCTGATCATGGGCCCGATGATCGCTTCCTAATGAGGATAAAACAGGTGGTCAGAATGAGGACCACATCAATGAACCAATACAGTCCTCGTTACAACAGGATTCTTAAGCCTGGCCAATCGACATCTGGCTGACTTTCGGCCAGCTATCAGTCAGGGAAGCCTGTTGAAGGGCCTCATACACTGGTAGACACAAAACTTTAAATCTTTGTGTAGTGCAGATTCCTCCAATGTCCACTTCCCATTGGTATATACACCACAGCCAGAATGGAACAGTACCACTTATCTTATAAAGAATAAAAATGCCTTTATTGCAAACTTTTTAGGGCATTACAGCAAAGTTTCAGACCATGTTTGACCCTTTTATCAGGCTCATATCAAGCTTAATAAAGGGCCAAACGTGGCCTGAAATATTGCTGCCTTTAAAAGTTTGCAATAAAGGCATTTTTATTCTTTATAAGATAAATGGCGCTGTTCCATTCTGGCTGTGGCCTCATACACTGGCCAATAGGCTTCCAACTTAATCTGCCAGTCTATGGGGCCTTTATGGTTTCCTTTGAATCTGATGTGATGGATCAAGTTTGTCTATGTTTTATTTTTTGGGAGTGTTTATGCACTTTTTGTTACACAAGTCCAATTGAATGAGCGCATGTAAACAAATAAAGGGTATATTTTCTCTTTAAAAACAATGTCAAATGTTATGAAAAGTAGACAAGTGCAGAAAAAACATGATTAACTTAAATTCTGGGAAAGATGTAGTAATTTGTTTAACTGAGGCGTATTTCATATTTACATATTGTATGTGACTGGGGCTCCTCAGATTTTCTGGAAAAGTAGCAACGCTGACATGTTTTCTGGCTGAATTTCTTGCTACAGTATTTGTATGACAAAGCCTTTTATCACAGTGGTCACAAATGTAAGGTGATATTTTCCCTTTAACATACATAGAAATGAACTTTTTTGTGTCAGGCTTAAAATAACATTTATGCAATTTACTTTGCAATAGTATTTTATAAGGCCAGTAAAACTGAGAACAAACTTATCTAATAAATTACATTTACATAGTATATAATTTTGAAAAATCTGCATTATTTCTACAAAGTATGATATTTTCTTTTTTTAAAATAGTTTGTCATGAATATGTACTGTATTTCCTAATGCTCCTAAAAAGTGTTGTTTAAATTAAAGATGGCTGAACACAGCAGAACTGATGGCAAAAAAATGGATTTACTGGATAGAATACACTGGTATGTCAATTCAAGTAAATTATCATTTTGTGATATTATTGGTTGTTATAATAATGTCCAGCAGTGTTTCCTAAAGGGGTCCATGAGCATTTTTTTTTATCTGCTGAACAGAAAGGATTAGTATTGGATATCTTGTTCTTATTGGGAAATAGCAGGTTTACATCAATATGGTTGTGAATGTAAACGACAAATTTTTATTTCCTTGCTCTCACCTCCTGTAATAGACTGCTATCCGAAAATTGTTGTACCTTGTTTAGCAGTGCATAATGACTCAGGTGCATAATATTCTAAATATGTCAAATATATATGTCACGTATAATCTATTTGTGGCTCTAGTGACACAGAACTTATCTTCCCGTGTGCTTATGCTTCAGAGCTGTCACCCAGACTTCTAGGGTGCCTTGTGGTTCCCAGCTGAGTAAGTGCAGACAATGGCAAGAGTAGAGACTTAACATGCCATACATATTTCTGACCTCCTGCTGAAATAAGATTACATAGCACATGCCTCCGGATGTTGTTGACTATAAACCATACAATGATGAAACTAGAGCTTTTTCCAAGTAGTAGAAAACAATCTTTCCTGACTGTGTGTTTATATTCAGATGAACTTCCCTGACATCCATGTGCAGAGAAATTATTAGGATCGGTGAGCCCCTGTCAGTTTCATTTTCAATCTGAGTTGTGGTGCTTGGGGAGCTTTATGGCTGCAGCCAGCTAGTGTCTCCTATTCACTCTTGTGTGTGTTATCTGCCTCAGAACTCAGGGATCTCAAATTCTCTGTGTTAACGGTAAAGGCTCCAGGCGCTAGAAATAAAACAAACAGCATCAAGGGAAAAACAGGGCAAACATAACCAAACCTGGAGCAGAAGCTTCCATGTGTTTTTCTGCTTTCTATATTTTGTCTTGCATTTGAACCCCCACATACACACTTTTTGCATACTGCATTTGTAGGTCTTGCGTGTGACATATAAATTAAGCTCAAATGCAATACTCATTCATTAGCTAACAAAGCTCGTTATAATATAATATATATTCATTAGGGATGCAACGAATCCACTATTTTGGATTCGGCTGAACCCCCGAATCCTTCGTGAAAGATTCGGCCGAATATCGAACCAAATCCGAATTTGTATATGTAAATTAGGGGTGGGAATGGGAAAACATTTTTTACTTTCTTGTTTTGTGACAAAAAGTCATGCGATTTCCCTCCCTGTCCCTAAATTGCATATGCAAATTAGGATTCGGATTTGGTTCAGCTAGGCAGAAGGATTCGGCTGAATTCGAATCCTGCTGAAAAAGGCTGAATCCCGAACCGAATCCTGGATTCGGTGCATCCCTAATATTCATACTTTTTTGCAAGAAAGTAAAATAAGCATTTAAGCATCATCAGGGGCGTAACTACAGAGGAAGCAGACCATGCGCCTGCAGGGGGGCCCAGGAGGTATAAGGGGCCCCATGAGGCACTAATTAATAAACCATTACAATATATAGGTAAAACAGGGCAACCTCTCAATATGTTGTGGGCCCTAAAATTAATTTGCTGTGGGGCCCAGTAACATCTAGTTACGCCACTGAGCATCATGTAAGAGATATAACATTTCACTATCCCCTACTACTTACTGTTGACGTATTAAAGTGCCTTACAGAGGATGTATGTTCATTGACATAAGCAATGAGCGAATCTGTTCACAAATTCACAAAACTGCAAAAAAATAGTGAAAACGTTGCAAAATGCATTGAAGTCAATGGGCGTCAAAAAATAATTTTCGTACGGAATTTTTTTACATGCGCAACACTTTTTCTCGCTCCAAATGCATTAAAGGAGAAGGAAAGCTACAGAGGCATTTTATTGCCAATAGATTAGCTGCAATAGTGCAAGCTAGAATACTATATTTATTCTGTAGAATATTTTACCATACCTGAGTAAAAAGCTCTAGAAACTCTGTTTGTTTAAAATAGGAGCTGCAGTATTAATGTGGTGTGACATCACTTCCTGCCTGAGTCTCTCCCTGCTCTGGGCTCAGATTACAGTAGAGAAGGGAGGGGTGGGGGAAGAGGAGCAAACTGAGCATGCTCTTGCCCAGGGTAATGAGGTTTAAGCTGAAAACAGGAAGTCTGATACAGAAGCCCATGTGTACACAATAGAAGGAAAGAAATGCTGTGTTTCTTTTGACAGGGGACTCAGAGCAACATTACTTTGGGGGTTTACTGGTATATTTAGATGGACCTTTCTGATAAGGCTTACTTGGTTTTAACCTTTCCTTCTCCTTTAAAGTCAATGGGAGTTTTTTGTTATGACAACTTTTTTTTGTCTCTGCGACTTTTTTGTCCAAATGCATTGAAGTCAATGGATGTTTTAACTTATGGAGAAATTTTTCCTGGGAATTGTAAATCTATGGCTGGTGAAAAAATTTGCTCATCATTAATTATTTGTCATCAATTCCTGTCCGCTAACATTCTAATTTCCTATCACTAACACAAAAACAAAGCTTGTTTAGCCTAGCAGGAAAGTTTTGGAAGGTGGGGGAAAACTGGAGAACCCAGAGAACACTCCATATTAACACAAGGAGAACATACAACCTCCAAACACACAATGCCCCATGTCAAGACCAAACCTTGGCACCCATGCTGCACTTTCACAGTTGCGACCAATCGGGTGCTCTGTATAGCAAAGAAAATTTTGAACATACAGTAGATATTATTGTTGTTGCCATCCAACCCTTTACATTTCACCAAATGTAAAATCTCCTGTACCTGCATTAAAAAGACCATAGTGCTGCCACAGTTGGATCTTTCATATGCTGGCAATGAATGACATACATCAAAGAGCCAACAGCAAGACAGTTAAAGTCTTCTAGATCGACAGAAAGGGTTAGTGTGTAAATAATGCTTATATATATATATATATATATATATATATATATATATATATATATATATATATATATGTGTGTGTGTGTGAAGATATGTATTTACCTGTATATATTAAGCATATGCACACTTTGGAGCAGATTTATCAAGGGTCAAATTTTGAATACAAAAAACTTTGAAATTCGAATAAAAAAAAAAGCAACCGAAATTTATTAAAAAAATTGAAGTTCTTTTTTTTTTTGGGTGAATAGGCCATTTTAGTTTGAATTCCAAACGTACAAATTGAAGTAACATAGTATTCGATTGAATCAAAGTCCACCAATTGACTCCAAATAGGTTCTAGGAGGTCCCCCATAGGCTAAAACAATGGTTGAAGTCGAATTTTTAAAGAGACCGTAGACGATACATTTTCGATTTTTTTCAAATTCGAATTAAATTTGGACTATTCCCTAGTCAAAGTACATAAAAAATAGCTTGAAATTCAAATTTTTTTTAATTTGAAAATTTTCACTCCGACCCTTAATAAATCTGCCCCTTAATAAACAAATGTTTGCAGAGGTATTAAGGTATCATATGTTGATATTTTGTAGAATTTCTCCAGCAACGGCATATAATATGTCACAGTATGCCCTGTAATAGTGAAAAAAAAAGCAGAGGGTTGGTGTGTCTATAGACAAGGTTAAAGGGCTAGTTCACTGTAATATTAACTTTTAGTAAGATGTAGATAACAGTATTGTAAGACAATTTGAAACGAGTCTTTTTAATTCTTTGCTGTTTTTAATGTGTAAGTGTCTTGTTCTGTAACTCAAGGCTTGGAGTTTCAATTGATAGCTTGTTGCTAAGGCCTAAATTCCCTCTAGGTTGCTAGGTTGTAACCCTCATTATAGTGTTACTCAGTACTGAGCAATAAGGAGGGTAATGTTGTTGCTCGCTTATACAGAACACCTCACAAAAGGTGGCTCCCATTGTTTAATGAAATATGGAGTAAATTACTGTACATGGGTCTTTCCTCTCTGGTCGGTTTGTGAGCATATTGTGTTACCCTTTGTTCTTTATTGCAAGATGCTGGTTAATGCCACTGAAAATAAAACTGGAATTTATACTAATGGTCAAAGACATTTGCCTCTTGCTTTGTATTAAATGCATATCATAATAAAGACTCCACATCTGAGATGTCTTATGGTGCTATGTGATTTCAAAAGAATTCTGAATGATTTTCAGCACTTCCCACTATCTCATTATCTTTAATATAAATCCACAAGACCTTATACTATATTCTTATAGAACATTGGCCAGTATGTGCTCTGCCTTATTAATATGCCAATCTGTTTCCTCCAAGGCAAGCAAATTATCAGTATAGAAGTTATTACTGGGATTACTGATGAATAATTTCAGAGATGTGAATATTGATCAGCAGTAATGAACATCATGAATATATGTGATATAGACATGGATGGAATAGAAAATTGTGATCAGTTATCCACATGCTTGGAACTTCAGGTTTTACAAATAAGGCTTGTTTTCAGTAATTTGGCTCTCCATACCTTAAGTCTTCTAAAAAAAACAAAAAAACATTTTAAACATTAACTAAGCTCAGTGGGGCTCATTTATCAGCACAGGGCAAATTTGCCCATGGGCAGTTAACTATAGCAACCAATCGGTGATTAGCTTTTTAAAGACAGCTGCAAGTAGAACAATGAATGCCGCAATTTGGTTGCCATGGGTTACTACCCATGGGCAAATTTGCCCAGTGTTGATAAATGACCCCCAATAGGAGTACATATACACCAACATGGCATTTATTATTACAGAGAGAGAGAAGTGAAATAATGAAACGCATTACAATTATTTTCTTAAAACGGACACTGCATATTGGGTTTCCAGATAAGAGATCCCATATCTGTACTGTGGTATTACAAATATGTGTGGTATACTTAACACCTACATTAACACCACATTACTGACGTGGCATATTTCCATGGTGCAGGAACCAGTACCTTCCCCATAAATACATATTGCCTATTCCATATTGCTTATTTTTTCTACATAGTGGATGAATATTAATATGGAGGCCTCTCAACCACTACTATCCTCGTCACCCTTTATCTTCCCAACAAAAAAGTAGGTAGCGCTTGAAGATTCAGCCTTCTAAGTAGTGATGGGCGAATAAATTCGCCTGGTACGAATTCACGGCGAATTTCCGTGTTTGCCCGCCGGCGAATAAATTTGCGATCTCTTGCGAATATTCGCCTGTGAAAATTCGTTGACGTTAATTTCCGATTTTCCCGATTTTTCGTGAAAATGTCTGGTTTTCGTGATTTTGTTGTGAATACCTTCAAATTTAACGATAGGCTTCCTAACAATATTCTGATCGAAGGAAAATCCTTCGATCGATGGATTAAAATCCTTCGAATCGTTCGATCGTAGGAACAACGCTAAATCCTTCGACTTCGATATTCGGCAGTCGAATATTGAGGGTTAATTAACCCTCGATATTCGACCCTATGTAAATCTGCCCTGTAATCTAGTAAATTAATATGAAAGGCAACACTCCTTACCAATGTAATGGCTTCTGTCGATTTATGGAATTGATCTGTCGATCAGGATTTCTTAGCATTTTTCTCAGGGGACCCAAATAAGTCAACCGCATGACCCAAGAATTGGTTTAGAATTTGAGTACTTTGTACTTGATACACACTAAGATATAATTAATCCTTATTGGAAGAAAAAAAAAATATATATATATAATTTTTTTTTTCTTCCAATAAGGATTAATTATATCTTAGTTTGTATCAAGTACAAAGTACTGTTTATTTACAACAGAGAAAAATTTGTATTATTTGAATAAAATGTAATTCTGAGATTTCTGGATTTCCGGATATGGATCCATACACGTGTATGTGTGTGTGTATATATATGTATGTATGTATGTATATATATATATGTATATATATATATATATATATATATATATATATATATATATATATATATATATATATATATATATATATATATATATATATATATATATATATATATATATATATATATATATATATATATATATATATATATATATATATATATAAAAGTCAATAATTCAAATGAAAGTGGAGATTTATTGGTGATCCAACGTTTCGGCTCCGCACAGAAGCCTTCGTCAGGGAAAGAAAATATATATATATGTGTGTGTATTAGACTCTCTCCCCTTCCCTCTAAATATTCCAACACTCCCCAAAGAATTAACTGTTTAGTGAAGCCAATTTAATGTACCCTAATTAGAAGTCAACATGATTAAAGTCAGCTGTATCAAACTTATTTATTACATAACCCAGTGTGATTCTTTTTAAGTTTTCTTTCATTGTGCAAAAAAAACAAAAAACTTTCTCTTTGGGTGGACATTCCTACCTCATCCTTGTCCATATACTGTGTATATACTATTCAAAGATGCTTCTATATACCTCACCTATAGGCGAAATGATTTTGGCTGGGTTTTTTTTTTTCACTTGTTGCACATTGGTTTTCCATCTGTATTCCTGCAGATCCTATTTCCCCAAGTCCCCTTGCAGAACTGTAAAAAGGCACTTCTTCTCTATATTAGAAATGGGACTTTGAGCTGGAACGGAAGGTAATAAGCAGCCTCCCACTTGTCACCTCATAATTCCTTTCTTCTTGAAACACCTTTTCCTATTGGAGCAGTATCAGAAACCTCAGGAGGGATTTAGCGGGTTGCTGTTCATTTAAAACAAATGTCTGATTTGTTCTCACCAAAATTAAATGAATCCTCAAATGTGCCCAGATTTATTGCCCCTCCTCTGATTATGTCTGGCTTAGCAGGACAGTGCAACCTTGTACTTGCATACACTCCTATACAATTTATGTTTATTTGTTTTATTTTACTTATGCAGGGTTTAACCATCAGCTAAATAAATAGGACGTGTGTTAGACAAGTACTCGGCCTATTGTTTTCACGTAAAAAGTCAATATTTTGTGCAATTTGTTCAGAGAACAAGAAGAAGATTGAATTTGAAAACCCTTTCATTTTACACTTGTTCCTACCTTATGAGTAGAAGAAAGAAGAGAAAGCAAATAATGTTTTACCAATTAAAAACCCCGGTATAATAAGCTCCTTATTATCTGTGATCGCACAAGCAGCCACCAAGGTAACCTAGAGACTAGTTGATACAGTCTCTCTTTAAACTAACTTCCCTGATTCCAGTGGAGGAAGGATAAAGGTGGTAAAGGTACAAATATAATTATTTTAAGTAGGGATGCACCGAATCAACTATTTTGGATTCGGCCGAACCCCCGAATCCAACGTGAAAGATTCGACGAACCAAATCCAAACCCTAATTTGCACATGTCACATGATTTCCCTCCCCGCCCCTAATTTATATATACAAATTAGGGTTCGGATTCGGTTCGAATCCGAATCCTTCTGAAAAAGGCCAAATCCTGGCCGAATCCCGAACTGAATCCTGGATTCGGTGCATCCCTAATTTTTAGGTAATAGGTAGATAACATTTTAATACAAGACCTTATTTGACTCATGTATATTTGCCCTTTAAATGAGAACTTACCCCAATCCCTCCATGGCTCCTTCCCACAACATTTATTCCACTGAAAAGTCTCCTAGTTAGCTGACCTGTCATAGAAGCAGGTCTGGACTGAGATTAAAATAGGCCCTGACATTTCAGGTTCACAGATGCCCAATCAGCCCACAAAGAGGCCCAAACAGCCCCCACCAGCCAACTAAATACTGACTTTCTATGGGACCTTATAGCAGCCCCTCTGGCATTTGCCAGAACCCAAAGTCTGGGCCTGCATAGAAGTACAGAGTTACGCAGAGTAGTTCAAAGGCGCCATCTTCCCCTGTCGTTGGATCCTCTTCCATACTACCCATCACTTGAAAAATGAAAAAGGCATAGAAAGATCTGCTGCACATAAGGTTGGGCACTTTTTGACTGTGCCCATTTTGTGGCCACACTTAAATACCACATAGATTTTCCAAAATTTGGCGGGTTATGAAAAGTTTGAACATTTTTGGGTTATGTTTTATGAGTTATTACAGTTTTGCTACTGAAGGTGAAATTGCCCTTTAAGCTGTAAGTTGCCGTTCTGCCAAGATACCTGCTAATCTTAGTTACCATTGTGTCTAAATGCAGGTGCTGAGTATTCTGGGCTATCTGCCAAAAGCCTCTTATTTAATTAAGTTTGTGGAACTTTGTATCTTTTTCTGGTGTTCCATGCAGGAGATAAAAGATTAATGGACATTTCAATAACAATCTGTCACTGTAGGCTGAGCTGTCAAAAATGGGACAGTTGGGAGATATGCTTTTATGTCACTGATGCAGATCTTGTGGGAGCATTTAAGAACCACTGATTTAAAGGAGAACTAAACCCTAAAAATGAATATGGCTTGAAATGCCATATTTTATATATTGAACTTATTGCACCAGCCTAAATGTTCATCATCTCTATAGTAGTAATGATCCAGGACTTCAAACTTGTCACAGGGGGTCACCATCTTGGAAAGTGTCTGTGACACTCACATGCTCAGTGGGCTCTGAGCAGCTGTTGTGAAGCTAAGTTTAGGGTTATTGCAAATCACTAAACAGGAAATGAAGTTTGTCATATAAGCTGATGCAGCAGGGCTGATAATTAAATGCTGATGCTAGTTGTACTGATTTCTGAGCCGGCATACATGTTGTTTTTTTCTGGCGTGTGTTATTTCTCTGTACGTGCTATGGCAAATCTTGTGGAAATTTCTTTATTATATAATGATCAATTGGGGCTATATGTTGACAATGGTGGTTCTATCCAGCCAGCCTTAGCAAATGGCAGTTAAGGCAAGACTAAAATTGTCTTTAAGAAGAAGTGTCACCCTCATAAAAATTCATCAAAAGTGCAGGTGTTCTCCAATATGTGTTTATAATATACACATACATATATAGTTCTGTCAAGGCCATGATATATTTAATATTGGAATATTTACAGAAAGCACTGTACTGAAAGAAATTGTGACATTTTATAGTAACTATGTCTACAACCAAAGTACTTTGACCGCTACGTATCTTCCTCCCCTCACTTCAGTAATATGGTATGTACCAGAAATGTTCAGCATGGGATCTCCAGGTATCTTTGATCTAAAAGTGTCAACATTCTTAAGGTGTTAGCAAAGAAATTACCCACGCACACCCTGGCCTTCCCAATCTGTACGAGTCCCAGGTGCTCAGTGAAGGAGGCGTTGGCAACCTCAAAGTCCACGTGAAAAGCAAGAAAACACTGGCACAACTTGGGTTACTTCTAGCAGGGAAACCCCTTGCTCATTTATTGCGGATGCAACGTTTCGGGGCATAACCCCTTTGTCAAGCATGATAAAGGGGTAACGCCCTGAAACGTTGCATCCGCAATAAATAAGCAAGGGGTTTCCCTGCTAGAAGTAACCCAAGTTGTGCCAGTGTTTTCTTGCTTTTAACATTCTTAAGGTGGCCATACACGGGCACATATAAGCTGCAGACAGACTGAGTCGGCAGCTTATTGACCCATGTATCGGGCTCTCCGACGGGCTAACCCAATATCTGCCCGAAAGTCAACCAGATATCGATCAGGCAGGGCTGGAAATCTGGTTGGATCGTGGACTGCATCTGTTCGTTGATGCGGTCCCGCGATCCAACCGCCTGTACTCCTGCATTATGATCAGTCCCATAACGGCCACCTCAAGGTGGGCATATCGGGGAAGGAAATCGGCTCATTTGGCAACACCACCAAACAAGAGGATCTCTCTGTGTATGGCCACCTTTAGCTGTTGTAGAAGCTCTGTTCTATAACAATCCACAGGTTTTATATCTACCTGCATGTTCTTCATTTTATCCATACTAGGGGCTCCATCATCCCAATCTGCAATTTTTGCATCTACTGTTAATGTAGTCAGTGATGCTGGTGGTTGCAGTTTGCTGACAGCTGCAGGGTCATAGATTGGACATCCTTTTCATTTGTCAAATTAGTTAACAATTTACAAAATGGCATTTTATTGCAGCAACTTTACAAGGAAAATGAAAGCCAAACCAAATGTCAGTTGAGGAGGTAGCACCAAATATTGTGTTTCCTGTGACTGCACTTTGATTTTGGGGAGGCTGAAATCTGAAAAAAATTATTTTAAATGACAATTATATAAGAAATAAGCATGTTCTAATCATTTTTAATAGCCATATTATCATACATCATTTACGTACAGTGTTTAGTCTATCTCTTGTGGTTAAAAACATCCTGTCTTAAATCTTCCATTTTCAGCAGTTGTTCTAAAGCTGAAACCGAATGGAATTTCCTAGTGCATCTGAAAGAATATTGCATTTTGAAAAAAAAATGCTGGTCAGTGTGACTGGATTAGACATGTGCAATGGCAGGCTGTTCCAGTAATATTAGCAGAGAACAAGCTGGATTTGTTTTCAATGTCTGGATTCAATCTGTCGGCACATCTAATACTGGCTATTTGTTGCAATACACGAGTCACAAGTATGGACGTCTCACTGGACCCCTTAATTGTTTACTATGGAAGCACCCAGGGTCACCAAAGTCTCCTAACATGGTGCGTGCCGTTACTGATATTTACTTAAATACAGATGTGACTTTGAAGAGAACAAAGTTACAGTCTGAAGTATTAACAGCTTGACAGCACCACAATGATAGGCATGTTACATAAATGAAATGTTTATTATATAGCAAGAGAAGTGAGTGTTTGTGGTACAGTGCCTACAAACAATGATACACGCCTTCACTCTCAGTCTTGTTTGATGTTCTCTCAAGCAGCAGGTCTAAAGCTGGCCATAGACGCAAAGATCTGATCATACGAATCAACGTACGATCTGACTTTTCCATCTCCCGACCCGCCACTAACCATTCAGATCAAAGTCTTACCATTCCGATTAAATAAAGTACAAAACCACAGATCAGCCAATGTTCAGCCCCTGACAGCAATCGCACGAAAGTTATTTCTGACAAAGCTAGTGACAGTCTCCCTCTGAAAATCGTACCCGATCAGCAATACATGCAGAGAAATTACCCGCAGCCAACAGAAATCTTTTAACCTGTCTGATCGACCAAACGACTGATCTCAGCCGGACGAAAAATGTCGGGACTCTCCACACACGGCCTGAAAATCGTACGAATCCACGATTCGTACGATCGGATCGTTGCGTCTATGGTCAGCTTTAGTCTGCCTACTCTTCTCACTCAAAAGCCAAGTTCTAAGGTATCCATATTTCTTTCAACAGGCTAGCCAAAACCTAGAAACAATGCAAGTTTTCTGGTTAAGCAAAAAAAATGAAAAATTATGAATTAATATACTAGAAAGATATATAACATAAACATGAATAAATGTTCATCAAGGTTGGATACACATGGTGGTTTATCTGTGTTTTTAACAAAAAACGTGTGTATGTGAATGAATGCCAAACATCACCTACTGTATACATGTAACAGATTGAGAATGTTATAGAAGCATGAAATATATTATTGTACCTGTGTGAGACATAAAGGCTCAGCATGCAATATTAATATGTAGGTATATATGCATTTATACAAGTACAGGTATGGGATCTGCTATTCAGAATGCTCGGGACCTGACGTTTTCCAGCTAACAGATCTTTCTGTAATCTGGATCTTAAACATAAAATAAACCCAAAAGGCAGGTGCTTCCAATATGGGTTAATTATGTTTTGGTTGGGATCAAGTACAAGGTACTGTTTTATTATTACAGAGAATTTTTTTTAAAAATTTGGATTATTTGGATAAAATGGAGTCTATGAGAGACGGCCTGTCTGTCATGCGGAACTTTCTGGATCACTGGTTTCCGGATAACTGATCCTATTCCTGTATAAATATACCGAGATTAAGGGGCAGATTGATCAAAATGTGAGTTTAGATTTTAATAAATAAAAACTTGCACACATTCTATTTATTCCCATGGGATTTAAGAAAGAGTACTTATCAAATGGTGAGTTCTAACTTTTACCCATTGATAAATATGCTTATTAAATCCTATAGGAATGTATAGAACGTGAGTGAGTTTTTATTTATTAAAAAAAAAAAAGAGGCACAGTAGGAAGGAGATCCCTGCCCCAAACAGCTTACAATCTAAGTGGATGGATAACATACAGGCAGAAATAGGGGGCAAAAGTGCATTGGTATTGGCCACAAAGTTCCAGGATTGGACAAGATTATATTCTAGTGCTCCAAAAGGTAGGATGTAAGTTTCTTTATAAAGAGGTTGAGACAGTGTTCCCTACGGAGGAATTTAGGGATAGATTTCCAGAGTTAAGGAGTGCATCATTCAAGGTGCACTTAAATATACAGTACATGAATGCCTCCCACAAATACATATAAACTCTCTTGTGTATTTAACCTGATATTATTATACTAAGAGAATAGAGGCGTCTGAACAATATACGTACATAATGGACCAGCGTATAAATTACTGCACTGAATTTAGTCCAGCATGGACCAACTACTTTTAAGGACATAAAAGTACAGTATATGACTAAAAGAAACCAAAAGATATATATTATAGATTTACAAGTTTTTGGGAGTGTGAAAACCTCAGGTATTTGATACACTGGTGTCTACAAAAATTAAATGTTAGTACAGGTATGGGATCAGTTATCTAGAAACTCGTTATCCAGAAAGCTCTGATTTATGGCATGGATGTCTCCCATAGACTCCATTTTATCCCAATAATCCAGAATTTAAAAAAACGATTTCCTTTTTCTCTGTAATAATAAAATAGGACCTTGTACTTGATCTAAACTAATATATAATTAATCCTTATTAGAAGCAAAACCAACCTATTGGGGTTATTTAATGTTTAAATTATTTTCCAGTAGACTTATGGAATGGAGATCCAAAATGTTGAAGCACTATGCCTTAAGGCTGCTAAAATGTTTAAGCATTAAGGGGAAAAGTATATTGGGAGATTACTAATGTTTTGTTGCAGGTAATCACCTCTTTAATGGTCTCCTGATCATACCTGCACACCAAATATTGATTTCAGCCATAATTCAAACATTTGCTTTAAGCTAACACTTGAGTGCTATTTGTGCATAGTTGTAAATTTATGAAATACACACTTCCATGCTGAATATAGAGATGTCTCTCTCTGCAGAGCACAAGAGGATTACTATCCTTTAAAAGATTAAGGTTTTGGAATTTTTGCCCTGTATGTTTATGATGTACAATTAAGATTTGCTTTTAGTAATGGAATCTGTTTCTGTAATAGTGTTTATATTGTAATTCCTCTTCAGACATATCTGGACAAGCATGATTACTCTCAAAAGAGCCATCTTTTGTTTATTATCTGACCTTCAAAGAAAAACGTGTCTCTTTCCATAACCCTCTATCTCAAATTATGATGGAAAACCTTTCATACCTTAGGTGACCTTAAGGGGCATTAAGGTCCATAAGGTCATGGAGGTCAGGAGTCTGTATCCCTTAATCCAGACCTCTGAAAATCTTTTTTCACTGGGATTTATAAACACAATATGTCCACAGAAGACTTCTATTGTGTAAATTATCAGCCTCCTGTTCATGTAGACTTTACATTTGTTTTCTTAATGTTGTTGATGTCTTGTAACATCTCCATTGGACGTAGGCAATGCTTTATTTCTTTATGATAATCATATATTATATATTTGCATTTCAAGTTTAATGCCAAATAACTGGTTTAATGAGCACCTCTTGGGAAAAATATTATCCCCAACCAAAGGTATGGGTTAACAGAGCCCACACTCTGGTATGGAGAAACAGTGGTTTATTTGAAAAAATTGCCCCCACCAGTGTTAGGACACTCTCAGCAGAGGTAGCTCCAGGTGCTAGCGGGCATGTTCTACATAACACATATGCATAATGCGATTCTGACGTCAGGCGCATGTGTATAATGAGCAAGCTGCAGCATTTGCTCATTATGCGCATGCATGTGCCCCAACATGGCCACTCGTACCAGGAGCTGGCGGGGGCAAATTTAAAAAAAAAATAAAAAAAACTACTGTTACCCCCAACCGGTGTGTGTGAGCTCTATTAGCCAGCACCTTTGGTTGGGGATAATATTTTTGCCCAACAGGTACCCTTTAATGAAACATGGTTATTTTCAACTATTTAAAAAAACACATACATGAGAATTTGTATTTGGTGTGTAAGGTGTTTAACATATCAGAATTTTTTTTTGTTTGTTTATTTTTAAATATTAAACTGAAAATCTAACCTTTTGTGATTGAAAAGGTCAGTTATTTCAAATGAGCAATTGGGCAGCTGTGATTGACATCCCATAAGCACTGTGATTCAACCCATGAAGCCAACAGAGATGTTCCAGAGCCTTGTTTGCCAGCATGCTCCTTGCCAGTCCTGCAATGGGTAATCATCTATTTGGACTGGGGATAATGCGTAGTCATGTAGCACTGACATTTCAGCCTGGGGACACAGCCCTAAGAAAAACATGGCATGTAAGAGTTCTATAAAGCAACTCATTTGCATGATTAATATGGACTTGAAGCAAATGCCATTTAACAGACAACAGTTCTGCTTGGATAATCTGTCCCTGCATAGTAGAAATGTCATTTTCAGCCTTGAATGGCTCTAGTATTGGACACAGGCTACTTTGGTAATACTAGTGTTTGCTCTTGATGTAAGGACATCATACAGCTTAAGTGGATTGCATTTCACAGTAGGGAGACCTGTTACTTATCAGCTATGGATAATTTACAAGACACACCAACAGATTTTTCTTTAAATTTGTGATCTGTATTTCATCAGCTTTTAGTGCAATTCTTCAACTTTAAACTATTGCAGAGGAATAGACTCTGAGAACTTGAGAGTGAAAGCAGATGCTTGGAAATCTCTACCAGCATTGCATGCTCCATCCTTATACAGACACAAGGACACTGGAACTGTGGTGGAACTGTGGCATACTGTTCAACTGTTCAAACATCTAAGCTAAAGAACAACAAGCATTTTTGGATTTTTTTTATACCTTAATGTAGAAATAGAAGTGGTGCAATAGAACAAATTGTGTGATAAATTAAATGGTGGGGGTACCTCAAACCTTAAAGGGATACTGTCATGGGAAAAACATTTTTTTCCAAAATTAATCAGTTAATAGTGTTGCTCCAGCAGAATTCTGCTCTCTGACATGGGGCTAGACATATTGTCAATTTCCCAGCTGCCCCAAGTCATGTGACTTGTGCTCTGATAAACTTCAATCACTCTTTACTGCTGTACTGCAAGTTGGAGTGATATCACCCCCCTCCCTTCCCCCCCCCAGCAACCAAACAAAAGAACAATGGGAAGGTAACCAGATAGCAGCTCCCTAACACAAGATAACAGCCGCCTGGTAGATCTAAGAACAACACTCAATAGTAAAAACCCATGTCTCACTGAGACACATTCAGTTACATTGAGAAGGAAAAACAGCAGCCTGCCAGAAAGCATTTCTCTCCTAAAGTGCAGGCACAAGTCACATGACCAGGGGCAGCTGGGAAATTGACAAAATGTCTAGCCCCATGTCAGATTTCAAAATTGAATATAAAAAAATCTGTTTGCTCTTTTGAGAAATGTATTTCAGTGCAGAAGTCTCCTGGAGTAGCTCTATTAACTGATGTGTTTTGAAAAAAACATGTTTTCCGATGACAGGATCCCTTTAAGCTCGGCTATAGAGAGGGTTCTGGACGTATTGGTCCAACAAAATCTAGAAGGCCACCAGTTGCTCGTGTCTGGTAGTCACTAAAGGATTTGCGTAAATTGTCTCTTGAGTAGACAACATGTATGCATGCAGATCTATATTGAATCTCCTTTTTTTATTTTAATTTTATCTATTATACTTTTGTCTGTGCAACTCTATACAAAGATTTGGTCCTTGCCCCAGTGGAGCTTACAATCTTAAATTCTCTTATAGTTATTTTCAATCAGTAGAAAGGCTTGGTGACTAGATATAGCGTTACTGTATGTTGGGTAGAATAGAAATTACAATAGCAAGACCCTTGGTGGACAAAGAGCCATTCATCCTATGCCCCTTTCATTTGCATTCAGCCTGCTTGTGTGCTGCACAATATAAATGAAACCGCAAGATTCTGTAAGTCACAGTTTCCTAACCCGTTACTCAGTGAACACCGATTGAGTCCTGGAAGTAAACTTTGCAATCCAAAATTTGGTTTAGAGACAGATGAGCACCTGGTTGTGTTTACACTTTTATTTTGGGGGAAGAAAATGCACTATATTCTATACTAAATCTAGAATCTTCTGTTGGTAGCACTAAAAGTGTCAATGACATGGGAGGTGGTGACATTTCCTGCTCAATGCTCTTTATCCATTTGCTTGTGAAGTGGTTATAATAAAATGCATTTTCTACCGGTGTTTGACTGCTGCTGGTGGCCTTAAACTGTAAAAACTTTTTAGGGTTTGACTATAGTGTTGGACCAAGCTTCAATGGCTATTTACATGTGTGGCCAAATGAAATCTGATAGAACTGCAGGCCTAAGGTTATGCTTGCCTGACATTCAGCCTGCGTGTGAGGCCATGCCGAATCATCTTACTACAATTCATGATTTATTAGTGGTAGCTACTGAAGTTATTTCATGGTTTGCAACTGTCTCTAAATTTCACGGCAGTTCTAGTTACATTGTTATAGCTTTTACCAATAAGCATAACATTTGTGGTAGATCTGAATTATTCCCTCTTTTAGTCTCCTGTGGGTACAAAGTGTCCCTGACAAATAATTTATTGCAGCTATCTTTTTTGCTTTTCAGGAGGTTCTCATGTTGGCAGTTTGTTAAAATAGGCTGAATCCATGTGTCCATAGGCCAACACCCCACCTCAGCATTGATTGCAGTGGCTCAAGTGTACGAAATGTGTTGGCCCCTTATTTGCTATACTGGAAAAATCCCATCAGATGTTTAGAATTTAACTGCAACCTAAAAGAAGCTGAGCTCCTGTCCTAGTACCAGATATGTTTTCACCCTGGCTGGCCATTATGTAATGATAATAATATATTGACACTATATACTATTTATACAGTAAATTGTTTTGTTTTTAATTGTTGGGTAAAGCAGAGCTTTGTCCTTTGGGGATTCGTTTTACTGGTGGCGCTGACAAATCATGAACATGTGTGGCCTGAAAGCCATGTGTGCAACAAGCGTGACATTCCATGCTCTAGTCCAGTGGTCCCCAACCAGTAGCTCGGGAGCAACATGTTGCTCACCGACCCTTTGGATGTTGCTCCCAGTGGCCTCAAAGCAGGTGCTTATTTTTGAATTCCCAGCTTCAAGGCAAGTTTGCATAGAAACCAGGTGTTCTGCCAAATAGAGCCTCCTGGCTACCAGTCCATGAAGGGACTACCAAACAGCCAACAACAACCCTTAATTGACATCCCCATGGAATTTTTCATGCTTGTGTTGCTCTCCAACTCTTTTTTACATTCAAATGTGGCTCACGAGTAAAAAAAGGTTGGGGACCCCTGCTCTAGTCTATGTGAGGCGTGAAGATGATTAGCAGATGGAAGTCATAATAGAGAATATACTAGAAGGATCATCCTCTTACTTTGTGCTTTAGACTGAATGTGGATTCCCCTCTTTGTATTTATTTATTCTTTGTCAGTGTTGTTTTTTTCTGACTTCTTCTTTAGGACAGGTTTATGTTACATAAAAATAATGATTTTGTTTGAATACAAGAGCTCTACCCCTAGGGCTCACATGAAAGAGTAACAGTCCCAGATCAAAGAGATGGACTTGCCTGGGTGGCAGAGGGAAAATGCTCCCCGAGGACCTAATGGCTTGGGTTTTTTGGAGCTGTTTTTACCCCCTAGAATTCTATCTTTTTATTTGTAGTGTATGAGCTAAAGGAGTTGAGTTTCACAATGCATATTATTACATTTTTTTGTTCAACAGTTCAAGGCACACATAGGCACATGCAACTTGATTAAAGCCAAGGGAAATTGACCCCAACAAAATTCCCTGTGCAGTAATAAAGGTGTCCCTTCAATGAAAGGTTTACCTAGTAAAAAAAATCACAGGTGTGGCTTTTGTGGGTGTCTGGCACTGTTGTGTATATGTTAAGCATAACATGACTGTTCTGGTAATAAGGACCCTCCAAGAGAAGAATCAAATGCCCTATCAGTGTAGCCTTTTTGAAGATCAATGTGTGACTCACCAACCAATGGCCTGACATGGCGGTGACAAACAGATGTATATTCAGGCCAGAAACAGTTGTTACATAGGTTAGGTAAAAAAATGAATTGAACATTGAACATAAATCACCGAAAACTGTGGCAGTAAAAAGGTCAGAAAACATTTAAAATTAGTCCACAGTGGATTTAGGTTGTCATATGAAAATTTACCACCGTTATGAACAAAGGGAAAAAGTGACTGCATGGCACTAGTTATGAGAATAATTTGCATGACAGACATGTGCACTCTTCTTGGCTTCCTTTATCATCCCCTGTGGTGTCAGAATGCTTCTAATGTTCCTTTCTGATGATCAAAGATGCAGAAACAGGAATAACTGGGTATTACAGGTACATGTATTTAGGGTCCCCTAAATGTTCAGATAACTTGTTTTCCAGCCAATCAATTAGGCCTCAACTGGGCCCCAACAGTCACATCTTCTTCTCCCCCTATTCTTCTTTCCCTAGATGCAAAGGTGGGCTGTTTAGTTTAGGAGGCTCTGTAAAATGTGTTAAATGATGAAAACAAAGATATGTTATCTTGAGATGTTTCATTAAAAGTATAAGCAATCATGTAATGAGTATATTAACACAAGGCAGTGGATATAAATATATGTCGGCACCATCAATAGCATAAGGCTAGCTAAACAAGATATATGATGACACGGCTGAAATTCTGTGCACATGATTTGTTAAAGCTGTAAAATATATCTATCCGGCAAAGCTAACGAACATTAATAGTGATATTAATAGTGATATTTTATGAGCTATTGCCCATAAAAGTATCCATGGGTGACTGGGTCTGTGTAATAGGGGATGTATATTAAACACAAGCACTACATTGATCATACACTGATCCAGATTGGCTTGCAACAACCATTTACTGGTAAAGCTGCCTATTCTTTTCTATTCATGTTCTATGTTGGGGCCCTCAGAAGCCAATTTTGACAGACCATTTGAGGTCCTACTATTATGCAGAACATTTTTCTAGATTAAATATTGTAAACTTTGCACAGCAGATCAATGACTGATATCATTAGAATATTCAACACAATATCATACTATATCGAAAACAGTGGTGAAACCCACCTTACATGCCCTAGCCAAATCAAGTACCCCCAACCCATATACCATCTACTAGTTATTGATAGATTGAGTGCAGATAGGTATGCACCAAATCCATTTTTTGTCATTCCTAAAAGCTTTGGCTGAATACTGAACTGAATCTGAATTCTACTTTGCCTGATTACATTTAGGCAATATACCGGCGAAAAATTACCTCTTTTTCGGGTGACTAATCTCCACAAACTGCCTTCCCGCCGGCTAGAATGAAATTGCCGGCCGGATGGCACTCGGATTAGTCGCCCGAAGAAGAGGCAATTTGTCACCAGGCGAATAACTCTCCCCAAATCTCCACGTGTGTCTCTGCCCTAAATTATCTGAATCCTGGATTTGGTACATCACTGTTTGTAGTCCGTAAATAATACAGTAACTAAATGAATTATTCCCATGCTTACAATGATTCAGAACTTTCTGTATATTGGTTTTCCAGATAAGAGATCCCATAGCTGTACTTCTATGACTAGCTGTACTTCTATTTATATAAATAAAAGCAAGTTTTCATGGCTATGTGACCACTTGGGGAGGTTCTTTATGTCAGTGGCCTGTTCTTTAATTAGAACACATTCTACAGTTTAAATATAAAAACCTGCACATGTAGTTTTGTAACTGTTGAACCTAAAACTAATAAGTTAACCAAGAGACAGCCTTGACCGCTTTTTCACCTCTTGTACCCTTTAATATTTCCCCTTACCCAGAAAACCACATAATATGTCAGCAAAACGTATATTTCTTTCTGAGAAAAAAATCCCACAAAAACTTGCATGACGCCTACCTCTAAATAAACTGCAATCATTATTCTGAGAAAACATAAATAACATAAATATAGCACAATTTTCTGGGTCAGTGATGGAAAGTATCTTATATTTTTTTAATAGAAATCTAGAAGCATAATCTTAAAAAAATCTTCTTTCCGTGAGAAGAAAAGGATTTCATGGCAAAAGCTTGACGTGAGAGATAAAAATGTTTTCTAACACGACTAAACACTTTGATGTTTTAGCCAAATATATCCCTGCAACTGGTTCTCTTTTTAATGATAGTGGCTATTACATATATGTATCCCACATCTGTATGTTTTTCCACGAGGAAAAACATACAGATTTCAAAATCTGAAATAAAACCTAATTAATGAAATACGTTCCTGTGTGAATGTTAATTGGGCCTCTTGGCAACCCTGCCAGCCTAATGAAAACACAAGCATCATTATCAATGCAGATCCTGTATTCATGTTGCCAAGAGTGGAGCTGTTAAGCCATTGCCAGAATAGAGAGATTGTGAAGTATGTGTGTGTATTCTGCATTCAGTTATGTGTCACACATCCACAGAGACGCTCTGTCCCTGAAGCTTTTGGATAAATGTACGAGGCAGTTTTATAAGAGGGATGATAAGAATGAACATCAAAAGATCCATCTGTTCCAATATTCATCATGTATAAATAATTTGGAGTGGTTTTTTGAAAAAGGGAAAACCAAAAATCAGGGGAATGAACAGAAATACTTAATTATTAAGAGAAAATGAAGCCTCATAAAAACAGTCACGTCAAGTCTAATACAGGTATGGGATGCGTTATCCGGAAACCCGTTATCCATTCCGAATTAATGAATGGCCATCTCCCATAGACTCCATTATAAAAATAATAATCCAAATTTTTAAAAATGATTTTCGTTTTTTTCTCTGTAATAATAAAACAGTTCCTTGTACTTGATCCCAACTAAGATATAATTAATCATCATTGGAAGCAAAACCAGCCTGTTGGGTTTATTTAGTGTTAACATGATTTCCTAGTAGACTTAAGGTATAAAGATCGAAATTATGGAAACATCCTTTATCCAGAAAATTCCAGGTCCTGTGCATTCTGGATAACAGGTCCCATACCTGTAGTTGTTATGTAAACCCCCTGAACAGCTTCTGCAAGCTGAGGATGTGTATTTGTCAACATAACTGAGGTGTCTAGTCCCTAAATGCATTGTAATTGATGCATCGTATTCTCTTTGCATTGTCTTCTACTTGCACTAAGTGCCAATGTACCCACACAGTCTGAACTGATGAATAGTGTGCAAGTGCACCTAATGATGGTAGAAACCCAGATATTCTTGCTACCCAGTATGTGATGGTGATTCCAATGCAGACTTGCAGCTCTAGACATGCATTCCATTGAAGAAAACATTTAAGGCAATTCATTTAGTTGCATCGCACAGATTTGCACCAGGTGCAACTGAGCATGGCCCAATAATGAAAACTGTATCAGAAAAATGAACTTTGCAAAAGTTTGTAAATGAGGCTAAAAATTCTAGGTCTAATATTCAGTAGTGTTGCCCTGTGACACTGTAGTGTATATACTGCTTTTGAAAAAATTGACTTGTAGATCAGTTACAGCCATTTAATTAATATTAAAGAAATACAACTAAAAATCTCATTCTAGATTGTAAGCTCATTTTGGCAGGGCTCTCTCTACTTCTTGTATCTTGCATTAGTAGCTAATCTCTATGTTCAAACAGTCCCTAGTATTTGGTGGTGGTAACTGAGCTGCATGAAACCATATTGGTGGAAAAACAATCTTGTTGGGTTTATTTAATTTTTTTTTTTTTCAGAAGACTAAGGGGGTATTTACCAAGACTCAAATTTTTCCCATTTTTTAATTAAAACTAAGTCGACCTGTCTCCTATCCACAAATTTACCTAACTTATCAAAAAGTCAGTGCAGTAAAACTCTTGACAAAATCGTGCCTCAATTTGAATTTTGCAACTTTTTCAATTTTGACACTTGAATTACATGACTTTTTCTAAGTATTGACCAAAAACCTCAACTTTTCCAGATTATCGAATGAAAATCTGCCATTGACTGCCATTGAGGTTTTAACTGGAGTATTTTCAGATTTTGGATTTTAAGTAGCTTCAGAGTATAATAAATCTCGGGGAAAAAAATTTCCCTCAAAAAATTCAAATTTTGAGGTCTAATAAATAGGCCCCTTAATGTATGATGATCCCAAATTACGGAAATCCCAAATTGCTCTCAAACATTCTCGACAATAGCTGTAGTAGTAAAAACAAAATAGATCACAGCTTCTTATGTCTAGCCAAAATGATGTTGTTTGCAAAGATGTCATTCCATCCAGTTCCAGTTTTTTGTGGACTTGTTTATGTGAAGTCCTAATAATCTCACTTAAGAGCTTTCCACCCACAATGCACAAACCAAGCTTTGGGCAGCCTATCTTCGTTTTTTAATTTAGCTGCCTGTCTCTGGATTCTGTCCAGTTACTGCATTTACTAGACTAGGTTATTTTTCTAGGGAACAGATGATTTCATCAGCTAATCGACCTTTGGCAAAGGTACAGTAAAGTAGCATAATGTCTACAGTAGTATCATATATGTTAATTCACTGGAGCACAAAGAACCGTTTAGCAATATAGCAGCACAAACAACAACTCTGTATTTTCGTTATTTTCCTTTTTTTGTTTTTTAAAAAAAACTAAATTTTGTTTTAACCAAAGATTTTTTTCCAATGATTCATTTTGTTTTGGTCTCTTGAATTGGCTTTTTTTCTGTTGGTTTTAATAGGGCAGGGGTCCCCAAACTTTCTTACCCACATTTAAAGTAAAAAGATTTAGGGAGCAACACAAAAAAACAGCCCTGGAGATGCCAAATAAGGAATGTGATTAGCTATTTGGTAGTCCCAATATGGACTGGCAGCCTTCAGGAGACTCTATTAGGCAGTACACCTGGTTTTTATGTAACCAAAACTTGCCTCCAAGCCAAGAAATAAAAAACAACGGTTTTTGAGGCCACTGGGGGCAAAATCCAAGGGGTTAGAAAGCAACATTTTGTTCATGAGCCACTGGTTGGGGATCACTGGTGTAGGTTGTTGACTAGTGTTATTTTAAACTGATTCCCCCTGTTTTACCAGGTTGGTAAATAAACTTACCTTAACCCAGTTTGGCCACTAAGAATCTGATCCAGATGTTCCTCACTCAAGCCAACGATTGCTTCACTTGGGGGATCCATTGCCACTGACTGAATTACAACCCCTCCATATAAGAGCAAGTCCCAATCAGATTTCAGTGAGGAGATTGTTTTGGTCCAATACACAACAACTTACAATTTAATCAAGAGAAGACAATTGATAGACAGAAATTATTAGTTTGACTCTTGAGATAACAGGAAGATACAAAACAATTGATATATGTTTGTATATATAATATTGATCTACTATTCGTCTTTATTTAAATCATCAAAATATAAATATTTTCGCCATGCCCAGATACAGCTTTAATGAATGTAAGTACATATGCAGGATAAATATGCTGGAAAAACCCAAGCTTTAGAACAGTGAAAATACTATAGACTGTGGCCCTGACTCCATGACTATGCATAACGATTACGACTAGTTTATCAAGGACAATCAAGGTTTCCTCATTCATTAGAGCTGTTAATTATATGTGAATTTTTGGAGACAATATAATTGCCGTCATATATGACCTTTATTCCTTGTGATGTTACTATACTCATAGTCTGTTCCACAGTGTGTTATGACAAGTTACTATTATGTAGGCATGTTACTTGCATGACAAGAGGAACATGTTCCAGCCTTATATAGAAATGAACACAGTTGTAATAACTTGCTTACAGCAATTTGAGGCTATCCAGCATCTATCTGGAAGCAGCTGTGATATATTGGAAGACAGGATAGCTGAAAAATATCAAGTCAAGGTTTCTGTGATAGAACGTTGCCATAAATTTGTTTTGTGTAAGAAATACGTTCTGAATTCAAGGGTAATAGCTGGGGCTTTGATAGCTTGCAACTGGTGAGCATGTGCTAGCTGTAAAGATCTCCTTTTAAATATGTATCATCAATCATTTGCCTGTAAAGTCCTCTGTTTGTTATTAAAGATCTGTTACGAGTTCTAGTATTTCTTTTTGCGTGTCCCTTTACTGTGCTGGATATTTCTCCCTGCTGAGATTTACTTAATCATACAGTAGTCATTCACTTGTATTTCTCCCCGAGAGGGGACCAGATGAGACATCACATTCAATTTCCGTGGCTCTGTGAGTTTGCAGGATGCTTGATTTATAGGCTCAGCATTCATTAAACGCCATATGAACAGCAACACATTGCAATATTGTTTAACTTTATCTACCTCAGTGGGAGCTGATTATACATACCCCAATTAATGATTGGGGTTGTTGGGTGCACAAAAGAATTTTTGCTATAATTATCTTGCCCTTCTGTTGCCATCTTCTCTTCCTGTCACCATAGTAACATAGTAAGTTTAAAAAGACACAAGTCCAAGGTCAATCTTTTATGGCTATATATAACCTGCCTAACTGCTAATTGATCCAGAGAAAGGCAAAAAAAAACCTTCCGAAGACTCTCCAATTTGCCTCAGAGGGGGAAAAATTCCTTCCTGACTCCTGAAGATGGCAATCGGACAGTCCCTGGATCAATTTGTACTATGAGCTATCCATCTTGCACTATTCTTTTCAATTTGTTCTATGTATATTAATGTTGCTCTACAGGGCCACCAAATATATCTGCACCTTCTGAAGGCAGCTCTGTCCTCTTATGTCTCACCTCTGAATCTAACAGTATCCTATTTTTTGCATGTGCCTGATAGGCATGGGCCATTTTGTGGACACTGTTATTAGGACAAGTTGTGTATCACCCCAAGTTTGTGTATGCACCAGAATAGGGAACCTTATGCCCATGTGCAGTGCCCTACACAATAATAGAAGTGAGGAGGGAGGGGAAATGTGGGGAGAGCAGTTACATGTAGGAAGTGTTGAATGGAAAGTGAAAGAATTGACTGCCCCGCCTCTATGCCTCAGGCATAGAGGTAGGGCAGATATTTGATTGACAGCTCAGATATTTAAACACCTAGAACAGGTATGAAAGTTTTAATGAAAAAAAGAATTTTGAGTTCCATGTTTAGAAAGGACTTTCATTATGCAGCGTTTTATGTGTAGGTGACAGGTCCACTTTAAAGACATTTGAAGTGAGGAGCATCTATCACCCAACAAAACCCCAAACAGATCTCTACAACATTAACATGGGTAGAAACAGGTCTTAGCCATGGGCACATTCAATGTAGGAATTACATATGATAATTTTTGATTATGTTGGTGCAATAACAGAATGTTATTGTCTTCTAGGTGTAAAGGAGCATCACATTATGGCCTTACCAAAGAGCGTAAAAGACGATCACAAGACAGTTCCCCAGACTGCAGCTCCTCTTTGGATCTCACTGTTGCAGCCGTCTCCCCTGAGCTTTCAGCTTCAGCAGCCATAGCCTTAGCAACTGAAGAAACGGGTCAAGACAATCCAGCATTTAGTCCTGCCAAAGGAGAAAGCCACACAGCTTGCGAATCTGAAGAAAACTGCAGGCTTAACAGGAACAGAAGTAAGGCAATGTATACTGTGAAAAAAAAATCTCTTTACTAATATCAATAGACATGGTTGGTCAAAACCAACAACTGTAATCCAGAATCAATAGGCAACTGCCCTATATTTATATTTATATAATAATTTGCTACTTAATTGCACTATAAAATTGGGTCAGAACATGCTTGTAGTACATGTCTATAGAGATAAGTTCGCTTTATTTCTGGCTCCCAATTAAAGTCTGAGACGTTTACAACAGCTTGAGGAAGGTTAGGGGCCACGACTTTCTTATAGTATGTTTTGTACTATGCCAGCCCAACGTGCTGCAAATATTACTGATGCATGCAAGCTGATTCATGTTAATAGCAATTAAATAATATAACCCAATTCAGCTTTTAGCTTTAATAAAATAAAGTGTATTAGGTCTTTTGTGTGACTGTTCAGGTTCAGCACAGCCAAACACTAGAGAACCGCTGGGCCCTTGTAACAGAATTGTTTTTGTCCTGCAGATCGGAACTTTGAGCGTTCCACTGTCAGGAGTCTGTCTTTTAAGAAGCTAAATCGAGCATTTAGTGTCCTTCGGAGAACAAAAAGTGGGAGCGCTGTGGTGCATGCTGCCGACAGAGAGAGAGCAAACCTGCAAAATGCCAACGTCGTAGAAGACTCTATTGGTTTGTATTATTCTGTAATACAAAGAGAGGGAGAAAGAAAAGTGCAATAGCCTTGAAATATTTTCTACCTGCACCTGTGCTTTGCTGCTTTAGTGCCTTTCGCGTATTTATTGTCAATTAAGACAAAATCACATCATCATTGATTAACATAGAGATGCCATTTTAATACTATGGACAGAGAAATATACTGTATAATCGCATACAGTGGACATGATTGTTTTGTATATTTTAAAGCCAGGATTCTTTATTCAAAGTATTGCTTTATCTTGAAACATTCTCCCCCATGGTAACTAAATTGCCAAAGGCCTCTCTTTCATTAAAGGAATAGTTCAGTGTGAAAATAAAAACTGTGTAAATAGATAGGCTGTGCAAAATAAAAAATGTTTCTAATATAGTTAGTTAGCCAAAAATGTAATATATAAAGGCTGGAGTGAACAGATGTCTAATAAAACAGCCAGAATCCAACTTCCTGCTTTTCAGCTCTATATCTCTGAGTTAGTCAGCGACTTGAAGGGGGGCCACATGGTACATTTCTGTTCAGTGAGTTTGTAATTGATCCTCAGCATTCAGCTCAGATTCAAAAGCAACAGATATGACCCATGTAGCCCCCCCTCAAGTCTCTGATTGGTTACTGCCTGGTAACCAGGGTAACCAGTCAGTGTAAACCAAGAGAGCTGAAAAAGCAGGAAGTAGTTTCTGACTGACTTGTTATACATAAAATCACTCCAGCCTTTATACATTACATTTTTAGCTAACTAACAATATTAGAAACATTTTTTATTGTGCACAGCCTATCTATTGACCCAGTTTTTATTTTTACACTGAACAATTCCTTTAAAGTCTATGGTTGGCAGTTAATTGTTTTCAATGCATTTAGTATGACCGTTCCCACTCATATTAATAGGCAATGTTTTCCCCTCTTATCATATATTTTTTTCTTTCCTAGGTAAAACAAATGTTTATTTTCCCATTTAAGGACAGAGACACACGCTCAGATTTAGTTGCCCGGCTATAAATTACCTCTTCTTCGGGGCGACTAATCTCCCCGAACTAAACTAGAGTCTAAAGATGGTGGGATGGCACTCGGAGAGATTCGTTTTCCGAAGTCGCCTGAAGTTTCCTTGTATGGCAACTTCGAAAAACGAAACGCACTGATTGTTTTCCCAATGACGATTCACATTCTAACCGGCGGGAAGGCGGTTTGTGGAGATAAGTAGCCCCGAAGAAGAGGAGATTTGTTGCTGGGCGACTAATCAACCCATATCTGAGCGTTTGTCTCTGCCCTAAATGAAGTTTCTAGTGAAGAAACGTTTTCCTGTTTGTGTATTGAACACAGGTCTTCAAAGACAATATCACCTGATTCCAGATGGAGAGATTACCTGTATTAAAATCAATCGGGCAGATCCCAATGAAATTCTTGGGATTAGGATTGTTGGAGGCAATGAGACGCCTTTGACTCATATAATCATACAGCACATTTATCAGGATGGGGTTATTTCTCGAGATGGGAGACTTCTTCCAGGAGACATGATATTAAAGGTAAAAAGCCCAACATATAGTTACAGGGAATCTAGTTCAGTGATATGGAGCTCTAGGTTTCAATGGTCTAAACAAGACAGGATTAAAACACATGGGTTAAGCACTTTTATTTATATTGTACCATATTTCTTCTTGTTTGGGTAAGAACATGCACCAAAAATGTAATTTTGTGTTATATACATATTTCTATTTATATTGTCATCCAGGGGTGTGCTCACTGTTCAGTTCATCTGTATTGAGTGCATGTATGTCATATCTATAGATATACACTTGAGTGAGATGGGCAGCCTATAAATGTCCAGATGTTCTACTATAGTTCCCAGCACCCACTGTAGCTAGACTTTGCCTGCCAGGAGAATGATAGTAAATCAGCAATATCTAAAGGTAGACTTGCAGCTTTAAAAATCATTTTGCTACAATACAATAGATAGCATGTGTATGAATATATACAACTGAATGAAAATGTTTGGGCACCACAAGCCAAATTACATGTTTAATTAATTTTGGAAGTGCTAGAAAACTGCAAATACTTGCAAATTTTAAAGCACGGCTACATTTTATTTCATGATTTTTAAAACACAGTAACAAAGAAAACTTCCATTACTTCTATTTGAACTTTCTGTATGCAAAGATCTGTTTGGGATCTTGTGTAGCTTTCTTATCTATGGAAAAGGTGCTACTACTGCTGCTATTAGAGTATTTCCCAGAAATACATCTATATAGTCAAATGTGTGCATGGAAAGTTAAGTGTAATGATGCATGCTGGAATCAATCAAATGATTGCGAAGAGTTCTACATTTCCTTACACAGTAGTGGGGCCAAATCGTAAAGAATTACGGGTGAATGTGGAGTTAGGCAGGGGTTTCATTCTTGAGTGCAGTGCATCAATATCATGCCCTTGGAAGCCTTACTCTAGATTTCAAATGCAATATCATGTTCTCCCACTTGTACAGGCGTCATGTGCAGTTCCCGAAGACTTTGTCAGAGACCATTAAATCAACTTTAATACTTCATTGTGAATAAATATTTCACGCCTGGCTTTAACTAAATCCCCAGATATAAACATGACTGGATTTGCCTGATCCTCCTGGCAAGAACAGTGTAAAAAATCCTAATATGTCACTGGTGAGTGAGGAGTCAGTGCCTAACTTATAAACAGTATCATGTCCAAGTGGGAAAGAGAGCAAAGTGCAACTCAGTGACATCTTGGCTACTGTTACCTGGACAGTGTTTATCAAGAACAAGTTACAGGCTGTATAAGGATCACTTACTAACCTGTGCAGTAACCTATACTAACTAATAAGTAGCTTTGTTCGGTCAGCTGCAGGAAGAATTAATGTAAGCAAAAATTAGATTGGCTGACGTTACTGCCCAGGTACAAATGTTAGCCAATGACTCCTGACTGGTGGAAGCTTCCTCAGCAGACAGAGAGCTTGGTTAGTACTGAGATGTGATCCTACCTCTGCCTGGTTATTTCTTAAAGAGAGAAATATTTTTCTTTTTTTATGAATTCCATTTGATTTCAGATAAGTATACATTGCATTCTTTATGTAGAGCCTATACCTATGTTTTTTGTATGTTGTGGGGTCTTGGGAAATATTTTCCCATACTTATAAACATTACAATTTATACTGTATTCCTTTTTCACTTACACTTACGTTAAGAAACACACTTACGTTAAGAAACGTACCACCACTTATCATTCTGTACAATATCTCTCAATACAATCTATCTAGACACCTAATTCCATATGTTTATTTGCCTAAATTGCTGGGTGATCAACATTATTTCAATGAGAGTTTTCTTTTATACATATTAAACCAGTGGTTTGGATATCCAATCAAGCACCCAATTTGTTGATCAGTATGAATACAGAATCTTGTTTCTCAGCTTGTAGGTTGTGCCCAACCCAACTGACTGTAAGTGAAATGGCACACTGGGTGATTCTGAGCCTATTGTTACCCAAACATTTCCAGCTTGGAGTGTGAGCAACAAGGCACTTGGAATTGCCTGCACTTATAATTCAAGCTTTTTAAATGCAATTTCTAGTTATAATCACAAGCTAGGAATTTTTGAGCATCAGAATGTTTAGAATTGCCTTATGTGAGAGGCAGTTTCCTCTTTGCAAAGTCTATGCAGATAGTTCACTGGCTGCAATCAAAGCCAGGACTCATCTGGGTCACCAATATGCAACTGTTATCCACTCTCTGGAATCTCTTTGTGTGACAATGTCCACCCCTACATCCCATATATTTCTATGCCATCCTCTTGTATGGCAATGTAGTGATCCCCTTGACAACATCCACTCATACATCATCCTTAACATTCCCAGCTACTGTATGGTTTTCTCTTACTCCTACTATGACATTTTCTTTGGAGATTTTTGAGCAATGACAAAGTCTTACAGAGACCAAAATTATTTTTTTTACTTCCTGTGACTTTCTCACCATTAATGGGGGTAAAACAAATTGCCTAATGTTTTCACAGGTTTTAGAAACACAAAATCATTTTAATTTCATAACCGTGATTGTGGTATGGGTCACACTGGCAGACGATCAATTAAAAAAACATGAATGCATCAATTCCTTTTGCTTCTTTTCATGTGGGAAACCCAAACAAAAAAAGGCAGGCTTTAGGCACTGGTGTAAACTGGTTTATGTAAAGCAAAACAGGCTAGAGGTTTTTTTTTTTGTTGTTTTAATCAATAGCTTATGTCTATTATACTCTCTTCTATTGATAATTAAATGTGAGTAATTTCTAGTACTTTGTTGAGGGTGATATTAAAAAATAAGACATCTGAAATTAATTTCCAGGCTTTTGTTCCATATGGAAATTGTGCCAAGGGGGCACAGACCACCACATTCACCATGCATGACATGCCCCTTATGGAAACAACATACAATAACCGTGGGAGCCACATTTTTAAATTTTCTTTCTTCAGATATTCCAGTATAATTTGTTGTGTTGGTGCAAGAATTGTGCACTCTTTGGCCTTGCAGCTGTTTTTAAACTATAGAATAGCCAGCCTATAGCTCCTATTATTATTCTATTGGTTTTCTTTGGGTTGTTTTTCATGGTTTCCGTGGTTTAAGATGAAATTGACATGTCCTACAGTGTGCATTTGCTCACATCTGGCCCATGGAATTTTGACTAGATAACACTAGATATGTTTGGCCCCAGTGATAAGTAGAAATACTTGTGTTTTGGACATATACATACATTTTGACACATGCATATATTAGGGGGCCTATTTATTAATATTGGAGTAAAAAATCACCGGCCATGTTGCCTATAACAACTGATCCACAATATGATTAGTCAACAGTCACCTACATGTTAGAAAACAAAAACAAAGATCTGATGGGATGCTATGGGCAACATCACCATTGAGGTTTGTCTTCATTGTTAATAAATACATCCCTGGGCATTCTGGCAGACTGTCATTGATCCAATGAGATTTTTGGAACTGCCCCCCTTCCCAGAGCAACAGACAATGAATTCTGAATAACAAGCATTTGACTATATGTATAAGAAGCTTTAATCTTCCATATTCTGTTGTAATCATACCTAAAATCCCAGCCAAAGAGCACAAGAAGAAATTACAGAGGGAAATTCTGTAACAACTGACGATATGTTTTCAAAATCAAATGAAATCCATTTTTCAAAAAGAAAAGTTCTAATTTTAACAATATAGTATCACTTTAATGAGTGCATGAGTCCCATGATACCACCCAAGGTTTGCGCCACACCTCATACAACCTACTTGAGAAAATAATATTTCCCAACACAGTTAAAGCTATCTGCTGGGATGTGCAATCCATCTTCTGAATGTCTCCTCAGTTGACACTGTTCCATTTAATTATTTGAGGAAAACAATGGGCATTGTGCAAATCTGGTGAAATAAAGCAGCGCAGTGAGATCCTAGATCTGTAGCAAAATTAATATGCGCTGACTTCTCAGGTAGAACAGTGAGAATTCAAGCCCTTGTGCATCCCACAGGACATGAGCTCAGCCAAGTAACATGAGTGCATGGGTCCTTTCATTCTCCCTCGCAATCTGTTTCCCATTTATTTAAGGTTTCAGCCTAGAAATATAGCCTGTTTGTCAGCACAGTGATTCCTGCACTGCACGCTACAAAATGAGCTTGGTGCACTACCCAACATACTTGTTGCATGACAAACTGCAGTGAAATAGAAAAACTAATTGAGGTTTCCTGTAAAAAAATCATGTTATTTGTACTACCTATTCACTTGAGTTTTTAACTTTTCAAAAAACTTTCTTTTTTAATTTTCAAATATAAGACCTGACTAGCAGCATTTTTTTAAATAAGACTACTTTAGATCTATTTCCCCTATTATCTAGACACGTGTATGAACAGAGTCAAGTACTGGACCACTAGGATAAAGAATAGTACTAAGTGCATAAAGTATGCTTTTAGAAAGAGAGTGATTCATACTTTTTCAGGTATACCAAGTACCATGAGCATTTAGGGGAGTTTTGGGAGGCTCATTTATTCCTGGTGTACATAGCACAAAGCAACCCACAACTGTGCCCTACTCACTTCTCTTTGTAGGAATGGGCACACTTCAGTATATGAATATCCAAAGCACTGTACAGAAACCTATAATTGCCACAAAAAATTTCGGGACTCTCCACACACGGTCCGAAAATCGCACGAATCCTCGATTCGTACGATAGGATCTTTGCGTCTATGGCCACCTTTATGGATAGTTTACCAAGAACCATGTAACTATAATCTCTTCTTTGTGGGTTTTTTTAAAACTAATAATTACACATTACCTTCAGTTAAACAGAACAGGTACTACAAAACTCTGAAACAATATCATATCAACTAAGCTGGGCCCCCCCCACTCAGCAAAAACGCACTGCAGGCAGCTAAATACAACTGGGGTGTTCCATAATTTAACAACTCTTAGGAACTTGTACCTCTTCCAAAACACTTTTAAAAGCACTATAAATGCATAAAAACAGATTTAAACAACATTCTGAATTCTATTAGCAGGATAATTATTCCCAATTTCTATATTGTGGTAAGAGTATTTGTTTAATTTGCCTCTCAAACTCTTTGGAACACATAAGAGCACTGAACATTGTCATCTGTACTAACTCTTCATATGGCCAGTCAGCTGGAAATCATTCATTGTCAACTACTGGCTCATCAGTCAGTCTCACTTTTTTTATATGTGCTCTGCCAAAATTATCCTGATAATGCTTCCAAATCCACATATTAACATGAAAACAATGTTCTTTTTCCTTTTTCAGTACTGTGTTTGCATCAAGATATGTTTGCAAAACATCCATATCTACAGTGAGCTATAATATGTTTATCTGTAGAAGTGTTAGCTACTTATGTTTATTACATAGTGGCTATACATTTCCTATGATTGGTGCCTGGTATAAAACTATTCATTAAGGAATATAAAAAGATTGTTCTTTTAAATTCTACTTTATAAAAATATATTGCACAACTCCTCCTGGGTTATGGATTTGCATTGCCTATTTCAATATGTTGTATTCTCTTAGTCTAGTTAATACACCCACAGAAATTGGTCATTATATAAATATAGTAAAATAATTTATATTTTCCTTTGCATCCTTTCCGGACAGGTAAATGGCATTGATATAAGCAGCGTGCCTCACACATACGCACTGTCAATTCTCAGACAGCCTTCCAAAGTGCTAAGGCTCACAGTTCTCAGAGAACAGAGGTACAAGTGTCGATCCAATGGAGTCCCAATGGACCAGCACAGTCCACAAGATGACAGCATTCATGTTGTATTAAACAAGAGCAGCCACGATGTGCAGCTGGGAATGAAATTGGTCAGAAGAAGAGAGGAACCTGGAATATACATTTTTAACTTATTGGAAGGAGGACTTGCTGCAAGAGATGGTTATTTGCAGGAAAATGATCGGGTTTTGTCAATTAACGGTCATGATTTACGCAATGGCACACCTGAAATTGCAGCCCAGCTTATACAGGTGAGTTATTGTTACCTTAGTGCAGTGTTTTCCAAACTATGGGGATCGACCCCTATGCGGGGATTGTGGAGCAGTAGAGGCTGGGGCTCAGCCTAAGAACTAGGGAGAATGTCCATCTGATCTCTTAGATAGAACTGAATGCCCAGCTTAAAGGTCAGTTACGTGAGTTGTGGTGAATATTTGCTGTCTTAGATATTCTTAAAACCAATATTTTCCTGTATGTATGTGCTCATGAGCTAAGGGGGGCCTAGCCCAATGTTTCAGTTACGGGCCAAAGACTGGGCTTGAACTGAAGTTTGACAACCACTGCCCTATTTCATAAAGATTAAATAAATATGTTGAAGATACACCAAAAAGTCAAATGGAAGTGGACTCATAAACTTTTAAACGTAACCTCATGTATTCCTTGTGAAGGGCAATCTGGTTCCTGGTTTGCATGCTCAATAATGCATTACCATGACATGTGGTGCATAACTAGCACTTGGAGTTGACTTTGTTAATGCATTTCAGATTTCTGTTACCCCCTTTAGTGTTTAAGGAATTTGAATTGTATCAGGCGCAATGTACATTATAGTAAATCCTTTCTAACATTTATATGAGTTTAATTAATTCAACTAAAACCAGACATTCATTTGCTTTGGTTTTAAACAAGAGTTTAATGTTTAATGGCATAGCGTGCATTGTGGCCCAATGTAGTATACTAGTAAGTAAATTGTTAAATGTAATCCAATGATCAATATAAATACTAATTGTAACCCTTGCTTGTAAAATAAGGACATAAGAAAACAATCAAGAGTTAAATGACCTTAAAGTGGGGGTCCCCAACCTTTTTTACCCATGAGCCACAGGCCTAATCTGGAGTATGCAGTGCAGTTTGCACTCCAGCCCAAAATATAAGAGATATTAATGAGCTGGAGAGAGTGCAGAGATGTGCAACTAAACTGGCTAGAGGGATGGAAGACTTAAATTATGAGGGTAGACTGTCAATGTCGGGTTTGTTTTCTCAGGAAAAAGGTGCTTGCAAGGGGACGTGATTACACTTTACAAGTACATTAGAGGACATTATAGACAAATAGCAGGGGACCTTTTTACCCATAAAGTGGATCACCATACCAGAGGCCACCCCTTTAGACTAGAAGAAAAGAACTTTCATTTGAAGCAACGTAGGGGGTTCTTCACAGTCAGGACAGTGAGGTCGTGGAATGCACTGCCGGGTGATGTTGTGATGGCTGATTCAGTTAATTCCTTTAAGAATGGCTTGGATGATTTCTTGGACAGACATAATATCAAAGGCTATTGTGATACTAAACTCTATAGTTAGCATAGATATGGGTATATATAATGTGTGTAAGTATGGAGGGGTGTGTGTATGGATGCTGGGTTTTCATTTGGAGGGGTTGGACTTGATGGACTTTGTCTTTTTGCAACCTGATTTAACTATATAACTATGTAACTATGTAAATGTAAAAAGAGTTGGGGAGCAACATAAGCATGAGAAAAGTTCCTGGGCGGTACCAATAAAGTGCTGCGATTGGCCATTTGGTAGCCCCTATGTGGACTGGCAGACTACAGGAAGCTCTGTTTGGCAGTGCACCTGGTTTTTATGCAACCGAAACAAGCCAGGAATTCAAAAATTATCACCTGCTTTGAGGCCACTGGGGGCTGAAGGGTTACATGCCTTCGTTGTCCCCTTCAGGGGCAACATCCGAGGGGTTGGTGAGCAACTCACGAGCCACTGGTTGGGGATCACTGTTTTAAAGGCTAGAGGGTGCATGAATACCCTGTAAATGATATGCTTATAAATGGTGCTAAAGTGATGTCATCAGTTATAATTGGAGCTTAGTGAGAAATAAAGTACCCCTTTTGCATAATATGAGGATATTAGAAGTCACCTCAGAGTTCCATGACCATGGAACTCTTTGGTAACTTATAATATCCTAATAAAATTATAATAGGAGTACTTTATCCATTATATATTTCACAGCATATATTAAGTTTTGATGTGTGTGTATATATATATATATATATATATATATATATATGTGGTGTGTATATATATATATATATATATATATATATAATATATGTGTATATATGTGGGTAATATTTTAATTTTGTTTGTTGTTGGTGCATACAAAACATAATTTCTAGTAAATAGTCAATATGTGCAAGACAGACTGGGTGTCTATTGAGTGTGGATTTTTCTATATAGTATATTTATGTGTGTCTGTTCCATATTAGAGAGTATTTTTATCCAAGCGTACAAAGAATGTATGTGTATAAATGTAAGCTAGTTCTGATGAGTTGCCATTTGGAAGGGATGCAGTAACATCCAGCTTGTTCAATTAGAATAGGAGGCAGCTACATTTGAACAGCTGTGTCTTTTTCAGTTTCTCCCACACAATAAATGCTAATCTTGGTCTTGTCCAAGCTATAGGCTCCAGACTTCTTGATTAATACGGGACACTTTAAACTTTCCAACTGCCAAGGAAAGGAAAGTAACGAAAAGCATTTGGAGTTCCTCAGACAAACACTCTGATTCGCAATTATAAAATTCCTTCCTTCATGAAAGCCGTCCAGAGACAGGGACATTATGCAGGACATGAGGGCCCTCTCAGAATCTATCACTGCCAGTCCGCCCATTCATTTTGCTCACAAATGACTCCAGCCCTCTCTGACAAGATGCCAAGAAGGAATGTTGTAATTTGTTGAGCGCCACACCTGAAAGCCATTACACAGCTCATATGCTCAGTTATTTGCATAGTCACTAAGGTCACGCAAAGGCCACTGACAGACAGGAGGCACAGGAGAAGTTTATGAAGGGCCCCAGTTTTACTACAGGGTCTGTGTCAGCAATACATACGTGTGCTTCTTCTGGTAAAGAGGCACTATCCAGGGATATAATTTGGAATTGGATACACACAGCATAATTATGAATCACAAAGAAAAACAACATGACCATGTATAATTGTTTTTCGCCTACACACTGAGGCGTGAATGAATACAGAGTGATATAATGTGTATCCATGACCTCTTTGTTTTTTATTCTTCTATAATGTGAGTGATGGATGAAATTGGCATAAAATACAGAGGGGAAAAATGTGTAATATATCCATCTACATAAACAGAAGGAGAGGAGCATATTTGTGTCCATAAAGCAATACTAACAGCTACTTTTGTAAAATGTAAATGATGTAGTGATGCCAAATTCATTCCATAGGACTGGAATCATCAAATGTTATGGGATTTGCCATTTTTGGGGGAAATCACTGGACTTTTGAAGCCAGGGCAACCCAAAAATACACCCTGGCTCTTCCCTAACGTTTAAGTCCCATAGAGGTGGAAGTGTCGGAGCTGATTTTGGATCCAAAAATACAGCAATTTCTTCAAAACAAAATGCCGCCCCCATAACATTTGGATCGTGATCAAATATGCCGTTTCATAAAGTCACGAGTGTTAAGTACAAAGCAGTCCATTAAAGTAGAGTGCGAAAGATTCCTTACAGCTAACAGAAGTTCTATGGGAGAAACCATAGTAACAAACACAATACACCAAGGCTAACATAATAATCAGGCATATACATATATTCACCGCTATTGTATGAGGAAAGCATTTTTATATATTCTTCAATGCAGAGTTTGTCATTGTTATTTTTTGATTTATACACATTGAAACCCAACCTCAAACCTACAGTACATCTGTACTACTATTTTCGTATTTCTGGACCAGGCCAGAAACTTCTTTTTCAGTGTATATTTTAAGACTTAGGCACTTATAATTTTTAAAAAGATGTCCGAAAGATTCGAAACGCGCAAGGCTGTTTCCTTGCATACCGAAATAAACGACTTATCTTTCCAGTCTGTGGTCTTTGGAAGTGCCTGCTCCTTTTTTCAATACTTATAATTTCACTGATTGGTTTGCGACCAAGACAAAGGTGAAGGTGTCAGAACTTTAAAGGATCTGGAGCGCAAAGTTAAAAAATCTTCCATTTTGTTAGTCATATAACTATGGAACAAGAAAACGGTCACCTGTAGGTGAGTGGAGGTTGTTGGGCTCAATTAAATGAGGCCATTAGTCAGCCAATCAGAAGATTCAAATGAAAACGTGCATCTGTGTTGTGCACAGTTTACCACATTCTAGCTTGTTCCATACAGTACGTTGATAAACTCTATACTCGTATGGCAGTTATATGTGATTATGTTTGTAAACACTTCTGAGGTCAAAGACAAAAAGTACAATTGACTTGTGTGTGTGATCCAAACGTAGCTTTTGTTTTCTGTCCCCTCCTTTCTATTGTCTGGATATCCTCCAAACGCTAAAGAAACACAGATATTGTTTTATTCCACACATCCTGTTGTTATTTGCATCCTAGCTGTTCTGCTCAGAGTATCATATCCAGTTAAATCAGTTGGGATATACTGTCAACACAGGCAATGAAAAATTAGCTTTGCAAAAGAATTACAAACTCAAGACTATTTCATGGCCAAGCACAAAGCTATTGTACTAGTCCCACCTTTATCCCAGTCTGTTAGGAAGGGTACTAACACAATGTTTGTTAGGTAATAGTAGCCCTAACCGTTGGTTACGGATTCACAAACTGTATTTAAAGGAACCTTTCTCTGTTTTTTTTTTTAATCTTATGCTTTACGATCATATAATCTCTTTGTGTTATCTCAGTTTAGGTGGCACCTAAGCTGAGATGCCATTAAGTACAACTCTCAGTATCCCTGTTTTATATGTATGCCCTTCATAGGCTAAATCATTGCAGGGGGCATAAACTAATAGGCTAATATTATAGAGGTTTATTAGATCACAAGTCACATGACTAGGGGCAGCTGGGATATTGACAAAATGTCTAGCCCCATGTCAGATTTCAAAATTAAATACAAAAAAAAATTTGTTTGCTCTTTGAGAAACTGATTTCAGTGCAGAATTCTGCTGGAGCAGCGGTACTGGGGATACTGTCATGGGAAAAGATTTTTTTTTCCAAAATGAATCAGTTAATAGTGCTGCTCCAGCAGAATTCTGCACTGCATTTCTCAAAAGAGCAAACAGATTTTTTTATATTCAATTTTGAAATCTGACATGGGGCTAGACATACAGTATTGTCAATTTCCCAGCTGCCCCAATCATGTGACTTGTGCTCTGATAAACTTCAATCACTCTTTACTGCTGTGCTGCAAGTTGGAGTGATATCACCCCCACCCTTTCCCCCCCAGCAGCCACACAAAAGAACAATGGGAAGGTAACCAGATAGCAGCTTCCTAACACAAGATAACAAACTGCCTGGTAGATATAAGAACAGCACTCAATAGTAAAAACCCATGTTCCACTGAGACACATTCAGTTGCATTGAGAAGGAAAAACAGCAGCCTGCCAGAAAGCATTTCTCTCCTAAAGTGCAGGCACAAGTTACATGACCAGGGGCAGCTGGGAAATTGACAAAATGTCTAGCCCCATGTCAGATTTCAAAATTGAATATAAAAAAAATCTGTTTGCTCTTTTGAGAAATGGATTTCAGTGCAGAAGTCTGTTGGAGTAGCTCTATTAACTGATGTGTTTTGAAAAAAAACATTTTTTCTGATGACAGGATCCCTTTAAGTCCTATCAGCCAAGTTTGTGTTCTGAAGCCAATGACTATACATGGGCCTCACAATGTTTTGCACAAATTTAGCCAAATAACAAGATACAAATGTATATGACCCACTTTGCTCTCCTCTACTTTATCGTCTTTGCAATACCAGTTATCATACCTGCTCAAACATGGGTTACAAATATATATGACTTGTGCGTTAATGTCATGCAAAAAAATAAGATCTTCCATGACTGCTATAATAAGGGCCAGTGATAAAGTCAAACTGAGATGGCATTTGCCCTCAGTCCCATATAGGGAAAATGTTTTATACCTTTGAACATATGAACAGTTGTTAAATATTTTAATATTCTCTAAAGATATGTAGTGCGATAGATTAGTTTAAATTAAAGGCATACACGTTTTGTAGCTACTTCTGCATATGGTTCTCCTCTCTTCTTGAATGTCTACAGTATGTGTAGGCACCTGGATGGTAATGTATTTATGAACCAGAGTCCGCTGTAGTCACCCATTATTTTGCTCCATGGCTTTTGTTCAACTGCTGTCAGATATCCCGTAATTTTTTTCCCCTTAATATGGGACCCAAGCCACCAGGTAGTGCCCATATCTCTAACCCTACCTGGATTTTTAAGGAAATGAAACGCAAAAAATTTGTTTTGCCCTGCACTGGTATAAATCACGTGTTTGCTTTAGAAATAAAGCTATAGTTTATACAAAGAAATAGATTATATAAAAATGTAAATTTTTACATTTTTTTGACAGTACTGGTCCTTTAATATAATCTATCAGTTATTTCATTTTAACATCACAGCTCAGAAAATGAAAAAAATGGAAACTGTAATTTAAACTGCCATTTACTGTTTTAGACGGTTTTTGATACAAAATTACATAGGTGTTAATGCTGCTTGTCACTTTCATCTCTTATGATAAAAACACAAGAGGAATATTTTTAGCATGAGGGAAGGTAATGTTCACCATGGTTTAAGGCACACATTCCTCACACATGTTCTATTATTCTTTTCATGGCAGCTATAATTGTAAGTTCCTTTTATAGCTACATGTGGGCAAATACGTATTATCCAATACTTCAAAGTTTGGAGGCCATTCTCTTGATATCAAATATGAATTGCAGTTCTTCCTGGGGTGGTAAATATGCAAAAAAGGGCTCTGTAACATGGGTATCTGGAATCTCTAAAGCTTGTGAGGGGTTCCTATACCATATCAGTAAGAATGAATAATCACCATTTTATGACATTTGTATTGATAAATCTTTAGCGACTAAGCAACATTACTGAGACTACCATTTTAAATTATACAACCGCAATGGTTAGCTTAAGATAAAATCTTCTGTTTACTTGCTTTTGTAGGTACACGGGGTGATTTTAAGATGGCCAAGTGACAAAAAGAGCAAGATTCCTCCCAATGGTTTCTTAAAAATATGTCACTTTCAAGGGGATATTTTATATTCTACATTATTCACTCAGTCCATTTATGTAGCACAGTAACCTAGATCTGACACATCTATTCCCAGCTGGGGTCTGTCACTACATGACTTATTTTCAAGCATTTTTAGCATCTCTGAGCAGAAATGGTACTTGTTAAAATAACTTGTATTAAGGACTTTAAAGGACAAGATCCCCTTCAAACTGACTTTTAGAATCATGTATGCCAGGCATTTACTGTAAAACTGGTGTCTGAATGCCGCCCTTTATCCTTCTGCCTTGCTGCACCAAAACCCTTCTCATATTTTCAGTTAATTGCGGCCCCCAGCCATTAACATTCATCTGTGTCAACTGAATTTCTAGGATCATTTTTTATAACACATTTTAACGTCTGAATTTTTTTTGTTTTATGTATATTTATGTATATTTTAAAATCAACTCAAGAAATGTGTAAAGAGGTTTATGACTCCTGCGCTTCAGTATTTCTTCTTCATTGTGTATGCTGTCCCCTTTTTCTATAGCTGTGACCCTCGTTGAATTTTACCCACTGGGGTTCCATGTCATATGACTTTAATAATTCTGAAGAAGTCCATGACATATCTTAATTTTTGATTTTGCAACTGTCCAGTTTGGAAGGAAGCTAATATCTGCCCAATTACCCTAGAAATAAGAATAGGTCTTGACCAGAAGGTTAACAAATAAAAAAATTAATAAAAGTAATAATCTAGCTCAAACAAGGAAGTAAAAACATTTTCAACAGCGTTCTCTTTCACCCTACCTTCAGATGATTTGCATATGTAAATTAGGGGTTAGATTCTGTACAGTATTTGGCCAAATCTTTCACAAAGGATTCAGGGGTTCGGCCAAATCTGAAAATAGTGGATTCGGGGCATCCCTACTAGATAGAATATTGATTTTCATAAAAAAGCAACAAAGACGAGTTGCAAAGCTGATTTTTATTGCTTTGATGTGAGTAAAATAAAATTCATTTAAATTAAACATTTAGATTAAACTATTTGAAGAACCATTTTAGACATGAGAATCATTGAGCAAAGCTGGTAATAGCACCAATAGACAAGATATAGTTCAAATATGAAATATTTGCATTATATCAAGGAGTTTAATGGCTATTTCTTTCAACTGTTTCATAAATCTTTGATTTTTTTCTGGTCACACCCTTGACCACAATACACTGTAAACCCAAATCACTCTGGAAAAGCCACCATCTTTACAGGTCAACAAATAGAGACTATCCCTTCAAAATAAGGGCAGTGGCCAATACCCAACGATTATTTATGTGCGACTGCAAATGTCAAATCTTTCCCGTCTCCCGGGAAATGGTGGGAGATTTGAAACATTTTCTTATCATTGTATGAGTCCAAGATACAAATCTGGTGATTTGTAAGTACTTAAGGAATTCAAAACACCTTGAACTCCATGTAGAGAATG